>NC_137284.1:52209166-53465000 GCF_054371585.1 Giraffa tippelskirchi
ATGAGAGCTCACAGTGCTTCGGTGCTTCAGCACACTCGGCTGCCATATTCGGCTTCCCAGGTGGCGCTAGTGGTAAAGAACCCACCTGCCAATGCAGGAGACATAAGAGACAAGGATTCCATCTCTGGGTCAGGAAGATGCCCTGCAGGAGGGCATGGCAACCCTCTCCAGTATTCTTGCCTGGAGAATCCCATGGACAGAGGAGCCTGGCGGGCTCCAGTCCATAGGGTTGCACAGAGTCAGCCAGGACTGAAGCAACTTAACATGTAGTTGCCATATCCAGTTTCTCGACTACACATGAGATTCACATGCAGATGACTCACGGAGACAATGAACGATAATCTGAAATCAGCACACTTGTAAAAATGGCATGTAAAGCCATCCCAGCAAAGTGCCTCTTTCCGCAAAGGAAAACCTTCTCTGAGTAGAAATGCTGACTGTTACAGACAGGATGCTGCCTTCAAGAGCATAGAAAATGATAAATGTGCTTAACAAACACAATTGGCAGTGAAAATGCATAAACACAACATGTTTTGGCCTTGTTTTTTCCAGCAATAGCCCGTTTTCCCTGCGGTGTTTTGAGCACAACTATTCTCATGATTCTTGCCATGGTATTTTAGAATCTTATTGCTATGTTTCCCTTCACACTATCCAACTGGCATTTTCACAAGTCATCATTTGCTCCTGATTTCTTTGGATATTCCCTTTGCATTGCAGGATGAAAAGGTCCTCTGATGCAAGAGATCAGATGTGGAAAAATGAGGCGAAAAAGAAAGCGAAATGATACTTTGCTATGTTTAAGTCCCACTTTTTTATAAAGCGTGATGCTGCTATACGTGAGGCCTTAAAAAAGGCAAGGCATGACTCCTACCCCAAGCCTGAAAACAACTGCAGGATAGTTAAAAAAACAAACAAAAAAAAGATGATATATAAATGATAGATGAATAGATGGAGTGCTGACACACAATAGACCATCATAAAGGATCTAACATGGGATTATAATCAAGCCATGAAAATATAGGCAAGAAAGGACTAACCCAGCAAAGAGAACTTGTGGAAGGCTGGGAGGCTTTTTAAGGTTTTTTTTTACTCCTTCCTATATTCAGTTTAATGAAACTTATGCCATAGAAATAGTATAAACACAAAGAAGACAACTGTGATTAGAAGGCTTAGTTATGAAATGCTTAGTAGAAATTGGGTTATTTGGGGGCAACTCACAGGACAAATCTCCTTCCAGGCCACACCCCTATTCCAGCTGTAGGACTGCCAAAACATTATGTAAAAACACTTAACAGAAAATCAAATTCCATGCTCTAATTTGAAAATAACAAAGCAATGATCAGAATAATGGGTAAAGACGAAATGTTGTGTTGTGTGTGTGTGTGTGTGTGTGTGTAGTTTTCTTTTGCCTTCTTCTACAATGATAGTGCTACAGCTTATGACATCCAAAAGGAAAATGGGACTAATTCTCATATTAGGGACCCAGTATACTTTGGAATCCAGAATTGAAACTAAAAATCATTGAACAAGAGCTTCTGAGAGGTTTTCTGTTTTGAGGTTGGCCTAGATCTTATTATACCAGTCCCTCCTGCCCCTCACCCCACTCTTGAACAGTCAGGCCCAGAGACAACCCAGTTCATATTGGGAAGATTTAGGAAAATCTGTATAGCCTCAGAGAAAATAATAATGAGTTAATTTCATTGCTGGTCTCATTCTTCATAAATGAAGTTCAGGCAGGTAACAGCAGGAGATTGAAGAGTTATTCCAGTTTCTGAGATCTGAGAAACCACTGAAAATGTGTCTACTAGGGGAAAAAGTTTAAAAGAATAAGAAGGATAATTTGGGCAGAAAAGCTGATTGGAGGGCCCAATTCTAATAAGCCAAGCATCCGCCAAATTATCATTAATAAGATATGAATAACAAAATAACAAAAGTTGCCAGCTTTTAACATGCATTTTAAGTTCCAAATACTTTCCTTAATCCTTCAAGGAAAGCATTATTAAACCCAAATTCTATATGAGAAACCCTGAGGTTCAGATTTGAATTCTTGTGCCTAAGTTTTCCTGACTGGGGTCAAGATTCAGTCTCAGGTCTGATGCCAAAGGGAGTTCTTCCTTTTTCTTATGAAACTTTGTATCTTATGAAATTATGTGTGAATGTATGTATGTCTGTTCATGTGTGTAGACTTATGTGAATGTACGTATACACACGAGTACATGTTTCAGGTGATGTGTTAATACATGAATACAAATCAAACTCCAGCTAACTGGTCTACATAGATATTCTGAGTTACTCTAGAATAATTACAAGGCCAAAAAGTCCAGCTGCTAATTTTGCAACTTACTAGCTGTCCTGTTTCAGCCAGGTTGTTTAAATTCTCTGGACTCAGTTCTATTGTCTGTGAACTGAGGATGCCAGTCTCACAGGCTATTCTGATTAAATGAGTTTTCATATCCAAAGTCCTTAGATATAAGGACTTTATAATTGCTATATGTGGCACATTGTAATTGCTATATGTGTGCTAAGTTGCTTCAGTCATGTCCGACTCTTTGCAAGCCTGTGGATTGTAGCCTGCCAGGCTCCTCTGTCCATGGGGATTCTCCAGGCAAGAGTATTGGAGTGGGTTGCCATGCCCTCCTCCAGAATGGCTATATAGCCATCAGCTATTGTTATCATCATTGTTACTGTTCATGTGTTTCATTTAAACTGGCTTTCTGTTTCTTTTCTCCTTGTGTCATGTGTGCTCAGTCACTTCAGTTGTGTCTGACTCCGCGACCTTGTGTACTATAGCCCACCAGGCTCCTTTGTCCATGGGGATTCTCCAGGCAAGAATACTGGAGTAGGTAGCCATTCTGTTAACCAGGCAATCTTCCCCGCCCAGGAATTTAACCCCGGTCTCTTAAGTCTTCTGCATTGGCAGGCAGGCCCTGTACCACTGGCACCACCTGGGAAGCCCTTCTTTTCTCCTTAAGTCTTTAGTATTTAGATAATTATTTGGTTTCTTATTTTATTTTCATGAGGAAACACCAGCAGACTTTGTAAAGCCAAATTTATCAGAAGCAATGATAGATTCAACCACTTTCCAGAATAGAAATCTCATTTATTGTCCAGAATAAGACTTCTTCACAATTGGCAGACACCCCAGTAGGGTAACACAGTTGTCACAGTGCGACGTGATTATGCCACTGTGGGCTTTTGTTCACTCACCAAAGAATGGGTGGTGATCACAGGGGAGAGGAGAGGTCTGCCCACACACTGTCCACAGTGGTCATCTCACAGAGTGTGATCAGCAGAACTTCCCAAGGCCCCTTGCCAGACTCACAACTGACCCGCACCAGTCCCAGGCCATTGAGTTGAGTCTGAACAGTATAAATCCTCATATGTATGATTCTAGAGTCCAGCCTATCAACTTTTATCTCCAGCTCATAAAACCTTGCAAACCTATTTTCTACTCAATTAACTATTTACTATTTTCAGTTTCCCAATAAGCCAAAGGATTTCAACAGCTTCCTCTCAATGTTTTCCTCATGTGCATTTGAACAGTGGGGTCCCTGGGAATCTGAAAAGGACTTGTTGAAAACTCACAGTAAATCAATTTCAGTTTTATAGTGTTATAATAGGCCTTAGCCAGTAGAAAATCATATTCTAAGCAAAAGTGAGTTCTGTAGTTTTCAGAACAAAAGTCATTTTTATATGGAGCAACCAGTTCCAGGTGCTCAGAAGGGTGCCATAAACTGCTTAAGCAAAATACAATGCAAAAAAAAAAGACAATGAACTCAGGCTAATTGTGCAGTCTGTCTTGAAATTTGTGGAAAGCCCAGCTTGAAATCTTCCACATGCAGTATGGCAGTCTTGACAGGTATGAGAAGTTCATTCCTAACTTAGCCAATACACACACATACACAGTATGTACACATAAAGACATGTTTACGTACACACAGGCATGCAAGCTCACACACATATGTATATGTGAACTCACAACTAGGAAGGGGACAGTAGAACATATACCCTTTCCCTGCTTTGCCACAATGAATTCCTGAGATATGCTGCTTATACAAGTAGATTATTTTTCTAGATCACATCTTTGTCCTTCTCCTATCTCCTCTATCATAGTCACAGAAAAGTCACATCATTTTAGGAGGTCAAAGTTTATTAATAGGTTGGACTGTATACAAATTTCTATTTTGTAACCCAAAATGGTTGTAGAAACAATTTCATATTGTTCAACCTAATATGTTGCTGACTTGAATTTATTGAAATATAATTTACATGTAATAAAATGCACAGCTCTTAAGCCTACAGTTTGATGGGGTTTAACAAATGTACAATCTGTGCAGCTAAGATACAGTCAGTGTATAAAACTATTCCATCACCTCAAAAAAGTCCTTGTATCTCTTTGAGTGGATCTCCTGTTCTCCACCACCACCATTATGATTTTTATGAATACAGTTTTTTTTGTTTATTTTATTATAAAAATAAAACAACATAGATTCCTTTGCATATGGCTTCTTTCATTCAGCCTAACATTTCTGAGGTCCAGATGTTGTTGTATGTGTTAGTAGACATCCCTGCCTATTGTTGTTAATATTCCATGGAATGGACAGGTTACAAATCTTTATTCTACTATCAGTGGGAGTCTAGACTATTCACAATTTGGAGATACTATATAAATAAATAAATGCTGCTATTAACATTCTTGAAAACTTTTATGTAGACATATGGTATCATTTTTCATGAACAAATACTTAGGTATGGAATTGCCGAGTTAAGGAAGTGTCTACTGAGTTTTCAGATGTGTTTCTACTTTTCCATTAGCACCCTGCTGGAGCTGTCGCTGCCAGACATCCACACCAACATTAATTATTGTCAGTCTTCACAACTGAACATTCCAGTGGGTCTGAAATGGTTATCTCACTGAACTTCCTTCTTGCATACTTTTGTCAAGCATTATTCATGTGTATGTATGTATATTTCTTCAGGTATTCCATTTAACTGAGATTCAGAAAATGGCTAATTGGTTTCTTCATGTGACTAAAGTAATAACATGCAAATTCAGGAGCTGAGCATGGGAGAATCAGTATTTCCCCACAGGAACTGAAACTAACCCAAGGGAGGTCTGCAGAATAAGAGAAATAAAGCAGAAATGCGCTAGGATAAAGTATCATGGGGATCTCAAGTTTCCAGCGTTGTATTCAGTTCCATTCCTAAGTCTCTTCTGTTTTTCTGAGGGTGTGCTACTTCACTATAAGTTCCCTTTTCTTCCTTAAACACGTTCAATAAAGTTTTTGTTGTATTCAATCAAAAGCAACTTAAAGAATGTAGAAATTATTTGACTATTAGTTTTTTTACACTATTACAAGTGTCCATCTTTTACTTTCTGCTTATTGGGAGTTTCAGAAAAGATCTTTCCTGAATTTAACAGCAGGCTCTCTTTACTGAAAAGAAATTAAACCTACATATATATGGCCACACACTCCCTTCAGCCTGTATGTAGCATTCCAATTATCTTCAAAGAAACAATGTCTCTTTTGCAGATTTTTAGGAAATAATACAGTTGGTTGAAATAGATCGACAAAGAATGAGTAGGTTGAAAATTAATATTTTTAGGTCCTCAATTTTTAATGTATTTTGTTAACTTTTAAGTATAATTAGTCATTTTATTGCATAATGGGATAGTTTTGTAAATTTTTGTTTTGTTTTTAATATTTTATATCTTAACTATCTATTAACAAAGATAGTTTTATTTCTTCCTTTCCAATCTGTACCCTTTTAAATTTTTTTTCATGTCTCATTGCATTAACTAAGATTTCCACTGTGATGCTGAATAGAAGTGGTAAGAGGAGACATACCTACCCCGTTCCTGATCTTAGGGAGAAAGCATCTAGCTTTTCACCCTAAAGTAAAATGTCAGCTTACAGGTATTTTTTTGTAAATATTCTTTATTATATTCAAGAAGTTTCCTCTATTCCTAGTTTGCTAGGAAGGGTTTTTGTGAATATGTGTTAGATTTTTGTAATTTTTTTCCTTCATCTGTTAATATGATCATATGATTTTTATTAAAAACCCTCTTAGCCAAACTCTTATATAATTATATAAGATCCTTATTGTGACAGTAAGGTGTGGAGAGAAGGAAAACATTATATGGTCCTATATTAGGGTCTCAGTCTTTATAATAAGCCTGAATTGGGTATTTTCCTTCCCCCAAGTAAAGGCTAGATGAGGCTGGAATTAGGTATTTACCACCCCCCAAACAGATTAGGTTTGACTAAAATCCAAGTAAATTGGGCCCTAGTAAAATAGTTTCCTATGAAAATAGGCCTTATTAAGAGAACAGAAAGTCAGGGTATATTTCAGAATGATTGCTTTTCTTTCCCCCTGCCTGAAACTCAGGTATTTTCTTCGGATCTTCACTGTGAGAACCTGGAAGGAATTCTGGAGGTAAACTCATCAGAGTGCTGCTGCTGCTGCTAAGTCGCTTCACTTGTGTCCGACTCTGTGCGACCCCATAGACAGTCACCCACCAGGCTCCCCCATCCTTGGGAGTCTCCAAGCAAGAACACTGGAGTGGGTTGCCATTCCTTCCCCAATGGGATCTTCCCAACCCAGGGATTGAACCCACATCTCCTGTGCCTCTGGCATTGGCTGCTGCTGTTGCTAAGTCGCTTTAGTCGCGTCCGACTCTGTGCGACCCCATAGACAGCAGCCCACCAGGCTCTGCCGTTCCTGGGATTCTCCAGGCAAGGATAGTGGAGTGAGCTGTCATTTCCTTCTGGGAACCCTACAAAACTGAGTCTCCTGGAGTTTCTAACTCAACCACACTGATCCTCCAGTGATATGTGGATCACAGATTAAAGCTTCTGGCTTTAACTTGGGGCTCTGCTCCTGGACTTCTTCTCTGTTTGATTTTCTGTATCTTCATATCTTTCCAGTTTGGGGGGCATCAGTTTTACCTGTGACATCAATTCTCTGATGGATATAAAATGAGTTGTTGATTTTCAGTTTGCTCAGCCCTTCTTTTTGTTGTGAGGTTGGGAGTGATGCCTTCCAAGCATCTTCCATCTCAGCTTGGAACCTAGAAATTCTCTACTTTCAATCAAATACCTGGAGCTATGCCTCATAACACCTGGACATATTTTGGCAAGCTAGTATTTCTGATTGTCTTTTTAATAAATCAACTCTGTTCTGAAGGAAGAGTTCTGCATCAGCCTCAAAACCAGGTCTTTGTCTTTTATTCACACACCAACTCTGGTGAGAAGATAGCATTAAATCTTAGAAACTGACCATTATTTTGAGATATGCCAGTGGAGTCAATGGTTTGTTTCTGATCAGTCATTGCATATTATCAGAGCGCTATTAGGTGCAAGGCATTCTAAGATTAGAATGGTGACGACAACCTATCATGATGAAGCAAAGAATCTCTCCTAATGCTGGGGTGAGACATTGGTCAATAAGCCCATAATAAAATGCTGATTTCTTGATTCAACAAATCTCAAGTCAGTGTTCATTACAGATGCTAAGTTCCTGGATGGTGAGGACCATGCCTCTCACGGTCGCTCCTCTATGTCCTGTACTTAGTATTAGAATGGCACAGAACAGCTGCTCAAAGCAATTTAAGAGTTACATAAATGAAAAAATAAATAGGGAAATTTGTATATCCAATTAGAAGCATCTGAAGTTTAGCCTAATGACAGAGCCTTAGAATTCTAGAAATTGCAGCAAGCTGTCAGCACATGTGTTGCTGCAGTAACTTCATTTGGAAGGGGACATTTAGGAATCAGTGAATTGACACAGTAAATTGCCATTATTCAGAATGACTGTATATCCAAGAGATCTATTCAGATTTTAGTAGAATACAAAGGGTATTGTTAGCTTTATCAATATGGGGAGAAAAGAAAGAATGAATTTTTCAATTCCAATGCTAACATATGCCCATCAGTCAAAATTGAGCTGAAACGAGCAGACACCGCATCTGCTATCCACTTTTAGAAATCTGACTTACTCTGCAACCAGGTGTTCTATGCTGGGGTCTGTGAATGAGCTTTGGAGTCCTTGAATCCCCAGATATTTTGTGCGAATATTTTGGGTGTACGTGTTTTTATGAAAGAAGTATCATGGCTTTCATTAGCTGCTGAGATGATTATGTAATGTGGAGAAACAAAATAGTAAAAGAAGCAAGGGGATGCCCCAAGAACTAGTCCCCCCCTTCAGAAGTTTCTCTTCTTCGAGTGAGTAGATATCAGATAGCAGAGAATATACATTCTGAGAAAAAAGAGACAGACAGACTGACCTGCACACATCTTATGTCAAGCACCATGCAGCCTCACCTCTTCATCTTCCCAGCCTGACTCTTAGGGATGAAGCAGAACAGACCTGACAATTAGCAGACAGAGGGTTTTAGATTTAAGTCTGTTTGAGATAGTATGTCATTAGTATTCATTTGTGTAGCAGATAATCAAGCCTTCCATTTCTATTTTGATGCAAAGTATCTATTGAATTCATTAAGCTATCATCAACTAATGAGCAATCATTGTCATTAAACAGCTGCATCACAGAAATAATAGAGAGAAAAAAATCCAAGATCTATAGTATTTTCATTTTCACCATAACTAACACAGAGGCTCTTCTGAAGATGCCAGATCCCTGGCATTTCCAGTAACATTTCACGGGGGCTGACTCCTTCCTGCTTTCTCACTTCCACAATTTCTCACCCTCCCTCTTCTTTCACCTTTACCCTCTGGGGTGAAAAAGGGCCAACATCTCTTGACTCTCTTCACTTAGCAAAGGGTAAGCCTGCAAAGAGACTCCAATATAACAGACACTCAGCATAGGACTTAAGGCACTAGGAAAGAAGGTGTTTTTGCAAAGTCAGAAGGAGATGGAAAATCATCATTCCAGAAAGGTCAGTGCATCCTTAACCATGGCAGCCAAATGTTGGCTCACTAATTGGAACATTTACCTCCCAGAACCATGACAAAGGTTGCTCATCCACTGTTCTCAGACCTTTAAACACCTCAACTGGCAGGTGGCTTAAAATGGAAAGATGATGTTAATTAGTGCTAATTGATTTCACATCCTTTACATTTGCTCACCTACAGGATGCCCTCTGTCCTGATAGGGGAGGAGGGCTTTGTATATTTGGTTGGTAACAAGAAAGTCCTAAATTAATTAGGGGAAAAAGCCCATGATTTTAGAGGGAAAAGCAGTGTCCAAGGATTCCTTTTCTGCCACTCTGACTTCCTAAATTTCAGTCTTCTGTTGGGACAGTTTCTTGATATGCCTTTGAGAATTCACCACGGGAAGCCAAGGTCTGTTTCTAACAGAAGCAGGAAACCACAGAGCTCAGCTTCAGCCACCACAGTCTGATTATTAGACAAAGCTGTCTGTTTCTTTGGAAATTAAAACATGTATGCTATGCATGTCTTATTGTTTATATACATTTCACCCAGAACATAATATTTTAAAATTAACATTTAATATATAATGTAATGTTATAAAACTCACACACATCATAATCCTGATTTCTCCCTCTTATGTGATTGAAGACATAAGTACCCAATTTTTTTATCCTTCTAATTCTCACATTCATTAACAGCAGTTTTTCCCCTAGCAAGATTCTGCATAAGAGCAAACGTATTTTGTGTATTTGACAAATGTTTCTCTCTGGCATGACTAAACTCAAAGACAACATCACAAGTGCACAGCACTGGGAAAGATATTCCAGAGAAAAGTAATACAGAGATAGTTTCCATATCTAAAACATTTAAAGAAGCTAAAAACTCATTAAGGATCCAGCAACCTGTCCCCCCAAACCATCCAGACCTAATTCCTTTCTCAGTATCCTATTATGTTGCTTATGGGGTCTCAGACATGGGAGCTGGCTAGAGGTTCAGGAGGTTTGAAGCATGAATCTTAATTAATGACTTGGGGCTCAGTTGCTGTGCAGAAGCATGTGAAGGTAGCTTTGGGAGAATGCTTTTTGGTAAATATCTGAAAAGAACTTTAGAAAATGTCTATCTCTGGATAAAGATTGTTTTATCTTTCTTCTACTATTTATTTTTTTAATATTATTTATAACCATAAGTAAAATCTATTTTCATTATAAGGAGAAAAACCTGTAAGAAATATACAGAGCTCACAACAGCAAAATAATGGAGAACAGGGAAATGAATGACTTGAAATGCTGACCACACAGGACTCTGCCAGTCTAGCAGCCCACAGTGAGCAAAGGCCCTTCAGTCCTGGGCAAACAGGAATGTCCACCATCTTTGTTTCATTCTCTGTACTGAAAAGGTGAGCTTGTTCCCAGAGTGTGTGGTTGTCATTTTTTTTTTTTTTTGAGATTTGCAGCTTGGCAACCAATCTGCTCAATGAATTGTTCCTTTGCATTTCTTTTTTTTTAATTGATGTATAGCTGATTACATCATTACAATATTTACAATATTGTTAGTTTCAGGTATATAGGAAAGTGATTCAGATATATATAAGTATACATACACACACATATACATATATATATATAAGCTTAAAATTCTTTTCCGTTATAGGTTATTACAAATATTTAGTATAGTTATCTGTGCTATACAGTAGGTCCTTGTTGTTATTCTATTTTATACATAGTAATGTGTATGTGTTAATCCCAAAGTCTTAATTTATATCTCCTCCCTCCCTTTTCCTCTGGTAACCATGAATTTGTTTTCTATGTCTGTGAGTCTCTTTCTGTTTTGTGAATAAGATCCTTTGTGTCATTTTTCTTTTTTAGAATCTACATATAAGTAATATCATCTCAACTGTGCTAAATGACACACTCAACTATCTGGACAGAGTTCCACTTGCTCAGTTGCTAAATCCTGTCTGACTCTGCGACCTCATGCACTGTAGCACACCAGGCTTCCCTGTCCTTCACTGTCTCCCTGAGTTTGCTCAAACTCATGTCCATTGAGTCAGTGATGCCATCCAACCATCTCATCCTCTGTCATCCCCTTCTCCTCCTGTGACTGAAGTCACAGTCCTCAGTGATTTTAGAGCCCAGGAAAATGAAATCTTTCACCGTTTACACTTTTTCCCTGTCTACTTGCCATGAAGTCATGGATCCAGATGCCATGATCTTAGTTTTTTTATATTGAGTTTAAAGCCATCTTTTTCACTCACCTCTTTCACCTTCATCAAGAGGCTCTTTAGTTCCTCTTTTCTTTCTGCCATTAGAGTGGTATCATCTACATATCTGAAGTTGTTCATATTTCTCCTGGCAATCTTGATTCCTGGTTGTAATTCATCCAGTTCGATATTTCACATGATGTATTCTGCACAGAAGTTAAATAAGCAGGGTGAAAGTATACAAACTCTTTTGACATACTCTTTTCCCAATTTTGAACCAGTCCATTGTTCTATGTCCAGTTCTAACTGTTACTTCTTGATCCACATACAGGTTTATCAGGAGACAGGTAAGGTGGTCTGGTATTCCCATCTCTTTCAGAATTTTCCAGTTTGTTGTGATCCACATAGTCAAAGGCTTTCTTGTAGTCAATGAAGAAGAAGTAGATGTTTTTCTGGAATTGCCTTGCTTGCTTGTTCTATGATACAAAGGATGTTGGCATTTTGATCTCTGGTTTCTCTGCCTTTTCTACATCCAGCTTGTACATCTGGAAGTTCTCAGTTCATGTACTGTTGAAGCCTAGCTTGAAGGATTTTAAGCATCCCCTTGCTAGCATGTGAAGTGAGCACAGTTGTACAGTAGTTTGAATATTCTTTGACATTGCCCTTCTTTGGGATTGGAATGAAAACTGACCTTTTCCTATTCTGTGGGTACTGCTGAGCTTTCCAAATTTGCTGGCATATTGAGTACAGCACTTTAATAGCATCATCTTTCAGGATTTTAAATAGCTCAGCTGGAATGCCATCACTTCCACTAGCTTTATTCCCGTGCTTCCTAAGGCCCACTTGACTTCACACTGCAGGATATGCGGCTTAACCGCTTCTGTATAAAATGTTTTGCCCACTGAAATGAACAAATGGGTAATGATCAAGACACTTCTAGGTAAAGCAGTAGAGTAGGCACAAGTCTAATTTTCACTCTTTCAGATAACCATTGAAATAATAGCATACAACAGAGAGAAAACACTTCTAGATGCTAGAAGTCAGGAAGGTGAGACAGGAGCCCACGGCAGCACTCTTCACAACAGCCAAGACGTGGGAACAACCTAGACATCATTGACAGAGGAATGGATAAAGAAGATGTGGTACACACATCCAATGGAATATTATTAACACTCAGTCATGAAAAGAACAAAATAATGCCATTTGCAACATTGATGACCCTAGATTTTATGACACTAAGTGAAGTAAGTCACATTGACAAAGATAAATGTATGATCACTCATATGTAAAATCTAATATTTTAAATGATATAAATGAACTTATTTATAAAATGGAAGCAGTCTTACAGATTTTAGAAACAAATTTATGGTTACCAAAGGGGAAACCTTAAAGAGAGTGATAAATTAGGAGCTTGAGATTTACATACATATACTACTATATATAAAACAGATAAACAAGGACTTACTGTATTTCATAAGGAACTCTCTATTCAATATTTTGTAATAACCTATATGAGAAAAGAACCTGTAAACCCATGGCTGATTCATGTCAATGTATGGCAAAAACTATTACAATATTGTAAAGTAATTAGCCCCCAACTAAAATAAATAAATTTATAAAAAAAAAAAAAAAAAAAAGAACCTGAAAAAGAATGAATAAATGTATGTGTATGAATCATATGCTGTACACCTGGAACTAACACGATATTATAAATCAGCTATATTCCAATAAAATTTTTAAAAAATAAGTGTATAAATAAAAAAATAAATCTTGATGCATACGGTGCAGATGGGGCAGAGTCAAAGGAAGAAGAAAACATCTCTCCAGGAAGGAAGAAAGAGAGGCCAGAGCTGGAAGGGAGGGTCTGGACAGCATACCTGGACCCAAGAACACCTCCGAGAATGATGGACCTGGGCTGCAGGGGAGTTGCCCACAAGACATTCTGACAGATGCATCTAGAAACGGCTATGTCCCTACCACACCGCTGTGCCACACCAAAGCCACAAAGATGCCACACAGAAATGAAGATTCTGAACTGAAAATTAAATATACCACAAATTTAAACTTTTTCCTATCAATAAAGAAGCTGGATAAAATCTGAGTCCTTGTTTAAAGGATATAGACTTTTTCCTTTAAAAGTACAATCTAGAATTATCCTTAAAAAACAGCTACAAGAGACTTCCCTGCTGATCCAGTGGTTAAGACTCTGTGCTTCCAATGCAGGGGGCATAAGCTTGATACCTGGTTGGATAACTAAGATCCCACATGCCTTGTGGCATGGCTAAATAAAAAAATAAAAATTAGAACAAAAAGAAAGAAAGAAATTTTTGAAAAAATCTTTGAAATAAGGGGGCAAGATGGAGAAATTGATACAGGGATCTCTGTAAAATTTCTTTAAGAGAAACACAAGGAAATGTGACAAATTCTTAATCCCATTATCCACATCCTTCAAGGCCCTGTGATGTGTAGGAAATCATACAGACAGTCATGGAGATGAAGCTATCCCAGGTCAGAAAAGGCCAGCAGAAACAAGAAGACATGGTTGCTGAATTTCAATATTCAGAAGCTGAAGAAGCCAGTAGAACATGAGTGTACGAAATTACCCTAAACCTTGGGATAAGGATCTAAAAGTATTAATGCATACATAAACAGGAAAAACAGAGCCAGGAAATCCATCCCCAATATAACAGCAAGTTAAGAAATAGGGAAAAGGTAAAAAAAGAAACAATAAAACAATAATCAAGGAGCTAAGTGCCACTCTCCTGATCCAAAGCCTTTAGGGATTTCCTTTCTTTTCTAAAGGAAACCCACAGCCCTGGCCCAGCCAACAGTCCACCCTTAGGAGGTTTCTTGTTCCTCGAGGACCACCTCCCTCCCCACCCCCATCTGTCTAGCACTTTCCCTCTCGGAGCTCCCCGGGCCCTACCTTCTGGGGCTCAACATGGCTGTGTCCTGACCGATGACCTCATTTCCTCCTGGCTCCCTCAGAGCCTTAGCACTTGCTCACACGCATCTTGCTGCCAGGCTTGGCTCTGAGTCTCCCTATAGCACTGCTCTCAGAGAATTTACACTGGATTAGTGAGATTGCTTATTTCCTGTCTCTTCTCAATCACCCAGGAGGGCAGGCAGGTCTTCCATTGTATGCACTAGTGCACTTTTCCTAATCAGGCACATTTTCACACCCAAATGGACCTTAGGCAACTTCTGGAAATATTTTTGGTGAACACCACTTGGGAAGAGAAGGGATGTTACTGGCATCCACTTGGTGGGGGACGGAAAAGCTGCCAAACAGCCTAAAATCCACAGGACAGCTCCTACTCACAAAGGATTATCCAGTCCTAAGTGTTCACAGTACTGAGGTTGACAAACCCTGGCCTAGGGTGTCTCCAGCTCCTAGAATGTAACAGGCACACAGTAAATATGGTTAAACTAATGGATGGATGGAATGTTGAATGGATGGGTAGATGGATGGATGGATGGATTGCTATGTGGAAGAATGAATTGAAGATAACTTTGCTGCACTGAATATTGTTTATCAAGATCAAAAAAGAGCTCAGAAAAAGATAACAGATTATTAATTTAATGGAGGGAAAACAAGTATGTATCCATAGATATCCTGGAACTTTTAAATTATAAATTTTTAAATAATTATTACAGGCATTGAGGTAGGGGAAAATGTTGCCAGTGGATAAACAGACAAATTTAAAAACTTAAAAGTAGTCTCAGATTCCCCTCTAACACAGTTGCCAAAAGACAACCCATAGATGTCTACAGGTTTGGTGGGAAATGACCAGGAGTGATGTGTCTCACTCCTGGTGAAGTGGTGCCATGAGCGGCCATGTTGGTAGGGATGAAATGCTTTAACATTCCAAAAGAGTAATTTTTCAAAGATGTGCTCTGGTTAAATGAGAAATAAGTTGAACAATTTAAGATTGGGAGGTGTTGACCCAGAAGATTGTCCCAGAGAAATGATAAAGTTAAGTGTAGGGCTGTGTGTCTGAGCATTGTGAACAGGCAATGAAACTTAAATGCAAATGTAAAAAGTAACACTTGAATGATAAAAGTAGAGAAAATTTGCGGGGAAAAAAATCTGTATATGAGATAAAAATGAAACTGAGATTGAAATCATTCAAATATTAAAAGCATTGCACACATCAGAAGAAAATATGATTAATAGCAACAGATCTCAGGAAGGAAAACAGCATTCTAAATATCAACAGGAACAGAAAAAGGAAAAAAATGACAAACCCAAATAGACAAAATTTTAGGACCTATGTGAAAGTATATTTCACAGGAACAAATGGCAAATCATTAGAAAATACAGTAGGAGCATATGTTTGTGTGTGTGTTTGGGAGTATATCATAGTTTCCCTTAAACACTGGAAACAAAACCTCTTAAAAATGAATAAGAAAAATATGCGTATCTCTGAAGAAAGCTGAACAGAGGAAATAAATGCACACGTAAACTCAAATGACCAATAAATATTCTTAAAATGTTCAACATCTACTAGTAATATACTAGGTCCCCATACTATTTTTCCTCTGTAAGTGGAAACTTTTATAACAATTGTAATAATCATTATTCTCAGTACTGGGGAGCACAGGGCAATGGGCACTACCATATTCTTCTTATAAAAGTATAATTTAGGACAAACTGCCTGGAGGGCAATTAGGCAGCATGAGGAGAAAGCCACAAAAAAACAGCACACACTTTGATAAAGGAGTTTTATTTCAAGTAATTTGTCCTAAGAAATCAATCACAGATGTTTAAAAAGATGCATGAGCAATGCTGTTCTCCACAGGGTAACTTATAACAGTGAAAAATTGGAAACAATCTAAATGGCTGCCAATAAGAAATTGGATTTTAAAATATGGAACATATAAACTATGATGAAATTCAAGAGAATGATTAGCAGCCATGTACAAGTATACCAAATGAAATGGAGAAACGACAGTGAGAGGACTAGACTCAAAACAATGTACAGTGTGACCTAAATGTGGTTACACTGTGTGCAAATTTAATGCTAATTTTACATATAAAATATGTTCAAGGAAAAGGGCTGAAATCAAATATGACATTATGTTATTGGAGACTAAGTCAACTTTGCAAAAGAAGAGCAAAGTGGAAGGACTTGCCCTGCCAAATGTTAAGATACACTTGAAGTCTTGGTAAAATATATGTATTTACTAGCCCTCAAGAACAGTCTGCAGGACAATGAATCAGGTAGAGACATCAAAGATGGATTGATTTGAATATGAAAGTTTAACACTTGATAAAGATGCCACAAGAATTAAACAGATAGAGTATGGGTGGTTTAAGAAAATTGGTTCATTAAATGAAGAGAAATAAAGATGTTTACCTAACTAAAGTCATATAAACAAGTGGATTCTGGCTATATTAAAGACTTCAAGGTAAAGGTAAATTTTCAAAGTTAATAGGAAATATTGTAGGAGAATATTTTTCTGAATGAGAAGGGAGGAAGACATTAAGGAAAACTTCAAACCTATACACCATATCAAAGACTATGGTGAATTTCATTATAAAGTTTAGTTAATTCTCTTAGATTTCAGCAGCTTTATTGAGGAGTAGTTTGTGGACAAAGTACTATCCTTTTTAGGGCCACAGAACTGGAAAAGTTCAGCTTTCATTTCAATCTCAAAGAAAGGCAATGCCAAAGAATGTTCAAACTGCCTCACAATTGCACTCATCCCACATGCTAGCAAAGTAGTACTCAAAATTCCCCAAGCCAGTCTTCAACAGTACGTAAACTGAGAAATTCCAGATGTTCAGGCTGGATTTAGAAAAGGCAGAGGAATCAGAGATCAAATTGCCAACATCCACTGGATCATCGAAAAAGCAAGATTATTCCAGAGAAACATCTGCTTCTGCTTCATTGACTATGCTAAAGCCTTTGACTGTGTGGATCACAACAAACTGGAAAATTCTGAAAGAGATGGGAATACCAGAACACCTTATCTGCCTCCTGAGAAGCTTGTATGCAGGTCAAGAAGCAAGAGTTAAAACCAGACAGGGAACAGGAGACTGGTGCCAAATAGAGACAGGAATACATCAAGGCTGCATATTGTCACCCTGCTTATTTAATTTATATGCAGAGTACATCATGAGAAATGCTGGGCTGGATGAAGCACTAGCTGGAATCAAGATTACCGGGAGAAATATCAATAAACTCAGATATGCAGATGACACCACCTTTATAGCAGAAACTGAAGAAGAACTGAAGAGCCTCTTGATGAAAGTGAAAGAGGAGAGTGAAAAAGTTGGCTTAAAGCTCCACATTCAGAAAACTAAGATCATGGCATCTGGTCCCATCACTTCATGGCAAATAGATGAGGAAACAGTGGAAACAGTGAAAGATTTTATTTTGGGGGGCTCCAAAATCACTGCAGGTGGTGACTGCAGCCATGTAATTAAAAGACACTTGCTCCTTGGAAGAAAAGTTATGACAAACCTAGACAACATATTAAAAAGTAGAGACATTACTTTGCCAACAAAGGTCCGTCTAGCCAAGGCTGGTTTTTCCAGTAGTCAAGTATGGATGTGAGAGTTGGACTATAAAGAAAGCTGAATGCTGAAGAATTGACGCTTTTTAACTGTGGTGTTGGAGAAGACTCTTGAGAGTCCCTTGGACTGCAAGGAGATCCAGCCAGTCCATCCTAAAGGAAATCAGTCCTGAATATTCATTGGAAGGACTGATGCTGAAGCCAAAACTCCAATACTTTGACCACCTGATGAAAAGAGATTGTTGGATAGCATCACCGACTCAATGGACATGAGTTTGAGTAAACTCCGGGAGTTGGTGATGGACACAGAGGCCTGGTGTGCTGCAGTCCATTGGGTCACGAAGAGTAGGACATGACTGAGCCACTGAACAAAAAAGTTGCCGCTAGTAATAAAGAACCTGTCTGCCAATGCAGTAGACCTAAGAGACACAGGTTTGATCTGGGTCTGGAAGATATCCTGGAGGAGGGCTTGGGTAACCCACTCTAGTATTTCTGCCTGGAGAGTCCAAGGTAGACTGCATTCCATAGGGTCACACAGAGTCCAACACAACTGAGGCAACTTAGCACCCATGCACCCTTTTTTAATGTGTGCAATCTATGAGTTTGAACACATGCAAGTGCCCATGATATCATCGCTACCATCAAGGGGGGAGACACACAACACCTCCCAGATTTCCCTGGTGTCCCTTTGTATTTGTTTTGTGATAAGAACACTTGACATGAAATCCACCTTCTAAACACATTTTGAAGTGCACAACAATGTATTGTTAACCACTGACTCAGTAGTTAACACAGCAGATTTACTTGTCTAGATTACTTGAAACTTTGTTCCCATTCAACAAATTCCCTTAAAAAGTCAAATTGGGAGAAGATATGCCCAAATGAAAGGAATTAATCTCTTGAATAAGCAATAAAATCTTGCAAATAATAAAACAATTACTCTAACTTTTAGAAAAAACTATGAAGATAATCACAATTGGCTTTGTAATCTTAAAAGTCTATAAAATGTGAAAAGCCATTCAAAATTGAATATGTGGGTGTGAGTATGTGTGTGCACTCAATCTCATCCAACTGTTTGTGACCTCATGAATCATAACCCACCAGGCTCTTCTGTCCATGGAATTTCCAAGGCAAGAATACTGAAGTGGGTTGCCATTCCCTTCTCCAGGGGATCTTCCTGACCCAGGGATCGATTTCACATCTCTGGCATTAGCACCTTTGCACTACCTGGGAAACCCTCAAAATTGAATAGTAATCAAATATATACAAATTACAGCAAAAAATATGTATTGCTACACACAAAGTAGCTCTGGAAAACTTAGAAAAGGCCAACGGGAATGGAGTTATATGTATAGAGGAAAACCAATGTGCACCCCTGGGAAGTTAGATTGCTAAAGACCTCCTAGAAAGAGTCCAGCAACACCAAGTCAAGTCAAAAACTCTTCTAATCTACAGAATGTTCACAGAGGTGCATAATTCCTAAAGATATTCTCACACAAACTGGTGAGAAAATACGCAAAGAAAGTGCAAGGGACTTTACAAAGTTGCCAGGTATAGTTTTATAATAATACAAATAGTGAGACTAATGGAGAAATATTGAGTTGCAATCCAAAGTATACTACTGTAGCAATAACAGACAAAAGAATTTAAGACAAAATGCATTTACAGACATAAAGTATCAATACACAATAAAAGCTTAGTAGAATAGTTGGATAAATTGGCCATTTGATTTTAGGTGTGCGTTTATTTTCTCTGTTTAGCTTTCTTCTGAAATATTCATATTTTTCTTACTCATTTTTGAGAGATTTTGTTTCCAGTGTTTACAAGATACTAAGATATACCCCCCAATACACACACAAACGTTTGCTGAGAAAGGACATGCTGAGGAGGTCAGAGGAGGTAGCGTTCAGGCAGAGTCACGTGTGTACAACCTGAGGCAGGAAGTAGGCCAGAAGAAGGCTGGCCACACACAGGAGCAGCAGCAGAGCATCAGGAGGTGAGGTCAGGTGGGCACAGGGTCAGGCTGCAATCGGCCGTGCTTTGGAGGAGTGACGATGAGGAGGCAAGAATGACTGCAGGGATGCAAACTATTACATTCAGAGTGGATAAACAACAAGGTCCACAGGAACTGTAGTCAATATCTTGTGATAGGTCATAATCGAAAAGAATATTTAAAAAATAATGTCTATATAGGTATAACGGAGTCACTTTGCTATACTGCAGAGATTGGCACAGCATTGTAAGTCAACTATACTTCAATAAAATTTTTTTTAAAGAATGACCTCAAGATGCTTGATCTGAGAAAACAGTTATTTCCAAGTGGTGAAGAGGACTGGGAAGGGAACACTTTAGGGGAAAGGGTCTTAAGTTTGGTTGTGATCAGTTTGAGATATGTATCCCTCATTCAAGTGGAGATGTGAGTTTGCTGTTGAATCTAGATTCTAATATAAACTTGAAATGCCATGTGTACATAGTACTTGGAGATGGTACCTAAAGCCACGAGGTTCTGTCAGATCTTTGGGGAGGTAAATAGAGAATGATCAGGAGGAGAGTCCAAGCAGCGAGCCCTAGAGATCCCAACACTTAGACATAAGGACACAAACAGAAACCAGAAAACCTGATCCTGTGAGAATAGACCATACGATCTTGGTTAGGAAGAAAACCAAGTGAACACAAGTACAAAGGTATGATGAAGATAATAAATTGAAAGACAGAAATATTATCTAATTCAATGTTCTGTGAATTTCATGACATATAAAGTGCCATGTGAGTTTTTCTTCCTTTCATTCATTACCTGCTCACAAAGAAATTGACTTTGCATTCTTTGTGTATGCTTTATTTGTCTCTATATGAGAAGCTATCTGTTTTAGCAATAAGATGGAAAGTAAGTTCTCTTTAAAATTGCTTTATTATTCTTTATTTACTTATTTATTTATTATGATTTATTGATATATCTAGAAAAATAAAACTATTCATATCTTTGAATAATTGATCGCATCTCTCAAAACCAACTCATATTAGGGAGAATAGAGGTACAATATCCATAAAGAAAGATGAGCACCGAAGAACTGATGCTTTCAAATTGTGGTGCTGGAGAAAACTCTCAAGAATCCCTTGGACTGGCAAGGAGATCAAACCAGTCAATCCTAAAGGAAATCAATGCTGAATATTCATCGGAAGGACTGATGCTGAAGCTTCAGTACTTTGGCCACCTGATGTGAAGAGCCGACCCACTGGCAAAGACCCTGATGTTGGGAAAGATTGAAGGCAAAAGAAGAAGGTGGCAGAGGATGAGATGGTTGGATAGCATCACTGACTCAATGGATATGAATTTGAGCAAGCTCCGGGAGATAGTGAAGGATAGGGAAGCTGGGTGTGCTGCAGTCCACGGGATCTCAAAGAGTCAGACAGGACTGAGCAACTGAACAACAATAATTCTCACTTCAGCATTATATCTCATAGTGTAAAATTGGAAAGAAAACATAAATGAAAAAAATCAAAGGAATGGTAAAATTAGAAATCCACTCATTAGAAATAAGAAAATTGATTGTAAAATCTGTGCTGTACAGGAAAAGCCACATTAATAGAAAATGTAAAAAGCCTGAAAATACAGAAAGAGTGATCATGATGATTGTGTATGCATGGTCACTCATTCATGCCGGCTCTTTGTGACCCTATGGACTGTAGCCCACCAGACTCCTCTGTCCATGGGCTTTTCCAGGCAAGAATATTGGAGTGGGTTGTCATTTCCTCCTTCAGAGATCTTCCCAACTCAGGGATCCAATGAATTCTTGTCTCCTGAGTCTCCTGCATTGTAAAAGCCCTCCTCTACATAAAAAATAGGGACTAGAGGCACAGCAAGAAGTTTAATGTGTTTAGCTCACATGCTGAGAGTTTCTGTTACAGGGTTAGAGATGTCTGGTTTTTGCCTCTTCCTCCTTTAGCAATTTATCAAGTTGTATCTCTACAGCTGAGATGCAATTCCACAACTTTCAAATCAAAATACATTATTAGTTTAAAAAATTCTGTGCTTAAGAGCTGTGTTCCGCGACGATGTAGAATAACAATTGAGCCTGGGTCATACCTCACAAGAAAGGCTGCATAATTAAGTCATTGAATACAACGTGAAAATACTCTGTTCATAAATCAGTATAATGGTTGGACTGTGATGTTTCTATACTACAGTCAGGAATATGCCCCAAAGAACATAATAGCTTATACATGGACAACACCTCCCAAGCAGTCATGTTCAGGCATAGCAATTAGGTACAGGAGAGGCTCCGTCTCCAAGGAGACAACTTCCACTGCTGTTGCGTCCAAGCCCAGTGGAACGTGTGAGCAAAACCTCTGATATTTATACTTCCAATAAAAATGGACTTAAATGCTAACATCCTTTTAGCTACATAAAATGTGGAATTCCTGATTTACTTAGATCTAAATAATTCGAAACATCAAAGTTCCAAGAATGAGAGAAGAGAATGAAACATAAAAATAAAGGGAGAAAAAGAACCAATTTCATACTTGATATTCTCAAAAGCCTTGACAGCCTCTAAGGTCTTAATTGACAGCATTTTTCCTTCTATAACTGAAAATGGCAATGTTAAGAAGTCCAAGTTAATTCAAGCAAAAATACAATGGAGTGCATACAGAACTTGAAATCTATCTGAGGGAGACAATGCAATCATTCTTATTAAACCCACAGCTTATTTTCAAGTAAGCTCTGGCTTAGCGGATCGAGAGTTATTTTATGAAACAGGAGCCTGAATAAGAAACAGGAAACAGTAGATAATGAACACATGTCCTAGAAGAGGGTTTACCAGAATCCATTTTTTTCTAGACTGGAAAGTGAGCCCCACAGCGAATTCCCCTAGAATGTTTAATGACTCTGCTTTCTTCCCTTTCCATGTGAGTAATGGAAGACTAACGTATTAACAAGTGGAAAAAAAAATCACCAAGTGATTCCAGGAAGACTTACATTAGATTCTTAAAATAAAATAGATTTAAAGATTTTCCTCCAATGATTACAAAAGTATTAGTCAAGTGTAGTGCATAGCATCTGAGGCTTAGTACAAAAGTATTTTAATATTAGGATTTGCTCCCTTATATCTTATATAAGGGAACTTATAAAACTCTTATATCTGGTTAGAGTAACTGGGAGAAAAGTGATTCTGGGAAACATAATTAGAAAAGGAATCTTTGGAAGAATATCAAGTAAAAACAAAACCAAGAAAAAATTCAGATATTTTCAGGAGTCTTGAGAGTAGGAGTTTAATCATAATAATAATAATAAACAATAACAATAGTAATCGTAGCTCTGATCTATTGGGAGAATACTATGTAACAGGCATCACCCTAAACAGCCTGCCTGAATTAAGTCACTAAATTCTCACAATGACCCTATGAGATGGTTAGTATTATCTCATTTTGAGATGACAAAATTGAGATATAAGTAGAAGCTTCTTACCAAAAATCCAACAGCCTCTAAGTGGCAGCAAACCTCACTCAAGCACCATTGCTGTCATCCACAATGACTTATTCAATGGCACGAACTGGGAGATTTGGTTGGCTCTCACCATGTTTTCCATTCCACCCCTACATTCAAGGCCCAAAGTATTGGGGTGCAGGGGGACACTGCGACATGGAGTCTTGGGAGCAGGCCACCACAAAGGTCATAGGGTTCAAGATCACTTTTATGCCTACCTTATGAGGTTATACCAAACCTTATAGACATAGGATATTTCACCCAGTTAGTTCTCTTGGTTACCAAAATGTGTTGTGAGTTGAAGGTAAAGAGTTGTTATGTTTTTTCCAGGCAAGGCTCTACTGGGGGCCCTGCTGCAGCAAGGAGGCAGTGAAAACAAACATCAGGTTCCCTTGCTTGCTCACTCCCTGGGGAGGCCGGGGCGAGCTTGTTCCTTAAATGGGGTGAGGGTAGGGGTGTGTCCAGGGGTAGGGCCAGAGAGGTGGCTTAGGTGATTTGCCCGCCCCCGTGATGGCATTGTGTGCAGAGCTCACACATACCCTTCTTTTGCTCCCAACACCCTATTTTTGCTCCTGGCTCTTCAGAAGTAGTAGTAGAGGGTTTTTGATCTTTTTGTATCTTTTGTCCAGAATTTGCCCCACTGTCCATGCACACAGTTAATTTTAGCACCATAGAGTTTCTTTGTATTTTGTTGCTGGAGGAGAGGTACAAGCATTGCAGGACTGCAGCAAAGGGTCACAGTGTCGACCCTGTCTCATTTCCCACTAAGAGACTCTACACCCTTTTTAAATTGAAGTATAGTTGATTTACAATGCTGTGTGAGTTTCAGGTGTATCCCAAAGTGATCTGTGTGTGTGTTTGTGTGTGTGTCTGTGTACACTCATGTGCTCAGCCCCTCAGTTATGTTCATCTCTTTGTGACCCCATGGACTGTAGCCCACCAAGTTCCTCATCCATGGAATTTTCCAGGCACGAATGCTGGAGTGGGTTGCCATGTCCTCCTCCAGGGAATCTTCCCAACCCAGAGGTTCAACCGAAGTCCCTTGCATCTCCCACATTGGCAGGTAGATTCTTTACCACTAGTGCCACCTGGGAAGCCCTATGGCAGATTTTCAGATTCTTTTCCATAAAAATTATTACAAGATACTGACTATAGTTCCCTGTGCTATACAGTAGGTCCTTGTTTGTTATCTATTTTATATATAGTACTGTATATCTGTTAATTCCAAACTTCTAATTTATCCCCCCTTTCCCGTTTGGTAACTCTAAGTTTGTTTCCTATAAGTCTATTTCTGTCCTGTAAATAAGTTCCTTTGTATCATTTTGAAAGATTCCACATATAAGTGATAACATATGATATTAGTCTTTCTCTGACTTACTTCCCACTTAATATGATATTCTGTAGGTCCATCCATGTTGCTGCAAATGGCATTCCTTCATTCCTTTTATGGTTGAGTAGTAGTCCATTGTGTATATGTATCACATCTTCTTTATCCATTTATCTGCCATAGGCACTTAGATTGCTTCTATGTTTTAGCTGTTGTAAACAGTGCTGTTATGAATATTAGGATGCATGTATCTTTTTCAAATTAGATTTTTCTTCTTTTCCAGATAAACACCCAGGACTGGGATTGTTGGATCATATGGTAATTCTATTAAAAAAAAATTTTAAGAAACCTCCATCCTGTTCTACATAGTGGCTTCACCAATATAGATTCATTCTTCACTGAAGAAAGTTGATTTTTTACTCTCTCACTCTCTCTCACACACACATAAACACTGCCGATAAGCAGAGCACACCAATCCCTAATTCCATCTGGCTAAATCTGGAATGTGACCAATGACAGATAAATCAAAGAGTTAAGGAAGAGCAACAAAGAGCTTTGTCTTTCAAGTAGGGGGCACTGTGCTTCACAAAAACATTCTCATTCCCTGTTCAAAAAAAATCCAGGAATGGTGGTATGATGAACTCCCTTTTATAGCTGAGGGCGTCCTATTTAGGGAGACTGAGAAGCTGCCCAGGATGACACAGCCAGTCACTGGACCCAGCATGACTTCCACCTGGTTCTTTGCTGCTGGAGCTCACTCCTTCACTGCCCAGATCTGGCCGTGTGCGCCTATCCGCGGTCATGGACCACTGGTGCCCCATGCTGTCGGTGTAGTGGCTGGACCATCTCCTACACAAGGGCTGAAGCTCCAATCCTGATTTACCACTTTAGTTTCTTTTCCACAAAGAGAAGCTGGCAATGCCATCCCTGAGTGCCCATGCATAACCCAGATGGTCCCTCAAGAGCCCGCGGAAAAGCAGAGAGAAAGCAAAATGGAGCAAACTAGTTCGAGTGGACAAATGCATTTCCATTCTCCCAGAAAGAGCTAGTGCATCTCCATCCCTCCTGCTTCCTATCTGCTGTCTTGGCACCCAACACCTACTCTCTCATCGTTTTCTTTGATTAGTTCTGAGACTTTGGAGCTGTATTTAAATTTATTTCTCAATTCTATCTGTGGTGCTGCTTTTATCTACAGGGTGTTAACACAGACACAAGCTTGTAACCAAAACTGAAGCCAAAAAATGCATATATAAAGGTTTCTGCATCAAAGATACCGGAGAGATAAAGATGGATGTGCAATTAAGCACTTCAACCACGGGGTAAATCCAGCTGAGAGCTGAGAGGGTAGGGGTGGTGGAGGACTCCAGAGGAATTATCTTGGTGGATTTCACCATGGCCAACAATGAAAGCAAAGTAACCCCAGCCAACCATCTGCACTTGAGAGTGATGTTGACCTCAAGCCATGAGAGGGGAAAAAAAATGGCAATAAAACGTTGAGAATTGTTAAAGTAAACATTCGAATGGAGCTTATAAGCCAAACTGCATTCGGTCTGAAGGGCATCTTTTTCTCTCTTCTCAATTTCACTCTCCCTCTGGCCTTCCAGTTGGGATTTTTAAATTTAGCCATAATTATATCTTTACACTACATTTTCCTGTAATCTAATTTCTCCACTGCTGTTTAGAGCTCCTAAAAAACAGTCTCACTATGCAGTTTAAAGAGAAAATGGCATACGACTCCTCCCACTTGCTGACAGAGGTTCTAGAGGCAATGCACCCACTGGTAGGCTTAGCATTGGGGAGGAGAGACCTTCCATGGAAACACGATGCTGTAACTTTGGATGCGGAGCCCAGGGAGTGTCCAGGGGAGGGAAGCTGTGCCTTGTGTTGCCTCTACTCCCTGTACCTCTTCAGTGGCTCTATTGCTAACGAGCTCATTTTCAAGGTAAACTAGATCCAGCCAACTCAGAGTGTTCCACGTGCCCTTCTGATTCCACCAGACACGACCGATGCTGTCCCTCAGTCTGATTCAATAAGACAGAAAAACCAACTGCTCTCCCCACAGAGGGGGTCCACACAATTATTTCTCAGCATCTTCCCCATCATTGCAACAAACATATAACCCCTCTCCTCTGCCCAGCCCCTTCATATATTTGCTTGCTCCAGAACACTTTCTTAGCCTGTTTCATACTTCGTTGGAAGTTCTGACCATCATTCTCATCTTCACAGTTTCCCAGTCCCTTTCAAAAAAGAGACTATCTAAAACAGCTCTGTTTAATAAACTTACAGTGAGAGTCACACATGTAATTTTCAGTTCCTACTAGCCACATTAAAGAAAAAGGAGGAACTGGTTTTAATCATATATTTTGTTTAATTCAACATATTCAAAGTACTATTTCAATACGTGACATGAGCCACTTTTCACATGCTTAGTATCAGGTGTGGCTGTGGCTCCTATAGGGGCAGGGAACCTAGAAAGTGCTGTGCTCCCCAGCGGGGAGGGACTTTACTTCTATCACCCGATAGGTGTCATCACCTCACCCACCATGCGGAAGCTGGAAGCCAGGGAAGCCGTGCAACCTGACCATATCACCCAGCTTGTAAACCACAGAGCTGGATTTTGAACTCAGATTTGATCCCAAAGGGCGCACATTTTCCATTTCAACACATATGCCCCGAAATCCAAAAAAGACAGACTCACCAACCTGGTCCAGGGGCCAGTCATTTCAAAGACACAGCAGTCCTCCTGACCTTCTCCTCTCCAAACCACAAAGTAGGCATCAGTCACTCCCTCCAATGTCTCCTTTACACGCCCACACACATGCACACACACACGCGCGCACAGAACTTAATCTCTGTAAACTCACTCGAGCCATTTGAAGAAGCATCTCAGCCACAAGTCCGCCACTTCACTTTGACCCCCTCACCTGTCCTGCTGTTTCTCAGTATCCTCCATGCCTGTGTCATGTGGCTTATTTTTCTACCACTCTTGTGAAAGATTTTGGAGGTCTCTGGTCATCCTTTTATACCATATCAAATGGTTTTTGTTTTGCTTTTTTTCCTCAGGACCACGCACTTTGGCATATCGAAAAAGCAGGGTAGGGGATTCCAGGCCGGCACGACTCCAACAAGTAAGCTATCAGGACCAGGACACAGGGCTGCTGCAGGCTCTTACACAGAGTAAGGCTGAACCAGGGTGAGTTTTGCATACTATATTCACAGGGAGCCCCTGCTGTTAGAACACAGGGATATGGCAGGCCGCTTCCCTCCTCAGAAGTTGTCTTTGTGTCCCTAGAGCCTGCAGGACAAGTTTCAAACCACTAGCAGGCCTCTGCTATCTGATCTGGCCCAACTGGGGAGACAGACACAGAGAATCTCTGCTCCATGTGCAAAAGCTCTGATGTTCCCAGATCTGCCTTCAGGTTCCACAGCCAACTCAGGGCCCAGAGGCCAAACACAAGGATAAGGTATGTGCCTACTTGGAGGGTCTGAGTGTAAAGAAGTTAACTTTTTTCAGTCATGGAGATAAGCACAGTATACATGTGTAGTATTAATACATATATCAAATAGCATGTTATGTAATATATATAGTATATGTGTGCATATAAACATGTATGGTACATTTCTTTAAAAAATTCTCAAAATTTCATAACTATTTCCATTTCCAAGGTAAGCCAACCTTTTTGACATTAGCAAGAGTTTTAATAGATGATATTTCTAAAAAAGGTAAAAATGGCAAAATCTGATTTTGCCGCACTGCAATTTAATTCTTTCACAGACAAAGGGTCTATTGATTTTCCTCTATGCAAT
Source organism: Giraffa tippelskirchi (assembly GCF_054371585.1). Lineage (NCBI taxonomy): Eukaryota > Metazoa > Chordata > Mammalia > Artiodactyla > Giraffidae > Giraffa > Giraffa tippelskirchi. Next base: position 52,237,399 of record NC_137284.1, read on the forward strand.
GAACTAAACAATTCTAATATTCAGTTGATAGTGAAAGCACTAAAGAAATCTACTGCAAAAGTGCCAGAAATTTGATCAATTTCAAACAAAAAGCAATATAAGAAAACTAGAAAAATCAGATAGGCTGTAAATTCCTTTCTCTCTGAAAGATTGCCTGGACAAAGGAGAGTCTTCTGGGAGAAGATTCAATTTATAAATTAAAATATAAATATTTTTATTGCTTTCTGCTATAATCTCTGATTATGACCAACGATAGCAATATGCCCCATATCAAGAGATAAAGAATAAAAGAATTGGGGGAGGCAGTCTGAGAAAAAAACATAGGAAAATGCAGAAGGATGGGAGAGGGAAGGAAAGAGAGAGAGAGAGAGATGCTTCCACTAAAAAGAGGCTGCCTTCTTTCAGTCCCAATAAAATACTAGATGGTAACTCAAAAAATAAAGAATATGGTGATACAATTAATAGAAAAATTTTAAACAATGAGTTGCAACTTTGTAGTTGAATGCACCCCAAAAAGGGATGCTAGTTTAAAAGAAAATAAGAGAGAAAGTAAATTTATTTTTATCCTTAAGATGTACTTTAACTCTTTCAATTAGTTGATTTGAATGATAATTATGGATAACTATTGAGTTTTAAATGTCCAGCTCGAGAATGCAAGAAAAACCTGACTTATTGGTTCTTTTAGAGAAAAGATAGGAATAGTCTCCCTCTCCTTTCTCATAAGCTCTGCTGTCTTTGTGAAATATCTCTGGCTCCATCTTCAGAGAAGCAACGTGTATGCAGCTTTGAAAGAGAGAATGATGTGGGAAAGCCCAGACTAGTTTATCGAAGCAATTCCACACACTGCCTCCCTTTGCAACTTAGCTGAAATTCCTGGACTGCTGAGATAGCAGAGACAGACTTATTGCCTGAAGATGGCTTTTTATGCTGAAATTATTCTTGCAAATTGATCATATATTTATTTCCAGGAGGAATGCCCAAGATATTTGGAAAGGAATCCTCCATCAGGAGATATTGATGGACCATGGGCATGCTTCTGGAGTTTACTTAAGTGTCTTATGGAGAAAAAATCAGCAAGGCAGGTGTACTTGGTGGATGGGCAGTATAAAGTGCCAAAATGCCTTTGGATGATTATTCATCAGCTTTGAAAGATAGAGGCTGAAATCTCAGGAGCCCACTCCAATTTGGAATTAGAAAGCTTCCTTCTAACGTTCTAACCAGACATTTGGTATCGAGGATGTGCTAGCAGCCAGCTGAAGGGCCCGCTGGAGCACAGATTAATAAGGAGAACAGTGGGAGGGCCGGGTATCTGTAATGCCCCTCACAGGACCGATGTAGCTGACATCTTGACAGCCCTCCGCCTTCAGCCAGCCTGCAAAATAGCTGCAGGAATCCATAGAAATCAGAGATTTTGAGACAAGAGACACTGTGTTGTTCAAGGTCAAAGAGTAAGAGAGAATAGAAATCTCGATTTTCCTTCCCCCCTGAGGCCTATGTCGAAACAGATTAAAACTGTTAAGCTTACAATGACCAGGCTAGCAGGGCTTTGAGCGGTGCCTGGTCTAACAGCCCAGGGAACTTTTTATAGGATATCTTTAAAAAGCCATCCCACGGCGATTCACCAGACTCTCACAGGCAGTAATGAAAGTGTCTGAATGCCTTACTATTTTAAATAACTGAAATTTAAATCCAAGAGAGTCAATATTATGTTATTTATATTTATAAGTAAAAACTAATTAAAGCTACTTAAGTTTTTAGCAATGGACCTGGGAATGTAATCGAATGGTTTCAGGTTTAGCAAGCCATTCATTGAGTTCTCGATAAGGATCCAAATGAAGAATGAATCAGTGGCTTCTGGATGTGAGCCCATTTGGCCCCACTCTTTACCCATAGGCAGGGAGAAAGCCTCAGGTTCTGTCTTTTCTCTGTCTTCTTCTCTCTCAGCCCCTGAAAAACATGAAGACATCATTCTTTTAAATCCATTGTTAGGAGCTCTCAGAGATGGTGCTTAGATTCAGCTTGTTTCCAATTCTCCAACTGGGTCATTATTTTGGGGGAATATGAATGGTGGCAAATGCCAATCGTGGGACATGATGAATGGGAAGAATTAGTCACTTGATGTTCAGGTCACTTTTAGCTTCAATTTTTTTTTTTTCTTTTTTAATGCTGCCTAGAAAATACTCCAGTTCTATTTTAAAGATCCTTTGCATTCACAAAAGGCCATGGCACATGCTTGCTGCTGGCTGCTGTGAAGGAAAATTCAAATTCTGGCAAACTGCTGCTTTCATCTGGTCCTTGAACAAAGACACTCTTTTGAAATTCTGATTGCATCTTGTGCAAAATAAGACATGCCCCCAAATTTAGAAAATAAATTTAGCTTATCGCCTAAGAAGAAGATCCAACCAGTCCATCCTAAAGGAGATCAGTCCTGGGTGTTCATTGGAAGGACTGATGTTGAAGCTGAAACTCCAACAACAACGATGTACATCCCCACTCACACATGCGAAGAGTTGACTCATTAGAAAAGACCCTGATGCTGGGAAGGATTGGGAGCAGCAGGAGAAGGGGACGACAGAGGATGAGATGGCTGGAAGGCACCACTGACTCGATGGACATGGGTTTGGGTAGACTCCGGGAGTTGGTGATGGACAGGGAGGCCTGGCATGCTGCGATTCATGGGGTCGCAAAGAGTCAGACACGCCTGAGCGACTGAACTGAACTGAACTGAACTAATCTCTATATGAACAGCTAGTATTCCCAGGGAAAGGCAGAGTCCCTGTGCCCTCACGCATCCTGGGATTAAGATAATACGCAGATCAAGGGCAGCTTTTCTCCAGAGATGTTGCGCTCTCCACTGCAGGAAGCCAAGCTCACCAGATCTGGCCAAATGAGCACCAATGGCACCAGGCAAGCTGGTCTCATGCTGGGGAAAGGTGGGCATGAATCTCAGAGTGACACATTTCATCTTTGCTTACTGGATTCCCACCAACTAATCTGGCTTCTCCTGTAGGAAATATGCACAAAGATTCAGAACAAAATAATCATTCCTCCCTGCTTGCTCATTTTTATATCTGCTTTACAAACAGGTGCCATCAAGGACACATATTTCCTTGATAATGCCCTGTTGTCCTTGGCCCATGAGAATGCCTGGCTGTCTCCACTCACTGGACTCCCTCTGCCTCTCGTTTTGAAGGACTAAGTGATGACTGGTGATACTACCCACAGGCCTTATGACTCTTGAGAGTTCCTTGGACTGCCAGGAGATCAAACCAGTCAATCCTAAAGGAAGTCAACCCTGAATGTTCATGGGAAGAACTGACACTGAAGCTCCAATACTTTGGCCACCTGATGCAAAGAGCTGACCCATTGGAAAAGACCCTGATGCTGGGAAAGACTGAAGTCAAAAGAAAAGGGCGGCAGAGGATGAGATGGTTAGATAGCATCACTGACTCAATAGACATGAGACAACTCCAGAGTTTGAGACAACTCCAGGAGATAGTGAAGGACAGGGAAGCCTGGCGTGCTGCAGTCCACGGGGTCGCAAAGAGTCGGACAAGACTGAGCAACTGACCAACAACAACGATGTACATCCCCACTCACACAATCTAACTCCATGTACAACATCCGTCTGCCCCACAGGGTGGAAACATGATAGGAAAAGGACAATGACTATCCAGGCTGCTGTGTGATCCACGGAATATAGCAGGCAGGAAGCAAGAAAGTAAAAAAAAAAAAAAAAAATGCTGATCAGATGTATAAAGAAGTAAGTCAAGTTGATTTTTATCCTATGATTAGATTGCAACTTCCTTGAGGTTACAATGCTATGTTATACTTATATAATTTTATTTTATTTTTCCAAATTAGTACAGTGTATTATAATATCAGGTGCTCAGAAAGTGATTTTGAATGGCTATCTAACGAGATGAATATTTCCCATTAGATTCTGCATTATTTTTTCTAAAAGAGTTGTTCCAGTACAGTAGTTTCTGGTGTTATAAATTCTATTTGTACGTAACCCTAATCACCCATGGTATTTGCAATGAGAAAATAATGTTAAGGCATAGATTTAATCTCAGTGTCTGGGAAACAATGAGCAAATCTAGTGGCTAGCCCAACATTCCTGTCTCACAGTGGTTTTGTTTGTACTTGATATAGGTCCCCATCCAATCATCACAGCAGATGAAGAGAATAAAGACTAAGTGTTATTTGCAAGTTTGTTCCTGAAGGTCTGAAAATGTCAAGGTTCTAGTTCTGTTTGCCTCCAACATAAACAGATGCAAAAACCACATTCTTCAGTATGTGATTGTCTGCAGTCCTATTCAATCTATGAGAGAGGCATTTTGGTTATTTGCTTACTTTTGAAGGGCATGAGACATAAAACACGTGCAGTTGTCATTTTGCATGTAACTCAGATTAAAACAGAGTGGCAATTTTTACTGCTGTACACGTTAAAACTGATAAGGCTTATAGGAAAAACTCCACATGACTTATTAATATATATCCTACAAATTAAAGATAATTAAGATTATTAATTGGAAATAATTAATTCCAATTTTTGGAATTGATTGGAATGAGAGTTGGACTGTGAAGAAAGCTGAGTGCCGAAGAATTGATGCTTTTGAACTGTGGCGTTGGAGAAGAGTCTTAAGAGTCCCTTGGACTACAAGGAGATCCAACCAGTCCATCCTAAAGGAGAACAGTCCTGGATGTTCACTGGAAGGACTGATGTTGAAGCTGAAACTCCAATACTTTGGCCACCTCATGGGAAGAGTTGACTCATTAGAAAAGACCCTGATGCTGGGAAGGATTGAGGGCAGGAAGAGAAGGGGACGACAGAGGATGAGATGGCTGAATGGCATCACTGACTCGATGGACATGGGTTTGGGTAAACTCTGGGAGCTGGTGATGGACAGGGAGGCCTGGCGTGCTGCAATTCACGGGGTCACAAAGAGTCGGACACGACTGAGCAACTGAACTGAACTGAACTGAAGATAATTCTAATTGAATCTGGCTGATTTACTTTAGTGAAGAATTTCTCAACCATGGCACCATTCAGTTTGAGCCCAATAATTCTTAGTTATGGGGTCTGTCATCTCCATTGTGGGATAGTTAGCAGCATCTGGTCCATACGCACCTGATGCCAGAAGCACTACCCCTGACTTCACAAATGTCTTCAGACATTGTTAAGTGTCTCCTGGTGAGAGGGAGCAAAATTACCCTGGTTGAGAACCATCACTTTATTGCTGTATTGTAGAAAGAATGCTAAACAAATACTAAATCATGTCCGACTCTTGCAAACCTGTGGACTGTAGGCTGCCAGGCTCCCATGTCCGTGAGATTTCCCAGGCAAGAATACTGGAGAGGGTTGTCATTTCCTTCTCCATGGGATCTTCCCAACCTAGGAATAGAGCCCAGGTCTCCTGCATTGCAGGTGAACTCCTGCATTACAGGAGGTTTCTTTACCAACTGAGCTACAAGGCAAGCCTCAAACAAATAATAACAGGAATGAAATACACAGAATGCTGGACTCAGCATCTTTGTAAGTGTAGGTACCACTGACCCACCCATGTCATCCCGTTCTAATTAGTCATAAAGAAAGCCTCAGTGCCATTCAGGGCAGACATCTTCTAGAACAGCAACTGCACCTAAAAGTAGCCAGATTTTTAAGAGCCCATAATTAAGACTTTTGTTAAATTGCCCTGGAATGCTCAGTGGTTATCACACAGCAACTAAACATGCTTCTCTATGCTGTTCACTTCATTTATTGTCTTTCATTCTCTCACAAAGCCTGCAAAGGAAATAATGGCAGTCCTTGTTTACAAATGGGCAAAAAGCCTTGGAGAAGTAAGGGATTTGTCCCAGGATGCACAGGGAGAGAGTGACAATAGGTGTTTAGGGTTCTGTACTGTCTGGTTCCAAGTTTTGTGTTCTATCATTTTCATCGTGTGATACCTGTTAACCTGTAGTTGTCAAACTGGGATTAACGTCATTGACACATGTCTTGAACTTAAGTGGAGAAGATGGTGATGGAAGTAGAGGAGTGAGTGTCAGAGGTGGGACCTCATCCCCTAAACAACACCACCCACCACTCTGGGTGCCTCCAAATGAAGAACCCACCACCCCCCTGGAGTCTGTGCCCTGTGGCTTCCCCCATATTTTATCTCAGGAAAGATAGCATTGGAAAAACACCGCCATTGAAGTCTAAACCCCAACTGCACCAGTGGGAGGTGAAGAGGCCTTGAGCCTTTTTATTTGGCCTCTTCTCCTAGATGAAAGCATCCCTTCCTCTCCTGGAAGACAGGGAATGCTCTTGGCTCAGCTGTGCAGCCACGTGTTCTCCTGATGCAGAGAAGGATTTTCTTCATCCTTTATACCAAGTAGTTAATAACTGCTGAGCCTGGTCCCCACCCTAACTTTCTGTTCTTCCTTGTATAGTGATGCTCCCACTTTAATGTAAGGGCCTTTCCCCATGTGACCTGCAGGTACCATCAACAAGAGAAGATCAAGGAGAAATGGAGACAGAACCCCCATGGAGCCCATTGCCAGAACCCCAGTCGTTCTGTCCCCTCAGCCCTGCTCACCAACCGGGATTCCCCTTATTAACCTTCAGTCTCCTTTTCCATCAGCTCAAGATCAAAGTGAGAGTCATCCCATTAGGAGAGGATGAGGCCTTGCACCTCCGTCCCCTGGGGCACCAGTTCCTGAGCATCAGAGCATTAGGCAGCCTCAGAGAATGTTCCCTGGAACACAGTTACTTGCAGGGAAGTGAGGAAGTTGGGTTCCATCAAATCAAAGTGCTCTCGAGCTCTGAAATTCCATCTACAGCTCATCAAGCTGTGCTAATTAGAGGAAGCAAGCCCAACACAATCTGTCTGACTAACGATGCTATGAGAGATGGACAGAAAGATCCGGTCAGGAAATCGGCTTCCTGATGATCATTAGCATATGCACCTGCAGCTGTGTACCTATTTTGGCTGCACAGACCAGCTTGTGTTTCTCTCTGTTACCTGAGTGGTAAGGGTTGCATGCATCCACGCTGGCATTTAGATTGTGTAGTGGATTCAGTTATGGCATTGCCCTTTGATCTGAGCATCTTTTGCAAATCTTTCTCCTCATCCTGTCAGTGTTCTTCAGAGACTATAGGCCCTAGCTACTCACAGTGAGTCCCTGGACCAGCAACATGGGCATTGCCTTAGAGCTTGTTAAGAAAGCAGACTCTCACACAAAGAGAAAAGACAACCTACAGAATGGGGGAAAATACCTGCAAACGATGCAGTCAGCAAGGGCTTCATTTCTAAAATATACGAACAGTTCATACAGCTTAATAACAAAAAATTAGCAATCTAATTCAAAAAATGGACAGAAGACCTAGATAGACATTTCTCCAAAGAAGACAGATGGCCGACAGACATCTGAAAAGATGCTCATCATTGCTATTCATTAGAAAAATGCAAATCAAAACTACAATGATGTACCACCTCACACAAATAACAAATACTGGAGAAGGTGTGGAGGAAACAGCTCTCACCTACACTGCTGGTGGGAATGTAAGTTGGTACAGCCATTATTGAGGACAGTATGAAGGTTCCTTAAAAACTAAAAAGAGAGCTACCATTTGGTCCAGCAATCCCACTTCTGGGCATACCCCACTTTTCTGCAGAAAAAAACATACTTCAAAAAGACACATGTGCCCCAACTTTCATAGCAGCACTATTTACAATAGCCAGGACATGGAAACAACTTAAATGTTCATAGACAGATGAGTAGATAAGGAAGATATGGAATACATACAATGAAATATTATTCAGCAGTAAAAGAGAATGAAATAATGCCATTTTCAGCAACATGGATAGACCTAGAGATTATCATACCAAGTGAAGAAAGTGAGAAAGAGGAGTATCATATGATATCACTTATGTGTGGAATCTAAAATATGATATAAATTAAGACATAGAAAACAAACTTCTGGTTGTAATGGGGAAGAGGGTGGAGGAGGGAAGGAGTGGGAGTTTTGAATTAGCAGATGCGAACTAGTATATTTAGAATGGATATACAACAAGGTCCACTATATAACACAAAGAACTATATTCCATATCCTATAATAAATCATAATGAAAAGAATATAGAAAGAAATATGTGTGTGTGTGTGTGTGTGTGTGTTTTAGTCACTCAGTGATGTCCGACTGTTTGTGACCCCGTGGACTGTAGTCCACCATGCACCTCTGTCCAAGGAATTCTCCAGGCATGAATGTCGAAGTTGTAACCATTCCCTTCTCCAGGGGATCTTCCCTACCCAGGGATTAAACCTGGGCCCCCTGAATTGCAGGCAGATTCTTTACCATCTGAGACACCAGGGAAGCCCATTTATACGTAAGTATATATTTATCCAAATCGCTTTGTTGTAGAGCAGAAATTAGCACATTGTAAACCAACAATATTTCAATAAAATAAAAATTTTTAAAAGAAATACAAACTCTCAGTCCCACCCCAAAATCACTGTGTCAGGATCTACATTTTAAGAACACCCAAGTCAATTCTTGGGCATCTCAGAATTTGGTTTAGATCAGCACGTTGTGAGAGGGGTTGCCATCCCTCAGTGAGAATCTGGTGGAAATCTTAATATAATTAAATCTTAATGCAATTTAACCCCAGTGGAAATAGTTGTTATGTGTGAATTGTGATCCTCAAAACTTCATATGATAAGGTCCTAACCCCTAGTACCTAAGAATGTCAACTTATTTAGATATAGGATCGGTAGCTGCAGATGGAATTAGTTAAGATGAGGTCATCCTGGGGTAGGGAAGGCCCCTGAATTAATATGACTGGTGTCCTTAGAAGAGGGGAAAACTGGACACAGTCACAAACACAAGGAGCGCATTGTGAAATGATGAAGACAGAGATCAGGATGAAGCCTCTACAAGTCACAGGAGGCCACAGACTGCCAGCGGACCACCAGGAGCTGGGAAGGAGGCCCAGGGCAGCTTCTCAGAGGCCTCAGAAGGAAAACACCCTGTCGGCACCTTGATCTCGGGCTTCCAGCCTCGGAAACTATGAGAGCATAGACCTCTGGTCTGAAGCCACCCAGCTGGTTGTATTTTGTTACAGCAGCCCCGGCAAACTAATCCAACAGTAGAGAGCACTGAGTCAGAACACTGAGCAAGACACGGCTGCTCTGTGTCCTGACTTCCTCTCTTAAAAATGAGGACCTAGGAAGGGGTACATGCACCCCAATGTTCTCTGCAGAAGTGTTTACAATAGCCAAGACATGGAAGCAACCTGAACATCCATCAACAAAGGAATGGATAAAGAAGAGGTGGTACATATATGCAATGGAATATTACTCAGCCATCAAAAAGAATGAAATAATGCCATTTGCAGCAACATGGATGGACATAGAAATTGTCATACTGAGTGAAGTAAGACAGAGAAGCAGAAACATCATATGACATTCCTTATATGCAGAATCTAAAGAGACATCACACAAAGTAACTTATTTGCAAAATAGATTCACAGAGTTAGAGAACAAACTTATGGTTGCTGGCAGGGAGGGTAAGGATGTGGGGAAGGGATAGTTAGGGAGATTGGGATGGACATATACACACTGCTACATTTAAAATGCATAACCAACAAGTTCCTACTGTATAGCATAGGGAATTCTGCTCAGTGTTATGTGGCAGCCTACATGGAAGGGGAGTTTGGGGGAAAATGGATACATGTATATACATGGCTGAGTCCCTATGCTGTCCACTTGAAACTATCACAACATTGTTAATAGGCTATACTCCAATACAAAATAAAAAGTTAAAAAAAATAGGGACCATGGGTTTCTTTGTCCTGGATTGCTGTGGGCTTGGAGGAAGTATATATTAAGTGCTGGTCAGGTGAACCTTGTACACAGTATGAGTATGTGTAATTCCTCTGCAAACTTCTCTGGGGCAAAATCAGCAGAGATGACCACAGCTGCATAAGTAGTCAGCTCTCTACCAAGATATTTCTAGAATCAACAAGCATGAGTGTTAGTATGTGTTCACAATACAGAGTCTGAATGTTAACACACAGAAACAGTCCAGGCACCTGAGGATACCTTTATACTTCCAACCCCAGGTCACCTCAGGGGCCTTAGGGATATCATCCAACAACATTGCCTGATAGATTGTTCAAGTGCACGCAGCTCCTTGTTTCCCCCGATTCCCCGAGGAATCGCTCTGGGACATGAGGACTCTCTGTCTTCAGCCCACACAACTCTTCCTACACCCTGAGGAGCTGCCCAGGAGGCAAGACTTGCAGTGCAAAACCAGGAGAGTCTCAGGCCAAATGGGATAAATGGGTCACAGTTACGAGTGAGTTGTGTCCCTGTAAATTCACATGAACGAAGCCTCATCTTCCAGTCCCCAAGACTGTAAACTCATCTGAAGATGGGTTTGTGCAGGTATAAGTAGCTAAGATGAGGTCATTATGGCCCCTAACTCATTGTAACGGGTATTCTTATGGCAAGGGAAACTTGGGAGACAGTCATGCACAGGGAAACATCCAGGTGATGATTGGGATGAAATTTCCTTGAGCCGAGGGATTACTAGAAGCAAGAAGAGGGGCCTGGACCAGATCCTTCTCTCATAGCCAGAGAAGAAACCCACCCTGCTCCTGCCTTGATCTTGAATTTCTGGTCTCCAAACTGTGAGGTGATGCATTTCATTGCTTAAGCCACCCAGTGTGTGGCACTTTCTTACAGCAGCTCTTTCAACCCAACACAGTCACCCTAATTGAGACCCACTCCAGAAGCCTGAGATGGGTAAAACTGACAGAAATCTTCTTAGGGGTGTTGCACTCCAAAAGAATTAGAGAGAAAATAAGAGCAAAGCTTTTCTTGTCTGTGTACTCTGAGATGCCTCTGCCCAGATGGGCTCCTTCTGTCATTTCTCTTCACTCTTTCCTTCTCAGAGGTTGTCTGTAGGCCACATTTGTCTTTTCTATGTGATCATCATTCTCACGAAGCCCACTGCTACTTCATCAGGATGGAGCCGGGGGCAGAATGATACCAGCAATAACTGTGGGGTATAAAGATGTAATCCCACAGCCCAGGACAAGCTGGCAGGACCAGATTGCATTCAAAGAGCAAGTTCTGTGGAGGGAAGAGACTTTGATTTTGTGTCTCCAGTATTTCTTGCTGGTTACTCTGTCACAGCGATTTCGACCTTCATTTATTATTTCTCTGGTTCGAAAGGTGCCAGCTGTTTGTCACTTTAAAAAATTGTTACATCATGCCAGAGACTTTACTTTCTTTTTTTTTTTATTGAAATATAGTTGATTTATAATGTTGTGTTAAAGTTGTACACCAAAGTGATTCAATTATATATATAAAATCTTTTCCAGATTCTTTTCCGTACAAGGTGTTGAATGTAGTTACCCATGCTATACAGTAGGTCCTTGTTGGTTATATATTTTATATACAATAGTGTGTATGTTAATCCTAAACTCCTAATTTATCCCTCCCTGAGAGACTTTAATTATATGAAAAAAACTAATTCTTAAGATACTTCTACAAGTTTATATTCACACTCATTTGATATGTAAGGAACTGAAGATCAATGAGATAAGTGAGTCCAGAGACCCAGGGCAGGTCTTTGGAACCACATGTCCACTGTTTGGTTTCCCTTCCCCGTGTGAGTTAAACCATCTCACTGACATCCGTATGTTCACTCCTAGCATCACTCTCTGATAACAGAAGGCACCCAAGACAATAGTTCAAGTGCATGGAAATTAATGGAGAAGAGGGAAATAATTAAGGGCCATCTCCCCCATCCCCATGGAACCCTGGGAATAAAAATTCTTCTGCAAGGCATGGAACAGGATGGGGACCGGGACTGCTCTTTGTGTGAACTGTAAGCAGTTTGGGGTCAACAGTAGCAGTTACAGCCCCAAGGGCTTCAGGTGGGTAGTTTGAGCAAGTGACACTAAAAGCCTGGAGAAGGGAAGGACAGGTGTGCAGAGGTGCAGAATCAGGGTAGTAAGGCCCCAACTCAGGGGCTGCCCCTCCACCCAAGGAATCCCCTGGGACACCGGGGACTCCCTCTCACTCTCCTGGGATGCTGGAGAGCCATGGGGTGGGGGGAGGAGGAAGTGCAGGGTTTAAGGGCACAGACTCTGGCATCCAGGCATGGCTCCACACTGGCTCCACTGATATGTAAACTCCCCTGTGAGTCAGTTTCCTTGTGTGTAAGATGAGGTCGGGCTGGTGCCCACATCACATCCTTCTGAGAATTAAATAGTGTGCTTTGCCTGGAGCAGGGCCTCCAGGACTGCTCAGGCAGTTAGCAGACCCCGTATCTCTGGAGCCCCTGCCAGGAGACTGTGCCCTCCCGGGAGGGACTCTGGGGGTGTCCTAACCCTGAGAAAGACTCTACTCAATGCTTCTCTGTGTGCCCTGAGCTCAGCACCCGCCCCACAGCCTGAGATGTCTTTGATTCCATTCAAACTAAACCTTTCCTTAATTGGAAACCCGACTTTTGCTTCACTTGACTGTACTGGCAATCATTTTCCCAGGGATCGTGGAACCCAGACCCTGTAAATATCCTGTCCTCTGGTCTCCTCTGCCTCCCCAGCCTGGCCTCCCTCAAGCCTGATACCTGAGCTGCACTTGGATGACTGTTTTCTACCTGCTTCTTAAATGACCTTAAGATGTGTTCCAGTACTGAAATGCGTAGAGAAGAAATGATCATGCTTCTTTCATAAATTGCCACCGACTAGAATTCAATTTCCTGCCAACATTCTCTCTTGTATTTCTTTTACGTTAGGAAATCCATTTCTGTCTCTCCCTGAGTTCACAGGTCGGGGCAGATGAGAGCACCATGCCTGCAGGCCCTTGTAAGAGTCTTGTGTGGGGTCCGGCCATGTAATCTGATTCTAAAGTCTGATTTTCAAGCAGGAATGAGCAGTTGGTTCCTGAGAAAACCAATGGAAGCTGCGGCCTTGTTCTGCGGAACACATTCAAATCCAAACAGAAATGCGGGTGCATGTTTGAATAACTGTGGAAAGAAAATGGTGCTTTGGTCCCATTCCTAACTCTTTTGGTCCCGGAAGTGGATCAAGAATTCCTTTCTCACAATATAACTCAACATTTTGTTGTTGTTGTTGTTGTAAATCCACTTTTGTGCAAGAATTTCAATGTCAGGGTAGAATTTTCCTACTGATACTCTTCAGTTACATTTTTTTGTGAAACATGTTTCGCTCAAACAGGAACATAAACTGTGAAGGCATAAAGCCTCCTCTTAAGTGAAATGGTAAAAGAAGTCATGAATCAAAATCGCTTCGAATGTCTGTAATCTTTCATCACGGCACATCCAGAAAACATTTTTCTTCATAGAATAGATTTAAGCTTGTCATCACAGGGATTCTAGTAATACCAGGTATTATTGGGTCTCCCAAGTAGACAATAACTTCAGCAGCGCCAAAATTTATACCCTTTGCTCAGCTCTCTCTGACCTCCAAAGAGGAGGTAAAAGAATTGTAAAAGAATAGTGGTCCATAAAATTAGACTTTTTTTTTTTTTTTTCTGGACAGATCAGTTAGAACAGGCAGCCTGTTTCTACATTAGTGGAAGTCTGTTCTCTATGATGTTATTTCAGGCTTCCTGGCCCTGCGGCAGGAGCCGCTTGTCCCTGTTCTGGGTCCCCCTCTCTGCACCAGAATATTCCATTCTTGCTAAGAAAGCATTCTCTTTAAGTAAATACACTGCAGTCATTTATGTAGTTTCAGTCCCTTACTATGACAAAAATAGGATTTCTCTCTTTTTTAACGCCTTCTCTAGTCCTTGAGTGTGTGCATGCTAAGCCACTTCAGTGGTGTCCAACTCTTTGCGACCCCATGGACTGTAGCCCACCAGGCTCCTCTATCCGTGGGATTCTCCAGGCAAGGATACTGAAGTGGGTTGCCATGCCCTCCTCCAGGGGATCTTCCCGACCTAGGGATGGAACCCTCATCCCTTACATCTCCGGCATTGCAGGTGGATTCTTTAGGGCTGAGCTACCAGGGAAACCCCTCTTTAGTCCTTAAACAGGTGTAAAGCCTTTCCCTTGCCCCCAGTGCATTGTCACAGAGCCTTTTTTTCTTTTCTCTCCCGTCTTAATCCTCAGACTGGTAATTGCTTGTATTTGTTCAAGGTTTTTGACCTATTTTTGTTCTAATATTCAAGCTTTTATAACATCAATACCACACAGGAGATGCATTCTCCTTAACTAAGCTTGCCAATTTTTTTTCAGCAAAGCATTTTTATTTTTTAAATTAATTAATTTTTATTGAAGTATAGTTGATTTACAATGTTATTCAATTTCAGGTATACAGCAAAGTGATTCATATATACATAAATATATATTTCTGTATATGTATATATATATATATATATATATATACACTTTTTCAGATTCTTTTCCCTTATAGGTTATTACAAAATACTGAGTCTAGTTCTCTGTGCTGTGTAGTAGGTATTTGTTGGTTATATATTTTACATATAGTAGTATGTGTGTGTTACTCCCAAACTCCCGATCTATCCTTCCCCTCTACCTTTCCCTTTTGGTAACCATTAGGTTGTTTTTGATGTCTGTGAGTAAGCTTACCAACTTACAGGAAGGCAGCAATGCCCACAATAGGCCCAGCACATGAAGACTCAGGGCTGAACTAGTGTGAGGCAGGGGGTGTGGGGAGGAGGGCACTTTCATGGGCATTAATATTCCTACCTCAGGCTCAAACCCAAAGTCATTCATCACCAGGTGGAGGTGCTTGAACAGATATATTTTTTTCCCTCATTCTTGACTAAGCTTTGGAATCTATGAGATAATGTATGTGAAATGTGTAAAAGTATCTTTAACATATCACACAAATACAAAATATATTTCTATGTATCCTGCAGATGGAAAGTTACACACCCAAGGGACATGTGTGTGTGTGTGTGTGTGTGTGTGTGTGTGTGTGTGTGTGTGTGTGTGAGTGGAGGCGGGGAGGTCCATCTATGTACACCAGACAAACCATTTTACATTTTAGATATCATCGTTTCACAACTTAAGAGGAATGGCTGCAAATGAATGAAAATCTATACAACACCTAAGAGAAATGCTACATTTAGTCATGTTTCTGAATTTAACTTTTAAATAGTATTGATGTGGAATGTCCTGCTACCTTTGAAACTCACTGGTAGTCACTGCATAGCACTAATAAGCTGAAATCTTATCATTTTATATGTTTTAGCTTCCTGGAAGGGAAAATTCTTGCCCCCCAAAAATGTGCATTTTCTGACCTAAATTTCAAACCTCATGTTATCATGATGTGGACTCTGGGAGATACTGAAGCCTGCTGCTGCTAAGTCATGTCAGTCATGTCCAACTCTGTGCGACCCCATAGACGGCAGCCCACCAGGCTCCACCATCCCTGGGATTCTCTAGGCAAGATCACTGGAGTGGGTTGCCATTTCCTTCTCCAGTGCATGAAAGGGAAAAGTGAAAGTGAATTCGCTCAGTCGTGTCCGACTCTTCGCGACCCCATGGACTGTAGCCTACCAACCTCCTCTGTCCATGGGATTTTCCAGGTAAGAGTCCTGGAGTGGGTTGCTGTTGCCTTCTCTGATACTGAAGTCTGGCATGCAGCAATCCATTGGATCAGAGACGGACACAACTTAGCAACTGAACATTAGGATATGAACTTAAATTTCTACACCATCGTTTGCAACTCTAGAGATTGATACCAATTATTAATGTTTTGAAAGTCAGAAACATCTGTCAAGTTGTAAAACAGCTTCCTAAGGAAGTACATTACCTGGAGACAATAACTAATAAATGTCTTACTATGTTTTTGTGCCTTTCTTCACCTGGATCTAGATGGCTGCCTCTGGGTGACATTTGAAATTCTCTAGTCCTTCCTTTAAAAAAACCCAGTGAAGAAGATACAAATTTAATCAGAAACTTAATATCTAAAAATTATTCTTTTAACTTTTCTGCTTGCAAAATTTCACATGCAAAGTCCATGAAACTGTAAACATAGGTAAAACTTTGAATAGTATGGCATAAAACATCTATAAATATAACACTTAGGAGCTCTCAATGTCTGACTTTATTTAAAACAATCTTTTTTTTAGTTCTCTTTATTTTATTTTTTTTGTTTATCTGGCTCCATCACACAGCATGTGAGATTTTAATTCCCAGCCTGGGGATCAAACTCACACACCATGCATTGGAAGGCAGAGTCCTATCTACTGGACTGCCAGGGAAGTCCCTCCAATGTCCAGTATTCAAGGGAAGGGACAGACCATCCTGGTAAAATTCTTCCTTCACCCTGCAGGCGTGGGTGTCAATGGCACCATTAAGTCAATGCTTGACTGCTCTTTAGAACTGAAATCTGGTAAAAGTAAGTCTCCCCCTGGGAGGCAGATCTAGGTTCCAATTTCTTCTCTGTCACTTCTCCCCATATGAACTTGGGCAAGTTTCTTAATTTCTGAGTCACATCCTCCTCATTAATAAAAAAGCTAATAGGAAGAACAAATACTTGGTCACAAGGTGGCTGCAAGGATTAAACAAGATATTGCATGCAAAATACCTGAAAGTTAGGCATAGCAATAGCTATGTCTAGACTCATCTGTATCCCATGGGTCCCCTAGCAATGGACCTACCAAGTCCCAGGGCTGTGGTCTGTAATGACATAAGTTTCACTTTTCCCCAGCCGCTTCCCCTTGGCCTCAGAAGTTTACACATTCATTCCAACAGTGGCTACTCAGATCCTTTTCAAAGGGCCTCTTAGCCACTGTGGTCCCCCCAGTTGTTCCAGGTCAGAAACAATTTTCCACTCTTGAGAATGTCTGCTTCCCTGAGAAGCATGGGCACAAGCCTAAGAATAAAAGTTTACTTTTTAACACAGTATTTATTGTAAAACAAAGGCTTCTGCCAGATGCTCGATCGGAACAGAGCAGCTGCCTACTCTGAGGCTTCAACTGCTGGAGGAGAAAGGAACTGTGAACAAGGCTGTCATAAGCTCCTTGGAGGCATTCTGACTCCGGTCCCCTCACCTAACACATAGAAAGCATATTATACTGTAAGTGATAATAGAGTGATATGAGTTAAGTTCCAGTTAACAAGCTGAGCCATTGTTACATTTTATAGGCAGGTAGCATTTGTTCATTTTTACTGTGGAATCTCTTTTTATATTTTTGAGCCATTTTTCAAAAGTATTTGCATTCTTTAAGCCCTTGAAAAGACCCTGTGTCTATTGTTGGGGCCATTTGCATTGCCATAAAGAACTTGCACCTTGACCTCGATCTTAGCAACATCTTTCTGGATCTGTCTCCTCCAGCAAGGGAAACAAAAGCAAAACTAAACAAATGAGACTACATCAAACTAAAAAGTCTTCTGCACAGCAAAGAAAACCACCAACAAAACAGAAATACAACCCACCAAATGGGAGAAGATATTTTCAGATATTTATATATCTAATAAGGTGTTAATACCCAAAATATATTAAAAGCTTAGACAACTCAACAAGAAAAAGCAAGCATCTTGATTGAAAATCGGGAGAGGAGCTGAATAGGCATTTTTCCAAACAATACATACAGGTGGCCAACAGCAAGATGAAAAAATGTTCAACATCACTAATCATCTGGGAAATGCAGGCAAAAACCACAATGAGATATCACCTCATATCGATTTAAACAGCTGTTATTGAAAAGGCAAAAAATAGCAAATGTTGGCAGGAATGTGGAGAAAAGGGGACACTTGAACACTGTTGGTAAGAACATAAATTGGGCAGGAATTTAGAAAAACATTATGGAAGTTTCTCAAAAAATTAAAAATAGAACTTCCATATGATCCAGCAATTTCACTTCTGGGTGTATGTCTGAAGAAAATGAAAACACTAATTCAGAAAGATGTATGAACCCCGATGTTCACTGCAGCATTGTTTACCTTAGTCAAGTCATTGAAACAACCAATGTGCCCAACAATGGGTGAATGGTAAAAGATATGATATATAGATATAGACATATACGTGCATATATATATATAATATATATGATGGAATACTACTCAGCCTCAGAAAAGAATGAAATCTTGCTATTTGAAAAAAAAATGGATGGACTTTGAGTATGTTATGCTAAGTGAACTATGTCAAGTGGACAAAAAAAACTATAATTTCACTCATATGGGAATTTTTTTTAAAACTTCAAAATAAGTGAACAAACCAAACAAAACAAAGTGGTCAACTGAAGGGAAGGGGCAAGGGGTAAGGGTGAAATGAGTTAAGGTGATCAACTGAATGGTAATGGAGGGAAATTAAACTTTTGGTACTGAGAACACTAGAGTATATTCAGAAGTCAGAACATAATATTATAAACATAGTATGTTATATAATATATAATGTATATATATAATATAATGTATATATATAATATAATGTATATATATAATATAATGTATATATAATATATATTATATATAATAATAATATATAACTTATCTAATGTTATAAGCCAATGTTACCTCAATTAAAAACAAAAAGCAAAAAGCATATTGCTTCCTTCATTGACAAAGTTTTGCCATAATTTTTTTTAAACCCAGTTGCATTAAGCAGGTTTTTGGTGAAATAACTGATTTATATTTTGGTACACATTTCTTTCACATTGCACACTGGTAGCAAGCAGATCCTGGCAGGCAGCCCATCCTCAGAACATGTGTTGAGTGTTAATGTCTCAGACAGGACAACAATCCTCATTACATCACTTCTGAAATGCTCCTTGGTCACCCCCAAGGACATATGACAGAACATTTTATCCTCATCCAGTAAATATATAGGCCCCTGTACACTAAAACCCCAGCCAAAATTTCCCAAAACTGTGTGGACCTAAGAAGTATTTGGGGAGCTTTTGAACATATGGATTCCAGAGTTTTGTTACCTTTAATTTAGTAGGGTTTTCATAGGGCATGGATGTTGGTGTTTTTAACAAGTATACCAAGTAATTCTCCAGTGGAGACCCATGGGATTCACTGTCCTTCAGGCTGTGCTGTCAAAAGTGTCCCATGGCTGATTCATGCTGAGGTTTGACAGAAAACAACAAAATTCTGTAAAGCAACTATCCTTCAATTAAAAAATAAATTAATTTTTAAAAAAGAAAGGAAAAAAAGTGCACCTGCTGCTTCCTAAATGGAGCAAAGGTCTAAGGAAATGATAAGGAATAACAAGGGTGTAGATCACCCCAGAGCCGGGACCAGTATCATCTCTAACTCCTTTCTCTCACAGAATTCACATTCAGTGGGAAAATATAAACCACATTCTGTGGTATTTTCCTTCCATTTATGGCCAAGCATAATCTACAAGATTGCCCCCTGATTATAAGGGACCACTCTGTTTCACTCTCTCTACACAGGCTTCTTTTCAGGTTTAAATGTTTATTGTTTGTTTATTTGTTTATTGTTGGCTGCCTCAGCAGAGCAGGCTCCTTATTGTGGCATGCAGGCTTCTCTCTAGTTTTGGTGCGTGGGCTAACTTGCCCCATGGCATGTGGGATCTTAGTTCCAAGATCAGGGATTGAACCCACACCCCTTGCATTGGAAAGCAGATTCTCAACCATTGGACCACCAGGGGAAGTTTCTGCTGACTTTTTAGACTTTATTTTTTTCCTGGTAAAATTTTTTCTTCATTTTATATCACTTTCCTCATGCTGGTCTGTTTTATGGGTAGCAATCGTGCTTTTCGGATAAGAGTTTGAGTGACTTTGGAAGTGTTCACAGAGCACCAGCCACGTGGTGAGCACTGTGTGTGCTTAGTCGCCCAGTTGCCTCCAACTCTTTGCGACCCCATGGACTGTAGCCCACCAGGTTCCTCTGTCCATGGGGATTCTCCAGGCAAGAATACTGGAGTGGGTTGCCAGGCCCTCTTCCAGAGGATCTTCCCAACCCAGGGATCAAATCCAGGTCTTCTGCATTGCAGGAAGATTCTTTACAATCTGAGCCACCAGGGAAGCCTGTGGTGAGCACTAATTTGTATCTTAAGAGGCCAGGATGGTGATCCAGGTCAACCCTCAACCTACCATGTGTCACATTCCTTCAGCTCTCCACACCAGAGTCTTGGGATTCCTTGAATTCACCTTGCTGTTCGCAGGGCCATTTCAGAGTCCCTGCTCCTGAGCTTTCTGCTCCCTAGCTTTCCCTCCCTATTCACCATTCATACTTCAGATTTTAGTGTGACTGCATCCTACTCTCACTAGGTATCCCAGTACCTAATATCTAATATTCCCACTGGACATTGAATTTTCTATTGATCGTATTTATCACATCATTAATTACTGGCTAATTGGCTCTTATACCCACCAGCCTGCACAGCTCTGCTTATGGTCAACATGGAAAAAAAGTAGATTGTGATTCTCTCATTGACTGAATATGTGAGTGAGTGCTAAGTCACTTCAGTCATGTCTGACTCTGTATGAGCGCTGTAGACTGCAGCCCGCCTGGTTCCTCTGTCTATGAAATTCTCCAGGCAAGAATATTGGAATGGGTTGTCATGCCCTCCTCAGGGAATCTTCCTGACCCAGGGATCAAACCCATGTCTCTTACATCTCCTGCATTGGCAGGTGGGTTCTTTACCACTAGTGCCACCAGCTGGTAGCTAACATGTGGTTAGTAATCAATTAAGCACTATTGAATGAAAAAGAGGCTAAATAAGCAAAAGATTCAAGTTTCACAACCTCTGGCTGTGACTTTGAATAATGGCACTGTTTCCTACCATTCTCCAGAGTACTTCATTCTTCAGAGATGGCACCCCCACCCCTCAATGCTCTAACAGCAGCTTGGAACAGGTTCATCTCTCTGAAAATATCTTCTGAAGCATGTGGGACTACAACAGCATCAGTGCAGGAAACCATCTCTGGGGCAACAGGATCCAAGAGGCATCAGTGGCTCTGAGCACCTAGAAAACATCCATAAAACCTTCATTTTTGTTTTCCTATTGTGTCTAGGAAATTACGTTTTTGACAAACAGATTATTTGTGAACCCTATGACTCTCACACTGATCCTCTGTTATAAATATCAGCAGAAAAGTATACTCAAGTTTAAATGAAAACCCTTTTAAATGAATGGGGGACAACTCCCACATTCAAAAGTTGGGCGGAGCACTAGAGACGTGTGCCAGCAGCAATGACACATCTGGGTCAGCAGTGGGGTAGGTTGAGGGTTAGATGACTTTGGAAGGTGTCTGTACCCTTCAGGCCCATATCTGTAAATATGGTGTGTGTATTTATTTAGAATAAAGACTGCAGACATGATTCTAAACCATATCTGAGAGTCTTTATGCTGTGTTGTTGTGCTCACTCAGTTGTGTCCGACTCCTTGCAACCCTATAAACTGCAGCTCAGGAGGCTTCTCTGCCCATGGGATCCTTCTGACAAGAGTACTGAAGCGGGTTGCCATTTCCTTCTCCAGTGGATCTTCCTAACCCAGAGATCGAACCTGTGTTTCCTGCATTGCAGGCCAATTTTTTACCACTGAGCCACTGGGGAAGCTTGTAAGAGTCTTTACTTGTCCTATATTCAACAATTTGTTATTCTTTCTGTGAAGTTAATATCTATCACCTTACATAATCAGAAAAAAAATTTTTCTTGTGATGAGTCTTTTTAAGATCTGTTATCTTAACCGTTGTTAAATATGCAATGTAGTGCTATAAACTATAGTCACCATGCTGTACATTACTTCCCTATGATTTACTTATTTTATAACTGGAAGTTTGTGCATTTTAACCCCCTTCACCCATCACTCCCACTCCCTACCCACTGCTTCTGGCACCATCAATTTGTTTTCTCTATTTATGAGTCTATTTCTGTTTTGTGTTGTCCACTTGTTTACATTTCACATATAAGCAAAATCATACAGTATTTGTTTTTCTCTATCTGATGTTTCACTTGGTATAATGTCCTCCAAGTCCATTCATTTCATCACAAATAGCAAGATTTCATTCTTTTTTATGACTGAGTAGAAGTCATCTTTTTTATTCATTCATCTACTGAAGGGCATTTAGGTTGTTTCCATATCTTTGTTGTTGTCAATACTGTTGCTAATGACCAATGGGGTATATATAGCTTATTAAATTACTGTTTTAATTTTCCTTGGGTAAACACCCAGAAGTAGGATTGCTGGATCCTATGGTGCTTCTATTATAAAGCAGAGATATTACTTCGCCGACAAAGTTCCATCTAGTCAAAGCTATGGTTTTTCCAGTAGTCATGTATGGATTTGAGAGCTGGACCATAAAGAAAGTTGAGCGCCGAAGAAATGATGCTTTTAAACTGTGTTAGAGAAGACTCTTGAGAGTCCCTTGGACTGCAGGGAGATCAAACCAGTCAATCCTAAAGAAAATCAGTTCTGAATATTCATTGGAAGGACTGATGCTGAAGCTGAAGCTCCAATACTCTGGCCACTTGATGCGAAGAGCTGACTCACTGGAAAAGACCCTAACGCTGGGAAAGATTGAGGGCAGGAGGAGAAGGGGATGACAGAGGATGAGATGGTTGGATGGCATCACTGACTCAATGGACTTGAGTTTGAGCAAGCTCTGGCAGTTAGTGATGCACAGGGAAGCCTGGCGTTCAGCAGTTCTTGGGGTTACAAAGAGTTAGACATGACTGAGTGAACTGAACTGATGATACTTCTATTTTTAATTATTTGAGGGACCACCATAGTGTTTTCCTTATCGATTGCACCAGTTTACATTCACTGATGGTACAGGACAGTTCCTTTTTATCCACATCATTGCCAACACTTATCTCTTATCTCTTTTCTTTTTGCTGATGGCCATTCTAACAAGTATGAGGTCTCCTTGTGGTTTTGATTTGTATTATATACTTTTATCCTTATTTTATCCTGCACACCAGAAAAAAGAAAATAATGCCAGTATGGCAAAGGAAATAATAATTAAGGACACTACAAAAATCTCCCCATTTGTACAAGTACAGATACCTCGATCCAGTATTTTTCACATGATTTCCTTGGGGAATACATGCAGTCTATGATCAGTGCAGGCAATTTTTTCATTCTTTTTTCACTCAATTTTGCATATGCTTTCCTAGAAGAGATCTGAAACCACTCTGGTTGAATAAACTTTAAAAATGCTGCTGCTACCAAAGGTATTAAAATTAAAAATAAATTCTGCATATAGTCCACATATCACAACTCATATCGAAAATGAAAATGTTCGAAGACCTTATTACTGTGATTAAAGAGAAGCAAGCAGGAAAGCACATTGTATAAAATCCAGCCTCATTTCATAAAGAAGATATTTTTTCGTAATGATTTTCTGACAAAATTAACTAATGCCCAGGCCAATGCATTAAGAAATAGTGACATTCTTACCATGATACTTTCTGACCAGGATATGACTTTCTATGGGGTTTTAACCATGGGGAAGATAATTCACTGGCTGGATGCTGTAGGCAGTTGTATTTTTCATTTTATAATAATTAAAATTATTTTTCTGACTTCCACACAAGAAAATCAATGACAATTTCTTCTTAAATTTAATCTTGAAATGAAAAAAAGGAAAAACCCTTTTATTTCCAGACCCAAGTGCATTATGCTTCGAAATTTCCTTGCGTGTTCTCAGCATCTCACTTGTGAGGAATAATAACTGGCTGTTATCCATCTTCCCCTTGTAAGGCTGCATAGGCTGGTGGAGGCAGAAGCCAGAACACAAGATGTGAGTATGTGTCTCCAATAACAGAGCAGTATATCAAAGTTAGTCCAAAGTAGGAGCAACTGGCAATTCAATTTTGTATCAAAGTCCTTGAGGGAAGCTTGATAATAAGTATCATCTGCTTTTTATCATGTGTGTAACCAATGTGGTGTACTGTCTTCATAATAACCATAAAATTATCTTAATATGTGCACATTGAGTCTCTGAGTGGTTGGAACCCAGTAGTTGTATGATAATTGAGCCACAGCTGAACAATCTCAGCCTCTCGACCACTCTGGGGATCTTTCTAGTTTGCAAATGTCACTTCTCTTATCCAGAGGTGAAGAGGCCAAACACAAACTCCAAACAGGAAGGGGAAGCGCAGGTTTGCAAAGAGAGACAGAACTAAGCAGAGGATGCATGCAGGACATAGATGTTCAGAGGAAATATCTAAGAAAGGCTTGGGCTGTTTGTTGCCAAGGAGCCTGTGCTACCTGCTGCAGGTCATTCTAAACCTCGGGTCCCCAGCCCAGGAAATCGTTTGGCCTCACTCAGAATCCACCTTGAATGGCCAAAAATGTGTGATTTGTACCTCAGATCTTAAAACCAAACACTGTTGAGCCCTCAGAGTCGTGTGCTACTGAGCATGCATCCAGGGGATTTGAATCCTCCCAGGAGTGAGTTGAAGTGAAGGAGGAAAGAACTAGCAGTCATAAACACTAATGGGTAATTGAATTGGGTTCTACAGCAGCAAAGCCCTTCATCTTCCCAAACGGGAAAGTCTTGCCTTTCCCGAAGTCTGGAGCAATTACTAGCTGAACGAGCACGATTCGTTCTAGGAGGATGTAAGGCTTCACATAGAAAACTCGTTTTTCAAATTCTTTTATCAGACCCCCTGCTAGATTACTCTCCTCAAGCCTTAAAAGAAAGAAGATTGAAACACAAAATGCTTTGAGGTCAGAAGAAGCAGTGATGAATAGCGAGGTAAGAAAGAGTCTTCCTGGCTCATGTCCCTCGGAACAAGAACTCTTTTACATGCCTTCTTTTTAAACTAAAAATAATGCTTCTCTTTTCTCTTTTTCTTGCAATGAAAGCAATAAATATTCATTACAGAAGAATTATAAAGCACAGAGATGCTCAAAGAATGACAGAAATCCACATTTGTGCTACTCTGATAGGTAACAGTGGTACTTTATTATTTTTTTCCTTATGTTTTTTTATTTCTGAAGTGTGTGTGTGTGTTTCTATGTGTGTGTCTGTGTATATACGTTCAAAAAATGATGAGGAAAAACAGACTTCATCTCTGGTGATTGGGCTTGAGAAGAAATATAGCAAGGGAGACATTCTTGGCAACAGGAATATCTGGCTGACCTCTAGAAGTGACGGAGCCAATGCTAAGCTATGCAGTGTTGGCTCTTATGTTGCAACATCCCCAAACCACCTCCATTTTCACCCTAACTTCAGCAAAATCTCTCTACACAATGCTTTCTCTTAGTCACATTTTGGCTGGAAGGAAAGAGAAAGAGGCACTGTAATCAACTCTTTAGTTGAGTTCAAGTGGGTAGAATTCCACACTCACAGAAGCAAAGTAGCAGAGTGGAGAAGGAAAATTCTATTGTTATTGTTCAGTCACTAAGTTGTGTTCGACTCTTTCTGACTCCACCTACTGCAGCATGCCAGGCTTCCCTGTCCTTCACCATCTCCCAGAGTTTGCTCAAACTGAGCAAACATGTCCACTGAGTCAGTGATGCTATCCAACCATCTCATCCTCTGTCACCCCCTTCTTCTCCTGCCCTCAATCTTTCCCGGCATCAGGGTCTTTTTCAATGAGTGTTCCCATCAGGAGCACTCTTTTTCAATGACTGTTTCCATCAGGTGGCCAAAATATTCATTCCAGTGAATATTCAAGGTTGATTTCTTTTAGGATTTCAGGTTTGATCTCCTTGGAAAATTCCATAGCAAACTCAAACTGACTGGGAAAAATGCAAACCTCCCAGTGATCCTTAATGATTTGGGGAAAGAGCCTGGGCTCCTTACTTTAGGAGAGACATATCTCATTCTAGAAAACATTCACAGGAAGATGGCTTCAGAAATGTTTAGGACTTGGGGGTACAAAGTCACTTAGGAATTTCTGAGGTCTCCAGAGGACCAGTGTTAAGGATGGTACCCCAATTCTATAAACATGATGAGCCAGGGACCAAGAATAACTCAAAGTACTTAGCTGTTCATACAGGCTTTCAGAGCAACACTCAGTAGGGTTTGAATCCGGGCTGTGACTTCGAGACAGTTAGTGTCCTCTCTGAGCTTCATTTCCTCCTTTGTAAAATGGAGATAAATGTGCACTCACACCAACAGCTGTGGACACAAACCCGCTCAGGTCATCAAGCACCAACCTAATGCTGGCACTGGTCTGGGGACTCACAGACATGGATGTCCATCCCTCCCTTGGTGCCGCTGTATTGGGCTCGCTTTCAGGAGTGTCTCCTAATCACCATTGGAGTTCCCCAGTGTGAAGTCTCTAGCTTTATATCTTAGCTTCAGAGGCTCAGGACCTTGCAAGGTGACAGTATCATAATTTAATGTGTCTCTTAGCCATAATATCCTAGTGAAAGAACGCTTGAGCATCACTTCCAGACTCAGCGGCCTCCAGGTGGACTATCACTCTGTTCACGTTCAATTACATACACTGGAGATACCTAGAAGGGCCAGGACAAGCTTAGGGGAAAGAAACAGGAAGAGGAAGAGCCAAGGTGTGCCTCAAGGGAGAGATTTACAGGGATTGTGCTGAGGGGCCAAGAGGGATGAACACTGCCTTCAAAGGCCATGACCTGGGATGAATTTTCCAATGTACAAAATTCAGAGATTTTCCATTAGGACGTAGTGTCTATGTTCTATAAGAGTGTATCACTGACTCACACTGTGGCTTAAGAAGCTACTGGCTTAGATGCAGGCCCATTAGAAGCACAGCTGAAATCCAGGGGCTCCCAGAACCAGATCCAGAGCTGAAGGAAAGCGGCTGACCTCAGCCATTCCCATGATTTCCATGGATTTGACGTTATTATAACCTGTGACTTAAAGGAAGCTACACCATTACCTGACTGTAAAGACCAGTGATGGTTCAAATTCAATCTTAATTTTTTTTTTTTTTTTTTTGCCTCCATATGACTCAGGACTGAGGGGGAAAATCTCTTATGTAGAAGAAAGAACAATCTTAGTTTGATTTCTATTATCTCAAGGGCTGGAACTAGGAATCCTGAGTACAAGACACAGAACATAGTTATGCTTATTGTGAAAAAGGTGCCAAAGACAAAGAAGAAACCAGAGGCTGAATGATGTGAGTAGGAAGTAAGCTCATCACTGGATGCCTGCAAGCAGAGCAATGTACCCATGCAGCGGACACTTGGTCCAGAGCACTGTGTGGCCTCAGGTGGCCCTGCTGGGCAAACAAGGCTTGCCTATTAGTCTGAGAATTCACATAATTCTGAGGAAGGGACCTCAAAGGAGAAAAGTTCAAAGCAGGTAGCAAAGAAGGACCTCAGAATGACCTGTGGCAGACATCTTTGATGGATCAAATCCAATGGCATTCCCCACACCACACACCTCAGTTTACAATATGTGTGGAATTTTACCTACAATGTGCATCCCTGGGAACCACATAGCAGAAAGTCATCAGTGCCTGGCCCAGGAAAGAGACTGACTCCCCATATCACACGGTCTAGGAAATTTGGGCCAGAAGGAGATTGAAATGTGTCAGTTCAGCCCTCCAGAATTTGTATCCCACTGAGAAAAATTCATTGCAGTTTCCAGTGTTATTCTCATATTTATCACCAGTTTACAACTCCTATATAATGTGGAGCAACAGGGTGTCAGAATAAAGGGTTATGGAGGCCATTGGACAGACCAGGTTTTCAGTTGCCAATGGAAAACATGAAAGAACAGTAATAGATCTCTCTATCATGAACATGGTATGATCACCTTGATTTGCTCTCTGCCTGGAGAGGCTATGGATTTGAATAACTCTTCAGCCTGTGTCCCCAACATTTTCTAAAACGCTCTCCAGGCTCATTCAGGAAAGATACGGCAAGTTTTCCCTTTTGTGCCCAGTTGAAATGCTGCTCTATTTTTTTTTAAGCTTCAGAATATCAATAGATCTTAAGTTCAGCCCATGCCTCCCACACCAAGGAGGTGGAAGCAGGCAGTCTTGAGCTGGGGTGATGCTCATTGGAATGCCACCCTCATTGGAAGAATTCAGGCATCGCTGACACTCAGTGCTGGCTCTAGTTTGCCCATTTCCACATGAATTTCCTCAGCTTCCCATGAGCATTATGACAGCCTCCAAATGCCAGCCGCAGATGTGGGAAGCTGCCAGAAGGAGGGATCCAAGACAGCTGTCCCACAACACTGCATCTGCGGGTATCAGCTCTCAAAAGAGCCAGCAGCACCACCTGAACCCTTCCCTGCCAAAGCAGATAGCTTCTAAGAACAAAAAGCCATTTGGTACCTCTGTCATTTCTGCATAACTCCACTGGCTTATGAAATGTGGCACAGGCTCCATTGTTTTTCCTTTGTTCTTATCCAGCACAATGAATGTATCATTCCATTAGCCTGCAGCTTAGGGCTGGTTTCACTCATTGTCCATTTAGGGCTAATAATGTTTACCCAGACTTTTACAGGGTGTGTGTGTGTGTGTGTGTGTGTGTGACAGGCAGCAGAAGCCAGCCTAGCAACTGTAGCTAACGAGCTCAGAGCAGAGCCGTTCCAGTGCAAACACTGCTCACAGCATCTCCAGGCATTTGGCTCGGAAAAATCAAAAGGTTTTCACAAAGGAAAATAAACTGCCAGTAACCAAGGATGCTGAGGAAAATAACCAGAAACATAAAGAAAAGGACTGGGGCTCTCAACAGCCTTGAATGAGGAGGAGGAGGGAGGGGGAAGGAGGTGATGGGACCCATTTATCAGAACAGGACAGTGGGAGTTGATGTCTGGACAGAGGGACTTGGGGATGCCGCCTACAGACACTCGCTGTGATTCAGAGATGTTGGAGCCAGACCTGGTGGCTGCAACCTCATGTGCCCCGCCACCCACACACCCCACTGGGACCATCCTCTGCCCACTGTGTGCAGGGCAGCCATCTTTCTTTTGTGGTCTGACCACTAGACCCTTCAGTGGCACAGAGCTGGTAAGCTAACTCCTGGTTCTCCATAGCAAACCCCACTGGCGGCCGGGTTCCCGGAATATTCCCTCTTCCCTTATATGATCTGAAGGAGTAAATGCACTTGGTTTCTGTTCACATCCCTGATGGTAGAATGAAAGGACATCTTCCTGATTGATCGCTGGCAATTTCATACACAGTCGAGCCTGTGCTTTGGGGCAGAGCAGTCACCTCGTGCCCCAAATCCCATGCTAACTAAACAGGAGTTTTCTAGAAAAACCTATCTTGTTACCTTTGTACAGAATTTCAGATACATTGGATTCTCTGTTATCCTTAGCCCTTGGTCCTCTCCTACCCAATCCTCAGGAGACCACCCTCATCATAGAAGTCAAGGTCAGCCTACTTCCCCACTTCCTTGTCTAATGTGATGACAATTTGGTTTGCAAAACCCTCATGGGAATATCATTTCCTGATTGAGGGTGGCTGACAGTATGCTGATGGCGGGGCATGTGGGCTTCCTCTTCTCAAACTCCTTGAAATCTATGTGGTGTAGGAGGGAGCATCCCAGGGAGGAAAGAAACTCCTGTGGACAGGGGGTCTGGGTCTCCAGAGAGCTGGTCCTCAGGGGTCCAGAGCCTCTCAGGCTTTACACAAGCTTGGTCATCACAGCCTTGCAAAGGATAGTGTTTGTTGCTCTTTGTACTTACCATCTTCCCGTTTCCTCAGTCGAACATCTCTGGGATTCAGTATCCTCATCCTTAGGACTGGAGTAGTGACAGGCCTACTTCATGGAGCTGCAATGAGGATGGAATGAGATAATGCCTGAGCCCGAGACTGCCTTTTCTGGCAGACCCCCGGTACCCCTGCTCTGCCAGCCAATGATGCTAATGCAATTCCCTCCAATTGAGAGAGAGAGAGAGAGCCAGGAGCCACAGCCCTACTGCAGCCTGGGGCTGGGCAGGAGACCCCTGTCACCGAGCCCCTTTCTCCCTTCCCTCCTGACATCGGCCTCTCTTCCAGATCAGGATAAGACACGTTCTCACAATCCCTCTTCCCACTGCAGAGTTTCAAGCTGTGCTCATCGCCCAACCTGAAGACGAATTTCTGCTGCAGGCTAACAGACATCCACTCCTGAGAGCTCAGAGTTGGTCCTGTTTCTGTGCCGGTGGAAAAGCCTTCAGGATGTGAGGGAAGGAGATTTGCTTCTGCTCTGTGGTCCAGGCAGGGAGGCAGGGCACTGTGGCAACACCATGGATGGGCAGCCCGACCCAGGAGCAGATCCCTGCCCGGTGAGCTGTGCCCTGTTTGCCCACCCCCCACCACTCAGGCTAACCAGGGCCACCAGAGGGGAGGTGCTGTCAGCAGGTGTGAGGGGAGCAGGGATGAAGCATTTGGAGAGTCTCATTTGGGCCTCTTTGTTGGAAGCAGGGCCCAGACAGATGCTCGTGCTGAGGGAGGGTCAAAGTGCACCAGAGGGGGGACCAGCCAATCCTAGCTCCACGCCCACTGGAGCTGAGCCCTGGCTCCATGATCCTCTCTTCTGATTTCCCTCCTAGTTGAATGTTCCAATACTTTGGCCACCTGATGTGAAGAGCTAACTCATTGGAAAAGACTCTGATGCTGGAAAAGATTGAAGGCAAGAGGAGAAGGGGACGACAGAGGATGAGATGGTTGGATGGCATCACCAACTCGATGGATATGAGTTTGAGTAAACTCCAGGAGTTGGTGATGGACAGGGAGGCCTGGCATGCTGCAGTCCATGGGGTTGCAAAGAGTCGACACAATTAAGCGACTGAACTGAACTGAACGGAGGGAAGTGCAGACAACCGCAGTGCCCCCTGGAGGTTGGGTTAGGGCAGAAATGACATCTAGCACTTGGTAAACAATGTGCTGAGCTAAGTCACATTAGTCATGTCCGACTGTTTGTGCCCACCAAGCTCCTCTGTCCATAGGATTCTCCAGGCAAGAATACTGGAGTGAGTTGCCATGCCATGCCCTCCTCTGGGGGTCTTCCAACTCAAATTACCCACGGCTTCATGCTCTTCAAGTGGCTGGAAGGCCTGCAGTTGAGGCGGGGGGTGGGGGGGTAGGAGGGGAGGCTTATGTCCAAGACAGATGCAAAAGGTTTCAGAGCAAGAAAATGAACACAACCACCAGAGCCACATAGCTTCCTTCAACTCTGAGATGCTGAAATCTATCATCCGGTCTGGAATCTACAGGAGCTTCGGCTGCTTTAGGCCCAGCCAGGGGCAGACCAAGCTGGGCAGGACTGGTCCTGGCTTTGCTAGTCTGGATGGCCTGAGACTGGGGTCCCTGTGCAGAGAGCTGAGAGCAGCACTTAACAATCACTAGTGGTCCAGAATCGGGGAGCAGGGGGCTCAACAGTGGGTGCAGCTCAGAGGCCGTGATGGGCAGGGAAAACAGCAGGAAGGGTTGAGAAATCTTGAGCAGATTTCAGACCCAGGCAGGTGCACTCATCCTTCTGGGAATCTGGAAAATATAGAGGAAAGGGGGATGGAGCAGAGGTGTAGAGACCAAGACACCAGGCCAAGCTGCCAGGATGAGGCACTTCCACATTTGTACAGAGAAGTGGGTGGGGTGGAGGCCACATGGGGGATGAGTTTCCAGATCGGAAAGGGGGGCACTCCTGTTATGAGCTGAATTGTGTCCCCCCACATTAACATATTAGAGCCTTAACCCCCTGACTGTATTTGGAGACAGGACTATGTGGGTGTAAAGATGAGCCATCCAAAGCCAGGCAGGTCCTAATCCAATAGGACGGGTGTCCTTATTCCAAAGTGGACATTTAGACACACACACACAGGGAGATCATCATGTGAAGCCTGGTTGGATGCTATCATAAGCCAGGGAACTGTCAGAAGCTAAGAGAGTGCCTTGCAGCTGATCCTTCCCCAGTGCCTGCCCAGGGCATATGAGCTGCCCACACCGCGGTCTCAGACTTCTGGCCTCCAGGACTGAGGAGGTGACTCTCTGTTCTATGAGCTGCCCAGCCTGTGGTTTTGTTACAGCAGCCAGACCGGACTCATGCACTTCCGAGCTTGGTCTATGACTGGAGCTGGATCAGGGCAGGGGCATGCAAGGCCCGTGTGGACCCTGCAGGGGGGGCCTGACTGAAGAACAGAGCATCCTTCCCTGATGTCTCGAAGGGGGAGGGGAAGACTCTAAAAGAGCACGTGGGACCAGAAATATTGCCATGGCCTCTTCTGGAAACTGTGCTGCAGTCTGCCTACTGGATTTGGTAGACATGTATTTTAATGTGTTAACACATTAAGAAAATTTTTAAGTGGTGGGTGGATACTGGAATAGTCAGAGCAAAGGTTATAGAAAAAGTAATTTGCTCTGTTAACCACAGAGCAAGTAAAAAATTAATTTATTAGCTTTATTTAGCCAAGGAAAAAGTGCTGCCATTCCATTTTCAGTCACTTTTACTCTGAAGAATCAGCTCTCACTAGACTTAATTCAATCTGCATCTCAGTTCCATCTGTCTTTTCTCTATAAGACCATATTTAAATAAATTCCACCCAAGAATGGTCCAACATTCTAGGAGAATAAGTGCAGTGGGCTGCCAAATGATCTAACTGACCTGGAAAATTCTCTTCCACATGATACAGAGAATCAGGGATCCTATAAACTCAGGAATACAGAGCTTGATGCTTTAATGGTGGCATTTGAACCATTCTCAAATGTGGTCAACCAAGTCTGCTTATTATGACACTAAATTCTGTCCTCTGGTTCGGTAGGGGAGTAAAGATGTGGGTTTCCTCCTTGTAATGCAAGCTACGTGCTGAGCACCTAACAGCAATGCACACCTACCCTATCCCTGCGCCCCAACTTTCCCAGGAAGCATCATCCCCAGGCAGAAAGCTTGAGGAAAGCGAGGGCAGAGCAGCTAGATCGGCCTTCCCATCAGCGTTACATGCATATTGTGTAAAATGCAGAGTAGCCCTGAAATGTGGAGTGGAATGTGGCTCTGACTTCCTGCCCTAAGCGCACACGGCCAGCCCCTTCCCAGGGGCAGCCAGAGTCATTAGGAGCTCATGGAGATGTGTGTATATATTTACACTTCTACGTGATTGACATCAGTGAGCACAGGCTGCGCTCACCCACCTGCTCACATTCAGTTCATTACTTGACAATGTTCCTTAGATAATTTTGGTTTTAGTCACTGAAAAGCTGCCATGTTTCTGTTAACAGCTGCCTGGTGCCCCCAGTGTGGAGGCCACAAGGACCAGGCAGCCAGTCCCTCTGCGGACATTGTTTCCATTCTCTACAGGGCTGCTCTTCCTTGTTGGGGCAGTGGTTCTGGGGCATCATTATGGCTCTGGAAAGCTTCCCCACCCCCAGAGGGAGTCCTCTCGGGCAGCCTGACTACCTTGGTGGAATCTGAGAGGCCCTGTTCTTCCTCTAGAGCCGCAGCAGAGGACGGAGGGGCGGGCCAGGGGAAACTCGGCCCCATTCTTCCTCTAGAACTGTAGCAGAGGACGGACGGGTGGGCTGGGGGAAAATTGGCCCCGTTCTTCCTCTGGAGCCGCAGCAGAGGATGGAGGAGCGGGCCGGGGAAAACTCGGCCCTGTTCTTCCTCTAGAACTGTAGCAGAGGACGGAGGGGCGGGCTGAGGGAAACTCGACCATCGCTGTTTGGTGGACCCCTCTGACCCTTAGACCTGTCAGAGACCCCAGGCTCGAGGGAAGACCACTCACTCCCAAGTCTACATGAAGGCTGATGTCTCTGTCCACCTCTGCATCTCACTCAGGCATGGGCAGCCACGTCTGGCCCCTTGGGGTCCGTCATCAAGGCTTCTGCATGGTCTGGGGACCCCTGTGAAAAAGCATCTGATGGGGGCCCCTGCATATCCTCTTCCCTTCATGCTGTGCAGAATTGGGACACAAACAGAAGCACAGGCTCCCTGAGGTGATGTCTCCATTTCTCCTACTGGGAAGGCTGTGTGGGGGAAGAACGATCACAGCCTCCTCTGTGACGGTTCCTGTAGCCCTGGAGTTCGCGCCGTGTCTGTGGGTCAGATCAGGGCTCAGCATTAGAATTAGGGTGAAGGTCAGGTCAGGATCAGGGCTAGGATTAGGGTTAGGGTCAGTTCAGGGGCTCCCCTGGTGGCTCGGATGGTAAAGAATCTGCCTGCAATGTAGGAGACCTGGGTTCTACCCCTGGATCAGGAAAATCCCCTGTAAGAGGGAATGGCTACCCACTCCAGTATTCTTGCTTGGAGAATTCCATGGAGAGGAGGAGCCTGTTGGGCTCCAGTCCATGGGGTCACAAAGAGCTGGACACGACTCAGCCACTTCCACCACACAGTTCAGGGTCAGGTCGGGGTGAGGGTCAGGACCAGGGAGGTCCTGAGGCCTGGGAATGTAGTGACGGCATGGTCATTGTCCTCTGATACCAAAACCCTGCCTTCCTGCTCTGACCCAGAAAGACTTCTGGGAGAGCTGAGACAGAGAACGCAGCCTGAAATGGCCCAGCGTGGCATCTTTCTAAAGCAGGCATTGTCAATGTTATCCTGGTTGTCCTCACTGACAGCTGGCCCAGTGTAACAGGAAGTACCTGAAGAATTCTAACTCATTTTGTAGAACAGACCATGCTTTTAGATCCCAAGTTAAATGTGCAGTTTCTCAGTTCTCAGCTGCTTCTCAGTTGGAGCTCTGAGGGCCATAAATCAGGAGTGTTGGTTTGTGGAGCGGGGGACCTAAAATATGCATTTGCTCTGTGCCCTGTCCTGCCCTGTCTGGTTCACGTTGGTCCTACAGTCCCATAGCATCTGCTACTGGTGCCTCCCATAGGTGGGCCACCTGCTGGGCATGTGGGTTGGCATTTGGAATGGGACTCACCATCTCCTCCTGTTTCCCAGGGCCCAGCACACATCCTGCAAAGACCTCATCTCCGGGCTCAGCAGGCTTCCCTGCAAACGGGTGGCCCTAAAGAGTCATGTAAGGATGGGAACGGTGGTTTCCTGTTTGGAGGACAGATTTGATAGCGTTCATCCTCCACAGATATCTGAGATTCTTGATGATGCTCAGCATACAGGGCCCTGTCCCAAGGCTGGCATGGCATGAGGAACAGTCCACCATCCTGGTCCCCTTCCCTCACCAGCATATCCCAAGCAACTGTCCAGATGTTTCAAACTGGACCTTTTGCATCTTGATGTCTCTTCTCAGACCCCACCAACACCTCCTGCCTAAAGAGAACTGTTAGGCAACTTGATGCAAGCATGTGTTCTCAACATCTAAAAAAAAAATGAGATTGAAGTAATGAAATACACAAAAGTCAAAAATTCAGCCCAGAGTGCTTCCCATCTCCAGCTCTGAGGCAGAAAGCCTCTGATATATTGTTGCTTAGACACTGGGAAGCATGGGGTGGGCTGATGACATGTTGAAGGGCTGGTAAACATTTTTTCTAAGCTGCCTGGCCATGCGGAAATATTATTTTTTTATATTTATGTGATAGAAAGCTTCAAGGTTCCTCGGGTTTTATGAGAACTCAGAGTTGTCTGGGAAGTTTCTGTAAACTCCTGCTCATAAGGGCATCAGCTAACACCAACCTCCCAGAACTACAGCTGGCTGTGGGGTGGGCAAGATTATTATCCCAGGAGAATTGGCTAAGTTGGATTCATGTGCAGTTCCCAATTTTCTAACACTGCCAGGGAGCTTGCTTTCTAAATCAAGACCTCACCACTTTCAGCAGGATAAGCTAGAACCACAGGGATGTAACACAGCGCCTTGGGGACTTGCACAGCTGTGAGCTGGGAGCTGGAGGGCTGGAAGCAAGCCCAAATGCCCACAACCTGGCAGGAACTCCACATCCGTCCCCATAAGAGGCACATGTGAAGAGTGTCTCCATGGCACCATCACTGCCCACCACTTTGCCTGGCTCCCTGAGACTCGCTGGGTCACTTATCAGAGCAGCAGGACCAAGTCTGAGCTGCACCTCCCCTTCCTACGACCCTGTCACTCACACTGTCTCCTTGCTCCTCTTCCCCCCTCTCACCCAACTGTTCCCCTCAGCTGCACGCATTTTCAGTCTCAGAACTCAGACTCTCAAGAACTCATCTTGTACAAGTGGACTGTCATATTCCAGCACTTATCCAATAATCCTATTTTCAGCAGGTCTTATTCAGAAGAGTGCCACCCAATGGAAAGTGAATCACATATCTGAGATTCCAAGAGTCACATTAAAAATGTGAAAAGAAACAGGACATAAAATATTATAATGTTATAATATTCCATAAAAATAAATATTATTTTAAAATATGTATTTAAAAATTAATAACATTTTTAGCCAAACATGTCCAAAGTGTTATCATTCATCATGTATACATACATATATGTGTGTGTGTGTATATATATATATATATATATATATATATATGATTTTGGGGAGTCCCCGGGTGGCACTAGTGCTGCTCCTACAAATGCAGGAGACTTAAGTGATGCATGATTGATCCATGGGTCCAGAAGACCCCCTGGAGGAGAAAATGGCAACCCACTCCAGTATTCTTGCCTGAAGAATCCCATGGACAGAGGAGCCTGGCAGACTACAATCCATGGGGTCACAAAGAATCAGACACAACTGAAGCAGCTTAGCAGCAGCAGCAGCATATGCTCTTTATTTCATATTAAGTCTAAATCCAGTGTATATTTTACCTTACGGCTCAATTCAATTTGTCCTGGCCACATTCCCAATGCTTGGGAGCCCCCCAGGACCCAGTGGCCATCCTACTGGACAGGGAAGTTCTATAAGCCAGGGTGACAGAGAGCAGACAGGGACCCCTCTCCCAGGAGCTGCAATCTTGGGGTGGCACACAGCAGAAGTTAAGGACATGATTCACACATCACACAAGACTGGACTTGAATCACAGCTCCGAGACTGGTCAGTTGCCTCACTTTGGACTAGTTATTTAACCCTACTAAGTCTCACGTGACCTCACATGTTGAAAGTGTGGAGCTTTTTTCTCTACTGACAATAAGAGTTCAGCAGGGAGACACTATATGAGGCATATGGGAAAGGTTAGTGTCAGAGTATCATTGTTTCTGCTCAAAGGTTCTATTTATTGTTCCAATGCCTCCTTGGGCAGCATGATGTTCTCTTTCCATGAAGCCTTGCATCATCCATGTCAGCACCATGGTCTTCAGCTGTGCCTACTCTCCATCAGAATCACCTGGGTAGTTTGAAACCACAGCTGATTGACTGCTGCCCCCAGAGTTCTTGGCTCGGCATGTATAGTGTGAGGACCAGAATGTGCATTTCTACCAATTTCTCATGTGATGCTGATGCTGCTTGTCCAGGGAGCAGCCTTCTGGAAGCAGCTATAATTCCCCACTGCACATTGGAATAATTTGGTTTTTTTTTCTTTTTTTTTTTTAAATGTCCATGTTCCTCCCACCCAGATCAACTAAATCTGAGTCTCTGGCACCGGAAAGCAAGGTATTACCCTCACAGGTGTGCTCAAAGCATCTCAGGATATTCTAATATGCAGCCAGCATCGAGAATACCCCAGAGCCAATCAGGAGCAGGAGACTCAGCTCCAGGGCCGCCAACTGCCCACAGAGATTCTCTCACCTTCACAGGTCCACAGCTTTCATTGCTGTTCCTGGTGAGGTAGGAAAGTTTCCAGGAACCAGACATCTGTGTTCCTCGTGCCTCTGCTTTTGGGTAGCTGAGAGATGATCCCTCCTCTTCCGTCCTGTGCCCTCTTGCAGACACCCCTCCTCCACCTGGGCTTTTTCTCTCCACTGAGAGGTTCTGGGTCCACAGGGAAAGGAGAAGGCAGATGAAGACCTGTGAGGGGCTCTCAAACACAGATCCCAGATCTCGAACCCTACAAAGTGAAGGGAAATAGACTGGGAGGTCCCTGCAGCCACCAGGAAGGGATCGGATTTAACCAGGGCTGCTGACTGCCTCCAAAGGGTGGGTTGAAATACCCAGGGTCATTCTGCATACTCTGCTCTGACTTGTGGTCAGAGGAGCAAGGTCACTGTGGTTGCAGGGCTCATCTACAAACTAGACTGGGAAAGTCAGGAAGTCTGAAACTATGACCTTTGTCAACTTTTATCATCTTGCATGTCTTCTTTTTGTATCTCAAGTCCAATTACATTTTTTATTAGGTTTTCAAGTGAATTTGTATTTGTGAGTTGACACTGCTGTGTCTTTTTCTTGTATATTTTTGAGGTCTGAAGTTCAGTAGGATACAGAAATAGTAATCATGATTAAAATAATAAGGTTGCCATTTACTGATAATACCTAGTACATTTTAGTAGCAAATTTCTGAGTAAACAATCTCATGGAATGTTGTCAGAATTCTTCCAGAATTACTGGTAGTATGTCCAAGCAAAATAGTACTTTTACATTAGACCTATTACAAGAATCACAATGAACATATAATGATGAAAATTATACAGCAGAAGGTTCTCAAGTGAGACCAACACACCAAAATGACCCAATACCTGGGTAAAAACATAAATGCTGGAGCCTTACCACAAGTCTACCAAGTCAGGTATCCTGGGATGAGAACCACTATCAAACATTACGTTTCTGTACTACGCAGGACTGAATGCAGTCCCTGACACCTGTCCCTACACTCAACACTTTCAGAAGCCTCTCAGTGTGCTGATTCCCATCTCCTCCACGTCCTTCACTGAGCCAATTTTACTGCAGATTATCATCCTTCACCCCACAGCTGCCACAACACATCAGAGGTGCCATGCTATTTCCAACCACCTCCTTCCTGTGTTCTTTACTTTCTAGACTCTTCTCAGAGGTGACCTCAAAGAGGACTCAAGCACTAATCCAGCTTACCTCTCCTGAAAGATGAAATTAATTTATCTCAGTTACATTAAGATTTTACATAACCCTGAACTAGGCTGTAGCATATCGGTGGAAGATATTTATAGACTGGGAGATTATTTTTAAATTAATAAAAAGTGAATTTTTTCATTAATAAAAAGTTGCCCTTCAGTCAACAAACAGGACAACACATGACTGTGCAGACTTCCTGCCCTAGGCACAAGGCCCCAGGTGTCTGTACTATAATCACTTCAGGGAAGAGCAGAGCAGCAAGAATCCTAATTGAGCTCTGTCTTTTGGTTTCCAGAAACTTTATTTCCTTCGAAAAGTGTTCTTCCCAATCCACGTGCTCATCACCATCTGCATCCCTAACACTGAAGCAGCCAGAGGCTCACTTCCCCTGACCCAGACTATTTAAATAGTGC
Source organism: Giraffa tippelskirchi (assembly GCF_054371585.1). Taxonomy (NCBI): domain Eukaryota; kingdom Metazoa; phylum Chordata; class Mammalia; order Artiodactyla; family Giraffidae; genus Giraffa; species Giraffa tippelskirchi. The sequence continues at coordinate 52,276,478 of NC_137284.1, forward strand.
CAGGAGGGTCGTCCATACCCGAGGCAAGAGTACCCCTTAGAGATACAGCCCAGATCATGTCACTCATCCCTCATATCCCCCTTCAGCTTTCCATCTAACTTAAAGAAAAAAAATGTCCCTTCCTTGCCTTTGAGATTCTATAGAATCTGCCTTTCCCAAGATCCCACAGGGCGTTTCTATCTCCAGTGAGCCCCTTGCTTCCTGTGTTCCAGCTGCACTGGCCTTATAATTTTTCACACAGACCGGCATCCACCTTGCTGGAAGGTTTGGACATGGGCCATTCCTCCCCAGGACATCCTCACATGGCTGCTCCCTGTCTGCTTTCTGGTCTCTGTTCAAACCTTTTCAGAGAGCCTCTCCATGACTCCCCATACCCTATAACTGTCTCCACTCCGACTGCAGTGAAGATGGTTCTTCATCTTAATACTTGCCAGCACCTGACACATATCCTCCCTGAAAGCAGGACATTTTATTGTTCTTTGTCTGGTCCTCAGCACCAGCAGTAGCACCTGGAACAAGATATGTGCTCTGTAACCACCTGGAGAAGGCAGGGAAGGAGAGAGAGCAGAATGTAGTTGGAGATAATTTGTGATTGCCTTCCTAGACTGCCAAGAATTTGTCCTTCCTATGGTCAAGTTACTAAGCAATTTACTCAATTTTGTGGGATAGTCAATATCCTTCCAGTGATTTTTTTTTTAAACAAAACCTAAGCCCATTTACAGGACTTTGAGCCCATCTCAAAGCTAGCACCTGTCCCTGTGCCTTCCAGAACCTGCCTTCTTGTTACCTGGATCTTCTCAGCCTCTCTTTCAGGTGATGGTTCAAACCTTTCCACAAATTGCCCATTTCACCTTGCCAATCTCCTTAACACTTCTGGATCTCAGCTCAATCAACAGTCTCATAGAGATTTTAATAAGCCCTCTCCTGACTATAGTTCTGTTAGCATTTATGAATGCATCCAGTGAAATAAAATATAAATAGGGAGACAGTTTCATAGGGATGAAGTACCATAAAGTGCAGGCACTCAGCACCTTCACTTTAAGAAAGAGAAAAAGAAAACTACTAAGACGATCACAGAGGCAGTTAGAATGGGATCAGTCAACTGGAATTTTCCACCTTGTAGCTTTGTTTACATTAGCATGCTAAAAACACTTCCTTTTGTCATTTTTTCTAAAATTTTGCAATTTATACAAATTCTTAGGTCTACAGTTTAAAGCATTTGTATAAAGTTCAGGACTATCTTGAAGAAAACTGGAATCTTTTATCATATTTCCTTTTAGGCCTTTCTAGATAGAGGCATGGAGAAAGCAACGGCACCCCACTCCAGTACTCTTGCCTGGAAATCCCATGGACAGAGGAGCCTGGCAGGCTTCAGTCCACGGGGTTGCTGAGAGTCGGGCACGACTGAGCGACTTCACTTTCACTTTTCACTTTCCTGCATTGGAGAAGGAAATGGCAACCCACTCCAGTGTTCTTGCCTGGAGAATCCCAGGGACGGGGGAGCCTGGTGGGCTGCCGTCTCTGGGGTCGCACAGAGTTGGACACGACTGAAGTGACTTAGCAGCAGCAGCAGCCTATGATACTGATCCTTTTGACTGAGTTGGTTCTTTGCTCCATTGGTCATTATCAACTTCAAGGTATCATCGAACAAGTGAAATTTCTGTCACCTGGATGGCCTGTCAGCTGTGCAGCACTGCACCCACCTCCCAGCCAGAAAGTAGGTTCTCCCTCAGCCTCTGTCTCCCAAAATGACTACTTAATAAGTAGGGATGATTCAGGGCACGTATGTATCTGTCCTTGGTCCTAAAGTCTTAACTCACTTAGGGCTGGCCGTTTAAATATCAAATCCTTTTCTGGTCAGATTGTGGGACTTTTACCACCAACTTCTCTACCTGGAGTGGGCTACGCTGGTGGCTCAGATGGAAAAGAATTCACCTGCAATGCAGGAGACCCGAGTTCGATCCCTGAGCTGAGAAGATCCCCTGGAGAAGTGAATGGCTACACCAGTATTCTCGCCTGGAGAATCCCATGGACAGAGGAACCTGGTGGGATACAGCCCATGGGGTCACAAAGAGTTGGACACGACTGCATCACTTTCCCTCACTCTCTACCTGGATGCTGAGTAGGGCCCAGGATATCTTACAGCATAAATCCCCTAACACAAGTTAAATATGCTTTATCTTCCTCAGAGCAAAAGCAACGTGTTCTACAATAATAAGAACTTTAGAAATACCTTCTACATAAATCTCCAAGACAGAGGAGACTGTCTTCCCAAGCAGGGTTTTCGGTTCCCAGGAGGGAAACAGGAGGGAGCAGAGTTTCTAGTCCAGGGAAACCAATGCTGAAGCAAAACAGCTTCCGGTAAGAGTTGTTCAGGGAAAGAAACAATTCTCCTTTCAGATGCTCTCCTAGTTCCCCTGGTTCTTGCAAACATGGGATGCAGTCAGCTTGTGGGATGTAGCTGCTGCCTGGAGGCGTGTTTGGCAGCCAAAGGCAGCGCAGTCAAATTAAACAGGTTCATTTAACAATCCAACGAGCAGAATGGTGCTGGCAGCCAGCAAGGGAATTAGTGCAAAGCAGGTCAATCTGAACAGGCACCAGCCCCCCATGTGGGTGGAGGACTCTGAAAATGGCCTACCTTTCCCGGGAAGGATGGGTGACAGTCCCCACCCCTGGCACCCGGAATGCCACCCACCCACTGCTCCCCCGTCACCTGGGCCAGGCCGGCACACACCCACAGGGGGTCACAAATGACTCACGAAAGTGGGTCACTGGGAAAAATCAAAGCCCTGATTTGATTTCAGGACTAGCGTCAAGTAATATTGTTATGACATGTTTACAGCAGGTAGATGGCCTTCCTTCCCTCTAAGAATCAGAGCCCTCAGCCTTGTGGAGGCACAGATTCTGAGAATTTGAAGGACCAGGAGGCATCTCATCCTTGTCTTAGGACTGTCACTCCAGCTCCCGAGCTCAGACCCTCCACATTTCACCTTCTCTCCATCACCTCCCCTGTGGTCACTTTATAAAGATGTGCTTCCTCCTACTGACCTGAGAAAGCTCTCAGAATAAACTGTTTTTCTCATGATGTGAATCTCTTCTGTTTTTCATCATGAATTTTTTATAATTAGCTTTTAAAAGCTTGCCAGGTTTTTAGCACTTGCTAACCCAGATCATTCAAAGACTCCTCTTTTGACATCTTACTGCGGCTTCCCTCCAATCTCTCAGAGGACTTCTTGGCTCTGTTATCTTCATTCTCTATGTTTCCTTTTTAAATCAGAGGTTAATAGATGGTTTCTGTATCTGTCTGGGTCTCAACAGGAAATAGGGTTATTCTTGGAAGGTTTCTTTCTTCAAGTAGGACCAATTGTGAGAGTGTGGGTGTGGAATAGGGGTTTACAGGGAAGATGCAGAACCCCCACTGCCCCCAGCATGGGAAGAAAGATGGAGAGAGAAGTTATCAGAACCCAGAAATCAAGAGAGAGGCTTTGAGAAGTGCAGTAACCTTCCCTCCTGCAGAGCAGGGGTGTGGGGATGCCCCCACGAGGCAGCAGGTCTGGGGTCAGTACCTTCTGCTGATTCTGGATTGGAAGGGCTGGTCTTTGTCCTCCATGTAGGTTGTCAGGAAAAACTCCATCTGAGCTGCTCTTCCACCTGAGCATCTTACTCTCCCATGTCCAGTGTCCCCTTAGAGTCTGGCCTTCTGTTCTATGAACTTTTTTTTAAAATATGTCTTCCTAAACTCTAATTTGAAAAGACACATGCAGCCCAATGATCACAGAATCACAATTCACAAAACCAACCAGAAACAGATGAATGGATAAAGAAGATGTGATACATACATACAAATGGAATACTGCTGCTGCTGCTAAGTCGCTTCAGTCGTGTCCGACTCTGTGCGACCCCATAGACGGCAGCCCACCAGGGCTGGAGTGGGTTGCCATTTCCTTCTCCAGTGCATGAAAGGGAAAAGTGAAAGTGAAGTCGCTCAGTCGTGTCCGACTCCTAGAGACCCCATGGGTCTGCAGCCTACCAGGCTCCTCCACCCATGGGATTTTCCAGGCAAGAGTACTGGAGTGGGGTGCCATTGCCTTCTCCGCAAATGGAATACTAGTCAGCCATAAAAAAGAATGAAATAAAGCCAGTTACAGTGACATGGATGGACCTAGAGATTATTATACTAAGTGAAGTAACTCAGAAAGAGAAAGACAAATGCCATGTTATATCACTCATATGTGAAATATAAATTATGACACAAATGTCTCTATCCACAAAACAGACTCACAGACATAGAAAACAGACTTGTGGTTGCCAAGAAGGATGGGGTTGTGGAGGCATGGACTGGGAGTTTGGGGTTGGTAGATGCAAGCTATTATATACAGGATGGATAAACAGCAAGTTCCTACTGTATAGCACAGAAAACTATATCCAATTTCCTGGGATAAGCCATAATGGAAAATAATATGAAAATGAATATATATATATATATATATGTGCATGTGTGTGTATAACGCAATCACTTTGCTGTACAGCAGAAATTAACACAGCATTGTAAATTAGCTATATTTTTTAACAAAGTGTCTTCCTACAATGTTGGTGGCCTTGCTCCCCTACTTTATGATCCCCAATCCTACTTTGTGTCATCCCTTCCCACTTTCCTGCCACTAGTGAAAAGTGAAAGTGTTAGTTGCTCAGTCATGTCAAACTATTTGTGACCCCATGGACTGTAGCGCCAGGCTCCCCTGTCCATGGGATTCTCCAGGCAAGAATACTGGAGTGGGATAGCCACTCCCTTATCCAGGGGATCTTCCCAACCCAGAGATCAAACCCAGGTCTCCTGCATTGCAGGCAGATTCTTTACCACCTGAGACACAAGGGAAGCAGAAATACCCAATTTCTTTCATCATGGAACATTCTTACTGTTCTCCACTTCTCCTGAGGGGAAGGACCCCAGGAATTCAAGTCAAGCTCTGGGTGCCTCTCTCCCACGATTTTTTTTTTTTTTTTTGACACAAGATGTGCAAATCTGATATAGTGATTGTCTACGGATACCTGAAATCAGCATCTATCTACAGCACACACTATAAGGAGGTAACTGGTGACCCAAAGTCACACTGTGACAAACCACTCCAATCGTATGGTGTTAGGTATTCTCTTAAAATAAATTAGAGCATGAATAAGAAGCCAGCTGCCTCTGATCCCCACCCCACCCCACCCTCATATTTCTACAGAATCTTGGCTGTGTCCACTGATTGTGGATGCACTGTAAGAGATGCAGAGGGTAGAAAAGACACATTTTCGTGTTTGGGGACTTCTGCCATCCCCAGGGCCACAGAGGCCCCCTTCACACCAGCAGGCATCTTAGAGCCCCAGAAAATAAGCTATAAATGAGTGCCATCACCAAGGAGGCTTAAACACTGCCCTGTGCTGCATGAGGCCCCAGTCTATTCACAGATCCGCCTGTTAGGAGCCCATTAGCTCTAAAGAAAGCCAACCTTCTCCACACGCATAACACCTCAGCCTTTTGTTGGGGAGCGGGGGGCACACCTCACTGGGCACCCTTCCCAGCATTTGGCTTGCCTTCCCTCTCTCTTTATTTATACATTTCTCTTTGCTCTGCTTTCTGTATAAAGCACAACTTTTCCCCCTCTGGTTACAGACCCCCCGCCCCCATGATCAAATAGATGGGCATCTACCTCTTCTTTTTTCTTTATTACTGGTGTTTAATTCAAGGCTCATGTGAAGCCTTTCGGCATTCTCCCCCAAGTTTTCCCTGCATCTTACAAAGTGCCTTTTAAAAGCTTTTCAGAGTGCTGAGCACAGTAAATGAATCATTTCTCTGCTGTTTATATGTTTGGGTAAAATGAAAGCTCTTGACAAGAAGCAAGCCTTTCCAAGCCTGGCTTTATGGTCAATTTCTGTATCTAGTAAACAAGGTCAGAAACTTTTTGGAAAAGTCTACCCACCTGTGACTTTCTTTTTTGTTTTTTCCAACTGATACAGTTCATGATTGCTGAGGTTCTTTTCTGGTGCCATGAATAATACACCAAGGATAATGGATGCTCTCTATTTTTTATTTACGAACCCTAGATTTTTGGCAGGAAAAGGAGAGCTCAGTTTTTCTATAGAAGGAATACCACCATCGGGCTTGCCTTCATCATACCCAGGAATACATGCAGCTCATCAGGAACATCAGATGCAGGGTCGTAACCTTTGTGCCACATCTATGAAGGGCCAAGTAGCACTGCATTCAGGGAAAATCCCCAGAGATAGGTATACACCAGAAAGAAGCTTTCTGCAAATTTTGGAGAAAAAGTAAAATAGTTATTTCCACATGCTCCCTCATTCACTGATAAAACCACACCCTGTCCATCCCGCCTCTACCCTTGACCCCATCCTGCTCCTCAGAATCCGTCTGCACATTCAAAGCCGAAGTTTCCTCCCAGTGGGTATTTTCTCACCAAGCACTAACTCAATAGAATCAGACTCCCATTTCTTATTGATTTGTTTCTTTTATCTTATTTAGAGAAGCAATGTTTAGTAACTTTGAAACCAAAGAAGGAAACATATCTGTATGGCACTTAGATGAGACGGCATTTTCCAGTGGTCACAGATTTTCCCCTTCTCATTTTCTCTTTGTTAGGTTTTGCAGTTGACGTTCTATAAGCCTCCTAGGAAATTCTTCCAAGGTCCAGTTAATGCAGTTCTCAGCAGAAAGAAGCATTGTTAAAATTCTGAAGAAAAAAAATTGATTTCCTCTTAGATATAACTTGTCAGAGGCTACATGGCTATAAAGTGCCAGAGCCTGGGCTTCAACTCACAGCTCTTGCCTCCAAGTTTAATGTTATTCCACTCTAGATCATATTGTCTCCTCAACACTGATATTTCAGCAAAAGGTTATTGAGTGCCTACTATGTGCCAAACTCTGAGATACATGCTGGAATTCAAAGACAAGTAAGAGCTTCATCCCTGTCCCACAACCTCACAGACCCTAACACAAGCTGGTGAGGGCGCCAGAGCACCACTGGGAGTTAGGGACAAACATACATAAGATAATATGCAAAGTACCCCAAAATGGGAAGCAGCCCATATATTTATCTTCACTAAAACAGATATATAAATTATTATAACCATACAAGGAAATAATACAGAACAATAAAAGTAAATAAACAACACAAAATTCCATGTATTAATCTAGCAGAAGTAATATCAAGAAGAAAAGAATCTATAGGACGGTTCTACTTCTGCAGTGCAAAGTCAGGGAGAACAGGGCATGGCTGGGAGTCTGCACGGGTAGGTGATGAGCAGTAAGTAAAGTCAGGAATGGATGCACGTGGATATTAGGAAGGTTAATCCCTCTAACAGAGAAGGCTGCCGTGATGCAGAAGTGTAGGCCAGGGCATCTGCACGGCAGCCCCCAGAGCGGTCCTTGCAGTTAGAGGGCTCAGTAAACAGCGCATGTAGGCCTGGCCCCCACGGGCTCAGCACTTGCTCTGGGGCTCCTTCTAGCAGACAGCATGGCCGCATGCCTCCATCTCCAGGCCAGTGTCTTATGTTTCCCACTCCAGTTTGCACTTGGTCTTCACAGTGCCATTTCCTACTCTCATTGTTTAATTCCTCTTCTTTGTGAAAACTGTCTTAAGTCCATCCTGGAACAAAGTGGGGAGGAAGCACAAATAGATAATTGACCAAATGGAAGCCATGAGGTCCCCCAGAAAAAGAGAGACTGGAACTCTGCAGGCTACTCTACTTTCATTAACTAAGTCAGCTACTGTGCCTTGGAAGGTTCAGGAAGGATGGGTCAGAGAAAGTGAGTCACCGAGTAGGTAGCTCTCATGAAAGGTCCAAGGAGGAGAGCCCACCGTAGCCCGGGTGTGGGGGAGGGGTGTTCCAGGTGATGGAGGGACACCCATAGGTCTTCTGCGATGGGTTGCCCTGGGGGATCCTGAAGGCAGCAGCAGGATCCAGCCCCTCAGGCCACTGCCCACAAGACATAGAGGCGAGACCCAGCCCATTCAGCCCATCAGAACTGGACTTCTAAATCCACTGCCAACCTTCCTATTCCCGTTAGTAACTAAGAACTCATCACCTTCAATTTCAAGGTTGGTCTCAGCTTGAGCTGAGACCCCTGGAATTCACATGTGGCTAAGTCTCGTGGCAGAGTGTAGGTGTAGTCACCCTACACCTGCTGTGTGGGCCACACGGAATGGGGAAGGACTCCCTGGCATCCCCTTTATACCTTCCCCGTATGGGTTGTCCAGGAACATACACCTTCCACTTGGTTCATTTGAGAATTCTCTCCATGATCTTCCAGGAGGCTGGTTCTCCACATCTTAAAGTAGAAAACTGTCAGGAAATTGTACATACAGAACTCTGCCTCTTAAAAACTCCCCTTTGCTAGGCTATAAACCCTTAGAGTTGCATTTCTTTTTACCTCAAACCTCTAGACCAGTCCTGGGACATGGCAGCCCCTAACAAAGATGCACAGGGGAGACAGAAGGTGGACTAGAGCACTATTAGGGAAATTAAATGAACAGTCTTGTTTAGGCTTCAGAGACAAAGCAGAGCAGGCCTCTGACCTTGCTTCTAACCTGCCTGGACACTGCCCTGACTGGGAGTGACTGTGAGTGACGGCCTGCTGTGAATGCAAGACTTGCAGCACCAAAGGTAAGATGGGGGAGGAATCTTGAGATTGTTGAGCCCCTGGAGGGGGCCTGGCCAACCAAGCCCCAGGCTTAGCAGCATTCCAAGTTTTACAAGACAAAGCAAACAGCATTAACATGAACCCAGAGCTGTGATTTGCTCATAGACTGAAGATCATATCAGTTTGCATCCTGGGATTAGAAGCAGGAACCCCAAACTGCAATCTTTGAAGTCTCACCCATGGAGGGGACACGCTGCCTGGGACCTTTTCCCAATTGGGACTCCAGATGTGCTGTGACACAGGACTTCCCAGCACTGTTTAAGTCTGGATGTAGGTCAAAACCCCATTTGGTGTTGTATCCTCTGCTCTTTCTATTTATCTTTCTTTTAATGTTAGTATATTGAAAGTAAGCTAGATAATTCTCTGATAAATATTGGTATTATTTATTTGTACAGAACGAGTGGCTTATTTTGTTAACAAATCCTTTGAACTGGAGAGGAAAGTGAAAACTCAGTAAAACCAGCACAGGTCCAATTGCTGCACCCGTGGCCACACAAGGCACGCCCCCTGCAGCCACCTACCTGGTGGTACAAATCAACTAGCCACCCCCATGTCCCTCCTATGCTGGACCTTCAGATGAAATGTTTTCCAGATCCACTTTTCGATAAACGCCAGTGAATACTCGAAGAGGACAGTGGTTCACAACTTTGTGTGTTTAAAGAAGCAAAAAACATTGTGTGCATGTGTGTCTGGTGTGCAAGCGGAAAGTCTGCCCAGATGGAAGGTGCTGGAGGAACTCATGCTTGAAGCTGCAATCCTTTTAAGTCACCACACATGGAGGTGGGGTCAAGTAAGGAGTGGAGCAGTGGGAGTTCTGAGTAGGAGGAAAGCAAAGTAAAACAGGGAACTCTGCTAGTTTGGCAGCCTATGGAAGGTCTGTCTTTAAAATCCTAAAACCAACTTCTGAGGAATGAGGCTGCAGAAGGTAGGGAGGTGTTTAGTGAGCTGAGGGCTGGAAGACCTTGCTCCCCACCCCTTAAGTTGAGCCTCCTGGGCTCTGAGCACAGCCTGGGTTAAAAGGAGCAATTGTTTTAAATTGGACTACATAACTGATTTACAAACGTTCTGTTAGTTTCAGGTGTACAGCCAAGTGATTCACTTATACACATATATTATATATTATTATATATAATACGTATGTATATGTTATTATACATGTATCTTTATTATGTATTATTTATCAGATTCTTTTCCCATATAGGTCATTACAGTGTACTGAGTAGAGTTCCCTGTGCTTTACAGTAAGCCCTTGTTGGTTATCTATTTTACATACAGAAGTGTGTATAGGTTAATCCCAAACCTAAAAGGAGAAATCTTGATTGTAATATTGTCAAACATCAAATAAGATTCACCAAGTATCAAATATGGCACAGGTTACATTGAGGAAGAACCAGCCTGTGATGACTCCTGCCTTGAGCCTGCTGCTGGCATCCAACCAGGTGAGCAAAGAGAGCTGGCTGGATGCACACCTGGCTTCCCACTGATCTATGACTCGGGTGAGTTACCTAACTGTGATGCTTGAGTTTTGTCAACAGTAAGATGGAGATAATGGTTCATTCTTCACGGGGTTTTACAAGGATTGAGTCAATACTCATAAAATGCTTAAAATGGGGCTTAACACACAAAACGTGTGTAGCAGTTAGTCCTCTGCCAGCCATGCTCTGTGCCCAGTTTCTCACTCGTATCCAACTGTTTGCAACTCCAGGGACTATATCCCACAAGGCTCCTCTGTCCTTGGAAAGACTTTCCAGGCAAGAATACTGGAGTGGGTTGCCATTTCCTTCTCCAGGAGATCTTAGACTAAAGTCCTCAAACTCTGATCCCAACGTCCCACGTTTGTAAAATGAGGTCAGTTCCATCTCAGGGTCCTGCCCAAGGCCCATTCCTGCCTTCCAGCCCCACACACCTCCATCCACCTCACAGCCAGTTGGACATAACTGCTCCCTCATCCAAGGCAAATGCACCCACACAGGCAGCAGCCCCCACATCGACAGCTCCAAAGCTACCTTAGCTTATTTCCTTTCCATTTCTGTGGAATCTGAAAAGGAAACTCAGAAATGCAAACCAAAACTACAATAAAGTACCACCTCACACACACCAGGATGGCCATTATTAACGTGTCTACAAATAACAAATGCTGGAGAGGGTGTGGAGAAAGGGAGCACTCCTACACTGTTAATGGGGATGTAAATTAATGCAGCCACTATGGAGAACAGTATGAAGGTTCCTTTCAAAACTAAAAACAGAGTTACCAACAGTTCAGTTCAGCTCGGTTGTTCAGTTGTGTCTGACTCTTTGCAACCCCATGGACTGCAGCACGCCAGGCTTCCCTGTCCATCACCAACTCCCGGAGTTACTCAAACCCATGTCCATTGAGTTGGTGATACCATCCAACCATCTCATCCTCTGTTGTCCTCTTCTCCTCTTGCCTTCAATCTTTCCCAGCATGAGGGTCTTTTCAAATGAGTCAGTTCTTTGCATCAGGTGGCCAAAGTATTGGAGCTTCAGCTTCAGCTTCAGTCCTTCCAGTGAACACCCAGGACTGATCTCCTTTAGGATGGACTGGTTGGATCTCCTTGCAGTCCAAGGCACTCTCAAGAGTCTTCTCCAACACCACAGTTCAAAAGCATCAATTCTTCAGCTCTCAGCTTTCCTTATAGTCCAACTGTCACATCCATACATGACTACTGGAAAAACCATAGCTTTGACTATACGGATCTTTGTTGGCAATGTAATGTCTCTGCTTTTTAATATGTTATCTAGGTTGGTCATAGCTTTCCTTCCAAGGAGTAAGCATCTTTTAATTTCATGGCTGCAGTCACCATCTGCAGTGATTTTGGAGCTCAGAAAAATTAAGTTAGCCACTGTTTCCACTGTTTCCCCGTGTATTTGCCATGAAGTGATGGGACTGAATGCCATGATCTTAGTTTTCTGAATGCTGAGCTTTAAGCCAACTTTCTCACTCTCCTTTTTCACTTTTAACAAGAGGCCCTTTTGTTCTCCACTTTCTGCCATAAGGGTGATGTCATCTGCATATCTGGGGTTATTGATATTTCAATAGAGTTGCCATATGATCCAGCAATCCTGCCCCTGGGCATATATCCAGAAAAAAACATAATTCAAAGTGATACATGCACTCCATTGTTAAATAGCAGCACTATTTACAATAGCCAGGACATAGAAACAACCTAAATGTCCATCAACAGATAAATGGATAAAGAAGATGTTGTTCATATATACAATGGAATATTACTCAGCCATAAAAAGGAATGAAATAATGCCATTTGCAGTAACATGGGTGGGCCCAGAGATTTACCATACTAAGTGAAGTAAGTCAGAAAGATAAAGACAAATATCATATCATATTGCTTATATGTGGACTCTAAAATGACACAAATAAATTTATCTACAAAGCAGAAGCAGTCTTACAGACATAGAGAACAGACTTGTGGTTGCCAAGGGGAAGAAGAGAGGTGGGGAGGGATAGATTGTGAGTTTGTGTTCAGTAGATGCAAACTATTATATACAGGATGGATATACAAGATCCTACTGTACAGCACAGGGAACTGTATTTAATATCCTGTGATAGAACATAATGGAAAACAATATGGTAAAAAATACACGTATACATATAATGAGTCACTTCACTGTACAGCAGAAATTAATGCAACAATGTAAATAAACTGTACTTCAATAAAATACTTTTTAATTAAAAAATTTTGAAGAAGGAAACTCAGAATCGTATCCCACCCAGAATTAAAAGGACAGATGTGACACAGATTTTAATTCAAGTCCAAACTCTCAAGTCCATTGACTCATTCTCAACTTCCTCATGTTGTAAATGGGACCAGTCATCATCACGCCTTGCTCAGGGATGGTCACAGAGATCAAGCGAGGCAGGCATGTCAGGGCTTGGTGGCTGGTGCACAGCCCACATTTGATGGAATGTGGTTCCGTCATCGCCGTGGTGCAGTGCAGTGTGGTCATTGAACAACTCTGCTATCTCTTGCCAACACACCGTTGTCCAAGGACAAGGACTGTGTGTGTTCCTCATTTTGATATCTAACATCCTACCTAGTTTAATGTAGTAATTGGAGAAAATGATGCAATCATACAATTAAATTGAATAGAATATTTATATAATCTGCCTTGTCTGTCCTCAGCTCCAACTGTACAGTTGAATCTCTTGAGTAGCTTATAAATGTCTCTACGACGGCTCTTCTCCCCAAGCCAATTAAACCAGAACATCTAGGGGAAGCTTGCAGGCATCTGTATGATAGCTCCCAGAGAAGTCTAGAGTGCAGCCAGAGCAGAGAAGCTCTCTTCTTTCCTTTATGGTCACCTACTGTGTGCCAGGCTCCCCTGTGAATTACAGTGACACAGATATTGGCAAGGGGAGTCTTGCTTCACCATCTACAGAGAATGATGCATAAATAAATCATTAATAAATCAGGGGACCATTCACACCTAAGGAGATAGGAAGTTCATTTAGAGGAGGAGATGTTTTTAAATGAGGGAGGGAATTAGGGAAAATGACCTTCAATGAATTGATTTACATTGTCTCGCCTCCAGTGTTTACTCAGAACCCTCCCTATGAGACAGGATTCTGTTATTGAAATAAACATCTTCCCCTGTATGACTCAGTGACCCTGCTAAAGGAGTCTTTGGAAACTTCTTTCAGAGTGTCGTCTTTGCTCAGCAGAACAAAAGTCACATTTTCCTCCTTCTTCTAAAGGTGACTTCTTAAGACATTTCTTAGGCATTTCCCTACTTGCTTTGAACTCTACAAGTTTTATAGACAGGCTTCTGTGCACTGGTGAGTTTTGTGTCTACAATTATGGCTGAACTACTTTTTTCTCTTTTGTACCAAGACTCTTATATTTTAAATTACTTCAAATTCTCATTTTAGAAAAGATGTAGACAAATTATTAAATGTAAATGTCACTGGTCTGTATTCCTTGCAGAACAAAGCATCCATGATTTGCAGTCCTCAGTTCAACTGCGTTAGAATGGGGGCAGGGAGGCATATTTACTCAGCACATAGCATGTGTCAAATTTGTTACATGCTTTACCAACAAACTGTGTCTCACAATAAATTTGCAACTTTGGCACTAACTACCCATTTTACAAATGCATGGGAAATGGGATTCAGTGTGTATGGAGTCAGAGGACTGACAAGCAGCCCTTTAAGGAGTTGAAAGATTCTCTTAGTGTCAGGTTCATTACATTTCTAATCAGTGCCTCTTCCTCTTCCAAACTTTACTGTTTGATTGTCACAGATCTCAGGTCCCCACTCCAGTGACTTTTCAAATGTAAATCCCAAGTCTCAGCATTTCCACATCATGTACCTGCTCTTGTTAATTCAATAAATCAAATCCATTCGCCAAGGACCATCCAGGAGGATGAATCAGAAAGAGATGAATCAGAAATGCACTCTGCACTTAAGGGAATTTATAAACTATTAGAGGGAGTAAAACACATCATAATTAAAATAAATACATCAGCGCATCCCTATCCAAGACGAGGAAAAGCTGAGATGTTCTCTGTCCACCAACGACAGTGAAGGGTGAAGGGTGGAGAGAAGATAACCAGGATCTGGAGCTAAGGAGAGAGGAACAGAGCAGGGGCCCAGACAGACAGTCAGAACTGTGAGGTGCACAGACTCCCTGGGGATCTCCTTAAAGACTGGCTATGGCCTGGGGGCCTGCACTGTCACAAACACAGAGGTGAGGCTGAACCACATTTTAAGCAGCAAGGGTCCAATGAGGATCAAAGTGTAAAGTGCACAATGGCCATGGGGTGCCTAGAACAGGAGGAAAGTCTAAAGGTCAGGGGGAAGGACAAGCAAATGAACAAAGACAAGGGCGAAGTGGGGAGGGCAGGAGGATGCCCTGTCATGGCGAGTGAACTATCATGCCACAGATTCACTGTGGTTCCTCTCTGCAGGCTGAGAAGTGGGCAAGTCAGCCAGTTTAAAGTGCTGTTAAGGATGGAGTGGACAGTCACTCAATGCTCTCAGTTAAAGCAATCAACCAACAAAAATTAGAGAAGGAGCCATTCCTGGAAAGACAACAATTCAGGCCTCATCAGGAAACCCAAAGGAGCAGGAGCACGTGAGCACATTTCTAGTACTACCTGTCGCTCTGTCTGCCCTGCAGCTTGCGGTCATCCGTCTCCATGGCTATTGCCATGCAGGTTTGTTTGTGGTCCACCACAAGGGTCTTTGGACACGTCACTGCACCGGGGTTGATGTTATATAATGGCTAATAGAAATCTATCTCAAGTGAAAGAGTCAATACAAAAGTGCTATGGAAACACAAGGCATTTGGATTTTTCAGAATATAGAGTATTATGCAGTTCCTCACATAGAAGAGAAAAATCAACCTCTGAAGTACAACCTGCCATCAGCACACAAGTGCCATTATTTATTTAGCATTAGTGCAAATATGGTTGATTTCTGGTGTTCTTCCTATTGACAATTTGGGATTTTGAATTCCAATTTGGAATTTTTTCTCTTACTGTTTGGTTGTATGTGAGCATGTAGATTAGCTCATTTTCTAAAGGAATCTGACTTTTCAGTTTTGAATCATAATAGGAAAAATGACAGCTTGGATAATTTGACAAAATAGACCCTTGCCTACACTTTACACGCTGTCTTCCCAAGTAGACGTTCAAAAGTTTTCCTCCAGGAGCTCTAACAGGAGAAGCCAAGGGCACTTAGATCAGAAAAGAGAAACCCCAGCTGTCCCAGACCAGCAGTGCCTACTGGGTGAGTACTGAGCTTGTGAAAGCAACTACCAACACATTAGTAATTCTGGGGAAGCAAACTTGCTTATCACGTCTAGTCCTTCACTATGTGTGTGTTCAGTCACTCAGCTTTGACTGATTCTTTGGGGACCCATGGACTGTAGCCCACAAGGCTCCTCTGTCCATGGGATTTTCCAGGCAAGAATACTGGAGTAGGTTGCCTTTTCCTACTCCAAGTGATCTTCCTGACCCAGAGATCGAACCTGTGTCTCCTGCATTGGCAGGCGAGTTCTTTACCACTAGTGCCACCCACAGAAGCTCCAAGTAACATAAAAGAACAAAGAAAAATTGCCTTGTTCCCGAGGCACAAGCTATCAGAATCGATGATAATAGAGATTGCCTACAGAAAGGGTCCAAAGATTCATTGCAAAATCTATGTGGGTGACACTCTGCTGATGATACTTTGGGGTCCTGGCAATTTGGTTAATGAGAATAACACTCTTGCAGTCTCAAACCATTTTCACTCCCCTCAAGTATACAGGGTAGCAGGGTGTGTGTATTGGAGGAGGACCCAAGTCAACGAGAACCTCAAGGACACCGCTTGGATTTGAAAATCTCCGTGGGCGTGGATGATCAGTATGTGACCATGAGCCTGGCTGGCCAGGCGAACTAGCCCGAAATCTTACATAATCGCTTCTGCATCAGGCACCAAGGCAAGAGCAGGGTGAGGAGCAGGAGAGTGTGATATTTTTAGTCCCATTTCTCAGTTCGACCAGGGACTATCACTCTCCAGACTCAGCAGATGGCAGACCAGACAGTTCTGTCTGATGAGCTAATTAGTTTTCAGCACCTCATTATCACCTCACAATGGAATCTAGAATAAAAGCTTAAAGTGCAGAATGTTTAAGGGGCTTATTTGAATGCAGTAAAGTACCTTCTTTAAACTAAATTCTTTCCTCAGAAAAGGACTTGATCTGTGCAGGAGATATTTGAAAAGAATGACTATTGAGGGGAAAAATATTCATAAAGGAGCCTGTCTCTAACATTGAAATGTTGTCAAAAGTGTGATGTGCATTCCAGACAAAACACAGATAAGTCACAGTTTGTAGTGAAAAGAAACTAGGAACCAGAAGACCTGAATTCCAGTTTAATCTCTGCTGCTAACTAACAGAGTGGCTACAGGCAAGTCAATGTCTCTGAGCTCCAGTCCCTCGTTTACCAAGTGAAGTCTTTGGGGGAGGTGGATGAACTCTGTAGTCCCTTCCAGTCCAAAAATTGTCCTGTTTTACAGAGTTACTTAAGGTCAGCTCTGCAGCCTTCTAAGGCACATTTATGAGATGTAATTTTTTTGGATAAAATAATTTTAAAAATCACTAAACATTAAGAAGCTTTTTTTAATTTCTTAGAACATCATTGCTTTGGCAGCTCCACCTGTCTCCAACAACAGCAACTAACATACCATGTGCATGCATGCATGCTAAGTCGCTACAGTCATGTCTGACACTGTGCGACCGCTATGGACTATATAGCCCACCAGGCTCCTCTGTCCATGAGATTCTCCAGGCATCTTCTGTCTCCTGAATTAGCAGATGGGCCCTTTACCACCAGTGCCACCTGGAAAGCCCATGTGTGTGCCCAAATGCACTGGGTGAGCTGGCAACCCCTGAGCCTGACTGATAGAAGGCTCGGTGCTGGGGGCTGTGGGGGTTAGATAGTAGCCAAGCTTAAACTCCTTTGCTGGAAACCACATTAAAGAAAACTACTAGTGCCCAGGATTCCCAGGGCGCATGGCACACTTGCTCAGAATGAGAGAACCCAAGGACAGATGCTGAATCTTCTACCTTCACTGTCTGACTCCCTCCTGCTGCTGGATAATTGTTGCAAAGAGACATGATACAAACTGTTGCAGTGTTTAAAATGCACTGAGACATAGAATTTTCCCCTGCTGGAATCAGTTCTTTTCTGATATGACATAGAAGCTATTAATGAACACATCCAAATGGCAAATGTCTCATCATTCAGTCTATACCTGCAGTGCCCTGATTAGTAGCCTCTAGTCACATGTGCCACTTAAATTTAAATGTGAATTGATTAATATTAGTTGGAATTTAAAATTCACTTCCTCAGTTGCACCAACTACATTTCAAGTATCCAATAGTCACATGAGATCGGTGGGTACCATAAAGAACAGCGCAGGTCTAGACCATTTCCATCATCATAAAAAGTTCTATTGGACAAAACTGGTGCAGGTCAACCATTCCTGATACCATGAAAGTACTTTTCAGTTTCAGTTTAGAGAACAAAGCCAACATTGAAACATTCTTTGTGTGTCACTGACACTTTCAGAATTCTATTGTATGTCACCAGGGGCTGGGAAGATGTGGCAAAACTCAGGCCTAGTTTAGCAATTTCTTACTGTCTTTGGAGGAACACCAAGTATTCTCACCAAGTAAAGCTCTAAGATCAACTAAAATTGAGGAAGCATAGGTCAGAGTTAGACTTGATAAAGAAAAATATCCAGTGAACAAATTGTACCCTTAAAATTTTTTCCTAACTTGAAGCATCAGGTTTATTCACATGTTTCACATACTCACATTTGCATCCTCTTAAAGCTGGTTTGTAAGCTGTGGAGGAAGAACCTTCCTCACAATGTATCCTCTATTTTCCTGCAATTCACTTTTATGTCTTATTTTAGTCTCTTAAAGTCCCTTTTTTTCATGATTTAATTGAAAAGATTGGTCTTTACTGAATTTTTTCAGTTTTTTCATTACAGAGATTCTTTTTTTTCCTTTTGACCACTCTTTCTTTCACAAGGAAAAAGAATGAGCTGATGTTATATCTCCATGACCACCAATACTTTTTCTGCTTGATTTTGTCCCTTTGAAAGATTCCCTTTCTGCTTCTTTAGTTGATATTCTTTTTATTTTTTATTTGAAGTATGTGGTGGTGGTTTAGTCGCTAAGTCATGTCCGACTCTTGCAACCCCATGGACTGTAGCCTGCCAGGCTCCTCTGTCCATGGGATTCTCCAGGTAAGAGTACTGGAGTGGGTTTCCTTCTCTATATTTGAAGTATTCAGTTCAGTTCAGTTCAGTCGCTCAGTCATGTCCAACTCTTTGTGACCCCATGAACCACAGCACGCCAGGCCTCCCTGTCCATCACCAACTCTTGGAGTCCACCCAACCCCATGTCCATTGAGTTGGTGATGCCATCCAAACATCTCATCCTCTGTCATCCCCTTCTCCTCCTGCCCTCAATCTTTCCCAGCATCAGGGTCTTTTCCAGTGAGTCAGCTCTTCGCATCAGGTGGCCAAAGTATTGGAGTTTCAGCTTCAACATCAGTCCTTCCAATGAACACCCAGGACTGATCTCCTTTAGGATGGACTGGTTGGATCTCCTTGCAGTCCAATGGACTCTCAAGAGTCTTCTCCAACACCACAGTTCAAAAGCATCAATTCTTCTACACTCAGCTTTCTTTACAGTACAACTCTCACATCCATACATGACCCCTGGAAAAACCATAGCCTTGACTAGACAGATTTTTGTTGACAAAGTAATGTCTCTGCTTTTTAATATTCTGTCTAGGTTGGTCATAACTTTCCATAGTTTTCATAAATATTATGTAAGTTACAGGTGTACAATAAAGTGATTCACAATTTTAAAGGCTATATTCTATTTACAGCTAGAAAATATTGGCTGAATTCCCCATGTTGTGCAATCTTTATAGCTTATTCTATGTATAATGGTTTGCACCTCTTAATCCTCTACCGTTATACTGCCCCTTCCTTATCCCCACTGGTAAACACTAGTTTGTTCTCTATATATTTGTGAGTCTGCTTCTTTTTTATATTCAGTAGTTTATTTTATTTTTTTAACTCCACATATAAGTGATAGTATACAATATTTGTCTTTGTCGACTTATTTCATTTAGCATGATAGCCTCCAAGTCCATCCATGTTGTTGCAAATGGCAATGGTTCATTCCTTTTTATGGCTGAATATTATTCCATTGTACATATGTACCACATCTTCTTTATCCATTCATCTATTGATGGACACTTTGGGTACTTCCATACCTTGGCAAATGTAAATGATGCTGCTATGAACATTGGGGTGCATGTACCTTTTTGAGTCAGTGTTTTGGGTTTTCTTCAGATATATACTCATGGTGGAATTGCAGGGTCATATAGAGAAACCATCATGCAATTTTACACAGTGGCTGCACTGATTTACATTCACACTGACAGGATATAAGGGTTCCTTTTTCTCCACATCCTCACTGATATTCATCGTGTGAGTGTGTGTGTGTGTGTGTGTGTGTTTTATGATGGCCATTCTAACAGGCATGAGAGTATTTTAAATTAGCATTTCTTTAGTGATCAACAATGTCAGATATCTTTTCATGTGCCTGTTGGTCATCTGTATGTCTTTAGAAAACTATCTATGCAAGTTTTCTATCCATTTTTAATTTCTTTTTTTTTATATTGAGTTGTTGAGATGTTTGTGTATGTTGGATAGTACACCCTTATTAGTCATATCACTTACAGATATTTTCCTCATCCAGTAGATGTCTCATCATTTGGCTGGTAATTTCCTTTGCTATGCAAAAGCTTTTAAGTTTAGTCAGGTCCCATTTATTTATTCATGCTTTTATTTCCTTTGCTTTAAGAGATAGATCCAAAAAAATAGTGATACAACTTATGTAAAAGAATATTCTGCCTATATTTTCCTCTGGAGTTCTATAGCATCCAGTCTTACATTTAGGCCTTTAGTTGTCTTAAGTTTATTCTTATATACAGCTGTAATTTCCTTGTTTTGCATGTAACTGTCCAGCTTTCCCAGCACCACTAATTGAAGAGGCTCCATTGTACATTCTTGCCTCCTTTGTCATAGATTATGTGGCCATAGGCTTTCTATCCTGTTCCATTAAGCTTTATTTCTGTTTTTGTGCCCATACCATAGTGATTTGATGGCTGTGGCTTTGTAGTATCGTCTGAAATGAGGTAGCATGATTACTCCAATGCTCTTTCTCAAGAGCATTTTGGCTATTCAGTGTCTTTTGTGTCTCCATACAAACTTTAAGCTGTTTTTTCTAGTTCTGTGAAAAAAATGCTGTTTGTAATTTGATAGGGATTCCACTGAATTTGCAGATTGCCTTGGGTAGTATAATTATTTGAACAATATCAATTATTCCAACCCAAGAACATGGTACATCTTTCCATCTGTTTGTGTTGTCTTTAGTTTCTTTCATCAATATCTTATAGTTTTCCAAATACAGGTCTTTTGCCTCCTTAAGTAGGTTTATTTCTAGGTGTTTTAGTTGAGGTTTCCATTTGGAATATAATATAGAACATCTTTGTAACCTAGATTACAGGTAGAAATTCTTTAAAATTTCTGTACTTCCTTTTCCAAAATAGGGAATTGAAAAATACTGGTTTATATCAGAAATTATTTCAGTTCTCTGAATGGTTATCAAATCAGAATAAATATTGGGTATATGTGGTTTTTGTCATCAGCTTCTAGTCCCTTCTTTCAGTAGCAGCTACCTGGTTTTCTCTGGGAATCCATGCCTCCTCTCCTCTGGGAGGCCAGGCAGAACACCCCATTCATCTGGCAAAGGGGTGCATTCAAAGATGGCCCTCCTAATGGTCAGAACCCATTCGGGACACCAACAGCTTCAGTCTAATCCTTCAACTTGACCTGGGGAAGACTCAGACCAAGTTCATGCTGTGTCCACAAGGATAAATAAAGCCTTATGGAGAACAGGAGTGTTGGAGAAAGAAAGACAGGCTATGGAAACTGAGAAACTGCAGGCTAGTGACTTCTTCTGAGACCTGAATTCAGCCAGCCTAGCGACTGGTCTCTTTACTTCAATAACCTTTCCAGTCCTGAGTCCTAAAATATGTATACAATTTTAGTGGTGCTTACTTCCTATGGATTATACATTTCTTCATAGAGTGTAGTTCAATTGTGAAAATCTTTTGAAAAATATCTTAATTTGATAATAATGTCAAGCAAATTATTTCTGAAATCTGGCAAGAATTTTAACAGAGGAAAACTTTTCTCAAACTATCCAATTTTTAGCAGCACAAGCAAATGATTGTAAGAATTTGCTATAATTAATAGGCACATTGTTAAGTGAATTATGCAGTATTAAATATCACCAAGGGGACAGAACTAGAGATAAATGTCCTCATCTGGACTGGATGGAGCTCTTCTGAGGAACCACGTTATAAAGTTCTTTAATTTAAAAAATTACATTTCCAGGGTCTAATATTGTCAGAAAGACAAATAATCTAGCTCAGTAAGAAATATAGATTTAAGGATTGTACTTAAGGGCTTAGCACAGAGATTGTACATCATTGTCAAGTGGAAAGTAATCAGGACAAGGAAGCTGCATACCTGGTTCTACTGGGTGAGAGTTGATAGAAAAGGCATCCTTGAGCATCTCAAAATCTGAGATGCCTGAGTCCAACCTCCTGCTGATACACTGCTGGGCACACTCACTGTTTTAATACAGGTTTTGTAATTATTTAGAATGGGTGAAGCCAGAAAATCATGAAATGATATCTATTGGAAACTTAGTTTGTTACTCACAGTCCCCAAGAGGAAGGGGCATGCCCCACCACAAAGAGTGGGGCCCGGGGAAGCACCAGGGTCGGTCAGGACATGGAGGGAGGGAGGACCCTGGGGACAACTATGATTTCTCCAGAGAAGAATGAGGCGAGGCAGGGTGAGCTGGCTTAAGACTGTCTAATTCAGATCATTTTAGCAGGTTCTAAGACATAGAGACTGTCCTTCCTTGTATGACACCTGTTCCCCAGGTGACGAGGGCAGGGGCGGTGAGCCAGAGTGGGAGAGCCCAGGGAGCAGGTGCTGCGGGTTGGGCTCTGGATTGGTTGATCCAGTCCCTTCAGGGTAGGCAAAGCCCCAGAGGTCAAAGCAACAGAATACAGAAAAGAAAAGACGCGGTTAACACTCACAGGGTTGCTGGCCCACCAGCAAGGGTGACTGGCTATGTCACTGGAGGCCCTCCTCCCAGGGAAGGAAGGAGGACAAGCGCTGATGGTAGTGACCAAACTCTGCGAAGAGCTGAAGACTAAAGCGGGCCCAGCTTGTTTATCTAAGGTGCCCTGTGAAGACCCTTGCCCTCATGGCCATCACGTGTCCTGTTCTAGATACCTGTAATGCACCAAGGGTGTTCTCTTTAAAAACATTCATGCTCTGCGGATTCTGAAGGTGCACCCAGGCACAGTCCCTCACTCTCTCTGCCAAACCCCTCCCCCCATGAGAGGACCCTCACAGTCTCCTAAACTGCAGAGATGGCTAGAGCCCTTCCCTGCAAGAGTCTCTAGACCTTTTGGTGCTTCAAGAGGGCTTATGAAGATTTGTAGGGCAAGGAAGGAGGCTGCCTGCCCCATTGTCACAGGAAGACCAAGGGCTCAGCACCCAAGAAGAAGCTGTTTAGGAGAGCAGGTGTAGCACCAGCCCCAGGCTTCCTGAGCATCGTAGGAACCACTCTCTCTTACCCTACTGACCCAGGAGAAACTTAACCCAGCAACAGCTCTGCCATGGGAGCTTTGCAAGGTGTTTCTGAAACCAATCCCATCTCCGTTCCTGCCACAAGGAAAGGACTCTCCCCTGCTGTCAGTCACACTTGGAGTGGCCCTCACGCCTCTGAATCAGAAAGCAAAAATGAACAAAAAATTGCAGCCTATTTGCAACTAGTGAAGGCCCTGTGCCTAGAGCCTGTGCCCTAGAACAAGAGAAGCCACTGCAATGAGAAGTCCATGCATAGTAATGAAGAGTAATCCCAACTCACCAGAACCAGAGAAAGCCCACACACAGCAATGAAGACCCATGCATCCAAAAAATAAAATAAAATAAATACATAAATTATATATATATATATATATATATATATATAAATTCAGTCTATGAGCTCATAAGAGCCTATTTTTTGCCCCTTCAGCTAGGAAGAAAACAAGAAAAACTAGCTTAGTTTCCTCTTGAACCCACCCTTACCCCAAAGACCCCAGTAGCCTGAGCAAAGATGCAGAAGGAAAGAGAAAGCCCAAGTCATTAAACTGCAGGGAGCCAGACACCCAGGAGATCAGAGCAGGACAAAAGGAGGGCATGCAGCAGGAGTCCCACTACCCACTCCCCCTGCCCCATGAGGCATTCTAAAACACATTCCAGGTCACACCTCAGGTGTTCTGACTCTGTTGGTATGGACTGCAGCATGGGTGTCGAAAGTTTTAAAGGCCCCCCTGAGAGTATAATGTTTAAGCCAAGTTGACAAGCCCATCTATAAGACGATATTGCAAAACATTATTTCTGATTCTTTAAATGTAATAAAGGAACTGGAAAACAGAATCTACAGTGGTGAATCAAGAATTTGTAATCAGGAGGGCCAAAGGGCATACTCCTCCACAACAGAGCAAAGCATACTGAGAAGCACAATCATTTTCACTTATTTAGTAAATGCTTATCAATCACTTACACATAAGGCACTGTTATGAGTGATTTACAAACATTCACTTGATTACACTCAAAATGAGTCTATGAGGTTAGATCCAACCAGTCCATCCTAAAGGAAATCAATCCTGAATATTCATTGGAAAGACTGATGTTGAAGGTGAAACTCTAATACTTTGGCCACCTGATGTGAAGAGCTGACTCATTGGAAAATACCCTGATGCTGAGAAAGATTGAAGGCAGGAGGAGAAGGGGACAACAGAGGATGAGATGGTTGGGTGGCATCACCGACTCCATGGGCATGAGTTTGAGTAAACTCTGGGAGTTGGTGATGGACAGGGAGGCCTGGCATGCTGCAGTCCATGGGGTCACAAGAAGTTGGACACGACTGAGCAACTGAACTGACTGACTGATACACATATCCACTCTTTTTTAGATTCTTTCCCCATTTAGGTCATTATAGAGCATTGAGTAGAGTTCCCTCTGCTATACAGCAGGTCCTCATTAGTCATCTATATATAATAGTGTGTCTAGGTCAATCCCAATCTCCCAATTTATCCCTCTCCCTACTTTTTCCCCTGGTAACCCTGTTTGCTTTCTACATCTGTGACTCTACTTCTGTTTTATAAGTAAGTTCAATTGCACTATTATTTTAGATTCCACATGTAAACAACAGGATTTTAATCAGCACCATGGGGAAAAAGAAGCAGTGTGGCTACTCAGTAACAGAGGGAAGTTTTGATCAGGCTCAGAAAGCGAGAGGTCCTGTCTCTTTAGGAGTTTGATGCTGACTCTTTCAGAGACTCAACCCCTCCCCAAAATGCAGCATGACCTTCTGCCCTCTGCTTCCATCAGCTCAATAGGAGAAGACAAAGCTTTTGATAAAATTCAACATCCATTGATTGTAAAAACTCCCCAGAAAGTGGGCCTACTAAAAGCATTTCCTCTATGATCAGGAGCAAGGCAAGGATGTCAACTTTCACCACTTTTTATTCCACATAGTTTTAGAAGTCCTAAGCATGGCAATCAGAGAAGAAAAGGAGGTTAGAGGAATCCACATTGGAAAAGAAGTAGAATTCTCACTGTTTGCAGATGACATGATGCTATATATAGAAAATCCTAAAGATGCCACCAGAAAGCTACTGGAGCTCATCAAAATGAATTCAGTAACATTGAAGGATACCAAATTAATACACAGAAATCTGTTGCATTTGTGTACACTAACGGCTTCTCCTGTCTGGTTTAACTGAATATGATAGTGGACAAAGGGAGCCGGCCAGTAGGAAAGGAGCAGGATGAAGGTATCATGTCCTCACACACAGTCTAGGTCACAATACTGGGCCAGAGACACTAAACAAGAACAAAGAACTCCATTGTCCACAATAGTTTTCTTTCTCACACGTTTGCTAATCATAATACTAAAAATGAAAATTTATATGTTCACCTGTAATTTCACCACTCTAGCACAAGAAATAACTTTTACTTGCCTTTGTAAGTGTATCCACATGTACACATAGTTTTTCCAAAATGCATATGCAATCCCTTTTGTTTTGCTTTACCCTTTTTCAGATTCTGACCCAGTTATTAGAGTTTTAAAAGACTATATAATGTGCTATAATTTACTTATGTAAACCCAGGTTACTGAATATTTATCCTATTTTCAAAATGGAGTTTTGCTAAGTTGAGAGATGCAGTGACAGAGGATAAAATGCCCTCACTGGAGGATTTTGTTGGTCCTGAGAACAAAACCAGCAGAGAGTTGAGAAGCCGGTGTAAGAATATTGAATTGGAGGGACTAAGGGTCAGGCTGAGGCTCTGTGACAAGAGGCCACACTCAAATGTGACCAGGTCCTGGGGCATTATCAGAGAAAAGCGTGTGTGCGGGAAGGTGTCAGGAACTGGTTTGGGAAAGTAAGAGCAGGTCCCTGAGACAGTCAGGTGGCCAACCTGGTTGGATGCCTCTGAAAACTGATCGTCAGGACAGTGAGCGGGTTAGGGTGAACCAGTCCTCCTGCCCTTCCAGGCCTCCAGCAGCACCGCATATTCCTTTGCACCCTGGGTGGCAGGTTGCACACCAGACATGCAGATCCGTGTGCAGACCGTTAATTTCAGGAAAGGCGCCAGTGTGCCCACTCTGCAGCAGGCGCTGGGCAGAGACGTGAGCATGACCAGCCCACCCCACAGCATGAAGGGCAGCCCTGGGAGAGCTCTTTAACTCAGGATTTACTACAATGGAGGAGAATTTGTTGAGAATTTCTATTCTTACAAGATTGGATAAGAAAACCAGACAGTTCAGGGTACATTAACTTCTCCCTAAGATAATTTTTTGACATCCACAAAGGCTAGGTCCCAAGACTTTCAGAAATCCTCAAGTTTATGAACACATCAATGCTTGGACTGTCTTCTAGGTTTCTCTGGGAATCAGTTTCTATTGTGTGTGCATGCTCAGTCGCTCAGTCGTGTCTGAGTTTTTGCAACCCCGTGGACTGTAGCCCACCAGGCTCCTGTTTCCATTAAGAGCCATTTATTTCCTGGGAATTTCCTCACACTGCATGCTAGCCATCTTTCAACTCTCATTAAGTTTTATCTCTCACTTAATGAGCACAGGGCAGAGTTGGCTGGAAATCTTCTTCAGCAGTTTCACCAATTGGTTGGCTGTCACTTGTGGGCTGGTGGCCAGAGTGAGGCTGGGTCCTGAGCACTCCAATCCACCAAGGCTGAGGTCATAGGGAGTCCTGGCTGTTCTGGCAAATGCTTGTGTTGTAGCTTCAGTGAGATGAGGAATCCCCACCAACCATCCTGAACCCCAGAGAGCAGTCAAATGGCAAATGCTGAGTCTGTGGGTAAACAGAAGCTCCCTGAGGGCTGCAGAACAGAAAAACAGAGCAGTGTCTACAAGTGGATGAAATCCAAGAAGCCACTTCAATTCCAGTCGGTACCAAACCCATTCACACAGTTGTTCTTCTGCCCAAATAAGCACTAGTTGTTTAGGCTTCCCTGGTGGCTCAGAGGGTAAAGTGTCTGCCTGCAATGTGGGAGATCTGGGTTCGATCCCTGGGTCGGGAAGATCCCCTGGAGAAGGAAATGGCAACCCACTCCAGTATTCTTGCCTGGAAAATCCCATGGACAGAGAAGCCTGGTAGGCTACAGTCCATGGGGTCGCAAAGAGTCGGACGTGACTAAGCAACTTCACTTTCACTTTGTGTATCTTAAATCCACCAATCCAATATGAACTTTCTTTCCCTTTTTCACGTTACTTGGAGGGAGGAGGAGGATTGGTAAAATTTAGAAACATAGCTCCTTACCCATAACTGCTGAATCCTCTGCTAAAACACAGGGTTGACCTCCAACCAGGCTGTGTTTACTGTATGTATCTAACCACACCTAACAACCAGGACACTTCACCTGAAGGTGTTGGAGACATTGCAAGTGATCTTGACACAAGACCAAAAGTTTCAGAAGAGAGGAATTGTTGAGGGCAGGGTGTCTGCTCATCAGGATGTGACGCTGTACTCTGGGAATCAGTGCCCACTTAGAGAGCAGGGCTGACTCCAGGTAAGAAAACATCCAATGTCTGGTCCACCTAAACAGGCCTCCTTGAGAAGGACTGCACATCACTAAGCTTGTGATTTCCTGGGAGATCTTAGCCCTGCAACTCTGCAATGTGTCCCTCACCCCATGGATCCTCGGGCCCTGCACTGGCCCCTCAGTTGGGTCTGTTGGTCCACTGAGTGCTTTATAGAGAAACGTCTGCCATGGGCATGTTAGTAGAAGAAGTGGGGTAGACGGTAACCCCATAACACCATGCCACCCAGTCTCTCTGCTTCTCAAGGCTTGATGAGTCTCAGATAAAACGATAAAATAGTGACTGCTTGTTTACTGTTGGCTTTGATATAGTTACTCTTCTTAATATTTTTCATATGTTCATTTATATCTTGAGTGTTTATTATTCCATTAAAAACCTAGTAGGAATACAATGAAGATTACCTAAACAGAAAATTATTAAACTATATGCCTGGCAGCAATAATCTTAAAGGGCCCTAAGGAGGATTCTTAAAGGAGGAAAAGATACTGATTCCAGACCTAGGCTAGTATGGTCAATGGTCCCAATTTCAGGAGGACTGAGGATGTTGTATCAATTTCAAAACAATGTTATCTTACTAAATATGTGTTTAATTAGCACCCATGATGCATATTCCATAGGCTTGTAAGCCATTTAACTCAGCATCTGTGTAAAGAATTCAATTCCAAACACTGTAGCAGCTCTCCTGGGATTTAATGAGCTCCTGGGGGTGCTGGCTGGACAATAGTGACCGGCACAACACTGTGCTGTGTTTGTCCTGTGCTGCAGAGCCAGAGGGGAAGGCAGAGAGACTTCTATTGACTGTGATTTTTCAGGGTCTTTCTTGGGTTTCTTTTCTCTGCCCTGTCTCTAACACTGTTTTTTCCACCAAAGCTGTCTCTCAGACACTATTTCTTCTCCACATAGATGTTCCCCTATCTAATCTCTTCTTCTTTGGCTTCATACTTTATAGGAAAAAACATCCTAAATAAACACATCCACTCCAAATTTATCCCTTGAGCTCCCAACTTTAACATGCCACAGTTTAGTGGACATCTCCCCTTGGATGCTCCAGAGGCTCTTCAATCTCATAAATTTCCCTTGAAAAGCTATGACCTTGTTTGTGTGGGGTCTACCTTATTGAATTGTACCCACTTTACTAAAGGTGTAAATCTGGATTTATTTTCCTTTCCTTCTTTTCTCTATCTCCTACAATTACCAAAATCCTGTAAATTGTAGGTCTCTCAGATCTCTGCAATGTTTTGTTTTACTTGAACCACCCTAACTCAACCTTTCATCATTTCTCCTTTGTTTATTCCATCAGACTTTTAACTTTCCTTCTCTTCTACAGCCTGCATCTCTCCAAATCACCAGAAAAATGTATTTAGTGTCTTGCAGATATGTTATTACATGTCTATTTAAAATTCTCCTCTGGAGCCCTAAGCTTTCAGAATAAAATCTGACATCCTTTATTGAACATCTTAGAACCTCCAAGATCTTGTCCTGAGAGTCTCTGTAGCCTTGCCATCACTGTAACCCTCCTACTGTTACACTCTTTTCATCTTCAAGACTCAGTTCCTTTTTCCCAGCATCTGCACTGGCTTTTCCTTTAACAAGGTGGGGTTATACCTACTGATGAACAATTGAAAGCAACTGATGAGTTACACTGAGCAGAGAAAGATAGGAAGCATGTATCCCTGGACCTAAATTATGCTCGCCTCTGACTGCCTGACAAGGGCTGCAGAGGGTAACAGAGTCAATTCATGAGATATAGTCATTTTAAACATATCCTTAAAATACATGAAATATATCCTTACTTAGCTTTAAAGTACATGAAACAAAACTGATAGAAAAGAAGGGACAAACAAACAGTTCAACAATAATTGGAGGCTCCAATACTCTGCTTTCAAATATACACAACAACTAAATAGAAGATCAACAAGGAAATAAAAGATTTGAACAATACCAACTAGCCCAACAGATAGAACCGCAGCAGAATACATGTTCCTCTCAAATGTACATAAAACATTCTCCTGGCTAGACCATATGTTAGGACATAAAACAAGCTTCAGTAAATATAAAATGATTGAAAACCTAAAATGTGTGTTCTCTGATGACAGTGGAATTATATTAGAAATCAATAACAAAAAAATGTGGAAATCTTTAAAACATGTGAAAATCAATGGGTCAAAGAAGTCATAAGAAAAAGTAGAAAATACTTAGAGGTAAATGGGAAAAAAATACTAAAATTTATGGAAATCAACTAAAGATGTGCTTAAAGGGAAATTTTTGACTGTAAACATAATTCCAAAAAGAATAAAGATCTAAAATTAATAATCTAACTACCCATCTCAAGAAAACTGAAAAAAAAGTAAATTCAAAGCAAGCCCTATATTTATGGTCTATTGAATTTTTTTCAAAAAGATATGAATACAAATCGATGAGGAAAGAATGATCCTTTCAACAAATGATGTGAAAACCAGATTTCACAAGCAAAAGCAATGAAGCTAGACCCTGATCTCACACTGTACACAAAAGTAATTCAAATGGATCAAAGACCTAAATATGAAAATTAAAACTACAAAAAGTCTAGAAGAAAACAAAGAAGTAAATCTTTATAAGCTTGGGTTAGAAAATTTCATTTGTGAATATGACCTAAAGCATGAGCAATCTTTTCATAAAAGATACATTGGACTTCTTCAAAATTTAAAATGTTTGTGCTTCAAAGGACACTATGAAGAAAGTGAAACATATAGAATGGAAAAAAGTATTGCATTGGTCAAAAGTTTGTTTGGATTTTTGTAAGATGTTATGAAAAAACTCAAATGAGCTTTTTGGCAAACTCAATATTTTAAAATCATATATTTGATAATATTCTCCCTACAAAATATTATAGAAAGTTATAACGCAACAACATAAATACAAATGACCTAATTTTAAATGTACAAATTATTTGAATGCATGTATCTCTAAAGAAGATATACATACATATATATATACACATATATATATGTATGTATATATGCAGATGTAAACAAGTACATGAGAAAAGGAAGTGCAAATCACAGTGACACACTAGAATGGCTAAAATAAAAAAGATAGATAATAACAATTGTTAGTGAGGATACAGAGAAAGTGAAATCATTATACATTGCTGATGGTGTTGTAATATGATGCACCACATTGGGAAACAGTTTGGCAGTTCCTCGAGATGTAAAACATAGAGCTTCCATATGACCCAGAAATTCTATTCCTTGGTATATGCCTGAAATAAGCACGAAAATTTGTACATGAATATTTAAAGTAGCATTAGTCATCAAAAAGTATAAACAATAAAAATGTCTTTCGACTTATGAATGGGTAAACACATGCAAATAGATTGGGAAACAGTGGAAACAGTGGCTGACTTTATTTTTCTGGGCTCCAAAATCACTGCAGATGGTGACTGCAGCCATGAAATTAAAAGACGCTTACTCCTTGAAAGGAAAGTTATGACCAACCTACACAGCATATTAAAAAGCAGAGACATTACTTTGCCAACAAAGGTCCGTATAGTCAAGTCTATGGTTTTTCCAGTGGTCATGTATGGATGTGAGAGTTGGACTATAAAGAAAGCTGAGTGTAGAAGAATTAATGCTTTTGAACTGTGGTGTTGGAGAAGACTCTTGAGAGTCCCTTGGACTGCAAGGAGTTCCAACCAGTCCATCCTAAAGGACATCAGTCCTGGGTGTTCTTTAGAAGGACTGATGTTGAAGCTGAAGCTCCAATACTTTGGCCACCTCATGCAAAGAGCTGACACATTGGAAAAGACCCTGATGCTGGGAAAGATTGAGGGCAGGAGAAGAAGGGGACGACAGAGGATGAGATGGTTGGATGGCATTACCAACTCAATGGACATGGGTTTGGGTGGGCCCCGGAAGTTGGTGATAGACAGGGAGGCCTGGTGTGCTGCTGTTCATGGGGTCGCAAAGAGTTGGACACGACTGAGTGACTGAACTGAACTGAACTGAACACAGGTTATATTTCTACAGTGGAATATTACTCAGCCATAAAGAAGAATGGAGTATTAATTCATACTGCAACATGGATAAATCTAAAATCTTTGAGTTAAACTAGCCACAAAAGATTACACAGTGTGTGATTCCAACATATGAAATGTCCAGAATAGGTAAACTTTACAGAGACATCAGTAAAGTGGTTGCAAAGAGCTGAAAGAACTAATGTGTGCTGTGTTTCTTTTGAGAGGCTTCCCTGGTGGCTCAGTGGTAAAGAATCTGCCTGCCAATGAAAGAGAAGCAAGTGTGATCCCTGCATAGGGAAGAATCCCTGGAAAACAGGGAACTCACTCCAGTATGCTTGCCTGGGAAATCCCATGGACAGAGGAGCCTGGTGGGTTATAGACCATGGAGACGAAAAGAGTCAGACATGACTTAGCAACTAATCAACAAACAACAATTTTTCTTTAAGTTAAATAGTAGTGATGGTTGCACAATCCTGTGGCTATGCCAAAACCACTAATCTTTGCACTTTAAAAGTAAGAATTGGGGGTGGTAGTGCAGGTAAATTTATCTCAATAAAACTGTTACAAAAAAAAAAGAAATTGGCTAGTAGAATAAAACGAACATTAACACAGAGCTGTGTGAGCCTGGGAGGCAGAGTAGATCACCTCTCATGAGACACATTATTTACGATTTCAGCCTCATTTCAGGAATCTACCACATGCCATGTTTTGTTATTATTCATTTCTCCAGACTACATCTCTTTCTACCTCATCTACTTCCAGTTAAATCTCACTATATCCTGGTTACCTTGTAACTCAAGTCTGTGATCAGCCAGCCACTGTCTGCTCTGCGGGACCATCCCAGCACACTCAGGTTATACCTGCACATCAAAACTAGGGTTTGAACATGTGTCAGGGCCTTGGCCTTGGCCATCTCGTTACATGAAGGCTTTGATTTATAGTTTTAAGCAAAGCCATATCACTGGTACTGAGTTTTTAATCTTTGCAACAATGAATAGGTCTGTCTTTCATGTGTAGGAATGCCATTAGGTGTAACACACAGCCGCTTAAGTGGCATGGGCATGTGTGGAGGAGAGAGATAGGAAGGCCAGGCCTATTATGTTGTGCCAGAATAGATTTGGCAGGTCTTTCTGGCCTGACAATGAGACCATTATATTATCTGAAAGGGTGTGTGTTTACTCAGCAATTCAGATGATGCAGAATGAACCTGAAGCTGACAATTAGTAAACAACACAGTGCTTTTTGCAAAGAACCCAGTATCGTACCAGGATCTAAAAATAGAAATATAGTACGTGACACAAAAGCCCCGGATCCCAACTCAGAAGCATCTCTGCATCCCACTTTGCTTCCCTGGACCGCTTGTTGCCTCAGCCTGGCCCTGTGTCTGTCCTCACCCAGACTATGGAAATCTAATTGTTCCTCTGCCTGCATGTGAAACCCTGACACTGGTCTTCTCACAATCTCTAGACACATCTTCCCAAAGGGAAAAATGTCATAATCCACAATATTATGCATACACCATGGGCAAAGCCCTTGTACTTAGCATCCCTGTTGAGCCCACTCGAGATGCTGTTTCTTACAGCTCTGCACCTGACCACCACTAGGCCCCACAAGAAAGGCCTCTCCTCTTCCCAGACAAGCTGTCCACTTGACAGGCAGGGACGATGGATACACAGTCAGGTTCAGGCAGATACATGGAATGTGGCCGTCCCATCCTGCAGTACACAGCCACACCTGTGTCATGGCAGCCCCCGCACCATCACCTGTGCTCTCAGGGACTTGCATGCCATCCACGTTCATTCTCTACCTGAGAAACTCCTTTCAAGACCCAGGTCAAGCTTGAGCTTTCCTGCGACTCCTCCCTAGCCCCTCCAAAGCTGTGGCTGAACTTCCTCCTTCTTTGACCTGTGTTCCCCCGCAATCAGGACCACCACTGTCATTCTGAGTTATGTGGGCTCAGAAACTCTGGGCCTAGGCCATTTCCTTTCCATCAAAGTATGACGTATAGTGGAAATAGAGTAATATTTTTGGAAGAAATGAATGAAGAGCTCATTCCAACTATTTATCACTGATGAGATTTTCCTGGAACTGTAGCATTACCTTGAAATTTATAATTTGGAGTATGACTTATTCAGATCAAGGAATTCATAGGTCTTAAAATTGGAATATACTGTACAAGCCATGTGTAAATTTCTTTATAAACCTCTCAGCCAGTCTGTTTGAGAATTTCCAAGGATGGGCTACTCTTCACTCCACAGGGGATTCATTCCTTTTTATTTTTTTTTAAGTAACTGGCTTTTTTCAGTTCTTAGAATGCCCTGCGCCCCTTCCTACTTGGCAGGGAGACCTCTTCACCTGAGACATCCTTCTCCCTATGATTCTTCTCAAAGACGACTTGTTCGGGGAAGAATTTCCTGAACTTATCAGCAGGTCGGGAGTCCCCATCACAGACTCTCAGAGCTCTCTGTGCCGCCCCGTCATAGATTCATCACAGCAGCAAACAAACAAGACTTCTGAACTTGGTTGGGGTTTCTGTCTCACTTAGACTTTAAGCAGGTCCAGTCGATCTTGACCACCACTGTGTTCCCAGGTCTGAGCCCAATGCTTTGCATTCTGTGTTCACTTAATATTGTGTATGAAATGAATGACTAGGTAAAATCACCTTTTGAAAATTTATTCTTATATTGAGCTGAAAACCACTTCCTCTTCAATTCTTACTTTATGGACTTCGTGTCTGTGTTCCCCCAAATCCATACCTTAAAACTCCAACCCCCAATGTGATGATAGTAGGAGGAGAGCTCTTGGGAGGTGATTAGGTTTAGATGAGGTCATGAGGAGGGCAGCCACAATGGGGTTAGAGCCCCCTGGAGATGAGAGACAGACTGGAGCTCTCTCTCTCTCTCTCAGCCATATGAAGACACAGCCAGAGGCTGCAGTATGCAAGCCAGAAAGAAAGTCTCACCAGGAACTGAACTGACCTGCACCTTGACCTTGGACTTCCAGCTTCCAGAGGTGTGAGAAATGTTTCTGTCCCTTAAGGCACCCAGATTATGGTATCTAGTTATACAGTCTGAACAGACAAAAACACTTACCATCGGTGTGTCCATGCATGCTCAGTCACTTCAGTCATATCCGACTCTTTTGCGATCCTCCGTGGACTGTAGCCCACGAGGCCACTCTGTCCAGGGGATTCTCCAGGCAAGAATACTGGAGTGAGTTGCCATTTCCTTCTGCAGAGGATCTTCCCAACCAGGGATCGAAACTGTGTCTCCTGCCACTCCTATGTTGCAGGCAGATTCTTTACCTACTGAGCCACCAGGAAAACCGTTACCATCAGTGCTGTTTGTCAAATTATCCACTAGTGGCGAAGACAACAATATTGGGGAGCTGGCTCTGTTGGTCAAGTTTTCAGTGGAGCCAGAGCTGGGAGAGTAATGTGTCTCATTCTGATTGGAGATATGTCACATATTTGACGTGGGCTGAGTTCCCACTACACTTTACCTGCAGGAATCAATGCTACACCCAGGATCTGGTTAATTTAGGATGGCACCTCCAGGCCAAGCAACCCAGAAGACCATCCCTCAAACCACAGGCTTCCCCAGGAGAACCAGAGCCTGCTCCAGTGCTTCTGGACAGGTAGGCTCATGGAAAGAGGTTTTGAGTGCTGTCTCTAATAAAATGCCCTGCATTTAAAGATTAGAGAAGTATTTCTCGCCAGAAAAAAAGCAAGCTGGTGTCTTCTATCATGTGTGCAGCCTCTTATTTTTCTCCCAGGGTTCTAAAAGCACTATAATCAGGTCACAGGTCCTAAAGATTCTTTACACTAACACAGAAAAAACAGAAGCATATTC
This sequence comes from Giraffa tippelskirchi, assembly GCF_054371585.1. Taxonomy (NCBI): domain Eukaryota; kingdom Metazoa; phylum Chordata; class Mammalia; order Artiodactyla; family Giraffidae; genus Giraffa; species Giraffa tippelskirchi. Next base: position 52,311,836 of record NC_137284.1, read on the forward strand.
TCAATTATTGGAGAAATGCAAATCAAAACCACAATGAGGTACCACCTCACAACTGTAAGAATGACCATCATCAAAGTCTAAAAACAACAAATGCTGGGGAGGGTATGGCAAAGAAAAAAGGGAGCCCCCCCTACACTGTTGGTGGGAATGTAGGTTGGTGCAGCCATTATGGAGGACAGTTTGGAAGTTCCTCAGGAAGCTAAAAATAGAACTACCGTATGATCCAGGAATTCCACTCCTGGACACATATCCAGACAAAACTCTAATCCCAAAACATGTTCATAAGCAACACTATTCACAATAGGAAACTCATGGAGACAATCTAAATGTCCTTAGACAGAGGGATGGTTAAAGGAGAAATGGTACACAAAGAACAAAATAATGACATTTGAAGCAACATGGATGCAACTAGAGATTATCAGACTCAGTGAAATAAGTCAGAAAGAGGAAGACAAATGCCACATGGTATTGCTTATGTGCTCAGTCACTCAGTCGTGTCTGACTCTTTGTGGCCAGGCTCCTCTGTCCATGGAATTTTCCAGGTAAGAATGCTGGAGTGGATTGCCATTTCCTACTCCAGGGAATATTTTTGACCCAGGGATCAAACTTTCATCTCTTGAATCTCCTGCATTGGCAGGCAGATTCTTGACCACTGTGCCATTCTTTACCATTCACAGGCAGATTCTAGGAATCCCATGGTACCACTGACACGTGGAGTCTAAACTATGACACAAATGAACCTATCACCAGACATGGGATCTGCCAGTGACTTGCCCTGGGGCTTCCAGCCTCCAAAACTGTGAGAAATAAATGTTTACTGTTTAAGCTGCCAGCCTGTGGTACATTGTTACAGCAGCCGGAGGTGACTTAGACACAGGCAGGTGACCTTGAGGAAGTCCTGGGATCTTTCCCTACCATTTTCTCACCAAGGAGCTCCATTCTCCTTCTCTCTCTCTGAGGTGCTCACACAGCGTGCAGCATTTTGGCTTTCCTTAACAAGAACCCCAAACCCTGGCTTTTTATACATTCTTCTGTTTTCCTCCATCTGCCAACTGTACATCACAGGCACTTCTCTCAGACAGGCCAGCTTTTCTGTGATTATCTGTGTGATCCTGAGAGAATGTCTTGAAGTCTCTGACAGAGATGGTTGTCATCTGTAAAATGTAAAGTAGGATACCTGCTACATTGATGTTACATTGCTCAGTCTGGCACATATAGACCCCCACACCTTGGCTGGAAACAATATTTTCTGGTTCCTATTTCAAAACAGAAATTGACACTATAGTCACCCCCATCATGATGTCAGTTTAATACTCAGGACTCTCTCAAGATGATTTAAGTTTTTAAATTCTTAAAAGAATTAAAAGATGAAAACTTCCTGTTTTTAAGATACAGAAAATCCTAACGACACACCTGGGAGCTCCAACAGTCTTCAAGAGTCTCCAACAGTCTCCCCAGCAGGTTCCAAGGAGCTGGTGAAAATCCAGGCCAGGGTGGTAGAGCCAGAAGGTGAGAGCTGAGCACCTCCATGAGGATGGGTAGAAGGATCATTCACACTTGCAATTTGAGTCCTACATTCATCTTTTGTGTGTTCTGAACAGACGCGGCTTTGTCATTAGGATCTTAGTCCATTTATGGTGTCTCCTCCAGAGGGACCTTGGACAGTAGCCACCCTGAAGTTCACATCTGTCTTCGCTGAGCTGTAGGCTGGAGGATAATTCAGCCCCAGGAGCATTCCTGGGGAGGGGAATGGTTGGTTGAACAGCACAGCATCCTGTCGGATCTCAGAACCTGGGTCTTAGGCACTGCCTGACAGGCTGCAGGGTCACAGGGAGGGGCAGAAACCTGGGCTTAGGGTTCAAAGTAGCACTCCCACCAAGGGGAGTCTGAGAGTCTCTGGAGGTTATCCAAATACCCTTTCAAATTTGCATTTCTTGGAGTATAAAAGTAATGGGCTTCCCAGGTGACACTAGTGATATAGAACCTGCCTGCCAATGCAGGAGACATAAAAGACTCAGGTTCGATCCCTGGGTTGGGAAGATCCCTTGGAGGAGGCCATGGCAACCCACTCCAATAATATACAACTTTTTAGTACATTTGGAGAAGACAGAAAAGTTTCTTTATGCAAAGACCATCTAAGACCCACCACTGGAAATAACCATCATTAAATTCTGTACTTCTTCCCAGTGTATTTCCTCTCCTCCTCCACCTTTTCCTCCCCCTCCTCATGCTCCTCCTTCTCTTTCTTCTCTGCTGGACCATTGTTTCAGCCAGGAAATTTCTGGTGGTGATTTTACCTGCCCTGGGTACACCTGGCATGGCTGGAGATGTTTGCGGATCTCAGGGATGCTGCAGCTAAACATCCTACAGAACACACACATACACATGTGCACACTTACACATGAGCACACGCACGCGCGCGCGCACACACACACACACACACACACACACACACACACAAACATACAGACCAAGGGTTTATTTGGGCCAAGTGTCAATGGTGCCAAGGTTAAGATCTTCTCTCCTAGACTGCACTGACCTTGTCTGGCAGGACTGTTAAAGCAAGGCTGCCAGACCACACTGCTGAATTTCTGGTTCCGTAGGTCTGGGTGGGACATGAGGTTTGCAGCTCCCAAGGGAGGCAGATGCTGTTGGCTCACACTGATGAGTGGGAAGAACTCACCCCGGAGGATAACTCTCAGGTCTTCCTCCCGTTCCCTACTCACCCTCCCCAAAGACATGAGGGTGAATCTGCCTATGGAGAAGTGCAGCAAACAAATGTCCACTTTTCTCTATCATGTGGGGATAGTGGGTTAAAATCTGATGGCCTCTGAGCCTGGCCTCCATCTGTCTGTAGCCAGGGCTTTGAGGTGTAAGGCATCCACTCTCCTCTGGCCCAAATGGAGGTGATGGACCCTCTGCAGGCATCACCTGTCCTGAGGGCACATGTCCCTCCACTTCTGCCAAACTGGGCAGGAGGAGGAGGAAGCCCGCCCGACCCAGAGCCCAGCTCGGCTTCTGTCAACCCAGGACTCCCACCGTGAGCCCCCGTCCTCACCTCTTCCAATGTCAGCAGATTTCTGGAGAGTTTCTGAACTCAGACAGGAACAGGGTACAGCTCAGGTGTCCCTGTAAGCTTCAACCCAGGGATCCTTGACTGTGAAGTGTTGAGTAGCCTCGTCCTCACACAGAGCTGGGTGAGGGTGCAGATGAGGAGGTGCAGGCCTGCCTCTGCTGGCCTGGAAGAACATCACACAGAGCTCCAGGAGTGTAGCCCTCCTGCAGGAGCTCCAGCAGCTGGTTGGGCCAGGTGTCCAGGTCCCTGACTGTGCCTGTAAAAGACCTCTGGCTATTTTTCTTTTTTTCTTTTTACTTTTTATTTCATATTGGGGTATAGCCAGTTAACAATATTATGATAGTTTCAGATGAACAGCAAAGGGACTCATTCATTCATGCATGCTAATTCCCTTCAGTTGTGTCCAACTCTTTGCAATCCTATGGACTGTAGCCCACCAGGCTCCTCTGTCCATGGGATTCTCCAGGCAAGAATACTGCAGTCATGCCCTCCTCCAGTAGATCTTCTCCACCTAGGGATCAAACCTGCCTCTCTTCTGTCTCCTGCATTGGCAAGTGCGTTCATGTATCCATTCTCCCCCAAACTCCCCTCCCATCCAGGCTGTCATATGACACAGACCAGAGTCCCCAGTGCTGTACAGTACGCCCTTGCTGGCTACCCATTTTAAATATAGCAGCGTGTCCAGCAGTCATAAGTTCATTTGCTAAGTTTGTGAGTCTCTTTCTGTTTTGTAAGTAAATTCGTTTGTATCATTTCTTTTTAGATTCCACATATACAGGATGTCATATGATATTTCTGCTTCTCTGACTTACTTCACTCAGTATGACAGTCTCTAGATCCATCCGTGTTGCTATAAGAGGTCCCTGGCTATTTTTAAAAGGTGCAAACTTTTAAAACTGCAGACTGGCAATTTCTATCAAGCCTGAGCCTATGAAGTAAGAGAAAAATTAGATTAAAGCTTGATTCAAAAAGACAACAGGCTTTTGAGCCATTGGCATGGGAACTATTTTTGTTCTCTTGAATGTGTTTTTCAGTCAGGGCTGCAGGCTTGGACTTTAAATAGCTGTGTTGGTTCATTGTCAGAGGTCTGCAGAGACACAGCTCTGGCTTACAAGCCACCACAGCCCAGATGCCAGTTCGGCAGGTGAGCCCCAAATGCTTTCATCTGGTCTCAAATGTCTTTGTGTCCACAGAGAACGCAGCATGCCTACCCACCCCGATCCTCGGGTTTGTCCACAGACATGCTGACCCACAAAGGCTCAGCAGGATGTGGTTAAACAAGCAAACAAATAAATATTAATAATATGCCACAGGCCAGTCTTTTGGTTTTAAGGACTCAGTCATCAAGGAGTGATAAGCATTGTCAAGTAGCAGATAATGACACAAAGACCAGATTATACAGAAGTGTGATTTTTTTAATAAGATGAAATAATTACCAAAAGCTAAAGAAGCTCTGGGAAGAAGAGTGTAATTTACACATTTCCAGGAATCCTGCTTCCCTGGGAAAGCATGAGAGATTGGACTGGGCTAAAACTTGATTTTGTCATTGGTGTCAGGAAAGAAGCAGCCACGGATGAAAGGGAAAGCTCTGATTAAATGATAGAAAAACAGAAGGGTCCCTCAGGAGAAGGGCTGTGAACTCAGGGCAGGCTCCAGGTCCCCGGGGAAAGAGGAAGCAAGACCCCTCAAACCCAACAGTGATGCTAAGGTCCAGAGAAGGACAGAATGTGGCTATCTGGGGGCCAGCCACAGGAATTCAGCACAGAAGAAAGATCAGGTCCCAAAGTGAACTGGGGTTAACCCCACCATGGGACCCCAAGCGACAGGGTGAGTGCCCAGTGGGCCTTTCTGTCTCAGGAAAAGTCAGGGCAGAGAGGACTGGATTGGTTGGGATGGCAAATGGTTTTGGTAGGCCAAGAAATTAATAACTTCATATTTTTCATCTTGGGGTATCCATGATGTAAAATCTAGAAATAAAACAAGCATCTAGCCCCGAAAGCAAAAGGAGAGTTTAAGGGAAGAAACCTGCTTTGGAAATCCTGCATAAAGGATGGAACTGACATATAAAGGAGCAGGAGAGAGGGCAGGTGACGCAGCCAGTGGTTTGGCTCATGTGAGAGTTTTCATTCATAACAGAAGGCTTGAAGAACTGTCTCCACTCCCGGAAGAAGGACTGCCCTCCACAGAGGGGCCCAGAAGTTCAGCGCTCACCAGACTGGAAGCAGGTGTGGGGACAGGATGTCCTGGAGCAGACCGCAGCTGTCAGGTGACTGACCTCATCTATGCTATGTCCGCTCCCCACACTGAGTCCCCTAGAACCCACCCAGTACTGCAAGGAAAGGAAGGAAATCAAGATTATGTTGGATTTGAAATTCAAGTCTTTATATGGATAAGACTAGACTGAGGTGCCTGGAAAGCAGGAGGACCTGCCTGGGTGAGCATGGGGTGTGTGATGCAGGTGGTGACAATTCGGACTGACTGAAAAGACAAATGGTTTTCATATGTTATCCCCTCAGGTTCTGCTCATTAAACACACAGGTGATTCTGGAGCAGGAACACTGAAATGTCCTCACCACTTTTCTCAGGACATCTTTGACTGAATGCAGAATGAAAACAAGCTGACAACACATTAGGAAAGTGCCAGAAGTTTGGAACAGTACTGTACCTCAGGGAGGAAGAAAAGTAGTGCTTTGTGCTCTGAGGGAATTTTTACTAACATCAATTGGCGTGGAGACCAAGATCAACCTGAATGGGAGTGGAGAGGACAGGTTTGCTGCAGGGAGCTTGGAAGATCATTCATGACCTGGCCAGGTTCTAGCTGGAGAGCAGGGCTGTTTAAGAGGGCTCCTTGAGATTTGTTGACTAGGAGCAGTTCTGGACCATGACTTGGTCAAGGATAACCATGGTCCTGAGAGGCAGAAGTAAAATAGAGATGAAAATTGCTGAATTTAAGTAGGTAAAGAATATGAGTTCCCGTAGACATTAATGGTGCAGGGTGAGAAGCCTGGGGTCCTTTGCAGACTCCTTAATAAATGTAGGCAAATGACTTTAGGGTGTTTGGTGGCAGGGAGGAGAAGGGGATATCAGACTCTCCTGATGTGGAGAATTAACACATGGGGAATTAGCACATAGCCAAGATGGCATCAGTCATGCTCTCTCACTCCACACACTCTTGCCCTTGGGCCCTTGCCCCACACCCTATAAACAATGTTGCATGGTTATGTAACAGCTGAGATCACTTATAGCACTGTGAATGCATGTCATGATGTACTTATTTGGCCATGGACCACTTTTGGTCTATAAACCTATATAAGCCCCACCTGAGAAATACTTTTTGCTGCTGCTCCAGCCCAGAGAAAATAAACATGTCTGCAGTTTCTAAGACTTTTGAAGTTTTCTTCTAGCTTCCCCACTTGTGCCTTGCCTACCCTGGGTTCAGAAATCAGTGTGAACAGCAAGACACTCTGAAATGGGAAAAAGGGGTGTTTGCAGAGGCAGGAAGAACCCTGGAGTTTGTAAAGGGGAAGCTAGGAGGACAACACATTTCCTACAAGGCTGTGTGTAGATGGGGTAGAGACACATGGTCAGGCATCTCCAAAGGACCACTAGGGAAGTGGTGCTCTCAAAAGCAATCCATTTTCCACTAAGATAAGCAGCTGGGAGAAGCATAGAAGTGCAACCTAGCAGAACCCTGCAGGGCCCTTCCTAGGACAGATGGACCCGCTCCCACCCCACCATCATCCTCCACCTGCCTCTTGTTTGTAGTAAAACTTTAGCCTCCCAGACAGTCTCCAAATCCAAAGAATAAATTTTATCAGAGAAGTGAAAAAATGTAGAAGCCAAGGAGAACAGTTAACCAAGATAATAATAATAATTTAGTCTGTAAACAAATTCAAGGACTTTTAGTTCTGTCTCAAGGACTATAGATAGTATAATGAACCATGTCCTTTGAGCTGTTTTACAGATACTGCAACTCCCACCAGGTGGGAGAAGTTAACTATATGCTGCCCACAAGCACATAGACCTCAAACAGATTGAAACCAGAAGGTTAATGAGCCTGACCTTACCACCAATCTGTCAGAAGAATGTCCATGAGCTGATGATGCACTTCAACCTCCCACTCATCTTGTCTCAAAAAACCTTTCCCTGAAAGCTAGCAGGGAGTTTGGGTCTTTTGAGCACCAGCCACTCAAACTCCTTGCTTGGTACCTGCAATAAACACTGCACTTCCCTTAACCATGACCCAGTGTCAGTAGATTGGCTTTACTGTATGCAGGTGAGTGGATCTAAGTTTGGTTCAGTAGCACAGGGACCAAGATGAAGAGAGAAAAATGTTGTCATGCACAGTGGAAAAGTTAGCTGTGATGGTGTGAGTCACATCCAAGAAGTCTGGAAATGCGGGTAAAGAAAGGAGCAAAGAAGATTGAAGAGCAAAGAAAATTGGAGGTGTGGAATCCTCCAAAGATCCTAGGACTGCAGGGCTTCTGTATTATCCTCAGGCTCCGAGCTCCACCCTAGACAGATAGGACTAGGACCCAACATGGGGAATCGTAAACATGGCACCCTGCCCACTGGTGTGGGAGGAAGGGTTCAGTGTCTATTTTTAAGTTCACTCAAAGTTTAAATGATGGAGATCCTTTTGGCTGGTAGTCACGACATGTTACTTCTCAGACTGACAACACTTTCTCCCAGAGCTTCTCCTTCTGCAGGGAGCCGGAGTGACATCTCATGGCAGAGTGGAACAGTTGACAAGTGAAGATTCATGTTAGGAAGGAAGCTTCCAGAGCTCTAACTTACTTTGATGGAAATCATAACAATCACAACTTTTCCCTGCCTTTTACATACAGACAGATACAACCACCTTACACACAGCGTATGAATCCAAATATGCTTACGTATTTTTCCCAAGACAATCAGCCTTTCAGAATTGCTAAAACTGGCAGTACCTTTGTATCAATACTGACAGCCGCATTTACTGGACCTCACAATTATGTCCCAATGCTTCATTCTTCAGATAACCCTACAAAAGCCCCAGAAGGTAGGTCTGAGTCTCCCCATCTCACAGGTAAAAATACTGTCTATTTTTAAATCTTAGTTTGACTGTACCACACAGCACATCTGTGCACTCTGCACTGGAAGCTCAGAGCCCTAACCACTGGACCACCAGGGAAGTCCCTAAAACACTATCTTATTGTCTACAATCATATAGCTGATGAGTGTCTCCTGACTCGAAACTCTATTACCCCTGTATTATTTTTCCTCTATATTTCTAAAATGCATTGCCAAAGGAACTCTTCCAAATGTAATTTGAAATCTCGTTTGAAATATAGTCTAAGCCCTTGAATGGGTTATGAAAGATATTAACCCTAGGGGAAAAAAAATTGATATTTCCATCCGTTGAATCACCGTCTGTCTGGAGTCTGAGTGTACCTTGCCGCCCCCGCCTTCATGCCAAGTGTGAGCACACAATTATGTTTGCAGAGAACAGGAGTCATTATCCTCACCCCCCACCAGAAGACTTTCACATTCACCAGGAAGCGATAATACTCTCTGTCAATCTGCTTATTTGCAAACAATGTCTTTTCAAACCATTGCAGATAGAAGTATCATCATTTCTTTCAAAGCCAAGCAATAAAGCCAGATGACATATCTGGGAAAGGCATTTCATTTAAAAGAGAAACAAAGACATTCAGTTAGCCCTCATGCAAAAGGCGCCTTTCTAGAATAAGGTTGTGTTTATTACCCTTCTGGGCTGATGTGGCTTGGGAATCACTGGAGCAGAATAAATGCTAAAGGAAACCCTCTTGATTTTCTTCTCTATTCATCTGGCTGGGTGACCAAGATCAGGGCCCGGCTCCAGCTGTGAAATTTGAAAAGCCCATTTCTCCCTCCTTCATTCTGATTTTTCCAGGATTCCACCCTAATTGTCCAACTTTATAATTATTGATAAGCATGCCGACCAGGTAAATTCACTCAGTATATCAGTCAGTGTTACCTAAGGAGAAATCCCTCAGGGACAGAGATGCGGACCCTCAGTGACACCCCTGCACAGGCAGGAGAGCAAAGTCAAGGGAAAGAGCCAGCAGGGAACCATGGGGTGTGTGTTACTTTGAGACCATCTATTCAGCCTCCTGTTTCTACGCTGAATGATTTCATCTGGGGCTCCATCTCCATAGCACCTGGGGGAGCGCCTATGTGCACCCACATGGTTGGCTCTTATTAATTATGAATTAAGGATGAGCAATGAACAAACAAACAAAACATCAAAGGGAGAAATTTTTGCCTCTAATGCAACCTTGTGTAGCAAGGAACAGGCCAGAAAGAGGATTGTCCTTTGTGCCTCTGCTCCCTGCACCACTGCTCTACCTGTTCTGCTCTGCTGGGCTCAGTCCTACCCATCAAGCAGTCATCAGGTCTAGCCAATTGCTGGTGAACATCCCATCCCTGTCTTTCGGCCAGTGCTCTTCATTTCAGGAGAACACATGCATTTCTCAGTAAACGCATTGGTCGTAGCCACCTTCACCAGACTGTGGGCTGATCTGGGGATTGGACTGAACAGTCACCTCTCAAGGCCATGTGTTTTTTGAGGCAAAGCAAGATCTTTAGGCTAAATCCTGGTGGTCCCTCTGAAACCATGTAACTTATATTGGGACTTGAATCCATGTGCCAGGACTTGAACCTGGCCAAAATCCGTGGTCTTTCTGAGATTACTGAGATTACACCTGGCCTCAGGACTTAATGAAACTTGGGTTCTTGATGCCTCATCACAGAAATAATTCAATGAGAAACAAACCAATATGTAAGAATTTATTTAGAGAGAAACATATTCCACAGACCGGGTGTGGGCCATCTCAGAAGGAGAGAGCAGCACCAGGGTGTGAAGTTGTCAGTTTTATAGGGGCAGGTAATTTCATAGGCTAATTAGTAGGAGGGGTATTCCAACTATTTTGGGGAAGGGGCAGAGATTTCCAGGAATTGGGCTACAACTCACTTTTTAGCCTTTGATGGTTGACCTCAGAACTATCATGGCACCTATAGGTGTGTCATTTAGCTTGCGGACGTGTTACAATGAATGTATACTGAGGCTTAACATCTAGTCAAAGTCAGTTTGTCCACCATCTTGGACCAATTTGGTTCTAATTGGAAGCACTGAAGCTGAAGCTCCAAGACTTTCACCACCTGATGTGAAGAGCCAACTTATTGGAAAAGACCCTGATGCTGGGAAAGATTGAGGGCAGGAGGAGAAGGGGATGACAGAGGATGAGATGGTTGGATGGCATCACTAACTCAACAGATATGAGTTTGAGCAAATTCCAGGACATGGTGAAGGACAGGGAAGCCTGGCGTGCTGAGGTTCATGCGGTCACAAAGAGTCAGACATGACTGAATGATTGAACAACAAGTTTATGGTGTGTCCTTGGGCTATATCATTCTGTTAAAGGTTGTGCCCTGCCCCTTTCCCTCCTGCTTCATCTCTGGCCCTTAATTAAATTAATCCTGAAAAAATGGAAAGCCTTTCGCCAATACTTATGAGTATTTGTGTTTAAAATAGCACACTATAAGGTCCCAGGGGTTAGGAAGCTGTAGGCCTATCTTTGGGTGTCTTGTGGGCTGATGACAGTTACACTGAGTCACAAGTGGAGGTGGCACCTTCCCTGCATGAATCATTTCCTCCTCAACATGGCCAGGAGACCCCTGGGAATGTTGTCTCACCTCTTTTAAATACAAAATAGAAAGTGAACTAGAACAACCAATAGGGACTTTCTGCTTGCCGGCTCGAAAGGATGCTGAGGCAGAGTTGATAGAACCTTTGAAGGACTTACAGCTGGAAATGGGATTCCTGGGTGCCGGGTCTGTCTCTTCCCCTTGCTTTCCCCTCCCTCTCATCCCCTCCCCACCTCCCTCTGATTTTCTCTGCAGTGCCACTCTACTTAAAAAAAGCTCTTTACACATGATGGTCAAATAGTCCCTAGAAGCTTCTGCATCATTTTATCCCAGATTAGCCACCCCATCTCATCATTGTTCAATATCAGTATCCATTTATTTAACAAACAGTCACCGATAACCTCTGTCCCAGGTGCTTGGACAATGTCAGTTAAAAAAAAAAAAAGACAGGAAATAAGACCAAATTTCAGGGGCTGAAACACATTGGCCTTGCTTGTTTTATTTTTAATTTTTATATCCTTAGCTTTAATGAATCCTCTTAACAGTTCCAAGAATTAAAAGTATTACCCCAAGAAGGACATAAAAGAAACTTAAAGCAAAGCCAATGAAGGACCTTGAGACCAAACACACTGTGTGTCAGATTAGGATTCTGAAGACTGTTTCATATGCTCCCTGCCCACTGGACCAGGATGCTGTGACTGCCCAGGCCCGGGTCTTATGCCCATCCTTGAGGTGTAAGAATAAAGCGAGTTGTTGCTAAGGCTCATAGCCCTACCAGGCACAAGGAATTTGGCAAAGGGAAGGAAAAAACAGAACAAAACAGAACATGCCCAGGACACCACCTTGCTTCCAAACCCCTCTCCTCTTCCAGCCCTGCACATCCTTCCTAAGAGATTGCTCTCAACTGCCCTAGGGCTTGGTGCCCTGCCTTCACTGCCTCTGACCCTGTGTAACTCCTGCACCCATGCAGGTGACAAATGACACCTGTCTTCAGGACTGCTGGACCTCCTTCATACCTGGTCACCCTTTAGCAGCATTGCACCCCCGTCACTGGACTTGGCCATATGCCCAATTGCCTGTTTTACAAGAAGAAACTTGGAAAGCCCAGCCTCTGGCTTCCATCTCCAAAATGTTGTATTTCAAGGATGGACATAAGACCTGGGCCTGGTCAGTCACAGCTTGCTTAGCAAGGAACCGGGCCTGTGGCCATGGAGCATATGTAACACTCCAGAATCCAAAGTTAATACACACCGTGTTTCCCGCAAGGTCGCTCACTGGCTCTGCTAAAGTTTCTTTTTTGTTCTTGGTGTAATGTTTTTAATTCTTGGAGCTGTTAAAAAGATTCATCTTCATATGAGATTTCTATTAGTCATGTTCTGTGAATTCAGCAAAACTTTGTCATAGGCTACTAATCTCCTGAGTATGTCTGGGTTCAGTTTTCAAAGCTATGCAGACTAAACCCAGGGCATCACTACTGCTCCACCCAAGAGTACCCATCACAGGCCGGGGTCACCCACCTGTCCTCTGGGTCTTCCCTGGGCTCCTTTGCCACCAGAGATTCTGGGGCACTCCCTGACTAATTCTCTGTTCCTTCCCCCTCGTTGCTCCCTTCCTCACCAGGCAATTTGAAAGCTGGGCATAGGTGTGTGCTAAGTTGCTTAAATCATGTCTGACTTTTTGAGACCCCGTGGACTACAGCCCATGAGTCTCCTCTGTCCATGAGATTCTCCAGGCAAGAATACTGGAGTGGGTTGCCATTTCCTCCTCTAGGGGATCTTCCTGACCCAGGGATGGAACCCTTGTCTCTTAGGGCTCCTGCATTGGCAGGTGGGTTCTTTACCACTAGTGCCACCTGGGAAGCCCTAGGTGAAAGCTGTATCCTGCCAGTTCTCCAGGTCTGCTGGCTCTCAATCCTCAGAGACTGCCCAAAGACAGGCCTGGATATGAGAAGCCCCTTAGATTGCTGTCTGCCTGGTGGAATGAGTGCACAGGAGTGCCCCTTGATTTGTGATTTGTGGTTGTTGTTGCTGTTTCACAATAACTTTTATTTTATTAGGAAAGCAACATGCCACCACAGGGACTTCAGAGACTGCAGCAAAGCATCAAGACAAATACAGCAGACCCTCGGATGCCAGCGGCTGGCTTCAGCCTTCCTCCTGGACACTGTGAAGCTCACCAAAGCTGTCTAGGTTTGCTTGGCATCAGGAAATCCAGAACCTCGTGGCACTTCTGTGGCCACCTCTGCCATTTCAGCGGGCATTCGCCTGAGCACTCTCTCACTCTCTGTCATCTCAGCAGAAGTAGCCAAGTCCTCTACAAAGACAATTCCTTTTTGCAAGAGTTCCACTTGTCATGAAAGCCTGATTTCAAAGGAAAGTCATGTGCCAGTCCCTGATGTGAAGACATTTACAGACAAACACCTGAGAGGGAGAAACATACCTGCCTGCAATCAAGCATGACCAAGTCAGGCTTACCTGTTGTAGAAGCAGAGTCAAAGGTACAGAGAAGCTGTTCTCATTCCCATCCTAGGTCTCCGTTTCCAGGAAAAGACTATCTCATGAGTCAAAGAGGGAGGCAAGTGGGAGGAGAGAGGGCAGGCCAGGTCCAGGGATGCACTGTTAACCACAGTTCCACTAAGTTCTGGCACAAAGAAATAGCATAAGAAAGAATTTGGGCTCAAATTTCAGTATTTAATTCCTTCCCTTTACATCATAACATTAGTTCCATATCAAGCCTCCCAAGTGCACTTGACCTCAGGTTTCCATGGAGACAGTCCATCAGGAGAGAAATGAGGCAGCACAGACTTCAGCTCTCTCGATGCAGGATGTCCAGCTCCACTTAGACACAGACGCAGACCAGTCCTGTCTGCCCAGCCACAGCTGCCCCATCCCTCACCTCCACCTCCAGTCATCCATTTCCATGTTTGGGGGCGTTCGTTTGGCAAATCTCATGTTCTCTAGACATTTTTAATCAGGCAGAGCAGTGTTGGGATTTCCATATGTGCTGGATGAATTGGACATCACTTCCCTGCTTTTAAGTAATTTTACCTTCAGGGTCTACATCGGCTACTCCAAGTTGGTGTTGCTGGAAATACTAGGGTCAATAGATGCTTTAAGAGAAAGACAGGGAGGGAGGAAACAGGAGATGGAGAAAGAGAGCAGTAGAGGAAGAGATTTTGTTGTTAACTGATTCCCAGTCTCTTAGAGACTAGAGATTTGCACTTGCAAGTATGCAAGTAAACACTGAAAAGTGAAAGTGAAGTCCCTCAGTCAGTGCTGACTCTCAGTGACCCCATGGACTGTAGCCACCAGGCTTCTCCACCCATGGGATTTTCCAGCCAAGAATACTGAAGTGGGTTGCCACTTCCTTCTCCAGGGGATCTTCCCGACCCAGGGATCAAACCCAGGTCTCCCGCATTGCAGTCAGACGCTTTACCCTCCGAGCCACCAGGGAAGCCCTGAAACTCCTGTGCTAAATAAATCTATTAACAGTATACATATCAGAATGCCCCTTTCCATTTGCATACACTTACAAGTGGAGGAACAGTCACAGACCAACTAAAACCAAGAGGTCACTGGCATGCGAGGGTAACATGCACTCATCCTTACACTGAGGAGAGCACCATCAGAATTTTGTGAAAACTGAGCTGAAAATATTAAAAAAAAAAAAAAAAGCAAAATCTCTGTTAGGTCTTTATAGCTCTGTGTGGGTACCAAAGAGGTTCTCTAATGAGTCCATGCTTCTGTAGTGCTATACCCTGGACACCTCTGGAAAACAATCGATGAATGTAAGTGGTCATCTCTTTTGTGAGTGTTGCAGCTAGGAAGATGATACAATGAAACCTCAAAATGGCTACCTTGAAGTACCAACACCCATGTAGTGTATTATTGTCAACTGCTGCTAAGTCGCTTCAGTCATGTCCGACTCTGTGCGACCCCATAGATGGCAGCCCACCAGTCTCCGCCATCCCTGGGATTCTCCAGGCAAGAATACTGGAGTGGGTTGCCATTTCCTTCTCCAGTGCATGAAAGGGAAAAGTGAAAGTGAAGTCGTTCAGTCGTGTCCGACTCTTAGCGACCCCATGGACTGTAGCCTACCAGGCTCCTCCGTCCAGCCTGGTTCAGCAAACTCTTTTGTATAAGCACCTCAGAGACTCAGACATTACACACTTAGAATTAGCACCAGGGTCTTTAGGGAATTGGGAGAGCATATAAAAATCATTTTCCTCTGCTCAGTCTTAGAAATTCAAAGTCATCACAAGGACACAAAGGGTTTCACAGTACTCCCTTCCCCCTTCTCACACTCTCATTTATTCCCCTGACTTCTCCTCACTGGCAAAAGAGGGACGAGATTAGCTCACCTCTGCCAATTCCAAAGCCAGTGAAACTTCCAGGGTCTGGGAGTGACACATTTCCATGGTAAACCTGGCACTGCTGTCATCGTGTTGGCCTCCCCACAGGGCCCTGGCTTGAACCTAGGGCTGGGCTCCCCCCTAGAGCCTCTCCCCACCAGCCCTGCAGAATCCTGTGGCCTTAGTCCTCGTGCTTTCTGTCTTTGATGAATAGTCTTTGCTTTAGAACTTCTTGTGTCCTAGTCTCCTTCCACTCTGATGTCTCTTGCCCCTGGATCTCAACCTTTGACTCACCTCTCAACAACAAAGACATGTTATCTCCACTCTTAGATGGCTCTATCACATAAGAACAAATACAGAAACAAACAAAAAAACTTACTTCTTCCCTCAATAAGTGAGCGATTTCACTTTCACTTTCCACTTTAATGCATTGGAGAAGGAAATGGCAACCCACTCCAGTGTTCTTGCCTGGAGAATCCCAGGGACGGGGGAGCCTGGTGGGCTGCCGTCTATGGGGTCGCACAGAGTCGGACATGACTGAAGCGACTTAGCAGCAGCAGCAGCAATAAGTGGAACACAGTTTCCCCATTAACGGACCCCACGAGCACCTGTCAAAGTCCCCTCAGAATACAGCAGTGGTAGGAAATCCATGTCAAGTGGAATTAGACCAAACCCTAGCCTGGTTAGGGAGGAGGACTTTCCCACAAGTTGGAATTTAATGTTATGCATTTTCTTTGCTTTTAGCTTTTAAGAACCTTTCCACTGGGCTGCACTCAGAGAAGGTCAGCTTCAAAGCAGTATTGACCCAGTCATTAATTTTACAGTGAATACATATTCCATGCCTACTGGCTGTAGACTTTAGGTGCCCAGCAGTGAAAAAGACCCAGACCCACCCTATAGGCAAATAGTAAGAATGTGAAATGGGTTCACACCTTAAGACCACCAAAACTAAACTCTGTGGTGGTCCATCTGGTGACAACTTATTGAACAAAGAAGTCCAGAGCCAAAGATAAAATAAAGTATCCCGGTTATAATTAATTACAAATAACCTCTAGAGAGTGAAATGTATATCTCATTTTGGTTAAAAGTCCTAAGTTCAAAAGCTAACTTCTCCACTAATAGCTATGACTATCAACTTATGTCCCAGAATTGACATAATAACCCCTATTTCTGAAAGCTTCCGTAAACAGTCAGTAAGTCCTGACAACAGATCAAGTTATATGAAAGAAAACAAATCACCATATTTTACTGGTTGTGGTAGTCATTGATTTAGGCATATGTGATGTGATGTGTGTGCTTAGTCACTCAGTTGTGTCCAACTCTTTACAACCCCATGGACTGTAGACTGCCAGGCTTCTCTGTCCATGGAATTTTTCAGGCAAGAATACTAGAGTGGGTTGCCATTTCCTCCTAGAGGGGATCTTCCCGACCTAGGGATTGAACCCATGTCTCCTGTGTCTCCTGCATTTCAGACAGGTTCTTTACCACTACACAACCTGTGAAGCCCTTGGGCGAATACCATGAATGAAAACTAAAATAAAATTAATGGGTGCAAGTTCAGTGAGAAATGGGGTATTTACATGGCCTCAAAATATTTTTAACAAGTTATTTAAATAAGAAATAATAAATAGTACTTTTGAGAGGAGAAATGGAATCAAAATTAATATCACCAATATTGGGACAAACCAACTTTATGAACCCTGTGATATGATCCACTGAGGACATGATGTCACTTACAAAATAATACCACTCAAGCATGCACTATCTAAACACCAGGTAAACACACTGAGGGGATATACTAGAAATAGCTGGACTGTATCCAAAAATGTCAATGACATAAAAGACAAAGGCTGAGGGTCTCTCCCAGGTTAGAGGAGTCTAAAGAAACATGGCAACTCACTGTGCATATGGGCCAGAGGCTAAACTGCTGTAAAACACATTTTGGAACAACTGAAAAGCTGGAATATGGGCTATAGTTTTGATAAATAACACTGTGTCAATGTTAAAAATCCCTGAATTTAGTAACTGTATTATGGTCATGTTAGAAAATGTCCTTGATCTTGGGAAACACACTGAAGTATTAAAGGATAAACAATATGACACATGCAACTTACATTCAAATGGTTTAAGAAAATTAGATAGATTAAATACATAGATAAATAGAAACATAGACAAGAGATACATAGATAATATATAGATGACAGATAATAGACAGAGACATAGATAATATATAGAAGATAGATACCTAGATAGATAAATAATAGGTAAATAATAGATAAGTAGGTAAATAATAGATACATAGATAATAGGTATGTAGATAGATGATAAATAGATGTATAATAGACACATAGATACATAGATAATAGATAGATAACAGATACATAGATAACAGATGATAGATAGACAATGCGAAATACAATGGTGAATCTATATAAAAGGCACAGAGGTCTTCATTATTTTGCTACTGTCACTCATCTAGAAGTGAAATTATCCAACGTTTACAAGGGAAGGAATGACAGATTACACATTAAACATCATAGAATTGGTTCTCGTGAAGCTGAATACTTTTTTTTCTCTCTCTGAGTCTCAGTTTCTCCATGAGCTCAAAGGGAAAACAGCAACACCCCTCTTCTGGACTGGCAAGGAGCTTTAGCAACAATGTGAAAACACCAGTTATAGGGTCTCATACGTAGTAATGCGCATTTAGAGGACACAGGTTGACTGCAAAATGTTGAATACTTATCCCCACAGTGTAGATAAAGGGAAACTGGAGGATTACCTGCAGCTCAACCTTTGTTACTAACAAAAGAGTACTGTGTACCCAGACATCTGCCAGTCCAGGAGAGAGAGGTGTTATTGGCTTTCCCTTGGCAAAGATGTTTCCTATCTTGGCTCAGTTTTATTCTACGTATAAATATGTGTTTGTGACCAATGCCGACTTCAAGAAGTGTTCAATGTGTGAGCAGCCTCTAAATTAAAGTAATAACACGAAACACAGATGTGCTGAGCTTGACGTTGAGCCGCAGCTGCATAGAAGACCTAGCAGTGATCCAGACATCGATGTCCTCGCCAAGAACAGTACCAATGTTTGGAGAAGACATTCTGTCGGGGAGGTTTTAGACAATCAAACAGAGAACAAAATATATTTCTGAAGTGTGAAGGGGATAGAGTGAAGCAAGAGCCAGCATTTCCCTGAGCCATTGTGGGCAGGAAGACTAAGGGAAAGTGAAAATTACAGAGATTTCCAGATCTAATGCTCGGAGACAAAGGATCATTTCTGAGCCTGATACCTGGAAAGCAGGTGGCACACACCCCAGGCGATGCCACTTCCTCATCTTCTCGGTGATACAAGTGCCTTCGTTCAGCATCACATCTTTGCTAAGTCACACTATTCCCTTAAGCAGAGGTCTCCTAACTCACAGGGCGATTTTCTCTTTCTGATGTCCAGATAAGGTCACTGAAATTCACGTGCTGTCTAGTTTGCCCTCTGAGCTCACACAGGTCCTTCTTTTCCCTCTACACCCCTTAGCCTCCTTAATACTGTATTACTGGTCTGTTTCTGCTCCCAAGGAGAAGGTAGTGCTTAGGAAAAATTATGGGCCATATCCCTGGGTTGCTTTATTTGCCTCCAGCAGTGTTACTAAGAGACGCAGATTTCTGGGTCAGGAAGATCCCCTAGAGAAGGAAATGGCAACCTGCTCCAGTATTCTTGCCTGGGAAATCCCACGGACGGAGGAGCCTAGTGGGCTATGGTTCATAGGGTCGCAAAGAGTCAGACACAACTGAGAAACTAAGCACGTGTCACTAAGTTTTCCTGGAGGTAAGGACCCAATATAGAGAGAATAAAATTCCAATGGATTTGGGAGATTTGAGTTATTGGCCCCAGTTCATGCTGATTTTGTTACCCTATAACATGGAAGAACTTGACCATAGTCATTTAACTCTTTCAACCCATAACTACAAAGGGATGACATCACCCCAAGGCCTTCCAAATACTTGGCCCTGAGAAACCAACTGAGAGCTGAAAAAAAGCAAAAAGAGGATGGTTCTGGACAATACAACCATAGGACAGACCAGAATTCTAGACCCAATGTTGAGTCACTGCAGGTTTCCCAGTAACAGAATGACACTATGAGATTGCAGATTTCTCAGTAGTAGACAGTGAGGGCTGGTGGGTAAAACAGACAGAGAACAGGAGGTTATCCATTGGAAATGTGGCTTTGAATATTTTCACTTTTTATAAGCACAATGGCGATTCATTTTCAGAGTCACAGAAAAATCTTCCAAAACAGGAAGGCAAAGAACATGCACATCTGTCTTCTGGAAAGAATTAATTTGCATGGGTTTTGCAGGCTGCCAAGAGTTTGATTAAGCATCAGCTCACTTGTTTACTCCCACAGGTAGAAATGATTACCTTTTATGAGAAAACTTGGGTTAGATGATCAGGCTCAAAGGTAATCAGCCAGCCGGTAGAAGCCAGTTTTCTGCATCCATTTCTTTCTCTGCTTCTCCATACTGTCTGGTTCTCCTAAAAGGAGCTTTGACCAAGTAAAACTGCAGCTTTGTTCCAAGATATTTTGCCCCCATTGTTGCTTTTAGGTTAGATCAAACATACCCTGTTTGCATTTTCCACACTCAGAGCAGGATGCTGTGCCCTGCGCCCCTCAGTTTGTCTCTTTGGGAAGAGGTTGGCCACCTCTGTGAGGAACCTTGTCTTACCTCCCTCTCATGACAGCCTCATGTAGAAACCTAATTGCTCCTTTCTCTCTCTTCATTTAAATCCTCTGTGGCATCAAACATTTTTAAACTGACAATAATTGCCCTTTTCAGAATAAAGCAGCAGCCAGTTGATGGGCTGGGAGGACGGCAGTTCCCATTTGTCCATTCATCTTGACTAATTAGCCACAAGCAGGAGAAAACAGCCCCACGCAAAAGACTGACTGGAATGTGTTTCTCAAATTTGATTGAGCACAGAAGTGCATCTTTGAAATATCCTTCTTGTTGTCACAATGGTAATCATGACACAGGGATGCTTCATTACACGGAGGCAGAGCCAGGCAGTTACAGACATTGCAAATGACGGACTCCACGGATGTTCTCTAAAAACAAAGAATCAACAATTCATCTGCTGGAGCCACTTAGAGCCTGTTTCTAAATGTTCCTGCCGTCTTCTCAAGACAAGCAAAATAGTTTCTGAAGCAGTTAGGTGACCTGATTCCCAAACACAGCTTCTAAATGCCAGATCCAATAGTAAATGAGACAGTTCTAAGGTCTGCTAGATGTGTTGCAGAGCAATAGACAATCAGCCCTGAGGACAAGTTACTGACAGCTCTGTCTGCAAAAACGTCCCCCCAAGGATGGCAGGGATCAGGCGTATGGAGAAGAATCCTGAATGCATCTTAAAGACATTCCTATGGAGCTCGGGGTCCACGCTTGAGCACGATGCCTCCTGGGTCAGCTCCATGGGGCTTCAGGAACAAAGCGGCACAATGTGCGGCTCAGACCACAGAGACGCATCGTCTCCTGATCTGGAGGCGAGAAGTTCAAGATGGAGCCGTGACAGGGTTAGTCTGTCTGGAAGCTGAAGGAGAAATCTGCTCTGGTCCTTCACCTTGGCGTGTGGACTCTTTCTCATCCCCTTGTCCTCAGACCATCTTCCCTCTGCGCTGCCTATGTCCAGGTTTCCCCTTCCTAGAAGTCACCTTAGATTAAGCACCCCCATCAGTGACCTCACTTAACTTGAGCTACAAGTTAAGTGTCAAGTACCTCAGTCACATCCTGAGGCCCCGGGCCAAGGGGACTTGGACCCAGGAGTTTGGGTGGACACAACCCACCCCTTATCCTGTACCCCTGATGGATCTGCCTCACTGGTGAGGAATGGACAGCTCCCGGTGTCCTAACGTCCAGCTGCAAATCCCCTCGGGGCAAAGGGCTGCTGTCCGTGCCTTTGCCCAGTGCCAGGGGAGATCCCAGGAGGCCCAGTGAGGGCGAGATCCCAGGAGGCAGCGACAGTCCCCCCATCCCTGTCCCCCTACCCTGGCTTTTAAAACTAGTGCTGCCACACAGTGATGTTCATACCCGCAGCTGGAGCGGGTGACCCGGATGTGCATGAGGCCGTTTCCTGGTGGGCTGGACAACAATCTGCACACTCTTTCTTCTGTCAGCACAGCCCCTCTTAATGTCCACCTGGAGGCTGTCCTGTAATGGCCACCTGCAAAGTGGAGAACAGATGTGTTTCTGGGACTACACCAATTGTTCAACCAATAAAATAGGTGCTCTGCTGAGAGATCTAACTTGGAGAGAGCTCTTTTCTTTTTTCTTTTTTTGTATTCACAATTTGCCTTTGAATATCTACAAGGATTCCAGTCTTTCCCCAACATCCAGTGTGATTACATTGCCCTGCAGGTCACCAGCAAACCTGGGAGTGTGTGGTTTACTGCCCGTGGCCAGGGACCATATTCACCAACAACTGAGATTTAAGATGCAGAGCTGGAGATGGCTTTAGGAGGGTGACTCCTCCTGGCACCTCTGCAACCTTCATCTTAATGGCACTGGACATGGAGGACAGAGAAATGGGCTCAAGCACATACAAGCAGTACAAGAACTGTCTCTTTATAAGTGAATATGGTCATTCACATAAACTCAGAGAAAATACCACAGATCCTCGAAATAGCACAGGATTTGAATAAAACTGTAGACAAACTTTAGTCCAAATCAGCAAACGGTTACCCATAACGAAGAAGGCAGGAGGAGAAGGGGACGACAGAGGGTGAGATGGTTGGATGGCATCACCGATTCAATGGACATAAGTCTGAGTAAGCTCCAGGAGACGGTGATGGACAGGGAAGCCTGGCGTGCTGCAGTCCATGGGGTAGTGTTGGACATGACTAAGCGACTGAACAACAACAACAACCCATAAGGAAAGTGACATATTGGAAACGTAGCTTATACTGGTTGGATTTCTTAAAACTGGAATGAAACCTGGGTAGAAGTGAGGACCATTATTCCTATCTAGGTCTGGTACCTACTCTAAGTGGGAACCAGTCCAGCCAGCATCCCTGGGCCCTGATGCCCTCCCCCATTGTACATACATGACACTTCTATGACAGGCATGTGTCAGGAACTAAAAATACCCTCAAGGAAATCAGAGATCAGTGAGGGAAACAGCGTTCAATCATACATGTAATCAATATCACTGAGTCAATATTGTTATAGGCCATGGAATACTGAGTCAATATGTTTATAGGCATGGGCCCCAAGAGAATACTGGGTGTTAGAGAGCTATGTCCTTCATTAATTCAACAGCTTCGCAAGGAGCCTGAGAACCTCCCCAGGCCGACTTAATCCAGCACCAGGCACAAAGACAGTGATCAGCGGAAAAGCCCAGCTTCTGCCTCAGTGGCCTTAGACCCTTGTCGAGAAGACAGATATTAACCCAACAAAACCAAGTATGAGTCACAACTCAACTTAATTTCAGTGTCAGAAATCATGATACTTAAATGCCATGACAAAGCACCTAGCACAGAGGAAGCACTCAAAGAAATGTTGCTTGTTATTTTTAACAAACTAAACAGATTCCCATGTGTGAGGAGGGAACTTATAAACAACAGGAAATTGTAACAATTTCAGGAGCAAAGTAGGTTAACTTGGGAAGACATGATGGATCACGTAGCCTTGAGTTAAGTACAAGATCCTTCACTCCCATCTCTGTGGACACCCAGACTAATTTTTCTCTCCTAATTTCACTGTCTAGGAGAGCTCATTAAGAGATTTTCCTGATCAGACTAAATGTCTCTTTCCTTAATCCAACTTGTTATGCTTCCAACACCCCCAGTACTGACCTAAACATTTGAATTTCATTTCTTCCATTAATGCAAATAGAATCTCATCAAAGTCTAAAGATTCCTAGGAGAGCTGAGATGGGATGTCTTCCTCTGAATACAGAAGGCAGCATCCCCTTGGATATTTCCTTTGTTTACAATGTTTCCTTTGGTCAGACATGAGATCATCAGTTTTGTGCAGAATGAATGAATCCCTTTCCGATTCTCTTAAGTGCCTATAGAGCCCAGCTCCCTCAATTCAACTTCAGACCCATCTGATGTGATGTTTATGATGAGATGAAGGAGGCATGGGTAGCAGCCTACACAGAATTTCTGACTTTCAGATGTAACTGATACTCACATCAAAATGAAGATCTATGAAAGAGAAAAACAGTAATAAAGAGTAAGAGATCACTGTCAAAAACATGGGATGAGGAAGAAACCACCACTACTCCACAAAGAGGCTGGAGAAGTCCAGATTAGTGAGAGCAAATGTGGGTGTGAATCCTTGTCTCTGTTTTTACCAGCCCAGAGACATTGATGGGGTCAGTAAGCATCTCTTTGCCTCTGTTCTCCAACTGAGAAAAAGAGATAAGACTCCTGATCTCAGAGATGTGGGAGAACTGAGTGATGGCAGAGCAGATGAATGTTTTGCACAGATGTGGAAAATGGATAAAATATTATGCAAAGAACCGGAGATACCACAAGGATTACATTTCTATAACACCATTTGCAGCAACATGGGTGGACCTAGAGACAATCATGGGCTTCCTTATAGCTCAGTGGGTAACGAATCTGCCTGCAAAGCAGGAGACCCCAGTTCAATTCCTGGGTCAGGAAGATCTGCTGGAGAAGGGATAGGCTACCCAGTCCGGTATTCTTGGGCTTCCCTTGTGGCTAAGCTGGTAAAGAATCTGCCTGCAATGTGGGAGACCTGAGTTCGATATCTGGATTGGAAAGATCCCCTGGAGAAGGGAAAGGCAACCCACTCCAGTATTCTGGCCTGGAGAATTCCACGGACTGTATAGTCCAGGGGGTCACAAAGAGTCAGACATGACTGAGCAACTTTCACTGATCACTGATCAGAGACAATCATACTATGTGAAGTAAGTCAGAAAAAGACAAATAGCATATTATATCACTTTTTTTTGGAATCTAAAAATATGATATAAATAAACTTATTTACAGAACAGAAACAGACTCACAGACTTAGAGAATGAATTTATGGTTACCAGGGGGAAAGATTGTGGGAGGGATGGATTGGGAGTTTGAGACTGACATGCACACACTGCTGTCTTTAAAATGGAAAACCAATGGGGACCTACTGTAGAGCACAGAGAACTCTTCTCAATATTATATAACAACCTAAATGGGAAAAGAATTTGAAAAAATAGATACATTTATGTATGAAAAAGCTCAACATTATTAATCAACTATGCTCTAATATAAAATAAAATTTAAAAATGGTTTCTGTGAGATTATATGATAAAATCTTCTGCTAATAAATTTAGAAACTTATGTATAATGGAAAATTTTTGTAATAATATAAATTAATACAACTGACCCAAGAAAAAGTAAACAGACAAAATAAGTTAATTGTTAAAGAAATTGAGATGATATTCAATAGCCTATATACATACTCAACAAACACATACAAGGATCAGGAAAGACTTGATTCGTTTCTTACATACATTGAAATGAGAATTTTAAAAGGCTGAAAAACACCCAATTCATTATTCAGCTATTATGAGCTTAATACAAGAATTAAAAAAGATAGTACAAGAGAACATAGAGGTCAATCTCATTAAGAGCAAATAGGCGAAAACCATAAAATAATATTCACAAATTAGTTTCCACAATACAATTAATTATATTAAAAAACCATGATGACCAAGTAGGGTCTCTCTCAAAACCACAAAAATGCTTCAACATCCAAAATCAATTTTAATAATACTCCCTATTTTCAGATCAGAGAAGAAAAATCTATGATTATTTCAAATGATGCAAAAACTGGCAAAGTTTAATATTTATTTAATTAAAAATGCATTTAGCAAGCTAGCTGGAAATGAAAGAGATTTCCTTAGTCTGGTGAGTGTGAAAGTTGTTCAGTCGTGTCCGACTCTTTGTGACCCCATGGACTATACAGTCTATAGAATTCTCCAGGCCAGAATACTGGAGAGGGTAGCCTTTCTCTTCTCCAGTGGATCTTTCCAATCCAGGGATCAAATCCAGGTCTTCCGTATCACAGTTGAATTTTTCACCAGCTGAGCCACAAGGGAAGCCCTAAAATGATAGCTAACAGAAATCCAGAGCAAGTACTAATAGGAAAATATTAGATGTGTTCTGTTTAGAGACTAAACAGAAAAGGATGCAGATTCTCACCACGTCTAATCAACACCATAATGGAGATCCTAGCCAATGCAATGACATTTTTTTCAAGAGGAGTAAGAATTAGAGATAAATAAATCTGTCTTTATTTGCAAACAACATACCTTTATTTATGAATAATATGGCATCTCCAAGGCACTCAACAAAGAATGTACTAAAACTGCTTAAAAATAAATAAAAGATAAAATAAATATAATTAATTAAATAAATAAAAAGCTAAAAATAAAAGAGTCAGACATGACTGAGCAACTGAACTGAGCTGAACTGAGAAATAAAATAGCAAGATACCTGGATATGATGGAGATTCTCTCCTTGATCAAACTCTTCTTCACAGGGTTGTAGAACTTTCTCATCTAGATCTATTTCCATTTTCCTCTCCTTATTGTCCAGTTTTAGCAAGAGTCCTGATAAGTCCGTTTAACCAGATCCCTCATCCTCCACATTTGATCATCCTTCACATCTGATGAGTCCCAGTCCTCTACCAGATATAAGACTGACATACAAGCATTAGTGGTAGCCCAGTACATCAAGCAAAAATTTAAACACAATGGAATATTACTCAGCCATTAAAAAGAATACATTTGAATCAGTTCTAATGAGGTGGATGAAACTGGAGCCTATTATACAGAGTGAAGTAAGCCAGAAAGAAAAACACCAATATAGTATACTAACACATATATATGATATTTAGTTAATCAGTAAAGATAACCCTGTATGCGAGACATCAAAAGAGACACAGATAAATAGAACAGTATTATGGACTCTATGGGAGAGGGCGAGGGAGGGAGCATATGGGAGAATGGCACTGAAGCATGTAAATTATCATATGTGAAACAAATCACCAGTCCAGGTTCAATGCATGATACAGGGTGCTCGGGGCTGGTGCACTGGGATGACCTAGAGGGATGGGATGCGGAGGGAGGTGGGAGGGGGGTTCTGGAAGGGGAAAACATGTACACCCATGGTGGATTCATGTCAATGTATGGCAAAACAAATACAATATTGTAAAGTTAAAAAATAGATAAATAAACTAGTTAAAAAAAATTCTAAAATACAATTACATTCCCAGTAGCCACAGTAAGTATAAGGTATTCAGAAAAAATATTTTTAAAGATATTCAGAAATTTAATTTTAAAATTTATAAATCTCTTCTGAACAAAAAAGAAAACCTGTAAAAATATGCATAACCTTGTAAAAATATCTTTATATATGTCAATATAGTTATAGAGGTAGGAGCAGACACAAACATAGATACAGATGCAGAACAGACACAGAATAGAGGCAGTACAGATGTGTAGAAGGATAGATACAGATGCAGATATGGATATAGGTGTAGATGTAGTTACAAATATACCTGCAGATGTAGGTAGATATAACTAAGGGAAACACCAAAAACAGAAGATATCAATTCTTCCCCAATTTATCTATAAATTAACTACAATAGTGGCCAAAATTCAACATGGTTATTTATACAATTTGACTAGCTAAAATTAATTTATAGTAAGTAAAAAGACACAATAAGCTATAATGATTTGAAGAAAAAGCATTAAGTAATTAGGGCTTTCCTTATAAAGCATCATTATTTATCAAAGTAAAAAAGTGTGGTATAAGTCAATATAAAAACAACACCACTACCGGAAGTACCATAGATATAATTCAGGGTAAAGGTGACATTATAAGTAGAAAGGATAAGGATAATTTAAGAAATTATGCTGGGAAACTGATTATTCAAGTAAGAAATATATACAGTGACCCACGACATACAGAAAAAAAAATCCGTAAAGTCCTACACGTGACA
Organism: Giraffa tippelskirchi; assembly: GCF_054371585.1. Lineage (NCBI taxonomy): Eukaryota > Metazoa > Chordata > Mammalia > Artiodactyla > Giraffidae > Giraffa > Giraffa tippelskirchi. The sequence continues at coordinate 52,338,934 of NC_137284.1, forward strand.
ACAAAACCTAAAAATGATCATGAGAAAAAAAATGCCACCATGACTTCAAGAAAAGAGCAATTTCTTTAAAAAAGTGCAAAAAGTACAGATCACAGAAAAAAAGATTGGTCAATATAATTGTATTAAATTGTAAAACTTCTGTTCAGCAAAAGACAGAATGAACAGTTTTTAAAATGTCACAAGCAAGTTAAAACAATATAAAAAGCATATATGTATAAGAACCAGTGTGAAACGCGTAAATAAAAAATATATATCACTATGTGTTGTACACAAATTGTATCAAAAAAGACTAAAAATCCAGTGAAAAATTAAACAAATGGTATTAGCAGTTAAACAACAAAAGAATAGCCAATAAACATGAAAAGATGCAGGTAATATAAATAATAAATAACATAATGACATATCATTTTACATCCATGAATCTGGCAAAAATTCAAAAGCCTGATAGTTGTGAAGAAAGGATGCTGGTGGGAAAGTAAATCAACAAGATCATCTAGAATCAACTGGGAGTGAAGTTACAAAGCTGAATATACATATGACTTTGACTTTATAATTCCAATTCCAGAATTGATTCCAAAATAACTTTACTTGTATGCTCAAAGCAATTTGAAGAATAATATTTTTTAATTGAAGTATAGTTAATTTCCAATCTCATATTAGTTTCAGGTATACAACATACTATTCATTATTTTTTATACGGTATTCTCCATTTAAAATTATTAGAAAATAACAGCTACATTTCTCTGTATTATAAAATATATTATTTTTATTTATTTTATACATATTAGTTTGTACCTCTTACTCCCCTACTCCTGTCTTGCTCCTTCCCTCTTTCCCTTCCCCACTAGTAAACACTAGATTTAGTTTCTTTCTATATCTGTGACTGGAGAAGGGAATGGCAAACCACTTCAATATTCTTGCCTTGAGAACCCCATGAACAGTATGAAAAGACAAAAAGATAGGACACTGAAAGATGAACTCCCTAGGTCAGTAGGTGCCCAGTATGCTACTGGAGATCAGTGGAGAAATAGCTCCAGAAAGAATGAAGAGATGGATCCAAGGCAAAAACAACACCCAGTTTTGGAAGTGACTGGTGATGTAAGTGAAGTCCGATGCTGTAAAGAGCAATATTGCACAGGAATCTGGAACGTTAGGGCCATGAATCAAGGCAAATTGGAAATGGTAAACAGGAGATGGCAAGAGTGAACATCGACATTTTAGGAATCAGCAAACTAAAATGGACTGGAATGGGTGAATTTAACTCAGATGACCTTTATATCTACTAATGTGGACAAGAATCCCTTAGAAGAAATGGGGCAGACATCACAGTCAACAAAAGAGTCCTACTGCATGCAGTACTTGGATGCAATCTCAAAAACAACAGAATGATCTCTGTTCGTTTCCAAGGCAAACCATTCAATATCACAGTAATTGAAGTCTATGCCCAGACCAGTAATGCTGAAGAAGCTGAAATTGAATGGTTCTATGAAGACCTATAAGACCTTCTAGAACTAACACCCAAAAAAGATGTCCTTTTCATTATAGGGGACTGGAATGCAAAAGTAGGAAGTCAAGCGATACCTGGAGTAACAGACAAATTTGGCCTAGGAATACAAAATGAAGCAGGGCAAAGAGGAATAGAGTTTTGCCAAGAGAATGCACTGGTCATAGCAAACACCCTCTTCCAACAACATAAGAGAAGACTCTACACATGGACATCACCAAATGGTCAATACCAAAATCAGATTGATTATATTCTTTGCAGCCAAAGATGGAGAAGCTCTATACAGTCAGCAAAAACAAGACCAAGAGCTGACTGTGGCTCAGGTCATGACCTCCTTATTGTCAAATTCAGACTTAAATTGAAGAAAGTAGGGAAAATCACTAGACCATTCAGTTATGACCTAAATCCAATTCCTTATGATTATACAGTGGAAGTGACAAATAGATTCAAGGGATTAGATCTGATAGAGTGCCTGAAGAACTATCGACGGGGGTTCATGACATTGTACACGAGGCAGTGATCAAGACCATCCCCAAGAAAAAGAAATTCAGAAATGCAAAATGGCTGTCCGAGGAGGCCTTTTTACAGATGACACCATCCTTATGGCAGAAAATGAAGAAGGTCTAAAGAGTCTCTTGATGCAAGTGAAAGAAGAGAGTGAACATGGTGGCTTAAAACTCAACATTCAGAAAACTAAGATCATGGCATCTGGTCCCATCACTTCATGGCAAATAGATGGGGAATGGAAACAGTGACAGGCTTTATTTTGGGGGGCTCCAAAATCACTGCAGATGGTGACTGCATTCATGAAATTAAAAGACGTTTGCTCCTTGGAAGGAAAGTTATGACCAACCTAGATAGCATATTAAAAACCAGAGACATTACTTTGCCAACAAAGGTCTGTCTAGTCAAAGCTATGGTTTTTCCAGTAGTCATGTATGGATGTGAGAGTTGGACTATAAAGAAAGCTGAGTGTAGAAGAATTGATGCTTTTGAACTGTGGTGTTGGAGAAGACTCTTGAGAGTCCCTTGGGCTGCAAAGAGATGCAACCAGTCCATCCTAAAGAAAATCAGCCCTGCATATTCATTGGAAGGACTGATGCTGAAGCTGAAGCTCCAATACTTTGGCCACCTGATGCAAAGAACTGACTCATTTGAAAAGACCTTGATGCTGGGAAAGATTGAGGGCAGGAGAAGGGGATGGCAGAGGATGAGATGGTTGTATGGCATCACCGACTCAATGGACCTGAATTTGAGTAAACTCCGGGAGCTGGTGAGGGACAGGGAGGCCTGGTGGGCTGCAGTCTACGGGGTCCCGAAGAGTCAGACATGAATGAGTGACTGAACTGAACTGTATCTGTAAGTCTGTGTCTGACTTGTTTTATTCATTTATTTCCTAGATTTCACATACTAGCAATAACATAGAGTGTTTGTCTTTCTCTTTTTGACTTCCTTCACTTAGCCTGATACTCTCCAAGTCCATCCATGATTATTGCAAATTGCAAGATTTCATCATTTTAGGCTGAGTAATATTCCATTGTATGTATACACCACAGTATCCTTATGCACTCACCTGCGGATGGACACTTAGGTTGCCTTGGTATCTTGAGTATTGTAAATAATGCTACTATGAACATTGGAGTGCATATACCTTTTCAAATTAGCATTTTTATTTTCTTCAGATATATATCTTTAAGTAGAATCGCTGGATCACATTTTTAATTTTTTGAGAAAGTGCCATATTATTTTCCACAGTGGCTGTACCAATTTACATTCCCACCAGCAGTGTACCCAGGTTCCCTTTTCTCCACATCCTCACCTACCTTTATTGTTTGTAGATATTTTGATGATAGCTGTTTTGACAAGCATAAGGTGATATCCTACTTGTGGGTTTGATTTGCTTTCCTCTGATTATTAGTGGTGTTGAACATTTTTTCATGTGCGCATTGGCTATTTGTTTGTCTTCTTTGGAGAAATGTCTATTCAAATCTGCCCATTTTTAAATGAGCTGTTCTTTGATATTGAATTGTATGAGTTCTTCATATATTTTGTATACTAACCCCTTATTGTTCACATCACTTGAAAATATTTTCTCCCATTCAGTAGGTTGTCTTTTCATTTTGTCAATGGTTTCCTTTGCTGTGCAAAAGCTTTGAAGTTTAATTCAGCCCCATTTGTTTATTTTTGCTTTCATTTCTTTTGCTTGAGAAGACACATCAAAGAAAATGTATTTCCACAGTACCTGTCGAAGAGTGTTTCTGCCTATGTTCTTTTAGGAGCTTTATGGTTTCAGGTCTTACATTTAGGTCATTTAATCTGCTTTGAGTTCATTTTTGTAAATGGTATGAAGAAATGTTCCAATCTTACTGTTTTACATGGAGCTGTCCAGTTTTCCCAGCACCACTTATTGAAGATACTGTTTTCCCCATTGTTCATTCTTGCCATCTTTGTCATAGATTAATTGACCATAAGTATATGGGTTTATTTCTGGGCCCTCTATTCTTTACTATTGGTCTATGTCTGTTTTGGGGCTAGTACCATGCTGTTTTGATTACTGTAGCTTTATGGTGTAGTCTGAAGTCAGGGTGCATGATACTTCTAGCTCTGTTCTCTTTCTCAAGAAAGACAAGTGTAAGGAGGCAACAATGATCAAGGGGAGAATCTCCAGTTTAAGAAAGGTGTGTGAAATACACCATGATTAATATTCATGGAAGCAAAATGAGTTATTAGTAGATTAAGTAAGAAAAATATACATATCAGCCATACCTGTGTATAGCGAGAGGAAGAAAAATAAAGTGATTGATGGATGAATAAGGAGCTGGATTATGATAAAGCCAGTGTGGTAAAATGCTAATTGAGGGAAACAAGTACCAGACATGTTAGTGTGCTGTACAATTATTTGATCTTTTTCATATGCTTGAACTTCTTTATAATAAAATTTTGAAAATAAAACAAGAAGAAAAATAAGAAGAACTTGTAGAATATCTCTACTTTCCTGGCAACAAAAATGAGGGCAGAAAGAACAAAAATGCTTTTACAGTGATGTTGAGGTGGTCAAGAACTTCTTCAGTCTCCCCTGCCACAGTAGCTTGGTTCTTCTCTGGAGAGAAGTGATCTGTGCAGCTTCACTACAACACCCAGAGTATGATGTTTACCTGTGACTCTGTCTCGGAGCAGAGACTGTTTTGCTGTCACTATTATCTCTTGATTTTTCCAGTAGTCATGTATGGATGTGAGAGTTAGAGTATAAAGAAAGGTGAGCACCAAAGAATTGATGCTTTTGAACTGTGGTGTTGGAGAAGACTCTTGAGAGTCCCTTGGACAGCAAGGAGATCCAACCAGTCCATCCTAAAGGGACCAGTCCTGAGTGTTCATTGGAAAGACTGAAGCTGAAGCAACAATACTTTGGCCACCTGATGTGAAGAACTGACTCATTGGAAAAGACCCTGATGCTGGGAAAGATTGAGGGCAGGAGGAGAAGAGGATGACAGAGGATGAGATGGTTGGATGGCATCACAGACTCAATGGACATGAGTCTGAGCAAGTTCTGGGATTTGGTGATGGACAGGGAAGCCTGGCGTGCTGCAGTCCATGGGGTTGCAAGGAGTTGGACACAACTGAGCAACTGAAATGAACTGAACTGATTACCTCTTTATGTCCCTCACATTTTTGTACTTTAGCCAAGTCAGAGGGCATCAACTGGAGCCCAAAATGTTCTGTCCCTGGAAGGTGTCAGGAATGAATGTAGGAGATAAATCAATGGGACAGATGACGCCTGACTTCACTGTCTGCCCCAGCAGCCAGGAGCCATGGAGCGGATCTTAGCATAGAGCTGAGCAATATATTCAAACCATACAGCTCTACATGAAACTAGCAGCCTCCACTGGTGACACATCTCAGCTATGACAGAGTCTCTAATGAGGAGATGGGCATCATGGACGTGGAAGCTACCGCCACCTTGTTTAGACCTATCTCCCTATGCAGGAATTGTTTCTCCATTTTTGGTTGGGTTTGTTTTTTTTTCTGCTTCCCTCCTGCTTCTCCTTCTCTCTTCCCCCTCTGCTCCCTCATTGCCCTTGAGCATCATCTCATCACTACCTCCCTCTTCCTCACCCCTCAGTCTGCCTCCTAACCTGCTCTGCTATACAGCATCTTCTTTTCATCTATTCATAAAATAATAATGAGAATGACAAACTGAGAAGAGAGAAGGTCTCTCAAGTATTCATAATTCACCAAGAACACAAATAAACCCACAGGTCTGAAGTACGGATGGCAAGACCTTGAATGTTAGTTTGATAGAAAGATGCTATTAACCAAACCCCAGGACAGGGCAGGAGCCTGAAAGGTAATTTTTAATTAGAGGAACCTTATCAACTTCTCTTCCAAGATGACACATCCTGAGCCAAAGGAATTAAATGATCATGATCATAATCATGGGAGGTAAAACAGAGTCCCGTAAGAATCCTAGTTTTGTATCAGAAAAAGGGGTCAGGGCAGTGGATTTGAAATCAGCTGGTGGCATCGTAGCCATCAGAAGTTGGCTGCCCAAGCCCTGGGAGCCCAAATAAACAGAGTCACACCCCATTCCTGAAGGCAGCTCTGAGCCTGATGGACATTGTGACACCCACTGGGTATGTTTTATGCTGTATGTGGGGATCCAGAGAACAAGACTCACTACAAGCCTCGGCCTCAGGCTTCCCTAATGCAAACACTATGATTTCAGGTACACTTCTGTCATCTGCAAGAATTTCTGTTCTAGTAAATGTGAACTAACAGTTACCATTTGAAGAGAATAATGATATATATTAAAGGGTGAATGAGTTTTAAGTTTGATATTAGTTTCCTTCCTCAATTATCAAATGGAGGAGGATTAACATGGAGGGCACTCTTGGAAGCATCAAGGCCAAGGACAATGGGGCAGAGGGAAAGTGCTAGGGAGAGACAGGGCCACTCTTTTCATGTTTGTTCATTCATTTACTTTTTTTTCCTGTTTTTCCCATCTTTTAAAAATTGAATTATAGTTGATTCTTCAGGTGTACAGCAAAGTGATTCAGTTACACATATATATCATATCTATTTTTTTCAGATTTTTTCCCATGTATTAATAGGTTATTGGGCTTCCCAGGTGACACTAATGGTAAAGAACCTGCCTGCCAATACAGGAGACATAAGAGAAGCAGTTTCGATTCCTGGGTTGGGAAGATCCCCTGGAGGAGGGCATGACTACCCACTCCAGTATTCTTGCCTGGAGAATCCCATGGACAGAGGCGCCTGACTGGCTATAGTCCATAGTGTCACAATGAGTCTGACCTGACTGAAGCAACTTAGCTGATATGCACACAATAGGTTATTGTTATACAAGATACTGAGTAGTTTCCTGTGCAATACAGTAGGTAACTTTTGTTCATCTATTTTATAAATAGAAGTTTGTATCTGTTAATCCCAAACTCCTAATTTATCCCTCCCCTCTCCTTTGGAACTTGAACCATGGACTTTCAGATGTTCAAGCTGGTTTTAGAAAAGGCAGAGAAACCGGAGATCAAATTGCCAACATCTGCTGGATCATCGAAAAAGCAAGAGAGTTCCAGAAAAGCATCTATTTCTGCTTTATTGACTATGCCAAAGCCTTTGACTGTGTGGATCACAAGAAACTGTGGAAAATTCTGAAAGAGATGGGAATACCAGACCACCTGACCTGCCTCTTGAGAAATCGGTAAGCAGGTCAGGAAGCAACAGTTAGAACCGGACATGGAACAACAGACTGGTTCCAAATAGGAAAAGGAGTACGTCAAGGCTGTATATTGTCACCCTGCTTATTTAACTTACATGCAGAGTACATCATGAGAAACGCAGGGCTGGAAGAAGCACAAGCTGGAATCAAGATTGCTAGGAGAAATATCAATAACCTCAGATATGCAGATGACACCACACTTAATGGCAGAAAGCGAAGAAGAACTAAAGAGCCTCTTGATGAAAGTGAAAGAGGAGAGTGAAAAAGTTGGCTTAAAGCTCAATGTTCAGAAAACTAAGATCATGGCATCCAGTCCCATCACTTCATGGGAAATAGATGGGGAAAGAGCGGAAACAGTGGCTGACTTTTTTTTTGGGGGGGGGGGAGCTCCAAAATCACTGCAGATGGTGATTACAGCCATGAAATTAAAAGATGCATACTCTTTGGAAGGAAAGTTATGACCAACCTAGACAGAATATTAAAAAGCAGAGACATTGCTTTGCCAACAAAGATCCATCTAGACAGGCTATGTTTTTTCCAGTAGTCATGCATAGATGTGAGAGTTGGACTATAAAGAAAGCTGAGCACTGAAGAATTGATGCTTTTGAATTGTGGTGTTGGAGAAGAGTCTTGAGAGTCTCTTGGGCTGCAAGCAGATCCAATCAGTCCATCCTAAAGGAAATCAGTCCTGAATATTCATTGGAAAGACTGATGCTGACGCTGAAGCTCCAATATTTTGGCCACCTGATGCAAATAACTAACTCATTTGAAGAGACCCTGATGCTGAGAAAGATTGAAGGTGGGAGGAGAAGGGGATGACAGAGGATGAGATGGTTGGAAGGCATCACTGACTCAATGGACATGAATTTCAGTAAACTCCAGGAGTTGGTGATAGACAGGGAGGCCTGGCGTGCTGCAGTCCATGGGGTCGCAAAAAGTCAGACACGACTGAGCAACTGAACTGAACTGAACTCCCCTTTGGTAGCCATCTGTTTCTTGGAGGCTCTGCCTCCCTCATTTCTGCTTTGTTGTTGTTCAATTGCTCAGTTATGTCCGACTCTGCCACCCCATGGACTGCAGCATGCCAGGCTTCCCTGTCCTTCACTGTCTCCCGGAATTTGCTCAAACTCAAGTCCACTGAGTCAGTGATGCCATCCAACCATCTCATCCTCTGTCATCCCCTTCTCCTCCTGTCCTCAATCTTTCCCAGTATCCGGGTCTTTTCCAATGAGCCAGCTCTTCATGTCAGATGGCCAAAGTATTGGAGCTTCAACGTTAGCATTCCTGCATATGCTCTCAATATGTGGTGAGACACATCTCTGCCAGCTTCCTAAGAAGACAGAAAAGGTAACATTTTTGAGCTTTATGTGCCTAGATGTATATTTAATCTACTATGGCTGGTTGAACACCTAGAACTGAAATTTCTAATTTGCAAGTCATTTCCCTTACACCTCCTATGTTATTCCTCCCTGTTTTCTGTGCTCAGGTCAGCTAGTTTTCAAGCATTGCTGGAAAGTCTGATTCCATGTCTATAAAGATCTCTGAAGGTGACCTGGGGGTGCGTGAGTAAGGTCACAGGAATGTGTGTGTCTGGGACTTGCCACAGTCACTTGTCTCCAGTGCTTTGAACTGTCATCACCCTATGACTCGGTGCAGGTCTGTCTTCACCCATTTTGCTGGGTGTTCAACCTGAAGACCTGTGTCTTTCAGTTTGGGAAGTACATTGAATTACTTCTTTAAAATGACTTCTTTCCATTTTCTCTCTGCTTTCTCTTTAGAGTGTTGGAGTTCTCATTTGGATAATGGAGTTCCAGGACTTACCCTCCAATTGACATTAACTTTTTTGGTGTTCATTCTGTTTTGCAAGATGAAAATCTACCTTCAACTGTATCTTCCAGTTCTTCTATTTAAGTTTTCATTGCTCATACACTTTTCTATTTCCTGGAGATTTATTGTTGTTGTTGTTCTCTGAATTTCTAGTAACTTCCTGTCTCTGTGTCAGAAATGTCATTTTTTCTCCTAACTCTGAGCATTTTGTAGATTTTTTCAAGTTTTTAATGTCATACATATGTTATGTTTACTCCAAACGTGTTCATATGTTTTGTCTTTTGTTTGCTATTTGTCTTTTTTTTTAAATGTCTTTCAAGTTAGAGGTTTTATGCAAATACGTAGATCTTGTTGACTGCCTTATTAGTGAGAGCAAAAACCTCATCCAAAGCACTGTCTGTGTGGAGGGCATCTATCCCTCGAGTTCTCCAAAGAAGACCTGACTTGACCATTTGGTGGTGACCTCCCTATGTCAGCGTCTGCAGGATTTTCTCACTGGTTGATCAGTTTTGCAGGAGCGGAATTCTTTACTCTTCTACAGGGAGATGGGTGTGTAGTGAGTTGGCTCCTTGTAACTCAAGGCTTTGCTGTTTTTCACAATCGCAGAATGTCACATTGTTTCCTATGGATTTTCACTGGTCTCCTTCTCCCTTGGTTTCCAGAGCAATCCCTCTGCCTTCATTGGAGCTTTGGGATCCTGTCCAGAATCCTTCTGATTTATGCTCTTCATAACATAAAAAAGTATTTGCCAGGACCCTTGAGGTGGGACAAGGGTTCTGGGGGTGTAAGGGCCATTTATACAGCACTAAAAATTGTCATTTTATCCTCCCACCTGCAGGCCTCAGTTTTTCCTCCAAGTCTCAACTCCTAGGATTGTAAAAATGAATTCACTTCTGCTGGGATCCCCCAAGTGCTTAAGTCAGAGTCCAGAGTCTGTAGTCTTGCTAAGCTAGTTTCCTCTCTTTCTTTACATAAATGCTTTAAAAGGTTATTTCTGTTATCACCTTATCCTTTCTCTTCGACCTTGTGGGCATATGTCTTTTACAAATCAGTTTACCATAACAGTGGTGTAATTTTAGGAGGAAACTAGTAAAGCCATAGTTTCATACACTGTTCAGGAAGTACTTACTTGATCTATGTGCTTAGTGAAGTTGCTGAATTTCTCTGTGACTGTTTCCTTATTTTTAAATTAGAAATAGCAATGGTAACCAATTTTGTACAGTGATTTTAAGGATTAGGTAGACAATACCTATAAAGTGCTTAAAAAGGAAATTATGTAATACCAGTCACTAAGGCAGAAATGTGGGTCAAACATTCTGAGACAATCCAGGTAGTTAAAAGAAGACTGTTCAAGGCATTTTCCTTACAATACAAAAGAGGAGGAAGTTTCCAAGATATTTTTATTTATGGAGGTTCAGAGGCATGTGCATGTAAATAGAGGAATAAATACAGAAAAAGATCTTACTTAATATGCACATTATCTACAATCTAAAAAAAAGTCACTCAGTCATGTCCGACTCTGCAACACCATGGACTGTAGCCCGCCAGGCTCCTCTGTCCATGAAATTCTCCAGACAAAAATACTGGAGTAGGTAGCCATTCCCTTCTCTAGGGGATCTTCCTGACCCAGGGATTGAATCCAGGTCTCTCACATTGCAGGCAGATTCTTTACCATCTGAGCCACCAGGGAAGCCCAACAACCTAAACACGTGTACAAAGATTTTATTTTACTTTAAATGTCAATAGTAGTCCGATGTTTCTGGTAACCAAGGGTTAGCAAGCAAAAATTAATAGTGTCACACCCTAGACTTCTAACTGAGCACACATTCTATGTCACCACTGGGCTCTTCATTGGGAAAAGCATAACATAAAATTCCAGAGCATGGCTCACAACCCAGGTTCAAATCCGGTCAGTCATTTAGTAGCTCTGTGAGTTCTGGTAAATTACTTCCCTGTCTGTGCCTCACTTCACCACACATAAAACAGAGAGCTCTGTAGCCACTACCTTAGGATCCTTGTGTGTTATATGAGACAGCCTGCAATGATGTCAGAACTTAGCACGGAGGAAGCTGTCAATAACCATCAAGCTGCAGTACCATTTCATTTTAATAACCATACACAGAATTCCAAAAGCATGTATAATTTTCACTCAAAACCTTGATTTTCTTAAGTTTATCTATTCTGGAAAGTTCACAGTGTGTCACGAGTAAAGGTCAGGACAGTTTAGAGGGTTTGGAAGGAAATGCGGCATTTTCAGAGGATAGACACGTGTTCTCTTCTTCCACAAATGTGGCCAGCAGCGGTCAAGGTGGTGACGGAGAAATGAGTAAAGGTGATAAACGTGAGTGAATTGCCCCATGGCAAACACCTGGCTGAGGTAGATTTCAGCAGGACTGGGGCTTAGGAATCAGTTCTAAGTTTTTCTTTGTCATAAGACTAAGTTTAACAAGTTAGAGAACTTACTTAAGTAGTGGACTCAGTCACTCAGTGGACTCACCCCATGGACTGTAGTCCACCAGGCTCCTCTGTTTATGGGATTTCCCAGGCAAGAGTACTGGAGTGGGTTGCCATTTCCTTCTCCAGGGGATCTTCCCGACCCAGGGATCAAAGCCGGGTCTCCCACATTGCAGGCAGACGCTTTACTGTCTGAGCCACCAGGGAAGCTAAGTACACAGACAAGCAGGTACACAATTGCCTGTATAACAAGATTCCAAAGAGCCCATGGACTCTGAGACACCAAGAAGAGTCCGTGATTCTAACTGTGAAAGATGAGACAGAGATCTAGGGACGATAGATGGAGAACATATGGCACGATATCTTAACTGTTCAAAAACCAACAAATTACAAAAGTAGCTGTCGAGCGCCACTCCCAGGAGCATGGGGTCTATGAGCTGCTCAGAAGCATCCTGCCCCTTAAAGGCAGTAGCAGCATTCTTGTCAATGAGGGCCGTCATCCAGCTGTCGAAATTGTCCTTAAGTTTGCTTCCACTAATATAATAAAACTCTCTGTGACTGTTCCTTCTCCTGGAATCCTGCCCCCGTGGATGTACCTCCAGAGCTAAAATTAAGCCAAAATGCCTCTGAGCGCCTGACATATTCACTAAGTATCCCTGTTTCAAGGCACATCTTCTTCCTGCTGCCTGTCACTAGAATCTTGTTACAGTCCATCTTCACTCTCATTGAATCTGGGTCGGGAACCCTGCCTTGCTAAATTATCTTTTACCTGGTTGGCCACATTTCAAGCTAGAGCTTTTCATTTTAACATTTTTGCTTATTTCTTATTATAAAAGTAACACATTGTCATTTTTAAAAATATGCCAAGTATAGAGAAACACAAAGATTTTCAATCCCCTCCAGGAATAGATAGCTACAGTTAATATTATTTAACTTTCCAATAATTATTATCTATGTTTTTTATAAAAAATAGTCATTCTGTGTGTGCTTGCTGGGTTTCTTCTCCTTCTGCTGCTGCTGCTGCTGCTGCTAAGTCGCTTCAGTCGTGTCCGACTCTGCGACCCCATAGACGGCAGCCCACCAGGCTCCCCCATCCCTGGGATTCTCCAGGCAAGAACACTGGAGTGGGTTGCCATTTCCTTCTCCAGTGCATGAAAGGGAAAAGTGAAAGTGAAGTCACTCAGTCCTCCCATACAGATTTTACTGAATATATGGATCTCATCTTCTGTAAATGCCAAAATGTATGTAACGGACCCCTCTGCATGGAAAGTTAGTATGTTTCAGATATATCAACATCACAAATAATACTGAAATATTTCAACATCGCTTTCATGGAAGCAAGATCTACTAGAATTACCTGACATTTTACATCACAGAACACCAAAACACAATCAACCTGTTCCACAGCGGGTGGCATGGAATTTGAGAAGAGTTAATAAAATAATTTAGAATCATTATTATTTCAAATGGTTAATGCTTTTAAGGGTGTTTGAAGTAGGGTAAGCTGTACTCATTTACTTGGAAATGTCACTTAACTGTCTCATTCATCAAAAATGTCAAGGAATATTAGTAATATTTTACTGCACAGTTTTCCAATATAGATAAAATTATTAGTAGTAACTGCTAACAAATGAAGTTTTTTTTCCATTCTGTATTGGTTATTACTTTTACTCTCCAGAAAAAAAAAAAAAATGGGAACAAGAGAAGGTCAAAGTGAATACATATGGACAATTGGAGGCAAAAGTAGTTTATTCCAAACTCTCTCATTATTCATTATTCATATGTTGAAATTGAGGTTAAAAGAGCAAATGACTTGCCCAAGGTCATAGGCAGAAGGACAGTAAGATTAGAGTTCAGATTTCATCCTCCTGAACACGATCACCCTCTATAATACTGGCTTTGTCAAAGCCATGTGCACTACTGAGTCCCTAAAAAGTCCACCAGAATTAGTATTCATTTATCAATCACAGGCAAGTTTATTAGCTCCATTAAGGTAATGGAGCGTATGCCTTGCCAGCGTCTTAAAGGAAGGAAGTGATCTGAGAGGATACTTACAGGGTTTGAGGATTGGTCCCAAGTGGCTAAGGTGAGTCAAAGGGAGCAACTAATTGGAAATGGATGTGCTTCGTGCTTTAGGATATTTTTCACTTTTTTCCAAACTGTTATTTCTAACATTTCCGGACAAATATACAAGTTGAAAGAACAGTTCAGTTAATGCCTACACACCCTTTATGTGAATACACTGATTATTATATGCTAAGACTGGTGAACACAGTGAGGGAACAGCTTCATCCCACCTTGATAAGTAAACTATTATACGATACATAAACTGTTGAATAGTTCTGAGAGAAGACCTTTTTGCCCAGATAAGCAAATTCTTTTCCCATAAGATTGGTTTATCGGAAATTCTCAAAGCAATCGGTGAATTATTGACTGGCTTATAGCCTAATCTTTCCAGAATTCCTAATAATTTCATGGTACAAAAAGTTAAGTCCTGTGGTCACACATGGTGGCCTTGGTGTTCAATCCTGAGAGTCAAATTATGTGAATGCACATAATTGTGCCTCCAATTCTTAGTCACTTGGGGAAGGAGCCTGTAGTAGAGATCCAGTCTGGTGTTTGGTTATTTGGCCATCTTGAGAAAAGGAGTTACCCCCAATGGAGGAGTATGTCCTAGACAGACATACACTAGACAAAGATGCAAGTGTCAGAAGAACCTTGTACAGTTTCTTCCAGCCCAACACGTCCTACTGAATCAAAGACTTAGAAGAATACAAAGCATGAGAAGGTCCTTGCCTGCAGACGAGCTGTCCTTCAGGGATTGTTCCAATCTGAGGTCCGGATTCAGCTGGTTAAGATCAGACACAGTCAGTCATGTTCATCTAGCCCCTTTCTTCCAATCCTCACTGATGGAAAAAAAAGTTTAAGAGTACACTGAATTCCAAACACTTGGCTAAGCATTGCATGCATGCACACACAGTTGCTTAAGTCATGTCCGACTCTGTGACCGCATGGACTGTAGCCCACCAGGCTCCTTTGTCCGTGGACTAAGCATTAGGATGTGCCTTAAAAGGTTATGAGGTAGTAAAGGAGACAGAAAGATCTGTAAATCTAAGGAGAGAAGCCTTTAGAAAAGATTTCACAAAGAAGTTGTCATTGTTATGGGATGCATGTTTGTGTCCCCTCAAATTCATGTGTGGAGCCTCAACCCTCAAGGTGATGGTATTTGAAGGTGGGGCCTTTAGGGAGAGATTAGGGTGAGAGGAGGATAATGAAGATCAGACCCTTGTAATGGGATTGGTGCCCTTAGAAGAAGAGGAAATTCTCTCTCCCTCCTCTCCCCTTCTCCCTTCTTTCCCCCTCACTCTCCTCTCCCTCTCCTTCATCTTTAGTCTTCCCCTCTCTTTCTCTCTCTCTCCCCCCATGAGCATACAGTAAGGAAAGGCAATGTGAGTACACAGCAAGGAGGCTGTTATCTACAAGCCGGGAAGCAGTCCCTCACCACACTCTGAAGCTACTGGCACTGGATCTGGACTTGCCAGCCTTCAAACGTGTGAAAAAGGAATTTCTTCATTTAAGTCACCCAGTCTATGGTTCTCTGTTACAGAGTGCAAGCAGACTAAAATGACATTTAAACTGGGTCATAAAGGATGATGGATTTTGCCCAGTGAAGATGGAAGGGAAGGTCATTTCACAAAAAGCATATGCAAGTGATCTCCAGAAATGATGAATTCTTAGAACACCAGGAAACATAAAATGTGACAAGGATCAGAGCAAGATGCAGTGGGAAAGGTAAGCGGGGGCCGTGTCTTTAAGGGACTTCTATGCCCTCCTGAGGAATTTACTTCTTAAGCAGATGTGAGGTAGTGCAGGTTTTTAAATCAACAATTGATCTGGGTTTTATTTTGTTGTATCTGGCACCTTAGTGGAAGATTGATTAAAGCAGGGACAGAACACTTGCCGTTGGCCAGAGAACCCAGACACTTCACAAATGAAGGAATGGACTGAAAGGGACCTGTGATGGATAAAAGAAACAGAGGGGACAGCTTAGTCCCCCAAGCCTCTATCATTGGGCCTCATTTTGCTGGCAGCACATGAAAAGAATGTGAAACGTCAGTTTCTGACTCAGAAGTCGGGGGAACTCTGGCCTTTAAAAAATGCCCTTCAGCATGGTAAGTGAGAAATTAAGAATCAAAACAAATTTTTCTTATGCAACTTGCTTTGGTCCTCAGTGACCTAATGAATTTTTTGTCATTCTTTACAGAATCACTCGCTACATCACTGTTTAGGTCAACCTAACCTTGGATAACAGTGTTTCAAGAGTCAGTTCTCAGCTTGACAATAAGCAATAGCCTTTTTATTCAGAGCTAGTCACCATTAGCAATTATTGAGCTTTAGATCTGGAAATGGGTTAGGCTCTTCTGAACCCCAGATTTAAGACCGGCATCTTCCAATAAGCCTGGGATCTAATTAGACTCCTGCCAGTAGAGTGCAGGGTACTGGGAAACACTGGAAAATTTTGAAATGAGAGTCTGAAAAGCAATTAAGAGAAGTTGATCTGGGCCACTGACTTAATGGATCATCCCTTGTTGACCTACACTCTTGCCTGTGAGTCTCCTGGCTCTTGTAACTTTCCTTCTCAATAAGCTGCATGTTCGCCCCATATTTTACTTGCGATTGGAGTTTAATGAGTCCTCAAAGCATGCTTAAGATTGACGTTATCTTGAAAATATGCTGGATGTTCACAAAGACACATTTGTGGATGTGTCTCTTCAGAGATCTCCTCAAGTGAGCTTAACATACACTGCTGATTAGAAAAGTGAGAGTTGCTCAGTCGTGTCCAACACTTTGCGACCCCATGGTCTGTCCATGGAATTCTCCAGGCAATAATACTGGAGTGGGTTGCATTCCCTTCTCCAGGGGATCTTCCTGATGGGGGGATCAAACCCAGGTCTCCTGCATTGCAGGCAAATTCTTTACCATCTGAGCTACTGATTAGAAATCTCATCTAATCAATAGTATTCACAGGAAATCTTATAGGAAACAGACACACTAGATATTTCCAGTGCTGATGGGCAGCTGCTACATATTATGTCAAGGACCCACACATAACCCACTAGGATTCCTGAGACTGTATTTCCCAGTGAAAGCAGGCTCACATTTTAGATGCAGAATTTCCACTTCTTATAAAAGTGACTGGCCACCCATGATGGGTTGAGTGCTACCAGAGTAACAGGAACTTGCTGGACTGGAACTAGAATTAAAAT
The DNA here is from genome assembly GCF_054371585.1 of Giraffa tippelskirchi. NCBI lineage: Eukaryota > Metazoa > Chordata > Mammalia > Artiodactyla > Giraffidae > Giraffa > Giraffa tippelskirchi. Next base: position 52,355,717 of record NC_137284.1, read on the forward strand.
AATGGGATGGGGAGTTCAGCTCTATAAACTGTTTGCAATTTTAGCTTTTCTGGGCTGGCCTTGAGATGTTCATTGCTTCACTCTGCTACTTCTGGGCATCACAAAGTCAAGAGCTGTTGGGCTGTCTGTCTTCAGCACATTGCCTGAGACCTGGGACAGAGCAGGCTACTAAGCAGAGCTGCTGTGTGGTTCTGGGGCTGGCATGCAACTTTGAGTTTGGACAGGCCTTGATTTGAACTCTTCTTGAAAGATAAACTAACTCTGGTATTCGATTTAATACATGCCAGTCTCAGCTTCCTCCCCTATAAAATGATAACAATTTTATCTTCTGAAGTCTTATTATTATAATCTTATATATAATCTTATTATAATCTTATTATTGTTACTTCCAATACATGTCAAGTACCTTGAAAATAATAAGAATGATTATTTACTCTATTAATTCTGAGTCAGAGAACTTAGCTGAATGACCTGGAGAAACCAATTCATTGAAACTGAGGCAGTTTCTGTTTTACAAAACGATTTTTTTTTAATTTCTTTATAACTCTCAATCAAGCAATCCAAAACAAAGCAATTAATTTCAATACATGTAAAAGGTCTCTTTGCAGACTACACTGTGGTCATCACCCCACCAAGATGACTCATATTTTTTTTGGCAAGTACGTGGTCCAAAACAAAGTCAAATGGATAAATATGTCTGGCAATGGGGTGGCCAGTACAGGTTCCATGATATAAGGTGCCGTAAATACTCTGAATGACCAAGCTAGAATTGCTGTCACAGGTTCCTCTGAATACATGAGTTTATGACTTCTACAACTCAGAAATGGATGAAACGATATATCAAAACCCCTGGGGTGATTTTATTGGACTAACTGTGCCCTCAGCACCAGGGGAATGGTCAGCCATTGGGATAATACATGAGCCCACTTAAAACCCCCAAATAGGAAGTTTCACCTCATAGGAAATAGATTCACTCCACCCCTCTGCCTTTGCAAGTAGCATTCTATCGGAAAAGTGCAAATAAGCTTTGAGAAATCAGGCCCTTGATGGCTGAATTTAAGTTTAGATGTAGCTGTAAGATTCACATCCAATTCCTTCAATCCATCTTAAGAAACTGGTTTAGAAACCCGTAGTCGCAGCCTCCTGTGGCATACAAAACATTCAAATTTCCATCTTTTTCTCACCACTAGAGCTGTACACATTGTCTTTGTATCATCAAGGAGAAGGCAGATCTGTGATGTAAGGACAATTGCTTCTAATACGAGCACCGTATGGGAGGTTAGACCTCCCCAGGGTCCCAAGGAGCAAAAGTTTTAAACTCCACCAGGCATGCGTATGTCTTAGCATGTGAAGCACGTGGAAACTTTGCCCCCATTACACAGATGGGCATGCTGTGTCTCTAGGACATTAAATAGCTCATCCAAAGTCTCTAGAAGCAGTGAACCAAGGAACAGGACCTGGAGCAAGATGAATACTGCTGTTTGAAAGAAGAGGGCTTGAGTTCAACTTAATGATGATATGAGAATAGAAGAGCCAAGACGGTGACAGAGCCCTTTGCACCCACAGCTGAAATCAGCATCCTGGCTCCACACATGGGGTTGGCTTCTTGAAGGAAACCTCCCAGATGTATGTCAAGTCTAAGACTGGAGGCAGATCCCACAGCAAACCCAGGCTTTCCACATGCTGAGACCTGAGGAGACCACGTTTCGGTGGAGAAGCAGTGTGGGAAATAGTGCTCTCCTCCTAACAATATCCATACTGAGCTGTGCTAGGAGCCATTTTAGAAATGACTGTATTAATTGGGCTTAACTCATCCCTCTCTGAGTTCTTTGCAGATGGGAGTAAAGAGCTTCCCTCCAAGGTCACAGAGTGTCAGACATTCAGAGGTTTTGCAGAGGAAAAAAAAAAAGAAAAACTAGAATACTTTCCCCTAATTATCAAAATTACTGTAATTCACAGAATAATCTGAAACAGCTGGTCATCTGTTCAGAAGACAATATCACATCATCACGTAAAATCAGTGTGAGCCAGGATCCTTGAACTGCCTATTCTTGCCTGCATTAACTCACAGTTGGACCAAATAATAGGAATAATAGATTATCTTCTATGTATGGGCCACAGCCTTTCTTTGTCATTTGGTATATTTTACAGCTGGAAATTTTCACAACTTTTAACCAGTAAAACAGAAAAGTCATTTGAAGACTTTCTATATGAAAATAGCCACTTCTTACTGCAATTGTGAGAAGACAATTGGTAATTTTTCTTAATTTCTTTAGATCAGGGTGATTTGAAAATCTTGAGTCAAGAGGTATTATGAAAGCCCTAGATCTTGCCACTTCTGAGGCTCTGGGATATTCCTCATAACTTCTTGAAGGTAAGAGAACAATGCAACATAGGCAAGAAGTGAGAAAGAAAGTCTGTTGAACAGAGACCTTCGCTCTGGTGCCCTGCAATAGTCAGGTGGGGATTTTAAAATGCTCTCTGGACAGACATCTCTACTATAGTCAAAAGATCTGTTCGCAACACCAATAGAAAATATCAAGAAATAGACTAGAAACTTCTGCCAGCATCACAGGTGCAGTAGCACAGGCTCAGAATAAGGGAGGCAGAACAACAGGATTGCAGCTGTAAATATCCCACCAGAAAGATGAGAATCAAGCATGCTGATGTGAAGCCTCTGTCACACAAGCCTCAGGACAGGGGGCAAGTGAGGGCAGAGCAGGGAAATGGAGGTGAGAGAAACTGAGAGTTTGAAATTCAAGGGAGATCAGAGGTGAATGTATGTTCATTGTGGACACAAAGTGATGGAACAGGATCACCCATTGTGGTTGCCAAGCACCACCACCCTCAGGATGAAACCCAGAACTGCCTGAACTTGTACCTTCTCCCACGCAGTCGTATCCTCCTGATCCTGAGCATGTAACTTCTAACCAGCTGCCTGCCCAGTGAAGAACTAAGGATCATGCCATTGTTTACCTGAAATCTTTCTCTTGTACAGGTGTCTGAAAGGCTATGATGATCACTATGTATACGTGACCCTGCTGTATAACAAAGAAATATACTTATAATGGAGACTCATTCATGGAAGGGTGTGCTCCCACCTTTTGGAAGATCAGTCCACTTGGGCCACTGCCTGGCTGCTGCAGAAGATAGTCTTTACTTAGTTGCCTCGAATAGGGCAGAACCCAAATGTAATTGCAGAGAGAATTCACAGGATCCATTGTTCCTAGAAATCTAAACTTTAAGAATCATGAAAACAGCCAGAAGAGTTCCCAGAGAATCATAGTATGCCAAAGCCTTTGACTGTGTGGATCACAATAAACTGTGGAAAATTCTGAAAGAGATGGGAATACCAGACCACCTGACCTGCCTCTTGAGAAATCTGTATGAAGATCAGGAAGCAACAGTTAGAACTGGACATGGAACAACAGACTGGTTCCAAATAGGAAAAGGAGTATGTCAAGGCTGTATATTTGTTACCCTACTTATTTAACTTATATGTAGAGTACATCATGAGAAACACTGGGCTGGAGGAAGCACAAGCTGGAATCAAGATTGCCAGGAGAAATATCAATAACCTCAGATATGCGGATGACACGACCCTTATGGCAGAAAGTGAAGAAGAACTAAAGAGCTTCTTGATGAAAGTGAAAGAGGAGAGTTGAAAAGTTGGCTTAAAGCTCAACATTCAGAAAACTAAGATCATGGCATCTGGTCCCATCACTTCATGGCAAATAGATGGGGAAACAGTGGCTGACTTTATTTTTCTGAGCTCCAAAATCACTGCAGGTGGTAATTGCAGCCATGAAATTAAAAGACACTTACTTCTTGGAATGAAAGTTATGACCAACCTAGGCAGCATATTAAAAAGCAGATACATTACTTTGCCAACAAAGGTCCATTTAGTCAAGGCTATGGTTTTCCCAGTGGTCATGTATGGATGTGAGAGTGGACTATAAAGAAGGCTGAATGCAGAAGAATTGATGCTTTTGAATTGTGGTGTTGGAGAAGACTCTTGAGAGCCCCTTGGACTGCAAGAAGATCCAACCAGTACATCCTAAAGGAGATCAGTCCTGAGTGTTCATTGGAAGGACTGATATTGAAGCTGAAACTCCAATACTTTGGCCACCTCACACGAAGAGCTGACTCGTTGGAAAAGACCCTGATGCTGGGACAGATTGAGGGCAGGAGGAGAAGAGGATGACAAAGGATGAGATGGTTGGATGGAATCACCGACTCAATGGACATGGGCTTGGGTGGACTCCGGGAGCTGGTGATGGGCAGGGAGGCCTGGCGTGCTGCGGTTCATGGGGTCGCAAGGAGTCAGACACGACTGAGTGACTGAACTGAACTGAACTGAAGGCAGACTTAGCAAGTAAAAACAAAAGATGACCAAATAAAGAATTTTTTTAGTCCAAAATTAAACTCTTATTTTATCACCAATACTTTTTTATTGAAATATTGTTGATTTACTATATTGTGTTACTTTCAGGTATACAGCAAAATGATTCAGCTATACATATACATGTATATATCTATATTCTTTTTTCTAATCTTTTCCATTCTAGATTAAATATATTAAATATAATTAATTAAATATATTAAATATAATTCCCTGTGCTATACAGTAAATCCTTATCTATTTCATATATAGTGGTGTGCATCTGTTAATCCCATACTCCCAATTTATCCCTCCCCAGCTCCCCCTCTGGTAATCATAAGTTTGTTTCTACGTCTATATATCTGTTTCTGTTTTGTAAATAAGTTTATTTGTACTACTTTTTAGATTCCACATATGTGCTATGCTGTGCTTAGTCACTCAATCTTGTCAGACTCCTTGCAACCCCATGGACTGCAGCCCAACAGGCTCCTTTGTCCATGGGGTTCTCCAGGCAAGAATACTGGAGTGGGTTGCCAAGCCTTCCTCCAGGGAGTCTTCCTAACTCAGGGATCAAACTCAGGTTTCTTGCATTGGAGGCAGATTCTTTACCACCTGAGCCACCAGGGAAGCCCAAGAATACTGGAGTGGGTAGCCTATCCCCTCTCCAGGGGAACTTCCTGACCCAGGAATCCACCCTGGGTCTTCTGCGTCGCAGGCAGATTCTTTACCAGCTGAGCTACTCAGGGAGCCTTCCACAAATAAGTAATATTATAGAGTATTTGTCTTTTTCTATTGATTTCACTTAATACAGTAATCTGTAGGCTCATCCATGTTACTGCAAATGGCATTATTTTATCTTTTTATGGATCAATAATATTCTGTTGTATATATACACTACATCTTTATTCATTTATCTGTTGATGGACTTTAAGTTTACTTCCATGTCTTGGCTATTGTGAATAGTGCCACTATGAACATCAGGGTGCATGCATCTTTTTTAATGTTTTCATCTTTTTAAGATACATACCCAGGAGTGGGCTTGCTGAATCTATTTTTAGTACTTGAGGAGCCTCCATACTATTTTCCTGATAAATTTTAATTTTAGTTGTTGTTGTTCAGTCACTCAGCCATGTCCAACTATTTGAGACCCCATGGACTGTGGCACACCAGGCTTCCCTGTCCTTCACTATCTCCCAGAGCTTGCTCAAACTCATGTCCATTGAGTCGGTGATGCCATCCAACCATCTCATCCTCTGTCGTCCCCTTCTCCTCCTGCCTTCAATCTTTCCCAGCATAAGGGTCTTTTCTAATGAGTTGGCTCTTCGCTTCAGGTGGCCGAAGTATTGGAGCTCCAGTTTAAGCATCAGTCCTTCTAATGAATATTTGGGATTGATTTCCTTTAAGATTGACTGGTTTGATCTCCTTGTAGTTCAAGGGACCCTCAAGAGTCTTCTCCAGCACCACAGTTCAAAAGTATCAACTTTACAGTGCTCAGCCTTCTTTATCATCCAACTGTCACATTCATACATGACTACTGGAAAACCCACACACAAATAATTTGCTAGCATAAGTCTGTACTAAATATTCATGGCTCTTAGTGCAAATACATTAATTGGAAGCATTATTACACACTGCATTTCATGTTAGAAACCTATTTCCTGGTGATGAGTTTGGACATGAAGAATATGCTCACCCCTCTCCCCCAGACCTGGCTCCCTTAGCGCTAACCTGGCCATGGCAGCTCTGCCATCTGTCTGTCAGTAGCTACAGTGTATATGCAAACATGAGCTGGCCCTAGATAGCAGTCATGGTGATGCATCTTCAGATGTGACCTCCACCAATCTTTTCAAATTTGATACCCAATTGGAGGGCCCCAAAATTTCATGTTAATGGCTGCCAGTCTCAGCTGCCTGGTGAACTAGGATGAAGCTTGCAGAATTTGCAAATCACAAGCACACACCTATCTATCTTTTGTCCCCTTCAGATGCAAGCCAAGGAACTCCATTTCAAACATCAAATCTTAAATTCTCTCTTAAAAAAAAGAAGAAAACCTAACAGAGAGAACAGATTCTGAGAGAGAGAGGCTAAGCTAACCAATCACTACAGCCTGAAAATCCTCTGTGCTTTGTGCTTGAACCACTAGGGGCAACAGAAAGTTGAAAATTCTGTGTGCATGGGCTCATTCTCAAGTGAAAATGCACACATACAAACACACACAGTATTATCCTGGTAGTACCACAACATAGCAGCATTGGGTCCTCAACTCCATTTTCTTAATTAATAAACTTTATTTTTTAGAAGAGTTTCAGGTTCACAGCAAAACTGCACATAAAGTGCACAAAGTTCTTATATTGGCCCAGTCTCTGCTCAGCCTCCCACACAACCAACAGCCCAGTCTCTGCTCAGCCTCCCACACAACCAACATTCCCTGCTAAAAAACTGTACATTTGTTACAATGGGTGAAACTGTAACCAAAAGTGGTGGGGCCCCTGCTCACTGCTCAAAAGCCAATAAAGAGGCCAGGTTGGTGGAAAGGAAAGCTTGCCTTATCCGGATGCCAGCAACTGGGGAGGTGGCAGGAGGCAGATTCCTGCTCAAAGGCCAACTGCCTCTCCACTGACAATCAGGGAGTAAGGGCTCTTGTAGACAGAGGGAGGGGGCTACCGGCAGAAATAACATAGTCAGCTCTGACAGTCATCTTGAAACTGGTGGTCTGACAAGCATTCATCTTGAATGTTTCAAATAGTTAATCTTCAATTCAAGGATCAGTTTGTTCCCATTTCCTTAAGACCAGTTCTTGGAGTTGTGGCCGCTTATGTTATGGCTTATAGTCTAGTCATCATGTAGTCTTCTCCACGTGGTGGGAGTTTCAGTATCTATAAGGCAGCTCACAGAAAATGACCCAGAATATTATCTATAGCCCTTGAGGAAGAACTAAAGGTCCTTGATTTTCCTTAATGACTAAACTCTTATTATTTAACCTTGTTGGACTGTTTTCCTTTGTTTCTGCATTTCCTCACTTCTGTGATTAAATTTATTCTTTAGCTAGTTTTTCCACAGACAAAAGGCAGGTTGAGGTCATAGAGAGGAGGGACTGTAGGATCCTGCTCCATTTCAAGCCTACATTGATAAGTCTTTGTCACGCAGAGTTTATGGTTCACCCCATCCCTGCACCTCTAACTCCTGGCAATTACTGATCTTTTTATTTTCTTTTTCAGCATGCCATATAGTTGGAAATACAGAGTCTGCAGCCTTTTCACATTGGCTTCTTTCACTTCATGACTTGACAGCTCATTTCTTTTGGATGCTCAATAATATTGCCTGGATGTACTACTGTTTATTTATCCATTCACTTACGAAAGGGCGTCTTGGTGGCTTCCAAGTTTTGGCAACTATGAATAAAAACTATTATAAAAATCAATGTGCAGGCTCTTGGGTGGACACAGTTTTCATTTCATTTGGGCAAATATAAAGGTACATGATTGCTAGATTGTATAGTAAGAATGTATTTAGTTTTGTAAGAATCTGTCAAATTTTCTTGCAAAGTGGCTGTGCTATTTGGAATTCCCATCAGCAGTGAAGGAGGGTTCCTGCTACCCTGTATTCTTGCCTGTATTTGGTGTTGTCAGTCTTTTAGATTTTGGCCATTCTAATTCTCAGTGATATTTCATCTTTTGTTATAGTTGCTGTACCATATATATACAGGTGTAAAATATGGTGATTCAAAATTTTTAAAAGTCACAATTATTATAAAATAATGGCTTTTTTCCTTGTGTCATGTTGTAGACCCTTATTGCTTATTTTATGCCTAATAGTTTGTACCTCTTACTCCGTTGCCTTACATTGCCCTTTCCCCCTTCCCTCTCCCCACTGGTAACCACAAATTTGTTCTGTATATCTGTGTCTGCTTCTTTTTTTGTTATATTCACTAGTTTGTTGTATTTTTTATATTCCTTTTTGCTGTCTGCCACAACACCTATTAATGATAAAAATTCTCAGTAAACTAGAAACTTGAGGAACTTCCTCAATTTGCTAAAAAACGTCCGCAAAAAATATACATCTAACATCATACCTAACGGCGATAAACTCAAAGCTTTCCTGCAAAGATTAGGAACAAGTCAAGAATGAGTCCTTTTGCCACTGCTTTCGTACAAAATGCTAAAAGCCCTAATTCATGCACTAAGCCAAGAAAAGTAAATAAAGGGTACAGTATGTCCCCTATACACAAATGAGTTCCATTTCGAAACCACATTTGTAAGTCTAATTTGTTTGTAAATCTTACAAAGCCTACTAGGTACCCAACTAACATAATCAGCTATATAGTACTGTACTGCAATAGGTTTATAATACTTTTCACACAAATAATATGTGAAAAACACAAAAATTAAAATGTTTAAATCTTACAGTACCTTGAAAAGTCCATTAGTATAGTACAGCAGCTGGCATCCAGGGACTGGCATTGAGTGGACAGGGAAGAAGAGTTACTGACTGGAGGAGGGAAAGGAGGTGGAAGATGGTAGAGCTGAAGGATAATCATAAATAGGAGATGGAGGGCCAGCTGCAATTTCACTCATACCTGATATTAATGGCACAGGTTCTGGTTCTGTACTGGAACCAGATGCACATTTGCATCTTTGAAAGTTTGCAATTTGAAGGTTTGTATCTATATATTGGGGAGGAAGAAATGAAACTGTCTTTGTTCACAGATGGAATAATCATCTATATATAAAATCTAAAAGAATGGACAGAACTCTTGGAAATAATTAGTGATTATACAAGGTTGCAGGATACAAGGTCAATATACAAAACTCAATTGCCATTTTTATATTCCAGCAATGAATACATGGGATTTGTAATCGAAAAAAACACATTACCATCTACATTAGTAATCAAAAAAGGGAAATATCTCTATATAAGCTTAGTGAAATATGTACAAACTCTATACAAGAAAAATTATAAAACTCTGAGTAAAGATATAAACAAGAACAAAATCAATAGAAAGTTATCCCATGTTCATTGATAGGAAGACTAGATATTTTAAGATGTCAGTTTTCCCAACTTGATCTATAGATGCAACATGATCCTTATTAAAATCCCAGAAAATTATTTTGTTAATATTAACAAGCTGACTCTAACATTTATAGGGAGAGGCAAAAGACCCAAAAGGTGAACTCAATATTGAAGGAGAAGTACAAAATTAGAGAACTGACACTAGCTGACTTTAAGATTTACCGTAAAGTTACAGTAATTAAGATAATGTGGTGTTGGGGAAAGCAGAGATGATCAGACCAGCAGAACAGAAGAGAGACCTCAGGAACAGAGCCCATAAATACAGCCAACTGATCTTTGGCAAAAGAACAAGATAGTCTTTTCAGCAAATGGTGCTGGAACAACTGGACATCCACACACAAAAGAATGAATCTAGACACAGAACTTACACTCTTCACAAAAATTAACTGAAAATGATTTAAAGACCTAAACGTATAACTAAAAAATGTACAACTCCTAGAAGGTAGCACAGGAAAAAGCCTAGATGAACTTGGTTATATATGGCAATGACTTTCCAGATACAACACTGAAGTCATTAGTGAAAGGAAATTTTGGTAAGCTGGACTTCTTTATTGTTAAAAACTTCTGCCCTGTGAAAGATGATGTGAAGATAATGAAAATACAAGTCACAGACTGGGAGAAAATATTTCCAAAAGTCAAATCTGATAAAGGACTGTTATCTAACATATACAAAGAACTTTATAATTCAGGGATTTACTGGTGGCTCAGCTGGTAAAGAATCCACCTGCAATGCGGGACACCTGGGTTCAACCCCTGCATTGGGAAGATTCCCCGGAGAAGGGAAAGGCTACCCACTTCAGCATTCTGGCCTGGAGAATTCCATGGACTATACAGTCCATGGGGTTGCAAAGAATCAGAGACACACTTCACTTTAAAATTCAACAATAAGAAAATAAAGAACTCTATTTTTAAATGGGCAGAAGGAATCTCATCAAAGAATATATAAGGATGGCAATTGAACACATGAAAACATGTGCAACATCAGATGTCAACAGGAAATTGCAAGTAAATGTTAAAAGGAGCTGCTTATATAGGTTGCATACTAATCCCTTAACAGTCATATGAGTTGCAAATGCTTTCTCTCACTCAGTAGGTTGTCTTTTTGTTTTACTGATGGTTTCCTTTGCTGTGCAAGGCTTTAAAGTTTAATTTGGTCCCATTTGCTTACTTTTGCTGTTCTTTCCTTTAGGAGACACATCCAGAAAAATATTGCTGTGATTTATGTCAAAAAGTGTTCTGCCTCTGTTTTTTCCAAGACTTTTATAGTATCTGATCTTACATTTAGATCTTAAATCCATTGTGAGCTTATTTTTGTGTGTGGTGTTAGAGAATGTCCTAATTTCATTCTCTTCCACGTAGCAGTCCAGTTTTCCCAGAACCACTTATAGAAGAGATTATATATTCCTGCTCCCTTTGTCATATATTAATTGACTATAAGTGTGTAGGTTTATTTCTGAGCTCTCTATTGTATTTCATCAATCTACATTTTATTTTTGGGCCATTACCATATTGTTTTGATTACTGTAGCTTTGTAGTACAGTCTGAAGTCAGGAATCATGATTCCTCCAGCTTTGTTCTTTCTAAAGGCTATTTTGGCAATTCATGGTCTTTTATGTTTCCATGCAAATTTTACAATTATTTTTTCTAATTCTGTGCAAAAAGCTCTTGGTATTTTGATAGGGATTGCATTGAATCTGTGGATTGTCTTGGATGGAATAGTCATTTAAGCAATATTGAGTTTTACAATCCAGTCCAAGAACACTGTATATATTTCCATCTGTTTGTGTCTTCTTCAATTTATTTCATCAGTATCTTATAGTTTTCTGAATACAAGTCATTTACCTCCTTATAGGTTTATTCCTAGGTATTTTATTCTTTTTGATATGATGGCAAATGAGATTATTTCCTTAATTTCTCCTTTTGCTGGTTTGTTGTTAGTGTATAGAAATGCAACAGATTTACAACTCAACATCAAAAAACAAATCACTGGGTTAAAAAATGGGCAGAAGAATTGAATAGACATTTTTTCAAAGAGGAGATACAGCTGGCCAAGAGACACATGAAAAGATGGCCAGCATCACTAATCATCAAGGAAATGCAAATCAAACTCAAAATGAGACCACCTCACATCTGTCAGACTGGTTGTTATCAAAAAGAATACAAATAATACATGTTGGAGTAAGGGAACATTTGTGCAGTGTTGATAGGAATGTAAATTAATGCAGCCACTGTGCAAATCAACACGGAGGTTTTGTAAAGAACTAAAATAGAACTACCACATGCAGGTCAAGAAGTAACAGTTAGAACCAGACATGGAACAACAGACTGGTTCCAAACTGGGAAAGGAGTACAAGGCTGTATATAGTCACCCTGCTTATTTAATTTATATGCAGAGTACATCATGCAAAATGCTGGGCTGGATGAAGCACAAGCTGGAATCAAGATTGTCAAGAGAAGTATCAATAACCTCAGATATGCAGATGATACTAGCCTGATGGCAGAAAAGGAAGAGGATCTAAAGAACTCTTGATGAAAGTGAAAGTGGAGAATGGAAAACCTGGCTTAAAGCTCAACATTCAAAAAACTAAGATCATGGCTACTCGTCCTGTCGCTTCATGGCAAATAGATGGGGAAACAATGGAAACAGTGACAGATTATTTTCTTGGGCTCCAAAATCACTGCAGATGGTGAGTGCAGCTGTAAAATTAAAAGACACTTGCCCTTTGGAAGTAAAGCTATGACAAACCTAGAGAGTGTATTAAAAAACAGAGTACATTACCATATGTAAAATAGATAACCTACAGGAATTTGCTGTATGGCTCAGGAAACTCAAACAGGGGCTCTAGAGGGGTGGTGTGATGGGGAGGGAAATGGGAGGGAGTTTCAAAAGGGAAGGGATATATGTATACCTATGGCTGATTCATGTTGAGGTTTGACAGAAAACAGCAAAATTCTGTAAAGCAATTATCCTTCGATAAAAAATAAATTAATTTAAAAAAAAAAAGCAGAGACATCACTTTGCCAACAAAGGTCCAGACAGTCAAACTATGGTTTTTCCAGTAGTCATGTATGGATGTGAGAGTTGGACTATAAAGAAAGCTGAGCACCGAAGAATTGATGCTTTTGAACGATGGTATTGGAGAAGACTCTTGAGAGTCCCTTGGGCAGCAAGGAGATCAAATCAGCCAATCCTAAAGAAAATCAGTCATGAATATTCATTGGAAGGACTGATGCTAAGGTTGCAGCTCCAAAACTTTGGCTACCTGATATGAAGAGCCAACTCATTGGAAAAGACCCTGATGCTGGCAATGATTGAGGGCAGGAGGAGAACTGGGGGACAGAGGATGAGATGGTTGGATGATATCACTGACTCTGCGGACGTGAGTCTGAATAAACTCCAGGAGATAGTGAAAGACAGGGAAGCCTGGCATGCTGCAGTCCACAGGGTTGCAAAGAGTCAGACACAACTGAGTGACTGAATAGTAACAAAAGGTGTTGAATTTAGCCAAGTCCTTTTTCTGTATCTATTGATATGATCATGTGACTTTTACTTTTTAGAATGTTGATATCATGGAAAACAGTCATTGATTTTTCAAATGTTGAGCCAGCCTTGCATATTTGGGATAATTTTCACTTGTCCTTGGAGTATAATTCGTTTTATACATTTACTCAATTTTATTTTCTTATATTTTGTTGAAGATTTTTGCATCTTTGTTCACAAAAATATTGGTCTGCAGTTTTCTTGTAATATCTTTTGTCTGATTTTAGTACTAGGGTAATACTAGCCTCAGAATGTGTTTAGAAGTAGTCTTTCTGCTTCTGTTTTCTGGAAGATATCGTATAAAATTGATATCATTTTCCCCCTTAAATCTTTGGTAGAAGTCACTAGTTAACTCACCTGTCTGGTTCTTTCTGTTTTGGAAGGTTATTAGTCAGCCTTGCTGCAATGTCCATTCAGTTTGCTTTCTTCTTGTGTGACTTTTGGCGGCTTGTGTCTTTCAAGGAATTGGTTCATTTCATATAGGCCATCAAATTTGTGAGCATACAACTGTTCACTATAATTTTATTATAATCTCATGACCTAATTTATTTCCCTTTTTCACTTTTGATAATAATAATTTGTATATCATCTCTCTTTTAATTTTAGTTTTTAGTATGGCTAGAGAGTTGTTTATTTGACTTTTTCAAAGAATCACCTTGTGGTTTCCTTGACTTTTCTCTATGGTGCTTTTACTTTCAAATTCATTGTTTTCTGTTCTGATTTTTATTATTTCTTTTGTTCTCCTAATTTTTGCTTATTTTTCTCTTCTTTTACTAGTTTCTTGTGATGCAAGCTTAGATTATTGATTTTAGACAATTCTTTCCTTCTAACACATGCAGCCAATGCTGTAAATTGTCTTCTAAGCAGTGTTTTCACTGCATCCCACAAATGATATGCTCTATTTTCATTTTGTTCCAGACATTTTAAAATTTCTCTTGAGATTTCTTTTTTGACACATTTAGAAATATGCTGTTTAATCTCTAAGCATTTGGGGATTTTTCAGGTATTTTTCTGTTACTGATTTTCTAGCTTAATTCCACTGTGGTCTGAGCACAGACATTGTATGATTTCTATTTTGTTAATTTGTTAAGGTAAGTTTTTTGGCCCAGAGGACAATCTATCTTGGTGATTGTTCCATGTAAGCTTGACAAAAATGTGTAATCTTCTTTTGTTGGTTGAAATAGTCAATAGGTGTAAATTATAACCAGTTGATTGATGGTGCTGTTGAGATCAATTATGCCTTTACTGATTTTCTGTCAGCTAGATCTGTCCATTTCTTACAAAAAAGTGTGAAACATTCCAACTATAATAGTGGAGTCATCTCTTTCTCCTTGCAATTCTATTAGTTTTTGCCTCATATGTTTTGACACTGCTATTAAATGCACACACATTAAGGATTATTATGTCTTCTTGGAGTAATGATCTCTTTATTATTATGTAATGTCCCTCTTTATCCCTGACAATTTTCCTTGCTATGAAATCTGCTCTGATATTAATATTGCTGCACATACTTTCTTTTCGTTAGGAGTTCTGGCCTGGTATATCTTTCTGCATACATTTACTTTCAAACTATATATATCATAGTAATATATTGGATTTCTTATAGACAGCATATAGTTGGGAACTATACAAGAGAACTTTTCTCTGATCGTTTACTATGAGGATGTGGCAGAGTTCCTGGCAGTAACAGCCATACAGTTGTGGGAGCGCCAGGACTGGGCTCTCCCCTGGAGTTTTGAACCCTCAGGTTGCCTCCACTGGTCCTCTAGCAATTTATCACTTACAGCTCAGGGGTTCCTGTCCCGCTCCTGGTGTCTGCAGAGGTGTTAGCTTTGGTAAGTTGTGATCCTTTGACCCCACGATAGGACAGAATTAAAGGACAAAGTAGATGGTTAAATAGTTAATCACTGAAGGGTTGTATGTAGAAAGTAAAGTATGAGAGACCGTGTAAGTTAATGGTCACTCAAGAAAGCAGGCTCGCTTGGCAACAAAACCAAGCAACAGAAGCGTAAGACGTGTTCCCAAACAAAAAAACCACAAAGGAATGAGACCCACATCCTGCCCAGTGAACTCAGTAAGTTAATTATTCCTCTGACATGCTCCTCTGCACACACCAAAAACAAAAATATAGGGGAAAGGTGATATTATACTGAAACCTGAGATGATTTGCCATATTTCTGTGTATGTTTCTGCCTTTAGCTTCCATGGTGCCACAACAGTCCTAGTCGGGCCATGAAAGGTCAAAAAGTCTCCTGCCCAACAGTAGGAATGAATGCTGGAAGACCTGAAGAATGAGGAAGAGGTGGTCTTCTCCCCCTCCCCACTTTCCTTTACTTATAAAAATGTAGCCTCCCGAGTCCTTGGGGCAGCACCTCCTCGCCTGCCCACTTGACTCTCTCACAAGCATCCTATGCTAATAAACGTCCTTACCTGTCACTGTGCCCCTCGCTGAATTCTCTCTGCACCAAGACAGAAGATCCCAAGCTCTACTGAGTCCTTAAGTCCTGAAATGTGTCCTGCGGGGTTGGCTATCAGTCCCTCCAGTTTTGAGGGCAGAGGTTTTCCCTGCAATTTCACTTTTCCAACAGATATAAGAAGAGTTGCTAGTTTTTTCAATTTGCTCAGCTTTCTATTTGTTTTTGAAATGGAGGGGTGTTGTTTAAGCTCCTTGCATGCCAGACCACAAAGCAGAAGTCCTTTCCTCAATTCTTTTTAAGGTTAAAGACTATGTGAAAAAAATCTCATATTTAAAAAATTCTCTTAAAATATTGATTACTCTGTGACTCAGTGTGGCCTATCTAAAGTCTTTAAGAGAGAAAAATTGCTCTGTGCTTGAGCAGGGAAAACTGACTATTCCAACATCCTTTATAGCTTTGTTTAATAAAACATGAGCGCTGCCACATCTTTTCTGTCTCCGTCTTTACATAAACTGCAGAAAACGCAGAGTTAGAGCCATTGCATCAAGTAGCTCTCTCTTGGCTTGGATTTCAGGCAGAGGCCTCTCTCCCAGACTCTTCTTTCAAATGCACTCATTTCTTTCCTCCCCATAGTAATGATTTATTTCTTATAATTTGCCTCAAGTCTTTTGTGCAAATAGGTCTGGTATAAATAGCCATCATCTTTGAAAAAGGAAGTTCTCATTTTAAAATATTCTCTGGATAAGAAGAGTTCTTCAAGAAGATACTTAAATAAACCAGTGGTGATTCTGCAGACATAAACAGAGAGTTTTCTGTGCTTGTAGGAACCATCAGAAGGTGAAGGTCTCATCCCAGAAATTAGTGTGAGTCTAGCTGAGGCTGGACCACAGATGAGAATATACAGACAGGAGGGAAAACTTTGTAGAAGTACTAAGCAGAAAAGTTTTATCAACTGACCTTTAAAGAAGAACCAGTTCACTAAGAACAATTTTTACTAAAAGCCCCGGTGCTGGCACCACTAAATTCCATGATCTGATTCACTCCTCAGCGGGCACACTGGAGCCTGAGTGCTAATGGATGTGGACAGAAGTGTGAATGTCAATTCTAATTCCTGGGAAAGCATTTTAGGAAGGGCCCCTTCATGAGTCAGGGCTTAAAATAAGCACAGGGAAAGTCAGAGGAACCCCATTCTTCTCGGGGCTCCAGAAGGACACAGGCAGATTCTAGGCACCTACGGAGATATCAGTCTGGTTCCAGCTCCCGAGAAGCCAGCAGACACATGTCCACTGGCTGCCAGCCCTGCCTACCACTAGCCTCCTCACCCAACCTCAAGGCAGGATTCTACCCTGTCCTCTGGCTTGGCCAAGAGACACACTGGCTTTGGAGTTTTAAAGTATAACAGAGGGGGGAAAAAGTCAAAACACACACAGTTATAGCCACCTTTATAGGCACATCCCTGGATTTTAATGAATCACTAAGTTAAATGTTAACACCACCTATCTAACTTTTTGTCCTATTGAGCAGAAATGTTATTCTTGCACCGCTCTGGGTGTTGAGACATTCTGTCTTCAAATATTTCTCTCCTCTGATAGGATGGTTCTAGAAGGGCAGCTCCCAGACCACAGCCTGCTAGAAATGCAAATTCTCTGGCCCACTTCCAGACCACTGAATCAAGAACCCAGGGGGCTGACATGAGATCAGAGTTGTAGCTGTCCTCCAGGAGGTTCAGAGCATCTCCCCCTGAAAGTACTGTCCGGGTAAACCTGCTTTCACCCCTCCATCCCAGAATGCTCCCCCTCCAGAATTTGGCTGCTCCCCAAAGGGGCAGTTCACCATGAAGACAACCCCACATGGCAGCTCCCCTCTTCCAGCTCAGGTACTTTGGGGTGAGTGTCTCCCCTCTCTGATGGCCAGGTCCTCTGCTGCATGGTGGTGAAATTAAGGCTCCCATAGTGGGGTTGAATGGAGAGTCATCAAATTAAGAAAGTAAGTCCCTAGCATATGAATCAATTCTGTTCTAAGAGCATGTTCAAAGTCTCATTTATTCGTAAGTCCAACAAAGTTAGCCTAGGTACCCAACTGACACAGATGGTTATATAGTACTGTACTATGAAAGTGAAAGTCACTCAGTCATGTCTGACTCTTTGGACCCCATGGACTATACAGCCCATGGAATTCTCCAGGGCAGAATACTGGAGTGGTTAGCCATTCCCTTCTCCAAGGAATCTTCCCAATCCTTGGATCAAACCCAGGTATCCCATATTGTAGGTGGATTCTTTACCCACTGAGTCACCAGGGAAGCCCACTGCACTGTAATAGGTTTATAATACCTTTCACACAAGTAATACACACAAAACAAGCAAAAAATGAAAATATTTTTAATCTTACAGTATAGTACCTTGAAAAGTACAGTAGGACAGTACAACAACTGGCATATACATCGAGTGAAAAGGCAAAAGGAATCACTGACTGGAGGAGGGAAAGGAGGTGAGAGATGGTAGAGGTGAAGGATTGTCAGCAATAGGGGATGGAGGGCAAGGTGCAGTTTCACTGAGTCCTGACTTTAATGGCATAAGTTCTGTGCTTGGAATAAAGATACTGAATCACTGTACTCTATCCAGTACTGTACAGTGAAGTGCACAAATGCACAACCACTTGTGGAGGATGCACACACACGACAATGTACACCAGACACATGTGCTAACTTATGCGACTGGACATGAGAATGCAGGTTTGCATCTTTGAAAATTCACACCTTGAAAGTTCATATGCAGTGGACTTACTGTATATGCGAAGCTCACTGAACATAGCAGAGGCTCAATAAATGGCCATTATTTCCTCGCACCTAAAAGAACTATGCAGCCCCTGTTCTATCCTAACTGTCCTATGGATTGTTCAACACCCATCACTAACTCAATTTACTTCCCCATGAAGATTTCTTAATGTTCCAGTGAGAATTTGTCTTTCCTTTTTGGAGCTGCAGAAAGATTTTTTCCCTTCTACTAAATCTTGCATTGATCTGTTGTCCTACATGTGACTTTCCTCTTTCGCTCCCCAATGAAAGCACTGCTGAAACAGGAGCCCACCATCCCCAGCCCTGGAGGACCCCGGGGCCTTCCCAGAGCACAGAGACCACAGCACAGACGGGTTTTCTAACACCTGCCAATTTGTGGTATTTGCAGTACAATGCAAAGCTGAAGCAGACACCAGGTTTCTGCTTCAACCACCTTCTTTCCGATTGGTGATAGGAAGTCAGTGGGTTTCCACAGGACTCTTTAGGCACATATATTTTCCACTCTGTCCTGCAGAATGGGGACCAATGTCTAGAAGCATTAATCACTCAACTGAGTACACAGTACTGCCATGGGTCTGATGTGTTCCCAAATACACAGGTTAAAGTCCTGCCCCCAGTATTTCAAAACACAGCTGTGGATTCAGGGCCTTTGAAGAGGTAACTAAGTTAAGTTAGACTGAGCTCTGTACGTGGGTCCTAGTCCAATCTGACTGGTGATTCTATAAAAAGAGGAGCTGCTGACACAGACACATACGGAGGGAGGGCCACGTGAGGACACGGGAAGAAGACGGCCGACTACAAGCCCGAGATAGAGTCCTCAGTGGGAACCAGCCCTGCCCACACCTTGATCTCAGAGTTCCAGCCTCAGGACTTGGAGGAAACATTCCTCTGTTGTTCAAGCCACCCATTCTGTGGTATTTTGTGATGGCAGCCCCAGGACACTAGTGCAGCTCTCTCCAGGGGCCCAGTGACATTGACCACACACAGCAAGTGTGGTCCATAGACCACACGACAGGCTCAAGTCTCCCAGGAGGGAGGGTGGATGTGAAAGGTGGGTCCTCCCAGTCTGATAGAAGGGAGGAAGCTCAGGGAAAAGACACCTCTGGGAGGGGCTGGCAGCTACTGGGGGACACCATGGAACCACAGAGGAGTTGCAGCAAGAGATGGCTCTGGAGGCTGCTCCTCGTTGCCCCTATCTGGCTTCCCAACCATTCTGCTCATGAGGCCATTTGTCCTTGGGTCCCACTGCCCACCTTTCCCCATCTCCGGATGTGGGTGTGTCTTCAACAGAAGCCCCACAGACTCACAACACCAGGTCGTGTGCCCAGGTGCTGCTGGGGGCCCAGTAGAGACCAGGTGTGTCAGCAAGGCTTTATCCAAACTTCATATTCCTTTATTCTAGGGGCAAAAAGTCTTCTTTCCCTAGCTCTGTGAGAAACCCCACCCTCTCAGCCTCCCCCAGCTCACTCTAGGGGTCCCAGGCCATGCTCCCCACATGCTGAGCCCCACTGCAACCTGGCTGCCTGTGGGCAACTTGCAGCAACCCGCCATTCCCTGGTTTACCTTCCAATAGAGCCCACTCAGCCCACACTCACTTAAGATGAACTGCATATTTATGTCCCCACAAATGTTTATGGTAAAGCCCTAACCCCAACTGGATGACATTTGCAGGGGAGGTCTTTGGATGGTGATAAGGTTCAGACTAGGTCGAGATCATGAGGTGGGGCCATAATAGAATCTGAGCCCTTAGACAGAGACAGAAATACAAGAGCCCTTTCTCATTGCCCCATATGGACACAGAGAATTAGGAAGTCGGGCCTCTCCAGACCAGACCTTCAGTCTTGGACATCCAGCCCCAGAACCATGAGGAGTGTCTGGCGTTTTAGCACCAGTCTTTGGGGTTGTCATTGAAGCCAGATGACACTTCTCACTTAGGTCATCATGCACCCCTGCCTGTCCTCTCCTAGAGGTTTCACTATCCACCCCTTTCAGGGCTTCCTCTGTCTTCATCAGCCTGCTCTGGGCTCAGCTCTGTGCACAGGCCCTGGAGAGGAGGACAGTCTATGCTCAGAGTCCCCAGTCCCCTGGTCTTCAAACCAAAGTCTCCACCCCATGACCCTCAAGCTCTGATCAGGGAGGATCTTCATTCCCTCTTGGCAGCCACCCTCATCACCTACTTTTGGACCAATCTTGACCCACCTGAAGGTGGGATGAAAAGTGCTGAGTGCCAACTGAGAACCCCCACTACATTCCTTTAAGAGTCTGTTACATTTTTCTGCACACTGGTAACAGAGTTACTTGGACTGTGGATGGGGAAAGACATCAAACCAATGCTAAAGGGAGAAAACAATATCTTCAATAATCCCACCAGTGAGACCCAGCAAGGTCACTCTGGATACCCTAGAGGAGGGAAGCTTATAAAAGGTTGAAAGGAACAATGAGGTCTTGTCTCAGATCAAAGACTGCCTCGAACTTAGCAATATCTTAATCCGTAGTATTTCTGTTTTCAGAAAGGGAAGAAATTTCAAAGCCAGACTACATGCCATCTCCAGCCTCCGGGTCCGCTTTCTTGTCCATGGTCTTACAAAGGCCACTACCCAGTAAGGGCTGTGGTCATCTCCAGTGCAATGGCCTCCCTTTCTAGACTAAGGACTGTTTTCATATCAGACCTGCCCGCCATGTTCCTGACTGTCTCCATTCTTGACAAGTGTCACCCAGTCTTAGACTGAGCCTCCATCAGCCTCAGCAGGATTTAGATGCATCCGGGCACATCCTTCTTGCAGCACCTCAATGCTTAGAGTCCCTGATTTATGCACCTGTCTGGTGAATGGGCCCTGATGCCCTGGTTAAAGGATCACCTCCCCCTCCCTGTTCAGGAGACAATGTGCCCTTCTCAGCCGGCTCTCAGTGATGGTGAGATCCTCCGGGTGGACGCAGTGCTAATGGTGTCCTGGACAAGACATGTGGCTGAAACTGCCCAAAGCAGGTCTGGATCACTCTGTCCCATGGAGTCCACAGTCACTCGTCTCTAGCTGGAATAAAACAACGGTTTTGAAGAGTTCTAAGTCTGGGGAGGTAGAGATAGAAACTTCTCAGTGTGCCATCTTTGGCTGTGAAATAGTAGTTCTCTGGCCAGAGGCTGTGCCGGAGGGACAGACCTACTGCCCAGGGCAGGCTGAAGCCAGTGGACAGCAAGGTGACTGTCACACTGTCCCTGAGAAAAGCACCCCGGTGGGCTCTCAGGAAGCTTGGTGCCCAGGAGAGCCCATTCAGGGCAGGAGGAGCATCTGAAGCGGCTACTGAAGGCTGCACAGAGAGGTCCCCAGTCCCATGCGTCTTCCCCTAGTTCAGGGCCCAAGGGCAATCCTTCCAGTTCTGTCCTCCTGTGCACCTGGACGGGAGAACCCTGGGGAGCTGGAGGGACAGGGGGCATCCTTCACCAGCCTCAGCTCCATGCCTGGTCCTTGTGTCATCAGGGTGACCCTCAGCCACTCCCCACATATCAGAGAAGGGATGTTTTAACAAAATTGGACAGTCACTCCAATGTTCATTGCTGTTTACAATAGACAGTATATGGAAACAACTTAAATTTCCATTGATAGAGAAATGGATAAAGACGTGGTACATACATACAATGGAATATTATTCCACCATTAAAAAAACAAAACAATGCCATTTGAACCTACACAGAGGGACCTAGAGATGGTCATACCTAGTGAAGTAATTCAGACAGAGAAAGACAAATGACATATGGTATTACTTATATGTGGAATTTAAAATGTGACACAAATGACCTTATATATGAAATAGAAACAGACTCACAGACATAGTGAACAAACTTGTGGTTGCCAAGGTGGAGGGGTTGTGGGGGAGGGATGGAGGGGGAGCTAGGGATTAGCAGATGCAAACTACTGTGTTTGGAATGGATAAGCAACAAGGTCCCGCTGTATAGCACAGGAAGCTATATTCAGTATCTTGTAATAACCTATAATGGAAAAGAATATGAAAAAGAATATATATAAAACTTTGCTGTACACCTGAAAAAAAGCACAACATTCTAAATGATCTTCCCAACCCAGGTATCGAACCCAGGTCACCCTCATTGCAGGCAGATTCTTTATCAGCTGAGCCACAAGGGAAGCCCTAAAAGAGCTATACTTCAATTTGAAAAAAAAAGATTTGATTGTCATGTTCTTGAGCTTTCTCATTAAGAAATCAAGCGTCACTAGTGTTCAAACTGAGCCCAAGTGCATGTCTAATTAGAACACAGTCACCAGGCTATTTACAGGGAGATTATATATATATATATATATATACACACAAACAAACACATATGATGGGGAGATAGATATGCATGTGTGTATACTTACATGTAGATACATAGATCACTTACATGTATGTATATGTTACATATACTGTGTGTATACACACATACGTAAAAATGGAATATATGATTGCTTAAAAACAATGGAAAGAGAAACTCACAGCCTAAGAAGCCTCCTGGGAAGAGCCTCCACAACAGAAGGAAGGAGAGCTCAGGGCTGACTCAGAGGCGACAGACCCCACAGCTGTACAGCTCCATAGGTATCCCTCCACCAAGGAATCAATCACCCTCTGCTGGGAGGTATCCCAGCCACTTTCAAGTGGAGGGTGATGGGTGAGTGCACACAGCTTGGATGGCCACATCCACAAAGGGAGCTGCACCCTGTGCCCAGCACCGAGGCCTGGAAGAACGGCCTGGGAGCATGGCCTGGGCCCAGGCCCGTGGATGTGGAGCACTCACCAAAGGAAGAGGCTTTCTGGATGCGCAGAGTGTCTGCCCAGGATGGCCATCAAGTCAAAGGGTCGCATCAATGTGCACACAACACCCTGCTGTGTGAGAGAGGGGCGTGAACACCCACACATACAGGTGTGCACACAATAGACGCTATGTGTTACAGAGACACACTCATGGGCACTCTGTGTGTGTCTGTGTTAGTCACTCAGCTGTGTCCAAATCTTTTCAACCCCATTGGACTGTAGCCCACCAGGCTCCTCTGTCTATGGGGATTCTCCAGGCAAAAATACTGGAGTGGATTGCCATGCCCTCCTCCAGGGGAATCTTCCCAACCCAGAGATCGAACCCAGGTCTCCCGCACTGCAGGCAGATTCTTTACCATTTGAGCCACCAGAGACGCACCCAGGCATATGCTGCATCTACACAAAGGCAACAGAAAAGAACCCAGGTCCAGTGCAGAGCATCCTTAAGGAAAGGGAGCACCAAGGCAAGTTCTGAGTGAGGCTCCTTTCAGTTTTGACTTTGGAATCATGCAATATTTTACAAACCCAGGAAGCAAAACTAAATATAAAGAAAGCAATCTCTGAAAATTGGAAAACAAAAATGGACCTAACTGTAACTCTGATTGGTGACATAACTATATTGAAAAGAATTATTTCAAATGACTAGAAAACACATTATTTTTGCAGCCTTAGGTTAAAGCCTAGGAATAAAAAGAACTACAAAAATCACCTTAAACTACATTCACCAGCTTTAGTGTTAGTAAGAATGCTGGTATTTTATATGTTATACTCATAATTATTTAGTAAGAGAAAGCAATTGAGAAATTATATCAATATCATTAAAAACTGACATTCAACTGAAATGGATACATGTATAAAATCAAAGAAGTCAAACAAAATCTTTGTGATGTTGGATTTGAAATGGAAATATCAGGAAGAATTCTTGAGTTATTTTTTTCCTTCTTTGCATATCTCCTGGCTCTGTCTATGAGAAACCTGGAAGCAATGGCAACCCAGCATTCATGAGCACCCCAGATGCCCAGATGGTCATCTAGAAATACATTTCCCACCCACAGGAAACCCACAAGCCTGAGAGAGAAATGGGCAGTGCAGGAAGTGTGTGAAAAAAGCCTGGGGAATCTCATTGTACCAGAAAACAAAGATGTCATCAGATACATCTTATTCTTACAAAAGAATGTGGCCTGGAGAGGCTCCACTAAAATAAAATTAAAATAGACAGTAGGAAGCTGCTGTATAGCACAGGGAGCTCAACTTGGTGCTCTGTGGTGACCTAGAGCGGTGGGAGGGAGGCTCCAGAAGGAGGGGACACGTATATACATATAGCTGAGTCACTTGGCTAGACAGAAGAAACTTATACCTCTTTGTAAAGCAACTATAGCCTAAGTAAAAAAAAACATTAATTTTGAAAAAGGCAATTTGAACTATCAAACTATCAAAACGTGTGTGTGTGTGTATGTTAGTCATTCAGTTGTGCCCAAATCTATGTGACCCCATGGACTGTAGCCTGCCAGGCTTCTCTGTCCATGGGATTCTCCAAGCAAGAATACTGGAGTGGGTTGCCATTTCCTTCTCCAGGGGATCTTCCCAACCCAGGAATCGAATTCAGGTTTCCCGCATTGCAGGCGGACTCATTACCATTTAAACCACCAGGGAGCTGCCAAAGGGGATAATAACTGCAATGAATTAGAACACATCAATTAGGTAAGAATTATACTCAACACACACACACGTGCGCGAATGCACACACCACGCTTGTTTCTGACCCACAGCTGCTAGGACACCAATTCATTATTAAAAAACTAGTCAAGAGAGTCAAGTAAGTATCATCTCTAGCCCAGACAAACTGTATTTCAAGGGAACCAGATAATTGTGGAGGAAAAGTCATTCTGTACAGAAGGATGGCACATGATCATCCAGGATGAAATTAAGAGTTTGAAAAGTCACCCTTCTGAAGCCCTTTAGTGACCTAAGGGACCTGGACCAGAGTCATCCAGGACTGCTCAACTCTGCTGAAGAGGATGGCGGGACCCTTCCACTGCCAGTCAGAGTGATGCCTGAACCCACTGACCTTCCCAACACCACCAAACGGACAAGCAGAACCTGAGCCTCCAGTGGGATGAGGAACCCCCTCCCCTGCCAGTGTCGCTCTTGGCAGAAGAATCAGCATCTACACAGCTGTAACTCTGGTCCTTTACAGGAAACAAGGATCCAAGGGGCATATCACCTGAGATGGGACAACCTGGTTGGATCCTGACCCAAGCAAACCAGATGTTCAGAGACTGTTGTGAGACAACAAGAGAAAACTGAACACGTTGTGAATATAAAATGACATTAAGAAATTGCCAAGAAGAATTTTAGGAGATATTGAGACTACACTGAAAGGAAGTTTCTGTTTACTACAGTTTCCTGGTAAGATATTGATTGGTGAGACTGATGAGATGATATGTCTGGGATTTTCAACCTAGAGGGGTGGGATAGGGAGGGAGATGGGAAGGAAGGGATATATGTATACCTATGGCTGATTCATGTTGAGGTTTGGCAGAAAACAATAAAATTCTGTAAAGCAATTATACTTCAATAAAAAAAACAAATAAAAATTTAACAATTTACAGAAAAAAGAATGAGGGTATCTGAAACAGAAATGGTAACTGTTGATGCTGGGTATGATTAGCATGTGCCCACAAAAAAAATTAATTAAAAAAAAAAAAACAGAAAGGACAGCTTCAGAGGAGAATGTGTCTCTCACTAATATCACCTTCTAGCTGAGACCCTGGACTCCTGGCCGAGGCCTTCAGGTCAGAGGCTTAAGATAAAGGGCAAAATCACACAAGGGCACTTTTCTTACTCAAACCCTGGGAGGTGCCCATGCTAGTAAGAGGGGGCAGGTCACCCTGATAATTGGACCTCACTTCTCCTGGGACACTGAGTAAAAACAACATCCTCAGCAGTAGGCTGGATAGAAGGACATCCTAAAATGTGCCAGAGGAGACTGCAGAGAACTTGGGCAGTAAGAAGCCCTTGGCAGATGGAAGATATATGCGTGACAGCACAGAAACCATGGTGACCACCATGCTGTGGCCTGGAGCCTGTCTGTGTCTCTGGTAGATCAGAGGGAGGTTTCTGAAGGGGTGATGTGTCATCTAATACCTTTCGGGTGAACAAGAGTTCATCATGACAGGAGTGAGGGGGGAGGATCTGAGAGCTGTTCCCCATAGAGAGCAACTCAGGGTGGCTGGGTCATCTCTTTTGAGGCAGAAAGTGATAAAAGTCAAGGTTGCATATAAACTAAAAAGGATTTTCCATGTCATTCCCCCAAAATGTGAATTTTACAGAGACAGTGCAGTTGTAGAAGGTTTGTCAGCAGGGGAATAGCAAAGAATTGCACTCTAAATAGAATAGCAAAGAATTGAGTAATCAGAAAGATCACTCTTGCTGACGTGTGGGTGATTGGCAGCCTAGGGTGATGGCTGAGGACACAGGAGCCCGTGGAGGCCATGCTGGTGACCTAGGCGGCAGGGATGGGGGCCAGGCCACAGGAGGAAGATGCAGCTAAGTGGACACACAAATGCTGGAGAGCTCTCAGTGTCCCTCCCTTGAACCAGCTCTAAGATGACCAATGAATTAAAGAGGAGGATGAACATTAGGTGGGTAGCTGCTGCTTGCAGCATCAACAAATAAGAGGAGGCAATTTCATAAGAAAAAAAAAAGTGCCCCTCTAAGAAAAACCTCTGCATCAGCCCCACGCTGCTTTCTCTGAGTGGCCTTGGTCTTCCTTCACCCTGAAGAGCATGAGCCTATGCAGATGGTGATACTGGTGGTGTCAGGAAAACAGAAGCGGTCATCTTGCTCAAAACTATCAATAGACAAACCAAAGGCTGTTTATTCAAGGACATTTCATTCTACATTGATAAGTATCCTTATTAAAGAAATCTCTCCAGGAGGAATTTTTGATGTTGCATTCTTCAAAGCTCCAGCCCCAAATCATCTTTTCCCATCAAATCAGTTATTTTTAAAATAAGAATTTCGATAAATGCCACAGTTTCAATCTTTACCTAGAGCAGTGGTTCTCAATCAAGGGCTAATTTGCTTCCCCAGGGGCCAGCTGACAATGTTTAGAGACAGATTGAGTTGTCACAACTGGGAAACAGGTACTGCTGGAGCCTAGGAACCAGGGATAATGAAAAACATCCTGCAATGTACACATTGTCCCCCACAATACAGACTAGGTCAACCCAGGGTGTCAACGATGCTGAGGTCAAGAAACTCTGCTGTGGACCCCTTCAGAGCTTCAGACTTGTGTAAACTGAGGCAATAACAGTTCTGCCTGAATGCACCATCCCCATCTCACACAGAAAGGAACTAAGACTCAAAGAAACTGTTTCTTTCACCCAGGGCTTCATTGCTGGTGAGTTCTGGTGTTGAAGTCAGTTTTCTGCCTATAATGCAGGAGACCCAGGTCCAGTCCTTGGGTCAGGATGATCCCCTGGAGGAGGAAATGGCTACCCACTTCAGTATTCTTGCCTGAAGAATCCCATGGACACAGGATCCTGGCAGGCTACAGCCCATGGGATCCCAAAGAGTCAGATAGGACTAAGCAACTAACACTTTCATTTTTCAAGAAATGACCAATTCCACACTATGCAGCCTCCCAAGGTCCTCCAAAGGAGAGGAAGCTCTCCTACTGCCCCTCAATCACATCACCTATAACAAAATAACTTAAAACAACTATTATTTTTTCATAATTGTTGTTTTTGTTCAGTCACCAAGTCATGTCTGACTCTTTCTGACCCCATGAACTGCAACACACCAGGCTTCCTTGTCCTTCATCATCTCCTGGAGTTTGCCCAAGTTCATGTCCACTGAATAGGCAATGCCATCCAACCAACCATCTCATCTTCTGTCACCCTCTTCTCCTGCTCTCAATCGTTCCAAGCATCAGGGTCTTTTCCAGTGAGTCAGCTCTCCGCATCAGGTGGCCAAAGGATGGGAGCTTCAGCTTCATCATCAGTCCTTCCAAAGAGTATTCAGGGTTGATTTCCTTTAGGATTGACCTGTTGGATCTCCTTCTTTTCCAAGGGACTCTCAAGAGTCTTCTCCAGCACCAGAGTTCAAAAGCTTCAATTCTTTGGTACTCTGTCTTCTTTATTGTCCAGCTCACATCTGTACATAACTACTGGAAAGACCATAGCCTTGATTATATGGACCTTTGTCGGCAAAGTGATATCTTAGTTTTTTAACACACTGTCTAGGTTTGTCATAGCTTTCCTGCCATGAAGCAATTGTCTTCTAATTTCATGGCTGTAGTCATGATCCACAGTGATTTTAGAACCCAAGAAGAGGAAATCTGTCACTGATTCCTCCCTTTCCCCTTCTATTTACCATGAAGGGATGGGACTGAATGCCATGATCTTAGTTTTTTTAATATTGAGCTTTAAGCCAGCTTTTTCACTCTCCTCCTTCATCAAGAGGCTCTTTAGTTCCTCTTGGATTTCTGCCATTAGAGTATTGTGTGTGCTTAGTCACTCAGTCACGTCTGACTCTTTGCAACCCCATGGACTGTAGCTTGCCAGGCTCCTTTGTCCATGGAGATTACCTAGCCAAGAATACTGGAGTGGGTTTCCATGCCCTACTTCAGGGGATCTTCCCAGTCCAGGGATCAAACCCAGGTCTCCTGTATTGCAGGTAGATTCTTTACCATCTGAGCCACCAGGAAAGTCCATTAGAGTGGTATTATCTGCATATCTCCTTATTGCAAAGTTCAGTCTTAAATTTAAGAAAGTAAGGAAAGCCACTAGACCATTCAGGTATGACCGAAATCAAATCCCTTACGATTATACAGTGGAAGTGACAAATAGATTGAAGGGATTAGATCTGATAGAGTGCCTGAAGAACTGTGGACAGAGGTTTGTGGCATTGTATAGCAGGCAGTGATCAAGACCATCCCCAAGTAAAAGAAATGCAAATAGGTAAAATGGTTGTCTGAGAAGGCCTTACAAATATCTGAGAAAAGAAGAGCAGCTAAAGGCAAAGGAGAAAAGGAAAGATATACCCATTTGGATGCAGAGTTCCAAAGAATAGCAAGGAGAGATAAGAAAGCCTTCTTCAGTGATCAATGCAAAGAAATGGGGAAAACAATAGAATGGGAAAGACAAGAGATCTCTTCAAGAAAATTAGAGATACCAAGGGAACATTTCATGCAAAGATGGGCTCGATAAAGGACAGAAATGGTATGGACCTGACAGAAGCAGAAGATATTAAGAAGAGGTGGCAAGAATACACAGAAGAACTATACAAAAAAGATCCTCACAACCCAGATAACCACGATGGTGTAATCACTCACCTAGAGCCAGACATCCTGGAATGCAAAGTCAAGTGGGCATTAGGAAGTATCACTACAAACAAAGCTAGTGGAGGTGATGGAATTCCAGTTGAACTATTTCAAATCCTGAAAGATGATGCTGAGAAAGTGCTTCACTCAATATGCCAGCATATTTGGAAAACTCAGCAGTGGCCACAGGATTGGAAAAGGTCAGTTTTCATCCCAATCCCAAAGAAAGGCAATGCCAAAGAATGCTCAAACTACTGCAAAATTACACTCATCTCACACGCTGGCAAAGTAATGCTCAACATTCTTCAAGCCAGACTTTAACAGTAGGTGAACTATGAAATTCCAGATGTTCAAGCTGGTTTTAGAAAAGGCAGAGGAACCAGAGATCAAATTGCCAACATCTGCTGGATCATTGAAAAAGCAAGAGAAAACCAGAAAAACATCTACTTCTGCTTTATTGATTATGCCAAAGCCTTTGACTGTGTAGATCACAACAAACTGTGGAAAAATTCTTCAAGAGATGGGAATACCAGACTACCTTACCTGCCTCCTGAGATCTATGTGCAGGTCAAGAAGCAACAAGTAGAACTAGACATGGAACAACAGACTGGTTCCAAATAAGGGAAGGAGTGCATCAGTGCTATATATTGTCACCCTGCTTATTTAATTTGTAGGCACAGTACATCATGAGAAATTCTGGGCTGGATGAAGCACAAGCTGGAATCAAGATTGCTGGGAGAAATATCAATAACCTCAGATATGCAGATGACACCACCCTCATGGCAGAAAGCAAAGAAGAGCTAAAGAGCCTCTTGATGAAAATGAAAGAGGAGAGTGAAAAAGTTGGCTTAAAACTCAACATTCCGAAAACTAAGATCATGGCATCTGGTCTATCACTTCATGGCAAATAGATGGGGAAACAATGGAAACAGTGACAGAATTTTTTTTGAGGGGGGGCTCCAAAAACACTGCAGATGATGACTGCAGCCATGAAATTAAAAGATGCTTGTTCCTTGGAAGAAAAGCTGTGACAAACCTAGACAGCATATTAAAAAGCAGAGACATTACTTTGTCGACAAAGGTCCATCTATGGAAAGCTATGGTTTTTCCATTAGTCATGTATGGATGGGAGTTCAGTTCAGTTCAGTTCAGTCACTCAGTCATGTCTGACTCTTTGCAACTCCATGAATTGCAGCACGCCAGGCCTCCCTGTCCATCACCAACTCCCGGAGTTTGCCCAAACTCATGTCCATCGAGTCGGTCATGCCATCCAACCATCTCATCCTCTGTCGTACCCTTCTCCTCCTGCCCCTAATCCTTCCCAGGATCATGGTCTTTTCCAATGAGTCAATTCTTTGCGTAAGGTGGCCAAAGTATTGGAGTTTCAGCTTCAATATCAGTCCTTCCAATGAACACCCAGGACTGATCTCCTTTAGGATGGACTGGTTGGATCTCCTTGCAGTCCAAGGGACTCTCAAGAGTCTTCTCCAACACTACAGTTCAAAAGCATCAATTCTTCGGTGCTTAGCTTTCTTCACACTCCAACTCTCACATCCATACATGACCACTGGAAAAACCATAGCCTTGACTAGATGGACCTTTGTTGGCAAAGTAATGTCTCTGCTTTTTAATATGCTATCTAGGTTGGTCATAACTTTCCTTCCAAGGAGTAAGCGTCTTTTAATTTCATGGCTGCAATCATGATCTGCAGTGATTTTGGAGCCCAGAAAAATAAAGTCTGACACTGTCTCCACTGCTTGTCCATCTATTTGCCATGAAGTGATGGGACCAGATGACAATGATCTTAGTTTTCTGAATGTTAAGCTTTAAGCCAACTTTTTCATTCTCCTCTTTCACTTTCATCAAGAGGCTTTTTAGTTCCTCTTCACTTTCTGCCATAAGGATGGTGTCATCAGCATATTTGAGGTTATTGATATTTCTCCCAGCAAACTTGATTCCAGCTTGTGCTTCTTCCAGCCCAGTGTTTCTCATGATGTACTCTGCATATAAGTTAAATAAGCAGGGTGACAATATACAGCCTTGACGTACTCCTTTTCCTAATTGGAACCAGTCTGTTGTTCCATGTCCAGTTCTAACTGTTGCTTCGTGACCTGCATACAGGTTTCTCAAGAGGTAGGTCAGCTGGTCTGGCATTCCCATCTCTTGAAGAATTTTCCACAGTTTATTGTAATCCACCCAGTCAAAGGCTTTGGCATAGTCAATAAAGCAGAAATAGATGTTTTTCTGGAATTCTCTGCTTTTTTGATGATTCAGCGGATGTTGGCAATTTGATCTCTGGTTCCTCTGCCTTTTCTAAAACCAGCTTGAAAATCTGGAAGTTCACGGTTCACGTATTGCTGAATCCTGGCTTGGAGAATTTTGAGTATGACTTTGCTAGTGTGTGAGATGAGTGCAATTGTGTGGTAGTTTGAGCATTCTTTGGCATTGCCTTTCTTTGGGATTGGAATGAAAACTGACCTTTTCCAGTCCTGTGGCCACTGATGAGTTTTCCAAATATGCTGGCATATTGAGTGAAGCACTTTCTCAGCATCATCTTTCAGGATTTGAAATAGTTCAACTGGAATTCCATCACCTCCACTAGCTTTGTTTGTAGTGATGCTTTCTAAGGCCCACTTGACTTCACATTCCAGAATGTCTGGCCCTGGGTGAGTGATCACACCATCGTGATTATCTGGATCATGAAGATCTTTTTTGTATAGTTCTTCTGCATATTCTTACCACTTCTTAATATCTTCTGCTTCTGTCAGGTCCATATCATTTCTGTCCTTTATCGAGCCCATCTTTGCATGAAATATTCCCTTGGTATCTCTAATTTTCTTGAAGAGATCTCTAGTCTTTCCCGCTCTGTTGTTTTCCTCTATTTCTTTGCATTCTTCTCTGAGGAAGGCTTTTTTATCTCTCCTTGCTATTTTTTGGAACTCTGCATCCAAATAGGAATATCTTTCCTTTTCTCCTTTGATTTTTGCTTCTCTTCTTTTCACAGCTATTTGTAAGGCCTACTCAGACAGCCATTTTGTTTCTTTGCATTTGTTTTCCACAGGGATGGTCTTGATTCTTGTCTTCTGTACAATGTGACGAACCTCCATCCATAGTTCATCAGGCACTCTGTCTATCTATCTATCTATCTATTTCTCACTTCCACTGTATAAATCACAAGGGATTTGATTTAGGTCATACCTGAATGGTCTAGTGGTTTTCCTTCCTTTCTTCAATTTAAGTCTGAATTTGGCAATAGGGAGTTCATGATCTGAGTGAGAGCTGGGTTATAAAGAAAGCTGAGCACTGAAGCATTGTTCCTTCTGAACTGTGGTGTTGGAGAAGACTCTTGAGAGTCCCTTGGACTGCAAGGAGATCCAACCAGTCCATCCTAAAGGAAATCAGTCCTGAATATTCATTTGAAGGACTGATGCTGAAGCTGAAATTCTAAATCTTTGGCTACCTGATGAGAAGAACTGACTCCTTATAAAAGACCCTGATGCTGGGAAAGATTGGAGGCAGGAGGAGAAGGAGACAACAGAGGATGAGATGGTTAGATGGCATCACCAACTTGACGGGCTTGAGTTGAACTAACTCCAGGAATTGGTGACAGACAGAGAAGCCTGGAGTGCTGCAGTCCATGAGGTTGCAAAGAGTCAGACATGACTGAGCAACTGAACTGACTGATCCACATATCTGAGGTTGTTGATATTTCTCCCAGCAATCTTGATTCTAGCTTGTAAATCATCCAACCCAGCATTTCGCATGATGTGATCTGTGTATAAATTAAATAAACAAGATGACAATAAACAGCTTTGTTTTACTCCTTTCTCAATCCTAAACCAGTCAGTTGTTACATACAGGGTTCTAACTGTTGCTTCTTGACCTGATACAGGTTTTAGGAGTTTTCCACAGTTTGTTATGATCTCCACAGTCAAAAGCTTTAACATAATCAATGGAACAAAGATAGATGTCTTTCTGGAATTCCCTTTCTTTCTCTATGATCCAGCCAATGTTGGCAATTTGATCTCTGCTTCCTCTGCCTTTTCTAAGCCCGGCTTGAACATCTGGAAGTTCTCAGTTCACGTAATGCTGAAGCCTCACTTGGAGGATTTTGAGCATAACTTTACTCGCATGGGAGATGAGTGCAGTTGTCCAATGGCTAGCACATTCTTTAGTACTGCCCTTGTTGGGAATCGGAATGAGTGATGACCTTTTCCAGTCCTGTGGCCACTGCTGGGTTTTCCAAATTTGCTGACATAATGAGTGCAGCACTTTGATAGTATAATCTTTTAGGATTTTAAATAGCTCTGCTGGAATTCCAACACCTCCACTATCTTTATTGGCGGCAGTACTTCCTAAGGCCCACTTGACTTCACACACCAGAATGTCTGGCTCTGAGTAAGAGACTCCACCATCATGGTTATCTGGGTCACATAGCTATTTGGTTTTGGTTTTAAGCTCTTTACCCCAGCTTTTTGAAGTAGAAAAACACCTTCATATCCAACATCTAGTGTCTCCCAGGAAATCTGGGCTCATCTGTAGCCACGAGGCCCCTCTTCCTCCCTGACCTGTCTGCATTGCTCGGCGGCTCTGTGAGGAGTGAAATGCTTCAGCTGTCAGCTCTCAATGTGATGTTCTAGGTCTCCAGGCCAAGATGATAACACTTTTCTGCAAACATCTTTCTATGATGAATTTATTTTCTTATTTTACCTAAGTACCCCCTACCACCTTGCTCCCAATCTTCTTTAGAATCCAGCATACCTTTTCAAAGTTAATATTATAAAGAAGGAAATGGAGGCACACACATGATTAGTGACTAGGTTCGTTCCCCTGTATCAGCATTTCCCAAACTGTCCTTTCTGGGAAAATGCTTTTCTTGGAAAGGTTAGTAAGTATGGCAGGAGAAAAAGATTTTTCAGTCAAAAAGTTTGAGAAATGCCAGACATGAAACTCCCATGATGAAAATTCAAAAAGCATGTTAGCCAATGACAGTCTCTGAGAAGCAAAAGTGGAGAAGCCTTTTGAATTTTGACACAGACTTTTGAGGTTCCTTTGATTCCCAAAACATCTATTAGCATCCGGCAGTCCTTGTTTCATGGAACAGCAAAAGTGCTATTCAGATGGAGAAGATAAAGGCATCCTTATGTCCACTGTACAGAAGAGAAAATTAGGGCTCAGAGAAGCCACTTGACCAACTCAATATTACCTAAGAAATGCTGCTTGAACCCAAGATTCCTGCATCCGAATTCTCCTTTTTCTCTACCACAGTATTGCCATGGTCCATGACTCACTTTTGATAGTTTTTCATATGTGAGAATTTGCCACCAACCCACACAGTACCGAAGCGACTTAGCAGCAGCACCCAGTACCATATCATGCCTGGTTCCTGGGCCCACAACACTTCTACACACAAAACTGGGGTCCCTGGACTGCATTTCAGCCACCCCAGAAATACTAGGCTCAATTCTAGCTCATTCTCTTGGAATCCTCCTAAGACAGACAGGAGAACCAGGAAACACCAGTGTCACACCCAGCCTCATCACCAAACCGGTGCCGTTGGCCTGGCCTTGGACTTGCTTCCCAGTTGTGACAACTGAGCTTCTATGCTCAGGTATCAGAGACAGGGTCTGGCCTTGGGGCCTCGAGTGGACCCTGTGCTGATGGCTGGCCCAGAACCCCAAGAGCTTATGGAGAAGGTGCTGTCTCGCCCTTTCTAGGAGTCTTACTGACACATCAGAGCTGAGACCCAGCTCAAGGACTTCACACCAGTCACCAGCCTGCAGTTGCTTACCTTACATTTCTCCAGCCCTGTTCTCCGGTCACCTGGACCAGCCATCACTGGCTGAAGGGTGTCAAAGACCAAGAGCTTGTCTGTGCAGTTCACTGCTACCCCCTCCAGTTACTGTGGTCTCCTGTCCAACTGAAGATTCTTTCCAATTTTTCCGGGATAAGTTGTTTTCCAATTTCCTGCACAAACAAAAACTGTTGTTTCACCTGCAAAAACAAACCCAGTGCCTGCCAAGAAAAAATCTGCTTATCTGTTCAGTGAACGAGGTACCCAGAATCAGTCTTTTGTTAAACAAGTGTTGAGTGCCTCCTCTGTCTCAGCACTGGGCACTGGGCAGGGGGCAGTGGGGTGGGCAGAGGACAGGATGAAGTGCCCACCCTTGTGAATTAATATGACACAAGCTGGAAAGGAAAACCACACAGGGCAAGGGTGGAGACAGTGGACAGGATAGATGGACTGTCTTAAGGAGCCAGTGTTTTGAGCAGTGAAAAGACGTATCTGATGTGATGTTTTTGAAAGATCACTTTGTTTCATGAGGACTGAAGGCCTGAGTGAGGAGAGGTGGCAGGAAGATGGGGTTTAGAGGAAGGCAGGCAAAGAGAGGTCATCAGATCCAAGAACCACACAGATCCTAGAGTCAGAATTTACCTATAATAAGGATGAATAGGCAGGTGATGTTTCATATCTGGACCCAGGAAAGTGCAGCCAGGAGGAGGTGGGGGTCCAGGGTTCAGGGAGGAGCTGCTAAGGGCAAGGGGCCACCAGACATCCAGGGGAAGATGCAGGGTACATTCAAACTGTTAAAAGATAACCTGAGGCATATTCAAAATTTTAATAGTTTACTTGAGCAAAAATTGATTCAAATTGGGCAGCATTCAATCTAGCAGATAGGAGGGAGATCTGAGTTGCTGTTGATATATTACAGGCAGAGGGCAGCAGGAACAAGGAAGTATACTTGGCAAAAAAGTGGTTTAGTTATGGCAAGGTCGCTGGTGACCTCACCTGTGCTGATGGGGTGATTCCTGATTGGCTGGTTTAAGGCTTCTGGGAGAGCCAAACTGCAATTAAGTCTCAGTTTGGTGACTCGGGATTTAGCACAAGAGACTCCACTGGGGGCCCATTGTCTCGTTTTTGACCTTCCCAGTTCAGGAATGAAGTTAAGTCAAGGCTAAAGACAGACTAGAGGTTCCATGGAGAAGGAAGCCTGGAGACTGGCCATGGCAACGCAGGGAGAGACTGAGGATGAAGAAGAGCTGACAGGTGATGTGTGAGTTTCTCAGCAATTGAAGGGCGACCGCTATGTAAGGAGCCAATCCTAGAGTCTGAGTCAGAGCGGCAGAGACACCAGGAGAGGGCTCACCAACCTCCACAGGAGAGATGAATGACGCTGAGCAAGATTACCAGATCCTGAGGACAGTGACGGGGAGAAGTAGATTCAAGAGGAAACAGCCTCCAAGACCACACTACTGAAAGAGCTTTCCCAGGAACTGCTGAAGCTGCAGGGAGGCAGAAGGCAGAGACTTCACGGCCCTCGACATGGCGAGGGACAGGGAAGCCTGGCGTGCGGCAGTCCATGGGGTCGCAGAGTCAGACACGTTTGGAAGAGACGGAACAAGGCATGGGTCTCTCTGTGATCTCACAAGCATCTTTACCCGAAATGCAAGAAAACACACAAAAGCAGCAAGGAAAGATCTTAAGGCCAAAACATTAGAATTTGTGACAGTGAAAGTAAATTATCTCAAGGTCCATTTCTAATAGATGCCAACAGAGCAAATAGAAAGGAAACAAGAACAGCAAATATTTGACAAATCGAAAGAGAATCTAGACCTCTTTCTGTGTTAATAGCCACCATTCCTTTGTGTTCCTTTTGCTTTTCCAAAGGCTTTGCAATATAAAACGCTGCTCTGGCATTCTGTTACATTATAACAACAGCTATTCAAGGTGATCAGCGAGATAGCCTGGCATTACAAATACTTAAAAATATGCATCTGTATCAGATGAAAGGGAGTCATTTCATTCTTTCCCAGCCTTGAAAGAAAAGAGGCTCCTGCTTGAAAGAGTCATTCAATCAACAAGGAAACAATAACCTCAGATCTTCCAGCCTGTACCTGCCTCTCTTCCCAGAGCTGGGAGCTTAGAGAACTTGCCCACATGGTCTAATTTATCAGTGAAAAAAGGCAGGAGGGGAAGTTTCATGTCCTTCCTGCAGAGGGAAAATGCATAACACAAAAGGGCTGGTATGATTCAACAGCCTGTAGCTCAGCAACAAGGGACAGAAACATCTGCAGAAGCAG
Organism: Giraffa tippelskirchi; assembly: GCF_054371585.1. NCBI lineage: Eukaryota > Metazoa > Chordata > Mammalia > Artiodactyla > Giraffidae > Giraffa > Giraffa tippelskirchi. The sequence goes on from NC_137284.1 coordinate 52,393,130, forward strand.
GATTTTGAAACAAAAACAAATAAAATGAAACAATCTTTAGTTGAAAACCAATCTTTCACTAGCCCCTTAAAACACATACTTCTGTTTTCTTCCTATCTAGGTGAAGTGTTCATATTTGTATTTATCAGATCATTTTATTTCCTTATTAATCACAGTTCTCATCTACCTTCTAGAATTTCTTTGATGTGATGAACCAACACCGTAAAGAAACATCGATTGTGAGATGCTGGAAAGAACTAGATTCCCAATTTAAAAAGCATTTATTCTCATTGACAGCTTATTTGGCAGGAGGCCTGGAGACAGGCTCCTGGCTGCTTTTAGAGTCCCTGGTAATGACAGGGCTGAGGGGGAGAGGACGGTCCCCCACCTGAGGTGGCAGCAGCCTGAGCCCTGGTCTGGCCAAGACGGCCGGCAAGACTTCAGACTGGCCGTGGCGCGCCAGCCCCTGGCACCTTACTGTGAAATGGACCTGCACCTTCAGATCCAGTGCGGTCAGAACTGAGAGAGAGGGATTGAGGATTGCTACATGAAATCTCTAAATTTTAAGTACTATCAACTATTTCAATTCCTTTTCAGTTCACTAAAAGTTCAGTTCGGGACAAAGGGGACCCGTCTGCTGGTGGAATCTCATGGGGCGTCCAGCTTGCAGACTCTGTGTTAGATCAATCTAGCTCAAACACTGATACTTGTCAAGGTCGTGGTTTCGTTCTATTAACAGAATCAGAGGCTGGTGAAGGCGGTTATGGGCCCCCCTCGTGTAGTGTGAGTTGGGACCAGACAGTTGGCTCCCCAGCAAGGCCATGTCATCTGCCACACTGTGACCTGGATTTCACTTAGCATCACCTTCCTGGGGGCACTCTGCTCTGGGTGTTGGGTAGGAGAACCACACTGTCAATGAGCCTTGATGGTTCAGATGAATACACTTACTTTTCCTACCCTTGACTTTAGCCCCATGGCTCATGCCAAGCTGGCTCCTGCTTAGTGATTTATTACAAGCTTCTAATCACATTGGCTCCACTATGGAAATGAAAAGGGCACAGGACACCACGGGAGGCAAAAGTCCCCAAAGACAGATGGGACTCCAGCAGCCCGAGCCTACAAGAACAGCCCCCTCATATTGCCAAGTGGATGGCAGCAGCCATGCAGACTCACCTTTCAGTGCAGACGCAGAGCAGACCCACTCTCTCAGGTTCAGTTTTCTAAACTTTCTGTTTTGTATTATATTTTGTACATCCAATTAACAATGTTGTGATAGTTTCAGGTGGACAGCAAAGGGACTCAACCATACATATACATGTATCCGTTCTCCCCACAACTCACCTCCCATCCGGGCTGCCAAATAACACTGACAGAGCTCTCTGTGCTATACAGTAGGAGCTTGTTAGTTACCCATTTTAAATATAGCAGTGTGTACATGTCCACCCAAAATTCTCTATCTCTTCCCCACTATTTCCCCCAAGGCAACTGTAAGTTCATTCTCTAAGTCTGTGAGTCTGTTTCTGTTTTGTAAATAAGTTCATTTGTATCACGTCTTTTCAGATTCTTTACATAAGGGACATCATAGATATTTCTCCTTCTCTGGCTGGCATACAGACAGTCTGAACTCAGCATGACAATTTCTAGGTCCATCCACTTTGCTGCAAATGGACTTATTTCATTCCTTTTTATGGCTGAGTAACATTCCATTGTACATATGTACTACATCTTCTTTATCCGTTTCTCTGCTGATGGACCTTTAGGTGCTGCCATGTCCTGGCTGTTGTAAATAGTGCTGCAGTGAACATTGGGGTGCATGTACGCTTTTAGACCACGTCTCTCTCTCTGGGTACATGCCCAGGAGTGGGCCACATGGTAGTTCTGTTTTTAGTTTTTGAAGGAACCTCCATACTTTTCTCCTTAGTGGCTGCACCAATTTACATTCCCACCAGTGCAGGAGGGTATTGTGTTCAGTTTTGCCAGTCGCCCCCTGGGCCTGGTCCACCCACATATGAGAATCATTAATTCTCTCCTTCAACCATTTATGGGGCCAGGCCAGCCCCACTGCCAGTTCTCAGAAATGCCTCATACTCTGTTTAATGCTCTGCTGACACCATCTTGAAGTTTCATAAGTTTACCTTTGAACTTATTTTTCATAGGTGGAATTCGCTGGGGGAATGGAATCAGCTCATGAGCAGAGGAGACATGAGAAAGGAAAGGGCTTCTGGATGCATACTTTTCACTGCACTTTGCCCTTCCTTTTGAGCAGGACTCACATTTATGTTCTGCACAGAATTGAAAATTAAGGACTGGGTCCTTCCTGCAGAAACTGCCTGAAACACATAGAGCCTTTGGGCAGTGCCCACCATCAACTGTAAATTTATATCCTCCTCCATGAATGCATACATCTTTCATTTTAAACCCAAGCTTCCTTATGGCTTTGCTCCATTCAACTCAGAAGGTCCGCAGGCAATGGGCCTCCTCCTCCTCCTCTTCCAGAACGTTGTTCTCTTCCTGTCCCTGCCCTGATCAGCAAGATGCAGAAGGAGTGAAATAGGCAGTGGAAACACAGGGAGAGCCATCTGGGGAGGAGGGGGCTTAGCCACTGGATTCAACCATACCTGAAGGTCTTTCTCTTTCAGAGCCCGGGTTCCAAGGCAGCTGACTTGGGACGCCTTTCAGAGGAGTCACAGGCTTCTCCGGGGACCCCAGGACACCTCCATGTGGTTATGCAGCTGTCACAGAGCTACCGTCGTTTCCTCCACAGTCCCCAGAGCAGCCTGCACTGTTTCTGTCTCCTCCACATCTCTCAGGAGCCCTGCTCAGGAACCCGAGATGCACGGGCAGCCCTCAGCGTGGTCCTCTCTGGCCATCCGCACTCTCACCATCCGTGGCAGATACAGGCACACCTTCGGTGAAAGGCCCAATTCAACTGCTGTGTGTCAGTCAGTAAGGAGATGGACAATAAATAGAAGGTAGATAGATGGTAAGTAGATGATAGATAGATAGATAGATAGATAGATAGATAAATTTAAATGGGAGAAGAAGAAATAAAGGAAAAATTCCTGAAGTGACCCCTGTCACCACAGGTCCAATCATTTCCATCAGGAGTACCATGTGGGCCTGGGAGGTGCTCCACCAAAGAGCCTCCGGGAGTGTGAGACCCTGAATATGTGTACAACATCTTGTGTGTGTATGTGTATGTGCACAGAACCTGATGTTATTGATATTTCTGATATTACTGCAGAAAATAAAAGGTAACCATGAGCCTTAACAAACATCCACTGACCCAGGTAAAGAAAGCTGAGGACAGAGCCCAGGGCTCTTTGGGAAGACCCTGACTGCTCAGGATTCTTCCAGAAAACTTACTGGTCTGGGTTCTGGGAAATGGTTCTGGGAAAGTTAGCTAACTTCTCTCGGGCTGTTTCCAATCAGCTAAAGGGGGTGTGAACATGTATCATGGCCCCTCTGCCTTACTCCTGGTGAGCAACCCTCACTCATGCCTGTGATCTCCTGAGTCCTGCAATTTCCACCAGCCTTAGTGGCGACTATCCTAGGAAAGCACTGATGGGTGGGATCCTCCAGCCAGACCAGCCGCATATCAACCAGTTTAGGTGACTTATCAGCGGGGCTGCTCCCCCAGAACCATGCACAGCCCCTCCCTCAGTCAAAATCCCTGGGTTCTCCCCGGGCCCCCCAGACCCCCACCATCAGCATCACCTAGAGACTTGTCAGAAACACCAATTCCAGGGCTCCAGCACCAACTGATGGAATCAGAAGCCTGGGAATGGGCCAGAAGTCTTGATTTGAGCAAGTTCTCTCCACGATGCTGACATTTGAGGCTCAAGCCGTAGTTCTGATCAACCTCCTCTCCTCACCCTGAACCTTCTAGTCTTCCCTTGGGATTCAGTTCAGCTGGTACCACCTTGTCTGAGGCCTCTGGGACTTCCCCAGCCTCTCCACACTCAGGGAAACCAACCCTCCCCCAAAGCTGTCACATGACTCTGAGACCCAAGGGTGAAAAAGTGGTCAGCACTTGTAAACTGCCTGTATCAATGACCACACACTATAGTGCCCTTCATTCTCAAGGAGCACATTTCATTTCTACAACTCACTTTGATTCAGAAAGGAATTGACATGGCTTACAATGATTTCCTTAATGAATAAGAAAATAGAGGATAGGAGTGAGGGGCAAAGAATAGGATGAAAGGAAGAATAAGACCATGGACTAGAGTTTAAGCACTTTAATGCCTAGCAGCATCTGTGGCTGTGAACAGCCAGGCACCTGGTCCTTATATTCCCACAAATGCCTGGCGTGAGGCAGGAAACAGTGACACAATCCCCAGGGTCTATCAGATGGAAGATGACCAATAATGACCTCAGAACCAGGAGAGCCTCTCCTCTGTGGGGTCCCATGAGAGACCATCATGCAAAACAGTCATGCCTCCTGCCTCTCCTGTGTAACCACTGCCCACTTAAGCTCTTTCCCTTTCTTACCTAAAAAGATTAAAATGAGAATAAAGCAAGTGGACTTTCTTTTCTCTGGTCTTTGTGTAATTCTCTACACCTCTTTTTAGAAAGTTCCAAGTTTGAACCTGAAAATAGACTTCTCACAGTGTACTTCCCAGGCCATATCTTTTCAGCTTGTGCCTGTGTTCAGAGTTTTAACAGCAAATGCATTGGGTTTTTGATGAGAAGGTTTTCAGGATGTATGCTTTGGACATAAGATGCTCTCTTATTTTTAATGCATGTGGACATTTTTCTCATATATTATTTCAGTAAAAAACACTGGAGAAAAGAAAAATAATGGAACCCAAAAAATAAAACATGTCCTCTATGAACTTGCTTATTAAATGTGGATCTGTGTACATTTGGGTCTTTATTTAAGTGGATTCTTTCTGGACTTTGCATCTCCAAAGCTGCTGTGTTATTTGCTTCTCTCTAATTCCCTCGTGCTTTCTTTGGGTAATTAAACCCCAACTTTGCAATACATATGCACAAACCACACATGGAATGGGTTACTAAGCCTACAGCAGGTTTCCAGAACCAGATAATAGATAATTGAAGGAATTAATGAATTAAAGATTATTAGTAGATATCACTTAGAATCATTTTTCTTTATTTTTCTCTTCTTATGTACATTAACTATTTTCGTCCCCAGAGTTAAGTAGGTCCAGCAGGGTGTCCATTAAGAGAATAAGTCTGAAAAAATAAAGCAGAAATCACTTTAATTCTCAGTGTGTTTACCCACTCCAGAGAAGGAAAGAAAGAAAAATACTAACCTTTTTTAAGGTCATATCCAAGCAACCTCCTCTGTATGAAGATCCAGCCCCGTGGAGCCTCAGCCAGGGATGCATACAAGTTGTGCCAGCATCCTTCCTGCAATCAGACTCTCAATCCATGTGGTTTAGGAAAATATACTTTTATTGAACAAACAATTAAGTATTTTCAAATGAAACACTTCTGTGTCCAGGTTTTGGGAAGCCTTCCCTGGATTTCTGTGGTCCAGCAGTGACACCCAGTGGCTAGAAGCAACTGAGCTCTGAGGGAAGCCCCCAGAAGCACTTGCAGGCTGCAGGAATCTCTAATTACACAGGTTGAGAACCAAAGGCTCCACAGGAGAAAAGGTGACAAATGCAGGGTGAGCAACAACTGGGAGGGGCATAGGGACACTCTGGCCTGAGGACACCAGCGAGGCTCAGTCCATTCCTCTGCCAACCTCCCCAGCGAGGTCCAGAGAACGCACGGCCATGGGGATGATGCTTGTGAACTTGGTGTAGACGAGACCATAGCAGATTGTCCGTGCTGGACCAAACCTCAGCTGTCACTGAAGCAAAGAGGTCACGTGACACACACTGTATCAGTCAGTGACCCCCTGGAGCTGGCAGAGAAACGCAATGCTCTTGGGCCAATGTTTTTCCTCTGTAACATCAAATACATAGCAATAAATTTGAAGGAAGAGGAAGGATTGCATGGAAAGAAGAGCACATCTTGATCTTTATAGGATTTTAAAATAATATTGAAATACTTAACACTTAGCACTGTCCTTCCTATAAATACCAAAAACTTGGAGATAAAATCAAGTGCCCAGAATGGTTTGTTCCTACAGTTGAAGTGAGGGTGGGGGCACTTTGGGCAAACTCTAGGGGCACTCTGGAAATTTCAAACATCTGCAGCTGTTTGAGAATAAGCAGCTTCCGCGGGAAGATGGAGCCCTGACTCAGAGTCAGGAGGGTCAAGTCTCTGTTGTAACCCCAGGACATGTTTGCCCCTCCACCTCCCCACTCATAACTCCCAAAAGATGGCCTTATTTTTAATCTGTAAAAGGCAAGGCATTGAAGTGGAAAGCCATGAGACCTTCATAACATGATGACAATGTGATGCCTATTAATTATGTGTGTGTGCATGCCAAGTCGCTTCAATCATGTCCAACTCTTTGTAACCCCATGGACTGTAGCCTGCCAGGCTCCTCTGTCCATGGGATTCTCCAGGGAAGATTATGGTGTAGGTTCTCATGCCCTCCTCCAGGGAATCTCCCCAACCCAGAAACTGAACCTGCGTCTCTTATGTCTCCTGCATTGGCTGGCTTGTTCTTTAACACTAGCACCACCTGGGAAGTCCTATTAATTGTGTGAGTTTAGTCAAATCTGAAACCCAGTTTCCTAATATATATTGGGTTGGCCAAAGAGTTCATTTGCTTTTTTCTGTAAGATGGCCTCAGTAACTCTTAGTTGTCTTTAATTTCTTTTGAAAAAAATTCTATTAGATTGTACTGTGACAGATGTCATATCAGCATGCATTTATTTATTTTTTGAAGGTTCTTTTTTAAATGTATACCATCTTTTAAAGTCTTTATTGAATTTGTTACAACACTGCTTCTTTTTTTTTTTTTTTTAGATCTTTTTCCCACTTTTTGATTGGGCTGTTTGTTTTTCTGGTACTGAGTTGTATGAGCTGCTTGTATATTTTGGAAATTAATCCTTTGTCAGTTGTTTCTTTTCTTATTAGTTTATTTATCTATTTTTTAACTTCACAGTATTGTATTGATTTTGCTATACTTCCTTTTTATGTTTTGGCTTTTTGGCCAACATAAGGGAGGGATCTTTGTTTTCCAGCCAGGGATGGAACCCACACCCCCTGCCTTGGAAGGTGAAGTCTTATCCATTGGACAACCAGGGAAGTCCCTCAGCATTTATTTTTTTAAAAAAAATTATCAAAATTGGTGAATTTTTGTGTAGCTAAAATTTTGTGAAGATGGAAGATAAAAGCAACATTTTTTGGCATATTATGCTTTATTATTTCAAGAAAGGTAAAAATGGAACCGAAACGCAAAAAAAAGGTTTCTGTATGGAAAAGGTGCTGTGACTGATCAAACACGTCAAAAGTGGTTTGCGAAAAACCACTGGATATTTGTGCTGGAGATTTCTCACTGGATGATACTCCATGGTGGGGTAGACCAGTTGAAGTTGATAAAGATCAAATCAAGACAATAATTGAGAGCAATCAACATTATACCACATGGGAGATAGCCAACACACTCAAAATATCCAAATCAAGTGCTGAAAATCATTTGCAAAGCTTGGTTATGTTCATTACTTTGATGTTTGATGTTTAGGTTCCACATACCTCAAGTGGGAGAAACACTCCTGTGCCTATTTCCAACTGCCATTTCTGCTTAAATGTTCCATTTTTAAAACAAATTGTGACAAGCAATAAAAAGTGGATAATGTACAATAATGTGGAACAGAAGAGATCACGGGGAAAGTGAAGTGAACAATCACCAACCACACCAAAGGCCAGTCTTCATCCAAAGAAGGTGATGTTGTGTATATGGTAGAATTGGGAGGGAGTCCTCTGTTATGAGCACCTTCTGGAAAACCAAACAATTAATTCCAACAAGCATTGCTCCCAATTAGACCAACTGAAAGGAGCACTCCTTGAAAAGCATCTGGAATTAGCAGGAAACATAATCTTTCCTCAGGACAACGCAAGACCACAGGTTACTTTGATGACCAGGAAAAACTGCTACAGGTTGACTGGGAAGTTCTGATTCATCCACCACATTCACCAGACATTGCATCTTTAGATTTCCATTTATTACAGTCTTTGCAAAATTCTGTTAATGGAAAACATTTCGGTTCCCCGGAAGATTGTAAAAGGCACCTGAAACAGTTCTTTGCTCAAAATGATAAAAAGTTTTGGGAAGAGGGAATTATGAAGTTGCCTAAAAGGTGGCAGAAGGTAGTGGAGCAAAACGGCGAACTCGTTGTTCAATAACGTGCTTGGTGAAAATGAAAAATGTGTCTCATTTTTACTTAAAAACTGAAGGAAATGTTTGGCCAGCTCACTATTTTAAATAATAATAATAGGGTGATTCCACAACTGCATTTAAAATGTCCAGAACTTGATACAGAATTATTTTTATTCTGACATTTTATTACAAACTTTTCAAACATACAAAAAAGTTGAAAGCATTTCCCAATGAAGACCCCATAGATCACCATCTAGTTCCTTTTTTTTTGCACTTTTTATTTATTTATGTATTTATTTTTGGCTGTTGCTGGGTCTTCATTGCTGCTTGAGGACTTTCTCTAATCGTGGTGAGCAGGGGTGGTCTCTAGTACTGGTGTGAAGGCTTCTTACTGTGGCTATTTGTCTTGCTGCAGAGCATGGCTCTAGGCTTGTGGGCTCAGTAGTTGTGGCTCATGGGCTTTGTTGTCCCCCGGCCTGTGAAATCTTCCCAAACCAGGAATTAAAACCATGTTCCCTGCACTGGCAGGTAGATTCTTAACCACTGGACCACCAGGGATGTCCCCCATCTAGATTCTACAATTAACATTTCACTCTATTTGCTTCATCACTTTCCTCTACATCAATCACTCCCCTGAAAGAAAGTTAGTTGCTCAGTCATGTTCAACTCTTTGGGACCCCATGGACTGTAGCTGCCAGGATCCTCTGTCCCTGGAATTCTCCAGGCAAGAATACTGGAGTGGATAGCCATTTCCTTCTCTAGGAGACCTTTCCGACCCAAGAATTGAACCTGGGTCTCCTGCATTGCAGGCAGACTCTTTACTGTCTGAGCTACCAGGAAGCCTTCAATCCATCATAGTGATTATTTTTGATGTACTTAAAAGAGAGACTTCAGTTCATTTCCAAATGTCATTAATCTGACATTATTGAAAGTGCAATATTCATCTGTGGTCCCATTTTATTCTTTGGAAGAAAAGTTCACACACAGTGAAATGCACAAATCCTAAGTATGTCATTCAATGGCTTCTAGTAAATGCTCACCCCATGGCCTAAGCCCTAGTCATGATACAAAATGTTACCATCACCCTAGAAGATTCCCTCATGACGCAGTAAATCCTGAACCCATCTCCAAGATGCAACTGCTATTCTCATTTTCTTGTTCCTGCTCCCATTCAAAACTGACCCAAAGGGACCCAGAACATGTGTCACATGACCAGAGGTCTGATTTCCAGGTCATGTTCATATTCTAACCAACAGTTCTATCCCCCATCCTGTACATTCGTCATTGTTTTTTGCCTCTTGATTTCTTAGAAGCATTGCATCAGTAAAGTGACAAACATTTGGAACCATCCACCCAAGAATCATTTTGCACCAGCAGTGAGAATCCCAGCCACCAGATGGCAGCAGCAGCCTGTGGTGTTGCTTTTTGCCCTTGGCTGTGATCCACCCGCTTTAGGATTATCATACTAAGCATTTTATGTTAGGAACAAGAGGCCAACAATGATGACTAGAAGCTATACTGGGGGATGGCATTTCTAAATGGGCAAATTAAATGGAGGGCTTCCCTGGTGGCTCAGTGGTAAAGAATTTGCCTGCCAGTGCAGGAGATGCAAGTTTGATTCCTGGGTCTGGAAGATCCCCTGAAGAAAAAAATGGCAACCCACTCCAATATTCTTGCCTGGGAAATCCCATGGACAGAGGAGCCTGGTGGGCTACAGTCCATAGAGTTGCAAAGAGTTGGACATCACTTAGCAACTAAACAACCACAACAACAAATCAAGTGGAACCAAGATATCCACAAAGAGGCTGATTAACATGTGAGATGCTCTGAGGCCAGGTGTCTGGTTACCCTTAGAATCTCCTTGGTCAGCCACACATGGAATGTAGATGTGCTGAACAAAGTTGCCCATCACACAAACCCAAGCACTGATTATCAATCTCCACTTAGCAGAATCAGTTCCCAGAAGCTGGTGATATGTAACTGAGATGAAAGAAAAGCTCTTTACTGAAGGTTCAAAACTAACTGCCAGCACTGGGAGAAGAGGGTGGCCTGCAAAATATCCCTTCCTCCAGGATCTCGAATTCTAATTTGAATTGACAAAGGGATGTGAAGGGTTGACAAAGCTGCTTCTGGATAGGAGAGTCAGGAATGGCAGGACCCACCTCCAAAAAATACTGAAGAATAATTGAGAGCAGGGAGGTCTTAGGGACTGATGCGATACTCACTAATTTTTTAATAAAGTTTTCAGTGTTTTCAAAATCAAGGAAAGGTCATGGCAATAGCCAACTGCATGACCACAGAGGGAAGAACTAGAGCAAAGAGAATCTACAGAGCTGCCAAAGGTGTAAGACCTGACAATGCTTAGAGACAAATGATGCTGTGAGGAGCATTTTTTCCCCTTTGATCTATTGCATCCTGTTTCCCTGAGATGTTCATGGCAGAGTGACCCAAACTCAGGAGGATGTTAAGGAGGAGAATTTGTGTGACAGACAATGATGGGGAAAGATCTGAGCTCAGCGCCCTCCTCACAGAAGAGGAAACAGCTCCAGAGGCTGGAGGCTTGGTGATCCCCCCATGCACAGAACACTCCTCCAGCCACGTGTCTTGAGACCTCCTGTGGCTGAGGCCACATCCTCCCCCTCCCTTTTCACAGATAAGGCCAGGCTGAGCAGGAACAGGTCTTTAAACCACACAGCCTGCAGATGGAGCCCTGGACACTTCTTTTTTTATTATTGTTGAAGCAGATTTTTTAAATTAACTTTTATTGGAGTATCATTGCTTTACAATGTGGTGTTAGTTTTTGCTGTACAGAAGAATAAATCAGTCATATATATATGAAAGTATTAGTCAGTCAGTTATGTCTGACTCTTTGCGACCCCATGGACTGTAGCCCATCAAGCGCCTCTGTCCATGGGGATTCTCCAGGCAAGAATATTGGAATGGGTGGCCATTCCCTTCCTCAGGGGATCTCAGCTCAGGAATTGAACCTGAGTCTCCTGTTTTGCAGTCAGATTCTTTACCGTCTGAGCCACCAGGAAAGCCATATGTAAACCCCCTTGCTTTTGGACTTCTTTCCCAGTCAGGTCATCCATGGTCCATTAAATAGGGTTCCCTGTGCTACACAGGATGTTCTCATTAATTATCTCTTTCATACATAGTGATAAAGAAGATGTACATATATACAATGCATTATCACTCAGCCATAAAAAAGAATGAAATTGAGTCATTTGTAGAGATGCGGATGGCCCTGGGCACTTTTTGACTTCAGCTCCCAGCCTTATCTGGTATTTTCCCATTCGATATCAGCATCCTTAAACAAACGTTGCTCCACTTCCTCCTTTGTATGTCGTATGTCTCATGGGTAAACTATTTTGCAACTTTTGTAATAAAATCACCTCCTTTGTTCTAGAGCCATTTGTTACAAATGTCCAAATTCCCTTCTTTTTCCCTTAAAATTTCTTGATAATTCTATCTACTCTCTGCTTTCTTCAGCCCTAGAAGGAGCTCCTTGTGAGTCTGGGCCTTTCACTCCTGCCACAAGCCCACTGCACCCACACCTTCCCGCCAGGCACACTTCAGCTCCCTTCACCACCACTGACAGTCCACCGTCTCCCTGCCCTTTGGCCCGCCCACGCAGCCCTAACCTCTGCCCATCACTGCCTCAGCAGGCTGGCCCTGCAAACCTGTTTCCTCCTCCTGGACCTTCAGCTAGATTACATTTGTCTCCCCCTTTGCATCTGCCGAGACAGCCTATCTCATTTTTTCCGCCCTCCTCCGAGAGTTAAAACTTTGAATTCAGACAGGTAAGATTCAAGTCCTAGATCCTCCAATTGTTTGACCTCCACAAGTTACTTAAATTCTCTGTTTCTTCACCCATAAAATGGTAAAGATAAGGGAACAAGTATAAAGTCTTCAATGAGAAAACAAGCAAAATGTGTCATAAGAAGTTAATTCCTTGCCCATCCATTCTACCTCGACCTCTGTGTCCTGAAGAAATCCTGGGATGGAGACACTTAGTATACACACATATATGGAGACACTTAGTATACGCACACACGTGTGTGTGTGTGTGGTGTGTGTATGACTCCATATAGAATCTGCACGAAGCACAATGTCCAGCTTCTGGCTGATGAGCAGGTTGGCCTAAAGCGGAGAGGAGAGTAGAGAGAACTGGGGAACTGGGGGAGCAAGTTTCTTGCCAGCAAATTCCTTGCAGATTTCTCATCTCTAACCCTTCCTCCCTTGCATCACCCCACCACACCCCCAGACAGTCTGCAATCCCATGTGCTGGTAGGCAATGGAATCCATAAGCATGGGAAGTTAAACAAGCTTTTCAGAAATACAAGACAGCTCAGATGTGCATACCAGGGCTAAAGAGGAAACATTTTTTGGTCTTGCTTGCAAAAAATAAGCAACGTTAAAAAAAAACCACATTTTTAATGAACACTATATTTTTGTATAAAGGATATAAAGTTAAGAATGTTATCGTATTTAGAATTTCTAAGTTTTCTCCTTCGACACACAATTTACACCCTGGTGTTGAAACTACTGAATTGCTTTGGTATCATGTTCTGGCTTGTAGTACATTCTTAGAATTAAGATAGCATTTCCAGTTCTTAGAAATTGGGAGCACAAGATTATTCTTAAAAGCTAATTCCGGAGGAAGAAATGACTCATTCCAAGATTCATCTTTCAGGTTTATCAAAGATCAAGACTTGCTCAGTAGCACTTTTAATACAAGAAAAGCTGTGTTCATTTCCAGTAAACATCCATACTCTCCACTGAAGAAGAACTTGGCCATCTTTAAAATTCTTTCTGAGTTTTATTACACAACATAAGTAAAAGCACCCTGGGGCACAAATAAAAATAATTGTTAGCAGTTTTATTGATGTATAATTCACATCTCATAAACTTGCCCATTTAAAGTGTATAGTTCAATGATCCTTAGTATATCCACAGAGTTGTGCAACCACCCCCACAGTCTGATTTTAGAACGTTTCATTCACCCCAAAATGAGAGCCATTAGTATTCACTCCCTGTTGCAGGTCAAATTGTGTTCCCCCCAGAATCATATGTGGAATCCCTAATTCCCAGTACTTCAGAATGTGGCCTTATTGGAAATACGTATTTGTGGCTGTAATTAATTAAAGATAGTGTCGTATATCTGAGCTCTAATCCAACATGACTTGTGTTCTTACACAAGGGGAAATTGGACACACGAACACACACAGAACCACATGAGATGAAGGCAGGGATGGAGGTGACACGTCACAAGGCAAGGAACACCAAAGATCGCCAGCAAGCCACCAGCACCCAGGTCAAGGAGATGAAACAGGTCCTCCCTCACAGCACTCAGAAGGAAGCAATTCTGCCAAAAACCTGGACTTACACTTTAGCCTCAGGAACTGTAAGACGATTTCTGTTTTTTAAGCACTCAGTTTCTGGTACTTTGCTGTAGCAGCCCTAACAAACTAATACAGTCCTTATTCTGCCTATACAGGCTTCTCTGATGGTTTGATGGTAAAGAATCCACCTGCCAATACAAGAGACGTGGGTTCGATCCCTGGGCCTGGAACATCCCCTGCAGAAGGAAATGGCAACCCACACCAGTATTCTCGTCTGGAGAATCCCTCAGACAGAGGAGCCTGGCGGGTACAGTCCATGGGGTGACAAAGAGTTGGTCACAACTGAGTGCACACACATTCTGCTTGTACTCCAACCCCACAACAACCCCTCATGTACTTTCTTCTATAGATTTTCCTGTTCTGGACATTTTGTATAAATGGAACCACACAGAGTTGCCTTTTGGGACTGGCCTCTTTAGCACAAAGTTTTATATTATTTAGTATATTGTTTCAATCATCATGAATGCTGTAGCAGTCTTTCTTATTGCCAAATTATATTCCATTGTACAGATACAACCAATTTTTTATCTACTTATCAGTTGACAGACATTTAAGTTGTTTTCACATTTCTACTATTATGAATAAAACTGCCATACCATTCATGTACAAGTTTTTTTGTGTGTAGACATGTGTTTTCATTTTTCTCGAGTATATATCTAAGAGTAGAATTTCTGGGTTGTATGTTAATGTTACCGATATTTTGAGGATCTGCCTAACTACTTTCCAAAGTAGCTGCTCCATTTTTCCTTCACAAAAGCAATGCATAGCAAGGTTTCTAATTGTTTCCCGTCCTTGTCAATACTCATTATTATCTGTCTTTTATTTTTGATTTGCCTTTTCCAAATGACTCATGTCCATCTGTTCAGGTGCTTATTGGCCACCTGAATATCTATCTTCTTTGAAAAAGTTTCTGTTCATATTCTCCCAATTTTTATCTGGGTAATTTTAAGGGTTGTTTCTGGACATAGGTACTTTATCATATATGTTTTTCAAATATTTTCTCCTCGTCTTTGTTGTTTTTTCACTTTCTTGATAATGTTTTCTGAAGCACAAAAGTTTTTAATTTTTTCAAAGTGTAACTAGTCTGTATTTTCTTTTGTTGATTGTGTTTTTCATATTGTATGTAAGAAAACATTATCCAACCCAAAGTCATGAGGATTTGCTCCTCTGTTTCTTAGAGAAGTTTTATACTTCAAGGGGCTTTCAGTGTAAGACAAGAGTTCTTATATTTTGCTCCATAAAGCGCCAAGAGTTAATTTTTGTGTACGGTATAGAGAAAGAGTTGAAATTCATTCTTTTGTGTATGGATACCCAGTTGTCGTAACATCATTTTTGAAACAATTGTTCTTCTTGTCCCATGAATTTCTCTGGCATCCTGCTAGAATTCAATTGACCATAATGGTTGTAAATGGGTTATTTATAGACTCTCAGCTCTATTCTGTGCCAGTACTACACAGTATTGATTATTATAGCTTGGTAGTAAGTTTTAAAATTGAGAAGTACGAGTCCTCTAACATTACTATTCCTTTCAAGATTGTTTTGAGTGCTATGGGTCCCTTGCATTTTCATATGATTTATAGAATCAGGCTGTTGCTTTCTGCAGAAAAGTCAGCTGAAATTTTGATACCGATCGCTTTGAATCTGTGTATCAGTTTAAGGACCATTGCCATCTTAAAAATATGATGTCTTCTAATTCATGTTCTGTATTAAAGGTTTTCGTGTACACATTTTACATTTGTTTTCCTAGATTTGTATATAAGTATTTTTGATGCTGTGGGGTTTTCAATGCAAGACAAAAGTTCTTAACATTTTGCTCCACAAATCACTTAGAGTTAATTTTTGTGTATGGTGTAGGGAAACAGTTGAAATTCATTCTTTTGTATACAGATGCCCAGTTTTCTCAACAACATATTCTGAAACAATTGATCTTTCTCCCATGAGTTTCTCATCATCCTGCTAGAATTCAATTGACCATATTGTATTGTAACTGGGTTATTTCTAGACTCTCAGAGGCTACTGTAAATGGAATTGTTTTCTTAATTTCATTTTCAGATTGTTCATTGCTAGTAAGTGAGAATATAATAGATTTTTATATTGATCTTGTATCCTGCTATCATGCTAAACTTGTTTATTAGTTCTAATTGTTTTGCATTGGATTCCCTAGGATTTTCTGTATACGCAATCATGACATCTGATATGTGAAAATAAGGATAGTTTTATTTTTTTCCTTTCCCATGTGACTACTTTTTTTTTCTTTTTCCTGCCTGATTGGCTGGTCTGGAACCTCCAGTATGAGGTTTTACTTCCATAAAAGTAGTCAGAGTGGGCATTCTTGTCTTGTTCATGATCTCAGATGAAAAGCCTGTATTCGTTCACCATTAAATATAATGTTAGCTGCAGATTTTTCATAGGCGCCTTTCACTGAGTTGAAGAAATTCCTTTCTATTTCTAGTTTATTGAATATTTTTTCATGGAAAGCTGACAGATTTTGTCAGATGCTTGTCTTCATCTATGGAGGTGATCTTGTGGGTTTCTTGTCCTCTAGTCTATTAGCATGGCGCAGAACATTGATTAAAAGTTTCACGTTAAATTAACATTGCATTGTGGGATAGATGCCATTTGCTCATGGTGTATCTTCTTTTTATACTAGATTTGTGTATGAGCGCTCAGTCATCTCTGACTCTTTTTTGACCCCATGGACTGTAGCCTGCCAGGCTCCTCTGTCCATGGAGTTTTCCAGGCAAGAATACTGGAGTGGGTTGCCATTTCCTTCTCTAGGGGATTTCTCCAGGGAGGTTGCATCTATATTCATAAAGGATATTGATTTGCAGTTTTCCAGTGAAATATTTTTCTTGTTTGGACCTCAGGGTAATATTGTCCCATATAATGAGCTCAAAATTGTTCCCTCCTCCTCTGTGTTTTGGAAGAGTTTTAGAAGAATTGGGCTTCCCTGGTAGCTCATACGGTAAAGTGTCTGTCTGCAGTGCGGGAGACCTGGGTTCATCCCCAGGTCAGGAAGATCCCCTGGAGAAGGAAATGGCAACCCACTCCAGTACTCTTGCCTGGAAAATTCCATGGATGGAGGGGCCTGGTAGGCTACAGTCTGTGGGATCCCAAAGAGTTAGACACGACTGAGCAACAAGTTACTAGTTATTATATTAGAAGAATTGCTGTTAATTATTCTTTAAATATTTAATAGAATTCACCAGTGATATTATCTGTGCCTGTGCTTTTCGTTGTGAAAAGCTTTTAAATTACTAAGTCAATCTATTTATGTGTTATCCATGTATTCAGATTTTCTCTTTCTTCTTGTGTCAGCTTTGGTAGTTTGTGATATTCTAGGGATTTGCCCTTATGTCTACATTATCTAATGTATTCAAATATTGACAAAATGATTTCAGTATTCCATGAGAAAATATTTACTGAATCTTATTATATACCAGAATGTTGCAGATCCAAGATTTTCAAAAACAGTGTGCTTGACTTTAAAGAGATCCCAAGATAAACATAAACATGTCAACCCATGTGGATCAAGAAATTCTATGTTACAGCTTGAAAAAATTAATTTTCTACCTAAGTAATTAACTCTGCCTAAATAATTGCAGAAAGAAGGGAACATAAAGCAAGTTGGGTTCTGGAGAATGAGTAGGAACCTGCCTGAAGATAAGCCGGGGCATCTCAGAAGGAAGAAAATTTTCCTACCCTGGGACCCTCCAGATGATTCCTCAATGTGTTGCAGCTCTCAAAACCCCAGCCCACATCAGTCTTATGACACAGTGATACTTCCAATGGTGTCTAAACAACAGTGGGCATCACTTGGAATCAACCTTCTCCTTTTCCTTTTTTTATCTTCATAGGGAAACCCAACCTAATTTTTGGCCCCATTTCACTTTCTAATCTGGAAAACCTAACAGTTGCAGGACCTAAACAAGTGCACAAACAGAGACCCATGCACTGTGTGTCTAAAATGCCAACCAACACTTAAAAATTAGGTTACATAACTGTCAAATAAAATGCACATCCTATCCTTTTACTTTTAGAGATTTGCCTTGGGAGAGACCTGGAAGACCCTAGGGCTTGTCAGATATCCTGCTACTCTGGGTCAGAATATGAGAGTCACCGGGAGGGCCGGCTCCCAGGCCTGATGTCTAGCCCTGGGCGGGACCATCTCCCCCGCAGACACCACTTCCAGTGGGTCCCCCACTGTGAGGGGCCTTGTGTGGGCATCACTGAGTGGAAGTCTAAGCTCTGTCCACAGTTCCTGAAACTGACCTTTTATTGGATAACTTGAAGCCCCATGGGCACCACCCTCAGGAGGACACATCAGAGCAAAGGCTTCTGTAGCCTTGGAAATGGACCCAGGGCTGTCTGGGAGGAGAAATATTGGGTCTTAAACACCTAGAGTGTGGCCTAGAAGGGGATCTGAATTCCAAACAGGCACCCTTCCCTGGCTCAGAGCATCCTTTACCACTTGATGGGCGGGAACTGGGGCAGCAGAGATCCGGATCAGAGGGACCTAAGGCAGGGGCCCAGGGTGGAGCCCTCTTCACCCTCAAGACTGTCTCTAATCAGAAACCAAGTCTGTCTTCCCACTCCCATGCCAGCACTCAGCCATCTGACTGGCCTTCTCATCCAGCGCTGACACCTCCGAACCATCCTCCCCCTGTAGTCAGAGAGCAAGTGGGCACAGGAAACGAAGCCGCGCAGGCAGCACGATCTCCTCTGTGTGAGCGTTACCAGAGTTAATGGACGCAAAGAAGATAGAAAACGACGGAAAGATAAGTGAGGAAAAGTATATTCCAAGAAAGGAGGCATTAAAGGCAGGATGAAACTGTAT
Organism: Giraffa tippelskirchi; assembly: GCF_054371585.1. Taxonomy (NCBI): domain Eukaryota; kingdom Metazoa; phylum Chordata; class Mammalia; order Artiodactyla; family Giraffidae; genus Giraffa; species Giraffa tippelskirchi. The sequence continues at coordinate 52,411,599 of NC_137284.1, forward strand.
TTCATGTTTTTCTCTGTAACCCAAGACCACACACACTACAACGTCAGTTTCACTCCCCAATGACTTGCCCATGCCTTTCATGGCTTGTCTAGTATCCTTTGGATGGGAAATACAGATTTATGCCACAAAGTTCAAAAGAGGCAGGTGAGTATAAGGAAAAAAAAAACGGATTTCCTGCCAGCCTGCTCCCACAGCACAGCAACCAGCCTCCCCCCCTCCCAGAGGCCACATCCCCAGCTTAGCATCTCATGGTCAAAGCATTTCTCCACGTGGTGGTCATCATACTACTCCAAGAGTGTTCTTCACCATTCCTGAAAGATGAGGTTGCTGGTCCATGGATCCTCCTTCTGAAAAGATCTTTGGTGATTTCAGTGTCCAAAAGATGCTCTTCTGGTAGCCTCATCTCTCGACCTCTAGACCTCCTCCCTCTTGTGGTCCTGTCCTCCAGCCCATGTAGCACTCATACCTGGGGTCTTCTTGCTCCAGCTGTAGCCACAGCCCCTCCATCAACCCCACTGTTTGTGCCAATAGTCACCAGCTCTTCCTGCTCACTCTCCCGTGTCCTCTCCTGCTGCCATGGACGGGCCTCGTGTTCATTCTGACTCGGAAGGAACATGGGCATATGAGGCTTGATTCTAATACTGTGTTTCTTCTCACATAAGACTCCCTCAGAAAGGATGATCATGGTTTTGTTTCTGGAGCCAGCTGCATGTGTATGTGTGACTATGAGTGTGTGTGTGTGTGTGTGCGTGTGCGCGCGCGCACGCGTGCGTATGTGTGTGTGTGAACTTCTCTGGTTGTCTTTGGTGATGCAAGGTGATAAATGAAGGCATCCATGACCCCATCCCCTTTCCCATTGCCAGTGCATCTGTATTTAAAGTCTTGGTTTCTCCTTCTGGAAGGTGCAGCCACTCTTTCCGAGGTCAGGCAGCCTTCCTGAACTCCAGCTGAAGAGTTACAGCAGTAACAGTAACCAAAACAAATGAGCAAGTAAACAAAAGCACACCTCCAGGTAACACGGCCACGCAGCTAAGTCGCATCAGTCGTGTCCGACTCTGTGCAACCCCATAGACAGCAGCCCACCAGGCTCCCCCATCCCTGGGATTCTCCAGGCAAGAACACTGGAGTGGGTTGCCATTTCCTTCTCCACCAGGTAACACACTGCCCTGCATTTTTGGAGTTACAGCAAATGCGCAATGAACAGGCTCAGACCCACTTGAAGGACATCTGAGCTACCACAAAGGACTACACAGCTGCATTGCCCCTTTCTCTCGGTCTAATCTGACCCCACACTGTACCAGCACAAAGACCCCATTTCCTCACCCCCACTCCTTAGAGGGATCAAATTTCCCCAAGTCCTTATTTTGTACTGTTCACCTATATTACCTATTTCACTTTGTTCATTTGCCTAATTAACAGGTCTGTTTTTAATCTGCAGCACTGTCTGATCCCCTAGAATCCCAGAGTCACCTCACCTCATCACTCCCTCGATTCAAACCAGCCAAGCCTTACTAATACACCTGGGATTGTGCATATTGTTTCTGGGAGTTTGGACTTGATCTGAGCACCTTACCTGGTCTCTAAGGCTTGCATCACCCAAACTCTGAGACCCTGAGTTCATCTTTCACCTCTCTACACTCACTCACTAAGCACCAGCCAGCTTGCCCTTTTTCTGACCTCAAAAGTACCAGCTACCTTCCAATTGGACATGGACTTCCATAGCAGCAAACTGCAGCCAATTCTCCTCTCCTCTGTCTTTCTCACCATTCAAGTTCACACTTTGATCTCATTAGCAGACACCCTCCAGGCACATTCTATAGCATCTCTTGTTTGGTTTCCTTTGAGCACCTAGCAGTGTTTACAGTTATCTTTGCTGACTCACCTGCTAATTTTTATTCTCCCCTCTAGGAGTTTCATGAGACAAGAAATCTTAGCTATCTTGGGTCCCCAAGTATAAAATGTTGTTATTATTTGGTTGTTAAGTCATATCTGACTCCTTTGTGACCCCATAGACTGTAGCCCACCAGGCTCCTCTGTCCATGGGATTTCCCAGGCAAGAATATTGGAGTGGGTTGCTATTTTCTTTCTCAGTCTATCTTCCCAACCCAGGGGTCGAACTCACGTCTCCTGCATTGGCAAGCAGATTCTTTACCACTGAACCACCAGGGAAGCCCAAGCATAAAATAGTACCTTGCATATAGTAATTGTTCAACAAACATTATGGAATGAATGAGTGAATCCATGAATGAATATGGCAATTTGCAAAGGGAATGAATGGGGAATATCCTTTTTCACATGAAGAACTACATAAAACTCTGAAGTTGCAGTTTGCTTTCCTCTATCTTTCTTATCAAGGAGTCAAAAATTCCTCAAAGCTTTGAGGACTGATTTTCAGTATTAATTATGGTTCAAAGGGCCATATGATTTCCACTGCCACCCCATTCCAACAAGCAGCCTCTGGGCATGTGGCCACCTTTGCAAGATTCATTTCTATTTTGTGCGAACACAGTAGGACTTTGGTAACTACAGCTATAGAAACACAGGTAGTAAAGACTTTGAACTTGAAGCCTGAACTTCACCCATGAACTAAGATAACTTGCAAGCGATACAGAAACCCTGACATAAGAAGGTGTGGTGGCCAGAGCTCTGACCCGGCCCCAGTAAGCACACCCCTCTGGAGTTTCCTCCTCTGATTGCGGGCAGGACTTTCAACTGTCCTCTAATCAGAGAGCACAGTACACAGAGATCGCTCCTGGGGTTGCTGTGCTGAAGGGAAAGAGACTCTGCAGGCGTAATCAAGGTCCCTAGTCAGATGGCAACAGAGATCTTGGGTGGACTTGGGGTCAGAGACCGAGCAGCTGGACTCCCTGTTCCAGTGGACTTGAAGAATCAAACATCCAGGAGTGCCACAGTGGTGAGGGGATGATTCTGTCACCCACCAGTGAGCTTAGAAGAGGGGCTCAGCCTCAGACAAGACTGCAGCCCTGCCAACACACCAATCACAGCTTCTGAGATCCTGAGAAGAGGACCAGCTAAGCCATCTCAGATTCCTGTCCATGGAAACCACGGGGTGATAAACATGTTGTTAAAGCTGCCACCCTGCTGTCATTTGTTGCCAGCAACAGAAAGCTAATACAAGGGCAGTGAGCAATTCTATGCCATTATAGTGGGAATACTCCAATACTTTGGCCACCTGATGCAAAGATCCGGCTCCTTGAAAAAGACCTTGATGCTGGGAAAGACTGAGTGCAGGAGGAGAAGGGGGTGACAGACGATGAGATGGTTGGGTGGTATCATGGATTCAGTGGACATGAATTTGAACAAACTCTGAGAGAGAGTGAGGGACAGGGAAGCCTGGCATGCTGCAGTCCATGGGGTTGCAAAGAGTCAGACACAACTGAGTGATGGACGATAGTGAGGATGATATTTTAACACCACAAAACTCTCATGTGCAGAAAAAGCATCTTCCACATATCAGTCTGTCCCTCAAGCAACCATCTCACCTGATGAAGGAAAATGAATACCTGGACTTTCTCCATCACTTTCAAATGAAAACTCAGGCACCCTAGAATTCCCGATTTTACCCCAGAGCAGTCTGTTAGTTTCAGGGACTGAGGAAGCATCATAAATAGCCTGCACAGTGGTAGGGATCGAAAGTGGTCGGCACACAGTTTGGGAAAAAGAAACTAGAGACAGAATGAAAGTTTGAAAGATGGGACTTGGGGACTCAAGACCTCTTGCGTCCAGAGCCCTGCTCCTCGGAGCCACCTCACTTTTATTTAGTGTCTTGGCCAGCAGGAATATCTGCTGTGCTACGATGAAGTCAGCCTCCTGCGTCCTCGGTCACATCTCCCATTTTATTGATTACTTTAAACTATCTTTGTTATTTTTTGGTACAAGGGCTATCACCTGGCTGGGGGTCATAGACCCGCACGTACCTTGGGAAAACATCTTAGTGTGTGCACATCAGTGTTCTGAACTTGTGCTGACCCGGCATTCCAAGGTCCACACTATGTTTTTCCTGAGCTTAGCAGGGCATGACAACCCCAACTCATCAACCCGATGTACTTTCATTTGGGTTATGCTGTATTGCTATATTTTGCTTTTATTCTTTTCCCATGGTGATTTTCTCATGGCTCAGCCAGAGCAACAGGTGGCTGACTATTAACCCCTGCAGGCATGGACAAGGGGATGTCTGTGTCCATGTTTCATCCTGATATCTGATCACATGTGGACCTAGGTGTGCCTGCCCCACCGCTGGCATCACTGGAGGTGTCTTCACCTCTGTGGGGTGTCCAGACAGCCCACCCCCCGGCCTCTCTGACAGCGCCCCTGAATCTCCGCCCTGAGGCCCACCTGTGGGAAGAATGTGACCCTTGTCTGCATCTCCAGTCCAGGCCCGCTCTGCTCTCACACCATCAGCCACCCCTGCTCCCAGCCCCCAGACCCTGCTGCACCCCAGTTCCTCTCCCCGTGCACACTGCCCAGCTATGCACACTTCCTTTGGGAACGAGTGCCCTGTGAGTTGGAGGCAAAGCCCTCATGATTGCTAATCTTCTTCAAGTCCCTTGTCTTCCTCAATCAAGAGAGTAATGTCGATCCCTTCACGAGTACAGAAGAGAAAGAATAAATTAAGAAGTGTGTGTAGTTTTACGCGGGAACTTTAAGGACAAAGAATGTGATGTGCATATTCCTTGGTCCACCAACTCTAGGGTCATGGAGAACCTCCAGGCTAGTAGTGCCCAGCATTGGGATGTTAGTCAATCGACTGGGGTTTTTTTTCAACAACACACAAAATGCAGCAGCTCAGCACAAAACACCGCCTCTCACTGATGTAGTATCTGCCGTTAGATGTTAATCCAACCATTCTGCCTGTTCACTGTGGTGACTCAGGCCCAGCGCCTCAAGGAGCCAACTGCCACCAGCTTACAGACTCCTCCCAGCTCTGCACTCAAAGACAACACATGAGCAGCATGAAACTGGCCTTGCTGGGAGTATCGACACCATGAAATTAGCAAACGTCACCAATGATGTTGATTGTGTCCCCCAGAGTGATGGTTGCTCAACATTTACCGGCACTCCTCTGACCATCCATCTCAACATGTGGCCTCTGGGATCACCAGGGCAGAGGATGATGCATCCAGAGAGAAACACACAAGCTCTTAAGAGACTGAACCTGGAAAAGACACATGATTCTGGTAAGAGCCCACTGGTCAGAACTTGTCACATAGACCTGCCTGACTGCCCAGGATCCAGGGGCCACGTGGACATTTGATGAGAAGCAGGAGTCTTCACCATCCTATGGACAAGCAGAGCACAGAAAAGGATCACCTGCTCATAACAGGAAATTCCATCCAGCAACCACGGGGAGGTGAAGTGGACGGCAGAGGACGAGATGGTTGGATGGCGTCACCAATTCAATGGACATGAGTCTGAGCAAGCCTGGGAGATAGTGAAGGACAGGGAAGCCTGGTGTGTTGCAGTCCACGGGCTCACAAAGAGTTGGACGTAACTGAACAATTGAAGAACAACAACACAGCATGGGGAGTTCTGCATGAACTTCAGTGGAAGCATAGAGGATGCAAATTGTCAAAAGCCTGAGAAGCTACATCAGATGTTTGCAATATAGAAAAAATAGTTCAAGATTATTTGTGACAGCTGTTTTAAGATTTTTAAAGAAATCTCATTTGTAGGAAGGATTCAACTAGTTATAGGAGACTGATTACAGAGTGAATGAAGTGGGTGTTCAGAGCGTAATTAACTGTTGGGTACAGCTCAGTGCTGGATGAAGATAGAAACAGGGCACAGTAGTGGGCAGTGCCAGAGGAACTCTAATTTAGGTCAACTGGTCAAAGAAGGCCTTACCTTGCTAACCCTCAAGCAAATCAAAAGGGGAAGTTGCATATGCACGAGTGGATGGGTATTCTATGACAAATAGTGTCTCTACTGAGTAAATAATGTTATAATAGTTAAGACCATGGGTCAAGCTGGGGAGCCTCCTATGGTAAAGTTGCAAAGGGATTCACTGTCTTGTTAACAGTAGGAACTTTCATCAACAAAGAAATAGATATAGAAGATGTGGCACGTATATACAATGGAATATTACTCAACCATAAAAATGAATGAAATAATGTCATTTGCAGCAACATGGATGGACCTAGAGATTATCACACTAAGCGAAGTAAGTCAGAATGAGAAAGACAAATACCATATATCATGTATATGTGAAACCTAAAATATGACTCAGGTGAACTTATCTATGAAACAGAAACAGACTAGACACAGAGAACAAATGTGCAGTTGCCAAAGTGGAGAAAGGTGGGAGAAAGCGAAGGAAGGATTGGAAGTTTGGGGTTAGTAGATGCAAACTATTATATCCAGGATAAACAAACAACAAAGTCTTACTCTCTAGCACAGAAAACTACATTCAATATCCTGTGAGGAAAAAATAATGGAAAAGAATATAAAAAAGAAAAAATATATATATGACTAAGTCACTTTGCTGTACAGCAGACATTCACACAGCATTGCAGATCAACTAAACTTCAATAAAATAAAGAAAAAAGAGAGAAAGGACCCAGATGTCTGGGAGGCTCCAGGATACAGTGGCTGCAGAATGGCCATTGTGGTGATAACTGGGGGAAGGCGATAAACTTTGGAGAGTGGAAAACGAGAAGTTCAGAAAAGTGAAGGGTTCACAGAGAACATATGGTCATAGAAGAGATAAACAGGCCAAGGAAAATCAAGCGTTCAGCTCACAGTCCCGCCCTGCGGAGAGCGGGACGGTGCTAGAAGCGGAGCTGAGTGTAGCTGAGGAGCAGCTACAAAGCAGCCACAGGAGGCTGCAGTGGGAAACGGGGAGAGAAATAACCTGCTAGCGCTTAGGAATCCCACCCTCATTAATACCAAGATGGTAAAATGACTTCTACTCAAATACACAAACTACAAAAATTCCTCCTGACCAGACATGTGACTTCTGTGTTTGCGGAGTCAGGGAAGGACTGAGGTTAGGAGGAGCCATGTTATCAAATAGATTTAGTTGTAATATTTACAACTTGCTTATTGCATCATGCAAAATAGACCGACAGCCTCTCATGGCTAATTGGTTCGTCGTCTACTGTTTATCCATCACTTCACCGGTGGTTAACGTGGCTTCCATGATCCTGGTGCTTCCTCTCTCTCCGGGCGCAGGACCATTCGCTTCTGCTCCCATCAGGGAAGCCAGAGTCCGCGTTGCCCTCCAGCGTTTTCGAGCTCAGATGCTGGTGATTCCCCTCACTGCGGGAAGACCTTTAACCAGAGGGGAGGAGCCCAGTAGGTCTGCCCTACAGGGTGCAGTCTTGGTCCCCCTTGGAGAGCGCCGCGGTCCCCAGGACTGCAGTTTGCTAGAGTGACCACTAGGTGGCAATGGCTTCTCGCACTGCAGTCTGTGCGCTAAAGCAGGCTCTGCCTTGACCCAGTCCCCGCGGGCTGGGCGATCGCTCCTCTCATCCTTGTCGGGTGGGAACGCGCGTTATCCGACGACGAGAGGTCAAGGCCTGGCTCTTCACCCAGTGGGGCTCACATGCAATTCATTGCCCTCCTTCAGGACAACCCTGTCTTTCCTTCCCTTTGTGTGTGTGCTTACTTTTATGGACATTTCTAAACAGACACAAAAATAGAGAAAATCCTAATTCGAACACTTGTTTGTCTCTCGTTTTTGACACGATAGTGAACATTAAGGATTATGGTCCAGGTCTACTCATCTTTAATCAAATAGAACACAAGTGCTTCTTTTTTAAGGGTTTTTAAAATGGATCATTTTTTTAAAGTCTTTATTGAATTGATTACAGTGCTAATGCTTCTGTTCTATATTTTGGTTCCTTGGCCACAAGGCATATGGGATCATAGTTTTCTGATCAGGGACCAAACCTGCCCCTCCTGCATTGGAAGGCAAAATGCCAACCACTCAACCGCCAGGGAAGTCCCCATAATTGCTTCTTAATACTTGAATACTAAAAACTAAGAGTAGAAATTTGTCTCAATGTATTTACATATACACTCCAAGTTCTGAAAGGATCTGAGGCCAAGAAAATGTAAATGTAGTCCCCTACGTTCCACAGCCAGCTCACCACCTGGGATTACTGTCATCCTTGTAAACAGAAAGAAATGTCCACCCAGAAAACCATTTACAAAACGGGTTGTAGTTGCTAAGCTGTGTTCCTGAGCAGCAGGGCATCTTTATCTCTGTTGGTGTTGGGGTCTGGGGAGCAGTGGTGGAGGAGGAGTTAAGTAAGAAAGTCACTTCTGTGGACGAGGAGAAAAGGGGGCGGGTGTAATCAGGTCTGGACAGAGGAAGAGGTGGGAACCCAGAGTCTTTGTGGACAGGTTAGTCCAAGTGGACAAACAGAAGGAAGAAAGTCTTCTGCAGATCAGGGAAGGGGACAGCAACACTTCTCCCAAGAATCCTGAGGAGGGAGACATGTCCATGAGTCCACTAAGGGGACAGAGGTTGTTTTCACAGCCCTGTCTCCCCTGCCCCCCACACACAATGGGAGAGGGAGGGTAGATCCAGACAGCCCCTCGTCACTGTCTTAAGCTCACTCAGTGCTAGTCCCCAAGTGGGCTATAGATGTCCACCACCACCACCCTTGCCATCACAGCTTCTGCACTGGGGCTGGCCCTAATACCTCCTGCCTGTCTTATTTCAACTCCTCATCCCTTGTTGTTATTCAATCACTGTCAAGCCCGACTCTGCGACCCCATGAATTGCAGCATGCCAGGCTTCCCTGTCCTTCACTCTCTTCCAGAGCATGCTCAAACTCATATCCACTGAGTCAGTGATGCCATCCAATCATCTCATCCTCTGTTGTCCCCTTCTCCTCTTTCCTTCAATCTTTCCCAGCATAAGGGTCTTTTCCAATGAGTTGGCTCTTCGCTTCAAGTGGCCAAAGTATTAAAGCTTCAGTATTAGTCCTCCCAATGAATATTCAGGGTTGATTTCCTTTAGGATTAACTGGTTTGATCTCCTTGCTGTCCAAGCAACTCTCAAGAGTTTTCTCCAACACCTCAGTTCAAAAGCATCAATTCTTCAGTGCTCTGCCTTCTTTATAGTCCAACTGCCATATCCATACGTGACTACTGGAAAAACCATGCCTTTAACTATACAGACCTTTGTCGGCAAAGTGATGTCTCTGCTTTTTAATATACTGATGATGATGACAAAGGTGAGGGTGATGATGATGGAGGTGAAGGTGATGATGATGGAGATGATGGTAATAATTATAACATGGTGGTGATGGTGATGATGATGGAGGTGATGGTGATAATCATGGAGGTGATGGTGGTTGATGATGGAGGTGATAGTGATGATGGTGGAGGTAATGGTGATGATAATAGAGGTGATGGTGAAGATTATATTTATGGTTGGTGGTGGTGATGATGATCATGATAATAGTCCTACTGAAAACTTATCAGGTATCAAGCACTGTTATAACTGCTTCAAATATCTAAGTCATTTAACCCTCACAATAACTAACTTTTTGACCTGGTTTCTGGCCACCAGTAAATGTTTGGGAGGAGCTTCTGTGGACTCATTCATTGGTTAAGGCTCCCAATCAGGATCAGAAGATGCAGGAAAGTGACTGGGTGTAGAAGCTGTCAGTTATGCAAGGTGTCTTGGGTGGAAGGTGTCACAATTCATGTTACCATTAGCATTACTGCTGTTTAAACTTGACCTTGACATAGTGTGGTGCTATGACTGCAGCATCACAATAGACTCTAGAGATGCAGGTGCTTTCCACGTGCCCAGTGGAGATGCTCCATCTGATGTTTTTTTCCTGCCAGGTGTGTCGTTGGCAAGCAAGAAGCATCTCAGAAAGCCCATATCACCAACCTTGAAGACCAGGAGACTCCCTGAGGGTCGTGAGTATGGATGAGGAGCAGTTTGGTGGGCTGACAACTGTGCTGAATCCAGAGCTCACTCTTCTGTGAGCACCTGTGCTGACATGGAGACAGTGTCCCCTCTCCAGGGCTTCCAGGTGACAGAGAAGACCGCTTGGGGCATGGACACTCCCAATGTCACATTCCTGTTGGGTCCATTTGCTTCAATAACCATGTTTCTTCTAGACCAGAAGAATTGCTCATATTTTAAAGGATCTATTGAGGTGAAAATAGCTCACATAGTCTAGAGGGAGGATTCCATGACTTGGCCCGAGCCTGGAAGAAAGCTCATCCCCCTGCCCCAACCCTCCAAACCCATCCCAGCCCCTCAGATGCACATGTAAATAGAGTTGGAATCCCCTCTGATGTTCCAATACCACCAGGAAGGCATCCGTGTGTGAGCTGTGTGGTCCCCACACATGGAAGGCAGCATGCTTGTGCAAAGATGCAAGGAGCCAGGTGTGACAGTAGCTGGACAATCTGAAGGGTGCCCCCTTGCTGTAGGACACCTCGGAGCATACAGGACCCTACCTCATCTGGGGTACAAGGTCAACATGGGGGCCTTCCTCCAATACAAGGCCTGTGGAAGCCCTTTAGAGGAATGTTAGGGGGGCCACATACGATCTGTGATACGTGTCCTCTCAGATAGCACATGGTGGAAACCAGTGAGTTTCTAATGAGATCCCTGACCTTCAGAGTTTGCTGGGATCTGAGTTGGTGCACTCTGTCTGCCTCTGATATGAGCAATGTCTGTTCCAAGATGTTGCTTAATTGACTGGTACTGGACAGGACACCAAGAAGGAAGCCAGACATGAGAGCCTGCTCACTGGGCAGTGTCCACCAGCTACCACCAAGGAGCAAAGGAGGGGTCCTCCTTCACTAGGAAAGCCTCAGCTAAAGCTGGCTGCACAAAATTGGCCATCAGCCATAAGGACGCTCAGGGCCTTTCCCAACCTGACAATGACTTGGTCATTTTTAAGAAGCTTAGCTTTCAAGACAGTCATCATGGAAAAGAGGAATGTGAATCCAGACTCCAGGAGATTCTGATGTTTCCTCCTCGAAATCTGCCCATCTCCTCGGGATGTGGACCTTTGGAACTTTCACCAAATCGTTTAAACACCTGCATGAGGCTGGGCCCACCCCAAAAGGACCCCAGGGAGTCAGGATGGGATTCTGGGTCCCTGGTCCAGGAATCATACAACTGCTGTGTCTTCAAGGACTGGTCGTGGCTCAGCATCATGACCAGCAGCCAAGACACACTGACTTTGAGCAGATTCCCTTCTCCCCGGTCTCCTCTCCTTCTCTCTTTGCCCTTGTCTTTGTATCATTTTTAAATGTTTTTGAGGTGTAGCTGATTTACAACACTGTGTTAGTTTCAGGTGTACAGCATAGTAATTCAGATGTGTGCGTGTGTGCACATGCATGTGTGTGTGTGTGTATGTGTGTGCGTGCATATATACACATTCTTTTCAAATCCTTTTCCCTGGTAGATTATTACAAGATATTGAATACAGTTCCTTGTGCTATACAGTAGGTCCCTGATATTTATCTACTTTATATATAGTACTGTGTATAAGTCAGTCCAAACTTCCTAATTTATATCTTCCCCCTTTCCCCTTTGGTAAGCATAAGTTTGTTTTCTATGTCTGTGAGTCTATTTCTTTTTTGTAAATAAATTCATTTGTATAATTTCTTAGGTTCCACATAGAAGTGATATTATATAATATTTGTCTTTCTCTGTCTGACTCATTTTACTCAGTATGATCATCTTTAGGTCCAGCCATGTTGCTGCAAATGGCATTATTTCATTCTTATTTATGGCTGAGTAGTAGTTTATATATATATATATATATGTGTGTGTGTGTGTGTGTGTGTGTGTGTATCATACACACATACACAGATTTATGTATATCTGTGTGTGTGTGTGTGTTAGTCACTCAATCATGTCTGACTCTTTGCAACCCCATGGACTGTAGCCCACCAGGCTCCTCTGTCCACCCAATTTTTCAGGGAGGAATATGAGAGTGGGTTGCCAGTGCTTTCTCCAGTGGATCTTCCTGACTCAGGGATGGAACCCATTATCTGTTGTATACTTACCGGTTCATACCTCTTGGCCCCACACCCCAGCCCCTAACTTGCCCCCTTCCCCTTTGGTGATGTGACCTGTTATTCATCCGCTCCATGTGGCCTCTGAGCTGACAGCTCTCCTGGAAGAAATGGTGCCTCTGCATTTAGGCTGCTTCCATGTCTTGGCAGTTGTAAATAGTGCTACGATGAACTTCAGGGTACATGTATCTTTTCAAATTACAGTTTTTATCTTTTCTAGGTATATGCTCAGTAGTGGGATCGCAGGATCATATGGCAACTCTATTTTTAGACTTTTAAGAAAACTCTGGAATATTCTCCATTGTGGTTACACTCTCCTTCTCCCCCTCTCTCTCTCAGTTCCCTGGGGAGATCGGACATCTACAACAACTGAGATAGGACTCCTATAGGATAAATAACTTTTTAAAAGTTGAATAAACATGTAGGAGACGGGAATCCTCTCCAGCTGCCAAAGAAATGGAAGGCAAACAATCAAGATATTTTAACCTATCAAAAAATCCCACTGTTAAAATGGTAGCACCCAACACTTTGTAAACTGTGGGGAAATGGATGCCTTAAATCAGCCTGAATGATGGTCATTGCTTCCATCCTTTGGAAGAACTCCAGTGATAAGAATTTATCACTTTAAAATGTGATAATATGGTAAAATGTTACTTGTGTTGTCTGAAAAAGAAGCATTATTTTTAAAAATAAGTTAATTCTCATTATGACAAGCTCTTTGACCTTAGTGATTTCATTTCTAGCAAAACTTTCGAGAAAATAATTAGAAGTGTTCCTTTCCAGCTTTCTCATGGTATGATACACATTATAAAAATTATCGTTAATGTGGTAGGTTAGGATAATAACCTAATTGATAGCAATTGCTGCAAATGTTAAGTTTAAAAGTGTTTCTTAGTGATAAACAATTGATGGCTTGCAGAACTATGGGAAAGCTTCAGCTTTTACACTGTAGCTGGATCATTTACTCAGGAAATACTGATAGAGTATTTCATCAGTCAGCTCTCAGCACGAGGGATACAGCGCTGATCTAAGCCAGCTCAGCCTCTGCCCTCTTAGAGCTTAGGTTCTCTGAGGGAGAGAGAAACAATAAATCAGTGCATTAGTTTGCCGGGGCTGGTGTAACAAAGTGCCACAGAGTGGCGGGCTTAAATAGCAGAAATTTATCATCTCAGAATTCTGGACACCAAAAGTCAGAAATCCAGGTGTGGGCAGGGCTGGCTTTTCTTGAAGCCTCGCTCCTACACTTACAAGTCACTGTCCTCCCCCTGTGCCCCATGTGTGTATGTGTCAATTTCCCCTTTCTATAAGGACACTAGTAACATTGGATTAGACCTGATTTTAACCTAATCATCTCTGTAAAGAGCTTATCTTCATATACAGTCACATTCTGACTTCAACATATGAATTTAGTGGGGGGAGGGTGGACATAGCCCATAACGATGAGTAAATGCATTCGTAATAGATTAATACGAAGCAAAAAGTAAAACCGGGGAAAGAGATTAAAGTGCAATTTGAATATGCTAGCAAGGGAAGATCTCTTCAATAAGGCACTGAAAGAAAGACTAGGAAACCACCACAGGATTGCAGAAGAGCTCTCCAGGCAGAAGCAGGCAAAGGCATGAGGTGAGGACACCCTTGCCCGTTCAGGGAGGAGGAAGGACCCCCAGCAGCTGAGCGGAGTTCCTGGAAAGACTAACAGTCACGGGCTGGAGTCTGCCTGCTCCATCCAGGGAGAGTCGATTAGTCAATGTTTCAGGAATTTTCTGTGCAACTTGACCTCACCTTGGTAGCTTGAAATTGTCTGCAATGGGAACACGAACACCAGGGAAATCAGCAAGCCCTTCACATTTAGGCTCCCATTTGCCCACCCAGAGAGCCAGCTGTGAAACATTTACAACACAACATTTACAACACAAGTATAATGAGAGCCTGGTGAGAGAGGAGGTCAGAGAAAAGGCTGGAGGTGAGTGCCAAGGGCTAAAAAGCCACTTCAAGAATCTGGACTTTTATTCTAAGTGAGATGAAGGATCTCCAGAAGGATTTGAAGGGAAAGAGGACAGGACTGGGTCTTAGTTTTAGAAGGATGACTCTGAAACCATAGGGGAAACAAACAGACTCTGGTGGGCCAAGCTGGAAGCAGACAGACCAGCAAGGAAGCTGTTGTCAAATGCGGGCGAGAGATGAGAGATGAGGAACTCGTAGGTGAGCAGTGGAGAGAGGGGGGCCAGTCTCCAGGAGGCATCTTTGGACCACCGGGGCAGGCATCAGTGGGGGATGCAGGATACAGAGAAAGAGAGGAGTCAGGGATGACTTACAGCATTTAGTCTGGAGCTACCAGCAGGAGGAAGTGGGAAGGAAGAGTCTTGTGAGAAGAGCACATTCCTGGAGTAACAGGAGATGTGAGATGGGTGTTTGGATAAATATCCTTCCATTTCAAAAGAGTGAATGTACTCTATGTCTGTCACAAGATGCTTTGCCTTTATATGCAGAATAAAACAATGGGACTTTTAATACAAATTGAGATCAGGACAGGCTTGTGTGGTCAAGTGTTGACAACTATCCATCACTAGAGGGCAGTATAAAGCAATATTTTCCTATTTGAAGGCCATCTGAGAAAATGTTGAATATTAGGCTACAGAGTCAGCTGTTCTAATGCAGACCAGCTTCTCCCATCAGAGTCTGTGTCAGGTGACCCAAACACACTCCATCATGGGGTCCTTGATGGGCAGCCACCATAAAAAGGAACATTTGAAAACTGACATGTTTGGAATGAGAGGAAAGGTCATTCTTTAGTTACATCCACTGTGTGCTCACTGTATTTGCCTAAATGGTAAGCAAAATATCCCCTATTTCTACGTGAGTTAGTGCGCATGTCTGTAAATGCTAAGGAGCTCATGGCAAGCGCAGTTCTTGTGTTCTCGACACAGGCTGGAACGAGGTCCTGGCATTCCCGAGGCCCTAACTCACCTCTGCAGCTCTTCCCACCTAGTTACAGGTGCCTGGAAAAGACAGGAGAGGTGCCATTTCTTCCAGGAGAGCTGTCAGCTCAGAGGCCACATGGAGCAGATGAGTAACAGGTCACATCACCAAAGGGGAAGGGAGACAAGTTAGGGGTTAGGGGTGTGGGGCCAAGAGGTACAAGCTAGTAAATATACAATAGATAAGCAACCAGCATGTACTGTACAGCACGGAGAACTGTAGCCATTATCTTGCAGCAAATCATCATGAAGTATAATCTACAAAAACACTGAATCTCTGTGCTATACACCTGAAATTATTGCAATACTATAAATCAGCTATACTTCAACTTTTTTAAAAAAGGAAGTTAGACATGAGGGAGGAAAGGAGACAATGAGGAGAGGAATTCTTACAATTATAGTGGTTATTATATGTGAAGGGAATTGAAGGTTGAAACTGATTCAACCAAGATCCGGGGTGAGGGCCAACATCCTGGGAAGAGAGAAACCCCCAAAGGCACACTCTGTTGCTTCCCAGCTGCCAGCTGCAGCTACTATTATCACCAGCATCATCTCCCCCCTCTCTCCGCTGCTGCCTCGGGACCACCCTCAAGATGAAGGGGAAGGAGACCCGGTTCTCCCAGTCCTGGAGTCCAGACACTAGCACACCCCCTTGGTGACCTGGGAGGGATGTTGTCTCAGGGATCAAGGTAGAGAAGCTCAGTGATGCCCTCCGTCCAACCGGGGATCTCTGTGCCTGGGACCCAGTGCCTGTGCTCACACAATGGTATTAGTCATATTCCTCATAGAAGACGCTAACAGCAGAAGATACACATGTTTATAGAGAGAAAATACACATCCTCATCCTTCCCAAATCCTTGAAAGGTCCCAGCAATACTATTAGACAAACACAATTTTTGCTTGCTTTTTTTTTTACAAAGACTCAAAGAGACCGTTGCTTCTGTTGTGCTCTGGAAGAAACAAAACCGTGTGTGCTTGAATAATTTTTTCTCAGTGTAGAAAAGAGTACAGGCTGCTGCGAGTGAAGTAAAACACTGTAAAAAGTAGAGAATGTGGTATCTATGTGCAGGCATATACAGCAGAAAGGAAGGAACAGAAAAGCATCTTATTCATTGTTTTAGAGTTTATAGTTTGTATATCAAATTTTTGGTAGCAGAAAAATACATTCTCAAGTGAAATCTTGCCTGGAAGCCCAATGCATGAATTCATAAAAGATGATGCTGCTTGGACTAGACCAGAGAGGGGCCCGAGCCCTTGTGTTCAGCTGACTTCTACCCATCCCCCATCCCACCCGGGTGTCACTAAAGCTCCAGCTTGCAAAGTTAGTTTTTTCCCTTAGATACAGCATATATATTTTGGCTAAAAAGCAAATTTGCTTAATGTTTATGTAAGTTCTTGAAAATCAACTCTAATCTTGAAAAATATATGTATTATTTCATAGTGCAAATCATCAGAGCCTGGAAGTAAATGAGAAGTGTTTTATTTCCATAAAGATGCAGGGATGTCAGGAATTCTACTTCATAGCCGTGGTTCAGCCAATATACCGCAAACTAGCACCTACAGGGCCACACTTTCACGGAGATTCCTCATTTCTGTTCTGAGTACCAGTCACCAAGTTTATAAATGAACAACTCATTCTTCTTTCCCAAATCCTGCTCACTTCCTACCAGCATCAGCCTGCCTGCGTTTCTGCAACCCCTCACAACAAGCTCAGCAAACCTTCTCTGGGTTCCTCCCACCCACTTCTCCAGACTTTGTAGAGTGAAATAAAACTCTTTGTTTAATTCATTAGATGAATGAGATGGATATTCTCTCTGGAAACAAAATAACAATCCCTAAGAGATGAATGTGGGACTCCGCTCCACACCAGAAGCTATTTCTGATCTAGCCTGCTATCCCAGTGCCCAGAAGGGTTTCTGGATCACAGCAGGCACTCAATACATATGTTGGTGATTAATGAACAGAATTAATAAACTCAAGCTGATATAAAGCAGTAACTCAAAGGAGCAGCACTTGGAGATTAAGACATTTGTTAAAAACCGATATAAGCAACAAAAAAGTGCCTTGGTAGCTATCTCTCACTCTTTCTTTTTATATTTCTCTACCCTTTTTTAATATTTTAATTTTATTGGAGTATAGTTGATTTAGGGCTTCTCAGGTGGCTCAATGGTAAAGCATCCGCCTGCCAAAGCAGGAGATAATGAGTTTGATCCCTGCGTCAGGAAGATCCCCTGGAGAGGGAAATGGCAATCCACTCCAGAAGGCCTGCCTGAGAAATCCCATGGACAGAGGAGCCTGGTGGGCTGCAGTCCATGGGGTTGCAAAGATTTGGACACAGCTGAGAGCCTAAATGGCAGCAGGAACGTTGATTTTCAGTGATTCAGGTATGAAAGTGAAAGTGAAATTGAAGTCACTCAGTCGTGTCCGACTCTTTGCGACCCCATGGACCGTAGCCTACCAGGTTCCTCCGTCCGTAAGATTCTTCAGGCAAGAATACTGGAGTGGGTTGCCATTTCCTTCTCCAGGAGATCTTCCCAACCCAGGGATTGAACCCAGGTCTCCGGCATTGCAGGCAGATGCTTTACCATCTGAGCCACTAGGGAAGTCAGGTATATTATACAACAAAGTGAATCGTCAAATACGTATGTTCATGCTTCCTTAGGTTATCTCCTCACATAGCTTACCACAGAATATTAGGCAGATTTCCCTGTGCTATACAGTAGAGCTTGTTGGTTATCTATCTTCTATATACTAGTGTGTATATGTTCATCCCAAGCTCCTGATTTATCTTTTTCCCCTATTTCTTAATGACTTTATGGTAGAACTGAGGCTCATACAATTTGTTTTGATTTTTATAAATCTGGTACATTTGGAAACCTTGTAAACTAAATTTTATTTCAATTAAGAAATCCTGGATTTTTGCCAAAATTGGCAATACCAGAATGAACACTGGCAAACCGAAACTACTGTAGTTGAAGGATAAAGGCGGCTTTGTCAAACATCTCCACCTCAGCAAAACCTGCCTAACAGGTAAAGTGTGGAAACTTGGATGGCAACCACATGCAACTTGCCAGTTTCAGGTTGTTAAAGAAAATGGTTAGTGAACCCAGTAAGGTAGAACAAACTGTGGAAAATTCTTCAAGACGTGGGAATACCAGACCATCTGACCTGCCTCTTGAGAAATCTGTATGCAGGTCAGGAAGCAACAGTTAGAACTGGACATGGAACAACAGACTGGTTCCAAATAGGAAAAGGAGTACATCAAGGCTGTATATTGTCACCCTGCTTATTTAACTTATATGCAGAGTACATCATGAGAAACACTGGGCTAGAGGAAGCACAAGCTGGAATCAAGATTGCCGGGAGAAATATCAATAACCTCAGATATGCAGATGACACCACCCTTATGATAGAAAGTGAAGGGGAACTAAAGAGCCTCTTGATGAAAGTGAAAGAAGAGAGTGAAAAAGTTGGCTTAAAGGTCAACATTCAGAAAACTAAGATCATGGCATCCGGTCCTGTCAGTTCATGGCAAATAGATGGGGAAACAGTGGAAACAATGGCAGACTTTATTTTTGGGGGCTCCAAAATCACTGCAGATGGTGACTGCAGCCATGAAATTAAAAGATGCTTGCTCCTTGAAAGAAAAATTATGACCAACCTAGACAGCATATTAAAAAGAAGAGACATTACTTTGCCAACAAAGGTCCGTCTAGTCAAAGCTATGGTTTTTCCAGTCATCATATATGGATGTGAGCATCAGACTATAAAGAAAGCTGAGTGCCAAAGAATTGATGCTTTTGAACTGTGGTATTGGAGAAGACTCTTGAGAGTCCCTTGGAATGCAAGCAGATCCAACCAGTCCATCCTAAAGGAAATCAATCCTGATGTTGAAGCTGAAACTCCAATACTTTGGCCACCTGATATGAAGAACTGACTCATTTGAAAAGACCCTGATACTGGGAAAGATTGAAGGCAGGAGAAGACGGGGACAACAGAGGATGAGATGGTTGGATGGCATCACTGACTCAATGAACATGAGTTTGGGTAAACTCCGGGAGTTGGTGATGGACAGGGAGGCCTGGTGTGCTGCGGTCCATGGGGTCACAAAGAGTTGGACACGACTGAGTGACTGAACTGAACTGAACTGAAAGGTAGAACAGACTCCAAAGTAGGTTTTCCCACATGCTGCTACTTGGGGGAGAAAACACGTCACCCAAGGACAGTGTCATCCAGTAGGCTGTGAAATACTGTTGAATGTGAAATACTATTGCTTCGCCATGTGCAAAAGCGACTTCTAAATTTTATCTTCATTTTTTAATCTTCTCCGGATTCAGATTCCAAGTATAAAAACTCAGGGAGCACATGTATCTGGTCTGCTCAGAAATAACAGTGACACTGTCATATACATGAGGGAAGTAGGGTTACAAAGGGGTCTCATCTCATAGGACTGACGTGAGAGAAGCATGAACATCCCTTAGTGGCTGCTTGATGTGGGCACACCCAGGTTCATAGCAAGGCTTTGCACACTGGGTGGTGCTGTCCACAGGAACAGTGGGGCTAAGTGCAAAGAGGGCCGGCCTGGACTCAAGTAGCGTTATGGTTGGGTTGAAGAAGGTGTGTGGGCAGCTGTGTGTGACCTCACTAGACTCTTTCTCCATCCTAAACACATCTCAGTCTTGTTATCATTCTTCAGTTGAAAATGTGTGTGAACCCAGCACTGATTTGTTTCAGGAAATGATTCCTTAAACAATGAAGTGTCTTTATTCCTGTTGGAAAAACATGAAAGTATTAGTCACTTAGTCATGTCAAACTCTTTGCGACCCCATAAACTGTAGCCGGCCAAGCTCCTCTGTCCATGGGAATCTCAGGCAAGAATACAGAAGTGGGTTGCCATGCACTTCTCCAGGGGATCTTCCTGACCCAGGGATCAAACCTGCATCTCCTGCATCTCTTGCATTGCAGGCAAGTTCTTTACCACTGAGCCACCAGGGAAGCCCCCTGTTGGAAAGTATCCATGTAAAACAAACCATAACCAAGAAAATGGAGCCAGAGGCAGTTGCTGGTTCTGTGAGCAAAGTCCATGGAGTTGACATGGCCTGAGACCACCATTTCTTCTGCAATCTGGAGCCCTCTGGTCAGGACACTTGTCATCTCCACCTGGAGCTGGAGAAATCTGGCCACATCTGATCTGTAGCATTCCTTAGGACCCTAGGAAGCTGCTTGCATTAAGCCTTTCCACACAGGTGGGAGCAGGCCCCAGAGTCGGACACTTTCAGGTGTGTCCAGTCCTGTGGGAAATTTCTGTGGACCCTGAGCTCACCATTATGTGTTGGTTTTACTTGATGAGCCATCAGGATCTAATCTTCATACTCTCAGGAGTGCCTCACAAGCAGCACCCTCCTTCCTGCCCACTATTTCTGTCTAGGCTGCCACTAACTTATGTGACCTAGAGCAAGTTGATTTACCTTTTTTGAACCAAAGCTATGGAATCCATAAAATTTTAGCATTTGAGGCAGGATTTGGATGCCACATTTTCTGAGTTCACTTCCAAATTGTGATCAGTGATTTCAAGAAGAAAGAAGCCAAAAGCGAGCATTTGTGTACGGTGGACCTGAGGTCTGCATGGAGACCCTTGGAATTGTGACTGATCCTCTTCTTGAGACAATGCCCTGTGAGTGTTCTGCTCAGATTCACTTCTGCTCAGGTACATTACACATGAGGAAATATATATCTTGCCCCATCCCACAGAGTTTCCTTAGAGCAGTTTGTCAATTTACAGTTTGCAAAACTTTACTATTTCCCAGATAGCTCAGTGGTAAAGAATCTGCCCACCAATACAGGAAACACAGGAGACCCAGGTTTGATCCCTGGGTCGGGGAGATCCTCTAGAGGAGGGCCTGGCAACCCACTCCAGTATTCTTGCCTGAAGAATCCCATGGACAGAGGAGCCTGGCAGACTACAGTCCATGGAGTCACAAAAAGTCAGACACGACTGAGCACACACAACAGGTATGTACAGTATGCATTAGTATTGACATCCATTTCATAGACTGAGGGGAGAGGAATCTCAGAAGTTTGATGTACCCCAGTTTCTGTCTCTGATAATCACAAGCAGTGTGTCAAATCAGGAGAATTCAGATTTCCAAGGCAGTGCTTTTGCCTGGTAAACAGAACATCTATCTTTAAGTTCTATTTGCCTGATCACAATTTACGGGTGATGCAGCCCAATGCATTCAGGCACCAGTCTGCCTTAAATCATATTAACAGTTTGAGGGAGAAAACACAATTCAAACACCAAAAGATATGAAATGCAGCTTAGCCTACATTCTGCACACGTCACACAGAATGGGGGCCACCCTGTCCTCGGAAGAGATTTGCTTCTGGAACAAGGAATTACTGCCCAGGTCTCCAACTATCACAAGTTTCCAGAAGGGAAAGGATGCCAAGGCACAGCTGACACCAGGGAGCCCATCCATTCCTCTTCATGGATTGAAACTCAACACTCACCCCCCCACCCACAGCCTGCGATCCCTTTCCTTATTGAGAGGCACTATCACAGCACGGGCTGACACATGAGCAGGCGGCCACTGGGCAGGTTGTATCGTGTGTCAGGAGAGCATCAGATCAGAAGGAGACACGCAGTGCTGTTGGCTCAGCAGCAGCCTCTGGCTGAAGCCTGCCAGCCTGGTGAAGCTTCAGGGTCCACGTCTGTGATCATGGGGACCCTGAGCTTGCAGTGCTGTCCAGCAGTTATAGCCAAACCATTCAAGTACAACAGGACATGTTACCCTCTTTTTCTCTTTAATATCCATGTAAACCCACCGGTCAGTTAATAACTACTTCCATCCAATCAAATCTATACTTCTATTCTTTGGAAATGTGCCTAAATGCACATGCATAAGAGGAATGGAATTTAATGACCATATCTGGCACCAGAGAAGCCGGAGATCATATGTCTTCTTATCTTCTTCAATTCCCTTCTACCTAAAGGAAGAGACAACTTATGAATGTGCCCATCACAAATACACATCTAAAGTAAAACCTGAATGTACAGACTCATAATGGAGAAGCCATCTAGTGAAATGACCACAGGAAACACATTATCTTAAATCTGTCTGTTTGAAAAGAATCACAAGACCCCATTGATAACAACCCCAACATACAACTTCTTATTCTGTTCTGGGAAGTTATTGTCCGTGACAGGAATTAGTGGGGTTAAAGGGGGAAGTCTTCCCATGTCTGCAAGGAGTTGAGGATAGAAGCTGGGAAACAAGACAGAGGTTGATCACTGTCATCTTGCATGATTTTTTTTCTCTTTACCATTTGTTTCCAAAATCGAAATATCTGCCTATTTCTTCAGGTACTAATTTCCTGGGAAAATATCTTGTTCACATAGTAATTCACTTACAGGAATACAAAGAATACATATAGTCTAACCAAGTATCATAATTATAACCTTATTTTTCAAATTATGCTGGCTGTCCAGAGTCTTTGCACCTGATAGACAAGCTATGTGAAGGAAGTCAAAAATGTCTCTCTCTGATATATTTAGTGTAAAGCAAGAACCTTTGTGTCTTTTACTGCAAGTTCCTTAATTTACCAACATAATCATCAACATGAACAATACATGTAATTCCCAGAGCGGGTCCATGAAAGTGACATTTTTATTAGACCATTTTACAGATGGGACCTTGAGCCACAGGAGTGCCTTGCTCAGAGCCGAGGTGATGGGAGTCTTGGACTCACGTCCACCACCTGCATAGAGGTGCCCCCGGCTAAGTACTGCCTTGCCCTGGAAGTTACCTTCAGTTGTGCAATCATTCTAAGATTAATATCTTAAGAGGAGATTATTAATTTGTGGATTCTACATTATTTATTGGGTATCTCCAACTACAGACACCTTCTCTGACATGGAGCAGGCATGCCTTGTGAAAGATGGAATGAATGAACTTCTAAATAATTAAAGCAGAGATGGGGAAAGAATCATGCTTGTTTCTTCAGTGTGATCACTTGAAAATGTCCATAAAAGATACTCATCTCCTTTCTTCCATCAGTGAGAAGTGAAGAAGTCTGAACCTTTTTTGATATTTTCAAGTAGTTTTTAAATATAATTTTGTAAATATATATATATATATATATATATATACATATATATGTAGGCATAATATAGATATCCAACAGCACAATAACTTTTAAAAAACTTTTTATTTTGTATTGGTGTGTAGCCAGTTAACAATGTTGTGACAGTTTCAGGTGAATAGCAAAGGAACTTGGCCATACATATACATGTACCCATTCTCCCCCAGACTCCCCTCCCATGCAGGCTGCCAAATAACATTGAACAGTTCCATGTGCTATTCAGTAGGATCTTGTTGGCAGTACAATAATTTTTAAAAGTTTAAAATCACCATAAATCTTCCTATAAGAAGTAAGAACTATCAACATTGTGTCAATTCTGAGTCACATGTAGTAGATAGGTAGGTAAATGTGTATATAAAATTACAGAAATAGGATCATGCTCTTCCAGTTTATTAGAGAGGCAAAATAGATATAATATTATAATATAATATCATTAAAATAATTCAATGAAATAATTTTGCAAGCCAAAACCTTATTAAATGGCCAAGTAGTGATCATATTTCAATACTAACAGATTATTTCAAAACCGTATTAAATGGCCAAGTAGTGGTCATATTTCAGTACTAACAGATTATTTCACCTTGAGTTCTAACGGCATGTGCAAATTCTCTAATGGGAATCTATCGCTATGGCCATAATAATATAATACAACCATTCCAACCCGCAGCGACTTGATTAGAAGTTATGTGAGATACTAAAGATGTATCAAAATATAGATGTTAAAGTAAAAAGGAATGACCTAGTATTCTTTGCAAACATCCAAACCGCATAACTGACTAGTATTAATGAGTTTAAAATGCCAGCCTTTACCATTTACGAAAGGTCTACATAAGTCTCCAAGGATGCCTTGCTTCATAGCCAAGAACGCTTTCTTTTAAAAGCAAAAACAGCCTAAATCCTACACAAGCCCTCCAAACTCCCTTTTCTAGCTTTTCCTCCACTTTTATTGGGAGTAGGAGAACCTTGTTTTTATTTTGATTAACTTCCCCTCTTTTCAGTGGTGTCTATACTTGGAGGGAAATGGCACATTTTTTTCCCTGCATTCTTTGAACTCAGGAGGTCAAGAAAGAAGAGGAGGTGGGAAGAGATTACAAAACCAGTGAGGGAGATGTAAATTGTGGGGGGCTCCTTATGAGCCTAATGACAGTTAGGCACCTTTTTGTATTTCCATTCAAATAGACTGAAACTTGGGGGATGGATTTTACTTGTGAAGAGATAAAAGAGAGCAGTGGGCTCTGGGCACCTCAGGGGCACAGCACAGGGACCCCTGCTTGAGGCCTGGGTTGTAGCCCCACCCCTTCAGACTCTCCTCCCTTGAGGCTGTACGGATCCCCGTCGCATCCCTGAGAATTTCACCCTTGATGGTAACCAGCTTGCAGGGCTGGACCGTCAGCACCTGTCAGGTGGCAGGCACCTGGAAACAAGCGGCTTTTGTAGACAGTGCCCAGGGCCGGCACTGTCTGTGCCCTGCTCCACAGCTGCCATCATCCATGATCTGCTGTTTTGTTTTCACAGAAAGCAGGAAAGAAGAGGATGTTCAGATGTAATCATCCAACCAGGCACAAGGTTCACAGCATGAAGACACTGTTTCCAAGGCCAGCAAGGGTGGGGTACATCCATCACTGGAGGGCAAGCCCAGGACAGAGGCTCGGGCAGACCAGCAGAAGGATTTTTCCCTCTACATGGTTTACTGGGGATGGATAGTAGCTCCCTCTTGCCCTGCAGGTGGAGGGGTGATGTTTAACATCACCCCATTTTATACCACCTGGTTTCAGGATAATAGCTGGTAACGCTGACATCCAGCCTTGCTGTTCAGTGAAGGACAGAAAAATCAGCTGCTGATTTGAATATTTTGTCAGACTCTGAGAAAACACTTATATTTTAACCAAATGGCTAATGATGCTTTGTTTTCCTGCTTCTGAATTGTTCCTCTCTACAAGCTTGCATATGTCAACATAACACCTTCAGAGAACTGACACCAGAACCAAAATCACACAAGCTAGGAGGCCTACAGTCTTCGGATATAATCTTAGGGCCATGTCAGACCACATTTCTGCCTCTGCAGAAAGATCAGAATTGACCTTAATTTCAAAAGTCTTTATAGGGGAAACTTCACTCCCTCCTTTTACAAACTTTACAGTTAGGAAATCAGTTGTTCACTTCAGCTCAGTCGCTCAGTTGTGTCTGACTCTTTGCAACCCCATGGATTGCAGCATGCCAGGCTCCCAGAGTTTACTCAAACTCATGTCCATTGAGTTGGTGATGCCATCCAGCCATCTCCTCCTCTGTCGTCCCCTTCTCCTCCTGCCTTCAGTCTTTCCCAGCATCAGAGTCTTTTCCAGTGAGTCAGTTCTTTGCATCAGGTGGCCAAAGTATTGGAGTTTCAGCTTCAGTATCAGTCCTACCAATGAATATTCAGGACTGATTTCCATTAGGATAGACTGGTTTGATCTTCTTGTATTCCAAGGGATTCTCAAGAGTCTTCTCCAACACCACACTTCAAAAGCATCAATTCTTTGGCACTCAGCTTTCTTTATAGTCCAACTCTCACATCCATACATGACTACTGGGAAAAACCATAGGTTTGACTAGACGGACCTTTGTTGGCAAAGTAATGTCTCTGCTTTTTAATATGCTGTCTAGGTTGATCATAACTTTTCTTCCAAGGAGCAAGCATCTTTTAATTTCATGACTGCAGTCACAATCTGCAGCTATTTTGGAGCCCCAAAAAATAGTTTATCACTGTTTCCACTGTTTCCCCACCTATTTCCCATGAAGTGATGGGACCGGATGCCATGATCTTAGTTATCTGAATGTTGAGCTTTAAGCCAACTTTTTCACTCTCCTCTTTCACTTTCATCCAGAGGCTCTTTAGTTCTTCTTCACTTTCTGCCATAAAGGTGGTGTCATCTCCATATCTGAGGTTATTGATATTTCTCCCAGCAATCTTGATTCCAGTTTGTGCTTCATCCATTCCAGCGTTTCTCATGATGTACTCTGCATATAAGTTAAATAAGTAGAGTGACAATATACAACCTTGACATATTCCTTTCCCTATTTGGAACCAGTTTGTTGTTCCATGTCCAGTTCTAACTGTTGCTTCCTGACCTGCATACAGATTTCTCAAGAGGCAGGTCAGGTGGTCTGGTATTCCCACCTCTTTCAGAATTTTCCACAGTCTGTTGTGATCCACACAGTCAAAGGCTTTGGCATAGTCAATAAAGCAGAAGTAGATATTTTTCTGGAACTCTCTTGCTTTTTCAGTGATCCAACAGATGTTGGCAATTTGATCTCTGATTCCTCTGTCTTTTCTAAATCCAGCTGTTACACCATGAAAATTCTCCACCATACTCTTAGTCAAAGCTGTTCTGGTATCCAAGCTAACAAAATACAGTTTGTTGATTATTTTTGGTGGTTTTCTGCTACCTCATTCACAGCCTAAGAAGTACTTTAGTCTAACCACTGGTTAAGAAGGACTTTGAAAGAGTGAACTTTGTGCTCTGTGAATTAGAGCACAATAAAAAAATTACAGGAACTTCCCTGGTGGTAGAGTGGTTAAGAATCTGCCTGCCGATTCAGGGGACACAGGTTCAAGCCCTGGTCTGGGAAGATCCCATAAGCCAGAGAGCAACTAAGCCTATGCAAAACAACTCCTGAAGTGCATGCAACCAGGCACAAGGTTCTGCAACAGGAGAAGCTGCCACAGTGAGAAGACCATGCCCCGCGAGGAAGAGCAGCCCCCACTTGCCACAACTAGAGAAAGCCCAGATGCAGCAACAAAGACTCAGCACAGCCAGATGTTTTTTTAAGTAGAAAGAGGAATGCTCCCTACACATACACCTTATTTATGTAATATGTATATATTTATTTACTTATGCTTGACTGTCAAAAATATATATATAATGAATATAATACAAAGATGTCCTCATAGCCGTGACAAGACTTTGTTTCTCTTACACTTTGTACTTCCATCTAGAGATTTCTCTACTTACTCTGAGTTCTGCCTGTCCTGTATTTATAATTTACTTTTAATCTATATTGGCATCTACTTTCCGTGACATTAATGAGTTCATTGATTTATTTTGCTTGTTTCTGGTATTTATTCTCCATTGTGTTACCCTTTGCCTGTGTGCAGTAAAGTCAATCTGGTGATACTGGGTTGTGGTGAAGGAAAGTGCAGCGTTTACTGTCAGTGCCCAGCAAGGAAGGAGTCCAGGAAGCCAATGCTTCAAAGCCCTGAACTCCCTGATGGGTATCAGGGAGGCATTTTTCAAGGCCAAGGAGGGAGGTGGTCGCAGGGTAAGTGATCAGCTCGTGCACAAGCCTATGATTATTGATGGTGAGGCTACAGGGTTGAACATAATCAGTCCTCAGGCTCTAGTAGGTCTGGAGGCTGAGTGCTCACAGTTCTCCTGCAGTTGATGTTTTCCCTTTGGTGGGGGCTCTAGTGTCCATAAAAGAAATCAGAGCTACTGCTCCGTACATCCCCTGAGGCTGCACCATTGTTTCCTGGCTGCCCCTCGCTAGTCTTTGCATTGCCTCCCTTCCCTGACTAGCAACTGCTGGAACCTGCCTTTGGAACTCAAGGAAGGTCATAGAGGCTGGAATCTTTTTCCTGCAGACAGGAAATGGGGACACAGAAAGGCTCTGGCACTGGGAAGGCCTCACAGGGTCCTGCTCAGTAACAGTACTAGCAAAGCCTGCCCTTGTGCTCAGTACCTCTCGGTCTGTTCTCCTTCTGAAATGACCTTGTCCTCTGTCACATCACTCTCGCCTTGCCCATCCCTCTCCATTTAGCCCCATCACATCCCAAAGTCCAAGCGCTGGGCACAGCTGTAAGGAAGCATCACATGGTGTCCGTAGGGCACACACCACCAGCTCCCAGGGCTCCCGTCTTGCTGTACTCTGGCTGTGACACGGAAGAACAGAATCTGAATCCAGGCTGGATCTGTTTCTTTAACTTTAACTTTTGCTTTTCATTAGCTTTCGTTACTAGAATCACTAAAAGGATGTTGGCTGGCCCTGCGTGTACGTGCATGCTAAGTCACTTCAGTCCTGTCCTACTCTTTGAGGCCCTGTGGACTGTAGTTCTCCAGGCCCCTCTGTTCATGGGGTTCTCCAGGCAAGAATACTGGAGTGGGTTGCCATTTCCTCCTCCAGGGGATCTTCCCCACCCAGGATCGAACCCATGTCTCTTATGTCTCCTGCATTGGCAGGTGGGTTCTTTACACTAGCGCCACCTGGGAAACCCCGTCTATAGCTGTAAGCATATATAACGGCCTGCCTCAGAGAACCTGCCTTTCTGCCTGAGTGTTAAACTACAGTGCCCTTGTCCAGCTCACAGGGAGACTTCCTGACCCTGCCCACCTGTGAATGGCTGCAGCCCCCATGCTGGGCCAAGCCAGGAGATGCTTTGTAAGACTTATGACCTTTTCACTTTACTACCTCACCTTCTCTACCTCTCTATATTATTAAAAAAAAAAAAAAAACAAACCCTGACCTCCAGACCCAGATAAGAACACTAGTCCACCGTCTTCTTAGATACCTGACTTTCCAAATAAAGCCACTATTCCTTGCCTCCACACCTCATCTTCCAATTACTGGCCTGTCACACGGCGAGCAGAGAATGGATTCAGTTACATGGCCTTAGCCCCAGTCAGCTGACAAAGTGCTAAAGAACAGATTGTTTTTTCTACTTTCTTTATAGTTCTCTCTTTCTCTAAAACTCTTCTCTAGCTATGGAGTCTAATCAATGCACGTGGGCCACAATTTGTCAAGGTCAGTTTAAATTATAACCCTCACTTCTGAGGCCCTGTTTGTCCCTGCCAGCTCAGTATCAGCTGCGTAGGTCCAAAACATGCTTTCCATTCAATCTCACGCAGGTCATTGATAAAGATGTTAAACAATACTGGGCCCAGGCCTCACCACTGAAGCGCAGCTGTTCTGTGCTCCGGGCGTCACTGATCCATTGATAACCACTCTGGGTACACTCCGGCCATTTCCACTGTGATGCTTGCGTGCGCTTTTTCCCCTTGCTACCTGACATGCCTATTTGGGAAGAACTGCTTGTTCAAGGTGTTTCATAGTTCACAGGTGAGTTACAAGCACAGTTGTGCTACAGGTCAATATTTAATGGAATGTTCAATCATGTGCCATGTGAAAGAGCAGAACCATGAGTTTTCATTACTGTGTCTTGCATGTAAGAGAAAATAGAGCTGTTAATTGCCAGACAAGGGCGGAGGGTCCAACAACTCAGTCTTTCCTCCGCACCACTAACAATCCCAGGTCAGTCACTGGCTATTTGTGACAGGCACACTGTGACTTTCAAGGACAGGGAAGAATGGACAGCTTTCACTTCATAAGAGTTTTTGTCGTTGGTACTGCTCGCCACTGAGCCACTCAGAATTCAAATTGTTTGACTCAGTGCCATCTTTCCGATTTCTAACTCCTACTTGAAAATAAAACCAGACGTCAACAGAACACAAGGCTGGGTGGCGAGAGTTAGGTCCTGTGAGTGAGGATGGTCTGAACAATGTCAGCGAGAGGTTGACTTTGCCTTTATGGTGGACTCAGTCGCGCAGTGGGATGAGCTCTGCCAGCAGCTGTTTCACCCTTTCTTGGTGACGCTCAGGGCTGAGGAGGCTCACACACTTCCCAGGCGCCCTCCCTGTGGAAAAGCCCACCAGCTGTGCCATCTCCTTCACCCAGAGCTGCCCAGCCCAGCCAGGGGTGAGCTCAGGTCCCAATTGCATCCCACTAGCAGTGTGATTGCCGACAATGATTCAACACCCTGGTTTTCTCATATGTAAAAGGCAAGTAAACCATTACTTCATGAAAGGGTTTTGAGGATCTTGAGTAAGTTAATATGTTTCCAAAAATGCTTAGAATGTCATCTGTCTCGAAATCATCAGTCAGCTTAAAAATTCCAGAAGTGTATGATATTATTGCCAAAAATGCCTTCATCTAGTTATAAGAAAACATCAGACAAACATGAATTGAGAAACATTCTACTAGAAAAACTATTATAGTACAGAGGAGCTGTCACATTAGAGGAGGCTACAGTGAAACAGGCAGCATGGGACCCTGGATGGTATCCTGTGATTGGAAAAGGACATCAGTGGAAAAATGGTGAATTTCCCCTAAAGTCTAGCTCACAGATAGTGCCAGGGTCAGTTTCCCAGTTTTGATAAGGGTGCCGTTTTTATATTATGTGTTAACTACATTAAACTCTGTTGTTTTTGAAACTTATCCCTAAGTTTAAAATTATTTGAAAACATTTCAAAATGTTATTTCCCAATGTAAAACAACCTTAAAGTTCTGCTCAGTTTTTTAAAACCTGCATTTATTTTTTAGTGTAACTTATTTGCCATTATTGTTCTTGAGATCTTCTTTTCCAGTTTCATCATTTTAGACATAAGCATTTTGGGAATTCCCTGGAGGTCCAGTGGCTGGGGACATCACACTTCCATTGCAGGGGGCAGAGGTTCAATCCCTGGTCTGGGAGCTAAGATCCTATATGCTGTGTGACATGGCCAAAAATATAAAAACTAAAAGTAAATAAAAATTTAAAAATAGTAAACATAAGGATTTTTAGAGAGGGTTGTGTGGGAGGGGAGACCCAAGTGCTGAGTTGCTTTGCCCAAGCAGATCACGTGGCCTGGGCAGGGGCAGGTGTGCTAGAGTCCCAGGGCTGCAGGGGAAGGGAGGAGAGGGTCTGGGGAGGCCAGCATGGACAATTCTTTCAAGGAGAGTGTGTCCAAAGGAGAGCAGAGTGAAAGGGCAGAAGCAGGACGGGTGTGGTATTTAATGGCCCACATACAGTCCTATTGGCCTGTTGATCAGAATGATACGGGACAACAAGAAAATGTGATGATAGAGAGCAAGAGCAGAGAGTGTCCTGGGCAGGAGAGAGGTGGGCCTTGAGAGTCCCGGTGTCCTCTTAACACACCGGTAGATGCAGAGCCATCCAGCTGAGAGACTGCTGGAGATGAGAGAATGCCTTTCTGCTTTCCTAGGTTTCCTCATGAAATGATGAGCAAGGTCACCAGTGATGAGAGGGGTGAGAGGGGTTTGGGAGTCTCAGGAGATTCAAAATGATGCAAAATGGCTCACAGAGGGTGAAATAGTCTGACGAGAGTGGGCAGCACATCCGGGAGGGGGACACTGCCTCACGGTACGGAGGCAGGACTGCTCTGAGGCCCGAAGTTTCAAAGGAGCGTGTTCTCCCTGGTGCAATGTTTTCGCCAGCCACTCTCCGTTTCTTGAGCTGAGGCGGCACACAGCCAGGTGGGCGGAGGAGGCCAGAGTTGCAGGGTAGGGCAGGAATGACTCCCGGCATTGGGGTCAACCGAGCACTAGACGGAGGCTAACCAGGTTCCCTGGGGCTCAGAGATCACAGCCTGGAGCAAAGAGGCCACCATTACTTTCTAATTACAGACAGTTCATGAGTGTTCCTGCCCCATCTCCACCCTACTTCTGATCAGCAATTAGGAACTAGACAGCATCCCACACCAGGGAGTCGCAGAACAGGTAGACCAGGTAGATGAAGATGAGGCGGCATTGAGGCATCTGGTGGGTCATCGGGAATGGAGGTGGGGTGGCCATGCTCCCTGCTCATATCTGTTCACTCCCTGCCTCCACTTTTGGTTTCCCCTCTTTCAGTCCATTCCTGGCTCTGGAGACTTGGCTTTTCAGCTCCATCATCTCGGTCACCTTGATTCCACTTCTCAGCTAATTCTTTGGCCTTGCAATTCCGTTTTTCACAGATTTATGCAATGTGGGCTTGTTTCCTCTAGAAACCAGCTTCCAGAACCTACTCTTGGCTCCGCTGGTGGGTCCAGGGGTCTGATATACTGAGTGACTTGCCCACTGCCACACCCCTCGGGTCTGCTCCGCTCACTGGGGTCAGCCCCACCCACCTTGGGTCAGCCCCGCCCCCTGTACAGCCCTTAGAGTCCTGCTTTGCCTGTAGCATCCTCCATCTCTTTGGGAGACCAGACAGAAGTGTGCTTATTTCTGTTCTCTGTGGTGAAGCTAAAAGGGAACTTTCAGATTTGTCCTACAGTGTAGCATGGACTCCTAAGGATAACTCCAGATCTAAAATCTGTTGTGAACATGTGCTTCAGTGTAAGACTAGGTCAAGAAATGATCCAGCCAAGATGGCGTTGTGTTAGTTTCTGCTGTACAGCAAAGTAAATCAGCCATATAAATACATATATCCTCTCTTTTTTAGAGTTTTCTTCCCATTTAGGTCACCACAGAACACTGAGTAGAGTTCCCTGTGCTATAGAGTAAGTTCTCATTAGTTATCTATATTACACATAGTATCAACAGTGTCTGTATGTCAATCCCAAACTCCCATCTCATCCAACCGCTTCTTTCCCCCTCAGTGTCCATACCTTCGTTCTCTACATCTGTGTCTCTATTTCTGTTTTGCAAATAGGTTCATCTGTACCATTTTTCTAGATTTCACATATGTGCTATTATATGATATTTGTCTTTCTCTTTCTGACTTATTTCACTCTGCATGACAGGCTCTAGGCCTATCTCAGTTCCGTCACTCAGTTGTGTCCGACTCTCTGCGACTCCATGGACTATAGCACGCCAGGCCTCCCTGTCTGTCACCAACTCCCAGAGTTTACTCAAATTCATTTCCATTGAGTCGGTGATGCCATCCAACCATCTCCTCCTCTGCCGTCCCCTTCTCCTCCTGCCTTCAATCTTTTCCAGCATCAGGGTCTTTTCCAGTGAGTCAGTTCTTCACATCAGTGGCCAAACTATCGGAGTTTCAGCTTCAGCATCAGTCCTTCCAATGAATATACAGGACTGATTTCCTTTAGGATGGACTGGTTGGATCTCCTTGCATTCCAAAGGACTCTCAAGAGTCTTCTCCATCACCACAGTTCAAAAGCATCAGTTCTTCAGTGCTCAGCTTTCATTATAGTCCAACTCTCATATTGATACATGGCTACTGGGAAAACCATAGCTTTGACTAGATGAACTTTTTTTGCAAAATAATGTCTCTGCTTTTTAATATGCTATCTAGGTTGGTCACAACTTTTCTTCCAAGGAGCAAGCTTCTTTTAATTTCATGGCTGCAATCACCATCTGCAGGGATTTTGGAGCCCAGAAAAATAAAGTCTATCACTGTTTCCTCATCTATTTGCCATGAACTGATGGGACCAAATGCCATGATCTTAGTTTTCTGAATGTTGAGCTTTAAGCCAACTTTTTCACTCTCCTCTTTCACTTTCATCCAGAGGCTCTTTAGTTCTTCTCCACTTGCTGCCATAAGGGTGGTGTCATCTGCATATCTGAAGCTATTGCTATTTCTCCTGGCAATCTTGATTCCAGCTTGTGCTTCCTCCAGCCCAGCATTTCTCATTATGTACCCTGCATATAAGTTAAATAAGCAGGGTGACAATATATAGCCTTGACACACTCCTTTCCCTATTTGGAATGAATCTGTTGTTGTTCCATGTCCAGTTCTAACTGTTGCTTCCTGACCTGCATATTCGATATCACAGTAATCCAAGTCTATGCCCTGACCAGTAATTCTGAAGAAGCTGAAGTTGAATGGTTCTATGAAGACCTACAAGATCTTCTAGAACTAACACCCAAAAAAGATGTCCTTTTCATTATAGGGGACTGGAATGCAAAAGCAGGAAGTCAGGAAACACCTGGAGTAACAGGCAAATTTGGCCTCCGAGTACAGAATGAAGCAGGGCAAAGGCTAATAGAGTTTTGCCAAGAGAACGCACTGGTCATAGCAAACACCCTCTTCCTACAACACAAGAGAAGACTCTACACATGGACATCACCAAATGGTCAATACCAAAATCAGATTGATGATACTCCTTGCAGCCAAAGATGGAGAAGCTCTATACAGTCAACAGAAACAAGACCGGGAGCTGACTGTGGCTCAGACCATGAACTCCTTTTTGCCAAATTCAGAATGACATATGTACTCAGATGTTCATTGCAGCTCTGTTTACAGTAGCCAGGACATGGAATCAACCGAAATGAATGTAGAATTTTTGAAAAGGACTTTCTTTGGCTTTCAGGCCACAGCATATAGATACTTTTCTTTGTCTCCCCTTACTTTCCACAGACCCTAACATGTAATAAGCATTTGAAGTGCATGTTTATTGAATGAACAGAGGATACCAAAAAAGAGCTCATGAATATATCATTCGAGCCCACGGCCAGGAGGCACAGACTTGCTGGCTCCTACAAAGGGCGATGTACTCAGAATGTCGCTGGCCACTTCAACCAGGTGTAAAGTCTGGGGCTCCTGCAAAGAAAAGGCAGAGTACCAGAGAAGGGTTGTAGATTTAACAAATTCCAGATCATGGTAAATGCTAATTGAGCCTCCCAAGTTGGAGACTCTTGCTTTTCCCCCAAGTGTCCTCTTGCTTAGCTGGGCTCAGCCAAGTTGGTGTGGTCATTGTTTCTATGTCCCTGCCCCAGAATCGTCCCTGGACCTCAGGCTCACAGGCCCCCTCCCTTGTCAGGGTCACTAGAGCTCACAGCCACTGCCTTGGGCAACTCCTTTACTATCAGCATTTGCGAGTGGATGTTTTCAGCATCCACACTGCCACCAAGGTCTACTCTTAGAGCTGCTGGAGTGGATGTCACTGTTAGCCAGGGGCTCCCCACAGCTATGCACTCTCCACACACAGTTCCTTAGCTCCAGCTTCTAGAGCCAGTTGGGATAGCCCCTCTGCAGAACAGGGCCTGAGTTCTTAGAGGCAACAGCAGGCATCCCACATGGAAGCAGGCACACCCCCTGGCTTTATGGCTGAAGCACTTCACATCTCTCCTCCTTACAGCACTTTCCCTTGGTCCCTGAGGAAACTCAGAGAGGTCAGTGGTGATGTCTCTGTCCTGGCAGTTCAGAACCCTCATTCTGCTGCCTCCAGACCTGACTGCCGTCTCCTGGGGTGTCTGCGGGCCCTCCTGCAGAGGGAACAGGGATGCAGGGAATCCAAAGGTTTGTGTAGGATGACCTTCCCTCTGGGCTCCATGCTAGCACAGCCACCCTCATCTAGACTTCAAGGGGACGTAGGGCATGTACCAACACCCCACAGGGGTGAGGGCCAAGGTGCAGGACATGCCAAAGGACCATGTGTCTGTAGTAAGGACACACCCGAGGGAAACCTGCAGGGGCCCCTCAGCCACTTGCATCACCAGCAATGCATCCTCATGAGATGAGGCAAAGGGTGCATCAAGTAACCTCCACAAAGAAATCTGCCAAATATTTCCTTGAGAGGCACACTGACTGATGCCGCCTCTGTGGCCATCCTTCCAGAAACACAGCTAGGCGGGCATGCTCCCTGGAGATCAGAGGACAGCAGGTGGGAGCGGGCAGCCCAGAGGGCTGCTGGGAATGGACCCACATGGCCCTGAGAAGGGGCAGAGCCCTGGGCACACAGCGTGATGGGAGCAGAGGGGCGGGA
The DNA here is from genome assembly GCF_054371585.1 of Giraffa tippelskirchi. NCBI lineage: Eukaryota > Metazoa > Chordata > Mammalia > Artiodactyla > Giraffidae > Giraffa > Giraffa tippelskirchi. The sequence continues at coordinate 52,447,204 of NC_137284.1, forward strand.
AGCTGGGGCAGCCAAGCTGAGACTCTTCAGGAGATGAGGCGGGATTCCTGTGAGCCAAGCCAGATCACCAAGGTGCTGTCTTCCCTGGGCGAAAAGGTGCAGAACTCAGTTCTCATATTTCCTTAAATTCATATGAAAATGGTGACCATATCAGGATATGGAAATGCCAGTAGGCAGTTCACACCCTCCCTGGGCTTCCTTGCCCACATTACATTTGGTGTGCAGTCCATGATCTCATCCTCATTTATCAACCCAGAGGCTCAGGCTCAACTTAGTGATGTCAACTCAGTGATGTCAACTAAGACATCACTTGAAGGGAGTCACAGGCATGTCTGTTCTCAGTCTAGTAAATGGCAAGAAAAGAAGAACCTGAGAATATAATAAGCAAGTGAAATAGGGAAAGTGTTAGTCGCTCAGTTGTATCTGACTCTTTGCGATCCAAAGGACTATATCCCACCAGGCTTCTCTGTCTATGGGATTCTCCAGGCAAGAATACTGGAGTGGGCTGCCATGCCCTCCTCCAAGGGAAAATCTTCCTAACCCTCGAACCCAAGTCTTCTGCATTGCAGGCAGATTCTTTACTGTCTGAGCCATCATTTTAAGCAAAGCATACATGAGACATCAGAAGTGAGTATTAGCTTTAGTGCCAACTCAGAGATAAAGCTGGGAAGCCTCTGAGCTCTCAGGAGCTGAGAGGGTGCAGGAGCGCTTTCTGGACTTCGCTAAGTATCTCCTTTTTCTTTCCATGGTAACCGCAGGTTTTCTTTTATAAGGAGCTTAAACTTGGGGCTTCCCTGGTGGTTCAGTGGTGAAGAATCCATCTGCAATGCAAGAGACAATGCAAGAGGTGTTGGTTCAATCCCTGGGTAGGGAAAATCCCCTGGAGGAGGACATGGCAACCCACTTCAGTATTCTTGCCTGGAGAATCCATGGACAGAAGAGCCTGGCAAGCTATAGTCCACAGGGTCTCAAGGAGTTGGACATGATTAAAGTGATTTAGCCTGCACGCACAGAAATTTACCTTTATAGTTAGCTGGATATCAGTTCTTTATAGGGGGTCATTGCTCAAGCAAGTCTCAGAAGCTGACAGAAAGGGGTAGATGGCATGTTTGCTTGCTGTCTGGCTTCCTGGGTACTCTTATACTGGAGCCACGTGATTTCACTCATTGTATGTACATCACGGAAACCTCTAAAGGGGGACACTTCTGTCTATAGCACTCTGTTGTCTCAGAGATTAAAAATTGGCAGCTTGAGATATTTTTGGCTTGTAGGTGTGTTTGGTTCAGTCCATAGAATGTTTTCTTAAACAGCTTTACTAGGTACAGCTAGCATACAGTAAATTGCATGTATTGCACATGTATACTTCGACAAGTTTCGATGTATGTATACACACATGAAGCCATCACTGTGATCAAGATCATGATCAAGTCCTTCACCCCTAAAGGTTCCCTCCAGCCCCCTTAACCTCTTCCATCCCACCTGCTATGCCCAGGCTACCACTCTGCTTTCTGCTAGTATAGATTAATTTGCATTTTTTAGAGTTCTGTATAAATGGAATCATTCATTGTGTGCTTTTTTTTTTTTTTTGGTCTGACTTCCTTCACACAGGGTAATTATTTTGAGATTTCCCTATGTTGTTGCATATATAAATAGTAAATTCCTTCTTATTGATAAGTACATTCCATTGTGTGACTATATACTATAATCTGCTTTTCCATGTATGTATGGTACACCTCAGATGTTTCCAGGTTAGGGGTGTTACACATAAGGCAGTTTTAAACATTGTTCTATAAGCCTTTGTGTGGGCATATGCTTTCATTTCTCTTGGGTAAATACCTAGAAGTAGAAAAGCTGGATCATACAGTAAGTGTAAGTTTAACTTATAAGTACAATAAGTCCCCTATGTATGAATAAGCTCTCTTTCAAGAGCACACTCGTAAGTCCAACTTGTTCATAAATTTAACAAAGTTACCATAGGTATCCAACTAACACAATCAGCTATATAGTACTGAACTGTAATAGGTTTATACATTCACATCTTTGAAAGTTCACAACTCAAAGGAAGGTTTGTACGTAGATAATTTGTTGTAACTTCCAAACTACCTTCTTGATAAATATCATTTTACATTACCACAGGAAGTAGATAAGAGTTCTCATTTCTCCACATCCTCCCCAACACTTGGCGTGGTCAGTCACTCTAAGTTTTGCTGTTCTAATGATAGGAGTGTAATACCATTTCATGGTGGCTTTTTTGTTTGTTTTTGGAGTATAGTTGATTTAAAACGTTTTAGTTTCAGGTGTAGAGCATAGTGAGTTGATTCAGTTATACGTATACATGTATTCATTCTTTTTCAGATTTATTTCCCATACAACTTATTATAGAATATTGAGCAGTGTTCCCTGTGTTATATAGTACATCCTTGTTGTTAATCTAACATGTGTATATGTCAATCCCAAGTTTACAATTTATCATTCTCCCTTCCACATTTCCCCTTTTAATTTGTATTGTGGTTCTAATGACTAAGAGGGATTTTGAGCATCTTTTCATTGCTTATTGTCAATCCATATATTTCTTTTATGATATATCTATTCACATCTTTACTTATGTTTTAGTTGGGTTGTTTATTTTGCTTTTTAATGTGTTTTGAGATCATATATATGTATATGCATATATACATGTATATATGTATATATACATTTATACTGCATACAAGTTCTTTTTATCAGATACGTGCATTGCCAATATTTTGTCCTAGTCTGTAGCTTTTATTCTCCAATGTCTTTCAACAAGCAGAAGTTTTTATTTTTTATTTATTTATTTTTTTAATTTATTTATTTTAATTGGAGGCTAATTATTTTACAACACTGTATTGGTTTTGCCATACATTAACATGGATCCGCCACAGGTGTACATGTGTTCCCCATCCTGAAACCCCCTCCCACCTTCCTCCCCATACCATCCCTCTGGGTCACCCCAGTGCACCAGCCCCAAGCACCCTGTCTCATGCATCAAACCTGGACTGGTGATCCATTTCACATTGATAATATGCGTGTTTCAATGCCATTCTCCCAAATCATCCCAGCCTTGACCTCTCCCACAGAGTCCAAAAGACTGTTCTATACATCTGTGTCTTTTTGCTGTCTCTCGTATAGGGTTATTGTTACCATCTTTCTAAATTTCATATATATGTGTTAGTATACTGTATTGGTGTTTTTCTTTCTGGCTTACTTCACTCTGTATAATAGGCTCCAGTCTCATCCACCTCATTAGAACTGATTCAAATGTATTCTTTTCAATGGTTGAGTAATATTCCATTGTGTATATGTACCACAGCTATCTTATCCATTCGTCTGCTGATGGACATCTAGGTTGCTTCCATGTCCTGGCTATTACAGACAGTGCTACGATGAACACTGGGGTACACATGTCTCTTTCAATTCTGGTTTCCTCGGTGTGTATGCCCAGCAGTGGGATTGCTGGGTAATGTGGCAGTTCTATTCCCAGTTTTTTAAGGAATCTCCACACCGTTCTCCATAGTGGCTGTACTAGTTTGCATTCCCACCAACAGTGTAAGAGGGTTCCCTTTTCTCCACACCCTCTCCAGCATTTATTGCTTGTAGACTTTTGGATGGCAGTCATTCTGACAGGCATGAAATGGTACCTCTTGTGGTTTTGATTTGCATTTCTCTGATAATGAGTGATGTTGAGCATCTTTTCATGTGTTTGTTAGCCATCTGTATGTCTTCTTTGGAGAAATGTCTGTTTAGTTCTTTGGCCTGTTTTTTGATTGGGTCGTTTATTTTTCTGGAATTCAGCTGCAGGAGTTGCTTGTATAATTTTGAAATTAATCCTTTGTCACTTGCTTTGTTTGCTATTATTTTCTCCCATTCCGAAGGCTGTCTTTTCACCTTGCTTATAGTTTCCTTCATTGAGCAAAAACTTTTAAGTTTAATTAGGTCACGTTTGTTTATTCTTGCTTTTATTTCCAATATTCTGGGAGATGGGTCATAGAGGATCCTGCTGTGATTTATGTCGGAGAGTGTTTTGCCTATGTTTTCCTCTAGGAGTTTTATAGTTTCTGGTCTTACATATAGATCTTTAATCCACTTTGAGTTTATTTTGTGAATGGTGTTAGAAAGTGTTCTAGTTTCATTCTTTTACAAGTGGTTGACCAGTTTTCCCAGCACCACTTGTTAAAAGAGATTGTCTTTTCTCCATTGTATATTCTTGCCTCCTTTGTCGAAGATAAGGTGTCCATAGGTGCGTGGATTTATCTCTGGGCTTTCTATTTTGTTCCATTGATCTATATTTCTATCCTTGTGCCAGTACCTTACTGTCTTGATGACTGTGGCTGTGTAGTAGAGACTGAAGTCAGGCAGATTGATTCCTTCAGTTCCATTCTTTTTTCTCAAGATTGCTTTGGCTATTCGAGGTTTTCTGTATTTCCATACAAATTGTGAAATTATTTGTTCTAGTTCTGTGAAAAATACCATTGGTAGTTTGATAGGGATTGCATTGAATCTATAGATTGCTTTGGGTAGTATACTCATTTTCACTCTATTGATTCTTCCGATCCATGAACATGGTATATTTATCCATCTATTTGTGTCCTCTTTGATTTTTTTCATCAGTGTTTTATAGTTTTCTATATATAGGGTTTTTGTTTCTTAAGTAGATATATTCCTAAGTATTTTATTCTTTCTTTTGCAATGGTGAATGGGCTTGTTTCCTTAATTTCTCTTTCTGTTTTCTCATTGTTAGTGTATAGGAATGCAAGGGATTTCTGTGTGTTAATTTTATATCCTGCAACTGTACTATATTCATTGCTTAGCTCTAGTAATTTTCTGGTGGAGTCTTTAGTTAGGGTTTTCTATGTAGAGGATCATGTCATCTGCAAACAGTGAGAGTTTTACTTCTTCTTTTCCAATCTGGATTCCTTTTATTTCTTTTTCTACCCTGATTGCTGTGGCCAAAACTTCCAAAACCATGTTGAATAGTGATGAGAGTGGGCACCCTTGTCTTGTTCCTGACTTTAGGGGAAATGCTTTCAATTTTTCACCATTGAGGATAATGTTTGCTGTGTGTTTGTCTTATATAGCTTTTACTGTGTTGAGGTATGTTCCTTCTATGCTTGCTTTCTGGAGGGTTTTTATCATAAATGGATGTTGAATTGTGTTACAGGCTTTCTCTGCATCGATTGAGATAATCATATGGTTTTTATCTTTCAATTTGTTAATGTGGTGTATTATGTTGATTGATTTGCGGATATTGAAGAATCCTTGCATCCCTGTGATAAAGCCCACTTGGTCATGATGTATGATCTTTTTAATGTGTTGTTGGATTCTCTTTGCTAGGATTTTGTGAAGGATTTTTGCATCTATGTTCATCAGTGATATTGGCCTGTAGTTTTCTTTTTTGTGGCATCTTTGTCTGGTCTTGGTATTAGGCTGATGGTGGCCTCATAGAATGAGTTTGGAAGTTTACTTCCTCTGCAATTTTCTGGAAGAGTTTGAGTAGGATAGGTGTTAGCTCTTCTCTAAATTTTTGGTAGAACTTGGCTGTGAAGCCATCTGGTCCTGGGCTTTTGTTTGCTGGAAGATTTCTGATTACAGTTTCAATTTCCATGTTTGTGATAGGTCTGTTAAGATTTTCTATTTCTTCCTGGTTCAGTTTTGGAAAGTTGTACTTTTCTAAGAATTTGTCCATTTCTTCCAAGTTGTCCGTTTTATTGGCATATAGTTGCTGATAGTAGTCTCTTATGTTTCTTTGCATTTCTGTGTTGTCTGTTGTGATCTCTTCGTTTTCATTTCTAATTTTGTTGATTTGATTCTTCTCCCTTTGTTTCTTGATGAGTCTGGCTAATGGTTTGTCAATTTTATTTATCTTCTCAAAGAACCAGCTTTTGGCTTTGTTGACTTTTGCTATGGTCTCTTTTGTTTCTTTTGCATTTATTTCTGCCCTAGTTTTTAAGATTTCTTTCCTTCTACTAACCTTGAGGTTATTCATTTCTTCCTTTTCTAGTTGCTTTAGGTGTAGAGTTAGGATATTTATTTGACTTTTCTCTTGTTTCTTGAGGTGAGCCTGTATTGCTATGAACCTTCCCCTTAGCACTGCTTTTACAGTGTCCCATAGATTTCAGGTTGTTGTGTTTTCATTTTCATTTGTTTCTATGCATATTTTGATTTCTTTTTTGATTTCTTCTGTGATTTGTTGATTGTTCAGCAGCGTGTTGTTCAGCCTCCATATGTTTGGAATTTTTAATGGTTTTTCTCCTGTAATTGACATCTAATATTACAAGCAGAAGTTTTTAAAAGTCTAATTTAGATGTTTCTCTTTTGTGGATTATGTTTTTGGTGTCATATCTACCAAATCTTTGTCTAACTCAAGGTCATAAACATTTTTTCTTTGTTTTCTTTTAGAAGTTTATGATTTCAGGCCTACGATATCTTTTTAATTAACATTAATTAACATATACGTATTGTACACATTTGAGTCAAAGCCAATCCTTTTGCCTATAGTATCCACTTGTTTCAGCACATGTGTTGAAAAGTCGATCCTTTCTCTACTGAATTGCCCAGTTGTTGAAAATCAGTTGTCCATATACATGTGGGTATATTTCTAAGTTCTCTATTCTGTTCCACTGATCTGTTTGTCTAGCTTTATACTAATGCAAATGCTTTAAGTTCAGTTCAGTTCAGTTCAGTCACTCAGTCATGTCCAACTCTTTGCGATCCCATGAGTTGCAGTATGCCAGGCCTCCCTGTCCATCAACAACTCCTGGAGTCCACCTAAACCCATGTCCATCGAGTCAATGATGCCATCCAACCATCTCATCCTCTGTCGTCCCCTTCTCCTCCTGCCCTCAATCTTTCCCAGCATCAGGGTCTTTTCCAGTGAGTCAGCTCTTTGCATCAGGTGGCCATGTATTGGAGTTTCAGCTTCAACATAAGTCCTTCCTGTGAACACCCAGGACTGATCTCCTTTAGGATGGACTGGTCGCACCTCCTTGCAGTCCAAGGGACTCTCAAGAGTCTTACCCAACACCACAGTTCAAAAGCCTCAATTCTTTGGTGCTCAGCTTTCTTTATAATCCAACTCTCACATCCATACATGACCACTGGAAAAACCATAGCCTTGACTAGATGGACCTTTGTTGGCAAAGTAACGTCTCTGCTTTTTAATATGCTGTCTAGGTTGGTCATAACTTTCCTTCCAAAGAGTAAGTATTTTTTAATTTCATGGCTGCAATCACCATCTGCAGTGATTTTGGAGCCCAGAAAAATAAAACCAGCCACTGTTTCCACTGTTTGCCCATCTATTTGCCATGAAGTGATGGGACCAGATGCCATGATCTTAGTTTTCTAAATGTTGAGCTTTACGCCAACTTTTTCACTCTCCTCTTTCTTCTTCATCAAGAGGCTCTTTAATTCTTCTTCACTTTCTACCATAAGGGTGGTGTCATCTGCATGTCTGAGGTTATTGATATTTCTCCCAGCAATCTTGATTCCAGCTTATGCTTCATCCAGCCCAGCGTTTCTCATGATGTACTCTGCATAGAAGTTAAATAAGCGGGGTGACAATATACAGCCTTGACATACTCCTTTCCCAATTTGGAACCAGTCTGTTGTCTCATTTCCAGTTCTAACTGTTGCTTCCTAACCTGCATACAGGTTTCTCAAAAGGCAGGTCAGGTGATCTGGTGTTCCCATCTCTTTCAGAATTTTCCACAGTTTATTGTGATCCACACAGTCAAAGGCTTTGGCATAGTTAATAAAGCAGAAGTAAATGTTTTTCTGGAACTCTTTTTCTTTTTCGATGATCCATCAGATGTTGGCAATTTGATCTCTTGTTCCTCTGCCTTTTCTAAAACCAGCTTGAACATCTGGAAGTTCACGGTTCATGTATTGCTGAAGCCTGGCTTGGAGAATCTTAAGCATTACTTTACTAGCATGTGAGATGAGTGCAATTGTTTGGTAGTTTGATCATTCTTTGGCATTGCCTTTCTTTGGGATTGGAATGAAAACTGACCTTTTCCAGGCCTGTGGCCACTACTGAGTTTTCCAGATTTGTTGCCATATTGAGTGCAGCACTTTCACAGCATCATCTTTCAGGATTTGAAATAGCTCAACTGGAATTCCATCACCTCCACTAGCTTTGTTCGTAGTGATGCTTCCTAAGGCCCACTTGACTTCACATTCCAGGATGTCTGGCTCTGGGTGAGTGATCACACCATCGTGATTATCTGGGTCATGAAGATCTTTTTTGTATAGTTCTTCTGTGTATTCTTGCCACCTCTTCTTAATATCTTCTGCTTCTGTTAGGTCCATACCATTTCTGTCCTTTATTGAGCCCATCTTTGCATGAAATATTCCCTTGGTATCTCTAATTTTCTTGAAGAGATCTCTAGTCTTTCCCATTCTATTGTTTTCCTCTATTTCTTTGCACTGATTGCTGAGGAAGGCTTTCTTATCTCTCCTTGCTATTCTTTGGAACTCTGCGTTCACATGGGTATATCTTTCTTTTTCTCCTTTGCTTTTTGCTTCCTGTCTTTTCACAGCTATTTGTAAGGCCTCCTCAGACAATGCAAATGCTTTAAAGGTATGTCAAGTAAAATGTCTTGATAATTATACTTTCATGATACAATTAGAAGTCAAGTAATGTTAGTTCTCCAAACTCATTCTTATTTTTAAAGTTTTTTTTGGCTCTACTGGGCTCTGAATGTTTCCATGTGAATTTTAGAATCAGTTTGTCAAATTCTACAAGAAAGTCATCAGAATTTTCACTGGGATTCCATTGAATCTATGTATCAGTTTGGGAAACTTGACATCTTAACATAGTAGTCTTCTGACCCTTAGCCATGGTAAGGATCTCCATTTATTTAGTTCTTCCTTAAATTCTCTAACCTTTTTTAGATTTCAGTGTTCAAGTATCGTACCTCTTTTGTTAGATTTATCTCAAAATACTTCTTCTTTTATGCTATTTTAAATTATATTGCTTTACTAATTTCAATATTTATACTGGTTGTTTCCAGAATGTAGAATTACATTTAATTTTTATATAAATTTTTCTATCCCACAACTTTGCAAAAACCACTTTACTAATGACTTTTCTTATAGAGTCCTTCAGACATTTTAACATAATTAAGTCTATGAATAAAGCCAGTTTGTTTTCTCCTTTTCTAGCTGGATAGGATTTTTTTTTCCTTTTTCCACTTAATTAGAGTGTTAAAATCTCCAGTACAATGTCAAATGGAGGTGGTTAGAGGAAGTATTCTTGCCTTGCTTATGATTCTAATAGGAAAGTATTCATTCTTTCACCATTAAGTGTAATGTTACCTGTTGGTTTTTCATAGATGCCCTTTATCAAGTTAAATTCACTTCTATTCCTGACTTGCTGAGTTTTTTTTTTTAGTTTATTTTTAAATGAATGGATGTTTGAATATGACCACATGCTTTTCCTGTATTGAGATTATCATGTGGTTTCTGTTTTTTATTTTATTATTACAGTGAAATACACTGATTGATTTTTTTTTCTTAAATTAAACCAACTTTCATTCATAGGACAAATATCTTTGGTGGCTATGTTTATCATATTACATATTTTTTTACATATTATTGAATTCAATTTGCTAAAATTTTGCTATGATTTTTAAAGTCTATATTCATGAGGGATGATGGTTGTAGTTATATTTATTTTTTTAATTCTCTTGTAATACCTTTTTCTGGTTTTGGTATTAGTCTCATGCTAGCCTCGGTGAATTACTTGGGAAATAGCCTGTCCTCCAATTTTCCAGAGGAGTTTATGCAGAATTGATAATATTTCTTTCTTAGTTGTTTTCTGAAATTCACCAGTGAAACTATCTAGGCCTGGAATTTTCTTTTGGGAAAATTTTTAGCTACAAATTGAATGTCTTTCATAGACATTGGGAGTTTTAGGCTATTTCTTTCTGAATGTGCTTTGGTAGCTTGTGTCTTTCGTCAGATTTGCTGCTTGTATCTAAGTTGTTGATTCTATTAGGGAAAAGTTGGCCATAATGTTTATCTCAGTATCTGTATAGTCTGTAGTGATGTTACCACTCTCCCTCCTAATGATGCACAGATTTTATACAGTGTATCTTTATTCTCATGCAATATGAAACATTTTCTCATTTCTCCTTTGACTTCTGATTTGGCTTATTTCCAACTATGGTATTTCATTTCCAAAATTCAAGATTTTCCCAGATACTGACTTTGTCATTGATTTCCAATTGACTTTTAGGCACTCAGAGAAGATACTTTGTATGGTTGAAATATTTTATGTTTTTTGATACTTCTTTTATGACTCAGAATATTTTTGATCCTGATAAATATCTAATGTCCACTTGGAGAGAATGTGATCCTCCTGTTGTTGGGTAAAGTGCTGTCTTTGACTTGTGATGAGAAGAAAGATAAAGTAGAACATTTTTTCCTCTCTTGGGTGAAAACAGGCCATCTATCATCAGCTGTATTTGCCCCACCAATATGTTTGATATAGTCCACATAGTGCATTAAAATATCTGTGCTTAGTTGCTCAGTCATGTCTGACTCTTTGCGACCCCATGGACTGTAGCCTGCCAGGATCCTCTGTCCATCCGGATTCTCCAGGCAAGAATACTGGAGTGGGTTGCCATGCCCTCCTCCAGGGGATCTTCCTAACCCAGGGATTGAACTCAGGCCTCCCGCATTGCAGGTAGATTCTTTCCAGCTGAGCCACTAGGAAAGTCCATTAAAAATATTTAAATAACTTTAATATTTAAATACCAGAGTGGATTCTCTGCCAAAATTCTAGCTCTCGGGATCACAACCTTGAATGACCACGTTAGCAGAATCCCCTGGCCAGCATATCCAATCCCAATAAAAAAGAAAAAGGAAAAGTAGAGGCCAGGTTTATAATGAGCCTTAGACATTACACACAATGTTTATTCTTGACATTTTTAGGCAGTGGAAGCCACTGAAGAGTAGCAGGGGAGAGCGATGTTGGTTGGTAACTGGACGTGGGACTTGTGTCTGTTTAGATCATTGGAAAGGAGGTAGAGAGGTTATAGGAGGCTGGCTTCATCATTTGGTCACTCACTTCTGGGAGTTTAGGATTTTACCAGGTATTGGCTTTCTTTCCTAAATATAGTAAACACCATGGCATACACCAATATATTCCCTAAGCCTATCCTCTGAGTTGACAAATATTTAAATATACCTGTTGTGTGTGTGTGTGTGTGTTTTGGTAATGGTTCCAGACCAGTGGCTTAGAGTCTCCATAGCCAGTGGCTCTGTTCTTAGCAGCCTTCAGCCTAGATTACAGATAGAGAGGCCATTTCTTCAGCTGGGAAATGAGCTTGCACTCCTCCTGGTTCTAGAGATCAAGACATTGCCTAGGGAACTTTCCTTGCAGTTTCTTAAAACTATACAGCATATATATATATGCTTCCTTGGTGGCTCAGCAGTAAAGAATCCTCCTACAATGCAGGAGATGGCGGTTCCATCCCAGAGTTGGGAAGATCACCTGGAGAAGGAAATGGCAACCCACTCCATTGTTCTTACCTGGGAAATCTCATGGATAGAGGAGCCTGGCAGGTACAGTCCATGGGGTTGCCAAAGAGTCAGACACAACTTAGCGACTAAACAACAGCAAATCCATCTCTCATTCTTCTCTTGACTCAACCACATACACTCCTGTGCAACACACACACAATCCCTGCCAGAAATGACCGACACAGAAGATCCACCACTCCTTCAAATATGTATGCTTTCCCTCTTTTCTAGAGCATCTGTTGATTTACATGTGCTAGGTTAGCTATGTCTCAGCCAGCCACTTCTGCTGAAAATTATGACACAGAAGGAAAGAGAAAAATAGGACAACCACAATTTCTTTTCCATTCAGTCTTGCCTCACTTGTTTATTAACAGAATGTATGTGTGTGTCGGGAAGCGAAATAAAAACAGCAGCGTTGGTTTTGTTCTCCATTCCCACAGGTGTAGTATGAGAAAAATACATAAGCATGTACAGCTATGGAAAACAGCTTGTGCCACTGGGCTTCGCATGAGCTAAGTTCTCTTGCATTTCCACTTAAAACAGGCATTGCACAAAGTAGAGATGAGTGGTCAGATCCAAGTTAATGATTTAAAATTTGTTATTTTTCTTAGAAAGACAGTTAAATAGCAAGTGAAAAACACCATGACAAGTTGGGAGAGAGAGGCCTCAGCAAAGGGCAAAGCTTTCTATGATAGTACCTTTAAAGGTTAGGTGGAGGCGAGATCAGGTAAGCCCCTCTAAATGGGATCCTCTGACTCCACTCAGAATTGCCTGGCGCTTTCTTTAATTATGTGGATGCAGGACAAGCTGGAGGCTTTGGCCCCAGGAAGGTGACCACGGTAGAACAGCTGTTCTTCATGAGGCTTCAGCCCATGGACTGCCTGTGGCTGGAGTGGCTGAGGAAGAGTTGAGCCCCTTTGTTCCAGAATCTAGGACTCCACTCAGGACGCCCATGCGCTGTGGTCTGGAAGGTGCCTGAGAAGACACCCTGGAGGTTAAAGGCCAGCATGTTACCACACATCTTTCGGAGAATCCTTGCAGTGCGGTAGGAATCAGCCTGGATCAGACACCCAGCATCCATGGCTGCAGAGCCCCCACTTGAACAAGTTGGCAGCAATCAATCACAACATTGGCAGGCTCCAGGTTTCTTTGGAGTTGAGGCTAAGAGAGCTCTGATCACCCACACCTGTTTACCCCATGGTATTCTTGGATGATTCAACAGAGGTAGGGGCCTGAAGATGGAGAAAGTTGACTGACGGCCAAAGAGGCATGTGGTGTTCAAGTGATTAATAGGAAAAATGAAAGTCATGTTTATAGAGGCATAAACCTTCCAGACATGACCTGCATGTGAGAGACTCCTTAACTCGGGCGAGTTTTTTACCTGAGATTGTGGGAAGGAGTTATTTTTGCACAATTTGACCTGCCTATTTGTGTTGGCACCAAGCCTCTCTGAGAATCCTCTCCCCATCTTTGCTTTTCTTTCAAGGACTAAAGCAAAAGAAAAAAAGAAAAATGGGATTGTGAAATGGAACACAATAGGCCTATGTTCCATTGGCATATCCAATGGAGTATCACAGGTCTTATTCTCCATTCTGCTTTTTCATTTTAAAAAAGCCCAGAACTGTGATTCTGCTGAGCACAAGTGAGAGGCACACAAGAGGATCCCCTGGCAGGTGAGGATGCCCCCAGGTGGCTGTGCCCCAATTCAGCTGTGGTGTTTCTGACTCAGTAGGCATATGCAGCTACTTTTTGGAATAATGAAAGTTTTATTCATATCTGTTTGTGTATGGAAAAAATTGCCAATTAAATAGTGAATTTTGGTTGTGAAAATAGGCACGGGAAGCAGAGAACTCTCTCCTGAAATGTTATTCTAGACAAAGCCAGAAGCCTGAAGATTTGGTGTTTAACTGAGGTTCCTTTCTTTGATACAAAGTATGATAGAAACTTTACTGACTACTTATTTATGGGTGAGGGGATCTTTTCCTCTTTCTACATTCTTTTTCTAAAATTTTTTTTAATTTAAATTGATTTACAATATTGTGTTAGTTTCAGGTGTACAGCACAGTGATTCAGATATATATAGATAGATAGATATATAGGTACAGATATATATTCTTTCCCCTTATAGTTTTCTTTTCAGATTCTTTTCCCTTATAGTTAGGTTATTATAGAATATTGAGCAGAGTTCCCTGTGCTATACAGTGGGTTCTTGTTGCTTAACTGTTTTACATCTAGTAGTGTGTCTAGGTAACAGGTTTCTTAAGCTACAATAGCTTGAAAACAAAAATAATGTCCAGGGCTTCCCTGGTGGCTCAGTGGTAAAGAATCTGCCTGCCAATGCAGAAGATATGGATTCAATTCCTGGCCCAGGATGATTCCCATATGCCATGGAGCAACTAAACCCATGAGCCACAACGGCTGAGCCTGTGTTCCAGAGCCGCCGTGCCACAGCTACTGAAGCCTGCATGCCCTGGAGCCATGCTCCACAAGAGAAGCCAGGTCATGAGAAGCCCATGCGCCACAACTGGAAACGAGCCCCCACTCGCTGAAGCTAGAGAAAAGCCTGTGCAGAGCAAAGACCTAGCACAGTCAAAAATAAGGTAAAGAAGTAAAAATTTTTATAGTGTCTAACCAGCACCCAACATTGAACTACCTAAATATGTAAAGCAGATACTAACAGAACTAATAGGAGAAATAAACAAAGGGCAAGGGGTCCAAATTTCCAGTTATTAGATGAGTGGGCTCTGAACATGTACAACACAGCATGGTGATTAATAGTTAATGTTACTGAATTGTATATTTGAAAACTACTGAGAGATTAGATCTTAAAATTTCTCACTGTACAGATGAAAAATTGTAACAATATGAGGTGATGTTAACTCATCTCATTGCCGTAATTATTTTGCTATATATGTGTATATCAATTCATTGCATTATACACCTTAAACTTACACAATGTTGTTAATCAATTGTATCTCAATGAAGCCGGGGGAAAAAATGCCTTAGTAGCAAGTGAGAATGTTCCTGCCCATTACCTCTAAAAAACTCTCCCAAGGGTGCTCTTGTACTGTTTGGATCGGTACCTCTGCACATGTGGTGCCCTTTCCCTGGGCCTCTTCTGCAGCTCTGGCCCTCCTCAGTGCAGGTATAACAGTTGCTCTGCTGTTAGGGTCTCTCTTGAGCTCCTACCACAAAGCCCTGCTATCATGAAGCCCTGTGGATCAAATGCTGCTGCCGCTTAGACCTGCCAATGTCACAAGTGACCTTGAGGCCTGACCCAGTCACAGTCAGGATCCTGACACTGAGTGAGGTTCAGAGGCATCCCCCAACTCCACTGATGACAGACCCTCCCCTCTGGCTAATCCTGTGCTTCCTCCCCCCTCCATTCTCAGGATGAGCCCCTCCTGGGAGGCCCCTCAACTCCTCATCAGCTGTGACCCCTGGCGGCCACCCCTGTCCACTCTTGTATCCAGACTGGCCCTACACTGGAGGCAAACCCAGTGCAGATCCTGGTGGGGAGCCGTCCTACATTATAAATGTTGGGAATACAAGATTACAGAACCTATTCCATCCTCTTTCTTCTCCTTGATAAATCTAGCCCATAGACACAGGAGAAAGATGAAACTATCACTTTGGGAAGGAGGTTATGAATCAGCCCAAGAAACCATTAATATTCAAAACAGTAAATCAGAAATCTAGAAATATTATTATATTTCTTTGGCTGGATCCCTCCACTGTCAAATTATGTTAAATAACAGTTTTTAATACACAGGAAAGTATAAACGAACATGAAATGCTGCTCACTCCAGCTCTAGCTTTGGAAATGACATCAGAATGAGTGATACTGAACAAAGTGTCATTGATGGATAGTCTCATTTGTAAACTAGCATGTTCTGAACCATCAGTTGAGTTAAAACCTGATAAGTTCTCAAAGGCAAAAATCAAGTCAAAACAGACATCAGCCTAGGTCAGAAAATCCTCTTTAATCAAAACTCCAAGGATGCATATCCTGAAGGGGCTCACATTTCTAGAAAACAATGCAAGGAAAAACCAATTGCACAATCCTTGTGTGGGTTTGGGTGTAGGTGTGATGTTGTCTAAATTCAGGGGCTGAACATCTTGACCAAGAGACTCAGAGATGCTTCCTCTTAATGAGGCGTGAGGAGAGAACACAGCTTTTAGTATGATCTCACCAGGAGATAAATTATGACAGCTGGTGGCTAAACTACAAGCTTTGTGGCAAAGTGATAGGAAAGCCAGACCTACACATTCTCTCCATTTGCCACTTGGCAGTGTGTTCTGCACACATTTGCTGACAAACAGGAAGGGTGGCAACTGCTTCTGTGTTGAACAGGTCACAGAGCAATTGGGCGCTGGGCATAGATTAGAGCAACTGTCTTCACATAATGGAAGAGAATATAGGGTCTTTGATAAGGTTTCCTGAGCTCAAATCCTTGCTCTGTGTGACCTTAGGCTACTTAGTTAACTCCCCAGATGCTTAGATTTTCCATCCCTAAAATGGGGACAGCAACAGTACCTATCTTTTGGGTCACTTTAAACATTGTGTAATTAGTGCTGTTGATGTATTGAACACAGTGCTTTGCTCCTAGTAACTGCCATTAAATGTTGTCTATAAATATAGATGGTGACTGCAGCCATGAAATTAAAAGAATGCATGCTCCTTGGAAGACAAGCTATTACAAAGCTAAATAGTGTATTAAAAAGCAGAGGCATCACTTTGCCAACAAAGGGCCAGATAGCCAAAGTTATGGTTTTTCCAGTAGTCATGTACAGATGTGAGAGTTGAACTATAGAGAAGGCTGAGCACCAAAGAATTGATGCTTTCAAACTGTGGTGCTAGAGAAAATCCGAAAGGAAATCAACCCTGAATATTCATTGGAGGGACTATTGCTGAAGCTGAATTTCCAATATTTTGTCCACCTGATGGAAAAGCCAACTCATTGGAAAAGACACTGATGCTGTGAAATATTGAAGGCAGGAGAAGGGGACAACAGAGGATGAGATGGTTGGATGGCATCTCTGACTCCATGGACATGAATTTAAGCAAGCTCCAGAAGATGGAGAAGGACGGGGAAGCCTGGTGTGCTGGAGTCCATCGGGTTGCAAAGAGTCAGACACTACTTAGCGACTGAACAACAACAAATGACTATGGTTAATAATTCAATCAGTGTATACCTATTGTCTAGTTATCATTAGAAGAGAGAGCAAAGAGATGTGTGTCTTCTGGCAGGTGCTGGAGGCTGGTCTTGGGGGAGTACCCTGGGATGGGTAGTCCCCAGATTTGTGATTCTGCGACTCAGCGTATGTGAACCTCTCCCAGGGCTTCACCAGGAACAGGCCAGGAACAACCACTTCATGCCCAATCCGATCATGGGTCCATCCCATCTCTGTCGGTTCCTATCCTGGCTCCTATT
Organism: Giraffa tippelskirchi; assembly: GCF_054371585.1. Taxonomy (NCBI): domain Eukaryota; kingdom Metazoa; phylum Chordata; class Mammalia; order Artiodactyla; family Giraffidae; genus Giraffa; species Giraffa tippelskirchi. The sequence continues at coordinate 52,464,186 of NC_137284.1, forward strand.
CCACCAGTGGCCTCTCAAGTTTGGAGGCAGTATAAAGCCCAGACCCTTCTACTTCTTGAGAATTCTGGTGAATCAGAACCCCTGACCTGCATGTCTTCTTCAGTTATCATTTCCTGACATCTCTTTGTGGATCCTGTACCTTGGGTGAAGGTCTGGTGGCTACTCGGGTGGAATTAGGCCTGACAGGGAACAATAGATTAGCTACAAAGAGCTATTTTCAAGAGATCCTTGTTAAAAGAACAGGCTACAGAAGGAGAGGGCTCAAGTCTCTGAAGACACATTGAAGCCACTTCCCAATCCTTCCTGTGCTTGGCCTCATGCATAAATTATTACTTTGGAAAAAATATACTGTCATTTTTTAAAAGAAGGATTAACACTATGCAAGGGGCTTGCCAGGTGGTGCTAGTGTTAGAGAACCCACCTGGCAATGTAGGAGATGTAAGAGACATGGGTTTGATCCCTGGGTCAGGAAGATCCCCTGGAGGAAGACAAGGCAACCCACTCCAGTACTCTTGCCTGGAGAATTCTATGGACAGAGGAGCCTGGTGGGCTACAGTCCATAGCGTCATGAAGAGTTGGACACGACTGAGTGACTTAACACAAATATACACAACACTCTATAAACAGACCTTTGATTAGGCACTGATTTCTTAGATATGGCCCAAGCAACAAGAGAAAATTAAATTGAGCTTCATAAAAAAATAAAATATTCTGTGCTTCAAAAGATACCATCAAGGGCGTGAAAGAACAGAGATAGGAAACAAATTTATGGTTACCAAAGGGGAAGGGAAGGGAAGGGAGATAAATTAGGAGTTTGGTAATAGCAGATGCAAACTACTATATGTAAAATAGATAAACAAGCTCTTGGGCTTCCCTGGTGGCTCAGTTGGTAAAGAATCTGCCTGCAAGGCAGGAGACACCGGTTCAATTCCTGGGTCGGAAAGATTCGCTGCAGAAGGGATAGGCTACCCACTCCAGTTTTCTTGGGCTTCTTTGGTGACTCAAATGGTAAAGAATCCACCTGCAATGCAGGAGACCTGGGTTTGACTCCTGGGTTGGGAAGATCCCCTGGAGAAGGGAACAGCTACCCACTCGAGTATTCTTGCCTGGAGAATTCTGTGGACAGAGGAGCCTGGCAGGCTACAGTCCATGGGGTTGCAAAGAGTCAGACACAACCGAGCAACTTATGCTTTCAACAAGGTCCTATTGTAGAGCACAGGGAACTATATTCGATATTCTGTAATAAGCCATAATGAAAAAGAATATGTATACATATGTATAACTGAATCATTTTGCTGTATAAAAGGGACTAACACAACTCTATAAATCAACTATACCTAGATTTAAAAAGGAGACTGTGAAAGAATAACCCAAAGGATAAAACATTTCCAAATCATATATATAATAAGAGATTTGTATGTAGATTATATAAATAATTCTCGCAGTTCAAAAATAAAAAGGCAAACAACGTAACTTTCAAAATAGGCAAAGAACTTGAATCACACTTCTCCAAAGAAGATATACAACTAGCAAAAGAAAAAAACACATGGAAAGTTTTTCAACATCATGTCATTAGGGAAATGAAAATCACAACCTCAGTGAGATAACATTTCATACCCACTAGGATGGCTAGAATCAAAGACAGATATTAACACATGTTGCTGAGGATATGGAGAATCTGGAATCCCCATTCATTGCTGGTGGGATTGAAAAATGGTGCAACCACTTTGTAAAAAACATTTGGCAGTTTCTCTTAGGGTTGAACCCAGACTTATCATATGGTCAGCAATTCCACTCTTAGAAATACATGAAAAATGAAACCATGTCCACACAAAAACTTTTACAGTTGACCCTTGAACAACATGAATTTAAACTCTTTGGGATTTTTTTCAATAGTAAACGTTACAGTACTACACAATTCACAGTTGGTTGAATCCTTGATGCAAAGGTTTGGATACAGAGTGCCCTCCCTCATGTGTGGAGGGCCAACTATAAATTATACTCAGATTTCCCACTGTGAGCAGGGTTGGTAACCCTAGGACCCACCTCATGTGTTGTTCAAGGGTCATCTCTATGTGAATGTTCATAGAAGTATTATTCATGATAGACAAAAAGTGAGACCACTTACATGTTTATAAACAAAATGTGGTCTATCCAAGCACAGGAATCTTATTTTACCGTAAAAAGGAATGAAATTCTGTCATACGCTATAGCATTGGTGAACCTTGAACATAATAAATCAAAGAAGCAAGACACAAAAGGCCATATTATTTCATGAGTGCATTTCTACGAAATGTCCTAAGCAGGTAGACCCATAGAGACATAAAGGTGAGTGAGTCTGAGGCGGGTTAGGAAAAGGGGGAGCAGGGAGAAAATGCTTACAGATATAGGGTTTATTTAGGGGTGATAATCATGCTATGAATTTAGGTAGTGGGGCTGTCTGGGCACTTCTACGTATAACCAGACAACTCTACGACCACTGGAATGTGTACTTGGCATGGGAACTCTATCTCAGTAAAAATCAAGGACTCCACATCAATGTGTGTTTAAGTTACTATTGTCAGTTAATGATCTCAGCTGAAATACATTCTGTTTAAATAACTTACCATCCTAAAAGAAATTATTAAATCCTAGCCTGAAGCAAATGTGAGCCCTCATGGGGAGACAGTGAGGTCCGGAGCCTGGTCTTCTTGTAAGGACACCAGTGATATAGAGCCGAAGCCCCAGCCTCATGAACTCACTGAATCTACAGTACTCTCTGAAAGGCCCGCCCCATCCCCAAATACAGTGTCACTGGGGACTAAGGCTTCAACCTGGATCTTGAGGAGACAATTCAGTCCATATTATACTCAAAGTAAATATACAGTTCTGTATCTAAATTGGTATTAATCATATGGTAAGCTATTTTTTATTTTTTAGTATTTATTACCCTTACTTTTGATGTAATTTACTTCAGTTCAGTCGCTCAGTCGTGTCTGACTCTTTGCGACCCCATGGACTGCAGCACGCCAGGCCTCCCTGTCCATCACCAACTCCCGGAGTTTACCCAAACTCATGTCCATCGAGTCGGTGATGCCATCCAGCTATCTCATCTTCTGTCATCCCCTTCTCCTCCTGCCCCCAATCCTTCCCAGCATCAAGGTCTTTTCCAATGAGTCAACTCTTTGCACGAGGTGGCCAAAGTATTGGAGTTTCAGCTTCAGCATCAGTCCTTCCAATGAATATTCAGGACTGATCTCCATTACGATAGACTGTTTGGATCTCCTTGCAGTCCAAGCGACTCTCAAGAGTTTTCTCCAACATCACGGTTCAAAAGCATCAATTCTTCGGCGCTCAGCTTTCTTTATAGTCCAACTCTCACATCCATACATGACTACTAGAAAAACCATAGCCTTGACTAGATGGACCTTTGTTGGCAAAGTAATGTCTCTGTTTTTTAATATGGTGTCTAGGTTGGTCATAGCTTTTCTCCCAAGGAGTAAGCGTCTTTTAATTTCATGGCTGCAATCACCATCTGCAGTGATTTTGGAGACCCCCAAAAAGTAATTTACTTACTCATGTATAGTCTTTTTCTTGATGTATAGGTGGCTTACAGCATCTCAGGTGTACAGCAAAGTGATGTTTATACATATTTACACATGTATCTATTCTTTCTCGGATTCTTTTCCATTATAATTTCTTACAAGATACTAAGATACTGACTATAGTTCCATCTGCTGGTATGCTTTTTTTTTTCTTTTTTAGTATTTATTACCCTTACTTTTAATGTAATTTACTTACTTGTTAGTTCACATAATTAAATTTTTTATTGACTTATATTTGATTTACAGAGTTTTGGGTGTACAGCAAAGTGATTCAGTTATTCATATATATATAAACCCATTCTTTTTCAGATTCTTTTCCATTATAGGTTATTACAAGATACAGACCATAGTTCCCTGTTGTTGTTTAGTCACTTGTGTCCGACTCTTTGCAACCCCATGGACTCCAGCACGCCAGGCTTCCCTGTCCTTCACCATCTTCCGGAGCTTGCTCAAACCCATGTCCATTATGTCAGTGATGTCATCCAACCATCTTGTCCTCTGTTGTCCCCTTCTACTCCTGCCTTCAATCTTTCCCAACATCAGGGTCTTTTCTAATGAGTTGGCTCTTTGCATCAGGTGGCCAAAGTATTGGAGCTTCAGCTTCAGCAACAGTCCTTCCAATGAATATTCAGGGTTGATTTCCTTTAGTTCCTGTGTTGTATTAAACACATAGCTCCCTGTGTTATATTAAAATTGCATTATCAGACCTGGAAAACCTGGATTTGCCTCTGATAACTTTTATTTCATAGAGGCAGAAACTAAAGTTTAGAAAGAGAAATGACTCACCCTTAGTGATTTTACTATGAGTTAGGGTTAAGGTTAGTATGTTTGAATCTAAACCCTAGCTTCCTAGTTGGCGCTAGTGGTAAAGAACCATCTGATAATGCAGGACAAAAGACATGACCCAGACATTTTCCCTGGGTTGGGAAAATCCCCTGGAGGCGGGCATGGCAACTCACTCCAGTATTCTTGCCTGGAGAATCCCATGGATAGAGGAGCCTGGCGGGCTACAGTCCATAGGTCTGAAAGAGTTTGATATGACTGAAGAAATTTAGCAGAGCATTCACTCCCTGGGGTAGCAGCCCATGATTTTCTGGGAAGCTGTTGGAAATGCAGACTGTCTGGAACCATTGGAGCAGGAGTTGCATTTTAACACAATTCCCAGGAGCATCTTGGGTGTATTCTAGTTTGGGAAGCCCCGCTCTAAGCTGAGCTGCCTCCTAATGAGATTGTTTCATGTACATTCTTCTTCTTTTCCTCAAAAGATATGCGGAGTAGCTGGAGGGACTCTGGGTATTCCAGGCACCCCGCCGGGAGGCCAGGGCTCACTGCATGGGCTGAGTGGGCACTGAGGGCTTTTCCTGCCAAGGGGAAAGGGGAGATTTGGGTGCAGACATAGCAGCAAAGCAGGGAGGTGGGGTCAGGGCAAGGAAAGGGAGACTCTGAGGCGGCCTCACACTCTGGGTCACAGCAGCAGGGCCAGCACCCTCTCCTTGCATCCAGAGCTGCCTCGTGGCCATCCGGAGCCAAAGCTGAGACCGGCTGGTGACAGCTGGCACAGCAACACCAAGCACGGTGCGCAGGCCTCAGGGCAGGCACTCAGCCATGCCCCACGCAGGAAAGCAGCAAAGGTGCATTTTCCCTGCAATGCTCAGGAAGGTGAGATGCGGTGGCTGCCCGGATGTGCGGGAGCCCACCCCCAGCCCTGTCTTTAGCAACTTCTTGATGGGTGACGACAGTTTGAGGAAGGCCAGGGTGGGAGCCGTCACGATAAAAATTGACAAAGCCTTCAAATTGGGGCTTGTTTTTTCCATTTTAAAAGATTTATCAGCACACCCCTGGAAATGATAGCTAATATCTGCAAAGGTTCTAATTTATTCAGGGAAACGTAACAGACTAAGCAGGAAAAGAGCAGCAGGGAAACCCGCTCCCCCTGCATGCAAGTGTGCATTTGCTATAGAAGCTCCATAAGCAAACCCAGGAGTGTGTCCTGCTAAGGGTGCCACAGGGGCAGAGCTCCTGCCCTTAGACTCTTAGCCCACACCTATTGCGGTTTCCACGCTGTGTCTGGAAGCGTTAAGCCTCTGCCTGGTTCTTCAGTCTGGCTCCAATGCAAAATGGTCAACTAGCTCTCCTCCTCACACAATGACTGGCATATGGCAGATACTGCAAAGTATCCTTTGAACTGGGGCTTCCCTGGTGGCTCAGATGGTAAACAACCTGCCTGCAATGCAGGAGACCTGGGTTTGATCCCTGGGTTGGGAAGATCTCCTGGAGAAAGGAATGGCTTCCCACTCTAGCATTCTTGCCTGGAGAATTCCATGGACAGAGCAGCCTGGGCTGCAGTCCATGGGGTCACAAAGAGTTGGACAAGACTGAGTGACTAACACAACACAACAACAACATTCTGTGAGCTGCACAATTTTGGACCTCATCTCTACACGGGTGGGTTTGCAGGGATCCCCACAGTAAAGGAAGTTTGGATTGCAAACAGAGAACCGGTTCCCCCCCCTCCCAGGCTTTGTGCTCCTCCTCCACAGCTGACCCAGGAGGCTGCCAGGTTGGCCTAACTCTCCCCTAAAGCCTTGGGAGCTCAGCCTACCATTCCTGGGGCAAGTCTGATCCTGCCCCCCTCCTCCTCATGACATCTCTCACCAGTCCTCACCCTTCACCCCACTCCTGGTTAAATAAATGTGCCTGTAGGGCTCCAGGGTCTGAGATGCCTGGTGGCCCTCCTGGAATCAGAGGGGTCCAGGCCTCTGGGTCCTTCTGGGCCTTTATTCTAGAGCAACTTGAACATCAGACTGGAGGTGGGACACTGCCCCCTTCTATTCATCTTTCTCGGATGCTGACTGTCTCCGAGAAACAGCTACCTGCTTTGACCCCCTTCTCCATTGGGAACACTGGGCAATTCCTCCTCCTTACCCTCACACCCCCAATTCCTCCTGTGGCCTTTCCAGGCCTTCCAGTGAGCTGCACTTCCTCCTGCACCCTCAGCAGGATCCAGACAGGCATCTCTAGCCCACTCCTGGGCTCTGGCCCCTCCCAGGCTGCCCTTTCTTACCTGGCTTCCAGAGTAAGGAGGGACTCCAGAGATGCTGAGGAGGAATCCTTGATCCCCACACCTAGAGCGGGAAGGATTAGGAGAGATTCATTCATTCAGCGCACCTTGCATTTATCAGGCATACTCGTCTACCTGCCAGACTCTGTCCTAAATGCTGGGGGTCCAATGATACATGAAACAGACAAAGGCCCAACACTCACTGAGATCACATTCTAGGGGAGAAGACAGATGGCCAGACAAGGACAAAATGTGCCAAATATGAAACATATATACACTTATATTCCATTGATTTATAAGGTTTGCACCTGTAATTGTTTACTTATATAAACAAAGTTCACAGACACATTCATATATAGAAGCAAATGTTATCTGTAATGAAAACATAAACAGTTATTTGTAAATACAAATATTTAAAATAAGCAAACAACAAATCTACATTTAAAATGTATGCTATATACAAATAGATAAATACTTAGAAGAAAAATAACTCAGGATATGCAGAGTAATACTAAATCTGTATTTCACACAGAGTGTTCCTGGAGGGCTTGCCTGGGGAGGTGGCATCTGAGCAGGGACCACAGGGTGGAACTGGAAATGACACCACAGAGCGTCCCAGGCAGATGCCTGAGATGGGCAGAAAGGAGGCCGAGCTGCAGCGTGGTGGGCTCTGAGGCTGTGCGCTCTGGGTGGGCACCCAGGCCTGAGTACCTAAGGCCTTTCAAGTCCCAGCAAGGATTTCCCATTCTGTATCTAGACCGGTGGAGAAGGAAATGGCAACCCACTCCAGTATTCTTGCCTGGAGAATCCCAAGGACAGAGGAGCCTGGTGGGCTGCCGCCTATGGGGTCGCACAGAGTCGGACACGACTGAAGCGACTTAGCAGCAGCAGCAGCATCTAGACCGGTCTCTCCTCTTCCTTAAGGGGAAAGCTGGAGGACAGCTGGAGGAAGGCTCAGGCAGGCCTCTGTATTCCTCATCCCAGTTTTAGATTCAAAGGAACGCCTCCTCTAACATCCATCACTGCAGGCTCACTTACTCATATTTTATTCTAGTCCTTGGAACCCCACGAGAGTCATTTTTATAAATCAGACTTTCGCACCGGCCCAGATCTCTTTTGTGGCTTTGGGGTGGATTAGAAGGAGAGTGGGGTGAAGCTAGGAAGATCTGGGGTCTCTGGCTGGCTTGCTCTGGGCCCCACGTGGGCTGCCTCTGCAGGCGTTTCTGCCCGCGCGGCCCCTCGAATCCATCACCCCGCAGTGCGACCGCAGCGCCCCTCTAACAACCAGGCAAACTCGAGCGTGAGTCCACCGGAGCTCCCAGGAGCAAGGCTGGGCCGGCTCCAGCGCCCACAACTTCCAATACCTGACCCGGTGGAGCCTGAATTTGTGTTTCTAACAGGTTCCCAGGTGCGGCAGGTCAGGAACGCACCAGAGCCGCTGCCCGGAAAGAGGTTCTGGGTTCCAGGGCAGCGAGGCTGACGCCGCTTACTCTTGGTGCTCCGACCTCTGTCCTCACGTCGGTCCGCCCACCTCGTCCCCGTCCGGCCCCAGAGGCTGCCAGGTGCTTCCCCCTCTGCAGCTCCTCCCCGCCGCCGCGCGGCGCGCTCCCGGGACCCCCACGCGCCAGGAGACCGCTGCCCTCCCTCCCCGGGGCAGAGGCCCGGGGAAGTGGGCGGCTGCGAACCGAGTTACCTTCCCGGGGCCCGGCTACCGCCCGGCCCCCGCCCCGGACGCGCGCCGCTGGCAGAGCCGGCCGCTCCGGAGGCGCGCGGCAGCGAGGGCGGTGCTCCCGGGGGCGCGGCGCACCTTGCTCCCGCGCCCCCGCCCCGCGCCGGCCCCTCCCCGCGCGGCCCGCGCCCCCGCCCGCCTGGGTCTGTTCCAGCCACTTCTGCCGTTCCGGCCCGGCCGCTGTCCTCCGCCGGCCCGCGACGGAGGACGATGGGTCAGCGCGGAAAAAGTGAATGAGGGCAGCGGCGGCGGCTGCGAGCGCCTGACTCGCGGGGCCCGAGCGCCGCCCGCGCCCCGCCTCGCCCGCCGACTCCATGGACGCGTCGCGATCCTTGGCGGCCAAGCCCCCGACCGGGTAAGCCGCCCCGGGCTCCCCTCGCCTCGGACGCCCGCTCCCGCGCGGCGTGCACTCCGGACGGGGCTCCCCTTTCGGGGCCGCGAGCCCGCGCCCGGCGGGGGAAGGGAGTTGTGTACTTTGGGCGCCCAGGTCGTTGCCAGGGTAACAGTGTCAGTCCGCGGCCCCGGCGCTTTCCGCGTGTGTGCGTTTGTGTGCGCGCTCCTTTCGGGGACTGTGCGCTCCCTTTTGGGGGTCCCCGCGGGCGGAGCCCCACCGAACTCGCCCTGCCACCCGCGAGAGCTCCCCCTGCGGGAGGGGAGGAAGGCGGTGCAGACCCGGCCCGGGCCCCCAGCCCTGTCGCTGACTTGCCCCTTGGGTGACTGTGCTCCAGTCTGTCACCCCGCCCCACCGTCCGCTCCTCCTCCCCCCAAAAGGAAGGGGAACAGGGTCCGAGCACCCAGAGGCGCCTGGGTGCCGCGGTCTAGGGAAGGCTGTGTACCGGGCATTGCCCTGGAGGTTTTCTGCTGCTCCCCTCCCTGGCTGACTTTTCTGGGCTCCTTGGTACAGGGCGCTGGCAAGTGAACCTGGCCCGCCCCGGGGACCCCAGCATCTCACTAAAGTTGGGGCTCCCATCCCTGCCTGCACGGCCGTTCGTCTTGCCCAAACCTTCGCGGGGTCTGTTTTACATTCCCACAACTCTTGTGTGCGGATTACATGTCACGTTCATATTCTACTCTCTGAAAGAGTAACTTCCCTAATACAAGGAAGATAACCCTGCTCTTTAACCAGATCTTGAGCTGGAGTTTGAACCGTGCAGGACCCCTGCCTGGCCTGGTGGCCTGAGCTCAGCGCTCAGGGAGTCGCGCGCTCGCCTTGACTGGGCAGTGCGTCTCCGCGGGGCGCACCCAGGACCTGCGAGCTGTCTCAAGGGTCTGGAGCGAATGTGTGATGAGTCCTTCGAATGGAATGAGTCCTGGGTTGGGCCCTGCACCTGCTTACCGAAGGGGCCCACGTTCCACTCTAGCAACTGGTCTCCAGTGAGGCAGCTTTGGGGACAACTAATCTCTTTTCATTGCAGTGTGTCCCGTTGACTCATCCTGCCCGCGTGTACTCATAGGCCGCGGTGCTGCCCAAGTGCGCAAAAGATTTTCAAAAACTGCCTTTTTCTTTCTTTCTGTTTTAACTCGGCCTTTAATGCCAGGAAAAAGTGAGCCAGGTTAGCAAATCAAATAATCCTGAAGCTGAGGAATGTTAAAAGGAACTTTTTTTTTTTTTTGCTGTGCGCTTAGTGGCACTTATGTAATTCCCTTTGAACAAACAAATCTCCCCCAAAGAACAGAAATGTGGAAAGTCCTTTTTCATGGTAGTGGGCATCGCAAAATGACATCGAGAAATGTTAAACAGAATTGCTGCTAATGTGTCTCCATTGGAGAGGTTATTTAATGAGTCTGTTTACAGAGACTGGAATCCTTTTGGGAAAACTATCTTATATTTGAAGGAGGTCAACAAACATTTAAGAGGTCAGCAAAATTGTATCCAAAAAGTACTTGTAAAATCCTTTAAAAGACTCTACTTGTAGAAGTGAAATGGGTATTCCTAAACTTGGGACACTATTTCCAGGGTGGTATTGTGTAAGCAGGAAGTCAGTCACCACCCACCCCTGCCCAGTCTGGTTCATGGTGCTTTGCAGAGCTCTGGCCTTCACGTCAAAGTCCTCCCGGAGAGACTAGGGGCTTTTGCTGTGGATATGGTAACAAATCTGAGATTGTTATTATTGATGCATTTGACTCTTTTATCATGCTCACATGCGGAGCCTCCTATCGTCTTATATGAACATCTTTGACCAAGAAATGCAGACATAATGTTTTTAAATCTCTTATTCTCAATTATTGTATCATTTGTTTTAGTACCTTTTAATGAACAGATGCCAACGAAATATAGCATCCTTAAAATCAGAGGGCAGAAATGGTCTTGGGTTTTTTTTTTTCTTTTTTTAATGTTTTATATAATTTAGGTGTATTGGTTGCCTATCAGAAAGGAAAGATACAGATGTGAAATTTCTTTGGTACGTTTGGTACATTATTGGTGGCAGTCAGCATCTGTTGGTTCTTCACCAAAATTACCATCTCCTCTGACCTGTTCCTATGTTGCCTAAGAATAAGGCAATTCCTGCCATGTCCTCCATGCTCCAGGGAATATGTTTTTTCTCTGATACTGCCATGGTTGGTTATCTAATCCCACTTGCATTAAGCTATTACTTTTCCACACCACAGCAGATGACTGATGTGATGAATTTGTTGTCATTCACTGGAGCTGGCACTTTGCCTTGTGTTATGTAGAAATGGGCTGGATGGGGACAATGAATTAAGGACATGTCACCTTATAAAATAACATGTATGACAGTCCTTCTTGAGAATTACTGAAGGGCCAGAGACATTAGTGAATGTAAACTCACTGACTGTATGTCTGCCTAAATTATTAATACATAGTCATTAGTTATCTTTGTTGAGAACACAGGTGTACATTTTGTTTGGATTGAAATTTAGGTTTTTACTAGTAATTTCCTTAAAACCATATCTTAGGGCTAACTTAATTTAAAACTGTTGGGGAAAAGTATTCTTTTAGGAAAGAGGACATAGGCAAAAACTAACAAATCAGACCGTGTGACTTTTCAAGAATTTCAGACCTCAGTTGAGGTATACTAATTGATGGAATATTCTGGAATGCAAGTGAAGGTAAATTACCTTTGAGTAAAGTTTTAAAATATCTCCAAGTCCATTTAAGGCAAAGTTTATTGGCTTACTTTTAGTTATCTGAGTATTTGTGAGATCTACCCCAGTAGTTCAACCCACTCCAGTATTCTTGTTTGAAAAATCTCATAAACAGGGGAGACTGGTGGGCTACAACCCATGGAGTCACAAAGAGTCCGACATGATTGAGCAACTGGGCACGCATGCATACAACCACATCCCAGTAGTTGGTTATGGACACAGGATTAAATTTCCCACTGGAGCTGGTAGAAGCAAGAGGCAACATATTGGTGAGTTTGGCAGAATAGTAGTTAATTTTTTTCCTGTGATGGAAACATGTATTTCTGTAGGATAAAATAGTCTCTAGTGACATTAAATGTCTAAACAGCTGGTGCCTTTGCCCATTGGCTTCATTCAGGAGCGTGCTTGTGTAAATATCAGTGGAAGTTTGTGAGTCAGTTTCACCGGAACGTGTGCTCCCTGGAGACATAGCTGGTATTCCCTTCTCTGCATAAATTTGTCATTATTTAATCAACTTATTAGAACATGAAATAATGTTAAAGATATTAATCGAAGTGGGTAACTTGAGCTTCTTGAGTCCTGTTGACACCAAACATATCGCTAAGTATGGGAGGCCTGCTACTCCTGACAGTGAACTTGGGTAGCCACCTTGGCCTTTTCTACCTTATCTCTCATGTGCATGCGAAGATAATGAAATATTAGCAGGTGTGCTCTGTCAAAACAAGTTTAGGCTTCTGGGCCTTTTTTTTTTTTTTTTAAGATTTCTAGGCGTTTGTCTAACCTGTTAGAAAATGTGTTTACATCCTTAAAAATGACAGCTTGACTGATTATTTGCTACATTAAAATTTTCCCATTCAATTTGAGCTGTTTTTTCAAGGTGTTACTTCTGAGCTCTTCTTTAAGTCAGTAGTTCATTTAAGGACATCAAAACTCGTTCTTGTTTGATATAAAGTGGAGAGGAGATCTCAGAATTTTCTTCTTTTGCAATAATAGTTTTTCTTAATATTTTTTAGTGCATTAGAGGAGTTGAATATTGCCCTGTTACAGTAACAGATAATCTTAGAGCATTGTAAGTATTTCTTAGCGGCTGTGTGACGGAGCTGAAGCTAATATGTGATTAAATTTGACGTGAAGATGTTTGTAGCAGGCACGGCAGCCTGTAGCTCCACCTCTTTCCCTCCCTGGCTGACTTTTCCTGGTGCCAGCGGGTCAGATTATTATTAGGTAGGTCCAGGCGAGTGACACCCCAATGGGCATGCAGGTCTGGGTCTGGTGGCCTCTTTAATTTGGGACCTGGGACGTGAAGTAATAATTTGTGAACACCTGAAAGTGCTTCCATAATTATGAGGAAAGCAGTGATTAAGGGTTGTCTGCACACCGATAAGTAGTTTAGGTTTCCAGACCTTTTGTGCTTTGCTATTAAATTTAAATTTGTAATTGGTCATAAGTTTTAAAAGTGAGCAGAGATGTTTGACACCAAAGTAGTGATTAGATTGAAATTGTGCAAATTTAAAACATAGGAGCACTCGATTGTGATTTAGGTCTGAACTAAATAAAAGTGTTCAGTGTGTTTACATGTGTATTTCCAGCACCCCTTTATTTTCTCCCCATCTACATTTAATTGTGGGGGTCTGTGGATTGTATGTGTTGGATAATTTTAGTTGTAAATTTTTTTTCAGTTACTTTATACTGTAACAGAACATAGATTTGGTATTTCATGATTCACTGGAGGCTTTTATATATCTTCATCTTTGTATTTTTTTCTCCAGTTAAACTAGTTAATATTGATTTGTATTATTGACATATTGATACTATACCTTTTTACTATTTTATAATTTTCATTTAAGCGAATTCCACCCCCCTCCACCTTATACCTTTGTTTTCTCACTTTCACCTTGTCACTGGAGTGTTCATCATCCAGGACCACTTGCTGGCTTTCAGCACCTGAATTGATGACAGTGTCATCAACTTTATCATTTTTCCTTCATATTTCCATAATTCTTCATTTTTCACTTGTCTCTCCCAGCCGTAGTATTCAGGGTTTTTCTCACTTGTACATTATATGGTTTCATTTGCTTTTATACAAAGCTAATGATGGTAATTGTTTTTAAGACCTGATGGTGTTTGTTCTTTTTTTTAAAATTTAGATGTAGTTGTTTTGCAATATTGTTAGTTTTTGATGTAAAATGAAGTGAATCAGCTATTGTTGTTGTTCAGTTGCTAAGTTGTGTCTGACTCTTTGTGACCCCATGGACTACAGCACTCCAGGTTTCCCTGTCCTTCACTATCTCCTGGAATTTGCTCAGATTCATATCCATTGAGTCAGTGATGCTATCTAACCATCTCATCTTCTCCCACTCTCTTCTTTTGCCTTCAGTCTTTCCCAGCATGAGGGTCTTTTCCAGTGATTTGGCTCTTCACATCAGGTGGCCAAAGTATTGGAGCTTCAGCAGTGGTCCTACAAATGAATATTCAGGGCTGATTTCCTTGACGATTGACTAGTTTGATCTCCTTGAGATCCAAGGGGTTCTCAAGAATCTTATCCAGCACCACAGTTCAAAGGCATCAGTTCTTCAGCACTCAGCCTTTCTTATGGTCCAACTTTCACAACTGGATGTGACTACTGGAAAAACCATAGCTTTGATTATATAGACCTTTATTGGCAAAGTGATGTCTTTGCTTTTTAATACACTGTCTAGGTTTGCCATATGTATACATATATTCCCTCCCTCTTGGACTTCCCTCCTCCCTCTCCACCCCACCCCTGTAGGACATCAGAGGGCACCGAGCTGAGCTCCCTGTGCTATAGAGCAGGTTCCTGCTAGCTGTCTGTTTTACACATGGTATTGTATATATGTCAGTCCCAATCTCCAATTCAGCCCACGCCCCTCTTCCTCTTCTGTGTCCACAAGTCCATTCTCTAGGTCCGTCTCTCTATTCCTGCCCAGCAAATAGGCTCCTCTGTACCATTTTTATAGATTCCACATGTATGGGTTAATATGTGATATTTGTCTTTCTCTTTCTGATTTACTTCACTCTGTTTGATAAGTCTCTAGGTTCATCCATGTCTCCACAAATGACCCAATTTTGTTCCTTTTTATGTGTGTGCATATTCAGTCACTCAGTTGTGTCTGACTCTTTGCAATGCCATGGACTGTAGCCCCCCAGACTCCTCTGTTCGTGGAATTTCCCAGGCAACAATACTGGAGTGGGTTGCCATTTCCTACTCCAGGGGAATCTTCCTGACCCAGGGATTGAACCCATGTCTCCTGCATTGACAGGCAGATTCTTTACCACTGTGCCACCATTCCATTGTGTATATGTACCACCTCTTCCTTATCTATTCCTCTGTCCTTGGACATTTAAGGACCTAATGGTGTTTGTTTATTCTCAACTAGATTTTGCTGTGTACTCTCTTGGGTCTCCAGCAGCTGCCACGTTTCCTCCTGTCTATCTCATGGACAGTCCTCCTCTTCAGGGACAAGGATGCTCACTTCCCTAGCTGGGGGGATACATTGCAGCCTGTAGGGTTTATACTCACTTCTGTTGGTCCCCTAATTAGGTCCTAAGCTGTTGCTTGCCAGGACCATGTCTTCTATAGGTTAAGGTCAATTAGAATAAATTTCACAGCCAAAAACATTTCTATTTTAAAAAAGAAAAAGCTTGTCAAGGAACAACTAAGACAGTTTTTACTGAGATCCATTTATGAGACAGGTACCCAGGCCACAAATGCTTTTGGGAACTTTTGCAGCTCCAGTCCCCACCTACAAACCAAGTGGAGGTCTCTTTTTAAGAAACACTGATCGCTTTCAAAAGATCATTGAAGTCCTTATCCTTTTTCTGAAAAACTGACAGAGACTCCCAAAGACGAGCCAGATAACCAGGAATCCTACTTCGTCACTCTTTCTTCTTCCTTCTCACCACATTATCTAGGATCCCAGACGAGGGATATTGACTTACAGACCCTCTCCCTTCCTTCCGACAGGGGACAGCAGGCTGTCTTCCTCTGTGGACACACATGGACACACATGGATGTGCTTGCACCCTCACTGGGCCAGGCAAGGATCTTTGCCTAATCCAGAAGTCCTTGTGTTTGGCCACTAATCCAATTTGACTTTCTTCATCAAAGGCAGACAGGCAGGCTTAGTGGAAAGTATACAGGCTCAGGAATAGGAAGACTCGGGTCCAGGTGTCAGATATGCAGGATTAAAGTGACCTCTGAGCCGAGTCCACAGTCCCGTCCTGGTGTGGCTCCTGCCTCTTTCCCAGCTCAGCAGGACACCTTGAGGATGAAGATGCTCTATGTCTGTGTCCTGTCTGGAGCCACTGAAATGTGAAACTGAAATATTCACTTTCTTCAGTTTTCATTCATTTAACTGTCAGCAGCCAGGTGTGGTCAGTGGCACCCTAGTGGGCATGCAGGTCCAGCATGTCCTTTCTCACTGTCCCTTGTCCTTTCTGAACCGCAGTGTACCCTGCTCTCTCAGGCTTCCTCTCTCCCCAGGGCCCAGCAACTTTTCTTCTTTCCCAGGTAGCTCCTGCTTCCTCCCCTAGTTGTAGCTGGGAGCTCCATTCACAGCCCTTGAGACCCCTCATCTCATCTCAGATAATGAGCCCTGACCTTTGTTTGCCTCTTGGAGTTGTGCTGATTCCCCTGCTGGAAACCCTTGTGTGAGGTTAGGGTTTTCCATTACGTATCTCTGATCAGCAGACTTCTGAGTTCCTGGGAGGCAAAGGTGCTACCTTGTGATAAATTGTGTCACAACTTTAAGGCACAGGATTTTTGTTGCTGTTGCTGTTCAGTAACTAAGTTGTGTCTGACTCTTTGTGACCCTGTGGACTGCAGCACACTAGGCTTCCTTGTCCTTCATTATCTCAAAGAGTTTGCTCAAATTCGTGTCCATTGAGTTTGTGATGCCATCCAACCATCTCATCCTCTACCACTCTCTTCTCCTTTTGCCTTCCATATTCCCCAGCATCAGGGTTTTTTCCAGTGAGTTGACTCTTCACATCAGGTGCCCAAAGTATTGGAGCTTCAGCTTCACCTCAGTCCTTCCAATGAATATTCAGGGTTGATTTCCTTTAGAATTGACTGGCTTGACCTCCACGCAGTCCAAGGGACTCTCAGAGTCTTCTCCAGCACAATTCAAAAGCATCAGTTCTTCAGTACTCAGTGTTCTTTATGTTCCAACTGTCACATCTGTATGTGACTACTGGAAAAACCATGAAAGTGAAAGTGAAAGTCACTCAGTCACGTCTGACCCTTTGCGATGCTATGGACTCGTCCATGAAATTCTCCAGGCCAGAATACTGGAGTGGGTAGCCTTTCCCTTCTCCAGGGGATCTTTTCAACCCAGATATCAAACCCAGGTCTCTGGCATTGCAAGTGGATTCTTTACCAGCTGAGCCACAAAGGAAGCCCAAGAACACTGGAGTGGGTAGCCTATCCCTTCTCTGGGGGATCTCCCCAACCCAGGAATCGAACCAGGGTCTCCCACATTGCTGGTGGATTCTTTACCACCTGAGCTATCAGAGAAGTCCATAGCTTTGACTATATGGACCTTTATCAGCAAAGTGATGTCTTTACTTTTTAATATGCTGTCTAGGTTTATCATAGCTTTTCTTCTAAGGATCAAGTGTCTTTTAATTTCGTGGCTGCAGTTACTGTCTGCAGTGATTTTGGAGCCCAGGCACAGAATACACAGCTGGAATTCAAAAAGTGAGCCTGCATCCCCCTGTTGGTGGAGGATGTTGGATAAGATGGACTCAAGACTCATGTGATCTCTGAAACCATAAGAACAGAAGTGTTCCCAGAAATTCTAGATCTTTCTTTTTTTAAAGACTGACTTTTTAAAAACTTGCTGCTTCATCTTGTTTTTGCCAGGCTGTAGGACATCAGAAAGATCAGTTGCCACTAAACTGTTTAGCCACCCTGCTCTGACTGGGCTTGTGGGCTGTGCCGTCCTGTTCTTTGCAGACTTCGGAGTTATTGGATGTCTGATTTTGAGGAACTAAAGTGACTGTATTAGACGATGCAAAGTGATGGCTACTGAGAGATGAAGTCATCTTCTCTCTCCCTCCTGTGAAAGTCCAATTCTGCAAGCAGGTATTGAAGTGTGTTGTGATCTGAATGTCTGTGTCTCTCCCAACTTAACATGTTCAAATCCTAACCTCCAAGGTGATAGTATTAGGAGGTGGGCTCCTGGAGGTATTAGGACATGAGGGTGGGCCCGGGCCCTCCCTACTGGAATCAGTGCCCTTATGAAGGACACCCCGAGAGCTCCCTTTGGCCCTTCTACCCCATGGAGATAGGGGGAGAAAGAAGTCTGTGACCTGGAAGAGGTCCCCTGGACCACACCAGCACCCAGCCTTGGCCTCCAAGCCTCCAAAATTTCAAGCAATACGTGCCTATTGCTTATAAGCCCCCTAGTCTGTGGTGTTTTGTAAAAGCAGCCTGAACAGGCTAAGACAAGGTACCAAGCCCAAGGGGACCTGCTTCTTCACATCTAGTGGCTCTGCTATGGCCCATGTGTGGCCCCTGTCTGCTCCGGCCCTGCCAATTGTGGGAGGAGGAAGGGGACCTGCTCTTTATTTTGAGGGTCTGATCCTCAAGTTGCACATCCCTTTGCTCCTGTCTATTGACCCAGTCTTTTTTTAATCACTGTAAAGTTTACATGACATAGCATTCGCCATCTCTGCAGCTCGGTGGCATTAAGTACAGTCACATTCTTGTGCAGCAGTCATCACCATTCATCTCCAAAATTGTTTTCTTCCCAAGCTGAAGCTCTGGATCCAGTCACCCCCCACCCCACTGCCCCCACTCCTAGTGCCTACCATCCTACTTTCTGTCTGGGTGAATTGACTTTAGGGACTTCAGAAGGGTAGAATCTTAAAGTATGTGTCTTTCTGTAACTGGCTTATGTCACTTAGCAGAATGTCCTCAAGTTCATCCTTGTAGCAGGTGTCGGAATTTCCTTCCTGGTTAAGGCTGAAGGTGTGTTCACCGCATTTGGTTTGTTCGCTCATCTGTCCATGGACACTTTTGCCTCCACTGTTGGCTGCTGTGAGTGGTGCTTCTCTGGAGGTCTCTGCTCTGACTCCTTTTCTGAGTTCTCCCTGGGGTGGGATAACTGGGTCATTGGCAATTCTATGTTTACCTCTTTCAGGATCACCACCCTGCTTTCTGCAGCAGTGCCTCTGTTCACCATTGCAGCCAGCAGTGCCTGAGGGCTCCCGTTTCCGCATCCTCCCCACTGGCCTTGTCCTTATCACCTGCTCCTTTACCGTCATGGAGGACGAGGGGACAGGACCAGGGAGCTGCCCGGGGTCCTTGCTGATGTGCTGGAGTTTCTGACTCTCTGTGAGGACTGGAAGGAGCTGCGGTGAACTAATCAGACAGGCCAGGTGGCCCTGCCCCTCCTCCTCCGGGATTCCACAGTCCCTGCTTTCTTTAGACCAAGGGCCTCCGGAAACCCCTTGGCCTCTGCTGGAAACACGTCCTCAGTTTGCTCTGAGCGTCACTCACAGCACAGGGCTGTGGCACAGGGCTCCTCCACGGCGTGGCTATGGGCCTGTGACAGCACCCCCGGGGCCACGGGCAGCGCTGGGCAGCGGTGACGCCTCTCTCAGGCCCTCCAGGAGAAACGCGTGCACGCGCCTGGCTCTGACCTTGCCTTACCTCAGTCTGGAACAGATCAGGGCCGCCAGCAGTTTACTTTTTACGATGTCTCTGTTCCTACCATGCATGTTCTGTCTGCTTTGGCTTGTTAAGAATGGGCACCAGCCCGGAGAGGTGGGGAGGGAGGAAGATTTCCAAACCTGGTCCATGGGGTGGCTGTAGCAGGAGAACCTGGGCTCCTGCCTGGGTGGGGAGTTGGGCGGGTTGGTGAGAAGAGTAGCAGAAAGGGTGAGGGGTCCTTGCCAGTCCTTTGTGTCAGCATCTGTGCTCCACGCAGCCTTGGGCTCATGTAGTGGGCCAGATGTATTGACCCTTCAGAAAGATGGAAATGGCTTGAAGCCTTAAATGCTTAGGTAGCAAACTGAGGTTAGGAGACTTGGGAAAATGGGCTGTGAGTGTGAATGTCTGTGTGTGAATGTGTGTGTGCACATGGGACATGAAGTTCAAGCTCACTTCAGCCCTGGGCAAAGCAGCAGACTCCCAAATCGGATCCTGGCAGCTTTTGCAAACCTGATGGTTAGGGAGAATTTAACAATATCTAGGGTGGGAGTGATAATACAGCAAAAGAGGAGACTTGTGTTCCTGAGGCTAATTCTTGAGACTTAAATACAGTTGTGTTGAGTAGAGCGCTATTAATTAAGAGCAGAATCCACTAATGTTCAATAAACAAACCATTAGGTTGGAAAGAGACTGATCCACGGTAGCCAGAATCTAGACATTTGCTACCGAGAGTATCTCCCTGCCAAGACTCCCCATCCATCTGCCCATTTGCCCGCCCTTCTGTCTTACTGCCTCTAATTATCATGTGGAATTGGCTTGGGGTAGAACTGAGAACTGTCTCCCTCAGACGCTCCATCTAAACCACTTCTTACTAAGATATCCAAGGGGTTCACGGTGTCCGGGCAGCATCACACAGAGAAAGAGTAAACTGCAGAGCTGTCAACCACACCAGATCACCCTGCTGGATTTAAAAGTGGTGGTTGCCAAGCGGGAGGTGCTGGGGAAGTGAGGAATTGGGAGTTTGGCATTAGTAAGTGCCAACTCTTAGATACAAGATGTATAAACAACAAGATCTTACTGTATAGCACAGGAAACTATATTCAATACCCTGTGATAAACCATAAGGGAAAAGAATATGAAAAAGATATGTATATAAATGTATGTGTATATATATATATATATATATATTAATATATACACTTTGCTGTGTAGCAGAAATTAACACAGCACTGTAAATTAACTATATTTCAATAAAAACCAAAGAGTTTTAAAAAAAGGGTTCCTGGGGATCCTGAAGCTGAGTATCTCTAATGCCCCACCCGTCACTCCCCATCCCCATCCCGTCCTCAGATCTCTTTGCTTGGTTAATGTGCTGGGATCCACAGATGGAGAGAGTGTCCTAAATGAGATTAGGTAAGGGATTTTACCGCCTTCAGAAAAGAAATGACGACTAGTTTGGAAATGCAACTCATTTAAATCGAAAAAGATTTCAGTGTAAAGTACCTCCTTGTTACTCATCAGTTCTTTTTTTTGACAGACCATCGTGTTTCACATTTTTGGAACACTGCCTCTGGGGCTGGACATTTTTCTCAAAGGAGGAGACAGATGCTTTGCACGAGGCCCTTCCTCATTTCAGTGTCTTAGTCATCTGTGACAGTGATGTTTTCCAGCTGGCAGGACAGACGTTCCTAGCCCTGCCCCGGGAGGGTGGCCCCTATTGACCCTCCAAAGTTGGTGATGGTGATTCTGTCCACAGCCTGGGGGTGGGATTGTCACATGACTGAAGTCTCCAGACCAGTGTCCTGCTCCTCACCACATGGTCACTTGGTACACAGAGGTAGAGCTTCCAAAGTCCAGCCTCCATCTGTAGTGTCCCAGGCTGTTTCTGAACCACCTGTGTTTCTCAAGGGTGTTTTCCTGAAGAAACAGTCTACATGCCAGCACCATGTGGCTTCCTGCTTGTGCAGGGGTCTTGTGATGTTACCCACCTGAAAGTAACAGTGTTGGTACGTCTCCGGATGTGCAACCCTCAGTCACCTGGGTGGGGTGTTGTCTGGGGAGAGGTAAGTGGGGTGGGAGTGGAGCTCTTGTCGAGCACAGACCGGGTGTTTGTGAATTAATGTGATGCCTCGAATGCAGCTTCTCTCCCTGCAAGATGCTCCACTAGATCCTGGCTTAGGAATTAATAGATAATGTCACAGCCTCCCTTGGCCCGAGATGCTGACTCAGCTCACTGCGTCTTGTGTGTGTACCTTTAAGGGGAACCCAGTGCTCTGCTCTGCCCAACAGGCAGGCTGCCCTTAAAGTAGACGGTATGCAGACCCAGGCCCACAGGGCTGAGGTCGGGGTTTCTGGTGGGTGGCCTTGGCTGGACTGCAGGCCGAGCTGTGAGTATACTGTGAGCCAGGCAGCCTTCACTGTGCCCCCTGCAGGTGGGTGGGCATCAAGATTGGGGTCTCCCTGGCTTAATGTCCCCCATCTCTGGTCTCCGAGCAGGAAGGAGCTAAGAGTCAAGACAGCCCAGGTGACCCTCAGAGCTGAGCCTGCATGGGGCAGTGCTGACGCTGGTCTGTCCTGCAGCAGATGCCAAGGGGCCTCGTAGGTTACCCTCAGAGCTGAGCCTGCATGGGGCAGTGCTGATGCTGGTCTGTCCTGCAGCGGATGCCAAGGGGTTTTGCAGGTAGACAGGGTCACCACCCTCACCAGGTGGGGTTGACGGAGCACTGCCCAGGGGTACCTGAGTGTCCTTAAGGTCCCTCTGCACAGGCGCTCTGAGCTGCCCAGGGTCTGTGCCCATCAGTCTGTTTTCTTCTTCTTTTTAAGCTTGTTTTTAGTCACGCTCACAAAAATAACTTATCTTGCTTCATGAGGCTTTACTTAACCTGTGTGGCATACTCTCCATCTGTCAGTTATAACTGGTAAGTGACACATGTGAAGTTGGAAGAAAATGCCTTTTCTATCTGCTGTTGGTCTGTGGAAAACATTGCTTTTTAGACTAGGCATCTGAATGGCAACTCCAGGGGAAATTATACATTTGGAATGTTTTCTTGATGCGACTTCTCACTTGGAGTTTAAAATGATTCGTATTCTTATGTTAGTGTTTAGACTTTAGCTGGCGAGGTTAATGGGATATAATGGATGACTTCTTTTTAAACCAGGGAGGTTTTAATAATACACTCATGTGCAGGAGGAGTGCACACTTCACTGTTAACTTTTTACTTTGGGAGGGAGTGTTTACTTTTTAATTGAAGTATAATTGATTTTCCATGTTGGGTTAATTTCAAGTGTGCAAACACTGTAATTTTCAGTTACATATGCATATATATTTTTTCTTTTTCAGATTATTTTCCTTTATACGTTATTACAAAATACTGAGTAGGGTGTCCCTGTGCTATACAGTAGGTCTCTGTTAATTATCTATTTCATATATAGTAGTGTGTATATATCAGTCCCAAACTCCTAGTTAATCCCTCAAACCCCTTCCCCTTTGATAACCATGTTTTCTTTCTATGTCTGTTGGTCTGTTTCTGTTTTGCAAGAAATTCCTTTTTATCTTTTTGTTAGATTCCACATATAAGTGATATCATATGATATTTGTCTTTCTCTGACTGACTGACTTAGTATGATAGTTTCTCGGTCCATTTGTTTCTGCAGATGGCATAATTTCATTCTTTTTATGGCTGAGTAATATTCCAATGCCGGCTTCCCCAGTAGCTCAGCAGTGAAGAATCTGCCCACAGTGTAGGAGATATGGGTTCAGTCCCTCAGTTGGGAAGATCCCCTGGAGAAGGAAGTGGCAACCCACTCCAGATTCTTGCCTGGGAAATCCCATGGACAGAGGAGCCTGGTGGGCTGAAGTCCATGGGGTCACAAAGCATCAGACACAAGCGAATGCACACACACACAATATTCCATTGTATATATGTACCGCATCTTCTTTATCCATCCCTCTGTTGATGGACACTTATGTTTAGGTTGCTTCTATGTCTTTTCTATTGTAAATAGTGCTGCTGTGAACATAGCGGTGCATGTGTGTTTTCAGATTAGTTTTCTCTGGATAAATGCCCAGGAGTGAGATTGCTGGATCATATGGTAGCTCTATTTTAGTTTTCTTAAGAACCTCCGTGCTCTTCTCCATAGCACTGCTCTGCACCAATTTGCGTTCCCACCACCCGTGTAGGAGGGTCCCTTTCTCTCCACACCTTCTCCAGCATGTGGTATAGATACATCAGGTGGGGGGTGTTTTTATAATGCTAAATAGGCATTGACATTGAAACATATTTTCATTTATTTTCCATGTGCAGAAGTGACATATCATTGAGGGCAAAAGCTTTCTACTAGGTTTCACTCTTTTCTTTTATCAACCTGCAGTAGTGACTACCCCTTGCTCTGCAGGAGGTCCTAGCGGTAGAGGGTTGGGGATTTTGTGAGAGGAGCAAGTTGTTTTTGCTACTCTCTAGTCACTGCTGTGATGAGGGTATGGATGTAAGGAATGGCGGGTGGGACCACACGGTCTTCAAATACACCCTCTTGGGTGCCACTCAGACCCTGGCACCCCTTTATCCTTGGTCCCCTCTTGACTAAGATGGAGATGGTGTAGCAGCCTGTGCTTGGATCAGAGTCTCCTGACTTGGACCAGTGGGGATTTTGGAAGAGGTCTTTGCTCCAAACCTGGACTGTGTGCAACATTATTGCATGATGTCCTTTACTCATTAAAGAGAATATAAAGTAAATAATCTAGGTTCAGCATGGAATCCAGTCAGTGATGGTTCATGTGTGTTTGATCAGGTACTATGTAGAATCTTTGCGGAGAAATAACACCATGAGATGTTTTCCTGAATATGTGTGTTTGGCAATTAGACAAAATACTGAATGAAAGTGAAAGTGTGAAAGTGTTAGTTGCTCAGTCATGTCCAACTCTTTGGGATCCCATGAACTGTAGCTGGCCAGGCTCTTCTGTCCATGGGATTCTCCTGGCAAGAATATTGGAGTGGGTTGCCATTTCCTCCTCCAGGGGATCTTCTGACCCAGGAATTGAACCTGGGTCTCCTGCAGTGCAGGCAGATTCTTTACCATCTGAGCTACCAGGGAAGTCCTAAATACTGAATAAGTCTGTAGATCCACTGTGAAAAGTATCGGGAAAGGAAGACTATTTGCTGATCCAAACAGAAGAACCCAGAGGGTTCACACATTCCCTGGTAGAGTTGGATCCATAGACAATGTAAATTTTGATGTATCTATGTTTGTCATAGGAAACATCTGAGAGATTAGTCAACCCCTCAGCCCAAGCTCATTAGCTTGAGATAATAGGTGTTCAACAGTGTTTGTTGCTTTGACAAGCTCCCTCTTGACTGTTGTTTGCTATAGGAAAGAAATAGTGATCAGGAGTGTGAACCTGCCTCTGTTTCTGCTGCTTTTCCATCCCAGGGGGCAGGATGCCCCCACCACCTCTCGCCATCCACCGTGCCCTCTCTGTGTACACAAAAGCAGATGAGCACCTTGACCTCATCATTGGATTTGGATAATGGGCCCACGTTCAGCCATGTGTCCTGTCCCTAGATTCTATAAAAGGACAGAAGAAGTTTTTACATCTCTGCTCCCTGAAAGTGAATGTAAGAGCCTAACCCTGAAATTATGGACCATCGTGTTAACTCTGTAACGAGGGTTGAGAAAGGCTCTCATTTGTGAAGTTCAGGGTTTTATCACAGCAGTGGAAACAGTAGCTCATTTCGAAGCATGCAGCCCTCTGAGTGGTGTATTGTTGTCATAGTTTCAGCACTGCATTGAGATCACTGAGCCAACGATTTGGCACATGCCAGAAAGTGAGTCATCACGGTGGCCTCAGCTGTCTGTGCCCCACAGCGACAGCCGCGCTCTGGGTCCTATGTCAGGTCTTCTTTTAAAATAGTAGTAGAAATAGTGGTAGCAGTTCATGACCAGGGAGTGAAAAGGAACACAGTTAGGTTTCTACCTTTGAAAGCACGGTCATCGCCAGAACTCGAGCTCTTCAGGATAAAAGAAACAGTCTTCTCGTTTTGTGTTAGCAATAGACTGTCAGAGTAGAACTTCTCATCTGAGGTACCAGCTGGAAGCCATGGCATCCTTGCTTTATTGTGTGACCCCCCCTCCTCGTTTATCATGCTGGAGGCGAGGCTGGGTCTTGCCCCTTCTTAGCAGTGGACCACCCACAGTGGTTCCCTAAGCGTGTGGGTGAGGGTGGAGGGTGACTCAGGCTCTGTTCTCCAGATGTTCCTGTTGGGGCAGGAGAGAGGGGAGGGGGCCTCCAGGGGAGAGTTTCGACAGCTCTGGGAGGAAGTGGATAGTGGGGGGCTTACCAGGCACTGTTTACAGGGCTGCTGTATGTAACCCCACTTCATCCTTACAACATCCTGGACAGGGGGCTACTCTTTCTCCCAGTTTTAATGAGGAAAGTGGGACACAGAGAGGTTAGGAGGGTGACCAGCTGGTGGCATGGTTTACCTAGGGTCAGTTGAGTGACATGGTTAACTCAGGATCAACTGGGTGATGTGGTTAACTTGGATTCAGCTAGGTGATGAGGCTAACCCAAATCTGAACCCAGGATCACAGGGTGTGCTGCAGTGCTCGCTTCATGTATCTGTGGGAAAGTTGCTGGGGGCCCATCCTGAAGAAAGTTCTAGGTCTAAGGAGAAGAGACAGGCAGGTTTTCCAGGAGGTGTGAGTGGTGGGGATGCAGTCAGGCCCCTGAGAAGAGGCAGATGCTGCAGGAGGCAGGGAGCCTTGGCTGGGGGTGGGCTGGAGCTGGACCTCCATGGGGCTGTGCTCCTGGCTTTCCTTTTGTTTCCAGGACCTCCCAGGAGAAGGTAAGTACCCGCTTCCTCCACGAGGCAGTGGCCCTCCCAGCATCCCACATCACACAGGCAGTAGCAACAGGATGCAGGATGCAGGATGCAGGCCCAGCCCCACTGGACGCAGGCTGCTCTGCCTCACTCAGCATCAGGACCCGGTGTCGGGGCCCAGCCAGGGTGCGGGCGTCTGTGCCTCAGCAGCCGCAGTTCTGAGACTGGAAGGCAGACCTTAACCCCTGAGATGGTGAAGACAGAGCAAGGCCAGCCAGCCTTGTTGGAGCCAGAGGTAGACACTGCTGTTGAGAGTGTGGTCCGTGGAGCTGCCCACAGTGAGATGAGGGTGCAGCTGAGATGGTGTCCAGAAGCTCTCCCCGCAGTCTGACGTCGCTGAGACGTTACACCAGTGGCTCTGCCAAGCCTGGCCACAGACCAGCAGCTCTGTTCTGAGGATCTGGTGCGGGATGCCCTAGGCTTTCTGCGCTTCGTGTCATTTACCCCCTCAGTAGACCTCTCCCTGGGTGCCACATTGTCATAATTTCAGGGATGGGGACACTGACTCCCATAGACGTTAACCCACCAGCTCAGGGTTGTGGACCCCAGACCTCAGGCCACGAAGCAATGGAGAGCCCCCTCCCAAGACACTTGCAACTGGGGATGTGTTCTGGCATTCTTAGGACAGGACTGCTGCCTCCTGCTGTCCCCAGCCCACCACCTCACCCCACTATCAGCCGGGCCCAGGCCCGCATGTTGGTCCTCCTTGGCACCCTCCAGCTAGGTCTGAGAGCTTCCAGGGATGCTGCTGGCCAGTTCCCCTGGAACGGGGTGGGGGGTTATTCCTCCTGCAGCCAGTTGGAAACTCGTGACCTTACGAAGAGAGACAGGAGAAGATAGGCAAAGTCTGCATTTCTATAATCCTCACCAATTTACCTCTTTCCCGTCTCACCTCAGAGTTGAGGCTAGGGATTTGCCAAAGTTCTTCGGAATATAGGAATTTCTTAATTGGCAACTCTGTCCATCCCAGGCAGCCAGGCTTCTAGCTGAATCAGTAGGCTTTGAAGGAGCTCCCAGGTGGCTGACGTGTCCAGTCCTTCATAAAGATTATCCATCCATTCATCCATCCCACTGTGCATCCTCCCATCCGGTCCTTAAGTGAATCATGTAAAGAAACACATTGTTTCAAGCTCTCAAGGAGGTAAAGGTTTGTTTAATGTGAAAGAACTGCATGCATAGGGCCCAATTGTTCTCTGTTAGAAAATTTCCTCTTCAGAGGCCTTTCTGTGTATGTTTTAATATAATGAACATGGTTTAACCAAATTGCCTTGGAAAAAGCCAGATTGCAGGCAAGCGCTCCTGCTATACTTAGCCTCTAGCTGTTGAGTCACTGGCAACATCACAACATGGAAATGGCTATAAAGCCTTTGCCACCATCTGGTATGAAACAAGAAGGCTCTGAAATATTTGTGGGGTGATTATCTAGCTGTTTTCCTGCAGAATTATTTGTCTGAAAAATAAATTGTTGATCAAAATAAACATAAAATATTTAACTTGTGTAAAATGATTCTTTAGTACAAAACCAAAAACAAACTCGAGCTTCATTTTTAATTTTTTCATCAAAAGTCTTTTTAATCAAAACATCTTCCAGCATCTTAAGACTAACTCTTGTTGACTGAAGAGAAATGTACAACCTAAAAATTGTCAGGTAAGTTTTATTCGGGGATCTTACGGAGGACTATAGGCCAGGAGACAGCCTCTCAGGCAGCTCTGAGGAACTGCTCCAAAGAGGAGCCAGAATACATAGGATCTTTTGCTGGGAAAAACCATGTAGTCAGATATCAAAAGATTGCTTATAATCACAAAAGCCTGACATCTGAAGTTAATGATTTAGTTCTTTTCCATGTATGGGAAGATGCAAGTGTCTGCACTCATTGAAATGATTCCTTAGATTCAGATTCGCATCTTTACTATTGAGGATGGTGTTTTTCTCCCCATTCTCCTCCTCTGTCTTAAGTTTGGGTTTTATGTCCCTCCCTGTAATAGGTGTTTTAGAAATGAAATGGTTCATTTTTACTGATATAGGACCCTTTAAAAATGTATTCATTTAATCAACTATGATTTTCTAAGAATAAGAATTCTTTAAAATTCATCCACGATCTGGCCTCTTGGGCGTGGACAGTTTGTCCCTGACCTGGCAGATCCCACTATGGAGAAGGAAGGCCTGATCTCCAAACAAGTCATGGTGACACATGGTGACAGGGACTGTGGACAGACTGTGGCAGGAACACCCAGTAGAGAAGGAGCAGTTAGTCCTGCTTATAGGGTGGGGCGAATATCAGGCAGGTTTATTTTTATGAAAGGCCTTCTCAGAAAAGGGTTGTGCCCAAGCAGTTCTTAAATACAACACTCCTTCCAGACACAGCAGCAGTAGCCAGGCAGGGAGCTGTAAATATCACACCGAGATTAGCTCGCGTAGATAGACACGCAGAGGTATATTCAGTGGGGAGATTTCTGTTTCTAATGATCAAAAAGGAGAATGCAAAGAAGTGGAGAAGTGCAGACATCTGGGAGGCTGTCAGAACTGGACACTTCAACATCAACAAGAAAGTTGAGGACACCAGTTTGAACTGCAAAGTCTCTGGTTTGGGTGGCAGCCTTGGCCACGTCATCTCAGCGGCCCTGCAGGAAACAAGTGGCCCATGGCAGCTGCAGAGGAGTGTGACCTGAGGACCCCGGAACGTGCAGGCGCCTTGCCCCCAGGATGTCCTGCCTGCTGAGGGGGACCTGTTCTTGCACAGAAGCCCCCAGCTGTGCTGCTGTGACAGAACAGACCTGGGTCGGTGCAGCCTGCAAGGGTGGCCGCTCACCAGATGCTTGTCTGGTCTCATTCTCTTGGGGAATATTTTTTTCAAGAAACAATTTTGATAGCTTTAATTGAATAAGTGATACAGGCAAAACTTAATTCTATAGAAATTGAGCATAGACCACATGCAAGGACAATGTTAGGTTGGCAGGGAATATAAAAGTATGCATATATCCTGGACTAGTGAGGTCAGATACAAAAAATCAGCAAACCTTAAATTGGACAAAGTTAGGACTAAGGGTGGTCCTGATGGATGAAAAGTGTAGGTAAATTGCTCCAGGTGGAAGAGCTGTGTTTTATATGCCTAGAACACTATCCTGACCTCAGACCCTGAGCTCAGTGGGAGTAACCAGTGGCATAGCCAGTGATCTTGCTGGACCTTAGTTATGAATTATCTCACTCACACTATTCTTCTCAATATGTTGAAGACAAGGTTCTTTTTTAGGAGTTGATTCTTTTTTCCTCTTTGTGATTGAGAAAAGGTACCGAATTTTGTAATTACTGGTTGAGTTATGTTTATGTACAATCAACTGCATGTAATTAAAGCATTTGGTTTAATGAATTCTGATGCGTGTTTACATCCCAGAAATCAGCAACATAGTCAAGGTGCAGGCATTTTCTCTCACTTTCAAAAGTTACCTGGTGTCTCTTTGCCACACACCTCTGCCACGACCCATTCCTGCTCAGCTTGCTGTCATTGTAGGTCAGCTTGCATTTTCTAGTATCTTCTCTAAGTGGCACTGAGAGAAGTGCCACTTCTCACATATTCTTTCTTCTCTTATTCTTTCACTCAGCATAATGGTTTTGATTGTCACTTATATTATGGTGTTCCTGTGATTTGTTCCTCTTTGTTGATAGGAGGATTTGTTACATTTATTTACGTACAATGATTTGTGTGTCCATTCTCCTGTAGATGGACATCTGGCTTGTTTCCAAGTTTTGGCCACTACAAATAAAGCTGCTGTGAGCTTTCATTTATGGTCTTGGTGTGGACACAGGTCGTTTTCCTCTTGAGTTAACTACTGGGGTGCAGTGGCTAGGTTGCATGGTAGGTATATGGTTACCATTTAAGAAGCTCACAGTTGTTTTTCAAGCTGCTGTACTGTTTTGTATTCCACCAGCAGTGGAGGAGAATTACACTTGCTGGGTCCATCTCCATCTGCATTTTTTCACCTTTCTAGTGTATGTGAAGTTGATTGAATTTTAAATGTAAATTTTTTATGGGGGGCATCAAATATGTTTAGTAACTACTTCTTCAGTAATTGTCTTAACTCAGAGGGAAGTGGAATCAGTCCAGCCAGGAGCAGTGGCCTCAGCTGCAGGGGTGCCCCGTGGGTGCACCCAGGCCTGGAGTATCAGGCATTTCTGTGGGGTCCAGGTCCTCTTTACTGGGGGTCCTTGCAGGGAGCACAGCTGGTTGGTCTGAGCCAACCACACGGCACGTGGAAGTAGCTGGATAATACTTACCCAGCTTCTGATTCCGCATTTTTTTTCACATGATCATCATTCTTTTTTAAATAGTACTCACCTTAAAAAACAGGAAAAGGTAATTTTGAAATAGATCACTTTTCAGGGGACTGCCCTATATTTAGTAATAAACAGCTGTTGATTTGAAGATTCAGCTAATTCCAGTCAGTGGATGACTTGAAATGGCAAAAATGAAGTATCTTTCCTTTTAAAAAAATGTGATAGCAGATTTTGAACACACGCAGAAGTAGGAGACACGATGAGGGGGTCCCCACGTGCCTATTTGTGCCTGTTATCTTGTTTTAAAAGTTTTCAGCTTTTTTATTATCTGGCTTGATTGTTTTATTGGTAAAACTCCTTTGCTGTCCTTTCGTCTGACTCATAGCCACTCATCTGCTCAGGGCTATCATCTCATCATCTTGCCTAACAGACCTAACAGTAATTCCCTAATAGCACTGAGTCTCCTGTCCTTGCTTCTGCTGCCCAGATTGTCTTCAGGTAACTTGGAACAGTTACAAAAGTCATTCTTAGGCTGAATGTACTTGTTAGGACAACTCAACACATCAGACACAGGGTTCAGCTGCAGCTACATTCCTTCTTGCTCATCCCTCTGGTCCCTTTCCTGCTGTGTCTTCTGTCCTTCTGCCTCTGCCAGTCCCTCCAGCTCCCCCTGGGTGTGTCAGGGTCCAGCTCACAGCTGTCATCACAGGGTGTGTGCTGTGTGCCCCCCTGTGCAGGTGAGGGACCCCGATCTGGGCAGAGGCCAGCACAGAATGATGGAGTGCATGCTCTAGGGAGCGTGGATGGGAGGTTGGGTGTTCATGGGACAGAAGGTTGCAGAACGGCTAGATGGAAGCTGCCAAGCATCTTTGGGGAAGAGTGGCTTAGTGTTTGCTGTTATCATTTTAATCATTGAATCTGAGAGATGGGGGGAGGCTGAGGCTGCCAAGAAGAAGTAGTGGGGATGGCTGGACACCCAGGGCTATGACCTCTGACCTCTCACCTCAGAGTTTTAGAAAAGGCGATGCCCATCCTTCCAGGATTCGGGGTGCCCCAGCTGCTGGACTGAAACAGACTGGGGAGGCAGAGCACAGATCCGTCTGTGATGCACAGTAGTTTTCTCCAGCTGATGCCCACGCTGGGCCCTCTCAGGTTTCACGTCCCTCTGCCATCCGGGAAGGACCCTGGCTGTCCATCCGCCTGCTTCTCCTGTGGCTTCAGAACCCATGTTGCCCAGCGATCAACAACCAGGGAGGGTCACTGAGCCGTGCTCCTGGCCCGCGGTGTCCTGGGTGACTCGGAGCAGGGGACTGGCCAACCCCACCACGGCGCCTCGATGCCACGTGCAGTCCCATCGGGTTTGCTCAGGGGCAGGAGTCAGCCTGGCACAAGCACTGCCCTTCAGTTTGGCTTGAAATTGTGGCCAATCCCAGGGTCTGACCGCTCACAGGATGGTCACGTCCACGTGGTCAGTCCCGGGTCGACCGCTCACGGGATGGTCACGTCCACTTGGTCAGTCCTGGGTCTGACTGCTCACGGGATAATCACGTTAGTGCACTTTCTACAGAGGCGCCCACCTTCTCCCTGGCCTGCACTTCCTCTGTGTCTCTTCTGCCTCCCTGAGGCCTTGGTCTAGGGCCTGTATCAGGAAGGTTAACAAAAATATGAACAGAAAACCAGGCCGGGGAACACAGAGGGCGGGGGGAATGCCAGCAGTGAGAGCAAGTCTCCGGGCAGTGAGGGGGCGTCTGCTGTGTCCTTGTGTTCTGACAAGCTGGGCAGAAAGGGAGGTGCTGATTTCCATGGTTCTCATTGTTGAAAGTAGGACAAGCTCTCTTCCATAGAGGCCACATCATCTTTCCTGGCACTGACAGGTCATTAATTACTCCCAGTGTTAGTTCTGGTCATTGCTGCCCACCTACCTTCCATGGCTTGCTGGAAAGCTCACTTTTATCTAACACATGATGTCAGCATACCTACTGTGTGCAGAGTGGCTGGCAGTGGCTGGCAGAGAGAGAAGCCAGTCATGGACCTGTGGGTACCATGTTGTGGGTACCATGTACTGAGCATGCTCTGTGGAGCAGAGGAAGCCTGCATCTGTGCACCTGGAAACCAAGGGTAGGAAATGGGTGATCAGCCCTCCCACATGAGGAGGCAGGATGGCAGGAGCGGAGCAGAGAGGTGTCCAAGAGCACAGCCTATTTCTGGAAGGATGAGAGAGCTGGATATCCAGGGAGGAAGGCTGCTGGGCCAGACCAGCTTGAGAGGCGCCTTCATGCTGCTCTTTGGAGCCTGTCTGTCTGAAGGGTGTGGAGGAGGGAAGAAAGCTCATCAGCTGTCTCAGCAAACAGCCCTGGGGCTGTGGGGAGGGGAAGGCTGGAGCTGGCGTGGGGGTTGAGATAGGAGCTGCCTCGGGGGCCCAGGTAGAAAAGGAAGTGTTTGGAGCCCATGGACAAGCTGTGGGTAGGATGGAGAGTGAGGTGTTTAGATGCATGTCAGGTATAGATGGGTGGACTGGTGAGCAGGTGCAGGGGCAGAATGAGGAGGAAGAAGCTGGTGTGACTTGTCAACAGCAAAGATGAGAACAGTGACATTGAACGGCCCTTTGCCAATCCCTTCAGCCAGTGCTGAGGTTCCGTTGTCCAGAGTCCCATTGGGAGGGCAAGTTGGGTCCTATTAGCCTTAGTTATGTGTGGCTCTGGGAGAGGCACAGACTTGTTGAGAGTCATGCACCCTGACAAGGCAGATGCCAGCCTCAGGCTGGGCATCTGACTGTGAGCCCTGGGGGCGGGGGAGGTGGACAAAGCAACATCTGGGATCTGGAGCCATGTTTTTGGAGCAAGATGCTAAACAGCAGGTCTCACTTGGGGTAGGGGTGTGAGTGAAGGGGCCTTGGAGCCTTGAGCTCTGCACCTGATGGGGATGCCGCCTTTAGCACCCACCTGTGACAGCTGATGGTGAGGAAGGACCCGCGAAGGTGTGTCTCCTTGGGCTGGCCCCTGCACTTCATACCCACTGCTTGGGTGGTTGGAGGATGCTGAGACCCAGGTGCACTGAGAACCTCCCATGATCTAGGGTTGCCAAATCAAGTACAGGATGCCCGTCATGTGAATTTCAGATAAACAAGGAATGTATTTTACTGTAAGTATCCCACATCATCACCTTTTACCGGATGCTCACCTGTAACAGGCGTACTGTGTTTTTCTCTGTTATCCTCCCAGAGCAGGGAACCAGGATTACACTCTGTGAAACCAAACCAATTCCTTTTCTGCTGTCACGTCATGCCACTGTCACCATGACCCTGAGAGTGAACCAGTGTGTGTGTGTCAGGTGAGGGCAGAGGTGGCACCCACCCACCCCTGACACTGGCCTGGAAGGTTCTGGGGAGGCAGGAAGAAGGCTGGAGGCCACATGATGAAGGAGCAGGTCCTTGGGTGGCTGGAAGCAGCTGTGACGTCAGTGTGGGGGGTGGGTTTAGTGAACTGGCAGGGCAAAGAGGGCCAGTGGGTGTTGATTGTCCCTCGTGGTGACTGGTAGTAAAGAGGAAAATGGTGGGGTAGAAGCCCCTGCAAAATAAACAAAAGATATACTCATTTATTACTTGGGACAGAAGAATATGTGAAAATGAGAAACAGCAGTCATAGTCATGAAAAATCACTTACTCCCCACTCACTACCCGTGGAGATGGGGAATGTGATGACGTACAGACCCCCAGATGCAGCGGACATGCCTGGGGGAGCCTCTGTTGATCCTGCAGATGTTCTCTGCTTCATTCTCTCCCAGGCTGTGCATCTGTGTGAACAGTGAGGGGATCAGCTTATCTATATCTACCAAAAAAAAAAAAAAAAAACCCATGCCTGAAATGTTGTTAAATCCATAAGTCAATCTGAGTCTTCTGTTCCATGGACATGATATAGCATTTCATACATCTGGGTCTTCTTAAATTTCTTTGGTGAGTTTCTTGTCATTTTCAGTATATAGATCCATGTTGGCTCAAATGTTTAAGTATTTTACATTTTTGGAGCCTTCGTAAGTAGAATTTGAAATTTCAGTTTCCGGTTTTCATTACTGTGTAGAAACAATTGATTTGTGTGTTGACCTTGTGATTTTGCTGAACTCATTTACTAATTGTATAAGGTTTTTGGTTTGATTTTTTGCAGATTCTTTGGGATTTACTATATATGCCTACAAAATATGTATGTTTTTATTCCTTTTGGTCCAACCTTTTGCCTTTTTTTCTCTCTTCTTATTCCACAGTGTAGACTTCTGGTTTGAGATTGAATAGGAGGACTGAGAGTCTACCACCTTGTGTTGCTTCTGATCCTAGGGAGAATGCATTCAGCCTTTAGGATCCTTTAGTGTGATAGGACTGAAGGCTTTTTGCAGAGTAAGCTCTCTTTACTCCCGCTGAGAGTTCTTGATGTTGAACAGGGCCAATCGCTTTTCTTTGTTTTAATCAATATGTTCATATGATTCTTCTTCCGCAGATGGTTAACATGGTGAATTACATTTTTTTATTTTTAAAATATTGAACCAGCTTTGCATTCCTGAGATAAAACCAACTTTGTTGTGGTATATTATCCTTCTCATATATCACTGATTCTGTTTGCTAATATTTCTTGAGGATTTTTGCATCTATGTTCATGAGCAGTATTGATATTTAGTTTTTTTGTGATGCATTTATCTGGTTTTGGCAATAGTATAATATTGGCCTCATATAATAGTTTGAGATGTGTTTCCTCCTTTTCCATTTTCTGAAAAAGATTTGGTAGGATTGGTATAATTTTTTTTCCTTAAATGTTTAGTAGAATTTGCCAGTGAAATCGGCCTGAAATTCCTTTTATAAGTTCTTAACTACAAATTCAATTATTAAATAAGTATATTTGGATTATCTAGTTTATCTTCAGTGATGTTTTGGCAGCTTGTGGTTTTGGGGAGCTTGTCCATTTCATGTAAGTTGTTTAATTATGTGCATGGATCTGTGCAGAGCATCCCCTTCCTATTCTTTTAATGTTTCTATAGTAGTATCTTCCTTTTAATTCTTCATATTACTAATTGGTATCTTCTCTCTTTTCTGTCATTCTTGTGTTACATTTATCAATTTTATTTGCTTTACAAATTTATTTATTTACAAACAGCTAAAGTTTGTTGTTGTTTTCTCTATTGGTTTTTTCTTTCTCTGCTCTTCATTATTGTCTTCCTTCTACATAATTTAAGTAATTTTTCTTTTTAAATGTAATTAAGTGAAACTCAGATTATTGAGATATTTCTTTTCTAAAGTAAGCATTTGATACTATACATTTCTTTCTGAGCTCTTTTTATCAATCCATCAATTTTTATTTATTTATTTATTCACTTATTTCTTTATTCACTTATGTTCAAGTCCTTGTAACTTCCTTTTTATCCCATGGTTTACTTAGAAGTATATTATTGATACTACTAGTAGTTTACAAGTGCTTAGAAATGTTACAGTTATTCTTTCTGTTATTGATTTCTAGTCAGATTCCAATATGGTTAGAGAATTTCAGTTGTGTCTGACTCTTTGTGATCCCATGGACTATAGCCCTCCAGGCTCTCCTGTCCTTGGGCTTCTCCAGGCAAGAATACTGGAGTGGGCTGCCATTCCCTTCTCCAGGAGATCTTCCTAACCCAGGAATGTAACCCAGGTCTCCTGCATTGCAAGTGAATTCTTTGTCATCTGAGCCCCAGGGAAGCCCAGAACATGCTTCATATGCTTTCAGTTCTTTGTGACTCAGGAAATATTTTATCTTGGTGAATGTTCTATGTACAGTAGAGAAAAAATGTTTTCTGCTACAGTTGGATGGAGTTGTAGAAATGTCAGTTAGATCTGGTTGGCTGATGGTGTCATTCAGTTCTTCAATATCCTGTTGATTGCATATTAGTTATAATGATTACCAAGAGAGGACTGTTATCTCAAAATTTAATTTTGGATTTGTCTACTTTTCTGATGAGTTTTTTTTTCAGTTTTTGTCTCATGTATTTCAAAACTTTTTGTTTGGTGCATTGAAGTTTAGGATTGCTATGTCTTCTTGATGAATTGATCTCTTTAGCATTATGTAATGTCCTTTTTTATCCGTGGTAATTTTCTTGAATTCATGTGACATTTTATGTTTGATGTTGACATAGCCATTCCAGCTTTATTTTGCTTAACATTTGCATGGTATATTTTCTCTATAATTTTATTTTACTATTTCATATATTTAAAGTAAGTTTCTTGAAGTAGTATGTATTTGAATAATCCATCTTTTAGTTGAAGTGTTTAGACCATTCATATTAAATCATAATATTAAACCATTATATTCCATTAAACCATTTATATAAATAAAAAAAATGATCTGTAGTTGTTATGATTTTTTAAAATTTAGGACAATAATTTAGTCTTTTTTCTTTCTTGCCTGTTTTGCATTCCTGTATCCCCCTTCCTGACTTCTTCTGAGTTGTTTGAAAATTTAGTGTCTCATTTTAATTTTAATTTTTCTGCTGTGGTGTTAAAGTTTACTTTTTGTTTAACTGTATGCATTTTCTATGGATTAAAATATGTAAACATTTCACAGTATCCCTAGAATTAGTAGTTTATCATTTCATGTGGAATGTAGGTATTCTCCATGGCTACATGTTATACCTGTATTTTAAAGAATTCAAGAAGAGAGGAATGGCCTCTTACATTTGCCAAGATGTTTATCATTTCTGACCCCACTCATGTTCCAGGTTTCCTTCTCATATTGTTTTCATTTAGTCTGAAGAACTTACTTTAGCAATTATTTTAGACCAATTCTGCTAGCAGTGAATTCTCTTTGCCTTCATTTGCCTTCTTTTCTCTCTTCCTTCTAGCTAGTATAGTTTCTGTAGTCATTCAGATTATTCTCATATAAGAAACGTGGGTCTGTCTTGTTCTTATAATTTTATCCTTGTCCTTTGTTTTCAGTAGGTTGATAATAACATTCTTGTGGGTAAATTTCTTTCTATTTGTCCTGTATAGAGTTTACTGAACTTCTTGAATCTGTAGGCTTCTGTCTTTTAACAAATTGTGGGTGTTTTCTGCCATTATTTCTTAATAAATTTTCCTCTGGAGCACTTTATTTTTCCTCTCCTCCTAGAAGTCTGTTGACATGCGTGTTAGACCTTTTGATGCTGTCTAATCAGTTCCTGAGTCTGTGCATTTTTTGTCAACCACTTCTCTTGATATTAT
The DNA here is from genome assembly GCF_054371585.1 of Giraffa tippelskirchi. Classification (NCBI taxonomy): domain Eukaryota; kingdom Metazoa; phylum Chordata; class Mammalia; order Artiodactyla; family Giraffidae; genus Giraffa; species Giraffa tippelskirchi. The sequence continues at coordinate 52,501,707 of NC_137284.1, forward strand.
TCAGACTGGAGAATTTATGCTTACATACTCAAAATCAGTAAATCTGCATTTTTTAGTTTCAGTTATTATATTTTCAAATCTACAATTTCCTTTTGGTATTTCTTTGTAGCTTCTGTTTCTTTGCTGAGACTTACTATGTTTCCATTGATTTCAAGTGTGTTTGCTCCTACTTCTTGGAGTGCTTTTATAACATTTGCTTCAAGTCTCAATCACAGTTCCAGTCCATGGGTCTTTTGTGACATCTGATGGTGTCTTTCCCCCGTGTGAATTGAAATGAGTAACTGGATAGACCTGTTGATTATTATGTTATGATATTCTGGGTTTTGTTTATGTCTTATGAGAATGTTGATATTTTTGTTTTATCAGGCAGTTGACTCAACTGAGTTCAGCTTAAATTTCTGCCAAGCTTTCCGTAGCTATTGTTTCATCATCAGTTCTGCTTACAAAGCCTTTTCAGTGCTTTCTGATCTTCCGCACGTTTGTTCTGGCCATGACCAGACTGGGACCCAGCAGGTATTCTCTCTCCTAGTCCAGTTCTCAAAGCCTCGGGTTGCTGGTAAGGGTCAGATCCACACTGGTGCAGTTCAGAGATGCCGCCAGAATTTCATACGATTTTGTGGAGTTTCCTGAGCTCTTTTTTTCTGCAATCTCCCCAGGGGTGTCTGCTTCTCTGAGTTTCCCCTTTTGGTCCTCAAGCCAGAAAACTGGGGCTGTATTTACCTGACTCCAAGGTGCACTTCCCAAGACTGCCCACTTCTGGGGCAAAGCAGCAGAAGAACAGAGATTAGAAAAAGCAGTGGGGCTCACTCCACCTCCTGGAAACCACAGCTTCTCTGATGGGGAGGACAGGTTTCCTCCGTCAGAGCTCCAGGGTCCTTTGGGCCCCCGCTTCCCCCAGTCTTGCTGCCACCAGCTCTGCTTGGGACTGGGCTCAGGAGAGCAGGGGTGAGCATACCCCTGCTCACCCTGAGAATGGTGTATACCCCATTCTCTCTGAGCACTAGGGTACCCTCCCCTGCTCTTGGAGCCAGCACTAGAGGGTTCTTCCTGGAGTGCAATCTGTCCATGCCTTTGCCCGCTGCAGAGTTTATGCTGCATCCTGTCCAGGACTGGAAAAAAATGGCAAACTTTGCAGCCTTTTGGTGGTATTGTGAATTCCAGTCTTCATCCCCAGTTCACCTGTTACAGTTTACTTCTCAGAGTTCTCAAATCGCTGCTTCAAGCATGCTGACCAGACTTTACATCTACACTGAATGGGAGAGATAGGGCATAGTATGTTTTTTCCTTTGGGGCCGTGTTCTTTTTCTTTTAAAATGTATGTGCCTGGAATATCAGTCAGTGTAATATAATTCAGCACTGAAAGGAACTTAACTACAAGGCCATGAAAAGACACAGAAGAAACTTACATGCATTCCTAAGTGGAAGAAGTTAATCTGTAAAGGCTATGCACTATATGATTCTAAGTATGTGACGTACTCGAGAAGACTATGGAGAAAGTAAAAGGACCAGTGGTTTCCTGATTAGGGAGTCAGGGAGGAAAAAAGAGACATAAATAGATAGAGCACAAAGGATGTTTAGGGTACTGTCACTCCTCTGTATAATGCTACAGCAGTGGATACATCATCATAAATTTTTCTGCACCCACAAAGTCTGTGTCACCAGGAGTGAACCTTAATGCAGGCTAGGGTTTTTTGGTGAGGGTGATGTTAATGCATGTTCATCAATTATAACAAAGGTGAGATGTTAGTAATAGGAGAAACTGTACATGTGTGGGGTGGAGGGTATTTGGAAAATCTCTGTACCTTCTGCTGAATGTTGCTGCAAATTTAAAACTGCTTTAAAAATAAAGCCTATTTTTAACAAGCACGTGTTGGGACTTCCTGGCAGTCCAGTGGTTAAGACTTCACCTTGCAACGCAGGGGGTACAGGTTTGATCCCCGGTTGGGGAACTAAGTTCCACATGCCTCACAGCCAAAAAACCAAAACATGACACAGAAGCAATACTGTAACAAATTCAGTAAAGTCGTCATCAAAAAACCCTTAAAATTTTTTTGAAAGGCACGTATCAAAGCATCTCATATGAAAATAATAATTGCAGGGCCTAGTAAATAGAGTTGAAAATTTCAGGCAGTTTATTTGAAAACATAGAGGGAAAAAAATTATCAAAAACCGTGTAACGCACCCATGGGAATATCCGCAGTAATGTCACACATTTTATTTCCTTTTTCATAGTTAGGGCATAGTTTCTTGCATGCAGTTTCTGGGCGGTATCCCTGCTGAGAATGACGTGGGTTTTAGTAGATAAGTTTTAAAACATTAAAACTTCATGATTTCACTTGGAGTGTAAAATGCCTTTGCCATACATTTGTTGTGTGACCTCTCAGTAAATCATTGGGGATTTAAAATGAGGAGCCCTATGATCGTTTGCCTCTGGGTGCTGGGCTGACTCGCAGGGCGGGCCTGCTGGTAACCTGAGAGTGACGACAGCTGTCCACTGCTCGCAGGCCCAGGCGTCGGGGAGGGGAGTGTCCCCCAGGCGCATGTGCGTGGGCGCAGGGCTTGGTGCAGGGAGGTGCATGAAGAGTCAGCGCAGCAGCCTGGCCGCTGCTGAAATCTCCTATCTACAAGGAGCACACCTGCCATGTGGAGGGATCCCCCACCCCCAGTTCTACAGATTATAGCTGTCACTATTGTTTTATTATTTTCGTTGTCTCTTTACTTTTGGAAGAGGAGCACACAGAAGAGGTGGATCCGTGCTTGCTGGCTGCAGTGGCTGGAATCACGGACCCATCTAAATATAGCGCTGTTGTCTCCTGTGCGGCCCCAGGAGGGGACGGGTGTCCATAAATGGGAGTGCCCTGCCTGGGGCTGGTTCTCAGTTCGGCTAAGCTCCGGATCAAGTTCTCCCCACTTGCTCGGTGTGCGTGTGCTTGGGAGTTTCTGTGAATGTGGAGCTTCTAAATTTATTTATCACTTGATATGGGTATTTACATGCTTGTGTTTGGGGTGTGGCACCAGGCCGGCCACTGTGATTTTGGTCCTGAGATAGGACTGTCCCTTAGGTGTCCCCAGGGGATGCACTTACTTTGTGTGTTACATGTAAGTGCAGAGAAGAGGTCGGTAAATACCATGAAATTGATCTGCCCTGGTGTGTGGCCAGGACTGCAGAAAGCATGTTGCAGAAGGGAGATGGTCTGTCTGCCTGTCCAGGAGCCTCTCAGGATGGCTTGCCACCTGTCTGCTCTGGGCTGGAAGCTTTTGCAGAACATGTCTGCACTGAGTACAAGGCGCTTGGGACAGTGGCCTTTTTGTGTCTGCATTTGACCACACAGGGACTGCAGTGGAGCAAGAATGATGTGTTCTCTCTCTGTCCAGCAGTCCATCCACCCATCCACCTGTCTGTTGTCTGTCTGCTCATCTTTATCTGTTATTAGTTATATACATATAGGTCCCAGAGGGAAATTAGGATCACAGAAACTTTTTTTTTAATTAAGGATGACTGACATATTGGGGGGGAAATGACTATATAGAGAATAAGAAAAGAGTTGCATTGTTTTATCCAGAGAGAAACATTTTAAAATACTCTTTACTCATTATACTTATAAAATTTAAAAAGTGACCATACCTGTTATTTGAGAAGAAAATAGCAAATTATTTTACGTAAAGGTTCTCAAAATCTTTGTATTTTTTCTATATTACACAACCTAAATAAATAAAAGATACACTCTAAATAAATAAAAGATACACTCTAACTCCATTTTGAACTGAGTTCTTGATTGGGTAGGTGGGGATGGGGAAAGGAAGGAGAAAGAAAGAGGATCAGTCTGTGGAAGGGAGGACAAAGGACCAGAGGAGGCTAGAGAAACATGGAGAAGCAGAGACAGAAAGACCAGGGGCCAAGAGACAGGGGAGGGGCTGACACCTAGAGAGGAGGGGCAGGTGCTAGCTTTAATGGTGACTGAAGAATCAGACAGAAATCATGTCCAGTATCTCTACGTGGTTCAATAGTCCTTTCTCCATTTTTACCAATATATACATTTTTAACTTTTCTTTATTCTTTTATTTTTGGGTGCCCTGGGTCTTCGCTGCCCACGGGCCTTCCCCAGTTGAGGTGCGTGGAGGCTTCTCTTGTTATGGAACGCGGGCTGTAGGCGCTTGGGCATCAGTAGTTGTGGCTCGTGGGACTGTTTGCTCTGGGACATGTGCGATATTCCCAGACCAGGGAATGAACCTGTGTCCCTTGAAATGGCAGATGGACTCTTCACCACTGGACCAGCAGGGAAATCCTACCAATATGTTTTTAAATTTGTTATTTGAGAAGAAGTCAAGTTTACAGGAAAGCTGCAGGCTTACTACAAAGAATTCCTGTGAAAACCCATCCCGATTCCCCGGTTATTAACATCTACATTTGCTGACATCCTCTGTCTTTCCCTCCTCATGTCCATGTGCACATCTTCATAGATGCAAATGCTCCTCTCTGGGAGGACAACACGTTCATGCCTTCCTGCCCCTCTTCTCCATGTGGCTGACTTCCAGCTCTGATGCCAGGAGCCCAACTCCCAGAACCCTTCATGGATGTACTTATTATCCCTTTAACACATTGTGTATACTCACTAGACCTCTGCCCCACTCCAGCCACCTCCTTGGCTACGTAAATCTTTTCAAGAAGATAAAAACAAGGAAAAGAAGGGAAGTGCATGCATGTGTGCTAAGTCGCTTCAGTCATATCCAACTCTTTGCAACCCTGTGGATGGTAGCCCACCAGGTTCCTCTGTCCATCAGATTCTCCAGGCAAGAATACTAGAATGGATTGCCATGCCCTCCTCCAGGGGGTCTTCCTGACCCAGGGATTGAACCTGTGTCTCCTGCATTGCAGGCAGATTCTTTACCCACTGAGTCACCTGTCAAAGAAGGGAAGAGCACTTTTTAAAGAGTCTTATTTTCCACTGAAGTGGTGAAGACTGGACACGGGTTCACACACTGGACTGGAAGGTTCAAGAGATTTTATAAATTTACTTTGGGACTTTACCATTTTAGTGGGTAAAGAATTTACAGTGAAATAAATATTTTGTTTCCATAATTTAAAAAGTAACAGCTTTATTGAAATATGAAAAACTTTTTTTATATTCCATACAGCTCACCCATTTATTTCTGTGAATTGTTGCCATACAAGGACCCCCAGTGATTTCAGGCAGAGGGAGGTCATTATGAGGTCAGTTACTGGTTCAATATTCACTTCTGGCGGGAAGCTTACTAGTGATGCTCTCTAGGGAACCCAGTCCAGGTGACCATGCGTGAACCTGAATGCTGCCTGCCCGCTGACAGTGAACTTGGCTGGCCAACTGGCTACAGAGGCCTGGCTGCTGACTTCAGGTGCAGCCACATCCTTCAGGCTGTGGGCAAGGGTCATGGCCATGCCTGGGCTGAATGACTGGTCCAGAGCTTCGCAAGCGCAGATCTGGCAGTTTTTGACTTAGCCGAACTGTGTCTTGGACCGAGCATCCGTGGTTGTCATGGCAGCAGGGAAGCCTCACCCAGGGATCCCAGTCCTGCTGGGCCTGTGGTGTGGCCCTGCTGCTGCCTTTGCAGAGGTTAGTGATGGGGCCCTGCCGGAGACAGGATGGGAGCCCCTCACCATCTGGGGGGCCAAGTGCTTCCAGGTCTATGACTCTGGGGCTGCGCCAGCCATTCACTCTCCCTAGTGCTGTCGGCTCCATTTTACTGCTCTTATCTGGTCTGTCTCCTTCTTTACTCCTGAGTCTCCAATGGACTCCTCTGCCCTGGCCCCAGGCACCCCAGGGGCTGGTCCACACTGTGTCCAGCTCCCCCTTCCCTCCAGCCTCACAGAAGGCAAGGGGGTGAGACCTGAGGGGCAAGGGCAGGTGCCCTTTCCCATGGGGACTCACAGGCGCTGCTGCCAGCAAGGCTCCAGCCTGCTGTGACAGTGACTCCAGTGAGTAAACAGCATCATGTCGTGGGTTTGGATGTGCTGCTCATCGCTGTTAGCCGTCCAGACCAAATCTCAAGTTCTGATTCAAATGGATTCCTTAGAACTGCTGCTTTCTTGTCACCGAACCACAGTGCTGTCCTGGAGTCTAAGCCCACAACCTCCTTATGAGCTTCATCAGTCCTGCTGCTGGACATTAATTTCTTCACAGGACACATCCTCCTGTGTGTGTACCAGGGTTTTGTTTGTATAAACAAAGAGCATTTCCTTGGAAAAAGAAGGAAGCTTCGTGCTGTTGAAGAATAAATAAGATAAGGGCTTCTTTGTTAAAACAGGGAAACCCCCAGACCTGTGGGGAGGGAGGGCAGACCAGAGGAAGAAGAAAATACAGTTGGGGAGGACATGGAGCTCCAGAATGTCATCGGGGTCCGTGAATATTCCCATTGGAGGAAAAGGAGATAATTGCTTTTATTTTTCACTGTGAGGTGACAGCTGGAATTTCTAACCCCTGAATAACTGTTTTTGAATAACTTTATCCTGGGGAAGGTATATGGGGTATATGCCTGCGGGGTGGGGGCAGGGGATGGGATGAGGTGTGGGCACCACCCTCCCACCAACACACACACACATGAACTTGGATCCCAGCAGCTTGGGCTCCTGTAGTTTTGCAAGTTTCCCTTGTGACTCTCATGCTTGCCAATCAAGTTGCAGATAGTGAGGAACTGGCTTGTTTTCCTCTAATAAGGCCCAGCTTGACTCCTGTTCTCTGGTGGAGCCTTGCTCGCTAGCCTTCCTTTCCCGTACATCAGCTCTGCAAAGTGGGGAGGCCATTGGGCATGGGGGCCACAGGGGCCAAAATTCAGGGGGCAGCCCAGGCATGGTGGGTGTGGCTCTGTTAGGTAGATCTGGAAGTGGGGGTTCCCCAACAGTCTCACAGTTCTCTTTGTGCAAAGGGAGTCCTGCACCTAGACATTGAGAATGCCTTTCAGCTTCATGCAGCATGACTGCAGAGGGAAATAAACAGAGTTGGAATGAATGCAGCCTTGTTCTTGCATCTCCAGAGTGTGCTGCCAGACCTTTCCTGCAGCTGGGGAAGGCCACAGTCCTAGGGTGACCTGGCTCCCCAGCACCCAGCCCTCTGTACCACTCGTGGTCTGGTATTGGCAGCACCCAGCTGCTCTTTTCAGTGAAAAAAAAAAGTCTCTGCCATATGAGTAAACAAAGGATATTGCAGCCATCAATCCATCACATTTCAACCACCTTCTCCTCACTGAGGAGACTCAGGATGAGAGAGCACAGGACACTGGCCCCAGAGAACTGAGGTGCAGACGCTTGCATCTTCCCACACATAGAAAGCACTAAATTCCTTAACTCGAGACATCTTATTTTCTTTAATTAATAGTAATCCTCATTCTGGCTACACCACTTGGCAAGTAGGATCTTAGTTCCCCAACTAGGATTTGAACCCATACACCCTGCGTTGGGAGTGTGGGGTGTTAGCCACTGGACCACCAGGGAACCCCCAGCAGGAATCTTTTGTTCCAACTATTTGGTCTTTGTTGCAGCAGCTCCCATATATCCTGGCTCCTCCCTCAGCTCTTCAGATCAGTCTCTCAGAGATATCTGAGAGGCTATGTCCTGGGCTGAAGTTGTCAGTGTTGCTTGGCGAATAAAACATAACCGCCAGCTTTTAGGTTGTGCAATTTTGTTCAGTCGCCGCCATCATACATCTAGAGGGGAGCACACACATAGCCTCCCCTCTTCTCCTCAGCCCTGCCCACGCCACTTCTCACTGCTCTGTCACTTGGGAATCAGAAGTTCAGCCACTAAAGAATTGAAATACAGCCAGGTGATTTTCCTTCAACTTGTTAGTATTAATGTTTCTCCACTTCAGACAAAACCCATGCATATAAAAATGTAGATCTGAAAATCAAGTCCAATTATTTGCATCAGAGAAGAATTCTTTTCATTAAATTATCTCAGATGTCCCTTAAAAACTGGACTTTAGATAGGCAGCAGTGACCATGGACAAGAAGGGGAATATTGGAGAATCTCACAGAAGTATGGTCAGTGGGCTGACTTTGGGATGTGGGGACAGGAAGGGACCATCACATCGCGTGGTGCTCTTTGCCTGGAGGATGGTGAGATGGGCGATGATGTGGCAGGAGGGGCATGTATGGGAGGGGAGATGTTGAAACGAGGTTGGTGTCAGTCTGACACAGGTGTGTGTGTTGGGGAGTGTGGCAGCCCATGGAGATGCTCAGCAGGGGACGCAGGCTGGCTGTGAGGTCAGGATGTGGTGTGACACCTGGAGGGGCAGCTGAGGGAGGAGAAGAGGGTCCAGACAAGAGGCCAGGGAAGATGGACATCCACTTGCTACAGGCGGAGCTGCTGTCCCAGAGATGGGAGTGTTGACCCACAAACCAGGGTGATGCAGTAACACTTTAAACACCTAAAACAGGTTTTAGGAGGTGTTGGAATTCCAGAACAACTGAAGTGTTTACGTATTTTGGATTTGTATTAGATTATTTTTTAAATTTTATTTATAGCTGTGCCATGTGGCTTACAGGATCTCAGGTCCCAGACCAGAGATTGAACCCAGGCCTTGGCAGTGAAAGCCCAGAATCCTAACTACAAGGCTGCCAGGGAACTTCCTGTATTTGGTTATTGAGTTAGTTAGGCAAGTGAACTATCTTCAAATAGGTAAAATTAGTTCATCCCTCTGCTGAAATGTCTAATTCATTTTAGGACCTTGATGTTAAATGCCAGGTAAGTCCACTCACTGTAAATATGCTGTGAACGTAGCTGCCCATTTGCTCAGAAGGCAAGAGCTACCTATCTTGGATAATTTCCCTTCTAAAAGCAGAATCAGGTGTTGGAACGTAACAGCCTCATTACCACTACCTGCTCTTGAGAACACTTTTCTCAGGACTGTTGCCGCAGACATTGGCTTATTTTTTGGTAAAGAGGAGATTTCAAATAGTGGTGCCTGCCATATTGCCCCAGACACTTTTGTGACAAGCTAGAATATGCATTAAAAATTCACAACATGCATTAGCTTTATGTTTTGAGGTTGCTTTATAGTTGCCTATGATTTGACTTTTGTTCCAGAAAAGACAGTGCTGTTGTTTGTGGTGGTGTTTGCTGTGTGTCCCATAGATGAATGCTCAGACACAGGTGCAGAATCTTCCTGAATGGCAGACCACATTGCGGAATCTCTTCCTCTAACTGCAAGCCTTGTCCACAGGCTTGCCCTGAGTAGACTCTCAGAGTATAGGCTTTGGGGTGAAAATGTCAGAAAAGTGCCTGTTGAGTAGATGCCTCAGGCCCTGTGCTTGTTTGAGTGTTCAGATGTCTGAGCTCATTTCATTGACATGTAGGATCTGGAATGGAACTCTGATCAGTTTCTTTCCTGAGTGTGTTAATTCTCCATAATCTGAATTCTCCTTTTCAAACTTCCAAATTTATATGATTTTTTTTGGCATAGCCCATACTGGAGTGTTAAGTAGCAAAAATATTTATAATTTTTATAATCTAAAATATCTTTTAGTTCTGGCTCCTCTGGAGTCTGAATCATAGAGTGGGTGAAGATGCTGTTTCACAGAGTCAGGCTGCCTGGGAATGGAGGTAGCACATCTCAGCTATGAGACCTGGGCAAGTGACGGAAAGCCAAGCAGAGCTGCCTTAGCACTAGGACAGGGCAGAATTGACCCTATTTGGGAGAAGTTGTGCATGAAACAGCATGGCGTGTAGGGAACTGCAGGCAGTTCCATTGATCTGACCCAAGTGGGATTAGGATTCATCACTTGAATGAGTGAGTTGAAAATATGAAATATCTTAGAAACATGCATTTACATGTATTTTGCAATCTTTAGATAGAGAGACCCATCCAGAATGCATTGCCTATGGTTTCCAGCTTCAGATTCTCTAAAAGCAGCTAAGGAACCAAAAAGAATTTTGATCAACTCTGAGTGCAGTTTACAAAATAGAAATAGACCCACAGACATAGAAAAAAATGTATGGTTACCAAAGAGGAAAGTGTTGGTGGGGAGAGGGATAAATTAAGAGTTTGGGATTAACATATATACACTACTATATATAAAATAAATAAACAACAAGATCTTACTGTATAGTATAGGGAACTATATTCAATATCCTATGATAAATCATGATGGAAAAGAATATGAAAATGAATACATATTTTCATCTATATATATATACACACACACACATATATAAAACTGAATCACTTTGCTGTACATATAAATCTAACACAACACTGCAGATCAACTTCAATTTTAAAAAAATGTGATTGCAGAACTCTCCTGGGACTGACAAGAATTTTTTTTTTCATCTTAGTTCTTTTCAGGTGACTTTCCATCACCTAAGTAAACCATTCATTTATTCATTATTCATAACAGCTTACTGTGTTTTCCTTAGACATTTAACTTAGGTTACATGAAAATAATCATCTTCTTTCTCTTTAGAGCCATTAATTTCTTAACATTTTCTTTAAGCAACATGATCAAAGCAGTTAAGTCCTACTGGGATGAGCAGTTGGGGGATAACCGAAAGACCCTCAGGTGGAGTATCCCCAAGCTGGTGGAACCGCTGTTCCCAGAGGGCAGCCCACCAGCTCCGAGGACACCCCTGTGTTTAGAGAGCGTGCTGAGGAAACTGAATGAAGAGGCATCGAGAGTGAGACAAAAGGCAGCAGGCTCAGGATCCGCAGGCTGTGTGCCCTCAAAGGGCATTTGGGTTTTAACAGGTCAGGAGTTGGCACACCTTTCTGGAAAGGGCCAGAGAGCAGATGTTTTCAGGTTTTGGGGTTTCCAAGAGGACCACTCAGCTCTGGCACTGTGTGGTGGAGGCCTTACTGTGTAAACAAACAGGTGTGGCTGAGATCCGCGATAGCTTTATTATCTGACAAATAATGGGCAGTGATACATAGATGATACCACCCTAATGGCAGAAATTGAAGAGGAACTAAAGAGCTTCTTGATGAAGGTGAGAGAGGAGAGTGAAAAATCTGGCTTAAAACTCAGCATTCAAAAAACTAAGATTATAGCATCCAGTTCTGTCACTTCATGACAAAAATAGATAGGGGAAAATATAGAAATGGCAGATTTTATTTTCTTGGTCTCCAAAATCACTGCAGACAGTGACTGTAGCCGTGAAATTAAAAGGCACTTGCTCCTCGGAAGGAAAACTTGGCACACCTAGACAACATATTTAAAAGCAGAGACATCACTTTGTCGACAAAGGTCTGTATAGTCAAAGCTGTGGTTTTTCCAGTAGTCACGTAGGGATGTGAGAGTTGGACCATAAAGAAGGCTGAGTGCTGATGAATTGATGCTTTTGAATTGTGGTGTTGTAGAAGACTCTTGAGAGTCCCTTGGACAGCAAGGCGATCAAACCAGTCAATCCTGAAAGAAATCAACCCTGAATATTCATTGGAAGGACTGATGCTGAAACTGAAGCTCCAGTACTTTGGCCACCTGATGTGAAGAACTCTTTGGAAAAGACCCTGATGCTGGGAAAGACTGAAGGCAAAAGGAGAAGGGGGCAACAGAGGATGAGATGGTTAGATGGCATCAATGAACCTACTCAATGAACATGAGTTTGGGCAAACTCCAGGAGATGCTGAAAGACAGGGAAGCCTGGCGTGCTGCAGTCCATGCGGTTGCAGTGTCAGACATGACTTAATGACTGAACAACAACAATGGACACTGAAATTTTAATTTCAAGTAATTTCACGTGCAATGAAATATTTTTCCTATTTTGCCTCTTATCCCTCAACCATTTAAAAACTGTAGAAAATAATCTTAGCTTGCTGACCATAGGAAAACACAGGGCACAGGAATTTCCCAACCCCGGAGATGGGATGTCCCTACTGTCTGCAGCCATAGTTTGAACCAGAGGAAGTCAATTTAAGTCCACTCTTCTTGCCCAGTGTTACTGCACCTGGTCCTGGGTGTCTTCACTGTAGTCCATCCCTTTTAAGGAAGAGCTTTGGGTCTCAGATCTCTGTTTATGTGTCTTTCTTTTCTCTACTTTCTTCCCCTTTCAGCACCCTATTTTCTATAGAAATACTCTCCCAGTAAACTCTAATCTCACAACAGGATCCGACAACAGTTATTAACTTACCATCAGTATGTTATTTCTCCCCAGGAGATTTGGGTTTGCATTATTTCTTTTTTTCCAACAACAAACATTGTCTCTTAAGTGCAAGCAAGCCAGATGTTTCTGTCTGTTGCCAAAATGCACCCTGCATTCCCTGACCCTCTCTTCCTGGAGAGACTCCGGAGAACTGTGCTGGCACATAGTAGGCACATCATAAATATGTGAATGAATGAGTATATTGAGGAAATTCAGGACTCTGACCAAGAATGTGCATCTTTGGAGGAGATCTTGTTTTGAATTCTTTCTGGAACGGAACTACTGCCATTCACCACCTCAGGGCCAGTGCTGGCTCTGAGCTTTGCAACACTGGGGATGAATAAAGAAACCTTTCTAGAGGAAATGTTTTCTCTTTCTCTCTTCTTAAAAGGGTGCATTTTATTTTGCTCCAAGGGAGCCACATGTGTTCAGACGGGTGTCCAGGGTCAGCTACCGTCCACAGGTTATGCTTGGCAACAGTCTTTTTAAGACAACACAGGTGTTTGCAAACCTAAATCCACTTCGGAGGGCGTATAAGTGGACTTCAGAGGAAAGTGTGCATATTGGAGATGTTTTGGTTTCTGTCGACTTTTCTGATTCGCTGACTTGATTAAACCCAGACGGGGAGAGAGAAATCTCACTCCAAGGGGCTGCTGAGGAACTCCATCTGTCCAGTGTGGGTACAGCCGTCCACTAGCTTAGGGTTTTCTCTGGGGCTTTTTCCTGCCACATCTTCATTCAGGGGTGATTGAACTGAACATATGTTGTCTCTTGACCCACGATTCTTCGATGAAGAGGGCTAGTAGAACTGTAAACAACCATTTCCTAACAGCATCTTGAAACAAACTAGTAGACAGAGCCTGTGAAGAAACAGGGTTGCCCTGGTGGCTCAGACAGTAAAGAATCTTCCTGCAATGCAGGAGACCTGGGTTCAGTCCCTGGGTTAGGAAGATCCCCTGGAGAAAGGAATGGTTACCCACTCCAATAGTCTTGCCTGGAGAATCCCATGGACAGAAGAACCTGGTGGGCTACAGTCCATGGGGTCACGAAAAGTCAGACACAACTGAGCAACTAACACTTTCACTTTCATAAAGAAACTATAAAATGCTATCCCTGTCCTGACGCTGGCTTTCACAAAACCAAGGATTATTATGGTGAGTCATGATTGCATTTGCTGCAGTTTAAGTGAAATCTTGTCTGTTGCCCTGGAAGAAGCCATGAAGCAGAGGAGTGTGGAGCTCTGGGGTGGGACTCGCTCAGACCAGCCTTCCTGACCCTGAACTCCCATCCTGGCCTGAGCCAACCAGCAGCCTGGTCAGGTCCTGCCCCCCCAGATCTGCATGCTGCTCCCCTTCTGGCCTGAAAAGGACCCATGTTGGCTGTCCCCTTCATGTCATGAGCACATAACCAGCCCCGGCCCCCCTCGAGTATTGAGCATCTCTCTCCTCCTTCCCTGGGATCACTGATGCAGGGCATGGCTTGGCACCAACCACTTGCTCTGAGGATAAAACTTCCTTCCTCTTGCCCCCTGGGTGGCATGGAGACCCAGGACCATCCTCCAGTGACCCTGAGCAGTTAGCTTGTCACAAAGCCAAGTGCAGCTGGAGCCTCTGTGGTGTCTGTGACCCCTCCCGACACCTGATTCTGGCCCCCCCTCACTCTGGCTTCCCTGCAGTTTGCCCCGCCTCCTGAAGGGGAAGCACCTAAACTCAAGCTCTGGTTGTTGGGAGGACCTAAGGCACCCCATATTCTCATTTCTTCATCTGGAAAAAGGGATTATGGTATACCTGCTTATAGAGCTGTGGAGAACCCATAATTTAAACATATATGGCACCTCACACAGAGTGAACAGGTAGCTTGGGGCTGTTATCAACATATATCACTAGGTGATAGTGTGATAGGAAAGGCTGTTTTGAGGAGGGATGAAAGTTCTGTACCTCCTCTGTCGCCGTTCGTAAATTTGGAGGACAGTGCCTCGGCAGAGGCGCTGTGTCCTTCAATGAATGGTTATCACGCTAGAGCCTCTGCATGGTGTATTCTCCTTTTGGACAAACTGCTGGGAATACTGGCACTGCTTGCTTCCATTCCTGGATCTGTACTCCTTGATTGGAATAAAACCCCTGGATGCAGGTTATTTGCCCTCCTGGAGGGATGAGGGGAAGTTCCCTCATTGAGGATGCCCCAGATGCCACTGGTGGGCTGAACTGTCCAGGTCATCATGTAGCTACCACGGATGTCACTCGGTCACATCCTAGAGGCACAGTCTTCAGAGTGCGGGTGTGTGTCCCAGTAGTACCTGCCTCATGATCTACCGGGTTTGGGGAAGGAAATATTTAATTTTTATCTTATCCTTTCCAAAATTAGATTTCTGTGTAACTTCTCTAGTGTTCACAGTACACTAGTAATGTGCATCTATTTACAAACGAATACATATGCAGAGGGGCCTCTCTGAGGACGCTGGTGGTAACGAGCCTGCCTGCCAGTGTAGCAGATGCAAGAGGTGCAGTAACATGCCTGCCTGCCAGTGCAGCAGATGCAAGAGGTGCAGTAACATGCCTGCCTGCCAGTGCAGCAGATGCAAGAGGTGTAGTAACGTGCCTGCCTGCCAGTGCAGCAGAGGTAAGACATGCCCCTCCCAGGCTCCACATATGTGCTGATGCTGCTTTCCTAAAACCTCCTTATTTTTTTTTCTCCCATGGGAAATAGGAACCATCCTTACACACGCTGTCATATTCTAGTAGAAGTGCTTACAAGTAGCAGCTGAAAAGCCATGTCTTCCTTTGTCCTTTAAAATAAGAACCCGTTGATCTTTTTTTTTAAAAAAAAAAAAAGAAAAGGAAAATGTAAAACACCCAGTTCCCAAGAGCAGTTTTGCCCAGAACACATAGTTAAGTTTCAGTCTGCAATTTACTGTGTGTTTGATTTCCATACAAAGAATGAAATAATTTATCACTTTGTGATTCGTTTGCCCACAAAATGAAAACATGCTAACAGTGTACACCACTAGTTACATAAAAAGTCAGAATTTATTTTTGCACATGATGAATATTTGTTAAACATCATTTTGAATGATCCCAAGGGAACTTGTCAGGTTGTATATGACTGTGAAAGGGGCTGTGAAAGGGGATTGTGAGTCAGTAAAACGCTGGGAAAGGTCCATGCTCTGGGCCACATCTGGCCCTGAGTTCTGTTTTTAGTTTGGAGCTGTATCCTCACACGGAGAGGCTGCTGCTCTGGGATGCATGGGTGGGCGTGCTGGTCACACCGCTGTGAATCCACATGGATTGTCAGCCCACGTGACTCTGACCTCCTGGTTGGAATCAGGGAGCCCCAGCCAGGGAGGGTGGTCACAGACAGGCGCCCGGCACGGCCTGCTTTGGCGAGCCCTGCGCTCTTCTGCCCTCCTGTGCACCCAGGGACCACCAGCATTCTGCACGTGCATTTTGGGTCTTTGTCTGAAGTTGGTTCTGTTCTCAGGGCAGACGAGCTGGCTGCCTCACCTGCGGCCACGTGGAGCCCTGGGTCTCTGCAGTGGTCTGGCTGTCCGGTGCTGCCTGCGGCTCCTCCTGCCCAGTTCCCTGGAGCCCTGCCTGTCCTCTCCCCGCTGGGCCAGCCCAGGGGCTGGGGGAACTGCCCCTCCCAGGCTCCAGTTCCTCAGATCCCCTCTGTCTTTATAGGGCTGATTAATCTTGGACCCTTTATTCTGTGTCTTTGAAGTGGGGGCAGGGATTGCAAACATTGCAACCTGGGAAGTTGCAACAGGAGCCTGTGACTGTCAGATCCAGGAAAGCAGGGGGACTAAAGAGACAGTAAGATGCTCCTTCCAGGTGCCTTACTGGAGATGAGCGTGCGTTGCATGCGTTAGTCGCTCAGTCGTGTCCGACTCTTTGCGATCCCACAAACTGTAGCCCGCCAGGCTCCTCTGTCCATGGAATTCTCCAGGCAAGAGTACTGGAGTGGATTGCCATTCGTTTCTCCATAGGAACTTCCCAACCCAGGGATCAAACCCTGGTCTCCTGCATCGCGGGCAGATGCTTTACCATTTGAGCTACAGGAAGCCCCTAAATGGGTTTCCTGAGCGGCTGCTCTAAGTACTGCCCATGTTTGTAAGGATCAGCCACTGTCCCCAGCTTTTCCAGGCGACTCTAAGTCAGACACGAATGCTGGGATGACCGGCCAGTGATGGAGACCCTTCTGTGTATTCTGGGCCCAGAAGTAGACAAGAGAGGCGTCGGTCTTTCCAGCCCCACAACTAGAAAATAGCATCTGTCTTTCTCTCTCTTTCTGCATCTGGGAGAAGGAAATGGCAACTGACTCCAGTACTCTTGCTTGGAGAATCCCATGGACAGAGGAGCCTGGTGGGCCACAGTCCATGGGGTCACAAAGAGTCAGATGCAGCTTAGCAACTAAACAACAGTGATCTGTCATCTATCTATGTCTGTCTATTGTCCAAGTCTGTATATCTTTCTGTCCATCTGTTTATCACAGGGAACAGTGTAATGAACCCGTCACGTCCCCTTCAACATGGCATATTTTATTTCATCCTATGTCCCGTGCATCCCATCTGGGGTTGTTTTGATGTTGCCAACTTAATGTACAGTAAATGTATTTGGTTCTTTTTTCTTCAAGTTTTAGGAATTGCTTTTTTAGACCACATCTTCTTTAACAATTACATGAAAGAGCTGCCTCTACAGCAAGTATCCTCAGTCTTGGTCCAGCTGCAGAGTCATTCCATTGTGTGACCCCATCGAGGTTTGTTTAAACACCCTCCTAGGGGTAATTGTGAAGTTGTTCCTGCCTTTGCTATGACGGGCAGATCCCCATAGAACTGCCTTGTGTGCACGTACCCTCCTGCCCTGGCCTTTGATTCTGAGAATCTGAGATCCTGGAGAAGGTGTCATTTAGACCCAGAAAGCATCTTAGGGAGGTCAGGCTCAGATTGCGCTGGGTGGGAAACCTGACTAGCCATGCGGTACCTGGACAGATAGTTGAACTCAGTCTCATCTTTTATAAAGTGGGAATAGTGTACCTCCCTTGTGGGCTGCCATGAGGGTGGAACGCAGGGCTGGGTCCTTGCCTCCACACCACAGGGCTGGGTCAGCAGCCCCTAAACACGCTCATCCCCTCCTCTTTCCCAGCCCGGGTCTGGAACAGGGACAGTGCTCGCTGTGTCAGCGTGTTTCCTACAGGGAACCATTACTGAACATCTATCTGGTAGTTGCCAAAAAGATGTTCAGTGACATTAGTATTAAGTCACCAGTAGCAGCACAGTCCAGCCAAACCGGTCTGGCCGGTTCCCTCCTGGCTCTGAAACCTGCAGGCAGGCCAGGGACCCAGACCTGCTACCACCCCTGGGGACTCCTTCGCCTTGGGGTTCCACCTGAGAGCACAGCCTACCGGAAAAGCGGGGACCTCCAGCTGCTGTGTGGAAAGACACTTGGACCAGTTCACCTACTGCCACCACCCCCTCAAAATAAACCATTTTTCTTCTTGCCATTATGAACAGTTTTTCCCGACTCATATCTGGCATCAGTCACCTTCACCCTTAATCCTTAAACCTCCAATTAGTTGCCAAACATGTCCAAGTCTTGACTACGTGACTCATCTAGAAGGGTGGCTGGCATGGGTCTGTCTACCCGGGACAGGTCCCCTGTGCAGTGTAGACCTGCGACAGAGAGGTATGCAAGCTGGGGTCTGTGGATGGAGACATGGAGAGCAACTCTGCCCACTCCTTCTGTGGCCAGATGGAAGCCTGACTTGATGCCCGTGGCCCAGCCTACAGGGCAACTGGGTCCTGGAGATGGGCTGTGAGGCTTGGGTACCAAGTGGTGCCAGTAGGGGCAGGAGTGGATGGGTCTAAGGATGCTCTCAGATGCCCTCCAGGCCACCGCACAGCCCCCATCCTGTGTGGACATGCCACGTGGTCCCTAAGTGATCACAGGTCCCTCCAGCCTCCGCACAGCCTCAATTCTGGTCCAGGCCCTCGACAGCTCAGTCCTGGCTCTCCTTGAGCCTCTGGCTTTTCTCATCTGTTCCCCATGTGCGCTGCTGCCAAAAATAATATTCAAAGCAGCCCCATCCGGTCTTTAGTCCACCTGTTCCCCCAAATGAAGCAGCCCCGTGGGGTCAGGCTTGTGCTTGTCCTGGAGGCCTTGGGTAAGGGGGTCCCTCTGTCCTCCCCCAGTGAGGGCTGGCTTCTGTTCATCCTGCCTCAGGACAGGCACACGGCAGGATTGGCTCTCCATCACTCGGTAGCGTCGGAATGCATGTTTAGGCTCCTTGTGTGATGGTGAGGAGGGGCCAGGCCCAGTGGGCACCCCAGCTGCCACGATTCCCATGGCCCCTCCTCAGGCCTTCCCCCGAGTGCCCTCTTCTCCGCTCTTCTTTTCCGCTCGCTCTGTCCCCTCTGCTCTGTGGGAAAGTCAGCATGACCAGTGGGGCCCTCCTCCCTGTCAAGCAAGGCGGTGTGTGTCAGTCACGTATTCACTTACTGCATTTGCTCTTCTTCCTAAATGCATTGTCACACTGACACTTCCTTGTTTGCTGCATGCTCAGTTGCTCCAGCTCTTTGTGACTGCATAGACTGTAGCCCACCAGGCTCCTTTGTCCATGGTGATTCTCCAGGTGTTGGCAGGTAGGTTCTTTACCACTAGTGCCGCCTGGGAACCCCCACTTTCTTGGTTCAGACAAAGTCAGCACTGATGTATCGGACTTTTGCAGCACTTTCCTAACTCTGGTCTCCCCTCCATGCTTGCATTTAGTAGGTATTTACCGTGTATTATTATTCACTAGACTTCCCTGATGGCTCAGCATATAAAGAATCTGCCTGTAATACAGGAGATGTGGATTCGATCCCTGGGTCAGGAATATCCCCTGGAGAAGAAAATGGCAACGCATTCCAGTATCCTTGCCTGGGAAATCCCATGGACAGAAGAGCCTGGCGGGCTACAGTCCATGGGGTCGCGTAGAGTCAGACGTGACTGAGCATGAGTACATACATACATATTATTCACCTGTGTTTTATACCTGGAATACATGGTAGACAACCCCAGTGTGTTATGTTCCAACAGAGAAGAGCAAATACACAAACATGCATTCTTTCAAATGATAACTGGGGTGTCACGGAGAGTTGTCAGTGGTGCTATTTGGATGTGCTCTCTGGGAAGTGTCTTTACGGAGGTTCCCTTGCAAGCAGACCTCAGTGAGGGAGGAGTAAGCCATGCCAGGGTGTGGGCAGCACATGCAAACGTCCTGAGGTGGGGCTGAGTTGGGTGTATGTAGGAGCAGGAAGGCAGTGGGTGTGGCTGGTGGAACCAAGCTTCGGGGAGAAGTGCAGGAGGCTATGGGGGAGGGTTGCATGGTGTGGAGGTGGGCGTGGGTCTTTTCTAGAGTTTGTGAGATGCCCTCAGAGGGTGCTGAGCAAAGGCAAGGCGTGCTCTAAACCCACCCTGCTCATACCTCCAGGGAAGTCACAGTTCAGTGTGAGGCCTGTCTGGATGTTACCCTGCCTGGAGCCCTCCGTGGGTTTGCTGTCACCTGTGGGATGATGTCCAGTCTCCTGTTGGGGGTCCCTGTGCCCAAGTACACACTGTCAGTGCCCAGCCATGTCTTCCTGCAACCCCAGGTCTTCACACGCCTGTGCTTGGTCATCTTCTCCTCCCAGTCTGTCTGTGCCCTGGGCTGGATGCTTCTCAGTCCCATTCTTAACACGTGTTTCCACCAGCACCTCCTGTACCGTCTCTGCAGCCACCACCCTCCTTAGGCAGAAGGAGCTGATACTCTTTAAAAATTTCAGGTTCTACTTAATATATTTTCCCTTTACTGATTTATTTTTAAATTGATATTTTTAAATTAAGTTGATTTACAATGTTGTGTTAATTTTAGGACTACAGCAAAGTGATTCAGTTATATATATGTATATAAATCTATTCTTTTTCAGATTCTTTTCCATTATAGGTTATTATAAGATATTGAATATAGTTCCCTGTGCTATACTATAAGTCCTTGTTGTTTGTTTTATATACAATAGTGTTAATTATTAATCCCAAACTCCTAATTTATCCTCCCCGCCCCAACTATCCCCTTTGGTAACCATAAATTTGCTTTCTATGTCTGTGAGTCTATTTCTGTTTTGTAAATAACTTCATTTGTATCATTTTTTTAAATTCCACAAATAAATGATGTCATGTGATACTTGTCTTTCTCTGTCTGACTTGCTTTGCTTGGTAAGATAATCTCTAGGTCCATCCATGTTGCTGCAAATGGCATTATTTCATTTTTTTATGGCTGAGTAATATTCCATTGTATATATGTACCACATCTTCTTTATCCATTCCTCTGTTGACAGACACTTAGGTTTGTTCCACATCTTGGCTATGGTAAATAGCGCTTCTATGAACATTGAGGTGCATGCATCTTTTCAAGTTGGAGTTTTTGTCTTTTCTGAATATATGCCCAGGAGTTGGATTGCTGGGCCAAATGGTAGCTGTTTTTCATTTTTTAGGGAACCTCCATCTTGTTCTCCACCATGGCTGCACTAATTTACATTTTGAGCTCCAAGGGCAGTTTGTACCCATATGGCACAAGCCTGATGTCTAGTGGCTGTCTGTCTGTGTTTCCTATCAGTGGGGAACTTGAGCCGGAAAGGGACCACGTCATCTCATTTGGGACTACCCAGATTCTATCCCAGAGACTGACCCACATAAGGGAAGTAGTACATGTTTGAATAGCTGCTGCTGCTGCTGCTGGTAAGTCTCTTCAGTCGTGTCCGACTCTGTGTGACCCCATAGATGGCAGCCCACCAGACTCCGCCATCCCTGGGATTCTCCAGGCAAGAACACTGGAGTGGGTTAGATGAATGAATAAAAATCATGCACTCTTTCTTCCTTTCCATTTCTCAAGAAAAATTTTAAATATTACACAGTTCTATAAATAAGATATACTAGAGCTGTTTCTTAGTTTCTTTTAGATGTTTAAAAATGCTATATTGGCTTTATAGTTCTTTAAATTGAACATGTTTTCAATTTATTTAGGATAAAAATAATATATTGGCTTTATACTCCTTTAAATAGAACATAGTTTCAATTTATTTAGGGGAACAAATTCTAAATATCTTTAGTGAGTAAAAGCAGTGACTAAAAGTGTTGTTTCTAGTTATAAAAATACATTTCAAAGAGAACTACCTTATTTCCAGGAAAAGTGATTTCAAAATTAGCAAATAAGTATATCATATTATAGGTAAATAAATAATGTATTTTTTCGATATATCAAATACAGTGTCCTAAAGGATTAGTTTTAATGTTAAATTTCATAATCAGCATGATCGTCATTGGTTATTGATGCCTAATTGAAAAGCTTTTCTTATAGGAATTGAGAGGGGAGATTTGATCAAAACTGAGTGGATTCTTAATACTTTTGTCAGTATGTTTTTCTCTAGATCAGATTATTTTGCTAAACATCAAAATGGCTTCAGTGTCTTTAGTTTCATATTTTGTATAACTAATGCCAAATATTAGCAATATTTTTAGAAAATATAATTTTAAATAAAAGCTGAGTTATCTATACATTTTATAGATATGTGTACATTATAGATGTATTTGTAACAATTGTAGAATAAATAACTGATTTAAAGCATATTCAACCAAATTATTAAGTTTATAAGCCTACATTTCTTGTAAGGAATAAACCTTTGCATATTCTTAATTTACCAAATTAATTCCCTATTTTATAAAACATCAGTGGTGCTTTAGATGTGCCATCTTTCATCCTCAATAAGACAGCCCAAGAGATGGGGGATTGACTTGTTTGGACTCTGAATAGAATTGGACCTTGCTTGGTGTCATGCTGCTGCTGCTGCTAAGTCGCTTCAGTCATGTCTGACTCTGTGCGACCCCATGGACGGCAGCTCACCAGGCTCCGCCGTCCCTAGGATTCTCCAGGCAAGAATACTGGAGTGGGTTGCCATTTCCTTCTCCAGTGCATGAAAGGGAAAAGTGAAAGTGAAGTCGCTCAGTCGTGTCCGACTCTTAGCGACCCCATGGACTGTAGCCTACCAGGCTCCTCCATCCATGGGATTTTCCAGGCAAGAGTACTGGAGTGGGGTGCCATTTTCTTCTCCATTGGTGTCATAGTGTGGGCTTTATTGAAGGAGGGAACAGCTGTTGGAAAACTGCTATGGTGTTTCTGCAGCCTGTTGTTGGAGGCACAAGTCAATTTCAGCGGTGTATTCTCACCATGAGGTCTTGCAGAAAATGGTCCTAAAGGGCCACCTGCCTTGGGACAGGGAACTTTTAACTCTGGCTATGCTTCTCATCTTTACTATGCCCACAGGGAAGCTCAGAGCCTTGGCCAACTATTAAAGAGAGCTGAAAGGGACGTGGCATCCTTCTGTTTAGGTTCTGTTCTTGTGGGCTTCCTCATCTCTTCTTAAAATCCCATGTGTGTCATGTACAGTATAGTGAATGAACCAGTAGAGTCAGTGAAGGAATCTTTATGTCTGCGATGGTCCTGTATGTGGAGTCCCAGGATGATGGAAAGCAATGATCCTTCACTTTAAACCATAACTTAGGGAAATTGGATGTCAGGCAGGAAATGTTTATGTGTTAAGCAAGGCAGTGAAGTAATACAACTGATCATTAGAACACCTGTTGTCTTTTTACCATTTGGGGACCTTCCTCCAGTCCCATGGCATCTCTGAGTTTTTGCTTCCCTGCTGGTCCGAGGGAATAGTCCTCATACTTCCTGGATCATCCTGAGCTCAGAACACACTGGAAACCACCTGTGTGCTTGAGGGTGCCCCCAGAAGGGCTCCCTGGATGATAAAAGTGCTCTGATCCAGGGGATGCACTGCTAGTGGGCCAGCTCTCCTGGTCCCTTCACCCCGGGATTTGAGCTTCTGCAGAAACACACAGAAGCATGTTGGTATGGCTGCTGCCTTTCGATGATGTTCCAAAATTGGCTCCTGCCTGCGAATCATTGTATGTGCTGAAAGGCCCACAGAGTGGGTTTTTCCGACACACAAAGCCTTGCTTGTGGCACTGAGAGCTCGCTTTCAAAGGTCCTGAGAAAGGCATGGCTGGAGGCAGGGCTCCTACAGGGAATTTCGTGGCCAGACCTTTTGTGCCTTAGCTTCAGCCCTGTGGTTCCCTTCAGTATGTACAGATCGAAAATGCTCATTTGTTCTGAGTCCTGGAAAGTCGTAGCCAGGGCAATCTGAAGCGGGCGTCCGTTTGAATGACGGAGCCCTGGGCGTGCTGCCCGGGAACACTCCTGCCTTTGTGCTCGGACCCGCTGGCCCGCTGCCACGATGGGCAACACGACATCCCGGGGTCTCAGCTAAGCCACAGCCTTCCAGAGCTCATTTCTGAGATCCTTTTCCCTGCGGGTGTGTCGGAGCAGGGAGTAAAAATAGCCACCAGACCCTGGGTGCAGGGATGGCTGCGTGCCAGCCTGGGGGCCCCAGCCACCAGCCGTCTTGATGTTGTGGCGTCTGTACAGCATGGGCTTCCTGCTCAGTGGGAGCTCAGGGGGACAGAACAGGGGCTGGGCCGATCAGGGCTGAGTGAGGAAACCTCCTAGGCTGGTGCTATTTTCCAGTTGGTGCAGGGACAGTCATGCTCACCTTCACATGGGGGTGAATTCCACCCCATGATGTGTGTTGAGTGCGTGACATCAGGTGTACCGTGAGCCCCTCTGTCCACCCTGGGACCTGCGGGCCCCTTGTCCTCATAGCAGGAAGGAGGACTCAGCAGGAGGGATTTCCCTGGTCCAACTACCTCCATCCCCAGAACAGGCTCAGAATTCTTATTTGTTCTCTTCCATGACAGAGCCCAGGTCCCACCAAACCTCTGACCAGGCCAACTCCAGGCTCTCAGAAGTGAAGACTCCCTCCATGTGGGTCAGCTCAGCATGGGATGACAGGCAACTGACCTACCCTCAAATCATCAAGGCCCTGGATGATGATGCTCATTACTGTTCCTATTGTCTGCCTGGCCAGTTATCACTTCATAAAGAGGAGATACAGGAAAGGCAGCAACGTGGCTATTCGCCTCTTTTCCAGGAGAATGAAGTATAAAAATTCACCCAGACTGAATGTTCACTGTGTGTCCAGCAGTGTCCCAGGCAATCTTACAAACATTTTCTCCCCTAACCCTGACAACAGCTGTATGAAGTAACAAGGATTCTCTCTTTTAATGACATTGTGCATCTTAAGCATTTATTTTTAGACAAAGGAATCTGGTGTGTTCTAAATAGCAGGGTCAGAAATAGAATAAAATAGATTGATTCAGGTTTCACATAGAGACAGTAATTTGGTTTCTTACTCGTTTTAAAAAATATATGTATAGGGACTTCCCTGGTGTTCCAGTGGCTAAGACTCCATGCTTCCAATGCAGGGGGCCTGCGTTCGGTCCCTGGTCAGTGAACTAGATCCCACATGTCTCAACTAAGAGTTCACATGCTGAAAACTAAAGATCCCTCATGTCGCAACTTAAAAAAGATCCTGTGTGCCGCAATGAAGATCAAAGGTCCTGCACGCCACAGGTAAGACCAGGCGCAGATGAATAAATAAATAAATAAGAAAGAAAATACATGTTTGTTTGGCTGACAGTTTGAACTATCCGCAAAGTACTTTTTAATTTAGTGATAGGAGGTGTTATAGAAATTGAAGTCAGTTCTAGGTAATAACCTTTTAAGTTTGGTTAGAGCTTTTAAATATTACCCCAGAGCAGAGAAAAAGGCATTTACCGAGGTCTGAGAATGATCAATAGAAAGCGTAAAACAAATTGAGGTCAACCTCTGAAGGGTTGGTTGGTCTTTCACCTTACACACTCCCCCACCAAGAGGTCAGATGGTGGCTTTGATGTTTGTGAAAGGGACAAGGTCACAGAGGTGATTCTGTCTGGCTGACAGACTCTTGCGAATTCAGTAGGCCATTTTCTGGAGAATTCTAGGCAATCAGAGTTTCTATAATTTGATCTAGAAGGATCACAGAGAGGATAATTTCCACTTTTTTTTTCTCAAGTAAGGGAAAAGGGGGAATGTAAGGAGATCCAGCATTGAAAGTGAAAGTGTTAGTACTCAGCCATGTCCGACTCTTTGTGACCCCATGGACTGTAGCCTGCCAGGCTCCTCTAGCCATGGAATTCTCCAGGCAAGAACACTGGAGTGGGTTGCCATTCCCTTCTCCAGAGGATCTTCCCAACCCAGGAATTGAACCCAGGTCTCCCACATTGCAGGCAGATTCTTTACCATCTGAGCCTCCAGGGAAGCCAGGGTTCCATGTGGTATATTAGGATTTTATTTGAAGTTTGGACAATTAGTTTTGATTTGGCTTAGTTCAAGTTGCACATTAGATGTTGAAGATATTTTTTGTTTGTCTCCATTTAATACAAATTAACAGTGTATTTTCCCTTATGTGCAGGTTTGTATTTAGTTCCCAGTTAGTACTTAATTCTACAGTGGAAGGATTATAGTTTAATCACCAGAAATTGCATGCCTCCCATTCTGCTTTTTTGTGCAAAAAAAGTTATTCATAGTCTCATGCCATCTACTAAAATTACTTTGTATCAGCCAAAAAATAAACAAAAGGGAAAAAGGCATTATGAACTGACTTGTAACAATTCTGAGTAATCATTGGCAAAATGGAAAAAAAAAATCCCATGGAAACCATTTGGGGGATGCTCCCTTTTGTGCAAGAAATAAAGGGAAAATGAAAATACACATACATTCTTTTTCTTTGCAAGAAAATTAAAATAACAGGAAGGATGGAGGTATAGGGCATAAAGTGGATAACATAAAAATAGAGTGAGATTTTGTAAATATTCCCTTTTATGTGGTTTTAATTGTGAACCACAAAGTGTTTTGCATATTCAGAAAACAAACTAGTATCAAAGATGAAAAAAGGAGTTTATGAAGTCGAATAAAACAGAAACAAATGATACTAGCTCCATAAAGTTGATAATATGACTACTCAGAATAAAGACTGCATTCTGATAATTTTTGAACAGAATTTTATAACTGTATGTTTTTAGTGAAATATATATTAAGAACAAAAGAAATGCCAAAGAACTCTGGAGTTTTACCTAGTTCCGTTCTAGTTGATGATGACGTTGCCTCTGTAATTCTGAAATGATTTTGTAGCTATTGCAGGACAGCACCAAAGAATCAGACATACTGTTGTCCTTGGGGAGTGAGGTTGTGACTGTAGGAGGAGGGACTCCATGTGGTATAAACATTCTCTCTCAGTATATAGAGAGGATATGTATACATATAATCACCATTTTTACATATGTATGTGTAAAAACAATGATACATTTTCCACCAGTTACAGTAATTATACTTTTCCACATAGATCCTTGGAGAAACAGCTCATTAAAGATATTGAACAGGGTAATCTCATGCTAGAAAGCAAGAAAATGGTCAATGAGCTATGTCAAAAAAGACCCCAGAGCTGGCCTGAAGGACCTTGTACTGACAAGAATAATCATAGTGATAGATTACAGTGTGTTTAATTTTAAAAATTCCTAAGTTCATAGTGTTACTCAAAGAAAGAAGAGATAAGGGAGAACTATTAGCTAAATAAACCTAGAAGAAACAATCATTTAAAGCATCTCCATTTTGCTACCTTGAAATAGGTAAAGATCATGAGGGGATGCTAAAATCACTGGAGGAAAGTTTGTTGGAGAATTAGATGTTTTCACATTCTCCACATGGCCTTAAAATTGCCTGCTACTTACAAAGGGAAAAGCATAACTTTGCAGTGGAGCAATCTGGGAACCAGCTCCTTAACCCAGTGCTCATAACCCAAAAACTTCCAGTGCCAGGACAACCTGATATTATGCTTCCTTGTGTAATGCCACAGGAAATGACCAATACTCCTCTGTAGTATTCTTGCTAGAAAAGTTTTTAATCTGAATCTCATATTAATAAAAAGATGGACAAATTGAGAACCTTCTTCAAGCCAACGGCAGTGACATCATCCACAGAACTCAGTGTCATAATCCTGAAAGTCATGTAGAAATGCAAGGGACCCTGCATAGCCGAAACAGTCTTGAAAGAGAAGAACAAAGTTGGAGGACTCACGCTTTCCAATTTCAAAACCTAACTGCAAAGCTGCAGTAATCAAGCCAGTGTAGTACAAGTACAAGCAACACTTGGAACAATGGGACAGAATTGAGAACCCAGAAATAAATCCTTATATTTATGGTCAGTTGATTTTTGAAAAGGGTTGCCAAGTTCATTCAAAGAGGAAAGAATAGTCTTTTCAACAAATGGTATTGGAATAACAGGATGTTCACATGCAAAAGAACAAAGTTGAATCCCTTACCTACATGACACATAAAAATTAACTCTAAATGGATCATACTCCCAAGTGTAAAGGCTAAAACTATAAATCTCTTAGAAGAAAACATAGGAATAAATATTTAGTGGTCTTGGGTTAGGTAAAGCCATTTTAATAATGACACCCAACACAAGAAAAAAATTAGATTTCATAAAGAAAATTAGAGACACCAAGGGAAAATATCATGCAAAGATGGGCTCAATAAAGGACAGAAATGGTATGGACCTAACAGAAGCAGAAGATATTAAGAAGAGGTGGCAAGAATACACAGAAGGGAAGGGAAGTCTCTCAGTCGTGTCCGACTCTTTGCGACCCCGTGGACCGTAGCCTACCAGGCTCCTCCGTCCATGGGATTCTCCAGGCAAGAATACCGGAGTGGTTTGCCATTTTCTTCTCCAGAGGATCTTCCCGACCCAGGGATCGAACCCAGGTCTCCCGCATTGGAGGCAGACGCTTTAACCTCTGAGCCACCAGGGAAGTCCAGAATACACAGAAGAACTATACAAAAAAGATCTTCATGACCCAGATAACCGCAATGATGTGATCACTCACCTAGAGCCAGGCATCCTGGAATGCGAAGTCAAGTGGGCCTTAGGAAGCATCACTACAAACAAAGCTAGTGGAGGTGATGAAATTCCAGTTGAGCTATTTCAAGTCCTAAAAGATGATGCTATGAAAGTGCTGCACTCAATATGTCAGCAAATTTGGAAAACTCAGCAGTGGCCATAGGACTGGAAAAGATAAGTTTTCATCCCAATCCCAAAGAAAGGCAACACCAAAGAATGCTCAAAGTACTGCACCATTGCACTCATCTCACTTGCTAGCAAAGTAATGCTCAATATCCTCCAACCAGACTTCAACAGTACGTGAACCATGAACTTCCAGATGTTCGAGCTGGATTTAGGAAAGGCAGAGGAACAAGAGGTCCAATTGCTAAAATCTGTTGGATCATTGAAAAAGCAAGAGAGTTCCAGAAAAACATCTACTTCTTCTTTATTGACTATACCAAAGCCTTTGTGCGGATCACAATAAACTGTGGAAAACTCTTGAAGAGATCGGAATACCAGAACACCTTACCTGCCTCCTGAGGAATTTGTATACAGGTCAAGAAGCAACAGTTAGAACTGGACATGGAACAACAGACTGTTTCCAAATCAGGAAAGAAGTACATCAAGGCTGTATATTGTTACCCTGCTTGTTTAATTTATACGCAGAGTACATCATGCGAAATGCCAGGTTGGATGAAGCACAAGCTGGAATCAAGATTGCCGAGAGAAATATCAATAACCGCAGATATGCAGATGACACCACCCTTATGGCAGAAAGTAAAGACAAACTAAAGAGCCTCTTGATGAAAGTTAAAGAGGAGATTGAAAAAGCTGGCTTTAAACTCAGCATTCAGAAAACTAAGATCATGGCGTCTGGTCCCATCACTTCATGGCAAATAGATGGGGAAACAGTGGAAACAGTGACAGACTTCATTTCTGTGGATTCCAAAATCACTGCAGATGGTGACTGCAGCCATGAAATTAAAAGACGCTTGCCCCTTGGAAGGAAAGTTATGACCAACATAGGCAGATTATTAAAAAGCAGAGACATTACCTTGCCAACAAATGTCTGTCTAGTCAAAGCTATGGCTTTTCCAGTGGTCATGTATGGATGTGAGAGTTGGACTGTAAAGAAAGCTGAGCACTGAAGAATTGATGCTTTTGAACTGTGGTGTTGGAGAAGACTCTTGAGAGCCCCTTGGAATGCAAGGAATTCCAGCCAGTCCATCATGAATTCAGTCCTGAATATTCATTGGAAGGACTGATGCTGAAGCTGAAACTCCGATACTTTGGCCACCTGATGTGAAGAACTGTCTCATTTGAAAAGACCTTGATGCTGGGAAAGATTGAAGGAGGGAGGAGAAGGGGATGACAGAAGATGAGATGGTTGGATGGCATCACCAGCTGAATAGACATGAGTTTCAATAAACTCCGGGAGTTGGTGATGGACAGGGAGGCCTGGAGTGCTGTAGTCCATGGAGTCGCAAAGAGTCGGACACGACTGAGTGATTGAACTGAACTGAACTGGGAGCTATGGAGCAGACAAGAACCCCCAGGGAATTTGACTTTGAAGGCCAGTGGGATTTGATTACAGAACTTTCACAGGACTGGGGAAACAGACTCTTGGAGGGCACAAGCTAGTCCTTGTGCGTACCAGGACCCAGGAGAAAGGAGCAGTGTCCCCACAAGAGACTGAGTCAGACTTGCCTGTGAGTGTCCAGGAGTCTCTGGTGGAGGCATGGGTCAACAGTTTGGCCTCAGGCCAAATAACAGGGATGGAACGCAGCCCCACCCATCAACAGAAAATTCGATTCAAGATTTACTGAGCACGGCCCCGCCCATCAGAACAAGACCCAGTTTCCCCTTCAGTCAGTCTCCCCCATCAGGAAGCTTCCAAAAGCCTCTTATCCTTATTGATCAGAAGGCAGACAGAATGAAAACCACAGTTACAGCAAAGTAACCAAACTGATCACATGGACCACAGCCTTGTCTAACTCAATGAAACTATGAGCCATGCCGTGTAGGGCCACCCATGACAGACAAGTCATGGTGGAGAGTTCTGACAAAACATGGTCCACTGGAGAAGGGAATGGCAAATCACTTCAGTATTCTTGCCTGGAGAACCCCATGAACACTATGAAAAGGCAGAAAGATATGACACTGAAAGATGAACTCCCCAGGTCGGTAGGTGCCCAGTATGCTACTGGAGATCAGTGGAGAAATAACTCCAGAAAGAATGAAGAGATGGAACCAAAGTGAAGCAGTCCCCGGCTGTAGATGTGACTTGTGATGGAAGTAAAGTCTGATGCTGTAAAGAGCAATATTGCATAGGAACCTGGAATTTTAGGTCCATTGAATCAAGGTAAATTGAAAGTGGTCAAACAGGAGATGGTAAGGATGAACATTTTAGGAATCAGTGAACTAAAATGGACAGGAACGGACAAATTTAATTCAGATGACCATTATATCTACTACTTTGGGCAAGAATCCCTTAGAAGAAATGGAGTAGCCCTCATAGTCAACAAGAGTCCGAAATGCAGTACTTGGGTGCAATCTCAAAAATGACAGAATGATCTCTGTTTGTTTCCTATTAACCAGGATGGTTGTAATAAAAAAGACAATAAGAAGTGTTAAAGATGTGGAGAAACTGGAACCTTCAGACACTTCTATCAGGATGTAAATCAAAATCTTGCCACCACATTGAAAAATGGTGTCACATTTTTCAAAATGTTGAACATGGACTGAGCATATGGCACAGCAAGTCCAGCCCTTGGTGGGAACATAGGAAAGCATACGTACACACACACACGTAAACAAATGTTAATGGCAGCATTATTCATAGTAACAAAAAAGTAGATACGGCCAAAATGTTCATTATCAATTGTTGAATAGATAAGTAAAATACGTTATATTCATGCAATGGAATATTATACAGCCATAAAAAATGAAAAAATAAAATAGCACAAATATCTAGACACAACCAAAACAAATGGCTAACCAAATGAGATTGACTATCTAAATGAGCCATTTGATGGAATACTATGTAGCCAGTAAAGCTCATGTCGAAAAGGGCATTGAATGACTTTAAAATGTGATCACAAAACAGTATGTATACTATGATTCTGGTCAAATACAACGTCAAATGCACAGAAGTACAGGCGCCAACTTCACCAACATGCTGATAGTATTTATTTCTCTATTGGGGCTATGAGTGATTTTTCTTTCATCTTTGACAACTTCTACATTCTACAAGAAACATGAATTTACCATTCATGAAAAGATAAATATAAAATTGTTTTAAGTGGGTTGATTGAATCATGCTGTATACATCATTTCATAGTTGTGTTTCATTGGGACACAAGACAGGAAATGAAACATGGGAACGTTAGTCCTATAGGATTTAATAATTAATTTTTTTTTTTACTTTTTTCTTTTTTTTTTTTAATAAATTTATTTATTTTAGTTGGGGGCTAATTACTTTACAATATTGTAATAGTTTTTGCCATACATTGACATGAATCAGCCATGGGTTTACATGTGTTCCCCTTCCTGGACCCCCCACCCACCTCCCTCCCCATCCCATCCCTCTGGGTCATCCCATTGCCCCGGCCCTGAGCCTTTGTCTCATGCATCGAACATGGAATGGTGTTCTGTTTCACATATGATAATATACATGTTTCAATGCTATTCTCCCAGAACGTCCCACCCTCACCTTCTCCCTCAGAGTCCATAAAATTGTTCCATGCATCTGTGTCTCTTATTCTGTCTCGCATATAGGGTTATCGTTACCATCTTTAAAATTCCATATATATGCATTAGTATACTGTATTGTTGTTTTTCTTTCTGGCTTACTTCACTCTGTATAATGGGCTCCAGTTTCATCCATCTCAATAGAACCGATTCAAATGTACTTTTTTTTAATGGCTGAGTAATATTCCATAATAATTAATTTTTAAAGTTATGTTTCTTCTATATTCATTGCTTATTTGAAACAGCATAGCAAGAAGAAATTTAAGGTAAATGGAAAAGCAACTTTAGCAACCTGAGTGGAACAGGAAATGATTTTTTTCTTCTGTGCTTGGATGTGTTATCATGAGCCAGATTTCTCTGCACAATTTACTTTCTCAGGAAATTTTCTTTGTAAATTTAGATGCTTCATAAATTCACAATAAAGGCTTTTAATAAAAAAAAAATAAATGAAGTGCTAATACATCGGATGAACCTTGAAAACATTATGATTGGTGAAAGAAGCCAGTCACAAAAACACATACATTGTACTATTCACTTAAATGAAATAATCAGAATAGGTAAGTCCGCAGACACAGAAAGCAAATCAGTAGTTTCCCAGGCCTGCGGAGATCAGAGGGAAAAGTGGAGTGAGTGCTAATGGGCTTGGTGCTTCTTTGGGGAGATGAAACTATCAACTTGACTGTGGTATTGGTTGCACGACTCTGTAAATATACTAAAAACCATTGAATTGTGCAACATAAATCAGTGAATTACGAGGTATGTGAATTATATCTCAATAAAACTATTTTTATAAAAGTCAATACCGTGGACAACAAAACAAAGCAAAAATAGGAGGGAGAATGTTCAACATCTTAAGAAGATCTGATAATGAAATGCAATGTGTGAACCTTGATTGTATCCCTGATTGAAAAATAACAGCTGTAAGAAGTAATTTTGTTACAGTAGAGGACATTCAAGTTTGGATTGGCTATTAGATGGTATTTTCTTAGGTGAGATAAAGATTTTCCTAGCTTACACAGGAAGTTTTCCTTATTCTCGGGAGTTCTTTGCTGAATACTTCAGAGTGAAGTGTCATTTATTTCAAATGAT
Organism: Giraffa tippelskirchi; assembly: GCF_054371585.1. Classification (NCBI taxonomy): domain Eukaryota; kingdom Metazoa; phylum Chordata; class Mammalia; order Artiodactyla; family Giraffidae; genus Giraffa; species Giraffa tippelskirchi. The sequence goes on from NC_137284.1 coordinate 52,534,540, forward strand.
TCAGGGGAAAAGGGGGTATGTGTGTGTGCACACACATGTACACATGTACACGCCTAAGTATGCAAGTAGAAAGTGAAACTTGGGGTCTGGTTGGAGGGTATACAGATGTTCATTGATTCATCTTTCCCTGCTTTTGTAGGTTGCAAATTTTCAGTTTCCCATTGTCTCTATTCAATGCAGTAGATATTGTTGAGTCTTTACTGTGTGCCTGGCTTGGGATCCTGGTCCGTAGTCAGGAAAGTACAATGTAGTGATGGGGTGGGTACTTTATGAAATAGGGAGAATTCAGCATAGTTTAGAGGTCTGGTCCCTGCATTCAAGGAGCTGGGGATAAATATATCAAAATCTCGATAACTCCTATTAAAAATAAATTCTAAGTGAATCTAAATTGTTTTAAATCAGTGGTAGCTTTGCTTGCACTCTTGGTGAAGTTTATTCAAGAATGCTGATACTTGAGGAGTCTAGGCTGGCATGCCCTTAAGTAACTAGAAGCATCCTGAAATGAGTGAACAGATGTATGTTAACATTTGAGCCTCACCCTGGAATATTAGGAGCTAAAAATCCATTGGGTCTACTTTGATCTTTGAGCTCCTGGAGTGCCATGTAATATCCAGGAAAACAGGATCCCTGGCATGTCACAAGGGTTCTCCTGGGGTCCTTCCTTTGATATATTTTATATATCCTATTTTGTTGGTACAGCCTACGCAGATCTTCTGCCACCCAGGTGACTTTTACCAGTCACTGCTCAAGATGTTCTTAATCATTTAGAATTGAAAAGGCACACTGTCGTCTCTTGTCTGAATATGATTATCATTTTTAAGAGCACTGTAAAAGTCATCTTATCACAGGTAGGACCATTAATTGTTCAGTTATTTTGAAAAGTCATTTCAATCAGGGAATCATGAAATATGATACATACCTTCCTTCATTATTTATTTTAACTAAGACATCTGGAGAGCTGTATTGTCCAGTTCTTTGGGGGTATCCCCTCCTTTGGGTATGGGCAGAACTGCTAAATCAGCTTGTGGTGGTGCCCAGCAAAAGGGGGCTTCTCTGTGCAGGTTGAGGGGAGCTGCAGTGCAAACTGTCTACACTCACCAGGCCATGCTTCCAGGACTGTTTTCAGGAAGACCTTCATCTTTTCCCCATTTACGCAAATGGGAAGTTGGTGATGGACAGGGAAGCCTGGCGTGCTACAGTGCATGGGGTTGTGAAAAGTCAGACATGACTGAGCTATATGGCTCAGCCAAGCAAGTCCCCTCTTCAGGATTCAAAATCTTCTCTGTGAACCATGTCGCAAATTCATGTAGTACAACTATCAGATTCCGTTTCTTTAAAAGGCAGGACAGTATAAAGACAATTGCACATAAATCTAAGTAGGAAATCCCTTTAAACTTGGATCATTTCTCCTACTCTGTCTTTTACAGTTTTCTGGCCCTCACCTCATTTGAGACTATTATCTTGAGACTATAAAGATAATGGGGCTTACCCTGTCCTCTGTCCACAGAATTCTCCCAAACAATAATACTGGAATGGGTTGCCATTCCCTTGTCTAGGGGATCTTCCCAACCCAGAGATGGAGCCTGTGTTTCCTGCATTGCTGGTGGATTTGTTACCATCTGAGCCATCAGGGTAGCCCATAAAGATGATACCCTTTGTCAAATGTGCCCACAGTATTTTACAAAGTTTGCATGGAAGCATCAACCGTTTTTATTGTCAAACAAATTTCACAAATTTACTTAATACTTATTTAAATAATACAATTATTGTAACAAGGACAACTGGCAGCAGTAAAATGGTAGGCAAAAACTGCTTTGGTGTGGTCATCGTAAATGCTCCCAGGGGGAAGAAGTGCTCTGTGTGTGTGTCTCCCGGTCACCTGCTGGCTGGACACAGGTTGATGCTCTTAGGATAGGAGAGAACTTCACCCATCAGCCTGCTGGGCCCTGGAGGCTGGTGAAGGGAGTTGTCCAGTCTGTATTTTATTTTGTTTTGTTCTATTTTACTTTATATTACTTTGTTAGTTACTTAAATATTTTCATTTTAAAAATGTAATTGTTTATTTTGCATTTTATTTTATTACATGAGCTATAATTGATATGTAACGCTGTGCAGATGGTGATTACAGCCATGAAATTAGAAGACGCTTACTCCTTGGAAGGAAAGTTATGACCAACCTAGACAGCCCATTGAAAAGCAGAGACATTACTATGTCAACAAATGTCCATCTAGTCAAGACTATGGTTTTTCCAGTGGTCATGTAAGGATGTCAGAGCTGGACTATAAAGAAAGCTGAGCACTGAAGAATTGATGCTTTTGAACTGTGGTGTTGGAGAAGACTCTTGAGAGTCCCTTGGACTGCAAGGAGATCCAACCAGTCCATAGTAAAGGAGATCAGTCCTGGGTGTTCATTGGAAGGACTGATGCTGAAGCTGAAACTCGAATACTTTGGCCACCTGATGCAAAGAGCTGACTCATTTGAAAAGACCCTGATGCTGGGAAAGATTGAGGGCAGGAAGAGAAGGGGACGACAGAGGATGAGATGGTTTGATGGCCTCACTGACTCAATGGACATGGGTTTGGGTGGATTCTGGGAGTTGGTGATGGACAGGGAGGCCTGGCGTGCTGCGTGGGGTCACAAAGAGTCAGACACGACTGAGCGACTGAACTGAATCATATTAGTTTTAGCTATACAGTGTAATGATTTGATATATATGTACTTGGGAAATGACCACACTAATGTCTGGTTAATATCTGTCACTGCATGTAATTATCATTTTTGTCTAGTGATGGGAGTATTTTTACTTGATAGATGTGTCCCTCTCCTGGCTCCCACTGGCAGGAAGAGGGCAGGGTGAAAGTCTGGTGGCCCGCAGCCTGGCCCCAGAGCCCTGTCATTGGCTTTCTGATGAGTGAAGGAACTTTGGGCAGTGACAAGGAGACGATAAGTTGAAGTTCTTACTGAGGAAAGAAGTCAGATCCCAGGAAGGGTGAATCAGAGCAGAGAGGGTGGTGAAGGAGTGTGCTTTGCTTTCAGCAGGAACTTACCAACTTTATTACTTTAGGAAAAGTTTAAAGGGAGTGGCATTGGAATCTTGTATGATATAACTCAGATGGTCTTATCGTAGAAAAATTTAAGAAAAATTCAACTCAGTAACCCTCGCTCCACCCGCCGCAATTCTTTGTATAAAGGTGCATTCACATTCTTGCCTAAGTTGAGACTATTTCTAAAATAAAGATAATAACCTTTCTCAAATCTGTCTGCAGTATTTTACAAAGTTAGCGTGGGAATATCAACTATTTTTGTTGTCTAACTAAAATTTCAGGAATTTACGTAACATTTACACCGATTCACATTCAGCCTCTTGGGTGTCTGTCCCGTGGGAAGGGTGATGACAGAATTTCCAGGATGCCTCATTCTTCAGGTTTAACTACAGATTTTCTTGTTGTTTTCACTTCATTCCCTCCGCTGTCAAAGATTCTGTTTCCTGAGACACCGTGAAACCTGCCTTTGGTTTGCAGGTTCCGCATCCCCTGCTAGACAGGTGTTTCTGCTGCAAGAGCCCCCAGGGAGCCTCTGTCTCACCCCCTCCCTCACCATCTGTCAGAAGTAGTCTAAACATCATCTTTCATTTAGATCTAAGACATCCATTAGAGATAAGAGATAAAAGATAAGAAAGTTTCATCATTTCAATGTAGTAGATAGGTACAGAGGCAAACTTGGGTAAATACATACATCAATTTCAAAAAAGGATACATTCAGAATGAGTCTGAAAAAACTCAGTTTATTCCAGTATATCTTGCAATAAATCTTAGACTATTGAGGATATTACTGAAATCAGTTTAGAAAACTGAACTATTTCAAAGAGATAAAAGTTAAGAAATTTCTCTTAATTAAATTTTTAGTTAAGTTAAATTTTTTTATTTAAATTTTATTTAAAATTTCTCTTTAAGTTTTTAATTTTATTTTTATTAATTAAATTTTTATTGTGGCCTTTGGCATGAATAATTTTCTCCTTACAATCTAACCTACTTACTATGCAGCATTTTTGGATCTATGGCCATTATTCTGTTTGAGGCTTATTTTATTCTTATGTAAAAATGTTTTGGCAATTTTAAATATTTTTCCATACAGCAAATTCCCACCATCTGTCTGTTTTACATGTGGTATTGAACTCAAACGGGCTCTGTGACAACCTAGAGGGGTGGGATGGGTTGAGAGATGGAAAGGAGGTTCAAGACAGAGGAGACATATGTATACCTATGGCTGATTCATGTTGATATAGGTCAGAAACCTACATAATATTCTAAAGCAATTATCCTTCAATGAAAAATAAAATATTAAACAAATTAAAATATAAATATTTTTCCAGTTTTTCTAAATTTAAACTCATTTTTAGATATGTATAGAGACTGGCTAAGTTGAGGGGTATTAAAATGGACATAAACTTAAGTGAAGATTTTCCTTACTGGTAATATTACACACTTTCAGTACATACATTTCTAGATTTCACCCTCCATCTTGTGCTGTCAGCTGAATGTGAGCTGAGTGAAAAGCATGGACAGCAGTTCTGCAGCATCTCTGAGAGCGCTTTGCTGGACCAGGCCTCCTGGAGGGCCTACGGGTGTTTGTGGGGCCTCAGTCTTGGGTCAGGGGCAGCCCGCTCTTCTCACCCTGTTATCCAGATGCATGTCAAGAAAGCAGAGTTTTCCCATAAATTAGGGATCCTGTTTCATATTACAAATCAAGAGTAATATTGCTTGATATGTATGTTCTGGGAAATGTAACCATTTCATAAACAGAAGCTGTATTGTAAGAATGTATTCATTTTTCTTTACATTGAAGTTTTACCCGTTTCCTTTAAGCTTACAATTCTATGTGCAAAGCCTTAAAAGAAATTTAAAAGAATCCTTTTGGTCTTGTTTCAGTAGTAATTCAAGTGGGCAGTCAATCTTAGGAAAATTTTAGTAGGCTCCATTATTGTAGCAGAACCAACCTAGCCAGTTATTTTCCAGAGCAGTGTAGAACTTTTAGATCCAGTCTGCACAGGTCAAGGAGGAAGACACACATAGTCCCTGAAATGCACTCATTCTTTAGAGGACAGAGAACAAGACTCGTCCATGGTGTGGTTCTGATTTTTCCTGAGGCCACTGACCCCAAGCTGTCCAACTGTTCACTTCCATACACTTTCCTCAAAAAAGTAAAAAAAAAAAAAAAACCTACCATCTCTTCTATCCAGCCAACTCACTCTGTCCCAAAGTTTAGAATTAAAAAAGAAAAAAAAATTCCTATTTCCTTTCCACAGTGCAGCCCTCCCAGGGAAGGTACAATCTTATCTGTCATTTATAATTTGCTAGAAAGAACCAGGGAGCTCTCGAACCAAAGGCAGCCCCCTGAGAGGGCAGGGAGAACCTGACCTACCCAGTCTGGTTAAGAGGAAGACATGCACCTTGGGGAAGGCAGAGGCCCTGGAAGAACAGAGATGTCAGAGTTTAACTGTGCTTCTTGGGGCCACATGGGAGCCAAGGCCCAGGTTTTTTGAAGACTCCCCTCCATCGCTGGCCTCTGTCTTTCAGGTCTGAGGCTTGTGAGTTGGCGTGGCTGGGTAGAAAGAGGAGGATGCTTCTGCCTCAGGAGTGGGGCACACTTTGCAAAACTCAGAAGATATTCAAAGGTTCAGCTGGTCACAGGCACTGAGTCCAGAGGCAGGAAGTGCCTGGTGTTGGCAGAAATACTGGACCAGGCTTGAGGGAGATGCACTAGCTGGTCCTAGTGCTGGGGGCTCAGTGGGCGTATCCTCTGGGCCTTGAGTAGAAGACTAGACCACTGAGTTCATGAAAGCGCTCAGACAGCTTCCACCACGTGGACTGAAGCTGATACTAAAGTCTGACGTCTACACACCATTTCAGTTTCATAAGTTGCCACTGTGTCCTCAGGTGGTACAGTGGTGAAGAATCCACCTGCCAATGCAGGAGACATAAGAGATGCAGGTTCAATCTCTGAATTGGGAAGATCCCTTCAAGGAGGGCATGGCAACCCACTCCAGTATTCTTGCCTGCAAAATCCCATGGACAGAGGAGCCTGCCTGGCCATAGTCCATGGGGTTGCAAAGAGTCAGACAGGAGTGAACATATGAGCACATGTGCTGTGATTCATGGGGTCCCAAAGAGTCGGACACGACTGAGCGACTGAACTGAACTGAACTACAAGCAGCAGCCACTTATGAAATATAATTGCATATTGATAGTGCCAGTTCAAGGGTTAAGAGAAAAGCATTTAACTGGCCAAGTGTCCTGCCAGCTAAGCTTTCAGCTGGTTTTACTTTGTCCCTGGTTTCTAGAAAATTATTTCTCTTCCTTTTCCAGATTATCCACTGCTCCATATGAGTCAGTGCTTGCAAAGGCTCTCAAGCTCCAGTAAGAATCTAACTTATCAAAGAAACTATGTACCCAGGAGTTCAGTTCACTGAGATCCAACAAGTTCTATTTGAGTCCAGTGTGTATGATCCCTTGCACCACCCAAGTGCCACTGTCTCCAGCCCTCTGTAGGCCTCCATCCACCTCATCGAGGCCCAGTGGGATGCAGGCAGCTTGCCCTTGGGGTGTTGGTTCTGCTGCCCAGCACTGGGGTCCTAGCATTCCTCCCCCTCCTCCTGGGGGCTCGGCTGGGTGAAAAAAGCCAGCCTGTCTTCCTGGGGAGAAAGCGGGCCCTCCCCAGGGGAGAGGCAAGTGGGCATCCTGTTGAGCTCCAGGGATGTCCAGCCACACTGGTGTGGCTTGTCTCCTCCTGGTCCCGGGGTCTCCCTGCACTTTGCCACCAGCAGCATCACCTGCAGTTCGTGGCCCCGGGTGCTTCTAGGAGCACCTTCCTCTCGGGTCCTGGGTGTGACCAATCAGGATTGCATTTGTCTCTGGGGCTCTGGTTTGGGGGCCCTGCTACTCCACTTGGACTGGACTCTGCCTATTTGTGCAGAGGGGCAAGGCCCTATGCCCTCCTTGTGCCTCAGAGGGTAGGACACCAACACACAGTCCTTTCCCATCCAGGCTCAGATGCAGTTATGTCTCTGCCCCCAATGTCCAGACCTCCAGAGAGCTCCCCATTTCTGTCGTATTAAACACCAACATTCAGTTCATGCCAGCCAATAGGTGGAAGCGACACAAGTGTCCTTTGGAGATGAATGCATGAATAAGATATAGCCCATGCCCTCAGTGAACCATGACTCAGTCTTAAAAAGGAAGGGAATTCTGACCTCAGCTGTGACGTAAGTGAACCATGAGGATATGATGTGAGTCAGTAACAAAAAGACAAATACCGCGTGAATCTTCCTACAGGAGGTCCCCGGAGGAGTGTGAGTTACAGAGACAGGAAGGAGAGTGGAGGGGGCTGGGGGCTGAGGGGAGGGGAAAGTGGAGTGTTTGTGTTTAGTGGGGACAGAGTTTTGATTTGGGAAGGTGAAAAAGTTCTGGAGGTTGGTTATACAATAACATTAATAGACCTGACACTACTGATTGCACACTTAAAAATGTTTAACATGGTTAATGTTATGTGTGTGTGTGTGTGCACTAAGTCGCTTCAGTCGTGTCCCACTCTTGGTGACCCTATGGCCTGTACCCCTCCAGGCTCCTCTGTCCATGGGGATTCTCCAGGCAAGAAGACTGGAGTTGGGTGCCATGCCCTCCTCCAGGGAATCTTCTGACCCAGGGATTGAACCTGTGCTAGGCGGGTTCTTTACCACTAGCACCACCTGGGAAGCCCTATGTTATGTGTATTTTACCATAATTTAGAAAAACAACCCTTGTCAAACCTTGCTTATCATATCCTCATTAGCTGGTATCTCTGGGGGCTGTTATGTGCTGCATGGAGTGGGATCCTTCCATGTGTTAATACCTCTGTGTAGTTGGTGACCGGACCCTCACACAGAGACGGGTCAAACATCTCGTCGAGACTGTGCTACTGGCTCCCCATGGCCAGAAGTGCGAGCCTAGGTGTAAGATTCCAGGACCAGCTCTCCAGGCTCCCGGGACCTCGCTGAACCCCCAGACCATGTTTCTTTCTTTCGTCTCTGTGTGGCTGGAACCTCAACTCTGCTTGCCTCTGTCTGTGCCACGTCTGAGATGAGTGAGTCTCTTCCTCCATTTACACGAGTGGTCAGTGTCCAGGCGGCACTTGGAGGGCAGCTCAGTGGGATGGGGCCCGCCGTGGAGAGTAAGTGGATGGTGAGCACAGAGGGGTAAAGGATGCCCTTTTTCACTGAAATGAAGAAAAATTCTTGTACAATGGATGGAGTAGTCTCTCCACAAGAAATGGCTGTTGGCTATTTTTGAGGATATTGATGTAACATTCCTGTGGGGGGAAATGGGTTTTTGGATGTTTCATCAGGACCAGGGGCTTCCCAGGTGGCTCAGCAGTAAAGAATCCGCCTGCCAATGCATGAGACATAGGAGACCTGGGTTTGATCCCTGGGATAGGAAGATCCCCTGGAGAGGAAATGGCAACCCACTCCAGTATTCTTGCCTGGAGAATCCCCTGGACAGAGGAGCCTGGCAGGTTACAGTCTATGGGGTCACAAAGAGTTGGACATGACTGAGTGACTGAGCACGTTAGAACCAGATATACTCATTGCCATGTGATACTAGTTCAGGAACTGAAACTGCCCTGGAGGCCAAAAGTGCTCCCCTTCCTCTGATGGCCCCAGAGGAGAGGCAGCTGAGTGGTCTGATGTGCTCAGTTGGTATAATATTTGGGGGGAATTTCTTAGCTTGGCTGAATCTTCCTTTCCAAATACCTGCTCAGATTCCTGGTGGGAGGATTAACGAGGTGACTAAAGGAAGAGCCTTGAGTGTCTTAGGCACAGAGTCAGTGTGGGAGGAGAGCCTGCGTCACAGCCCAGCCCTGCAGCCTTCATGATCATAGGCACAGTGACCTCACATGCTCTTTGGTTCAAGTTTTATGACAAGAAAACCTTGGGGATCCCAAAGCCACCTTCTCTGCCTGACAGCTATTTGTGGAGTACACTCCAATTTGTCTTTTAATAATTCCCCAGTGTTGTCATCTACTTCTCATGTCATTTCAAAATGCTTGTTAAAAATGGAAAGCAGACAAGTGTGGAAATAAACCCACTGGTGTGTTCCAAGATTTGGAAGAAATCCATAGGTAAGGAGATCTGTTTTTAAGTGATTGGACCAGTATTGAAGTCAAGGTGTCATAGAACAGCAGCCATGGGAGATGGTCTTTTCCTTCATAAACATTTAACAGCTTCGTTGATCAGCAGTTAGTGCATTTTATGAGGCTGCTTGAGGAGTTCTCTGATCCTGATCTAGAGCCATGCCCCTGCACCAGGCTGGGTGGCTTACAGGTGCTATTCTGTTCTGCCCCTCCTGGAGCTGGCAGCAGGGCTGGGCTGCAGGCTGGGGGCAGAGTTCATCCCTGGAGTTTTAGGGTGTGACCTACATGGGAGGTGGAAGGCAGGGACTGGCAGGCACCTCAGGCACAGACAGAAATGTCGATGGGGTGGGGAGTTGTTTGGTACATGTGTCCTGCTGACAATGTGTGACATTTTTAATGGGTACCCAGGACACTCTGTCTGGGCTCCCAGCCTGCTGGGGACAGAGCGGGGTGGCCCTGCGGGAGCTGCTCCTCCCTGGAGAGATGAGGTGTGGTCATGTGTCTTCCGGGTCCAAGCATATAGTCGACAACTATCTTCTTAGTATGTTCATTTTACTTGAAGTGGAAAATTTAGATGCTTAACTTGCTTTTCCGCATTAAGACTAAGATGTTCAGTTTTTCAGTTTTAAATTCATGGAGTGATACAGAGAAGTGTGAAGTATTTTCTAAATGCTACTAGATATTCTTAGTCCATTTTGCTTAAAAATAAACTATACGTACATGCCACAGGGTGTAATGCATAGATGTCTTATTTTACATTGGCAGAGATCTTTGCCAGATTGAAAATTAAGTTTTTGAATAATATACTATTTATACTATGATCATTCCCTTATTTATACTATGATCATTCCCTTACAAAAGTGTAATCTGCAGGCAGGATTTGTCTCTTACCACACTTTGTTTTCTTAATTTAATAATGTCCATAATAATAGCTTAAAAATACCAAAATTGTGCTTATAGTTGACATGTGTATGAACTATACTCTTGCGTATTTCACCTCACTTAATCACATGGTTTGTCTTTTCGTTTCATAATTAAGTGTCTTCCTTTTCACCTCTAATAGAGTATAAGATTCTTAAGATCTGGGACCATGAATTATAGGATGATTTATGTCACAGATCACCTAGAAAATGCTTTGTATATGGCAAGCTTCTAATACCCATTTATGGAATGCTTGACATTTTATTTAGAATTTTATATCCCTGGTAGCTCAGCTGGTAAAGAATCCACCTGCAATGTAGGAGACCCATTTGATCCCTGGGTTGGGAAGATCCCCTGGAGGAGGGCATGGCAACCCACTCCAGTGTTGTTGCCTGGAAAGTCCCATGGACAGAGGAGTCTGGCAGGCTATGGTCCATGGGATCGCAAAGAGTGGGACACGACTGAGCCACTGCGCACATACACATGCAGACTTCTTTTGGGTGGTTTGCAGTTCTCATGTGTAATGCTTCCCTGCTGGAAGAGGGGTGAGTCACCCCTCTGTAACCCCTGGGAATTGAGGCCCAGGGAGGTGAAGTGACTCACAATCCACTGAGCCAGTTGTTGAGGGAGTTGTTGGAGCAAAATCAGAGCTACGGGCTCCAGAGCCCCACTCCCCACTCTACTGCCTCTTGGGGTCAGTACCACAAAAGGGCAAAACCTTTCCAACTCGGGGAGCAGCATCCGCTGACTCCTCTGTGCTCCGCTGGCCTTGTGCTGACATCAGTTCCTCCACGCTTTGCCCATCTGCCCCAGGAACTGTCCACTCAGGCGGGTAGTCTGCACAACCGTCCGCGTTTGACCCGGGCAGCCCCGGTCCCCTGCTCTCCTGTTGTCCACTCCTGGCGCCTGGTGAGCTTGGGGGGCTTCCTGGGGCCTGGACCCCCGCTTTGTGGCCATCACTAGGACATCCTCTGTGCTGAGCACCCTACTGGATGAATCTGTCCTTGCAAAGGTAGTAGTGTTGACTTCAGACAGGCCTCCTGGGGAGGAAGTGCCTCAGAACGACCCTGGGGGCAGCGCTGGGGCTCAGGCTCAGGGCGTGGTCCTCTCCCTGCTGTCCGGGATGTCGGCTCTGGGTGTTACCTCTGTGCATGTGGGCATGAAATCCAATCATCAGTATCTACAAAACGCACAGGCTTAGGTCCTGTCAGGGTTTCCAGCCATGTTCAAACCCCAAGTTGACATTTTTTGTTTGTTTCAGGAACCTTAAGATCATAAAATTAAATAGCAGCAAAAGGGGGTGATTTTGAGACATCATTGTGTCATTTTATGGGCGATGCAGAGGGGTCATGGCCAGCCTGGGTTCACACAGTCCCCCAGTTCACCACAACTCTGGAACTTTCTGGCACCTTCTCTATAATGTCCAACATGCAGGGAGATTCCACAAGGACAGCCTGCAAAATCCCATGTGAGGGAATTAGGGCCTGCAGGACTACAGGACGTGACAGGGAAACCCTGTGGTAGCCAGCAGATGAGGGCAATGAGGCCTCAGAATACTTCGTTATCTCTCTGGAATGTGTAGTATGAGGAGATATTTGTACATGGTGGTGCCACTGCCAGAGCATTGAACCTGTTTCTTTTTCTCCTTGTCATAATCCTAGTTTGTCAGGTATCAAGACTTCCGTCTCATGCAACTTCTAATTTTGAGGGTTTTTTATGCAACGTTATTTTTAAAATAGGAAATTAAGTTATTTCTCTGCACCCTTGAGCAGGAAACAATGACTTAAAATGCACATCACAAGTTATGGAAATACAACTGAGAAGCTGTGTGCATAAAGAGATCAAGGTCCTTTTGTTAATTTGTGGAGAACCCTTGAACCCACGGGCACTTTGCTGTTGTGCTGGCAGACAGGTGCACTTCTGGGTGATGTCAATACACACTTTCATTTCCAACAAGCAAGATAAAGATGAAAAATGTGAATGCTGAAATTTTAGATTTTCCTCACAAATTTCCAATTCTGTGAGACTTCCTTGCTGAATTGGATCGAATGAATGAATTGTATCAGAATCTTTCCTTGACCTGTTATGCTGTTCACAGTGGGACGGGTACTCACACAACACCCTTTTGTCTGATCTGCATCATGAAGATCTTATCCATCATTATCTGAAGTCTAGGCCAGGGGATGGCAAACTGTGGCCAACAGGCTGGATCCCATTTTGGTACAGCCTGCAGTCTAAGAATGTTTGTTAAATTTTCAGTGAGTTTTAAACAAAGAAAAGGAGAGTAATATTTTGTGACATATGAAAAATATATGAAATTCAAAGCTCAGTGTCTATAAAGGAAATTTTATGGGAACACAAGTCATTCATTTCCATATGGTTCTCATGCTCTGAAGTCAGGGGAGTAATTGCAGCAGAGACTAAATGGAGCCCCAGATGCTTACTTCCTGGCTTTTTTGGAGAATGCTCACTCACCCCTGATCTGGTCCATCAGTTAAGGAGCAAAGTACAATGTGTAGCATTTGCCCATTTTCCACTGTGAAGACAAGACAGCCTGGCCATGACCAGCTACCTACACGGGTCTGAACACCGAGTTGGAGGCCCACCATCCTCAGTGGCTACAGTTCTGCAAACAACCTCGATGGCAGAGATAACTAAATAATTGGGGGGGGGTAAGTGCTGATTGCTTCTTATCCTTATTTCTAATGTAATTTATTTAATCATAAGTTGATATAACTCAGTTTTTTAAACTATCTGCTCATTTCATCCATTTATTTGACTATGCCAGGTCTCAGTTGGGGCATGTGGGATCTGGTTCTTGACCGTGGATCTAACCTGGGCCCCTGCATTGGGAGTGTGGCATCTTAGCCACTGGGCCACCAGCAAAGTCCCAGCATATCACTTAATTTTTAATAAAGAGCATGTGCCTACAAAATTAACAGTTGGAGGCAACCCCAGAAAGGGGCGCCCCCAGATGGAAGGAGGCCAGGTAGATGTTTGGCTCCTTCTACCTGGGGTCCTTCATGGGTGAATGATCTCCTGAGGTGGATCTTTAGGGATGAGGCAGAGAGGCCAGTACATAAGAGGGGAGAGCTCTCTGTAGAGGAAAACGTGATGATGAGTGGTAGTCTACAAATTCAAGGTCCTGGACTGAAACATGGCGGGTGGAGGCTGGGGGCTGCTGGATGCAACCCAAACCAGAGCCTTGAGTAGGAGCCTTGGTTGGTGTGTATTTGAAGCCAAGATATTCTTTTCCTTTGCCTTAACTTAACAGATACACCGTGTCAGTTTGTGGAGCAATCCTGCATGCATGTGACCCCAGTGGACGTCCACAGCTTGTTTCCTTGCTCTGTCTCTGCCGCTGAGGGGCAGGACCTCTGGCCATGTCAGCCTGCCAGCCTCCAGCATTTGCTGGTGTCCTGCTCTTATGAAAAGAAACCAAGCATTTTTTCCCCAAGGATAAGAAAGCTCCAGGAAAGCTGAGTTGGAGGCTATGCCTTTGTCAGAGCTGGTGGGCAAAGGATGACCCTGGTGTAGGTTACAGATCATCTGCCCTGAGATGCCGTGGGCTTTGACAGGGAAGCTGAGAAATCCACGGTCTATTGTTAAAGCAGCTTTCCCGGGAAGACACACGTGCTGAGGCCATCTTAGAAAAAACCCAGAAAAGGCAGGGTCTTTTCTGCCAAGGCCAGGCTTGGAAGGGGGCTGAAGGGAAAGGACCATGGTGAGGTCCAACTGTCCCTGCTCCTCAGGAAGGACTCTCACCACCTGAAACTTACCAAACCTGAGCAGTAGTCACATGGCTTCCATGTACATGCTAGGTGACCAGACCTACTCCAATGACATGAAACCAGGGCTGTGCAGGCCTCGGGGTGTCCAAGGAGGCTCTCAGAGCCGGTTGGTCATGGCTGTGCAGACTCTGACCTCACCAGGAAGTCTGTCCCCCAACCTGGGCAGGGAACAGGACCTGAAGTCCGTCCTGGGCACTGTCCACTGTCAACTTAGTGGCCACTTGGGTGGGTGGAAGTTCTTCCTCCTGCCTCACTCCCTTGTGGTCCTGGAGGGGAGTCCCACAGAGGGGGACAGCCTGGCAGCCTGAAGTGTCAACAAAGGCCTCTGTGACATCATCCACCCCTCCCAGGACTGGTGTCCAGGTCCCAGCAGACTACCAACAGCTTTGAAACAGAACATGACCCTTGAAGCTTCCAGGACTTAAATCCTCCTTGGGGACCTGGTCGTTATCTAAAACACCATGTAAATATGGCATTATTCTGATACATCTTTTGTTTCCTTTGCTAACATGTTAATGTTTGTGAAATAATGGCAACTCTTAGACTATTCCCCTTGAAAGTTACTTCTTTTCCCTAGGTGTCCCGGAATAGACAAAATGCAATGATAATTCTATATTTTGGTGATACCACATTCAGATTTCAAAAGCTAGTAACAGAATTGAGCCAGTGTAGGGCAGAGGAGCTTGGAGGGCTAAAGTCCTTGAGGTCACAAAGAGTCGGGCACAACTGAACGAGTGTGCGCACGCACACACACACACACGGCATAACTTCTTACTGTAACCTTTTCTATTTTATAAGTTAAAAAAAGATGGATAAAGGGAATTAATTGATCTCAATGTGGTTTATGTGTATTGACATCAGCAAAGCCCAACAGTAAATTCAACTGATGCATCTTAGCTGAGTTTATTTTTCAACATTATTGCTAGTTGCACTTTTAAGTGGTTTCTGTAAATTTTCAGTGTAACTTTCTGTTCAGTGTAAGGGGGAGCACTGTAGGCAAATTGTTATGAGAATGTAGAGAAGTGTGTAGTTTTGTTTGTTTAAAATCTTTTTCTTATTAATAGGTCAGAGTCAAGCTGAAAAGCATGTTAAGTTTTAAGGGTCATCAACAAGTTCCATGTTGCTTTGCTGAGAGCTGAGTAGACGTAGACAAGGCTGTGAGATTGGATGGTGGATGCTCAACCCGAGGGGAGGTTCCAGACACCAACCTGGGCCTTTTGCTTCTTCATTTCTGTTTTTATTTGAAAGAAGCAATGGGCAAGGACTTGTGGTTGTCAGAACTGGGGGTGGGAGGACGGGCAGGGCTACTCACTGAACCAGCTAGGAGCAGCTAAGGGCAGGCCAGGTGGGGAGCTGGGGGAAATCCTCAGTGCAACCCCATGCACAGGATGGAATGAAGTAGTCCCCAGCCCAGCACATCCCTGGTAAGCTCTGCCTTCAAGAGGGAGCCACCGCCTCCCTGAGTCTGGAAGCAAGTCCTGGCTGGGGGTGGGGTGCGGGGGGCTGGCTGCCGTGGGGCTGGAGGAAGAGACAGGTGCGAGGTGGGCTTGTATCCTGAACACACCGCATGCCAGATGCCTTGCTCACTGTATTTTATGTGCTGCGCCCCTCACTGGGGGGAGACAGCCCTGGTGCTCTCTCCAGGGAGGAATCCGAGCTGCAGGGGGACAGCTGGTATGGGGCCAATCTGGGACCCAGGTGACCCCCACCCTAGCACCCACACTCCTTTGTGGGGTGCTGTCTAAATTGAGGCTCTCTCATGGGCCTCAGGTTTGCATCTGCTGTGGGCTAATGCGACAGAGCAGCATGTCAGCTGTCAGTCCTGAGCTGCTTTATTCAGAAGGGCACAGGTCTTGAAGTTCTTTCCAACCCTGCTCACTGGGATGGCAGCCCCCCACCAGGCACCACTGTTCCCCTCCTTGGAAGCGGCCCCCTCCCCAGCGCGCCCCACTGGGCAGGAGGGTGAGTCCTGAGAGGTCGCTGTGGACGGCCTGGCATGTTGGAAGCTTGGATTTCAGGAACTTCCCCTTTTTCTCTTGGAAGAAAAACCAAGCAGAGTATCAAACAGAGTAGGCTCTGGTTACTTGAGGGAGGCGCTCGCCTGCTGGAGAGGGCGGTTCCTGTTTGGGGAGCTATCTGAGTTTCTGCTGCGTTTTTCTTATGATGCTTGGGAAGTCAAAGCCTTCTTGTTCAGCCAGCCTGAAGTGTTCTGGCTGGGAGGGTGGGACTGGTTGGGGCTGGGAGAGCCTGAGTCCGGATGGTAGCCAGCAGAGCTCAAAGCAGGGGTGCTGGCATCCCGGGGCCGGGTGGCCAGCCTGCGCTTGTCCTTGCAGATCCCGAGGGCTGGACCGTCAGGGCTGCCTGTGTCTGGCCGTGATCTCCTTTTGTGCTGTGCTGTCCGGTCTTTCTCTTAAAGAGGGGCTCCCAGTCAGCAGGCCCTCCAACCAGACTCTGCCCCTGGGCCAGTGGTTTGGCAGCCTGGGAGCAGTCCTGGGTGATGGGCTGAGGGACAACTTTCTGAGGTGAAACATCAAATACTCACTTTCAAGCACTTGGCTTGAGGGGATATGATTGCTCCCTGGAAATCACAGACTTGCAATAAAAATTCTGACGTCCACTTCAGCTTTTCGATCTGCTTTTTGGGCTGGGGGCTAAAGACAGGACCAAGACAGATACCCTCAGAGGCGGGAGGAGTGGGAAGGTGGTGGGCTAGTCCAGTGACACAAGAGAGAGCACCGCCCACCCCCCTTCCCTTTCCACAAGTGGATGAGACTCTGGGGGCCCCCGGCCAGTGCCAGGTGGATGCACCGTGCAGCCCTTTGTTTAACATGATGCTTTCCCGCTGTTCTGATTTGAACTCTGGATGTCAGGGTGCTTGGGGAGCAGGCCGGGCTGGCCCCTCAGCTCTGTGCCCAATGGCAGGTCTGAAGGTGACAGTCACACAGACCAGGATGGGCTGATCCAGCAGAGCGAGCGCAGACGCAGAGCGAGCGAGGAGGCTCCCGCCCAGCTCAGGTTTCCAGGCCCAGGGATCGGCTGAGGGGCCCAGGCCCTATTTTGAGAAACAGTTCACAGGAAGGTTATCAAGTGTCATATTTTCAAAGGAGAATTAAAGGCACCCAGCTCTTAGCTCTGAGCCCAGGAAAGCTCCCTATTGAAGGAGAATGACCCTCAGCCTCTATTCCTGCCTGTGTTTTCCTGTCTTCATTCTCTGCTATCTTAACTGAAGGTGTCTCTGGAAATAAAATAATGTCAGCCTAAAGAAAGTGCTATTTCCTTGCATTGTAGGCCGTGAGAATTCTGTTTAAGAGGCAGACAGAAGGTGACTACATCTGAGGTAGAAGAGACATGCTTTAAAGGTTTTTATAGCAAATCTGCAGCTTGTTGGCAGGAACCTCCTGTTGATAATGAAGTAGTGCAGACTCAGGTCCAGAAATCAGATGTTCTCTGGGAGACCTCAGGTGAGGGGCATCGAAACCATAGTTCATGAGTTATTGGCGTCCAGTGAAGGGGTTCATTTTCCTGAGAAATTCTGAGGGCTCTGTCCCATCCCAGTCAATTACTGGCTGTGCTGAAAGCTGGCTCATCAGATTTCACTGCTTTTCAGTTATTTACAAAAGTAAGTAGAAATGGAGCAGGCTTATCAGCAAGTCGTGGGATGCATTTCAGTGTGTGGTGTCCCAGCTCACTTCTTGCTCTGCTGTTTTTATCTCAGGATTCCCACTGAGTTTCGCTTTGTTTTTTTCACACTTTACTGGGAGGAACTTAATACTGTCCTGCTCCTTTTTTCCCACCGAAGGAAAAAAACATACTGTGTGGCTTGTTGAAAGCCAATCACTGGCTGCCTGTCACGGAAGGCATGTTGGTATTCCTTGCCCCTTGCCAACTCCGTTAGTGAATCCGGAGGAAAACTATAGGTTTCATCACAGGTCTTTTGAGATAAAATCAATGCTAATTTTACCAGCATGTGTTCTTGGAGGCTGGTGTGAGATCAAGTGGTTTTCTGTCGCTGCAGGTAATTTGATGTTCTGTGTAATCTGCCTAATGTTCTTTAGCCATAAAGAGTTTTTTTCTTAACTAATGTTTGTAAACGTTCATTCTGCATATTCAGTAACTGAATTTGGTAGCTCTTGTGTAATAGACTATTTGAGGTTTCCATAGTGATGTGGTGTCTAATTTGCCCCTGGTCATCTCTGTAATTATCTGTTACAAATCTCCTTAATCAGTGAACTTGCACACAAACCTCCCTGGTCGGTTTCACAGGGTATGGCTACTAGTAGCCAGACAGCCCAGGAAGACATTTAATAAGCATGTAGGAGAAAGTCATAAGAACCTCTGCTCGTCATTTTCTTTGGGAAATAAGAGGAGGCACACCACCAGACCTCGGTCTGGGGATGCGCTGAGTGGTGCCAGGCTGCTGCTGGGCTCTGCAGGGTCCAGACCTCAGTGTGGCTCCTCCCTGGTCCTGTCAGAACCACAGCTGAGGGGTGCTGGTGAATTCCAACTTTTGCCCTCTGCCTTGCGCTCCTCTGGAGAAAGGGGGAGAAAAGAACTAGGTTTCTGTGATAGTCGTTTACCTTTCTCTTTTACTCCTCTCTCTTTCTCATTTTTGACCCATTTCCTTTTTTTTTTTTTTTTACGAAGAAAACGATGAAGATGAGGATGTACAGCCTGTTTGTGGGACAGGTTGGACCCATGGGTATCATTTCGTTTCCATCATTCAGTGCACATCAGATCTCTGCCACCCCCTCATTCTAGACTGCGTTTCAGGCAGGTCCCATCACCCTTAGCCTTTGTCATCCACCAGAACAGTCTCATTTCTCAGATGTTATGGAATTCAGTTTCATATCCTTTCCCCCCCAGCCTCCCTACTCACGATGGTACTGCTGCGGGGGGGTCTACTGCCCTACCAGGCTCCTTGGGCGCGGGTACTGCTTCTGTGGCCCATGTGGGGGTCAGGCAGGAAGGGAAAGAGCCGGCAGTGGTCCCTCCCGGGTGCTTTGCGCCCTCTCCTCGCTGCCAGGTCCATGAGCCCTTGGGTGCAGGAGGCCCCCAGATGCCCTGTCCCACCATGGGGTCCACCTGTGAATGTCCAGGGACATGGCTCTTCAGCTCCTGCTCTGGGAGCCCTGCAGCGTTTTCAGTCCCAGCCCTGGTGGGCGGCCTTCATGGACAGGCTCCTCCCAGGCCTCCAGGTAGCCAAGCCCTGCAGCATCCGCCCTCCTCAGAACCGAGAATCCAGTCCCTGGGCCTGGACCGGCGGGCCTGCAGGTTGCCCTCTGCTGACCCTCTCTGTTGCCTCTGACCTGGTAGCTCCAGCCAGCCCCTCTCCCAATCTTTCGAGGCAGCAAACAGGCATCATGTTTGGTTCCTGAACTTCCCCAGTTCCAGGGACCCCCATCCCACACTCTGAGCAGCCCCAGGCCTGTAGTCCCACAGCTCCACGTGCACTGGCCTCCAGCCCAGCCTGGCGGGTGCCTCTCTGGTCTGGAGGCAGATACCCAGGCACCCTGTGGGGGCACAATGATGTCCACGTTGGCTGTGGAAACCCTTCATTTCCTGTTGACCTCTAGCCTTCACTGTGATGTGCTTGGGGGGACGCAAGTGGGTTTTCCTCTGCACAGGACCTGCAGGGGGACGAGAGGGTGGGGTCCTTGTTTCTGTGTGAGGACAAGATGGCCCTGTCCCGCTGTGCTGGGGTTGAGAAGAGCAAGTCACTGCATCTTTGCAGGAGCCTGTTCTCCCTGTTTTCGGAGCAGGACATGGAGGTGCAGGAGGCTGAGGACATGCTGTGCCAGTCACGTGGTGAACCGTGGTGTGGAGACGTGAGCCTGGGTGCGTGCACCTCTCCCTGTCACTCCTCTGGGGTCCTGTGTCCCCCTCATCCTTTGACTCCCACCCTTACCCTGGCCTAGGCCCAGGCCCGCAGTCAAGTCCTGTGGCCCTCCTGCATGACCTCACTCCTGCACTCACTGATGAGGGACTCATGGGTGGGACAGTCTGGATGGAAGAGCCTGGCCTGTATGCAGGGCACTGGGGTTCAGGTGACCCCAGCCTGGCTGACCTGGGAGTGGGGCAGAGGTAGCCCTGGGATGGAGGCATCGCAGGTGGAGAAGTCTGGGGTTCACTCAGCAGGCGGGGGAGACCACAGAGCAGTTTGCACCAGGGGGATGGTTGGATGGAGTTGTCCTGAAGAAGAGTCACTTCAGCTGTGGAGACGGGACTCAGGAGGGGGTGGGCAGGTGAAGGAGGAGATCCTTTAGCGTCTACAGTAAGAGGAATGACTGTAGTCTGACCATGAGAGGACAGCGGCCCCAGTAACGATGGGTCAGGAGACAGAGAGTGGTGGAGGTGGAACTTGATGCAGCCTTTGGAAGAGGAAAAGGAGGAGGGATAGAAGAATGAGGAGCAAGGAGAAGAAGGAGGAAGGAGAGAAGAGGGGGAGGAGACGACAATGCAGTGGAAAATACTGAAGCACTGGCTGAAATGGAGAGGCGGCAGAGGCAGTGATGCTTGGAGGAGCTCTCTGTCGGGCTTGTGAGGGTCTGGAAACCAGCAGACTTTCACAGTCTCTGGAGATGGTGGCAATAAGGTGCTGGCGGGGTGTGGATGCGGACTCTCTGCAGTGAGGAAGTTTGGAGGACACTGGCATCTTACTCGAGGCGGGGGGGAGGGGTGGTCCTAGGGGCAGCACACTCCTTGCTTCCTTGGGGCTCTGCTGGACTGGCCATGCCTCCCCCAAGGGGGAGGGAGGTCAACCAGAACTCCAGGAGCTGCCTGCCGGGAAACGGGAAACTCAGGTGACATTGCAACTCAGGCAGAGCAGACTGTGGGGTCTGAGGGTGGGGAGGGTGTTGTTCTGGCAGCCAGATCCCTTCATCCCAAGTCTGCCACACCCTCCCTGGGGCCCTCTGGCCCTTGACTTGGATGCGAGCCTAGGGCACTGCAGCGTCGTGGGCGTGTCTGCCTGCCACCTTATCTGTTTGGCAGCCTTGTCTGTCGTCCTGGGATGGTGATATTTGGCAGAAACTGAATATGGCCTTCAAGCCTGAGAAGCCACACTACTGCTGCAGGAACACAGCAACTCTCTGATCACCAAGCTTTTGAGGCAAAGGAAAAATAGACTCGTCAGCCCAAGAAGGTGCTGAATCGTGCCTGGGAGATGGCAAGAGTTGTCTTGGGCAAATTCAATGAGTGCCTGGTTGCACAAGGTTGGTTAGCTTCGGTGAAGGTCTGACTTGTCTCTTGAAGCATAATTACACTTCCACCTGTGGGACCGACCACCTGTGATGTCCACACTGGCAACTCCAAGGAGGTGGTGGGCGTGCTTTGTCAGAAAGGAGCGAGGAGCTGCCGGCCATCCTTGGCTATGAAGACATAGCTCTGCTCTTCCTGCCTGATAGCACGTCCTTTGCAGATTTTGGTTTTTTCTTTTTCCTGTATTAGAATTAGAAGGTCTGAGCTTTTGACCAAGTGAACCAAGGTGAATTGTGGTTTTGTTCCTGGCGGGGCGCGCAGTGGGAATATCTCAGCCGGCAGGTGCAACACTGCAGGCTTGTTTGGTAGGAAGCCTTGCATCTTTATTAATAAGTCACAGGCTGGTCGGATCAGAGGCCTCTGTGTGTTCTCACGGTTCTGCTTCGTCTCCAAGCTCCCATCCAGGGAAATTCCAGGGACAGGCTTGCCTTGAGCAGCTGGGCCTGTGTTGGCTGGGAGATAAGGTGCCCCCTGCTCCTTGTAAAGGGGCAAAGCGAGGTCTCCAGGTGAGGGCAGCACAGCTTGGGATGTGTGCAAATATCGCCAGGTGGTTTGGGAACCAGTAAGTTTTCACCTCTGGTCTGTTTCCTTTCATTTGATAAGAATGTTCAAACTGCAGTGAATTAGTGCAGCCTATTTTTTGGAAGGGGAGATCCTTTTTCTATAAACGTTCAGAATGCAGTAACTCTTTATCTGATCCTTGAAGCAGGAGCTGCTCTGCTCAGCTTCATCTAGAAGTCTTTGCCGACAGCTAAGTGATCCACACCCATGGGCTCTTTCTTAACTTACTCGAAGTTGGGTAATAGCTGTGGGACTCGGCTCTCAAATGTTCCTCTTTGAATATGAACGTGATGTGTGCTGAGATAGCCACATTCCCATGCACAGCCCACAAGGTGAGTTTGCTGTGTGTTATGGATAGCTTTTGCTATTGTATCTTGGAGAACCCCATCAAGAAAGCTAATCATTTAATGTTCAATTACTGAAAGCTCCTTCAACCCCAGGTCACAGTGGTGAAAGTCTATTGTGAGTAGGGTTTCTTGGTTGGTTTTGAATGTATCTGCTGCACAAATGAGCTTTCACTGGGCACCTGCAGGAGTTAGCTTCTCCTCTGCCCTCATGGAGTCAGGAGGCTTGTTTTTGTTTTTGCCCCAAAGAATGACAGTAAAAGCCGATATAACCACTATGGACACCAAGTGCCCTGTAAGGAACTTCATGAGTCATCTCCTTTAATCCTCATGGGAACCCCATAATAAACACTGAAAGCATTCTGCATTTGGCTCCTGGGGAAACTGAGGCTGACAAGTTACAGTACTTTCCCAGACTGAGTTGTCTGCTGGAGGACGCACAGCTGGCGATATTGTTACCAGATTTGAATTCACTTCTTTCTGACTCCAGAGAGAATCACTGAGGCTGGAGATGCTCTGCAGCTGTGAAAGGCTGTTCTGGGGCAGAATTCCAAAGGACAATATCTCTCCGTTGCCCTGAAAAGCAGTGTTTTTATGAGAAGCCCGCTTCCCTCTGTCTCCTGGGACGTGGGTATTCCTCTCTTTATATCGTCTTTCTCCAAGCTGTAGCTCGAAGATGCCTCTTAATTTGAGAGTTTCATGGGTATAGTTATAGGGATCCTCTGTGGAATGTTTCTCTTGTCCTGAGTTTTGTTTTCAAAGGCAAAGATGGTAGGAAATGGCACCCCACTCCAATATTCTTGCCTGGAAAACTCCATGGGCAGAGAAAGTTCCATGGGCAGACTCCCCATGAATCCATGGGGCCTCAAAAAGTCGGACACAACTGAGTGACTGAACATACACACACACAGACACACAGACACACACACAGACACAGGAAAGCATCAGAGGGACCGTCCTCATTCCTCTTTTATTAGAAGGGATTCTTGTCCCAGAAGGTGTATGGCCCTTATCATGGAAGGCTCACAGTGATCAGAGAGAAGACACCACACGGATTCCACCTGGGGTCCCTGTCACTCACAGCAGTTTGCAGAAATTGTGTACACATACATGAAGGTGTCTCAGTGCATCTTTGCCCTCATCAGATGCTCAAAGGAGTCCTGTCCTGATCCTAAAGATGCTGAGAGCCCAGCAGACTGACCCAGGGACTCCTGCCATCAGCCTGGACAAGTCCCCTCACCTCCCTGGGACCCTGCCTCTCCCTCTCTTCCATGGGAATGTTGAGCATATTTGTGATTCATGTAAACTCAGCACTGGAGAACGTCCTTGGGGCTCTGAGTCTATTAGATAAGGCTTGTCCGGACCCGACATCACAGCAGGCTATGCCAGAAACCCTCACCAGAGGGGGCCTGCTGACTCATGCCCTCATTGCAGCTGCCCCGGCAGGATGCCCACCCTCTGGCAGAGGGCGCAGAGCCTGGACAGTTCAGCATTGGCTACCCGATACTCGGGGTTCTTTGTTTTCAGGAGATAGCTGGGGAGAGGGGCAGAGGCGCATAGTGGCTCTGGAGGGCCTGCCAGCAGTGTGATCCCAAGAGAATCCCTTGCCTGTCAGTTCCTCAGTCTTCCCATCTGTACAGTGGGGAGGGAGACCCTGCCTGCACCCTTGTTGTGAGAACTGAAGGCATGCAAAGTGCTTGGGACCCAGTGGGCTTGTACATTTTCGGAAGCTCAGAGCTGAAAGTCCAGTGACTGCTGGGCTCAGAGCCTTGGGAGTGTTACTGGAGGGTGGGGAGGCTCCTTAGCCTCTGGCACCCATCCCATCCACCCCCAGCAGTGCCGTGCTGTCCTCTGGGTTTCCGAATGGTCACCTTCTCTTAGATGCCCACACAGCTGGGCAGCAGCATGGCAGCTGAATCCTAGCAAAGGGATGCTGACTCATTTATACAGCATTTAGACGCTGTGTTACTGTCTCTGCTGGGAACGAGAGTCTTGGTCCCTGACCTCAAGGAGTTTAAGTGCAGAGTTCTGGCTGGTCCTACACACTGTGTCCAAACCCTGCGAGTGTAGACTGAGAGAAGCTCCGTGAAGTAAACTGGCCCGATGCTCTGCTGGAGAACATTCCATGGGGCCACAGCAGGGATTGGGGGAAAGGCCTTTCGTAGGAGCTCGCCTTCCAGGCTGAGTCATGGAGGGTGGGAAGGTGTCTGGGGGAGAGAGAACAGCATTTCCAGCAGGGAACAGCATGTGTGAAGCCCTCGATGCAGGAGAGCTTGCCGATTCAGGGTAGCAAAGGAGGGCATGTGGAGGAGCATGCAGAGGGATGGCGGGGCTGAGGCTGGGGGAGCTGAGACGGGCGTGCTTGGGGCCTCCCAGTAAGTGGAAAGAGAAGTGCTGGGGACAGGTAAGCAGGGACATGGTACCTACCATGACTTGTGATTACATGATGGATTACACGATAGAGTGCTGACTCGAGCAAAGGGAGAAGGGGTGAGGTGGGAAGGGCCATGGGAGTCAGATGGAGAGGGATTTTATCTAATTGGAATTCCATTCAGACCTCCCCAAACCTTCCAGAATAGCTCTCTCTGTGTCCCAGCAAGAAGGTGGGCCTTGTTAGCAGGGCTGTCTCTGTTCCTGCCCCTGGCTGGGGTGGGAGGAGGGACCCGATGTCTCTCTCTGCCCTGTCGCTTCAGGTATGGAGGCCCGCTGTGAAGACCATTGTTTCCTACCCTGGTTGCCTCCCTTGTATTTTCTCCCCTCATTTCTAACAATCCAAGTAGCCTATTTTCAGTGTCGTCTTTGGGGTCTGATGCCTGGGTTCCACTTTCTCCTGGGATTTCCTGGTCCCTGAAAGGGTAAACAGAAGGATGCTGTTGGTGCTAGCAGAAGGCCCTTTTCTTACTGATGCCCAGAACTTGCCTGGGCTCCGCAAACGCAGGCACATGAAATGTTTAAACTTTCATTGGATTTCCTGAGAAAAATAGAGAATATATTTTGCAGAAGAGAAACCCCACCCACTACTGAAATACATTTACAAAAGAGAACTGGTCAACTGCTTTGGTCATGCCCACCTTCTTCAAGGCTCTTTCCTGGGCATGACCCAGTCCCTTCTCTGAAATCTGAATCTCAAGGTGGGTTCCTGAGTGGGGTCATATGAAGAAAGAAGCAGGGCCAGGGACACCCCAGGGACACAGGCAGACACTGAGGAAATAATGTGGGATGCAGAGGGGCGTGGCTTTGAACCAGGCTGCCTGCCTGGAGCCTTCACTCTGAATCACGGTTCTCACTCTCATTCTGTGGCTGATAGTTGTTTGAACCGCCAACATTCTATTTAGGTGTAAAAAGTTAAACCTTTGTATTTCAGTTTCTTATCGTCCACATGAAGCTTTTGACTTTGAGAGGATGACCATCCTTTACATCAAAACCATCTTCATTATTGCTTTTATTTACTTAAAATTTTTATTGGAGTATGGTTGATTCAAAATGCTGTGTTAGTTTCAAGTGTGCAGCAAAGTGAATCAGTTATACATATACGTATGAAAGTGAAAGTGAAGTCCCTCAGTCGTGTCTGACCCTTTGCGACCCCATGGACTGTAGCCTACTAGGCTCCTCCGTCCATGGGATTTTCCAGGCAAGAATACTGGAGTGGGTTGTCGTTTCCTTCTCCAGGGGATCTTCCCAACCCAGGGTTCGAACCCGGGTCTCCTGCATTGCAGGCAGACATTGTACCGTCTGAGCCACCATACCTACTCTTATGTAGATTCTTTTCCCATATAGGTCATTACAGAGTACTGAGTAGAGTTCCCTGTGCTATACAGTAGACCCTTATTAGTTACCTATTTTTTATATAGTAGTCTGTATCTGCTAATCCCAGTCTCCAATTTACCTCTCCCTCCTCAGTCCCCCTGGTAACCAAAAGTTTGTTTTCTGTATCTGTGAATCTATTTCTGTTTTGAGATAAGTTCATTTGTATCCTTTTTTTAAAGTCCACACATAAGTGATATCCTATATTTGTCTTTTTCTGTCTGACTTATTGCTTTTGCTTTTAATGCAAATAACCAGATGCCATTAATTTGATGCATTGATTTCATAATGTATCCAAACATGAAACTAAAAAGCAGTTAAATGAAATAGTTCTCATTGCCTGTTTAACAATGCACACAGCTAATTAAGGCCTTCCCAGGTGGCAATCTGGAGGCACTTGACTTGGTTTGACCTCCCTTTGGAGGCACTTGACTTGGTTCCCTTTTGTCCTGAGGAAACTCAGTGGAACCTGAGGGAACCTAAGGACCCAGAGTCCTTACCGAGTCCCTTTTGTCCTGACAGAGTCCCTTTTGTCCTAAGAGAGCCCAGAGGTTCCTGAGGGAACCTAAGGACCCAGAGCTCTTACCGAGTGGGTCCTAGGCTACAGGTACAGAACCTGGAGTCTTGGCCATCACAGCTACATGCCCACCCCCCCACCCCCACCCCCACATACACCTCTGCCTTCATGTCCTCACCTTTACCACCACCAGCCCAGCTCACGGACACCTGGGCACAAAAGGAAATAAAGCATCCACCCCCAGACCCTATTGGAGGCTGCTGGGGATGGGACACCCCCCACTTTAGGGTGGGATGTGGAGGAGGGGGAGGGTCACAGCTGCCTTTGAGTACATCTTCTCCAGGACTGTCTGCACACCTGTCTGCATGCCTTTAAGCATGTTTCCATCGGAGAAGCCGGCACTCTTGTCCTCACCTCAGCCAGGCTCCTGACGCCAGGCACGCAGAATCCTTTCCCACATGGAGCTGTTCTAACAACATGCTCTGACTTCCCTTTAGTCCTGCTCACATGGATTTTCCTGCCCCTGATTCTTTCCAGCCCCTGTTCCTCTCTTGTTGTTTCTTGTGACGGTGGAATTTCTCCTTTGGATCTGATGGTCAGCTGCTTTAAATTTGCACTTGTTCGTGAACTTGCCGCTCAGAGCTCTGTATGCCTGTGTGCACGTGTGTATGTGTGTGGTGTGTGTGTACAGGTGTGTGTGTGCAGGTATGCATGTGGGGTGTGTGCATGGGTGTGTGCACAGGTGTGCATGTGTGTGTGTGCATGTGCAAGTCACCTTGTGGGCAGAGTCTGTTTTGTTCCTCATCGTTCATAGGAAATTCTCAAAGTCCTCCTGCTCCATACGCCCAGGTCCTCTGTACCCCAGCCTGTACTTATCTCCACGCCTTACCACATACCAGATTCCTAAAATGGTCCTATATCCCAAGCCCTCCCTACCTTGGTGCCCTCAAAATTAACCTCCTTGCTGAGGACAGCCTCATGCCCACTTGTTCTTGTCACCTCTGTCTGATTTTTCTTATCAGCACTCACAAATCATTTCCAGAAGCATGGTGAATTCTGTCTAAATGGAGAGACCTGTGTAATCCTTGGAGAGCACATCTTACCTTCCTTGCCCTTGTGGTTCTACCATCCTTCTTTCTGTATCTCGTGAGCTGCTGTCCACCCTTGGGGACCACGAGCTTGTGGAGGGTGACTTCCAGCTGCAATTGTCAATCTTAGGATGGCCCTGGGATGTGATGGGGCCCCTAACTATTTGTCAGTGGATGACTGTCTTCCCAGACACATGTAGCATTGCTCATAGGAGAAGTTAAATCTAAGTGTGCAAAATAATGTTTGATGATGTCATTATTAAAATCGTGTTCTTCTGCCCCCTTTCTTTGATGCTTCCTTGAAACTATGATCCCCAGATCTCTGAATTCTTCACTGCAGCCGAGGTCCACTGGGAGGTGACTCAATGCAGTGTCAGGTTTGGGAGGCTGGGCGAGGCCCTTTGGAGCACCCCCAGCCTCCTGGGCTGCTTCTCATGGGGAGCAAATGGCAGCCTCCAGCTGCTCCTTTCCTCGGGATGAGCAGAGACCTCATCCAGCTGCTGGCAGGAGGAACCAGGTGACACTGTAAGTGACCTGACCCAAGAACTAGGGTAGCTTGTGTCCAACTTTCTGCCTTTTCCAGCAGGAAGCAAACATCATGCTTGGACAGACTCTTGAGAGGGATGGGCGACTGTCTTCTGCCTGCAGCATCCACAGGTCTGTTTAGCCAAGCTGGCTTCAGCGGTGGACCAGGCCCAGGAGGAGCAGGTGTGCCTGGTTTCTCTTTGGAATCCCCTTTCAGGCGATGCTGTTCACCTTGCTTCCTGCCCAGGCCGCCACCATGGTGCACAGGCAGGGGTTCTGCAGGCTTGTCATTCAGCTGAGCTGGCGTCAGCATCACTGTCCTTGGATAGCGACACAGGGAGCAGAGCACCCTTGGACTCTGCTCAGCGAGTGGAGAGGCATGTGAACTTTCCCTTCTGAGGCTGCAGTCCTGCTGCCTGGGCTCCTCCATCCTGGCTGGGTGCCAGCTGTGGCCCGTGGAGTTAGGTTTTAACTCAGCTGCCTGGACTGGGCCCTGGGATTTGCACTCACTGAGTCCAGACAGTGTTAGATGCACAGCCCACACCATTGAGGACCCTCTGGCTTTAGGGGGAGCATCTGTGCCTCCTGCTTCAAGTTGAAGGGCTCAGAGTGTGCGACCCGGCTGACAGCAACCCCGCTGGTGTGGGAACTCGCAGCCTTGCTCCTGACGTTTAGGCAATGACTGTGTGATGATTTTTAACATATAACCGCTTGGATCTCTGATTGATAACGTTTGAGATGCCAGAATTTTTTTTTTTTTTTTTTTCATTGACTAAGTCCTTCCTGCCCGTGCACTCCCAGCTGCTTGTCCTGGAGGGAGCATTGGGAAGGTAAGTTGCTTGCTCAGTGACTCAGGCCCTGAAGAGCCTCCCAGGGTGCACCCAGGAGGGGCCAGGCCCTGAGTCCTGGCTCCAGGTGGGTCCTCAGACTGGGGCAAAAACTCAGCCCTTTGACTGTCATCTGCTTCTAGACTCAGGCGGCCCTAGCTGCCCAGCGCCTGCACAGACTTTCCAGGGAGGAACCAGCTACTGGACCTGACCTTGGCTTTCCTGGACCAAGTGAAGGCCACTGAGGCCTGAGGGAAGAACAGGGGCCCCTCCTGGGTAGAGAAGGCTGGTGGTGCTGTGTTATGGGGAGATGCTGCTTATGATCGGAGGAGCCTGGGGGGTCCGCGCATCTGGACAGCTTCTGCTATTGAACTGGCCCGTGGTTACCCCCTAGAACACACAAGCTCGAGGTATTGTGCTGCTTCTGGGATGGAGGGGGGCTCAAGGGGGAGACCGTGGAGAGGTCTCATCGCTCTAACTCCTCCTCAGCCCCCTGCTCCCCACAGGGCCCTGCTCCTGGCAGGGCTACCTCCCATGGGTGGATCCAGCTTCTCCCCTTCCTTCCCTTCCTCTAAGGGGCCCGTGAGCCCCCACCGCATCAGGTCCTACATCTTCTGCCTTGCCCTCCAGTGTGCTCAGCCAGAGAAGCTTCTCTTGGGCAGAGGGACACGAGGGGCAGAGACTGAGGGAGGGGTGCCCAAGAAAGAGAATCTTGGCAGGAAGACTAACAAAGATGAGAATGAAAACTTCATTTTATTATGATGAGATTTGGTCTTGTTAGGAGGTAATGGTCATGATTAAATTGTGATACAGTCACACAACATAAAATTTACCATTGTTTGACTGTGTGTAAGCATGCAGTTCAGGAATGTAAGTGCATTCACATGGTTGTCCAATCATCTCCAGAACTTTTTTTCATCTGGAACCATCTACCAAACTGGAACTCTGTTAAACAAAAACTCAGTAAACCCATTAAGTAAAACTGCCCATCTTCCCCCAGCCCCTGGTAACCACCATTCTATTTTCTGTCTCTATGAACTTGACTGCCCTGTGTTCCTTCTATAAGTGGAATCATGCAATCTGTGTCCTTCTGACTGGTATATTGTTCACTTGGCATAACATCCTCAGGATTCATTCATCTTTTAACATGTGTCAGAATTCACTTCCTTTCAAAGGCTGGATAATATTCCATAATGTGTATTTGCCACATTTTCATTTTCATTCATTTATTAATGAATTCACATTTCATTCGTTTACTCATTCATCTGTTGATAGACTCTTGAGTTGTTTTCACCTTTTGGGTATTGTGAATAATGTTGCTCTGAACATGGGTATACAAATAATCTCTTAAGTCTTTATTTTCAATTATTTTGGGGTATATACCCAGAGCTGGGATTTCTTGGTCATATGGTAGTTCTATTTTTAATTTTTTGAGGAATCTCCAGAGTGTTTTACACAGTGGCTGCACCAATTTACATTCCAGCCAACAGTGCACAAGGCTTTTAATTTCTCCACATCCTCACCATCACTTACTTTATGTTTTTTGTTTTTTGATACTGGCCATCTTAATCCTGACTGCCACTTAATTTAATTTTATATAATGGTGGTAGTTTGGGTCTATATTTTTCTGTGATTTGGTCTATTAGAACTGGAAGTCCTACCATCCAGCTTTCAGTTTACCCACCTGGAAACTGAGGTGCAGGAAGGAGAGACTCCCCTGAGATAGCCCAGATCCAGATGGACACTCAGAACCACCTAAGAGATGCTCTTTTCTGTTGCCTCCTGGTGTGGCCTCGGAGCTGGGCCAGCCCTGATGTCCAGATGAGGGCCAGTCACTCTGAACTGAGGGTGAATAGAGGTGCTGACACCACTTGCAGGGCTTTTCAGTGGCTGGGACCACAGAGTGACCTGGTCTAGAGCGAGGACCCCAGAGTGCCCTGAGAGATGCCTTGAGTCACTCCTTTCTTCTGCCCATTTGCGCTCCGGTTGTGCCATTGTCATCGTGAACTCAACCCATCGAAAGTGTATTTCTGGCCATCTCCGAGGGCGTGTCCTCTGCTGGCCCGCATGGAGCCTTATGCAGGAGTCTGGTAGCCTGCCGTGCCGTGTCCTCCCCACCCCCAGAGCCCACTACCTCCCTGACGACCCCTCTGTCTGGCATCCTCTCCCACCCTACCTGTCCTCCACTTCAGCCCCCGTGCTGTGAACCTGGAGCTGGTACTGCTGCCTCCAGCCTTGCTTTTCCATCTGATGTGTGCCCAGATGCTGCCCCCCTTACCCGACTCCTCGCCTGTTCTCCTAAGTCCTCAGGGACCCTGCTGGCTATGGGATCATCTAGATCCTCGGTGGTGTCCTCACCCGAGAATGTCTTCCTGCAGCTGCCAGGCCCCTCCTCCAGACAAAGCAGACATGAAACCACCCTCTGCTCCCTTCAGCTTTATTGGTGACATTGCAAAAGTCATTTAGGCACTCCCCAAATATCTGTGGGATACCTGTGTACTTAGAACCCATCTGAGCATGGTTTCCTCAGCTATAAAATGAGAACTAGAGATCTTATCCTTTAGAATATGAGGATCTCATGAGACTAAGTGTATTTTTATTGTATTTATTTTCTGTTGCTGTTGAAGCATAGTTGATTTATAATATCATGCTACTTTCAGGTATATAGCATAGTGATTCAGTTTTATTTATATATATTTATATATATATATATATATATATATATATATATATATATCTGCCTGCATGCATTGGAGAAAGAAATGGCAACCCACTCCAGAATTCTTGCCTGGAGAATCCCAGGGACAGCGGAGCCTGGTGGGCTGCTGTCTGTGGGGTCGCACAGGTATAGGGGGATGCAGCAGTCCGGTGCCCCTCAAAACTGTGTATCTCTACCCAGGAGGATTTGGTGAGCAGTTCTGTCGCGATGATTCGAGCATGAGGTTGCAGACGTAGAGTGTGTGTAGGGTGTGCGCTCCTCGAATCTGCTTTCAGGTGGTCTTCTGATGAGCTGCTCTGGTTTCTTTAATCTGGCCTCAGCTGGCCTTCTCTGGGTGGAGGATGCTAGCACCTTCCATTTGTTGGAGAACTTAGTTTTATAAAGAGCTCAACGATATTGCCATGTGTGTGCCTTGATGTAGAACCAGGACCCTGCCCCAGGCTGCACGTTGTCTCTCCGCTGCCCCTCTCATGTCTCTGTATCCCCTTCCTCCCTCCCTTCTCTGATTAGCAACTGTTTGAATCTGCCCTTTGGAAATCAGAAAAGGTCATGGAGGCTGGGGTCTGTTCCCTACAAACGAGAAGCAGGGGCCACAGAAAGGATTCTGTACCCGGAAGTCCTATGGGGTCCTGCTCGTTGTCAGGTCCTCAAATCCATCCTCACCCTAGGCATTGCTTTTGGTGTGAAACTTTTTCATGTACACTTCTGAAAATCTGCAAATGTTATTTCTATGAAATAAAAACAGACTCATGAAGTTATGAACAAATTAATATATATTAACTGTATATTTTTCTATCAGCTGCTTTCATCAAATGATACAAATTTGCAGGTAAAACCATTTGCCATTTTCATGTTAAGATAAGAGCCTCTGTTCTCAAGGGATGTTGTGATTGTTAACATAAACCAGCTCTGAGAGGCTCAGGTTTGATTGGTTCTCGGTGAGAGGTAAACACATTTTAAACTTCCCAGGTGCTTCTGCAGGCAGGTAGAGACCCCTGAGCTCAGCCACGTGTGTCTGAAGGTCAGGAGCACCTGGAGGATTCTCGGGAGACAGGGTTTTAAGCTGTGTCTTCAAGGGAACAAAACCTCCAGCCAGATGGTGAGGCAGAGGCAAGCAGAGACGTTCATGCTTCCGGGATCAGAGATCTGAGATCCATCACCAGCCGAGTGGGGAGAGCAAAGAGGGGTCAGGACTGAGGGTGCGTGTGTTACTGAATCCAAGCTTGCTCTGTTCACTGCACGACAGGCCGATGAATCCGAGAGACGAGATGTTGAGGCAAGAAAGAGACTATTTGGAAAGCCAGCTGACCAAGAAGATGGTAGCGCCTCAAAATAACCATCTTATTGGGGTCTGGATGCCAGGTTCTTTTATAGATCAGAGAGAAAGAAGCAATGAGGAATTAAAGTCAAAAGGCGTAACAGAGAGGGGGAGGCAGTGGAGAAGTAAAATGAAAGGGTCTTCAGTCTTGCAAAACATCTTCAGGGTAATGGCCACCCTTTGGAAGGAGTGTGTTAATCTCTGCTATTAACAGGTAGGCAGGGACAAACTATCTCTCCATGACTTGAACAAAGGCACTTTAGTTTACAGTCAAGCAGAGGGACAGGGTCCTCCAGGCAAGCCATTCAGTATGATTATAATAATAAAAGTAATGAAAAGCAAGTCAAAGAAACAGTTTCCTACATGAAATCAGAATTGGCTTCCTCCCTGCAACACTTGGAGAGCCCTGATTTTCAAGCTGTGGTTTGGATGTCCCAACAGCTCTACAGGGGACAGGTCTGTGATAGCCTGAAGTCTACAGGTCCAGATGGACACACTCAGCTGGGCTTTGTTTGAAGGTGTTCAGGGCCCAATCAGATCTTTGATTTTTGCTTTTTTTCGAAGAGTCAGAAATTCATTTTGTTCACCTGAAATGTCCTAGTGTTTTCAGTGTTGGCCAACTTGCATGTGTACACGTGTGTACTCACACGCATGCACACCACAGCATGCTGGATCCGCAGAAGCCTCTCTGGGCGTCTGTGAAGCCTGTGGAGGGCAGCTTTGTCACCGTGCAGTCAGGGGTGCTGTGTGCAGAGCAAGGCAGGAGAGATGACGGGCCCATGGTCGCACTCAGCACGTATTTGTGGAATGAAGGATGGGAATGGGGTGAAAGAAAAGACTGCGTTTGTGCAGACCTCGGTGATGAAGGCTTGGTTGGGGGGTGGCAAGAGGTGTAATTGGGGATGGAAAAGCTGACTCAGGGTGGTGGGGACATCATTTATTTGGGGAAACCTGGAGCAGTGGACATTGCTTCTGTCTCTTTTGCCCCCATCTCAGTGCTGGGTGAATGAACAAATGCCTCCTTTTTGACAGCGTTCTTTGAAGGAGTTCAAGGCAGCTTTTTCTGCCTCTCTTTTTTTTTTTTTAGTTGAAATATAGTTGAGTTAGTTTCAGGTATGAGGAGTGATTCAGTTATACATATATATATATACATATATATATATACATATATATATATATGTATATATGTATTCAGATTATTTTTCCTTACTGTTGTTGTTCAGTAGCTCAGTTGTGTCCAACTTTTTGTGACCCCGTGGACTTCAGCATGTCAGGCTTCCCTGTCCCTCACCATCTCCCGGAGCTTGCTCAAACTCATGTCCATTGAGTTGGTGATGCCATCCAACCATCTTATGCTCTGTTGCTCCCTTCTCCTTCTGTCTTCAGCCTTTCCCAGCATCAGGGTCTTTTCCAGTGAGTCAGTCTTCGCATCAGTTGGCCAAAGTACTGGAGCTTCAACTTCAGCATCAGTCCTCCCAATGAATATTCAGGGTTGATTTCCTTTAGGATTGATTGGATTGATCTCCTTGCTTATTACAAAATATTGAGTAGAGTTCCCTGAACTATACAGTATATCCTTGCTATTTATCTATTTTATATAGCCTATCTCTCTGCCTTGACTTTTCCATCTGTAAAATGGCCCAATATCTGGTCTTCCTAATAGTGGTTGAAGAATGCACTGGTTAAATTTTCAGGCTC
This sequence comes from Giraffa tippelskirchi, assembly GCF_054371585.1. Lineage (NCBI taxonomy): Eukaryota > Metazoa > Chordata > Mammalia > Artiodactyla > Giraffidae > Giraffa > Giraffa tippelskirchi. The sequence continues at coordinate 52,569,076 of NC_137284.1, forward strand.
TGAAACCAAATTGTCTGTAATCTAAGAAAGATGTGCCTGTACTTTATATCTATAAAACAGGAATGGCAGTCCCTCCCTGGAGTGTTATTGTAAGGAATAAATGAATTAACTACACACAGTCCTTAGGCCAGAGCAATATATGTTTGCTACTTTATTTCTGTAAGTTTAAAGGGAAAAAAACATAATGTATTAGAATAAAGCATAAAAATTTTAAAAATATGATGTAGGTCTAAGGTTTTTTCATAAAAAAAGGGAATTAATTTATATTTACTTGTCAGGTTAGAGGATGAGACCCAAGTGTCGCTTCTAAGGCTTGTGTTAACTATGACATGAAAGGTGATGGTTTGAGGCCTCATCTGAACCCCATTTGCTGTTTTCCCCCATTTTAAGATTACCTCTTTCATTTTACAAGTAATACATAGAGAAGTGATGTTATAGAAAATATTAGGAAATGCATAGAAGTGAAAATAGCAAAACAAATGTTGTGGTACCCATCACCTGTATGTCATTGTTGCTAATTCCTTGCTTTGTCTTTCTAGACAGTTTTATGGTCTATTGCTATAATGTTTATTTCTCTTATAAACAGTATTTCTCAAACAGTATTATAAAGTTTGTTTTCCTAAAATGTCTGTATTGAATATTTTAGAACGTCAACTTATATGTTTAAAGTATATTTATTCTTTTATTTAACTTCTTCAGTTTTCCCAGCACCACTTATTGAAGAGACTGTCTTTTCTTCATTGTTTATTCTTGCCTTTTTTGTCATAGACTAATTGACCATAGGTGTGTGGGTTCATTTCTGGGCTTTCTGTCCTGTACCATTGATCTATAATTCTGTTTTTGTGCCAGTACCATACTGTTTTGTTTATTGTACCTTTGCAGCATAGCCTAAAGTCAGGAAGCCTGATTCCTCGAGCTGTTGTTTATCTTTCTCAAAATTGCTTTGGCTATTCATGATCTTTTGTGCCCCCATACAAATTTTAAAATTTATTGTTCTAGTTCTATGGAAAATGCCATTAGCAATTTGATAGGAACTGCATTGAATTAAAAGACGCTTACTCCTTGGAAGGAAGGTTATGACCAACCTAGACAGCATATTTAAAAGCAGAAACATTCCTTTGCCAACAAAGATCCGTCTAGTCAAGGCTATGGTTTTTCCAGTAGTCATGTATGGATGTGAGAGTTGGACTATAAAGGAAGCTGAGCACCGAAGAATTGATGCTTTTGAACTGTGGTGTTGGAGAAGACTTTTGAGAGTCCCTTGGACTGCAAGAAGATCCAGCCAGTCCATCCTAAAGGAGATCAGTCCTGGGTGTTCATTGGAAGGACTGATGTTGAAGCTGAAACTCCAATACTTTGGCCACCTCATGCGAAGAGTTGACTCATTGGAAAAGACCCTAATGCTGGGAAGGATTGGGGGCAGGGAAAGGGGACGACAGAGGATGAGATGGATGAATGGCATCATCGACTCAATGGACATGGGTTTAGGTAGACTCCAGGAGTTGGTGATGGACAGGGAGGCCTGGTGTGCTGCAATTCATGGGGTCGCAAAGAGTCGGACATGACTGAGCGACTGATCTTGAACTTGCATTGAATATGTAGATTGCCTGCATTGAATCTGTAGACAGTACAGTAATTTTGACAGTATTCTTTTTAATTGGAGGATAATTGCTTTGTGAGCTTCCCCAGGGGCTCAGCAGTAAAGAATCTGCTTGCAATACAGGAGACATAGGTTCAATCCCTGGATGAGGAAGATCTCCTGAAGGAGGGTCTGGCAACTCACTTCAGTATTCTTGCTGGGAAAATCTCATGGACAGAAGAGCCTGGCAGGCTACAGTCCATGGGGTCACAAAGAGTTGGACACGACTGAAGTGACTGAGGCTACACACACACAATTGCTTTACAATGTTGTATTGGTTTCTGCTGTACAACAACATGAATCAGTCACAACGATATAGATATAGATATAGACTCTCCCTCTTGAGTCTCCCTCCTACCCCTGCCCCATCCCACCCCCTAGGTTGTCAGAGAACCCCAGGATGGGCTCCCTGTGTTATATAGCAGTACTAGTTCTTCTTGATAACCTAAATGAAAAAACAACATATATATGTATGACTGAAACACTTTGCTGTACACCTGAAGCGCATTATAAATCAGCTACAGTCCAAGGTAAAATTAAAAATAAAGTATATTTAACCAATACCAGCATAACATTGTTTTTGTACTAGCATTTATTGAAATTCCCTCTTTTTGACCTGTGGTTAGAATATCTTACATTTGTTTGCCATTGTAAATTGTACTGAGCATCTTTGAACCTCCCACAATGCATTCTTGTGGGAATATTTCTTTAGGATAAGTATCTAGAAATGGAATTCGAATGTCTGGTGCTTTGAGACAGAATGCCCCAGCACATTGCTGTGCAGGAGAAGTTAATCATTGAGGGCTCACATCGCCTCTTCATGGCTCCTCCACTTGGAGTCTGGAGGAAGGCAGATGGGAGGAGAGCAAGGTGGGTGCGACAAGGCCCTGAAAGCCAGACACACCTCCTCCCCAGGCCTCCAGGGGAGCTTGGATTTAACTGACACTCAGTATTCTCAGTTGCAAAATATTTTGAATGAAGTGAACTTCCTGAGGGTACTGTTAGCATAGGTCTTGATGCTGAGTAAATGCCAACTCCTATATAATAGCCAGGGTCTATGTAAAATAAAACTTTTATATAAGTAAGGGCTTCCCTGGTGGCTCAGATGGTAAAGAATCTGCCTGCAATGCAGGACACCTGGATTCAATCTCTGAGTCAGGAAGATCCCCTATGTAAGTAAGGAGCATATAAATAAATGTGTACATGTGTATACATGCATACATACATACATATACATATATACATACATGCATGCATGCATGCTAAGTTGCTTCAGTCATGTCTGACTCTTTGCAACTCCATGGCCTGTAGCTCACCGAGCTTCTCTGTCCATGAGATGCTCCAGGCAAGAATACCAGAGTGGGTTGCCATCCCCTCCTCCAGGGGATCTTCCTGATCCGGGGATCAATCCCATGTCTCTTATGTCTCCTGCATTGGCAGGTGAGTTCTTTACCACTAGCACCACCTAGGAAGCCCCATATACATACACATATGTATATATTAGGGAGAAGGCAATGGCACCCCACTCCAGTACTCTTGCCTGGAAAATCCCATGGACGGAGGAGCTTGGTAGGCTGCAGTCCATGGGGTTGCGAAGAGTTGGAAACGACCGAGCGACTTCACTTTCACTTTTCATTTTCATGCATTGGAGAAGGAAACGGCAACCCACTCCAGTGTTCTTGCCTGGAGAGTCCCAGGGCCGGGGGAGCCTGGTGGGCTGCCGTCTATGGGGTCGCACAGAGTCGGACACGACTGAAGTGACTTAGCAGCAGCATGTATATATTAAAAAGCAGAGACATTACTTTGCCAACAAATGTCCATCTAGTCAAGGCTATAGTTTTTTCAGTAGTCATGTATGGATGTGAGAGTAGGACTGTGAAGAAAGCTGAGCACCGAAGAATTGATGCTTTTGAACTGTGGTGTTGGGGAAGACTCTTGTGAGTCCCTTGGACTGCAAGGAGACCCAACCAGTCCATCCTAGAGGAGATCAGTCCTGAATATTCATTGGAAGGGCTGATGTTGAAGCTGAAACTCCAATACTTTGGCCACCTGATGGGAAGAACTGACTCATTTGAAAAGACCCTGATGTTGGGAAAGATCGAGGGCAGGAGGAGAAGGGGACGACAGAGGATGAGATGGTGGGATGGCATCACAGACTCAATGGACATGAGTTTGAGTAAGCTCCGGGAGTTGGTGATGGACCAGGAGGCCTGGTGTGCTGCAGTCCATGGGGTCACAAAGAGTTGGACACAACTGAACAGCTGAACTGAACTGAACTGATGTATATATTTTATATATAAGTGTAAAGTATATAAAAGTACAAATATAAAAGTATAAAGTATATATAAATATATATAAGTATATACTTATACATAAAATAAGACTTTGTTTAAGGCCAGTTGCCTTCCTTGAATAATCTGAAGGAAACAAAAATTCCCAAGTATGTTCATCAGAGTGGGTGATTCACTGTCAGATGTTTAGAAATCTACAAGGTGAATTAAGAATTTAAAGCAGAGTCAGAAATAAGGTGAAGACCAAGGGGGTATTAAAATATCATCGAAGCCCCTGCCTCAAAACTGCCACCTCCGTCCACAGTGCCTGTGTCTGTGGGTGTCAGCCTAGTGGATTTTCTGGATAGTTTAGTACATCTTAATGAGGTCCCAGCACATCCTCAATATCATGGACTCATGGATTCCAGATCTTCAGCTAGTCATGGATCTGGAGCTTGGGCAGCGATTTCAGCTAGAGCGACATAGACCAGCTGGGAAGCCCCCTTAATTAGCTGGAATTTGTGACCTGCTGAATGGTTCAGAAAGGACTGGTCCAAACAGATTCTTCCACACCAACCTATCCCAGGAGGGGAACACACTTTAGGCTGTTTCTTTCCAGGAATACTTACTCTCAAAATGAATTCTCCATAGGGAACAGACGTGTCTGCCAAGGGGGAGGAGTGTGGGGGAAGGATGGAGTGGGTGGTTAGCACGAACAGATATATAAGCTTTTATATATAGAATGGATAACTACTGTGTAACACAGGGAACTATATTCAATATCCTGTGATACACCATAAGGGAAAAGAAGATGAAAACAAATGTATTAAATGTATAACTGCGCCTCATTTTGCTGGTACAGCTGATTAACACACCACTGTAAATCAGTTCTACTTCAATTAAAAAAATGTGCTCTCCACTTTTCTTAATTGTCCATTTTCTCTTAGTGTTGAAGAGTGCCAATATATTGTTTTTTTTATTGAAGTATATTTGATTTATAATGTTCCAGGTGTCCAGCAAAGTGATTCAGTTATACATACACACATATATATTCTTTTTCAGATTATTTTGGGTTTAGGTTATTACAAGATATTGAACACAGTTCCCTGTGCTGTACAGTAGGTCTTTGTTGTAATATATTGATTTTTAAAAGTTCCTGTGACCCAGAAGGCCCTACATACTTACAAGAATGAACAATGAGGAGGAAGGGTCCTTAGAAACTGCTGGCTGTCAACAGCTTTGTTGGCTTCAGGTTGGAAGCTGCCAACTTACTCATCCTTCCTCTTGTTGCCTTTCAAGGAGGAAGATGAAGGCTCGCGCTCCCCCACCTCCTGGGAAGCCTGCCACCCCCAACTTGCACAGCGGACAGAGATCTCCTCGCAGAGCATCCCCTGGGCCCCCACAGAACCAGCTCAGCAGAAAGCACTCGCTGGACGGCGGGGTGGTGGCCATGACCGTGGTGCTGCCCAGCGGGCTGGAGAAGAGAAGTGTGGTCAATGGGAGGTAAGGGCCCGGCCGGGGTCAGTGGGATGGGAGGGTACTGCTGTGCAGTTTGCAAGGCCTCGGGGTGTAAATCTAGGCCTAGTAACAATCTGCAGTGTCTCACCATCCCGGCTGGATGCCAGCTAGCTCACCATACTCACCCTGATCCTTGGGACCGCACAGCTCATTTTTGTTAGAGGTGGGCTCAGAAAGAAGGGCGATCTCAGGCCCACAAGCCGACTCCAGGTAGGTGAACACCACCTGAGTCAGTACCAGCATCCTTGGCCCTGAAATAGCATAGCTGGGGTCAACCCCCTGAGTGACCATACTCAAGTCCACTTACAGACTGACTGTCAGAGGTGTAACTACAACCAGTTATCAATTTTCCAAATGAAAACAGTGCAAGCTTACATTAAGGCATACAATGTGACGCATGGAGTTGACATCAAAGGGAATCAGTTTCCAAACCCTCGATTTCCACCTGAATCCATATTGAGAGGTGATCTGCCTGTCAAGGTGCCTGTAGCCAAGGTCATGGATTGACTTGTCTTCCCATCCCTTCCCAGCTGTAAAAGATACAATGGAACCGTTCGTAATATTCCAGAGTATTGATACTAATAGAATTTTAATAGTTTTTAATGCTAATAGAATTTTTAATATGATGTTTGATATTTATCAAAATAGATCATAATCACATTTTTTAATCATTTTTGTACTGCTGTTATTACCTCAATCTGTAATTTAAAAATTTAACAAAATCACAGGAAACAATTCCATCTAAATGTTTATACACTTTATTATGTAGAATATGATAGAGTAACCAATTATAAAGACATTCAAACATAAAAATATTTTTGTATGATTCTGAAGCAGGAATGAATGGGAGTTGTATTTCTAGGAAACCAAGAGAGGTAAGAAATGATGTAAAATATTTAAATCTTCGAAAACCATCTGCTCAAGAATTTTAAAAATGAATAATGGATAACTGCATCATTCTGGGTGTTTTTATTCTGATTGATACATTGAAAAGAGTGATATAACAGTTTTATGTTAAAATATTCTGATTCTACTTAAAATTGCATCCTTTGCAACTACTTTAGTTTTATAAAGAAAATTTCAGGTAATGATTTACTGGAGCAAAGGGGTTCACAGGTTTTTAAAATTATTTTATACACCATGTGCACAAAAATTTGAGGAACATTGCTCCTGCCCTTAATATTTTCCTAGGATACAACGTCTTTACCTCTAAGAGGTGATGCAAAACAGCTTTTCAAAGTGATGCTATTGGGGAACACTAGGACATGCTCCTCTGTGGGTGCCCTCCTTGTGACTGCCTCCCAGGAGAAGGGCCCTGGAGCCAGAAGTTAGGATCCACATTGGATTCCTGTGGCCCAACATCCATAGAAGGGAGGAGTTCCTTTGGGCAGGTTCATGCTAGAGATGCTCAGGTTTCTGGAGTGTCTGCGTTTCTTCTTTTACAGAGTGATCCCTATCCTAAGTATATTTTTCTCATTTAAACTTGGGAAACAGGCCATATTATCATAGGTTTAGATGCATGTAAGACAGACTTCAACAGTACATGAACTGTGAACTTCAAGATGTTCAAGTTGGTTTTAGAAAAGGCAGAGGAACCAGAGATCAAATTGCCAACATCCGTTAGATTATTGAAAAAGCAATAGAATTCCAGAAAAACCTCTATTTCTGCTTTATTGACTATGCCAAAGCCTTTGACTGTGTGGATCACCACAAACTGTGGAAAATTCTTAAAGAGATGGGAATACCAGACCACCTGACTTGCCTCTTGAGAAATCTGTGTGCAGGTCAGGAAGCAACAGTTAGAACTGGACATGGAACAACAGACTGGTTCCAAATAAGGAAAGGAGTATGTCAAGGCTGTATATTGTCACCCTGCTTATTTAACTTATATGCGGAGTACATCATGAGAAATTCTGGACTGGATGAAGCACAAGCTGGAATCAAGATTGCCAGGAGAAATATCAATAACCTCAGATATGCAGATGACATCACCCTTATGGCAGAAAGTGAAGAAGAGCTAAAGAGCCTCTTGATGAAAGTGAAAGAGGAGAGTGAAAAAGTTGGCTTAAAGCTCAACATTCAGAAAACTAAGATCATGGCACCTGGTCCCATCACTTCATGGTAAATAGATGGGGAAACAGTGGAAACAGTGACAGATTTTCTTTTCTTGGGCTCCAAAATCACTGCAGATGGTGACTGCAGCCATGAAATTAAAAGACGCTTACTCTTTGGAAGGAAAGTTATGGCCAACCTAGGTAGCATATTGAAAAGCAGAGACATTACTTTGTCAACAAAGGTCTGTCTAGTCAAAGCTATGGTTTTTCCAGTAGTCATGTATGGATGTGAGAGTTGGACTATAAAGAAAGCTGAGCGCCGAAGAATTGATGCTTTTGAACTGTGGTGTTGGGGAAGACTCTTGTGAGTCCCTTGGGCTGCAAAGAGACCCAACCAATCCATCCTAAAGAAAATGAGTCCTGAATATTCATTGGAAGGACTGATGTTGAAGCTGAAACTCCAATACTTTGGCCACCTGATGCGAAGAACTGACTCATTTGAAAAGACCCTGATGCTGGGAAAGATTGAAGGCAAGAGGAGAAGGGGATGACAGAGTATGAGATGGTTGGATGGCATCACCAACTCAATGGACATGAGTTTGAGTAAGCTCTGGGAGTTGGTGATGGACCAGGAGGCCTGGTGTGCTGCAGTCCATGGGGTTGCAAAGTGTCAGACACAACTGAGTGACTGAACTGAACTTAGTTTTATCAGTGAATGTATTAGGGTTTACTCACCATTCTTATATTAATATTTGGGCTCAATTTCTAGTTATGTTTTAGCAAATCACTTTATTAAAGTATGATTAACCTATAAAAGCTGCCACAGTAAATGTGTACAATTTAATGAGTTTGTGAATAAGTGTACACATGTGAAACCCTGACTTCTATCAGTCTAGTTACATATATTTTTTTAAGGAAATGGACTCACAGATCCTGTCTTAAATTACCCACAGGTCTGGTACTATAAATGCACAAGGAGAGATAGAATATCTGCTTGAAAACTAAAAACATCATTTTGAAAAATGTTTTCAAAGTGAACCTATTCTCCCAATTTTATCTTTAGTTTTCATTTTCTTCCAAAGTAGAAGTTATCTCGGTGCCATTTTGCAATGCAGCCATGAGAGCAGGTTCAGCCGTAGAGATTAAGTATTAAAATAGATTTCTCTTTTCAGAGTAGTAAATACTTATCCCTTCCCAAGGTTTCCTGCAGCAGCCTGTGGGCTCCCTTAGCAGCTTGTAACTTGCTGACACTGCAGCTTCTTGCTGCAGGAATTGGTTTTATGTGTCCTCCTCTTTAATAATATAAGAGTGGGCCAAAGTCACATCCTGACCCTTGCTGAAACTGGATCTCCTAGTTGTTTATCAGTGTGATTTCTCTCTTCCATTTTATCAGAGAACATGCCCACCTTTTTGCAGGATAAGCAAGTCATTTATAATTTACAGTTAGTACCTTAACCACACTATTTCCAAACATGGAAGATTCTCACAAGGAAAGCACATTAGTACATGAAGTCTGGTATATTCTGCATATAGCAGTGATTTTTCTTTCTCTCTTTTTCTAAGATTTCCTTTGGATTTAAAAACACAGGTCCCAGTCTGTTCTTAGATGAGACATGGGAATGGGTGTTCTGGAACTTTCTTAAGGAAGATGCTCTGGTGAGTGCTCTTTTAGGAAGAGTGCTGTCAGCACTGCTCAGGGTCCCTGCGAGGAGAATGCTGGTCCCATCACTCTAACTGGAGGACAAGTAGAGAGACGGTCTTTGAAGGGACAATGCCCTTAGGCAAAAGGGAGCTTCATAAATGGCGTCAAGCATTCACGTGTCAGAGCTGTGTCATCCTGATGTGGTCAGTTAACTCACGTCCAGTTAGCATGCATGCCCAAGGGGGCTAGGACAGGAGACGGCAGCATTCTCTTCTCAGAGTACAGGAAACCTCTCTCAGTGTCCAGTGCTGCGATCCTGCTGCTGTGGGCTGTCAGACCCCTTTTGTAATAGCCAAGTTTACAACTCTGCATGGATTTGCAGGTCCCAGGCCTTGTAAACAGCGCAAGACCCCCGTGACACAGGTATTGTCCTCAGTGCCTCTTCTGGAGAGAGCTCACCTGCTCCCAGATGAAGGGGTGGGTAGCAAGCCTAGCCTGGTCTTCCTCCTTCACCTGCATGCCAGGGTGCGGGCCATGCCCCCTGCAGAGGAAGGAGGGGAGCTGGCTTCTCTTCAGCACCAGTACATGAAGAGATGAAGCTGGGAAGGGCAGTTTGGACACAGGGGACTCTGCCAGAAGAACATTTTCCATGTGACAGGCTAACGGTCGTGTTTGGTTTAGTTTGATTTACATTTTTACTGAAAGAATACCCTTTTTAAAAAAGACTTTATTTTTCAGAGCAGTTTTAAGTTCAAGGCAAAATTGAGAGGAAGGCAGTGATATTTCTCACATACCCCCTGCCCTGAATACAGCCCACTTCCTCCACCCTTTCACAGAGTGCTGCATCTCTTCTAACTAATGAACCAGCACTCAGACATCATCTCCCCTGAAGTCCATAGTTTGCATCAGGGTTCACGCTCCCTGTTGTACATTCTCTGGGTCTGGACAAATGTATCATGGCATGTGTCCACCATTATAGTATGATACGGAGTATTTTCATTGCCTTAAAAATCTTCCCGGAGAAAATTCCTGGGACATGAACCCTTATGTGACATTAAAGGGAGGTGATTCTTATTGAACATATAATACACTTGATTATCCTGGTCCTAATTCACCATTTCTAGTGACTGCCTCCCCAATGTTTCTGCCTTATTAAGTCATTGCTTGTTTGAGTTAAATCTAAGCGAAGTTAAAAAACAAACACAATCATTCTGTTGATGCAGAATGTCATCAAGAGTTTCCCATTACTACCAAGTTTCTTTATGAGAATCTTTCCTACAAAGAAGTAGCCTGGTTAACGGGCTAATCGTAAACTCTCAACTCCTTGCTTATCCTGTGAAAAGGTGGAGGTATTCTTTACTGAACCCATGATTTAATCTTTCATAGAAGATGCTATTACTGTTTTGGATTTGGTGCTAAACCAATCATCCTAAGAGACAGTCTCCTTTTGTGGAAGACTGAACAGACTGGGATCCAAACAGACTGAAAAAATGAAAATGATCATTTACTCATTGTTGAACTCTTAGCTTTCATGAGACACTGGGAAGAGGACATCCGAGCAAACAGAAGGAAATAAATAGCATTTGCGAAAGGACTAGTGTGTGTAAGAAGGGGAAAATTTGGTGTAGCTGGAACCTGGATTGAGAAGGGGAGATGCGTGGACCTGGACTCAAGGGCCGGCCAGGTTCCAGGAGTCTCCTGGCCTGGCCGTCCTGTGGCTCCACATGCCACTGACAAGATTACCTGGGCCACTGGGAACACACAGGTCCTCTCCAGTGCTGGGCAGGTCAGGAGAAAGCTGGTGCATCGAAGCATAAATTTAACTTACATGTAGGAAACAATAGTTCTCCGTTAAAGGTAGCATGCAAATTTCACGATGTATTTTTTTAAAGAAGTATAGCCAATTAACAATGTTGTGGTAGTTTCAGGTGGACAGTAAAGGGACTCAGTCATACATATATATGTATCCATTCTCTCCCAAATCACATGCATTTTAAAAATAAACACTGACAGGCAACTTTAAAGGTTTCTGGGCTGTGTCCCAGGTCCCCCAGTGGGCTGATTGACTCAACTACTGAGTGAGAAAGAGAAAAAAACCTGCTCCGATGTGACCTGGATACAGGAAGCTGTAGATTCTCAAGTCACATGACCTCCAAGTAGAGGTTAATGATATTGAGGTTGCAGTTAAGAGAAACACAAGTTTTCATGATTGGAACCCAACCAGAATGCACCCCTCCACACCTGTTCAGGTAACATCTCCTGGCATCCTGTCCATCAGGATAATCATCAGGCTCCCAGCTTCTGAGATCTTCCTCCAGGTCAAGGTGTTCCAACCAGCAGTGTCTTTTAAACGGTTTTACAAGTTGAATGCCTTTGGAGCAGGTATGCCCCTCCAGTTGGCATATACCCCCACTCCTTCTTCTCACATACTCAGGCCCTCTGTAGGCTGGGGCAGCTGCCTGGCTTCTGGTGACATATAGGTTTTGTGAGGATGCGGCCAGCGCTCAGATTTCGCTTCATCATCCTGACGGCTGGGCTTCTGACCTGTACCTGAGGTGCAAGCTCTCCTGGTCATTTTACTGCAGCCTCGAAAATCAGCAGTGGCCACAGGACTGGAAAAGGTCAGTTTTCATTCCAATCCCCAAAAAAGGCAATGCCAAAGAATATTCAAACTACCCCACAATTGCACTCATCTCACACGCTAGCAAAGTAATGCTCAAAATTCTCCAAGCCACGCTTTAACAGTATGTGAACTGAGAACTTGCAGATATTCAGGTGGGATTTAGAAAGGGCAGAGGAACCAGAGATGAAATTGCCGACATCTATTGGATCATAGAAAAAACAAGAGCATTCCAGAAAAACATCTACTTCTGCTTTATTGACTACACTAAAGCCTTTGTGTGAATCACAACAAACTGGAAAATTCTTAAAGAGATGGAAATACCAGACCACCTTACTACTGCCTCCTGAGAAACCTGTCAAGAGGCAACAGTTAGAACTGGACATGGAACAATGGACTGGTTCCAAACTGGGAAAGGAGTATGTTAAGCCTGTATATTGTCACCCTGCTTATTTAACTTATATGCAGAGTACATCATGGGAAATGCCAGGCTGGATGAAGCACAAGCTGAAATCAAGATTGCCAGGAGAAATATCAATAACCTCAGATATGCAGATGACACCACCCTTATGGCAGAAAGCAAAGAGGAACTAAAGAGCCTCTTGAAAGTAAAAGAGGAGAGTGAAAAAGCTGGCTTAAAACTCAACATTCAAAAAACTAAGATCATGGCATCTGGTCCCATCACTTCATGGCAAATAGATGGGGAAACAATGGAAACAGTGACAGACTTTCTTTTTTTGGGCTCCAGAATCACTGCAGATGGTGACTGAAACCATGAAATTAAAAGACTCTTGCTCCTTGGAAGAAAAGCTATGACAAACCTAGGTAGCATATTTAAAAGCAGAGACATTACTTTGCAAACAAAGGTCCATATAGTCAAAGCTATGTTTTTTTCAGTAGTCATGAATGGATGTGAGAGTTGGACCATAAAGAAAGCTGAGCACCAAAGAATTGATGCTTTTGAACTGTGGTTTTGGAGAAGACTCTTGTGAGTCCCTTGGACTGCAAGGAGATCCAACCAGCCAATCCTAAAAGGAATCAGTCCTGAGTATTCATTGGAAGGACTGATGCTAAATTGAAGCTCCAATACTTTGGCAACCTGATATGAAGTACTGACCCATTTGAAAAGACCCTGATGCTGGGAAAGATTGCAGGTGAGAGGAGAAGGGGACGACAGAGGATGAGATGGTTGGATGGCATCACTGACTTGATGGACATGAGTTTGAGCAAGCTCTGGGAGTTGGTGTTGGACAGGAAGCCTTGCATGCTCCAGTCTCTGGAGTCACAAAGAGTCAGACATGACTGAGCATCTGAACTGAACTGAACTGTTCTCTCAGGCCTCACTTGATGGGCCCAGGAGCTAAGCAGTCATAAAACTGGATTCTTCCTGGTGACCCCAGCCTCAAACCCAGAACCCTGCCTCTGATGCATAGACCCTCTCTGGGCAAGCCCTGCTCGCAACTTGTATCCTGCTTCTGTGTTGCCAGGTGATGCTGCTGAACTGGACTTCTCTGACTCTATTACACCAGAGTCTCCCTAGGTTAGGCCTATGGCCACCTCTTGGCCTCAGTCCCACAGAAGAAGGTAGACCCATTCAGCCAGTGTACGATTTGACACACAGTACACACAGATTAAGAATTTGTATTAACACTGTAGCGACCTTAGTGTGGTTTGTACACTTGACGCTGTGGGGCCTATTTATCCAGTCCTTGCCTAGATACCAAATGCTCATTTCATGTGAACTTATGGTGCAGTAGTTTTCAATATGGCCCCAGACCCAGCAGTCTGGATTTTGCATTTCAGAACACATGTTAGACTTTGAGAACCCCTGCTAGCATGCATGCCATGGCTCTGCTAGGTATCAGCGTACCTGGGCAAGCACAGGGTCCCCAAGGTGAGTCCAGGGTCTCAGAAGGAAGCTGTCGGATGGTTAATGTAAGCAGTTCAGGGGACTCTAGCAGCCCATTCAAGGCAAGCTTTGTGAACTAGATGGACGTGCCCTTTTCAGAGAAGGAAGAGTCCACCCATCAGCCAGCCTGATGGAATGGGATGCAGCCTGACTCACATGTGGCCCACAAATGCCCTGCTCCCCTGGTCGCCACATGTGCTCTGCATTTGGAGGTGTAGTGCTGGCACAGGCTCTTCCTTGCTGTGTCCAACTCTCCACAAGGATTTCAAAGAGAACTGCACAGGAAACAAGACCAGGTTTTTCTTATTGAAACCACTGACTCTTGCAAAGCATTTTTTGGGAAATTCTGTGTAGTTGAAGAAAGTGGGGAAAACCACTAAACCATTCAGGTATGACCTAAATCAAGTCTCTGATGATTATACAGTGGAAATGAGAAAAAGATTTAAGCGACTAGATCTGATAGAGTGCCTGGTGAACTATGGATGGAGGTTCGTGACGTTGTACAGGAGACAGGGATCAAGAAGACCATGCCCAAGAAAAAGAAATGCAAAAAACCAAGTCACTGTCTGAGGAGGCCTTACAAATAGCTGTGAAAAGAAGAGAAGCAAAAAGCAAAGGAGAAAAAGAAAGATATACCCATTTATATACAGAGTTCCAAAGAATAGCAAGAAGAGGTAAGAAAGATTTCCTCAGCGATCAGTGCAAAGACATAGAAGAAAACAATAGAGTGGGAAAGACTAGAGATCTCTTCAAGAAAATTAGAGATACCAAGGGAACATTTCATGCAAAGATGGGCTCGATAAAGGACAGAAATGGTATGGACCTAACAGAAGCAGAAGATATTAAGAAGAGGTGGCAAGAATACACAGAAGAACTGTACAAAAAAGATGTTCATGACCCAGATAATCACGATGGTGTGATCACTCACCTAGAGCCAAACATCCTGGAATGTGAAGTCAAGTGGGCCTTAGGAAGCATCACTATGAACAAAGCTAGCAGAGGTGATGGAATTCCAGTTGAGCTATTTCAAACCTGAAAGATGATGCTGTGAAAGTGCTGCACTCAATATGTCAGCAAATTTGGAAAACTCAGCAGTGGCCACAGGACTGGAAAAGGTCAGTTTTCATTCCAATCCCAAAGAAAGGCAATGCCAAAGAATGCTCAAACTACTGCACAATTGCACTCATCTCACATGCTGGTAAAGTAATGCTTAAAATTTTCCAAGCCAGGCTTTAGCAATACGTGAACCGTGAATTTCCAGATGTTCAAGCTGGTTTTTGAAAAGGCAGAGGAACCAGAGATCAAATTGCCAATATCCGCTGGATCATTGAAAAAGCAAGAGAGTTCCAGAAAATCATCTATTTCTGCTTTATTGACTATGCCAAAGCCTTTGACTCTGTGGATCACAATAAACTGTGGAAAATTTTGAAAGAGATGGGAATATCAGACCACCTGACCTGCCTCTTGAGAAACCTGTATGCAGGTCAGGAAGCAACAGTTAGAACTGGACATGGAACAACAGACTGGTTCCAAATAGGAAAAGGAGTACGTCAAGGCTGTATATTGTCACCCTGCTTATTTAACTTCTATGCAGAGTACATCATGAGAAATGCTGGACTGGATGAAGCACAAGCTGGAATCAGAATTGCCGGGAGAAATATCAATAACCTCAGATATGCTGATGACACTACCCTTACGGCAGAAAGTGAAGAGGAACTAAAGAGCCTCTTGATGAAAGTGAAAGAGGAGAGTGAACAAGTTGGCTTAAAGCTCAACATTCAGAAAACTAAGATCATGGCATTCTGTCCCATCACTTCATGACAAATAAATGGGGAAACAGTGGAAACAGTGGCTGACTTTATTTTCTTGGGCTCCAAAATCAATGCAGATGGTGACTGCAGCCATGAAATTAAAAGATGCTTACTCCTTGGAAGGAAAGTTATGACCAACCTAGACAGCATATTAAAAAGCAAAGACATTACTTTGTAAACAAAGGTCCGTCTAGTCAAGGCTATGGTTTTTCCAGTAGTCATGTATGGATGTGAGAGTTGGACCCTAAAGAAAGCTGAGCGCAGAAGAATTGATGCTTTTGAACTGTGGTGTTGGAGAAGACTCTTGAGAGTCCCTTAGACTGCAAGGAGATCCAACCAGTCCATCCAAAAGGAGATCAGTCCTGGGTGTTCATTGGAAAGACTGATGTTGAAGCTGAAACTCCAATACTTTGGCCACCTCATGCGAAGAGCTGACTCATTTGAAAAGACTCTGATGCTGGGAAAGATTGAGGGCAAGAGGAGAAGGGGACGACAGAGGATGAGATGGTCAGATGGCATCATCGGCTCAATGGACATGAGTTTGGGTAAACTCCAGGAGTTGGTGATGGACAGGGAGGCATGGTGTGCTGTGGTTCATGGGGTTGCAAAGAGTCAGACATGACTGAGCGACTGAACTGAACTGAACTGATGTATTTGTAAAGTAATGTTTTTTTAAGGGAAGAACTAGAAAAATTTTATTCAATTTCTAAATGTAATTATAGAGACAACAAGTGCTGAATAATAAATTTCATCCCTAAGTTGAGAGCACTTACAATACATTTGGGAAACAGAGGTTTAAAAGTTGGAAGGAAAAGGATATTTGAAGAGAGATGGAGAAAAACACCAAAGGTCTGCACCATTACCCACACTCAAAACTGTGCTTTGGGGTCACTGGTCCTCTTTTTGATTGCCTTTTAGTCTTCCCTTGAACTTGGGACTTAGGATGACAGAGCGGGGAGCAGAGCCCCTGATCATGGTATCTGTCTTTGTCTTGGTTCAGGCTGCCTTGCAAAATATCACAGACAAGGCAGCCTGAACCACAGACATTGATTCCCCACAACCTGGAGGCTGAAAGCCCAGGGTCAAGGTGATGGTGACCACAGGTGATGTCATCCTGAGCTCTCTTCCTGGTCACAGGTGGCCTCCACTCTCCTCTGTGCTCACACGGCCTCCTCTTGGTGGGTTTGCAGGCAGAGGGAGCTCTCAATGTCCCATCTTCGATGGCACGAATCCTATCATATCAGCACCCACCCTTATGACCTCATTTAACCCTGATTACATCCTTAGTGGTCCCATGTCCAGATACAGTCATACTTGGATTTAGGGAATCAATGTAAATATGGGGGGACATAATTTTATTCATAGCATCATTTATATAGCGTGACCATGAAACCAAGGGGTTTGCTTGGGGTCCTTAGCGATGATGGTCTAGTCAGTTTTCTTAATCCACCTGACTCTTGACTTGACCCTCTGGGATCAACTTTTGACCCTCTGAGTACTAGTTTTCTTATTTGTAAGACTGCAGAAACTTTATTGGGAAGTCCCTCAAGCACACTACTTTAAAAGAGTGTATCTTGGTCCTGGGGCAGAGACAGCTCTGAGTGGTGGTGAGAATAATTGTAGGCCAAGTCTTGAGTCCTCCCACTAAACCACTCAGCACCAGGTTGGGGATGGACATGCCTGAACCCTCATCAAAGGGCAGAAGGTCAGAGGTGGTGCCAGTCCTCAGGTGGGAGATGTACAGGGGAGGCCTGCTCAGGAGGTGATGACAGTGTGCAGGAGGAACCAGGCAGCCTCCTCCAGTCTCTGCAAAGTCCTCTACAAGGTCCAGTGAAGGGCACACAGGGAGCCTGGCTAGAAGCTCTCATCCTCTGCACGTTGAGGTCTGGTACATCCAGATCTGCAGGGACCAGGCAGCAACTTGGTTCCTCCATGACCACAGCCGGGTGCTGCTGCAGTGCTGCAATACCCTCTTCCTTCTGGGTGTCTTTCTCCAGGAGCACCAGAGACCTTGAAAGGCCTGGCCAGCTGTTTGGAGTTTGGTGACTTTAAATGCCAGTCGACAGCCACTTTGAAAGTACACAACACCCACCTCATTTTCTGAGAACACTGTCCAGAAAAGTGTGTGGTAGAAAGTGGTAACTCAGATCATGCTTTACATGAGCCTGGGGAGGAATCACATGAGTGGGAGGCCCTACAGGAAACATGAGATGAACTTATGCTTTTGGACCCATGTCCTCATGTTCACCCCTATACTATGTATCCAGCTCCTTAAATGCAACCCAGGTCAGTCTGCATTAGGCTGTGATGTCTGTCCGAGAACTGCAGAAAGAGGCCTGCAGGACAGAGAGATCTCCCAAGTCTGAGCGCCTCTCGTGCCCCAAACCTCCCCACTTTCCTGCAGAAACCCTCTGTCCTGCCTGGCCTGGGCCCCAGCCCTCGGAAGCAGTGCTGTGACCCCTTGGCTGGTCCAAGTTGAGTTGGTAATGGGCTCTGTGCTCGTGAGACAATTTAAGCACATGCCATGAACAGGGTGTGTTGTTGCTGAATTTTATTATTATGGTCTTTCTTTTTTTTTTTTTTTGCTTCCCCCTTCACCAAATTTAATGATAAATTTAAGGAAACAGGTCTCCAACACATAGAATTTTCTGCTTGGGAATCCTTTCCCTCCCCTCCCCATAGACGTTTTGTTGAGGATTGCTTCCACCCTCAAGTGTTGGCAACATCCCTGCAGCTTCATCATCAAGGATGACAGAAAAGCAAGAGCAGCTGGGTGGGTGCTGATCCACTGATTGTGGAGGAGATCCATTCCACTGGTAAAGATGAGGGCACCCAATTCTTTATCCAGACAGAACCAAATACTACACCACTCGCCTGCTAGCCCATGCGAGGATAAGTCCTAGATCCTGTTATTACTAGAAGAGCTCATTCTCTGTGATGGAGAAGCTCACCTCCAGCCCTAAGGTAGGTCTGCTCCCTTTCAGGTCAAATTGGATGTTTCAAACATGTTACCAATTAGTGGATTCAAAGAACAGAAGGTTACATTAGTTGCTTTGGTGTTCTTTGTGGTTTATTGTCTAAGATTAATTCAACTTTTTTGTTTGAGAATTTACCCACATTGGTTTATTTGGTGGCAATGCTGCTGCTGCTGCTAAGTCGCTTTAGTCGTGTCCGACTCTGTGCGACCCCATAGACGGCAGCCCACCAGGCTCCCCCATCCCTGGGATTCTCCAGGCAAGAGCACTGGAGTGGGGTGCCATTGCCTTCGAGACTCCACTCTTTTTTCGTTCCCTTAGTAAATAATGATCTGTGATAGGAGACATTAGAAAAGTTTTTGACATTTCAATAAGGTAATTTTCATTTTCTTGTCTTTAAAAAGCATACTTTCTAGCTATAAAGAAAGCCATTGTCTTCTTCAACTTAAAATTTTGCTGTTTAAGATACACTATATTTGCAAAGAATGAAAATTTTGTACCTTATGCCCAGAAGTTAATATCATCTGTGCTGATCTTACAGGATTGAGGTCAACATACTCATGGGCTTAACTAGAAATGCAACTGTTTTTCAAGCTATTCTGATTTTGATGGTGTTTTCAGTAGTGTGGTTTCTTAGTGTTGAATGTGTTAAGATATCTCTATACAGTCATGAATGAGGAATTAAGCAGCAGCTGTTTTCTTTCTTCATAAGGATGACCAATTTGCTCCTCTACCCACTGGTTCATTAGTCCTGACCTCTCTCAACCAGCATAAGGGAGAGTGCAAACATTCCCCATGACCATGGTTTGTTTCTCTCTTCCAGCCACGCAATGATGGACCTACTGGTTGAACTTTGCCTTCAGAACCACCTGAATCCTTCCAACCATGCCCTGGAGATCCTGTCTTCAGAAACCCAACAGCCTTTGAATTTTAAGCCAAATACTTTAGTTGGGACCTTGAATGTGCACACCGTATTTCTGAAAGAAAAAGTTCCTGAAGCGAAGGTTAAGCCTGTTCCCCCTAAGGTGCCTGAGGTCAGTAGCACAGGAGTCCGTGTGTCATATAAGGACATGTACAGTTCCCTGGGACCCAGGGTACTGCAGGTGGAGAGGAGGGGGCCAGTGAGGTCCCTCCTAAGTTACACATGCCATGGTTGAGGTTTCCACTTTCATGGTAGGCAAAGTTAGGCCCTAAACAGAGTTTTAGGAGACCTAAGTTCACAGCTCTGAATAATGCACATTGTGTAACACTGCTCCTTTAGATGTCAGAAAAAGGGCCCACTCTAGAGCAGAGCCATCCATGAAAGCTTTCTGCAAAGATGGAAAGGTTTCTTTCCATCTTTTAATCAGGGGCTTTTTGCAAATATGGAAATGGTCTATAATTCTGCTCCCTGCAAGCTGACAGCCCCTGATTACATACAGCCACTGAGCATATGAAATGCAGCTAGTGTGATCAAAAAAACTGAACTTTGCATTCCCTAAATTTAATTGAAATAACACAAATAGCCAATGTCTACTCTTCTGGACTAGTCCTAAAGGTTCCAATAGAGTTCTGGAGGCCTTCCTGTCCATGGGAGAGATTGAAATATGTAGAAGATTCTAAGATCTTCTCCGAGAAAGGAAATAGAAGGGGATTCCCTTTTGAAAAATTTATGTTAGAAATACTTACTCCTTGTACTTGGGGAATATTTTATGCATAGTTTTCAGGCTTTTTCATATTGATTAAAGATAACTTCATCTGTTTCCTGAACTTCTTAATAAGGCTTTTATCCTTTATCTCCAATGAAAAGCAATGCTATTTCATTCTTTTACATTATTGGACTATCTACTAAATTTCCTTATTTTTAAACATGGTACTTTGGCCAACAGATCATGTCTTCTAGGTTTGGATAATTAATAACTTTTAATTGGTGCCATCTCTAGGTGGCTCAGTGGCGAAGAATCTGCCTGCCAATGCAGGAGACACAGGAGACTCAGGCTCAGTCCTTGGATTGGGAAGATCCCCCAGAGAAGGAAATGGCAACCCGCTCCAGTATTCTTGCCTGGAAAATTCCATTGACAGAGGAGCCTGGTGGGCTACGGTCCATGGGGTTGCTGAGTCAGACACAACTGAGCGTGCACGCACACACACGCACACACACACATATTCTGAGTTTCCCCTAATTCGTCAATTAAAATCGATATTCAGGGAAATTCCTTTTATATTCTGTGGCTTTTATTACCTTTCTGAACCCTAGCTGCAAATTCCAGGGGCAGGTGCACCCAGGGTTATATAGGAGTTCAGTTTGAGAAGCATGGAAAAGATTCATGGTTTCCTTCTAAAATCTTTCCTTCTAAAATTCATTAAACCCTGGCTTCAGATTGGAAGGGAGTGTGAGACCTATGTCATTCAGTCAGTAGTCCTCAGGATCTTAGAACAATGTGGGTGACCAGTAAAGAGCAAACAGAAGCTGACTGCGTGAAACTTCAGCCTGTTACATTTTTTGCTGGGTCACTTTATCTGTAGACATTTACGATCAGCTTTAGTCAAACTGATTTTTTTCTTTCTGATTATAATATCTATCAATATTATTATATGCCTATTATATTTATATGTCTCTATTTTTCTAGCTTAAATATATGTGTGCAGTGCATATTTATGAAAATTGATTTATATATTAACATTCTAATATATATGAATATATTTATGTGGGTATTTTAGCTTCTTAAATGAAAATTTGATATTGCAACCCCATAGACTATAACACTCCAGGCTTCTCTGTCCATGGAATTCTCCAGGCAAGAATACTGGAGTGGGTAGGTATTCCTTTCTCCAGAGGATCTTCCCAACCCAGGGATCAAACCCAGGTCTCATGCATTGTAGGCAGATTCTTTACCATCTGAGCCTATATATTTTTCTAGCTTAAATATACGTGTGTAGTGTATATACATGAATATTAATTCATATATCAACATGATACTAGATATGAATATATTTATCTGGGCATTTTAGCTTCTTTAACAAAAATTTGATGTTTTGTGATGTTTTTTCCTTATCTTGGATTGTTCACCATAGGTCCAAACTATTTCCGTTTAGAAAATATATTAGTGCCTTGTGCTTAGGTCTGTTTAGAATCCTTGAAAGACAGTGTATGTGTTAGATTCCAAATTGGGATCCTCGCTGCTGCCCATTTTCCCCTTTCATTCATAGTTTGTTCATTAGCAAAAGAGACTGGAAGGTCAGTTTATTGTTCTAGACATTTACCGTTCCCTATTCAATCTGCTCTTTTACCCCACAACCCAGTGACTTTTGGAAGAACTTGATACAAAGGAAATATTGCCCTGCTCCATTGTAGTATAAACAGAGCTGTGGGAAGATGTGCTTATGGAATTCTGCCTGCTGTGTTTTCCAGAAAACGGTGCGCCTAGTGGTGAATTACCTGCACACGCAGAAGGCGGTGGTGCGTGTGAGCCCCGAGGTGCCCCTGCAGAGCATCCTCCCAGTCATCTGCGCCAAGTGTGAGGTCAACCCAGAGCACTTGGTGCTCCTTAGGGACAATGTGGCTGGTGAGGAGCTGGAGCTCTCCAAGTCCCTGAACGAGCTGGGGATAAAGGAGTTGTATGCCTGGGACAACAAGAGAGGTGAGGCCACTTTGGGTCTTTGATGTGGTGCCACTGACTCTCTGCATGTGTGCCCTCAAGCAGAGCGATGGGGATGCACATTTTCAGGCACCTCCAATTTTGTCCAAACCAGAGCGGGAATGGGTGGTAAATAAAATACATAGATTGTAATTATACCTCTTTCCCCCAGTAATGCGTGCTCAGTCGCTTCAGTCGTGTCCGACTCTTTGCGACCCTATGGACTGTGGCTCAGCAGGCTCCTCTGTCCATAGGATTCTCCAGGCAAGAATACTGGAGTGGGTTGCCATTTCCTTCTCCATTTCCCCCAGTAGTAACCATACACATTACCCCTTGTCTCCTGTGAGCTTCCGTGAAGTATGTAGAAAGGGCAAGGATGAGAGTACTAGGGCTTTTGCTCTGAAAGAACTTCTCAGAAACCACATGTGAACCTTGTTCTCCTGGGTTGCCTTTTCAGTTGCCATTAAATACTCCCAAGTCTCAAACACTGCTTGTGATCGAGACCAGTCACAAAATTCCTTCTCACTTGCTCGCTCAGTCACTTCAGTCATGTCCAACTCTTTGCGACCCCATGGACTGCAGCCCTTCAGGCTCCTCTATCCATGGAATTCTCCAGGCAAGAATACTGGAGTGGGTAGCCATTCCCTTCTCTAGCAGATCCTCCCAACCCAGGGATCGATCCCAGACCTCCTACATTGCAGGCAGGTTCTTTACCATCTGAGCCACCAGGGAAGCCCATCTTGGGAGATGTAGAACCTAATACCTAGGAAAAGCATATAAAACCAATCTCTGCATTAAAGAGTGGGCCCAGCGAGACTGTGGTCTTCTGGGAACATGGGTGAGGCAGCAAGAGGTGAAACTCCCCCAAGTCTCGAGCTCCCTCTTCCGATACCCACACAGGACAGGACACACTGCTGCACCAGGAAAAATAGCTACTCCAGCCCCAAATCCCCCTCTTCTCTGCCTCGGTCACCCTCCCAGGACCCTTGCCCTATGACCCTGGCAGCCTTACCAGAAAATAAAGGAGCATCACCTGGCTTGAGGGGTGTGCTGCTCCTGGGGCCAACATCCCTTTCATCCGGACCATAATGTGCCCTGTGGGCTGTGAAATATTTGATTAGCATCCCCGCCATGTACTTCCATCCCATCCTCCTGACAGTCAGACTTCTGAGTAGAGAAGAGAACATTCCTCTCCATGAGGAGCCCTTTCCTTTGCTCCTATGGGGTTTCACCATCTCCCAGCCAGCAGCTGCTTGGGGAAGGGTGAAGGCTGTGGGCCGGAGATGTGTCCCAGGCAAGGCCTGCTCTGCGCTGGAAATCCTGGTGGTGGCAACTGGAGAAAACAGAGGCTTTGCTGCCACCTGCTTCCAGGATGTTGTTTAACAGCCAGGCAGTGGCAGGATTCTAGGGGATCAAGGTCAGTGATGTAAGCCTGCTTTGCACTGGGCCTTTTCCTTTGGGGCATAGATAGCCCCAGGCCTTGTCAAGTGCTGCTGTGGGTCGAGAAGCCTGTCTTCACTCTCTGTTGCCTGCCTTTTCCAGTTCTTCTGACCAAAACGAAATCGGAGCCTTCCCTGAGCTGTCGAGGTACGGTCAGCCTAGGGCTGCCCTGCCAGGCTGCACCTTGCATGGCTCTGGGCTAGGACAGTGATGTGTGGAGTGACTTGAGGGGAGGCAGGGTGGCACTCTGGGGGTGTCTGGCCAGGCTGAACTGAGGCTGTGACTTGGTTTCTTGACTCCCTGGTTGGCTAAGAGAACAAGGTCCCCTGTGTGAGGATTTGCTGATTGGTGAGAAAAGAAGGATGTCATTGTAGAAAATGGGCCCCTTATGAACACAGAATTTGAGTGCAGAGCAGAAGTGGTCCATGCACAGGAGGCACTGTATTCATCTTACCTGTCTTTACCTGCCCTCAGGGTCCATCCTGCACGCTGCAGAAACTGGGGCAGTGTGGATTGTGAAATCTGACCTTTTGTGTCAGAGACAAATATGGATGTGATTAGTCCAGATTTTGCATTCATTTCTTATAAATCGTATATATTTTATGTACTATATTTATTATAAATAGATATGTATTATATTTAATAATACATATATACATATACATGAACGTATTTTCATAGACATGTATGCACACACACATGTATTGAGATTTATATAAACCTTTTGGACTATACACACACACACACTCTAAGAGGATCATTAAAATTACGAGTGTTCATATTTTACAGAAATTTCTGTCCTTATTTGTTAAAGTATTTAACAATAGACTTCACTTCTAGAAAAAAATTATGCAAAAAATCCCACGGCTTTGGTCTGGAACCGCAGTCCGGGTATCGTGAGGGACAGTGCTGTGGCCTCAGCCACCCTTCATATTCCTCATCTGTTACCTCCTCCATCATACGGTGCCGACTGATGTTACAGATAGAGGGACTTTCTTTTAAGAAACACCATAGACGTCTCTCCAAAGAAGACACGTGGGTGGCCAACGGGCACGTGACAAGATGTTCCACTTCAGTAATAATTAGAGAAATGCAAACCCAAATTACCCTGCAGTGTCACCCCACACTGATCAGAATGGCCATAGTGTAAAAGTCTGCAAATAATAAATGCTGGAGAAGATGTGGAGAAAAAGGAGCCCTCCTGCACTGTTGGTGGGAATGTATTGGATTGGCCAAAAAGTCATTCGGGTTTTTTTCTGTAACATCTTATGGAAAACTTGAAATGAACTTTTTGGCCAACCCAATAAATTGGTGCAACCACTATGGAGAACAGTCTGTAGGTTCCTTGAAGAGCTAAAAACATTGCCATATGATCCTACATCCCACTCCTGGACCTATATCTGGAAAAGACAAAAATTCTTCATTCAAAAAGATCCTTGCATCCCAGTGTTCATAGGACCACTATTTACAGTGGCCAAGACATGGAAACAGCCCAAAGGTTCATTAACCTTTGAATGAATAAAGAAGATATGGTAACAGTGGAATATTACTCAACCATAACAAGAATGAAATAATGCCATTTGCAGCAACATAGATGGACTTAGAGATTATCTTACTAAGTGAAATAAGGCAGACAAAGACAAGTATCATATGATATCGCTTATATGTGAAGACTAAAAAAAAATGATAGAAATGAACTTATTTACAAAGCATAAATAGCCTCACAAACATAGAAAATAAACTTACAGTTACGAAAGAGGAAAGTGGTGGAGGGATAAATTAGGAGTTTAGGGTTAACATATACACACTACTGTATATAAAATAACAACAAGGACATACTGGATAGCACAGGGAAGTATACTCAATATTTATAATAACCTATAATGGAAAACTATCTGAAAAGAGTGTGTATGTATTCATGTATCTGTCTATAGATACATATGTATATGTATAACTGAATCACTCTGCTTTACACTTGAAACTAACCCAATATTGTAAATCAACTATACTCCAATAAAAAAAAGCAGCACCATGAATAGATAGTTGTTTTGAACAGAAAGCTCATATATATGAAGGCTTTATCAGTTCTGAGTGATTTGATGTTGGTATACCATCTAGCTGCAAGCATGGAAAAGCTGAATCAGAGCTATTACGACTGTTTTTTTTTGAGCCCGTACACAGCAGTCCTGTGATGAGGATGGGCACTTACAAAGTGTTGTTTTCATGCAGTGCAGACCTGGTTCCCCTTGCTGTTCTGTTTCCACATCTGGAAGAGTGGATGTTTCAGATGAGCCAGTCCTCAGGGGTCCCTGCTGCATGCTCCATCCCTCTGCATCCCTCAGCTCACCTGTATCACCTTCTAAATCATTCTGATGTTTCCAAACAGTATGTGCTTTAAGGATGAAGTATGTCCTCCCCACACTTGTATTCATATTTAAGTCTTAGTAAATGAGAATACGTCAAAATAAAATAAATTCCGCACTCAAATTTTTATACATTTAGAGCGATGGATTCAGGCTCCTAGATGAGTCTTTTCCCCAGGCCTGGCTGGGTACCAGGCAGGGCACTGCGTGGAGCCTTGGCTGATGGGAGCATTGTCAGGAGAGCCAGGTGCTCCCGCTCTGCTCTCCGTATCACCCTTCCCCCAGCGCCTGCCAGGCAAACACTTCCCTGGGGGCTCCGTCAGTCCCGAGACACAGATTAGACAGTCTGCCTGGGGCTCAGCTCAGAGCTGGACAGCTGGGTGCTGCAGTCTCTTGGGCCCCGAGGGGCGGCTCTGTGCCGGGGCAACCAGAGCCTCCATCCTGGGGCTGGTGACCCGCCACTGCCCCCGTCCAGGGAGAGAAATGAGAGGCTCGATTTTGATCAAGGCTATGGTCGTGAGGTTGCTGTAACAGCCTGTGTGCCTGTGATGTATTCTTGTTCCCTCAACTCTCAGGCACTGTCATATCCTGCACTTTGCACATCTGGTCATAGAGCACTCAGTTCTAGAAACAACCTAGATGGGTGGGACTGGGAGGGAGGTGGGAGGGAAGTTCAAGTGGGAGGGGACATGGGTAAACCTTTGACTGATTCATGTTGATCTTTGATAGAAACCAATTGGTTTCTGTCAGTTCTGTAGAGCAATTTACAATTCTGTAAAGCAATTATCCTTCAGTTAAAAATAAATAAATTTAAAAACACAGACACACGTTGGTACATACTGTTGTTCACATACAGTTTTATTCTGTAGTACAGAATATTTTACTATAGGCTCTGGGCCTAACAAAGGGTTTGATACAATTAACCATGAACCCCATATGCACATGCGTATTGGGGAGATGCATGCCTCACAGCTGAAGCTGGTCTCCTTGCTGGTTTGGTTGTCGTGTGGTGTGAGGCTGCTGATGGGCCGGGCTGGAGCCACCTGCATGCAGTTGAGAGGCCTGACCCTTGTGATTAAAATGGGAGCCTTTGCCACTGACGGAATGAAGGGATCCAGGGGCTTGCTTTTTGCTTCATTGTGAAGACAGTATTGTGTTAATGTGTGTTACAGGGGCACTGACTTCCATGTCGGCCTTCTCTAGTTGGAATTTGAAATTCTAGGTTAGCGGATGAGCAGTTCATTGATGTTTACCTGGTTCGGATTGGTATCTTGGTGGCAGAATTTGTGAAATCCAGTCCACGTGCCACCAGTGGACTGGCGGCCTGTCCCTCCAGCACTTGGCAGTGGTATGGAGTAATTCATTTTTGAGTTCTCCTGCATCACCTAAATGTCTTCTCCTCTGGCCGTATCTGTGTCTTGGAAGAAAAGAACAGATGAGTTGATGACAAGGGCTGGAGTGGCCTTCAGAGTGTCAGCAGATCAGTGGATAATGATCATAGAGGCCGTGGTGGCACTGAGTGTGCCAGGCTCAGCCTGCAGATAAGTGTACTGAGGCCCAGAGCACGCCCAAGCCACAGTGCCCTTAACTGCAGATGAGTGTACTGAGGCCCAGAGCATGCCCACACCACAGTGCCCTTAACTGCTGCTCCCCTAGCTCTCAAGTGCAGTCCCCACAGCTTATGCACCCAGGGTGAGAGTGCTTTGTGAGTGCAGGGTGCTGGGCCCTACCCCAGAGTCTCCCATGTGGGCGTCTCCCCTGGCCACAGGCCCCAGGGATGCTGCTACGGGTGGTCCCGCCCCACCCTGGAAACCGCAGCTCTGGCCTCTGTCCTCAGCTCCCTGCCTGGGCTCCAGTGTCCTCACCTAGAACCTGAGCGTGCCCATTCTAGCTTGACAAATCCCAACGAAAAAAACTCCAGGAAAAGGAGAAGATGGAGCATTTAGAAGTCAAGAATAAAAAAGCACAATAGAAGAAAAATGGGCCCCTAGAGAATGAAATGAAAATGGAAAACATTCTGGTGACATAGAGGAAGGAAAATCTGGGCCCATGGGTCACATGGGGGCCTGATGTGGCTGTCTCAGACATCCCCTGGGTAAGCCAGCACAGTCCCTCCATGTTCTGGAAACCAGTGGGTCCTCCAAGCAGGGGAGCTGTTGATGTAGTTTATTTAGTTTGCATCTTTGACCACCACCCTTATAATTCTTAAAGCAGATATTTTGCACAGATGTCTCAGTCACAAGAGCTGTGCTGTCCAGTCTGATGGTCACAAGCCAGGTGTGGTCGACAGGCATCTGACATGTGGCCAGTCTAATTGAGAGCACTGTGCCATGCACACTGCAATTTGAAGGCTTAGTACCAAAATGAATATGACAGCTCATTAATATTTTTATATGGATTATGTGATGGAATGATAATATTTTAGATCTATTGGGTTAACTAAAACATATAAAAATTAATTTCATATGGTTCTTTTTTGATGCATCTACTAGAGAATCTAAAATTACCTATATAATCCCTTTGTTTTTCTGTTGCACAGTACTGCCCTAGAACTTTTGGATTTCTTTGGCTTTTTTTTTTTTAAATACCAAAGGTTGTAAAAACATTTAGTAATTTCATAAACCCAGCTGGAGGTTTTGAGTTGGCTCAAAATGCTTTGAAAGAAATAGTTGATAGTTTTATTCTCTTATAAGAACGAAATAAAAGTCTAAGAGTAGAGTAAAACAAAGGAGCATTTGTTGAGATTTTTAAAGTGTTTAATCTCTTGTTTCATATGCTGAAAATAACTTAGTACTTCTATTTTTTTCAGAAACCTTTAGAAAATCTTCACTCAGCAATGATGAGACAGACAAAGAGAAGAAAAAATTTCTGGGATTTTTCAAAGTTAATAAAAGAAGCAATAGTAAGGTAATTGATTACATACACATATGATTCTTTGTTCTGTACAGAGTTTTTTGAGATATTTGTCCTCTGCATATCTTGGAATTTTTCTTAATATATGTAAGCATATTAATCCCTTCAGGGTAAATGGAGCATATCGTGTCAGTATGCACTGAAATGCCTGCTCATACCCTACACTTGACTCCTAAGTGGTCTTGGGTGATGGTATTCTATTTACTGACAGAACACGAAGCCATGAGCCTTCTCTGCTGGTACCTACACAGTCCTGACAGGAGGCTGAAGCTAAGCAAACATCCTCTGGATGGATAGATGAGTGAATATGTGGTATAGATTGCATTTACACAAAGATCCCCTTCTCCAGGGGATCTTCCCGACCCATGGATTGAACCTGGCTCTCCCACATTGCAGGCTAATTCTTTACCGTCTGAACCACCAGGGAAGTCATAATACAGAGAACAAAAAATGAAGACACTTAAAATCATCTTGGAAATTCTCAAGTCATATATGCCTTCTAGCTGCAAAGAAAGGAAGTGCTTGTAACCCTATTATGTTGGGTTTAAAAGGTTTATTTCGCTATGTCAGGTATTTTCTCACCAGTAGATGGCACGAGAAAAAGAACTGTTGTGTGGAACATTAGCATTTAACCCACCAGCTGGGTTTGGAAGTGTCCACCATCCACGGAGCATTAGAGGAGGCATGAGGAGGGTGAACACAGGTTGGTCCAGAGCCTTCTCTTCCCATCATGTGGACCTCTGTGTCTCTGCACCCAGCCTGCATGTGTCTTGACTTTCCAGAGCCCATGGGCCAGTATAACCATTACCCCAGGTCCCAGTGAGAATACTGGGGCACAAAGAAATAAAGAAACTTGCTCAGAGTCACGGAGTTAGATCCTGGGTCAGCTTTGTTTCACCAGTGAGAGTTTAGTGAGCAGATTGGGTAGAAGCTTGTGGCCAGAGAGAACTCAGGAGTTTCTCCCAAATCTCAGCTCATTGCTTTTAAAAAACATTGGAGTGTACTGTTACACCTGCGTGCGTGCCTGCTAGGTCATTTCAGTCGTGTCCAACTCTTTGCAACCCCGTGGATCACAGCCCGCCAGGCAAGAATACTGGAATGGGTTGCCATGCCCTCCTCCAGGGGATCTTCTGGACCCAGAGATCGAACCCAAGTCTCTTACGTTTCCTGCATTGGCAGGCTGGGATTTTACAACGTCATGTTAGTTTCTGCTGTGCAACAGAAATGAATCAGCTATATTTATACATATAGCCCCTCCCTCCCATGCTCTTCTGAGTGGGTAACTTAGCTGAGCCCTGTGGGTAATCACAGAGCACGGAGCTGAGCTCCCTGTGCTGTATAGCAGCTTCCCGCTGGCTAGCTGTCTTACGCGTTGTTTAGTTGCTAAGCCATGTCTGACTCTTGTGATCCCCCGGACTGTAGCCCACCAGGCTTCTCTATCCTTGGGATTTTCCCATCAAGAATACTGGAGTGGGGTGCCATTTCCTCTAGGGGATCTTCCCTACCCAGGGGTTGAACCCACATCTCCTGCTTGGCATAAAGTCTGACACGACTGAGTGACTAAGCGCACACATTTGCTTGGGCGGGTCTTTACCGCTGAGCCACCGGAGAAGCCTGGTGGGGTATATATGTCAATGCTGCTCTCTCTGTGTCACCTCCCCCTTCCCACTCTGTGTCCACACATCCATTCTCTATGTCTGCATCTCTGTTCCTGCCCAACAAATGGGTTCGTCTGTACTCTTTTTCTAGATTCCATATATATGTGTTAATGCACAATATTTCTCTTTCTGACCTACTTTACTTAGCTCATTGCTCTTGATCTTCTGATGCTTTCTTTGATTATGGTTTTGTGGTTCTCTGTCATTACTGATTATATGTGTTTACCCCACATTTCCATGTGTCCTTTGAAAATCTCTGCTTCATGTGTGCCTCTGCTTAAGATCTTTGAGCCCTCCCTACCCTATCCCTGTCCGCCTCCTCTTCCCTCCTCCCCTATCCTTTCCTTTTCTGCCAGAATTACTTGAAATTACAAATTCAGAGTTTCCCATGTGAATTTCCCTTCACTCTATAAATGTTGGGTTTCTGATACCTGACATCTTTTAAAAAAATTTTTTGGAAGTATAGTTGGTTTACAATGTTGTGTTAATGTCTGCTGTACAATAAAGTGATTTAGTTACACACGTATATATTTTTTCATATTCTTTTCCATCATGGTTTATCACAGGATATTGAATATAGTATGTCTGTGAGTCTGTTTCTGTTTCATAGATATGTTGATTTGTATTGTATTTTAGATTCCACAAAGTGCTATCATATGGTGTTTGTCTTTCTCTGTCTGGCTTACTTCACTTGGTGTGATAATCTCTACGTCCATCCATATTGCTGCATACTTTGTTCTTTTTGATGGCTGAGCAATATGGCTCCTGACACTCTGAGGTCAGTTTGCTGGGACTGTGGGCAGTGCTGTCCTCTTTGATCCTCACAATTCTGATCCACAGTAAATCTACCCTTTTCTCACACTGAACTCTCAAGAGTCCTTCTTCTTGTGTCTTGCTACTTTTGATAGATGAAACTGCCAGCAAAGCAATTAAAAAAATCTAGAAATGCCTTTGTTTTAAGCAGAATAAGAGCCTAAAACATCCAGACAGTCTTGCCCTGATGGACTGGCAGGATTCTCTGTAAGAGGCTGTAAGACCTGTGAAAATGTCCCAGATAACAAGGAAGCCTGGTCTGCGGGTCCCGGGGTTTTGTCTCTGCCGTACCCCATGTTTCCTCAGTCTTGGACTAACTAGAACTGTCTTTCCTTTCTCATACACTTCATCTTTCTCATTTATTTTGTTTTGTTTTGTGCTCAATTTCTCTTATTCAATCATAACCTTACTAGATTATCTGTTGTTTTGGGCATTAGCTTCTTCCTTCCTTGTTTCTCTCTGTTTTTATTGTTTGAGCTGCTGTGCCAGAAGTAGCTTCCTTTAATCTGCTACAAACCTGGTGGGAGAGGTAGTATCAACCCCATTTTACAGGAAAAGGAACCTGAGCTGCACACTTTCTGTGAATCCTGGTGTTAAAAGTTGCCCAAGTTCAGACTCACCTGTCTTTCCAGAGCCTAGCTCTCATTGCCCACACATTGCACGTGGCTGACAAGCCTGAGTCTCAATTTTTCTACGTTAAGAACAAGAGGGTTTTGAGTGAATCAGTTTTAAATGGTTTCAAAAATCCTGTGATGCCAGATAGTCTACTAATGTCTGAGAACAGAATAGGAAGAATGGTGACATTTAAAGCTAAAGTGAGTCTTCCATATCTGCTTAAAGGAAAACGATATGCATCTGTGTGTATAAAATCTCTTATAGAGAATGTATTTAAAAGGATATCATTTTGGCTCAATTCAATGAGGGCAGATATCTTTCCTTGCTTTAAAACTTTGGTGTTTTAATGTTTTCGATGTGATAATTTTTTTGTATCATTTTTGCATTATTTATTCTCCTAACCCAGTGGTTCCGAAAGATACCTTAGAATCACCTTAAGATCTAGTGTAACAACTGGATACTGGGGTCACGCCCCCAGAGATCCTCATTTGGGAGGGTAGGTGAGGCCCGGAAGCTGTATTTTCCAGTGCTCCCCGGTGATTCTCTGGCTGGAGGTCACCGCACCTTCCAGATCAAGGGAAACTCTTTCACACGATGAAGTGACATGTAATTATTGTTCTCCTTTTACGGGTAGAGAATGAGATATTGGTGAGTTTCCATGTATATCCAATGAACAGTGCAGTGGTAAACTGAATTTAAAACATAGAAATTCTCAAAACCTACTTAATTGCCTCGAATATTCATTGAAAGGACTGATGCTGAAGCTCCAATCCTTTGGCCACCTGATGCAAAGAGCCGACTCACTGGAAAAGACCCTGATACTGGGAAAGATGAAAGTCAAAAGAAGGGGTTGCCAGAGGATGAGGTGGTTGGATGGCGTCACGGAATCAATGGACATGAGTTTGAGCAAGCTCCGAGAGATAGTGAAGGACAGGGAAGC
This sequence comes from Giraffa tippelskirchi, assembly GCF_054371585.1. Lineage (NCBI taxonomy): Eukaryota > Metazoa > Chordata > Mammalia > Artiodactyla > Giraffidae > Giraffa > Giraffa tippelskirchi. Next base: position 52,601,873 of record NC_137284.1, read on the forward strand.
CTGGTGTGCTGCAGTCCATGGGGTCTCAAAGAGTCGGACACGACTTAGCAACTGAACAACATCATCATCTCAGATCCATTGCTGTTTTCATGTTACATAATTTTCTAAGCAAAAGAGCTGTTTTGGGAAAAAAGACAAAAAAAAAATCTATACTCATGAGTCATGAATTTCAAAATTGTTGTTTTCAGATCTGTGAGCACTGATCAGGGGCCATTTTAGAACTTTCAGGTTCTTGGCTGAGGGTCATGGCCTTGGATTAGAGTTGTTTATGCAGATGTTGCTGCCTCGTGGAATGGCCGGGCTGGCATGTTTTGCTTTATAAATTGCTATGAGTGGCTGTTGCCTGTGAGCCTGCTCTCACTTGGAGATGACTTGGGGCTTCCTTGTGTTCCAGGCCGAGCAGTTCGGGCAGCCTGGGATGGACAGCCGTGAGGACACCTCCACGTCCACGCTGGGGAGGGGTTCAATTGTGAGTACTAACACCCAGGGGGGCTTCTGGCAGCTTTGGGAAACAAAATTAGAAACTGGCCTAGTTGTTTTTTTTTTCTTAGATTTTTTTAGTCTAGAAAGACGCATGAAGCTTCATGTAGCTTCTTTTTTAGTTGCCCATTGGTACATTCAGAAAATGAGGAGTGTGTCAGTCTCCACAAGTATTAGTTTCCACTTCTCCCGCCCCAAACAGCGTGGTGGGATGGATCCTCTGTTAAAATAACTGAGTCACACCGTCTGAGTCACACCACTTCCTTTCATTCTTAGGAGCAGCTGATGGTTTTGGAGCCACAGAGCCCTATTTCCTAAATTCTGCAACTATGCATTGAAGGAATTTTTAAAAAACCATTGGTGCCCTCACATTTCAAAATTGGCATGTAGAAAGCTTCTTCATAATTTTAAATGCTTGAAAGAGAAAAAAATTCATAGCATCGTATAAATATTGACATTTTAAATGTGTCTAGAAAAGTTTGATATAATCAAATAGACAAATTCTTCTATACCAAGAAAACATTTTGCATTATTATTCTTTTTCCTGATATAATACTTCCATGCCAGTCCCCATGTAAAATTATATTCTATTCAATATATATTTTATTCTTAAAAGTATTTTCTAAAGACTTGAAGTGAAATATGATATAAAATGTCTATTTAAATTAGATTTTTAAATTTTATGTGACCATAAAACTGTGAGTAGGAAAATATTCCATATTGAGTTCTTATTACATTTGCAAATACCTAAAAACAATGTAAATATAATCGCTGATATATAATTGTTAAGCGTGAAAAGTAAATCTTTCTTGAAAAGATATCTTTTAATAAGATGAAAGGTAATTTTTAAGTTTATTTCTTATATCCATTAATGAGCATAATTTATAGATAAAACCAGAATAGCTTCAGATTAATCCTGTGACTCTTTCCATTTTTATTGATTCAAATCCTGACAAAATATTTTACTAAATATAATACTAATAAACATTAGTATTTATTTATAATACTATATAATATATATTATATCATATAAAAATAAATAATAAATACTAAATCAAATACTAAATAATTATTAGAGGATGGAAAACTTTACTGTTATAACAGTGTCCTTCAATTCTTTGAAGCCCTTCTGGTTAATCCCATAGCGTGCCAAGCCTCTTCAGTTGTGTCCAATTCTTTGCAATCCTAGGATCTAACTAGTGTCTCATATGTCTCCTGCATTAGCAGGCAGGTTCTTTACCACTAGTGACACCTGGGAAGCCCAATCCCATAGTGATTTATCATAAACTATTATTTTGGTTGATCTTTTGTCTGTGCCTGACTAGGGTTCTCTTCTAAATTAGTCAGTAGCCAAGATTTAGAAGCCATTTGATCTGTCAGGGGATTTGTTACTCACTAACACTAGAGTTATTGACTCATGGGAGATATAAGAAAAAAAAATACTCTATCAAGATTTCTCAAATAATAATTACACTCATTTCTCAGAGGCACTTTCTTTTTTTAAAATAAAATGTTTGAAGGTATCTCTCCTAAAGGAACATATATTTAGAAATTAAATAGCATATATGAAAAATTTTAATTATAAGGTATTATACACATGTAAAGGAGTATTATAATTAAGTATGATATGGTTACTGAAATTGTACAAATTATTTTTAGAAAATTTAAGTAAGTCAAAATGAACAATTTGATATCATACTCTTGTTTTCATTTGTGTTATATTTTTCAGAAGCCTGAGGTTAGAATTATATGTGTCGTAGCTACTGATTTTACTAATGTGTTGATCTGGGCTAAGAAATAGCAAAGGTGACCTTTTTTAAATTGAGATATAATTGACCTAACATTATATTAGTTTTAGGTGCACAGCATAATGATTTGATACATGTATATAATGGGTTGGCCAAAAAGTTCATTCAGGCTTTTTCATAAGATTAGTTAATATTAATCTAACAAAAACAAAAAAAGAATTGTGACTGTGGTCTTAGATGTCACAGTTCAGTTCAGTCGCTCAGTCGTGTGCGACTCTTTGCCACCCCATGAATCGCAGCATGCCAGGCCTCCCTGTCCATCACCAACTCCCAGAGTTTACCCAAACCCATGTCCATCGAGTCAGTGATGCCCTCCAACCATCTCATCCTCTGTCGTCCCCTTCTCCTCCTGCCCCCAATCCTTCCCAGCATTAGAGTCTTTTCCAATGAGTCAACTCTTCGCATGAGGTGGCCAAAGTATTGGAGTTTCAGCTTCAACATCAGTCTTTCCAATGAACACCCAGGACTGATCTCCTTTAGGATGGACTGGTTGGATCTCCTTGCAGTCCAAGGGACTCTCAAGAGTCTTCTCCAACACCACAGTTCAAAAGCATCAGTTATACGGCGCTCAGCTTTCTTTACCGTCCAACTCTCACATCCATACATGACCACTGGAAAAACCATAGCCTTGACTAGATGGACTTTTGTTGGCAAAGTAATGTCTCTGCTTTTAAATATGCTATCTAGGTTGGCCATAATCTTCCTTCCAAGGAGTAAGCGTCTTTTAATTTCATGGCTGCAATCACCATCAGCAGTGATTGTGGAGCCCAAAAAAATAAAGTCTGACACTATTTCCACTGTTTCCCCATCTATTTGCCATGAATTGATGGGACCAGATGCCATGATCTTAATTTTCTGAATGTTGAGGCTTTTTTTTTTTTTTTTTGAATGTTGAGGTTTAATCCAATGTTTTTACTCTCCTCTTTCACTTTCATCAAGAGGCTCTTTAGTTCTTCTTCACTTTCTGCCATAAGGGTGGTATCATCAGCATATCTGAGGTTATTGCTATTTCTCCCGGCAATCTTGATTCCAGCTTGTGCTTCTTCCAGCCCAGCATTTCTCATGATGTACTCTGCATAGAAGTTAAATAAGCAGGGTGACAATATACAGCCTTGACGTACTCCGTTTCCTATTTGGAACCAGTCTGTTGTTCCATGTCCAGTTCTAACTGTTGCTTTCTGACCTGCATACAGGTTTCTCAAGAGACAGGTCAGGTGGTCAGGTATGCCCATCTCTTGAAGAATTTTCCACAGTTTATTGTGATCCACACAGTCAAAGGCTTTGGCATGGTCAGTAAAGCAGAAATAGATGTTTTTCTGGAACTCTCTTGCTGTTTTGATGATCCAGCGGATGTTGGCAATTTGATCTCTGGTTCCTCTGCCTTTTCTAAAACCAGCTTGAACATCTGGAAGTTCACGGTTCACGTATTGCTGAAGCCTGGCTTGGACTTTCTAAATCTATATCATCAGTAAGTTTTGAGGAAATTGACAGTCAGTTTTTACTCACTTTTGCCAAAACAGCATTTTTTAGTCATTTAAAAAAGTCCCATCCCAAAATTTGTCTATTTTTGTCAGGATCTTAGCTGTATAGATTTAGCCCATTTAATTTATCGAGACCACCTGCCACATTAACTAATTAGTGAAATGGGCCCTTATTGTCCAACTGAAAAGCCAAGTCACATTTACTGTGGATTTAAAAAAGTCATATTTTTAATTTAAGTAAATGTGTTGATCCTCATGATGGTTATCTAAAGATAGCTATATGTTCTCAATTTCTCACTCATCTCTTTAAAACACAGGAGTTTGATATCCAGGGCTTGAAGCTGTTTCCCCTTTAAACCCTATATTTTAAGGCTGTGAAAATCAGCTCTCAACTTTCCTGACAACCAAATCTTACTGGCTTCCAATAAGAAGAAGGATTTAACTCATGGCAGGAACACAGCCTGGGCTTCAACCCAGAGTGGCCGCCACTCATCCATAAAAATGCCTGTGACCATTATTCTCATATGACCCCAAATCAGCCTGAATACAGTTATGTAATGACCTTTAAGAAGGGCTCTTCTTGAACTTAATAATTTTAAGCTAGCCTCTCCTGCCATAACCATATCACCAATGCTGCTTCTTTGCTATAAACAGACTTAAATCCACTGCTGCTCTTTAGTTGCTAAGCCATGTCCAACTTTTTGCAACCCCATGGTCTGTCACACACCAGGCTCCTCTGTCCATGGGATTTCCCAGGCAGAAATACTGGAGTAGGTTGCCATTTCCTTCTTCAGGGGATCTTCCAGGCCCAAAGATCAAACCCACATCTCCTGCATTGCAGGAGGTTCTTTACCACTAAGCCACATGGGAAGCCTTTAAATTCACTAAGAATGGTTTAGAACATCCACAGCCTCATTAGAATATAAGACTTATCTTTCATCAGTCTCACTTTTGGCCACAAATTGGTGGAAAATGTCATCTAATATTTCATGCACTCTGCAAACTACCTTGTGTTTCTGTAGGCAATCTGTTGAACTACCCTGAAGGGCTGGACCACTCGTACCTCTTTAGTCATTATTACATGCCAAGTATTATTACGTTTTCTACAGCAATGGATGGTATCAATAGCATAAATTTCTAGTAGACATTGTTAATTTGTATGCAATTTTGTTCTGACTAATGCAGCACAAGAACACGTGCATGACATGGTAGGTAGATAGATCAATGTGTTAGTCGCTCAGTCTGTCTGACTCTTTGTGACGCTCCCCGCCATAGACTATAGCCCACCAGGCTCCTCTGTCCATGGAATTCTCCAGGCAAGAATGCTGGAGTGGGTAGCCATTTCCTTCTCCAGGGGATCTTCCAGACCCAGGGATCAAACCTGGGTCTCCCGCATTGCAGCAGATTCTTTACCATCTAAGCCACTAGGGAAGACCCAATAGATAGATACAGTGATAGATAGGTAAACAGACCTAGGCAAAAAGTTCATTGGAAATATCCAAAGCATTTATGAGGAAAATCATAAAATTCTACAAATACACACAAGAGCATTTGCACGCTAAGTCGCTTCAGTCATGTCTGACTCTTTGCAGCCTCACAGACTGTAGCCTGCCAGGGATTCTCCAGGCAAGAATACTGGAGTGGGTTGCCATGCCCCATGCCCTCCTCCAGGGGATCGGCCCAAGGATCGAACCCACATCTCCTGCATTGACAGGAGGTTCTTTACCACCAGCACCACCCAGGAAGCCCACACACAGAAGCAGAGTTGTGCAGATAGAAAGATGGGCCACATTCTTAGCTATGAAAACTCAGCATTGCTGTGTTGCTGGTTTTGTTGAGGTGGTTACACAGAGTAGTTTAAGGGAAGCGGGAAGAGTATTTATACATATATGCATGGTCTCTAGGACTTTTTTTTTTTTCATTTTAAAAATTACAGGTGACTTTTTACTAGAAATCAAAGTCAACAACTGAATTTCTGTAATGTGGCAGATTAATTATTGGCCTGGAAGTAAGAGTTTACTGGGTTTGAAGCCCTAGGGCAAGACAGCACTTACTCAAATGATGCTGGTCAAAGAGGACAATACTCACAGCTGCCACCACCTGCCTGCCTCTGCCAGGCCTGCACTTACTTCCACGATCTCCTTTCATCTTCCCCACATCACTATAAAATAAGAGCAGCCTTCCTTATCCAGAGGCAAAAATTTCCAGCTTCCAGAAGCCTAGTGGCTGATCAAATCTGTTGATGTCTGTTTATGTTTATCAATATATGTTTATGTTTATCAATATGTTTTGTGTTCATATTTGTATTTTTATGTCTGCGATATCTTGTCTGTGTTTGAGATTACTTTCTCCTCGATCAAGCATGTTGGTGATGTGACATTTCTTAAGAGCACAGCTCCCATTTTTATACATTTCCCCCAGGCTCTTATCTCCTAGCTGAGCACAGGCATCTGCCCTCAGGGTGTGGACCTGACCTTTCATTCCTGGGCAGCAGAGGGGTCTCTCTGCCTCTCTTTACTCATCTGTATGATGGGCATAACACCATCCATCCTGCAGCATCCTTGTAAGGGTTAGCAGTATAGAACTCAACTAACACCTTTTAGGAAGCATTTTGAAATGGTGAGTAAACTGGATGGGAGCTTTATTAGAAAACTTCCAGATGTTATTGTTTATTTTTCCTTGAGAAAATGCAACTTGTTTCTTATATCTGTAACCCAAAGAGCTGGAAGAGATTAGAGATCCATTTTAAAAATTATCCTAATGTATGTGAATGGCCAAAGTAATCAGGTCTTTCCTGGAAAGATTAATTTCATGTAAACTAATATTTACTGTATTCCAAGATATATCTTCATTTTCTTAATCAAGAATCTTTGCATCGGAGTGGATATAACCACCTCACAAAATAATTTCAGGCAGTTTTCCTGGATCTGACATTTTCAGGGAAACTGGCCCTTCTCTGTGCCTCTGTGGAACCCCACAGATCTAGCCTCCAAGACACATGATGGTCAGTGTCCACTGCATGTGACTAGTGGTGAGGTAGGAATGGCCCTGGGGTCTCTGTCTACATCCTCTGCTCTTTTCCTAAGACACATAAATAGCGGGATGAACTCTGCATGTTGATGGAACAAGGCACCTGATCTTATTTGTAATTCAGCACACAGAAATGCCACACATGCAGAAACACTGCAACGTCTGATAAGGGGGTAAATAATGCTCTGGTATAGGAAGAAAGGGACCTGAGTTCTAACCCTGGTTTTTTTTATTAACTCTGGGACTTTGGGCAAATTGCAAAATAAACTGTAGTGATGACCATTTATGAGCCCCTCAGTTCAGTTCAGTCACTCAGTCGTGTCTGACTCTTTGCAACCCCATGGGCCTTCATTTAAATGCTGTAAATTTGACCAGTCTAAAGTGATACAAATGAACTTACTTACAAAACAGAAGGAGACTCACAGACTTATGAAAGGAACTTATGGTTGCTAGGGGGAAGGGATAGTTAGGGAGTTTGGGAAAGACATGTACACACTGCTATATTTAAAATGGATAACCAACAAGGCCCTACTGTATAGAACAAGAAAGTCTGCTCAGTGTTATGTGGCAGCCTGGATGGGAGAGGGGTTTGGGGGAGAATGGATACATGTGTATGTATGGTGAGTCCCTTTACTATTCACCTGAAACTATCATGACATTGCTAATCAGGTATGCTGCTGCTGCTGCTGAGTCGCTTCAGTCGTGTCCAACTTTGTGCGACCCCATAGACAGCAGCCCACCAGGCTCCGCCGTCCCTGGGATTCTCCAGGCAAGAACACTGGAGTGGGTTGCCATTGCCTTTTCCAATGCATGAAAGTGAAAAGTGAAAGTGAAGTCGCTCAGTCGCGTCCAACTCTTAACGACCCCATGGACCGAAGCCTGCCAGGCTCCTCTGTCCATGGGATTTTCCAGGCAAAAGAGTACTGGAGTGGGGTGCCATTGCCTTCTCCGTTAATCAGGTATACCCCAATATAAAATAAAAAGTTCAAAAGAAAAAAAATGTATCAGCTTGAGCCATACCAGATACCATTAAGTGATAAAAATCTTTTGGGGAATGATTTTAAAAAGCATTGCTTCAATTAAAGAAAAAAAAAATTCCTCTGGGGCTGTTTCCCCTGTTCAGGCAGCTACAGAAATCCCCCACCGTCCTTGGAGTCCCTTGGAGGCCCTCACCGTGTTCTGAAGGGATTCTCCATCCAAAGCCTGAATGAGCTCTTGAAGTCCAGGTTGAAATGTCACCATTGGCCTGAATGGAGGTGGCTGCTATATTACAGTCCTGCCCTTAGGAGCCCAGAAGTTGAGAAGGTGCCCATCAGTAATGTGAAACTTTCAGAAAAACTTATTAAAAACTAAGCTGTAAAGCAAATTCCGTAATGTAGTGCCGAGAGTCCCATACTTTTCCAATATCCTGTGTTTTTCCCCAGCTTGCCCAGGCCTCTTAAAAATCCCATCCCAAGTTGTGTTAAGAGCTGGCTCCCCTAAGTGTGTGTTGAGTCAGGTCTGCCACAGGAGGGCAGTATTTGTACAGGTACAGTGAGTCCTGCTGAACTCCCAGCTAAAACTTGCTGTTTTATTGAGCATTCACAAAATCAAGAGGAGAAAAACACATCCTGAGCGATAAGCCACGTTTGGGATGTAGAACTAATTTTTGTTGTAAATTCATTTTGAAGAGAGATTTAACAGTCTGGCGTGTTTCGAAAGTGTTCTGTGTTCAGAATTATAAAATAAGCAGCATACAGAAAAGTTTTCAGAGTGGAGGGGGACGTCGCGTGGAAGGCCGACAACCGACCTTAATGCCTGTCACTTTGTGCTCTCTCTTGAGCCCTGGTGCCTGCAGCCAGCTCTGATAGACAGAGTTGTGCTTTGTACATTTTTCCTCCTCTAGCATCATGTCATTTACAATTTAGTCTGGTACAACAATGGTCTCTTAATTTTTTTAAGGTGGTGTGATCATCCAGGGAGAAAGAAAAGCTTGGCTTTAGCTGCGGGATTCTGACTTTAGCCCACACAGCACTGTGACCTTTAGGCTCACCTCCCCTGTGTGCACAGTGGGTTTGTCACCTTCAACCCCAGGGCTCCTAAGAGGGTTAACTGAGACTGAACACACACCACGCACAGGGAGGCATTCATAGCTGATACTCACTGGGTTGTATTACTCGGCTCCGTTCCTTGTTCCTTTTTCCCTCTGGAACTGTAAGAAATGAGAGGGTCCTCTTCGGCTTAAAAGCCCATTTTCATTTGGGGGATTTTCCTTATAAGAGGGACTTGCAAAGGTATTAGAGAATCAGAGAGTGGGACAGTTTTATGACTTTCAAGACAACATATGTTACCGCATGGTTTCTCCAAAGGGTAGTGCCGTCAGCAACAAATAACAATCATTATAGCCACTCAGGTTTTCATTTCTAATCCAGTGTCTTGGATAGGAAGCTTCTCTCAAACAGTGGAATGGACACAGACCCAAAAATGTATTTTAGAAAAAAAGCTGCTTTGCATACCTATTTGCCCATTCAAAGTAGTTTTTAAAGTTTTTATGTTGCATGCTCTCAAGTGCAAATATGGAAACTGTCAGAGGAAGATTTTGTTTTTAAAGCCTCAAGGAATTTTTTTTCAAAGTCCTGGATTCTTATAATGGGAAAAATATACTCTAACCAGAGCCTGAAAGTTTGATTGAAGGGCCTCAGGCCAGTGCTTAGTTCTCATAGTGGGAAGACAAGCAGAGTTTTACCTTTGGGCTGAGGATTTAATGTTTGTAGGAATGAGAAGTAAAAAAAGTTCCTTTCAAAATACTTTATTTCCCTTAAAATATGAGTATCTGTTTTTTCCCTAATTTCTGCATTTCTTTTGTGAGTCTCTGCTGTTCCTGGGTAGACAAGCACAAAACTGTCTTCACAGGGGTTGGCTGAGTGGGAGGTGTTCGAGTCACTTCTGAGCCAGCCAGCACAGAGAAGCAGACCTCGGTCCCTCCAAGCCCTTCCCTGCCTTGGGAAAGGCAGCTGCGTTATCACGGTGGCTGAACCCCGAAGCTTGAGGCCCCTTTACTTCCTCTGCTCTCTTTGCTCCATCTGCAGTCCAGCCCAGATCCCCACCTGCTGCCTTCAGCCCAAACGCCAGCACCTCACTCCTCCCTGTGGCCTCAGTTCCAGGCTCCTTTCTGGCCTCACTGTTGTGGATGTAGATGAAACTCCCTTTAGAACAGACCCCACTTCCTTCCTAGAGGGTAACGGTCCTTTTGAAGCTTTTATATGTAATAAAATACAGTCAATGGTTATATGTTCATAAACAGTGCACAGTATGCATGCATTAGCAATGTATGTAATGATTTGCTTTCCAGAGTCTGAATCCTTTTAAAACTTTATTGAAATACAGTTAATTTACAATGTTATGTTAATTTCCACTGTACAGCAGTGATTCAGTTACGTGTGTTAGTCGCTCAGTCGTGTCTGACTCTATGCGACCCCATGGACTATAACCCACCAGGTTTCTCTGTCTGGGATTCTCAAGGCAAAAATACAGGAGTGGGTTGCCATACCTTCCTCCAGGGAATCTTCCTGACCCAGGGATCAAACCCGGATCTCCTGCATTGCAAGCGGACGCTTTACTATCTGAGCCACAAGGGAAGCCTATGTGATTCTGTTATACCTAAATATTAAGTGTACTCTTTTCCATTATAGTTTATCCCAGGGTATTGAATATACCTCCCTGTGCTATACAGTAGGAGCTCATTGTTCATCCATACTATATATAATAGCTTGCATCTGCTTATCCCAATCTCCTGATTCATTCCTCCACCACCCTTTTTCCCTGGGCAACTACAAGTCTGTTTTCTGTGCCTGTGAGTATGTTTTATAAATAAGTTCATTTGTGTAACACTTTAAGTTTCACATATAACTGATATGATATTTGTCTTTCTCTGTGTCACTTTAGTCAGTAATAATCTCTAGTTGCATCCATGTTGCTGCAAGTGGCATGATTTCATTCTCTTTTATGACTGAGTAGTATCTGTTGTGTATATGTACCATATCTTCCCAAAGGCTGAATCTTGACTCACAGAATAAGAGTAGTGAATGTGAAGAAAATGAAAAAAAAAAAAACAAGGAAGGACTGACTGGAGGGAGGGGGAGGAGAGCAAGGAAGAGGCTGCCAGGTGCTTCACACAGCAGTCTCCCTCTGTCTCCCATCCCTACCTGAGCCCCTCTCTGGGCAGAATTCACTGGGGCACTGCCATGGGAGACCAGGGGGCCACTGGACACTTGGGGGATGGAGAGGAGCCAGGCCAAGTCCTGTGTTCAGGAGAGACATACACAGAGGAGCCCCCCTCCCAGCACTGCTCAGACTCCAAGTACAGGGGCATCGTGGAGTCTTGTGAAAGTTCTGATTCAGGGGGCCAGGGACTAGGGCTGTGATTTGGCATTTCTAATGAGCTCCCAGGTAAAGCTCTGTGCTGAGAACCAAGGCCCTGGACCCTGGTTCCTGGGTGGAGAGGTGGAGTCTGGCTTAGAGAGACCCACACAGAAGACAGGGTCCAACAGGGTCTGCCCAGGGAGATTCAGTCATGGGGGACATGGGAAGATGTGCTGCCCACAGAGGGCATGGGCCAGGTACTCCCGATTATCCGTGTATGTGTGTGTGTGTGTGTGTGTGTGTGCAGGTGTATGTGTGTGGAGAGAGAGTGTGTGTGTGTGTGTCTATGCAGGTATGTTCAGAGCAGTTTGCAGTGACTCTAGATTGGAAGCACACTGAACAAATGACTTCCTGCTTCTGACCCTCAGTCTGGGATGAGAAGGACCAGAGCTTTCTTTTCATCTCATGGTCAGAGTGATGCCCATATTTACCTGGTGAAGAATGTTTGCTACCCTAGATGACACATTGTGAGTCTGTAATTACATTGTAAGTATAACTCTTGAAGGACAGTCTCCAGTAGAGCCTAACACTTAACTTGTGATGCTTCCTGCTGGGTGACCCAGTGAGCCTGGGACCTCCTTTTGGAGGAGATGCTGAGACCAGCTTTCAGGAGGCACCGAACAGGAATCTTGACACCTGGCATCAGACTGAGAAAATCTGATAAACTTGGACAGTAATTGCTGTTTGGACATAAAAGAGGCAGAAAAGCCAAGAAAAGTAAAAAGGTAAGAAAGGAATATTTTGCTTCCTTGGCTTGAGAAAAACATACAACATAGATATAGATAGGTATCTGTGAGTATCTATCTATATCTTGATCAGAGTATTTGGTTGAACTATAAGAATACATTTTTAATGATATTTCCTGAGTGGTTTGTTTTTTATATTGTTTTTTTTAGTATGATAGATTTCTGTCTTATATTTTCTGGATGATTTTCTAGCTTTATAACAAAAATGAAAGCAAATCATAAATGCAGTGGTTATGAAGTTTGTGTCTTTAAAAATTCAGTTATTTACAGAAGAAAAAATGTGATTTTCACCTTCCTCTGAATTTCCTCTCCATCTCTGTCTTGGTGTGAGTTGAATGCTCTGTATTGAGTAGAGGCTGGAAGAGTGCGTGTTTGCACCTTCATTACAGGTGACATGGGCCCTCCTCCATATCCACCACCATAATGGGACCTGGAACAGTTTCTAAACAACTCCTGGAATGAAATTTGAATACTGCCAAGCAGATGTGATACTCCTCCACTCAGGCTCCATTAAGTCAGGTTCTAGTTGCCACTGTGTTCAGTACAAACTGCACCTTAGCTATCTGGCTTCCGGGCATTAATTTATGGGGATGGGGGTTGAAATCTGTGTAAATGAAGGTGAGGGTACATATAAACCATGCAGTCTTTTCGTCACCAAGGAGAGCTGTCTTTATTTTTCTAAATGCGTTTTACGACTCTGACAACATGTGGTGTCTAACCCTCTCTTTAGAGTCATCTCAGTTGATTTGGCTGTGCCAAAAATCACCTCTGCTGCTGCTTTTAGAGACTGATTTCTGATCTTAATGGCCATCATATCCTGGTTTCACTGCAACATTGGAGTTACTTGTAGCAAAAAAGGAGGAAAGGATTTTAAGCTCGCTGAGGGCAGGAGCCATTTATCATTATTATTATCATTACATTTTCATGATCCTGTCCCTAGCAGCTAGGCCAGTACCCAGAACCAAGAGGAGGGACCTCACACATGCCTGCTGAGTGCATGTGTATCGCGTTCAGAACTACGGCTGCTGAAAGTCACTTTCTGGTTCATTGTGTTACTAGAAACAAGCACTTAGGGTAAGCAGAGTCAGGTTACACACAAATATAGAAAAATAAAGTTATTGGTGCTGAAGCTGATATCCCAGTTGCCCAGCACTGTGGGTTTTAGGCTGAGATTTTGAATATTGAATCCCTCACTGGAAAGGGGAGAGTTGACAGAATTTCAGAATAAGAAATTATGTCCCACACTTCTGTGGACAGTTTTGGGAAATTTGTTGCTGCCACTCCTCTCCTTGATCCACACGTGTAGGTCAGGGATTGGGGGGACCCATGGCCACCTTTCCAAATGCCTGCCAGACACCAATGCCACCCCAACCCAGCCTGTTCTGTGACAAGGTCTTTGTCCAGGAGGAGGGCGGGTGTGTTCCTGGGGCAGAGGCAGGTGAGAGCAAAGCTGCATTTGAATGTTTCTGATGAGTCACAGTGATATGGATTGTTTGACTAAGCAGTGTCGGACTGAGGTTTTGCAGCCTCTTATGGAATAGCGCCCTTCCCAAGGGAACTGTAAATGATATTACCTGTATGGTACCAGTCCTCTGAGGTTCTCAGAGCCCCTTCTTTTCTTGGCCTTTGTCACTGCTACCAAGGGAGAAGTAGTAGCCCCTTGCAGGTCCCTGAGGTGAAGAGAATGTTCCTCTGCTCTCGGGTGCTATGCTGAGACCAGCATCTTCCACCATCATGAGGATGTCATGCTTCACCCAGGCCGCCGTCTGAGGAGCAGTGTTGAGGGATTGAGGGGTTTCCTTTACTCTTGAGAAACGGAGACTAGAAGTTAGGGTGCATGGTTAGAGATGAGAAGTTATAGACTATATGTATATCTGTTTGCTGTCAGATAATTCTTGGAAATCATACTCTGGATGTTGTAAGTTCAGCAGGACCAATGAGTCTGGTGAGCTGAGAGGGGTTGAGTCTAGAGCCTTGTTCCAGAGCAATATAAAGCTGTAGAGCCATTTCCAAGCTGAATGTGGAGGCAGATTATGACCAAGGGTCAAGAAAGTCTGAAAGGCTGGCTGTGGTCCTTCCCATAGAGGGGTGTGGTCTGTTCCAGACTGGGGCATAGAACACTGCTCTTTACTTGTTCTGCACACAGTCACCTTCTCAGATGTTTGACTTAAGGCTACTATTTAAAACTGTAGGGGATCCAACAAACAAAAGTTCAGGACCAGCTAGCTTCACTGGGAAATTCTATCGAACATTCAGAGAATTATACCACTCTTTCTCAAATTGTTCCAAAAAGCACAAAAAGGAAGGAACACTTCCAAACTCATTGTATAAGGCTAACATTTCCCTGACACCAAATTCAGAAAGGGACACCACAAGAAAAGAAAATTATAGACCAATATCCCTGATTAATGTAGATGTAAAAAATTCTCAACAAAGTATTAGCAAACCAAATACCACAATCCATTAAAATGATCATACACAATGATCACGTGGGATTATTCCAGGGATGCAAGGATGGTTCAATATCAGCAGATCAATTAATGTGATGTACCACAGTAACAAATTGAAGGATAAAAATCGTACACTCATCTTAACAGAGGCAAAGAAAGTTATTTGACAAAATTTAGCATCCATTTATGATAAAAACTCTCAACATAGTTGGTATAATGGGAATGTTCAGTTCAGTTCAGTCACTCAGTTGCGTCCGACTCTTTGCCGCCCCAAGAACCACAGCACACCAGGCCTCCCTGTCCATCACCAGCTCCCGGAGTCCACCCAATCCCATGTCCATCGAGTTGATGATGCCATCCAACCATTTCATCCTCTGTCATCCCCTTCTCCTCCTGCCCTCAATCTTTCCCAGCATCAGGGTCTTTTCCAATGAGTCAGTTCTTCGCATCAGGTGGCCACAGTATTGGAGTTTCAGCTTCAACATCAGTCCTTCCAATGAACACCCAGGACTGATCTCCTTTATGATGGACTGGTTGGATCTCCTTGCAGTCCAAGGGACTCTCAAGAGTCTTCTCCGACCCCCACAGTTCAAAAGCATCAATTGTTCAGTGCTCAGCTTTCTTTATAGTCCAACTCTCACATCCATACATGACCACTGGAAAAACCTAGCCTTGACTAGACAGACTTTTGTTGGCAAAGTAATGTCTCTGCTTTTTAATAAGTTGGTCATAACTTTCCTTCCAAGGAGTAAGAGTCTTTTAATTTCATAGCTGCAATCACCATCTGCAATCAGTATAAAAAAGGTCATCTATGACACTCCCACAGATAACATCAATCTCAAGGCTAAAACTAAGAACTTTCTTCTAAGATCAAGAACAAGACAAGGATGCTCCCCTCACCACTTTTAATCAAAATATTATTGGAAGTCTTAGAGCAATTTGGCAAGAAAAAGAAATAAAAAGAACCCAAATAGGAAAAGAAGAAGTAAAACTGTCACTATTTGCAGATGATATGATATCAAATATAGAAAACTGTAGAGATTCCATTAAAAAAAAATGTTTGAACTAATAAATGAATTCAGTAAAATTGCAGGATTACAAAATCAATATATAGAAATCTGTTGCATTTCTACATACTAATAGCAAATTATCAGGAAGAGAAGCTAAGAAAACCCATTTACAATTGCATGTTGAAGAATAAAATATAGAGACATATATTTAAACCAAGGATGTGAAAAACCTGTATACTGAAACTTATCAGGCATTGCTGAGAGAAATGGAAGAAGACAAAATAAATGGAAAGATGTCCCATGCTCATGGATTGGAACAATGAATATTTATATCCTTATTATCCAAAGCAACTGACAGGTTTATTTCAATCCTTATCAAAATTGCAATGGCATTTTTCATAGGAATGGATAAAGCAATCCTAAAATTTGTAAGTAGCCACAAAAGACCCTGAATAGTCAAAGTAATCCTGAGAAAGAAAAATAAAGCTGAAAACCGTGATTTTAAACCGTACTACAAAGCTATGGTAATCAAAATATTATAGCATTGGCATAAAAACAGACAGATCAATGGAATAGAACAGAGAGCCCAGAAATAAACCCACATATATATGGTCAATTAATTTATGACACAGCCATGAAAAATATATAGAAAGAACAGTGGATTTAATAAATGATGTTGGAAAACTAGACAGACATGCAAAAGAATGAAACTGGACCACTATATTTCACTGTAAATAAAAATGAACTAAAAATGGATTAAAGACTTGAGTGTAAGACCTGAAACCATGAAGCTCCTAGAAAAGAAATAGGTGGTAAGCTCCTTGACATCAGTTTTGGTGATTATTTTTTGGATTTGACACCAAAAGTCTAGGTGACAAAAGCAAAAATAAATAAGTTGGACTATCTCAAACTATGGGTTTCTCTGGTGGCTCAGCAGTAAAAAATCCACCTGCAATGCAGGAGACACAGGAAACACAGATTTGATTCCTGGGTCAGAAAGATCCCCTAGAGCAGGGCATGGCAACTCACTCCAGTATTCTTGCTAAGAAAATCCCATGGACAGAGGAGCGTGGTGCGCTGCGGTCCATGGAGTCACACAGAGTTGGACACAACTAAAGTGACAGAGCACACATGCGCAAATCAACCTGTAAAGCTTCTGTGAAGCAAGGAAAACATCAACAAAATGAAAAGGAGGCCTACTGAATGAGAACAAATTTGCAAATTATATATTCAATAATGGGTTAATATCTAAAATATATAAAGAACTCATACAACTAGAGAGCAAAAAGACCCCTAACACTTCTATTAAAAATTAGGCACAGGATCTGAGTAAACCTTTCTCCAAAGAAGACACAGAAATGGCCAACAGACACAAGAAAAGATGCTCTACATCACTAATCATCAGAGAAATGCAAACAGAACCACAATGAGTATCATGTCATACGTGACAGGATGGCTCTTTCCAAGAAGATAAGAGATAACAAGTGCTGGTGAAGATGTGGAGAACTGTTGGTAGGAATGTAAATTGGTGCAGCCACTATGAAGAATAGCATGGAGGTCCCTCAAAAAATGAAAAGTGAAACTACCATATCATCCAGTAATTCCACTACTGGATATTTACCCAAAGAAAACAAAAATACTAACTTGAAAAGATATATATGCTTCCATGTGTATTGCTTATAATAGCCAAAATATGGAAACGACCTAAGTATCCATCGATGAATTAAGTGGATATGATGTGGTATGTGTATTGAATGGAACATTATTCAGCCATAAAAAAAAGAATTAAATCTTGCCATTTGCAACAACATGGATGATGAACCTTGAGGGCATTATGCTAAGTGACATGTCAGACAAAAAGACAAACACCATATGATCTCCCTTATATGTGGAATCTAAATAAATAACATACAAATGAGCTCGTAGGTGCAGAAAACGGGTTGTGATTCCCGGAGGCATGAGGGAGGGGAGGGGACAGAATAGGTGAAGGGAGTCAAAAAGTACAAACGAACAGCTATAGAAGTTATGAAATAAGTCAGTCCTGGAGACATCATGTACAGGCCTGGTAACTGGAGTTAATAAGGCTGTATTGTGTATTTGAAATTTGCTAAGAGGGAAGATCTTTAAAGTTCTTATCACAAGAAAAACATTCTGTAACTGCATGTGGTGACAGATGCTAACTAGACTTAATATGATCCTCTCACTATATCTACAAATAGTGGATCAGTTAAAAAGTAAATAAAATAGTAGTGTACTTTCCCCTCAGTCTGCATGAATTCAGGGCTTCTACTGTATAGTGTCCATGGCACAAAAACTCTTTTCACAACAGCCACCAAATGATAAGGGTAGGATGAGGAGCTACAACAATAATTTCCCTAGATTCAGAGACTGAGATCAGAAGTTCTTGTTTCTGACCATAGTCCTTCCAGGATTGGAACTGTCCAGGGATGGAAGTTAGTGCTTCCCACTAACCTTTCAAGGACAGTAGAATCCAGATGACCACCCTCAAATTTCTGTCCATCCGTTGGAAGGAATGACTGTGAAAAGAGGTTTCTACTGGCCGGTCTGGAGGTTGCTGGGACATCATGTCCACTCACATTTCATCAGTGAAAATGTAATGACAGAGTCTCAGCCGCAGAGAGCCTGGGAAGTTGGTCTTGACGGGTGACTGTGTGACAGCACTCAACTTGAAATCAAAGAAAGGAGGCTGATGTTTGCTGGAAGCTGGTAGTCCCCAGTGTCACCCCTGTCCGGCCTTCCTGCTGTCACTGCCTCATTGCTTCTTTTCTTGATGGGAGGAAGGGAGCAGCTCTCAGCAAATGATCTGAGTTAAAATTAATGCACTGTTTGCAGCCATTTAACTCATTTCCTTTGTAAGAGAATATAAGCGTCTACTGGGCTTCCCAGTTGGTGCCAATGGTAAAAAAAAAACAAACAAACAAACTCACCTGGCAATGCAGAAGACATAAGAGACACGGGTTCGATCCCTGGGTCAGGAAGATCCTATGGAGAAGGAAATGGCAACCCATTCCAGTATTCTTGCCTAGGAAAATCCCATGGACAGGGGACTCTGGCGGGCTGCAATCCATAGGGTTGCAAAGAGTTGGACACAACTGAAGCAACTTAGGTTGCATGCACACATAAACTTCTGTGTGAGACTTTAGGCAACTGAACATGCTGTAAACCAAGAACAGAAGCAAAAAGAGAACCTTCAGCAATTTCAGTTTAGTGACATTTTGTGTCCATTTTTTATTAATAATATTTCAGTAATGAAATTACTAAAGTTAATTATATTTCAGTAATAAGATATTAATACATGAATTTTTGATTAAATTTATGATTTGAATTAGTAAGTGGAAATATTACTTAATATTAATTAAATAAAATTCATTCAGTAATGAAATATTATGATGTAAGTAAGTTCGTGTAGAGGGATTATATTTACATTTGCTTTAGCATAATTATGTGGACAGTTCCTTCTTTTTTGTTATTTAGTTATTTGAAAATGATTTGCTACATATCTTGTAACTATATATTTAATTATCAGTCGTAATATTTGGCAGCAATAAAGGAAATTTAACAGTGAAATATTATCAAGGAACAGGGATGGCTGCGTTTGAAACCCTAATTAGTGTTCATTTAGCATCAGCCATGTGCTAGTAAAAGGCATCCTCCATCTACGCTGTGGGCTTCTCACCAGAGAGTGAAGAACTTGACAGTCCCCTTGAGACCCAGGACCTACCCAAGAGGACAGAACTGGGCCCCGGGTCAACTCCACCGATGTTGGAGTTTAATCTTATAAAACAAAATAATGGTAGCTCCTTGACAGGCGGGTAGTGGTCCTCAGCTAGTTGCGTGCCTGAAAATAGGCCCGTGGTCTGGTTTGGCCCATCACTGAGGATCCCTGAGCCAGGCTGAGTTAGGCCATACCTGTGCGGGAGAAGCCGGAGCATCCCCATCTCAGACCCAAGAAACAGAAATGCCACGGAGATCCTTACAGGCCAGCCAGCCAGGGTGAGAGGAGATGCCATTTCCAAGCAGACTTGTACTGCTGATTAGTTTGTGTGGGAAATTGCTTTTGATTTTGAAATGATGTCTGCCTTTGCCAGCTCTTCCTTAGTGACAGAAAGTATAGGTAAAAACACCCTATGAAAACACTCATGGCAATGGATTTCCCTAAAAGAAGGGGCTACCTGGGGCCCTTAGACAATATTAATTGCTAGTTTATTCCAAGTTCTTTGTCTATAAACATGCAGATAGCCCCACAAACATGATGTTGAGGTGATGGTTGTGCTGGCTTTCCAAGGCCCCGGGGGTGGGAAGAAG
Source organism: Giraffa tippelskirchi (assembly GCF_054371585.1). Taxonomy (NCBI): domain Eukaryota; kingdom Metazoa; phylum Chordata; class Mammalia; order Artiodactyla; family Giraffidae; genus Giraffa; species Giraffa tippelskirchi. The sequence continues at coordinate 52,621,605 of NC_137284.1, forward strand.
AGGGAGGCATAGCCCTAGCTCAGGGATGGGCACTCAATGTCGCTGTCATGAAAGGGGTGGGATTCAGTGCTTAACTGCAAGCTACACATACAAGGATTTTTCCTGCAAGGCCAAGTGATTGTTCTTTATTTGACTTACAATTAACAACATAACCCTGTTCTTCATTTCCCACATGGTGCTAGTGGTAAAGCGTCGACCTGCCAATGCAGGAGATGTAAGAGACGCAGTTTCAGTCCCTGGGTTGGGAAGATCCCCTGGAGGAGGGCACAGCAACCCACTCCAGTATTCTCGCCTGGGGAATCCCATGGCTGGAGAGCCTGGTGGGCAACTGTCCATAAGGTCACAAAGAGTTGGACACGACTAAAGTGACTTAGCACTCAGGCCCTGTTCTTCAATTCTCACCTTAAATCAGCATTAAACAAGGATCCCTTGTCTGCTTGGGGTCCTTGTCACTCATGTCTGGGTGAAAGGTTGCCATTCCAACCTTAAGACCCTGTAACGTTGTACTGGAATTACAGAGACGTTTCTCCAAAAAGTCAGAAGGAGAAGTTTAACCCTTTGAATTGTGGCGTTTGCATCTCTGTCCAGCCTTGAGTAGCCACGTGGCTCTCATCTGGATGGTGGTGACATCAACCAGAACTGTCTTGTGAAAGTGGCCGGGTAGTTCTGTCACTCTCACTTCATCATCCGGACGGAAAGGCCAGTGAGGGTGTCTGCTTCCTCTCGGAGGATGGAAGTCTCTCCTGTCTTCTGTAGTTTCTCCAGGAAATGTGAACATTATGCTGAGGATAATCAACACATAAAAAGAAGAATGTGACCATTTATAAAGAATTATAATAATCTGTGTCAGCTCTGTGTATCAGGGGTATTTCCTGGAATGCCACCTCCAGGCTTCTGGGGTTGATCACCGAGGCTTGTCTTGGTGTGGGCTGATCAGGAGAGACATGCAGTGTGCCTGTCCTGTTTCTGGTTGACCAGAAGGCTGGTTTATCTGGCTGATGCACCACTGGGTACATGGGCTGCCTGGCTGATGCCTGAACCAAGATATGACCCTTCTGCATCTCAGCAGAGCTGGGCTCCCACTCTGTTCTTCCAAGCCTGTGGCTTCTGTGAAAGCAGTAAGTACATTGTTTCATGTGCGGTTGTGTTTGTGAGTGTGTATTTGTATGTGCAGCTATGCACAGCATGCATGAACATGCACAGAAGTACCTCCCTAAAGACTGACAACTGCCAGCATCTTAAATAGAAAGAAAGAAATGTGAAAAGGCCTAAAGTAAATGATGACGTTTGTATCCGTATCCCAGACATTCTGGGGGAAATAGTGAAATAAATTTGTCAGTGACTCATATCTGTGAACTAGCAAATTCACCAAACACCATAGAAACAAGAAAAATCTGTTAATTCACTCATTTCGGAAAATGGACCAGCCAGTTTAAAAATTGCTCATGAAGCAGGAGAGAAAATGTAGCCCGATTGTGGAAGGGGGTTACATGTGGAGTGAGATTCATACACAGACACAGGACTCTTGAAGGAAGTGCAGTTTGGGGAGGAGCCAGTGCCCTGGACACAGCTTCTCGTGACCCTGAAGAACGGACGGTGCCAGGGAGGGCCTGTGATGGATGTTTGAGGGGAGGATAGTCCCCACCATGGGGTTCAGAACCCAGGCACGTGCGACTTTGCTGACAGGCACCTCATCATTAGAGAGGTGGCGGGCCCTGGCCTCTCCCCCTAACTCACAGAGGGTGGAGGAGGGTCCCAGCCCTCAGGCTCAGGCGCAGCATGTGGGATGTGGGGGCAGGTGGGTGCCGGCTCAGTAAAGCAGGACAGGCAGCCTGCACTGCCTTGTTTGTGGGCCTGGCACAAGGCGAATGAGGCTTGTCTTAGAGACTTAGAAAAGAACCCAGAAATAGAGGCTGAGGATTCTGCATTAAAGTCAGAAAAGAGGGCTTGAGTATTTTCATGCTAAGAGATTTTTATTATATATATTATTGTACTATATGTCCTATATATTCTATGTCCTATGTACTATATGTCCTATAATATATTATGTGTGTGCATGCTTAAGTCACTTCAGTCATGTCCAGCTCTTTGTGACCCTATGGACTGTAGCCCACCAGGCTCCTTTGTCCATGGGATTCTCCAGGCAAGAATACTGGAGTTGCTGTGCTCTCCTCCGGAGACTCTTCCTGACCCAGGGATCAAACCCATGTCTCTTACATCTCCTATATTGGCAGGCAGGTTCTTTATATATTATATATGTTATATTATATTATTTATGTATTATATGTAATGTTATACATTATATTATTTTATGTTATTTGTATATCATATAATATAGTATAATACATTGATATATTATTATAATAAGTATAATCATTATATATAATATATAGTGAAAAGTGAAAGTGTTAGTCACTCAGTCATATCCGACTCTTTGTGACTCTATCTATGGACTATAGCCTGACAGGCTCCTCTGTCCATGGGGTTCTTCAGACAAGAATGCTGGAGTGGGTAGCCATTCCCTTCTCCAGGGGATCTTCTCGACCCAGGGATCGAACCTGGGTCTCCTGCATTGTAGACAGATTCTTTACTGTTTGAGCCACCAGGGAATTCCCCAGGTAATAATATATTTAAATTCTATATATTATATATGTGTGTGAGTATGTGTACCTATTTCCTCACACACACACACAGACGCCCTGAAAAGGGGGTGGGGTGCTGTTGGGGAGAGCCCACTGCAGTGACGGGTCCCTGAAGGACGGGGCACTGTGGGCAGTCACCCAGAACCGCCTCTCTGCTTCTCTCACTCACCCGTTGACTGCAGGCCATTCCTGAGGGCTTTCTTGGGGAGCAGAGCCCAGGCAGTCACGGGTCAGACCCAGAGAGCCCTGGTAGAGGGGGCAGAGCTCCTGGGGAGGTTGCTGTGGAGAGCAGGGGCACTGGGGGGGCCCGAGAGGAGAGAGGCTGAACCGAGCCTCACGGGTGTTGGCATCGTCTCGGTCTCAGAAGCCACTGTGTCTGGGAGAGAAGGCGGGTGGCAGTGGGGCTCCTGTGGGCAGGGTAGGCGGGTGCCCCAGCCTGGAAAGAGCACCAACACTTTGCTTCAAGCTGGTGGAGGAGCCCCTTAGAATCCAGTTGGTGACGCAGATGCTGACAGGTGCCCACTGAGGCCTGAGTTCTGAGAGAAGAAAAGAGAAAGTGGCAAAGTGGCGACTCTCTCCCTTTCCTTCTGGGGCCTCCATGGCTCCAGCTGCCCCCCGTCCACCTTCCCCACGTGACCCGGGTAGTGAGAGACAGCCGTGCCTGCCAGCCTGTAAACTCCGAGATAAGAAGGTCCCAGGGACTGCCTCAGGCTGCTGCCCAGACTCTGCTCTCAGAGGGACAGACTTCCCTCCCCTTCTGAGTGCCTCCTACTGTCAGGCCTGCATGGACATCCCTGGCCTGGACGACGGCCTGCTCTGCTGGTTTACTAAACAGACACCCCCGCTAGTCCCCCCACATGCCACCCAGAAAGAGAAGTGCCCTGCATGTCTCCTAGAATGACAAACATGGCAGCAGGCAGATCCGCTTTCCAGTTTTCTGATGGGTTGTAGCAACCGTGTTCCGTAACTGTTGCAGTATCTGATTTTCCTCCTGGCTTGTTCACCTGGCAGTGAAAAGATTGGACAGAACTCTGCAAATCTCCTTTGATGTTCCCTCTCTGTTACCTGCCTTGGGATGAGAAAACCTGTATCTGGACCCGAAGTCCCCTCTTCTAACCCTTCTCTCTCCTGGGCCCCTGGGCTGTTGCCACCTCCTGCAGCTCCTCTGCAGTCACCTTTTTCCTTCTCTTTTTATTTCCAACAGGAGTTAATGTCTTCAAAGGAGAGTGCCAAGTGGGCACGGGTCAGGAGAACTGCAGAATCTTGTCCCTAAAGGTCAGGTGCGCAGACAAGGGCAGGGCGCCTAGACTGCATGAGAGGGTCACAGGTGGCCTGACGGAACCCACAGAGCTTTATAGGTGGACACTACTGGTGGCCTGTAATGTGTGTGGCCTGAGGCCCCGTCTCCACGGCCAGGTTGGCACCCACTGGATCAGCTGTGTCTTGTGCAGGCAGTGGAGCCCCAGAGAGGGATCAGGGGTGGATCACTGGTGCTTTGTTAATTAATAGTAAAGCTCCAGAATTTATGAGTGATCTCCTTAAATCAGATGTAAGCTATTCAAGGTTCCCATGGAAACACGTCATTCTCTTCCTGATATGCTTTTCTGAGGGGAAGTCTGAGGGGCAGAAATCTTGTATAGTTGTTCCCAGTGGAGGTTTGTCATACATGGGAACCCCCGCCACGCTTGGGCTGGAGACCGGGAAAAATGGCCCGGGTGCATGCTCTAAGGCTCTGTCCTGAGAGAGAAGGAAAAACGAGCCACCTCTGCCCTGGGCAGTGCGCCCTGATGGTTCTAGGAAGGACTCTTCAGCATTGGCTCCTAATCTTGCCTTCCAAAGCAGACTCCTAAGGGCCAGCAAGCCCATGAAAGGATGCCCGGGGTCATGATGAGCTACAAAAATGCAAACCCAAACCAGAGTGAGGTACCGCTTCACATCAAGAAGATGGCTATAATTTTTTATAAAAGGAAAATAACAGATAGCAAGTGTTGGCAAGGATGTGGAGAATTGGAAGCCCCTTTTATTGATAGTGGAAAAGAATATAAAACAGTACAGCTCCTGGGGAGCACGAAGTATAGACACAACAAGTCTGCTCCGAGGAACCCGCCAGAGTCGGGACAGAGCTTCAAGCCAACACTGGGACACAGTTGTTCACAGTGGCTCTAGTCCCAAAAGTCAAAAGAGAAAAACAAGCCTTGTGTCCGTCCCCAGATGAATGGGTTGAACAGAATGTGCACTGTCTGTGTGAAGGAGGATTATCCAGCCATGATGAGAAAGGATGCTCTGACCCAGGTTGAGACCAATGGAAGCTTGAAATCTTCACGCCGAGTGAAAGAAGTCATGCCTGGAAACATGTGTTGTTGTTTGACTCTATTCATGTGAAGCAGCCAGGGAAGTCCACTGAGAGTCAAGAAGCAACCAGGTGGTCGCCAGGGTCTGGGGAGATGGATGGGCCGTGGCTACAGAATGGACCAGGGTGTCCTTTTAGAGAGATGGGCTGTTCTGGAATTGGGTGGTGGTGTCTGGGCAGCATCTGGAATGTACTTCATGCTTGTGAACTGCACATTTTAAAGTGGTTAAAATGATAAATCTTATGTTATACATATTTTGACACTTAAAAAAAAATCAAATACCTACTCCCATCCCAGAGTGTCTGCTGAAGTTGATCTGGGGTGTGGCTGTCATCTCCCATCTTCAAAAGCTCCAGGGGTTGGGGTCCCAGTGTGCAGCCAAGTTTCAGAACCTCTGTTTCCCACCAACCTGTCTGGCTTCACACTGTCGGGATGTGTTTCTGGAGGAGCCGTGCTCTCTGCTCCAGTTTCCTTTCCTGTGAAAGGGGGTCATGTGACTCCCAACCTGGCGGAACTGTCACATGATCAGATGGGTTGGTGTGCAGGAACTGAACGACCTCACTCATACCTGCTGTTTCTGCTCAAGTCTGGGGTGAGGTCCCTTCCTTCTCCCACAGCCCTGATTCTCCCCGCTCTTGGCCAGTGTCTGCTCAGGCTCCCTTCTGGAAGGGAGACCACCCTTCTCTGTTTGTCCAGGAAAGTCTTCAAAATGCTGTTGCCCTGTGTTCTTTCTAACTGGAGTTTTTCCTTGGGCCCTTGCATAAGGGTCCCATCTTCAATGGTGAATTTTGCGGTCAATCTTCTACAGAGTGAAGCCTGTGGTTAGCAAAGGATGAGGGATGTCTTTGCAGGTGAGAGGGGGGCATTTGGACAGTGCCCTGAAGAACTGGTCTCCTCAACCAACAACTGAATCACACCCACACTTCCTGCTTTAAAAAACAAAAACCCTACTACTTCACTTGAATTAGCTGGAAAAGACATTTTATCAACTTGACTTCCTCCATCTAATGACTCAGTTATCTGCAGTTACAGAGCAGCCTTCCTGATTTGATAGGAGTGTTAGAAGTCATCTGGTTGCTTACAGGGAGATTCTTTCTCATTTGATTGAATAGTTTTGTTTCTATATGGGGAAGAGGTGTCTTTTTCCATCAGCCCTGAGACCCAGCCAATACCAACCAGCTGCCAGATCCTCACGTCATCTCCTCATCCAACCTGCGGTATTCAAGAAACACACATGAGCCACTTGACATGTGAGGCTTGATGTCCTTTGGAGAAATCCATTAATCTCAATACTTTTATTCCTTTATCTCCACTGTGACCGTGTAGGAAATCTTACTCCTGGTGAGTTTTAGTAAACAGAACTCACGGGTCAGCGTTCAAAGTCTGCTACCTTGTAAATTGTAGGAAACTTCACACATTTGAAAGCAAAACCTTTATTATTAAGGTTTTATTGTTCATATGAATTAGAATCATCACTCCCACCTGCCAAAATTGTGCTTGAGTTTGCATCCATTGAAATCTCACATAGAATCACAGCAAGCCCTCACACATGTGCAGGTATGTGCCTGCACGCACACACACACCACCCGCCCCTGTTGTGCAGGTCTGAGTGTTTTGCTCAGGTCTCTGCCTGCCTGGTCCTAGCACTGTGAGCCTAGCACTGTGTTATGCTCACCTCTCTCCACTCACCATCACACCACCTCACCCAGTGCTCTTCCTCCCCTCCCCTCCTCCCCACCCTTTGTGGAGCCTACACACTGACCCTGGGGTCCCAGCGCACCCACCACCCTCCTGCTGCCACGTATCGCGCATTCTACACCTTCGACTTATCCTGAGCCTGGGTTCCTTTCCATCCACAAGCTTTTCACAACTTTCTGGCTCTCTAAAAATAGTCTTGGGATTGGAATGAAAACACCTTTTCCAGTCCTGTGGCCACTGCTGAGTTTTCCAAATTTGCTGGCATATCGAGTGCAGCACTTTCATAGCATCATCTTTGAGGATTTGAAATAGATCAACTGGAATTCCATCACCTCCACTAGCTTTGTTCGTAGTGATGCTGTCTAAGGCCCACTTGACTTCACATTCCAGGATGTCTGGCTCTAGGTGAGTGATCACACCATCGTGATTATCTGGGTCATGAAGATCTTTTTTGTACAGTTCTTCTGTGTATTCTTGCCACCTCTTCTTTTTTTTTTTTTTTAATAGATTTGTTTATTTTAGTTGGGGGCTAATTACTTTACAATATTGTAGTAGTTTTTGCCATACATTGACATGAATCAGCCATGGGTTTACATGTGTTTCCCTTCCTGGACGCCCCTCCCACCTCCCTCCCCATCCCATCCCTCTGGGTCATCCCATTGCCCCAGCCCTGAGCATTTGTCTCATGCATCGAACATGGAATGGTGTTCTGTTTCACATATGATAATATACATGTTTCAGTGCTATTCTCCCAGAACGTCCCACCCTCACCTTCTCCCTCAGAGTCCATAAGACTGTTCTATGCATCTGTGTCTCTTATTCTGTCTCGCATATAGTTTAAAAGCTTTTGCACAACAAAGGAAACTATAAGCAAGGTGAAAAGACAGCCTTCAGAATGGGACAAAATAATAGCAAATGAAGCAACAGACAAGCAATTAATCTCAAAAATATACAAGCAACTCCTGCAGCTGAATTCCAGAAAAATAAACGACCCAATCAAAAAATGGGCCAAAGAACTAAACAGACATTTCTCCAAAGAAGACATACAGATGGCTAACAAACACATGAAAAGATGCTCAACATCACTCATTATTAGAGAAATGCAAATCAAAACCACAATGAGGTACCACTTCACACCAGTCAGAATGGCTGCTATCCAAAAGTCTACAAGCAATATATGCTGGAGAGGGTGTGGAGAAAATGGAACCCTCTTACACTGTTGGTGGGAATGCAAACTAGTACAGCCACTATGGAGAACAGTGTGGAGATTCCTTAAAAAACTGGGAATAGAACTGCCATATGACCCAGCAATCCCACTGCTGGGCATACACACCGAGGAAACCAGAATTGAAAGAGACGTGTGTACCCCAATGTTCATCGCAGCACTGTTTACAATAGCCAGGACATGGAAGCAACCTAGATGTCCATCAGCAGACGAATGGATAAGGAAGCTGTGGTACATATACACAATGGAATATTACTCAGCCATTAAAAAAATACATTTGAATCGGTTCTATTGAGATGGATGAAACTGGAGCCCATTATACAGAGTGAAGTAAGCCAGAAAGAAAAACACCAATACAGTATACTAATGCATGTATATGGAATTTGAAAGATGGTAACGATAACCCTATATGCGACACCTCTTCTTAATAGCTTCTGCTTCTGTTAGGTCCCTACCATTTCTGTCCTTTATCGAGCCTATCTTTGCATGAAATGTTCCTTTGGTATCTCTAATTTTCTTGAAGAGATCTCTAGTCTTTCCCAATCTGTTGTTTTCCTCTATTTCTTTGCATTGATCGCTGAGGAAGGCTTTCTTATCTCTCCTTGCTATTCTTTGAAACTCTACATTCAGATGAGAATATCTTTCCTTTTCTCCTTTGCTTTTCGCTTCTCTTCTCTTCCCAGCTATCTTTAAGGCCTCCTCAGACAGCCATTTTGCTTTTTTGCATTTCTTTTCCATGGGGATGGTCTTGATCCCTGTCTCCTGTACAATGTCACGAACCTCTGTCCATAGTTCATCAGGCACTCTGTCTATCATATCTAGTCCCTTCAATCTATTTGTCACTTCTACTGTATACTAATAAGGGATTTGATCTAGGTCATACCTGAATGGTCTAGTGGTTTTCCCTACTTTCTTCAATTTAAGTCTGAATTTGGCAATAAGCAGATCGTGATCTGAGCCACAGTCTGCTCCCGGTGAACCATGAACTTCCAGATGTTCAAGCTGGTTTTAGAAAAGGCAGCAGAACCAGAGATCAAATTGCCAATATCTGCTGGATCATCGAAAAAGCAAGAGAGTTCCAAAAAAACATTTATTTCTGCTTTATTGACTATGCCAAAGCCTTTGACTGTGTGGATCACAATAAACTGTGGAGGATTCTGAAAGAGATGGGAATACCAGACCATCTCACCATCTCTTGAGAAACCTGTATGCAGGTTAGGAAGCAACAGTTAGAACTGGACATGGAACAACAGACTGGTTCCAAATACGAAAAGGAGTACGTCAAGGCTGTATACTGTCACCCTGCTTATTTAACTTCTATGCAGAGTACATCATGAGAAATGCTGGGCTGGAAGAAACACAAGCTGGAATCAAGATTGCCGGGATAAATATCAATAACCTCAGATATGCTGATGACACCACCCTTATGGCAGAAAATGAAGAAGAACTAAAGAGCTTCTTGATGAAAGTGAAAGAGGAGAGTGAAAATGTTGGCTTAAAGCTCAACGTTGAGAAAAGTAAGATCATGGCATCTGGTCCCATCACTTCATGGGAAATAAATGGGGAAACAGTGGAAACAGTGTCAGACTTTATTTTGGGGGGCTCCAAAATCACTGCAGATGGTGATTGCAGCCATGAAATTAAAAGATGCTTACTCCTTGGAAGGAAAGTTATGGCCAACCTAGATAGCATATTTAAAAGCAGAGACATTACTTTGCCAACAAAAGTCCATCTATCAAGGCTATGGTTTTTCCAGTGGTCATGTATGGATGTGAGAGTTGGACAGTGAAGAGAGCTGAGCACCACAGAATTGATGCTTTTGAACTGTGGTGTTGGAGAAGACTCTTGAGAGTCCCTTGGACTGCAAGGAGATCCAATCAATCCATCCTAAAGATCAATCCTGCGTGTTCATTGGAAGGACTGATGTTGAAGCTGAAACTCCAATACTATGGCCACCTCATGCAAAGAGTTGACTCATTGGAAAAGAACCTAATGCTGGGTAGGATTGGGGGCAGGAGGAGAAGGGGATGACGGAGGATGAGATGGTTGGATGGCATCACCGACTCAATGGACATGGGTTTGGGTAAACTCTGGGAGTTGGTGATGGACAGGGAGGCCTGGTGTGCTGCAATCCATGGGGTTGCAGAGTCGGACACGACTGAGCGACTGAACTGAAAATAGTCTTGGTGAAAGTGGTCAATTATGAGCAGCCAGCATATTCCAAGCATCCCCCATGTTTGCTAACAATTTTTCAGGAGGTCCCGAAAGCATCAGAAGGTTCAGAGTATTCCAGGTCACCTTCAGTGTCTTCCATGAGTTTGTTGGAAGGCAGATACTACCAGCTGGATGTTTTTGGAATGTTGTAAGGAAAAATCCGACCAACAGAAGAAAGATCTCTGAAATTGTTCTGATGCGTGAAACTGTCAGAGAGCTTCCATGACACAGTATTTTGTTGGCCAGATAGCTTCTACAACTTACCCTCTAAAGAAATGCCATTCTGCAGTCATTCCCATGAGGAATGTGGCCCTAGAGAATGGCTGTTTCCTACTCACATCACATAGTAGAAACTAGATTCCTAAATTCTGTGTCTCTGCCCATCACGAGGATTCATTCTCACGTAGCTGATGGGTTTCAGCCTCTTTGTTTGCCCTTTGCTCTGAATTGATGCCAGATTTCCAGGGCACAGGAAGACAGGGTACCCCCTGGCTGAGGGATTCAGCCAAGGGTGTGTCCTTCAGGAAAGCTGTGCTCTGAGGATAAGGAAAAGCAAGCAGAGCATCCAAGACAGTACTGGCAGCCGTGGGATGGGGAGCAGTGTTTTCTGCCTTCACATCAGAGGAGCTCTGAGGAGAAGGAAAAGCAAGCAGAGCATCCAGGACAGGGCTTGCAGACGTGGGATGGGGAGCAGTGTTCTCTGCTTTCACATCAGAGAAGCTCTGATAGATCTGGGCTGCCCTGTAAGTGTGGGCAGGAGAGCGAGGTCCATAACCCATCAGTCTCTGTCATGTGGTCCTGCCTTATATCCCTGCCAAAACCTGTATCCAAAGAAAAGTTGATGTGGTAACAGGTCTGACTAACTTCTCTCCCACTGAATTTTTTGACAAAGAGAGAAAGAAACAAGGTAGGAAGGAGGGAAGGAAGAGAGAAAGGAAAAAGTGAGAAAAGCAAAGCTATTGAAATCCTTTCAAAAGGGGGCAGCGTGGTGAAAGGAGAGGAGGGATGCAGGATGCTCAGGAACTGACCAGTTGAATTCCAGTCCCCAGGAGCTCAGGCGTCCTGAGTTCATTTCCTTGGGCCTCAGCTTTTCTCCCCATTAAGACTCTAAAACCATGCCATCCTAAGAATATCTGGTCTAATTTAGAAGCATGTGATGCTGATAAGATCGTCAATGGCTATTTCAGATTGTACTTCCTATAACCAAAATATTTTCCTCAATATTTAGGCCAAAACCTCTATTGGAATTCCTCACCAACCATGTCAAAAGGTCTACTTTATCATGTGCTTGATTCTCACAAGGTAGTCTTTTTTTTTGCCAGAATGAACAGTTTTGAGAAATGGGAACAAATAACTCTTCATCCTTACTTCTTTATGAAACAATTTTTTTAAGTTTTCATTGAATTTGTGGCAATATTGGTTCTGTTTTATGTTTTGATTTTTCGGCTGTGAGGCCTGTGAGATCTAAGCTCCCCAGCCAGGGATCGAACCCACACCCCCAGCACTGGAAAGTGAAGTCTTAACCACTGGACCACCAGGGAAGTCCCTGAAACAATTTAGACAGAAATGTTTCAAGTACAGCATTGACCCATCTGTCTCAGAAGCATATTCTAGCCAGAGTTCACGGCTCCCTTCCTGTTTACAGGGACAGATGCCCCCTTCAGCTGTGACATGGATGCCTGTAAAGCTGCCTGAGGCAGGTGATGTCAGCAACTCCAGCAGAGGATACAGTGGGGCCCACACAGAAAGGGTGATGCTCACCTTGGGCACACTCAGTGTCCTGCCTGTGGATAATGAGTAAATGAGTAAAGGAGAGAACCTACTCTCTGCAGTCCCTGTGAACCCAGGAATCATTCTAGGGAGACCCAGCACTCCCAGAGCCTCCGCAGGGTTATAGGGAGCTGTCACAGCAGTGCTGGCCCATGGAGACCACGGCGCCTGCAATGATGGTCCCAGCAGGTTAGGGGCAGAGCTAATTCTTAAGGCCAAACCTACAGTCACCCACCCACCCCTGGGAGCTCACGGCTTCTCAGGACAGCTCCGTGGGAAACCTCCAGGGTTTGTGCATCTCCCCAGAGAGAAGCCAAGGGAGTTTGTGTCAATGAAACAAACGTTGCTGGTGTATCAGTAAACCAAAGGATGCTGCAGTCATCAAGTGGTCACATTACAGCCACCCAGATGTGAACCCTGAGGGAACTCGGGATGGAAACAGGATCCCCACCATTAAACCAGCAGACACTGTAGCCACCCCCAAGGTGGACCCTGAGAAGACTCAGGATGAGAAAACTCCACAGGAAGCTGGCTCCAGGTAGCTGAGGTAGATCTCAAAGGAATGATTTCAGTGAGCCAGACTCTTGCATCTTCCCATACATAGAAAGCCATGATATCTGGTTTTCCTTAATTAACAGCAATCTTTTGATGCTTCGAGTTGCAAAAATCTCTCTATATTCTGGCTCTCTCCACCTTAGCTCTTCTGAGCAGTCCCTCAGAGCTCTCAGAAAGGCTGTGTCCCAGACTTAAGTCCTCAGTTTTGTCCGCTGAATAAAACATAATTCTCAACTTTTCAGCTATACATTATTTTTCAGTCGACATTTGGAACGAGTGCAGAATGTTGTTATGGCTGCAAGACAAACAGGTAGAAGGAGATCAGGATTCACTGGGATATGGAGTACATTTCAAACAAAAACAAATATATGTATTTAATTCAAAATTAGATATCTATGGCAAAATCAACAGATCCCAAAATTGTTTCCCAATCCTCCACATCCACCTGTGTGTGTGAGATGGGATCAAATTACCATCTTAATTTTCATTAGTATCTGTTTATGTATTTCACTGCACCGAGTCTTAGTTGAGGCGTGTGGGATCTTCAATCTTTGGTGAAGGCACGTGGGATCTTCAGTTGCAGTTGTGCATGCAGACTCTTAGTTTCACCATGCAGGATCTAGTTCCCTCTCCAAGGCCCCCTGAACTGGAAGCTTGGAATCTGAGCCACTGGGCCGCCAGTGAAGGCCCATGTTATCATTTTATACTGAAGGTAATAAATTCATAGGCTGTCAGTGGTGGCGTGAATTCATGGTGTTAGTACTGTTTCCCATCTGACTAGTCCTCCAGTGACAGCAAGGGAAGTGTACACTCCACAGTCTAAAGTCCCGCGAGTTCTGAGTCCTAAAGGTTGGTGTAAGGCAAGTGCAGGCAAGAAAAGGGGAATTTATTAGAGGGGAACGAGAGGGTGACTGGCCCTTAAGGAGAACCACATCCTCCCTTTCTGATGGGGTCTTTCTTATACCTCACCAATGAAAAATTCTCTGAAGGGACGGTTAATTTTTAGCCTGTAGTTGAGTCCTGTGGTCACAGGGCCGGAGGTCTGGACCTCCTGGTGGAGGTCATAGCTGGTGGTCTCGTAGCTTTGAGAAGGTAGGCGCAAGTGAGAAAACAGAATGTCGTTTGGGCAATTTGGTCAGTCTCAAGGATCACTGATTTTATTCTCTGTTTGCAAGGTCAACATAATAAGCCATCTTAACAATGAGACCCCATGTGGGCCCTATCATTCCAGCCTTTCTGATTTAGGATAAGGGCCAAAGATCAATCTTCTGTAACTGCTTACTGCGGGACAGGGGCGTGGAGTGGGAGGAGGGGGCCGGTGAGATAAGAAAAGGCTGGAATGCAGATCAAGGGGATTTGTGTGGTGTTGAAGTTTTTGATAATCTGAGTTAGAAGTAGCTCGTGGATAGTTCAGTCAGTGAAGGTTTGTAAGTGATCCTGAAGAAATTGTGAAAAAAGACACATTAAACATGGGCCAAAGTTAGAATAAGGGTAAGTAGGAGAGGGCCTAGAAAAGATAGGACCCAGGGCATCCAATTCCAATTGCTTAACCAGTTTTCCCATGAGTTATTGAGGTGTTGATGTATTCTCAAGGCCCTGCTTTTCAGATTTCTTGCTGCTTCCTTTACAATGCCCGATTTATTGGCGTAGAAGCAACAGGCTTCCTCCAAACATAGGCATAGGCCTCCTTTTTCCTCTGTGAAGAGGTCTAATCCTCTTCTGTTTGGGAGGACCATGGCTGCCAGGGAATGTAGCTGGTTTTGGATAGTGATAAGGCTGTTAGCTATTTCTTCTAGGCTCTCACTGAGATCTTTAGAAAGGCTTTGATAGTAATTTAAAGACATTGTGAGTCCTGCAGTCCCTGTCGCAATCTCAGCCGCTATTCCTAAACTGATTACTAGAAGAATGAATTGAATTTCCCGTCTGGGTCAGTTATGAGTTAGTGGGATAGGAAGGGTTTGATCGTTAGGAGCAATCGGAATATCTGGGCACAGATATACCAGGGTGCATGTTCCTGTCCAGTTAGTGGGAAGACATAAATAAGTAGTGGTTCTACATAAGAAAAATATTCCAGAAGTAAGAAGACAACAGCTGAAATCAATAGCAAATAGGAGTCTTTCTGGGAACCTGTTAGTAGTCTCTGAAACTGATAGTGAACTCGCCAGTGTAGCCCCTAGAAGAGTATTTACACCATATGCAGAAGGGAGTCTCCCTGAGACAGTAAGAGAATGTCCTGCAGTTCCTAAGACGTGGTAGACAGATTGGCCTGAAGGGAAGGAGAGATGTGAAGTGTGATTACAGAGGTGTGGCGGTATAGTTCCTAGTTGGGGGTAAGAATTGTTCATAGAGTTTTGTCTGGAGAACAGAAAGCAGCCTGTTGTTGTAGACAAACATCAGAGGTGGTGGGTCCTTTATGAGTAGAAGTGAGATCTATAAGGAGGAAGGTCAGTATCTTGTTAGGATTGCAAATTTGATCATTTGAATATAAATAACGTATGTATGACAAAAAGAGAGATTCTCCTCTGTATGTGTGACAAAGAGAAGTGTTTATGTGAGTACATTTATCTGTGGAAATGGGGAGTGCTGATTCTCCAGGCAAGGAGATGGATAAGCAAATCCAACAATCACTGGCCAGGGTCAGGTTTAAGGTATTAAGTAAACGACGGGTCAGATTTAGAATTCTGAATAGGTGGCAAGGTTTGGGGCAGAGTGAGTTATAAAATGAAAGTGAAGTCACTCAGTCATGTCCAACTCTTTGTGACCCCATGGACTGTAGCTTACCAGGCTCCTCCGTCCATGGGATTTTCCAGGCAAGAATACTGCAGTGGGTTGCCGTTTCCTTCTCCAAGAGATTTTCCTGACCCAGGGAATGAACCCAGGTCTGCCACATTGTAGGCAGACGCTTTACCATCTGAGCCACCAGGGAAGGGTGAGTTATAGGCAGGATATTAATGTGAAGTTTGGACTGTAAAAGAAGAGGTCCAGGAAGGGGAACACATGTAAACCCATGGCTGATTCATGTCAATGTATGGCAAAAACTATTACAATATTGTAAAGTAATTAGCCCCCAACTAAAATAAATAAATTTATAAAAAAAAAAAGAAGAAGAAGAGGGAGTAAGAGCAAAATCATGATATGATATCTCATGTCTAAGGGGAGAACATGATAAAAATAAGAATCCAGGTGTAGAAATCAATTTGGGTTGGTGTGAACTCTATGAAATCTCCCTGGAGCCAAAGATCAGTTATAAAGTCAAGGAGTAAGGGGAGATCAGTAACAGTGGTGTTTCCAGGAAAGTTAAGGGTTTGTGTTACTATGTGAAGAAAAGTGAATAATGAATTCATCTAGGCTGATCACAGTAAGAGGAGGGCCATGCCCCAAAAACAAGAACTATGGAGAAGTAGGTAAAACAGAGGGAAAGCTTTTGAATGATAGTCCACTCAGGGGGAGACACAGAGTGAAGTCCTATTGTGGATAGGGTAAGTAGGGGAAATCCTAGCCCAGTTAGGAACCAATACATCTATTTCTATTTTACTTATCGATATTTGCTTTTGGCTGTTCTGTTTCTTCAGGAATTCGATCCAGTTGAGCCCTGGTGGGTCCCAGAACAATGCTGGTGTAGCAAGGAGTGTCTGAGCAGGGAATGTTTCTTGGCAGAAATGGAGAGTCTTCTGGGGCCTGCTTTAATCTAGAGATATGAAACCAAGAGGAATGACTTACTGGTTTAGCAGCTGGTGGTGTGGTTAGAACAACCTCAAGCGGAGCAGTCCATTGAGGCTGGAGACCCTTATTGTGTAAGGCCTTAAGCAGAGCCTGACCCCCGGGTACGAGGGTTAAATCAGCTGAATTCCTTTGATAAGGCTTTGGGAGAGAGCGATTTGCATGTTCTCTCATGAGATGACTACTAAGGGTAAGGGTGGGAAGATAATCTCCCAGCAAGGGGCTCGCAGTAGGGAACTGACCTAAGAGAAAAGGGTGTCCATACATGAGCTCAAAAGGACTGAGGAAAGATGGGGCCCGTGGAGTAGCCCTAATGCGAGCCAAAGCCATGGGAAGGAGTTTGGTCCATGGCCTTTGTAGTTCTAGAGAGAGTTTGGTTAGGTGCGTTTTGAGAATAGAGTTTGCCTTTTCTACTTTTTCCGAGGATTGGGGTCTGTAAGGAATATGTAGTTTCCAGGTTATGCCAAGGGATTGGGCTACCTGTTGAGTGATCTGAGAGATAAAAGCTGGCCCATTATCAGATTGGAGAGAGAGTGGGAGGCCAAAGCGAGGGGTGATTTCTCGTATGAGAAACTGTATTATCTCTGAAGCAGTTTCTGATCTCATAGGAAAAGCCTCAGTCCACCCTGAAAAAGTGTCTACTAGAGTGAGCATGAGTTTTTGTGTGTGTGTGTTGAAGACGTGTGAATGAAGTCAATTTGCCAGTCCTTTGCTGGCATATGTTCTGGAACTGATGGGAATGAGGGAATAGGCTTTAGGGCTCCCTAAAAGACTGAGGAGCAGATAATGCAAGAGTGAGTGATTTGTTGTAGGAGAGAAAGAAGGTTAGTATAGGTGATAAGAGATGTTAAGAGATGATAAAGAGGCTTAGTGCCTAGTGTAGGGCCTGATGAATGTCTGTAAGAATCTGTGTGGCTTGAGATTGGGGAAGGACATAACGGCCCTGTTTTTGTAACCAGTCTCCTTGTGTGCCGGAGTCCAGCTCCAGCTGGTCCAGGGGTTCCCTCAGGATGGACGGTGTCGGCGAATGCGAAAATGAGAAGACACAGAGAGTCTCGGTGTTTCCAAGTGTCTTCCAACTTTATTGTTTTTAAGACAGCTTTTATATTTTTAGTGGTACATAGAAACAAATGTAAAGTATAGAGTCATACCAATTCAGCTTAATGGGCATATCAATTCAGCTTAATGGGCCAGCAGTTTTGACCCTCATCGAAACCGTTTGCATGTCTTTAGTTACAAAAAGCCTCATTTTGTTTACATCATCTTCTGGCCTGGGGGCCTGCTAACATCTTGTGACTCTCCATCGATAAGGGTTGATCAGTCAGAACACTTTTGTATCAGGCACAGCAGGAAAGAATTCATCAATAGAAAGTTTCAAGGTAAAACCTGTTTTCAATAATTTATTCTATGCCTTGAGCTTAACAGAAAAGAATGTGGTTCCATAAAGTCATAGAACAGCAAGCTGAAGGTCAGCTCTAAGTAAGAATCATCAGTTAAATCAACAATTGTCTTATTAGTTGTATTAAAGCTAAACTTTTATTTATATAAATTTCTAACTATTATGCTTTCATTATATAGGCTAAATACGTTAAGAGTAAAAACACAGTGAGTAAATATAGACTAAGTAACAGTTTCATAAAGCAATATTTTTTATATTTGCTAACAAGCCTTTTTTCCTACGAAGGGTTTTGTGCCCATAGGGGCTTTCTGTGCGGAGGCTCTCAACGTTGTTTTATTATTAAGGAGCAGTCATGCACATTAGCTCCAAAGGCACAGGCTTATTTATTAAACAAACCAATATGCCAGCAAGAGGAATTTGGATTAGTATACTCTATATCCTAGATAATTTTATTAGGGTGTTACCGTTCAGGGGCCTTGTCAATTGAGGTTTCAGATTGATCTATTTTAGAAGAGAATCAGGAAAAGCCTTTTGTCTAAGTCACAGAAAATAAAAAGAGGTTTATTGTAGCAAACATCAGAAAGACAGATATCATCTTCAAGGTGAGTGCTGAGGCAGCCTTCCGAGAATCCCTGAGGCCTGAGAAGCCATGCTCAATCAGTCCTTCTCCTCATGACTCTGTCATGGGTGGGATCTCGTGAGCTGGCTCCCGGCACTTGTGGTTGTGATCCCTCTTGTAATAATCATGTTTTTCTTCAGGGAGGTAAACGGACTTCATGTTGGGGATTACCATAAGTAGTTGAGCTGGTGATCGGAGTGAGGCTTATTTTGCTTCTCTGTCTGCGGCATTGCTGCCCCGTGAAATGAGGTCTGAGGCCACCTGGTGACCTCAGCAATGTATGATGCCTACTTCAGTTGGCATGTTAGCTGCTTTTAAAAGTTGGAGTATAAGCAGGGTGTTAGTTGTGGGAGAGCCTTTAGTAGATAGGAGCCCTCGTTCCTTCCAGATGGCAGCATGTGAGTGTATGATGTGGAAAGTATATATAGAATCAGTGTATATGTTTGCTTTCTTGTTAGCTGTGAGGGTAAGGGCTCTAGTCAGGGCAATAAGTTCTGCCTTTTGGGAAGAGGTTCCCAAGAGGAGAGGATGGGATTTAGTAATTTTGGTGTCAGAGACAATTGCATATCCAGCTACTTTTTTTCTTTCTGATGTCATAGAGGAGCTGCCATCAGTATACCAAGTAAAGTCAGGGTTGTTTGAAGGGGTTGAGGAAATGTGGGAGAAATGGGGCATCAGGTCTTCTAATGCCTCTTTGCAAATATGGATGGAGGGCTCAGAAGGATTAGGGATAAGGGTGGCAGGGTTGAGAGTAGGACAGCATTCAAAGGAGAACTCAGGGGATTTGTGAAGGGGGACATGAATTAGTTGGATGCATGAAGGAGATAGAAGGGTCATGGATTTGTGAGAAAGTAAGTCCTTAAAGTCATGCAGTGAATGAGTGACAGTGGGTGCTCCAAAAATCAGTTTTCTCCTTTCCTGAGTGAGGAGTGCAGCTGCTGCCAGAGCACGGAGGCAGGCTGGCCATCCTCAGACTATGGTAGGAGGGGCCCTGACTGTGTTCCAGAGCTCCTAGGGCAATTCTGTGTCTCCCAGTAGTGCAGAGTACAAAGGGGCAAGAAAGGTCAGGAAGTGTGAGAGCTGGGGCTGGGAGAATGGCTTGCTTAAGGGTGTTAAAGGCTGAACGGATATTTGATTTTAGCTCTAGTGGTTCTGAAAGATCTCCTTGGGTGGCTTGATATAGGCATTGTGCCAAGAGGGCAAAATTAGGAATCCAGAGGTGTAGATATCCAACTAATCCCAAGAAGGACAGGATCTCTGTTTTTGATGTAGGGAGTGGTAGGGTAGATATAAGGGACTTTCTATCAGTAGTAATATATCTTTTTGTTGGTGTTAAAAGGACTCCAAGATAGTTGACTCTAGGAAGAGCGAGCTGAACCTTGGTGGGATATACTCGATAGTCTCAATCAGCTAAAAAATTGAAGAGTTATCTAGTGTGTTGCTGAGAGTGTGTAAGCGAAGTTCGACAAAGGAGAAGATCATCCACATATTGGAGGACAGTACTCGGAGGAAGGTCAAGAGAGGTTAGGTCTGATGCTAGAGCTTGGGCAAAGAATTGAGGGCTATCACGAAAGCCTTGTGGGAGGACTGTCCCTGTCAGCTTTTGGGGGTGATGATTGTCTGGATAAGTCCATGTCTTGAGAGTCTGGGTGTAAAGGGATAGTAAAGAAGGCATCTTTGAGGTCTAGAACAGTGAAGTGGGTAGTGGAAGAGAGACTGAAAGAGAGAAGAGTATAGGGATTTGGAACTACTGGGTGTATGGGGATAACAGCCACAATGATTATTCTCAGGTCCTGGACCAGGCAATAAGAGTCATTTGGCTTTTTGACAGGTAGGATAGGGGTGTTATAGGAAGAGTAATTTGGGCGTAAGAGGCCCTGATGTAGGAGTTTACTGATGATAGGTTTTAACCCTTGTTGATGTTTTTGGGAGATGGGGTATTGTTGTTGATTGGTGAATTTAGAGGGGTCTTTGAGACAGGTATGAATTGGAGCATGGTGAGAGGCAACAGATGGGTTATCTGTATCCCAGACTATGGGGTTTATGGATGAGAAGGGCAATGGAGCAGGGGAAGAGGTGGTGGGGTTGAGGAGCAGTAGCCAGGCTAGATCAGAGGGTGGGCTTGGGATAGTTAACAGAGGCTTTGAATTTTGAGAGAAGGTCTCTCCCAAGAATAGGAGTGGGGCATTTAGGGGGTATGAGAAAAGAATGGGAAAATGGGGTATCTTGAAGTGTGCAAGGTAGAGGCTTGGTTATTCATGGTGTAGATATAAAACTGTCAACCCCCATAACAGAGACCTGGGAGACCTTGGTTTTTCCGGAGTAGGCAGGCATAGCAGAGTAAGTGGCCCCCGTGTCGATGAGAAAGGAGATCGGCTTACCTGCCACTGTAAGAGTTACTGTGGGGTCCGTAGAGGTAAGGAGAGTTGGGGCCTGGGGCCCTGGGCACCTTCAGGCTTCAGCGGCAAGTCTGAGGAGGCTGGGCAGAGCTGGGTCAGAGGACTCCTGCTCGGGACCAGGAGGGGATGTCCGGATCCCTGGAGGAGGATTTGGGAAGTGGACCTTCCAATGTCCCTTTATGCCACAGCTGTGACGCGGACCTGGAGAGAGCCATGGCTTTAGGCATGAGGGGGCTCAGTGACCTTCTTTACCACATTTGAAACAGGCCCAGGTGGCTTCCTTTATTTGTTGGTTGATGGAAGCTTGGAGCCAAGTAGGGCAGTGGCTAAAAGTTGGTATTTGGCCTGATCTTGTTGGGCCTTCTCTAGCTTTTCCTGTTCTTCCCAGTTATTGAAAATCTTAAAGGCTAAATTTGAAAGGTCTCACTGAGGGGATTGAGGGCCTTCTTCTGCCTTTTTTAGTTTCTTTCAGATATCTGTGGATGTTCAGTTCAGTTCAGTCGCTCAGTCATGTCCAACTCTGCGACCTCATGAACCACAACACGCCAGTCCTCTCTGTCCATCACCAACTCCTGGAGTTCACCCAAACCCATGTCCATTGAATCGGTGATGCCATCCAACCATCTCATCCTCTGTCGTCCCCTTCTCCTCCTGCCCTCAATCTTTCCCAGCATCATGGTCTTTTCAAATGAGTCAGCTTTTCACATGAGGTGGCCAAAGTAGTGGAGTTTCAGCTTCAACATAAGTCCTTCCAATGAACACCCAGGACTGATCTCCTTTAGGACAGACTGGTTGGATCTCCTTGCAGTCCAAGGGACTCTCAGGAGTCTTCTCCAACACCACAGTTCAAAAGCATCAATTCTTCAGTGCTCAGCTTTCTTTAGGGTCCAACTCTCACATCCATACATAACCACTGGAAAAACCATAGCCTTGACTAGACGGACCTTTGTTGGCAAAGTAATGTCTCTGCTTTTTAATATGCTATCTAGGTTGGTCATAACCTTCCTTCCAAGGATTAAGTGTCTTTTAATTTCATGGCTGCAATCACCATCTGCAGTGATTCTGGAGCCCAGAAAAATAAAGTCAACCACTGTTTCCACTGTTTCCCCATCTATTTGTCATGAAGTGATGGGACCAGTTGCCATGATCTTAGTTTTCTAAATGTTGAGCTTTACGCCAACTTTTTCACTCTCCTCTTTAACTTTCATCAAGAGGCTCTTTAGTTCTTCTTCACTTTCTGCCATAAGGGTGGTGTCATCTGCATATCTGAAGTTATTGATATTTATCCTGGCAATCTTGATTCCAGCTTGTGCTTCCTCCAGCCCAGCGTTTATCATGATATACTCTGCATATAAATTAAAGAAACAGGGTAACAGTATACAGCCTTGATGTACTTATTTTCCTATTTGGAACCACTCTGTTGTTTCATGTCCAGTTCTAACTGTTGCTTCCTGACCTGCATACAGATTTCTCAAGAGGCAGATGAAGTGGTCTGGTATGCCCATCTCTTTAAGAATTTTCCACAGTTTATTGTGATCCACACAGTCAAAGGCTTTGGCATAGTCAATAAAGCAGAAATAGATATTTTTCTGGAACTCTCTTGCTTTTTCGATGATCCAGCGGATGTTGGCAATTTGATCTCTGGTTCCTCTGCCTTTTCTAAAACCAGCTTGAACATCTGGAATTTCACGGTTCACATATTGCTGAAGCCTGGCTTGGAGAAATTTGAGCATGACTTCACTAGCATGTGAGATGAGTGCAATTGTGCAGTAGTTCAAGCATTCTTTGGCATTGCCTTTCTTCGGGATTGGAATGAAAACTGACCTTTTCCAGTCCTGTGGCCTCTGCTGAGTTTTCCAAATTTACTGGCATATCGAGTGCAGCACTTTCACAGCATCATCTTTCAGGATTTGAAATACCTCAACTGGAATTCCATCACCTCCACTAGCTTTGTTCGTAGTGATGCTTTCTAAGGCCCACTTGACTTCACATTCCAGGATGTCTGGCTCTAGGTGAGTGATCACACCATCGTGATTATCTGGGTTGTGAAGATCTTTTTTGTACAGTTCTTCTGTGTATTCTTGCCACCTCTTCTTAATATCTTCTGCTTCTGTTAGGTCCATACCATTTCTGTCCTTTATCGAGCCCATCTTTGCATGAAATCTTCCCTTGGTATCTCTAATTTTCTCAAAGAGATCTCTAGTCTTTCCCATTCTATTCTTTTCCTCTATTTCTTTGCATTGGTTGCTGAGGAAGGCTTTCTTATCTCTCCTTGCTATTCTTTGGAACTCTACATTCAAACGGGTCTATCTTTCCTTTTCTCCTTTGCTTTTCACTTCCCTTTTTTTCACAGCTATTTGTAAGCCCTCCTCAGAAAGCCATTTTGCTTTTTTGCATTTCTTTTTCTTGGAGATGGTCTTGATTCCTGCCTCCTGTACAATGTCACGAACCTCTGTCCATAGTTCATCAGGCACTCTGACTATCAGATCTAGTCCCTTAAATCTATTTCTCACTTCCACTGCATAGTCATAAAGGATTTGATTTAGGTCATACCTGAATGGTCTAGTGGTTTTCCTCACTTTCTTCAATTTCAGTCTGAATTTGGCAATAAGAAGTTCATGATCTGAGCCACAGTCAGCTCCCGGTCTTGTTTTTGCTGACTGTATAGAGCTTCTCCATCTTTGGCTGCGAAGATTATAATCAACTTGATTTCAGTGTTGACCATCTGGTGATGTCCACGTGTAGAGTCTTCTCTTGTGTTGTTGGAAGAGGGTGTTTGCTATGACCAGTGTGTTCTCTTGGCCGAACTCTATTAGCCTTTGCCCTGCTTCATTCTGTACTCCAAGGCCAAACACCTGTTACTCCAGGTGTTTCTTGACTTCCTACTTTTGCATTCCAGTCCCCTATAATGAAAAGGAAATCTTTTTGGGGGTGTTAGTTCTAGAATGTCTTGTAGGTTTTCATAGAACCGTTCAAGCTCAGCTTCTTCAGCATTACTGGTCGGGGCATAGGCTTGGATTACCATGATATTCAATGGTTTGACTTGGAAATGAACAGAGATCATTCTGTTGTTTTTGAGATTGCATCCAAGTGCTGCATTTCAGACTCATTTGTTGACCATGATGGCTACTCCATTTCTTCTAAGGGATTCCTGCCCACAGTAGTAGATATAATGGTCATCTGAGTTCAATTCACCCATTCCAGTCCATCTTAGTTCGCTGATTCCTAGAATGTTGGCATTCACTCTTGCCATCTCCTGTTTGACCATTTCCAATTTGCCTTGATTCATGGACCTAACATTCCAGGTTCCTATGCAATATTGCTCTTTACAGCATCGGACCTTGCTCTTATCACCAGTCCCATCCACAACTGGGTTTTGTTTTTGCTTTGGCTGCATCCCTTCATTCTTTCTGGAGTTATTTCTCCACTGATCTCCAGTAGCATATTGGGCACCTACCAACCTGGGGAGTTCCTCTTTCAGTGTCCTTTTTGGCTTTTCATACTGTTCTCAAGGCAAGAATACTGAAGTGGTTTGCCATGCCTTTCTCCAGTGGACCACATTCTGTCAGACCTCTCCACCATGACCCATCCGTCTTGGGTGGCCCCACACGGCATGGCTTAGTTTCACTGAGTTAGACAAGGCTGTGGTCCATATTATCAGATTGGCTAGTTGTCTGTGATTGTGGTTTCAGTCTGCCCTCTGATGCCCACCGTCTTGGGTTTCTCTTACCTTGGACGTTGGGGTATCTCTTCACGGCTGCTCCAGCAAAGTGCAGCCGCTGCTCCTTACCTTTGGAGTGAGGTAGCTCCTCCTGGCCGTGCTTGTGCGGAGGACAATTGAGGACAATGGTGCCCTCTGCTGAAGTGCGGTCTAATTTTGTATAATTTTGTAGCACTTCAGTTAACCTGGCTAGAAATTGTGCTGGGTTTTCATCTAGTCTTTGAGTTATTTCCCGGAGCTTATCCAAGTTGATGGCTTTATGCCCTGCCTTTTGAAGTCCCGCAACGAGACAAGCAACCATGTGATTACGGGCTGCTCGTCCAGGTCTCCCTGCCTGATAATCCCAGTTGGGATCTTCTCGGGGGACAGCCGTTGCCCCTATGGGCTTAGTGTCCTCTGTCCTGTGTATCTCACCAGCATGTGCCTGAGCGGCTTGCCATACTCGTTCCTTCTCTTCTGGGGGAAGAGTGGAGGAAAGGATGATGTAAATACCATGCCAGGTTAAGTCCTAAGACTGGGTAAGATGCTAGAATTCTTTTAGATAATTATCAGGGTCTGAGGGAAAGGCGCCAAGACGCTTTTCAATCTGAGATAGATGGGTGAAGGGGAAGGGACATGAACCAAACAACGCCTTCTGCTCCAGCTACTTCCCGGAAAGGGAGGAGTGGGGCAGGGGAAGAGGCGGGGTCCTGAGGGGAAGTTTCCTGTTTTACCGGTGGTGGGGATCTGGGTACCGGGAGGGGATCTAGGGATGTTGGGGCAAAGCCTTGGGACTCTCAGAGTAGAGGGCGGGGCTGAGGTCTCAGAGCTTATCTCAGGCATAGGCAGGGGAGGGGGTTGGGAGCTGCAGGTGGTGGAGGCCTGCGCTTGAGAAGGAGGCGGGGAGGTGGGGGCCTAAGGCTGAGGTTGTGGAACTGGACCTGGAGTGGCTGCCAGGGGGTTGGGAGTGATGGGGGTGGGCTGGGGTCGGAAGGGTCAGAGGAAGAAGAAGAGTCTCAACAGGGATCAGGAGACATTGTATTGGGGGGATTTGGCCCAGAGTGGGCTCAGAGTATCTGAGAAGTAGAACAGGATTCACAGAGAGAGAGTCAAGAGTTGAGAGCGAAGAAAGGCTGAACGTAAGGGATTTCTAACCACTTGCCTTTGCGGCAGCAGAAGTTACCTAGGTCCCTAGAACATTATAATCGAGAGTTCCGTTTTCTGGTGATTGGGGCCTGTTATCAAGTCTAGATTGCGGCCAGTGTTAGAATAGTAAATAAGTCTTTTGGTTTTATCTCCCTGTGGAAGCCTAAGGCTTTTAGGTTTTGGAGAGAGCATCCTAGAGGAGTAGATTTTGAGGGCTGGGATTGAGAATTTCCCACTGTGGCCAAATAGGGAGGTTAGACAAGGGCGAGAGAAAGCGAGAAAGGTCCGAGAGAAAAGGCGTCCCTGTTCTCAGGACTTTCCCAGAGAGTAATAATAGTCTGCTTTGAAATGGGCATCCCCTATTTCAAAGTCAGACTGGCCACAAGGCCGAGGGCCGTGGGGATCCTCCCCCCTAGTGCTAGGACTTGGAAATGAGGCGAGAGAGAGAGGGTCCGAGAGAATGGGATTTCACTCACCCTTGTAACCGATGGGTGAAATGTGGGCCAGTGTGTGGATGTCAGTCCAGCAAGGCAAGTGGAGAGTTCCGTCCCGGAGCTCATCTCAGTTTCTCAGCAAGGTCCAAGGGAGGGGGCCACCGGAGGTGGGCTCGTGAGAGGAGCCCACCCAGTTGTGGTGGACCTTCCCTCCCGGGTTTCAGCACCAGAATGTAAGGCGAGTGCAGGGAAACAGAGAGCGAGCCAGGCAGTCAGGCAAGAAAAGGGGAATTTATTAGAGGGGAACAAGAGAGTGACTGGCCCTTAAGGAGAACCACGTCCTCCCTTTCTGACGGGATCTTTCTTATACCCCACCAATGAAAAATTCTCTGAAGGGACTGTTAAGTTTTAGCCTGCAGTTGAGTACTGTGGTCACGGGGCCAGAGGTCTGGACCTCCTGGTGGAGGTCATAGCTGGTGGTCTCGTAGCTTTGAGAAGGTAGGCGCCAGTGAGAAAACAGAATGTCATTTGGGCGATTTGGTCAGTCTCAAGGATCACTGATTTTATTCTGTTTGTGAGGTCAACATAATGAGCCATCTTAACAATGAGGCCCATGTGGGCCCTGTCAGTTGGGTTTGCTTTATTCCCATTTTCATTATCCATTGCTCTTTCTTAATGATTTACTGGGCTTCCATCACAGGAGGAAAAAACTAAGAAAATCTGATATGACTATGAAAGCCAGAACCTGTGAGTTTTTCTACCAACCTTTGTAGGAAGGTATGACTCACTCCCCTACAAGAAAAGGATTTGATTTTTTTTTTTTAAATGCTATTGAACAGTTTGGGCAAGAGCAGGAAATGAGATCCCTCCTGCAGGCAAGCCGTGGTCTATTCCCCGTGAAACTTGGCCACTGTGCAGGAGAAAACCCCACACTGGAATAGGAGGGCATGGACCAGGCTGTTTAGACCCCAGGCTATATGGACCACAGTGTGGTTTACCATTTTATTTTACACTGATATGAATTAGCCTCTTAAATGACATCCAATACTTAACAATGTTTCTATCCAAATTATTCTGTGGATTTTTTTCTTTATTGTGTACGCAAATTCCAGGAGTGGGGAAAGAAGGAAACGAGTTAAACCACAAATACCCTCTGCGCAGTCAAGATGTTTTGGCTGCCCCTGGATTGAAAATTGAGAAGTGTTGTTGTGTTTCAGCGTTGAGAGGGGTTGGTGGACCGAGAACTAGAGGACACTGACACTCGGGGTGTGAAGGGTGGGGGTGGGTTAGGGAGAGACGCATGTGTGCTCTATAGAACAGACTGGGCTAAAAAACCTGTGGTGTGAGAATTCAGTTCTCTTCCAGAGACACAGATGCTGTGATGCCCATCAGTGACAGGTGTCAGGACTTGAAGAAAGTCAGGATAGGTGTCTCTGGGCTCCAACTGTCTGCTGTCAAGGCCATTGCTCTGTGGCCCCAATGAGATCATTCTTAGCAAAAATACTTATCGAAGGAGAAGGAAACCACATATGTGGGACACATCTCATGTAACAGAAGCACGCTGGGTGCTGACAGCAACTCTGAAGTAAGTGGAATGTCCCTTGTTTTAAAGATGGAGCTGTTCCTGCCTGTGTGTGTGTGGTGGGCACTGAGTCAGCTCCCCCGCTCAGGAAAGAGTTGACAAACTCAGAAGTCACAGTGCTCTAAGGGCAGCAGGATTATAGAGGAAGAGCCTGAAATAGATACAAAATAGATGAGCTGTGAAGTGCTTTTAGCAGAGTGTCTGCACAGAGCTGGGAACATGCTCGGGGCACTGAAAGGACCGAAGTGAGTTCAAAGAGATGCTGAGGCTTCTGCCAGGCAGGCATAGTTGTGGTGAGGACTGAGGCAAGGAGGACTGGAAGTCCCCAGTGTAGACAGGGAAGAGGTAAGAAAAGCAATTAGGATCAGGAATGCAAGGCACCCTGTCACAAAGCCCATGTTCAAGGGATGCCAGTGGGTCTTGGCACGCTCCAGAGATGCAGGCAGTGGGTAGAATTTTCTGTTGTGCTTCACAGGCCTTAACAAACCTCCACAGCATGAGTTTGTATCCTCTCGAATGGGGCGGGGGACATGCGAACCAGCCAGCACCCCTCCAGTGGGGGCCATGTGAGCGAGGCAGCCCTTCAGTGTGATGCATGCCCATCTCCAGTCTTGGGTCAGCCTAGCCCTTGCTCTGGTTTGCTTCATTTGCTTTATTTACCATCCAGACCCGGCATTGTTGAGTGAACTTAAGTTATTTTGTCTTTTTCTGTTTTCACAGTTGCAATGGAGGTACATATAAGGTAGATGGAAGTATTTAAGAGTTCATTTTGCATTGGTTTATTTGCTTAGTAGGAGATTTCCCCAGTGGCTCAGCGGTAAGGAATCTGCTTGCAATGCAAAAGATGTGGATTCAATCCCTGGGTCAAGAAGATCCCCTGGAGAATGAAATGGCAACCCACTCCAGTATTCTTGCCTGGGAAACCCCATGGAGGAACCTGGCAGACTACAGTCCATGGGGTCACTAAAAAGTCAGACGTGACTTAGTGACTGCTTAGTACACATCTGATGTCTGCAGAACTCGAGGATTGGGAGAAACACTGATATTTTTTCTTTACATTTTTCCATGGGAGCCTAGGTTTAGTTTTCTGGGTGTAGGGCTCTTTCCTGTGGGTCCCTGACCTGTTATGGGGACTCTGCTTTTGATGAGCAGTGCATTTGATAGCGTCTTACAGGAAAGCATGAATTGGCATAAGAAGCAGGGATTCAGTTTTCCTTTGATATTAATATTTAAGTACAAGAAAATCTGAGTCTCAAAACTCTTCTCAGGAAACTGAATAATGGTGTAATTGGCAGAACAGAACAGGCTGAGGGCAGATCTTACAGGGCTGCTATTGAAAGTGGTGAGTTTTCTTTCTATATTTATTTCAAATGTGGTGAGCTGATGGCTCACCTACAAGTTCCTGATGTGAAATGTAAGGGCAGATTTGCCCACCCACTCATTCCTGCCTGTGTGGACTCAAGGGCCTGCCAGTTACCAGGAGCTGCTGGGAGCCTGGGACTCAGCTATGAGTGCAAAAAGGGAATGATTGCTGTCTTCATGGGGCTCACACTGTAACGGGGGAGAAAAAACCTGTACAAATGCTTAATGACCGTATTAGCACATACTGGATGCTCACTTTGTGCCTTGAACTCTCTAAGCCTCTTTCACCTATTGTAACCCATTTAGTTCTCACCATTTCTCTGGGATGTAGGTACTATTATTGATCTCAATTTTGCAGGAGATAAACTGAGACAAAGAGAAGTTAAGAAACCTATCTAAGGTCATGCAGCTTATCAGTGGCAAAGTCACGAGTCCAGGCAGTATGTCCCCCTCATCTATGGATTGACCACTCCACTGCATTGGCCCTCTGTGTGGACCACATGGAGTAGAGACTCTGGTTCTGGGGAGGGACAGGGCAGGACAGAGGGGATAGCAGGGTAATTGATGGGCATCCATTTCGGTTTTAATTTGGAATTAGACTGCTAATTATCTAAATGCTCTTCCCTGCACTAACACTTGCATTATTCCACTAAATAGAACCTAGGAGGGAAAACTGAAAAAAATACATATATATGCCTTTAGTCTGCTCCCTGGATATAGACGTTGCAATTAACTAGGGTGTTAGGTCGAATTTGTTTTCAGTTAGTTAAGGATCTGTCATGAAGTACTGCATTTGATGGTCACATGAAATATCCACGGCAGGCTGTTTATACTACCCTGTCAATTATTTGAAACTTCTCAAAGTTAGGAGAAACCTAAGCCCCTTCCAGGCAACGGGTGAAATGCTGCTCCAGACGGCAAAGATGGGCTGCTTCTATGTTCCAGGAGGCACACACTTGTTGATCTGTTCCTTCCCCTTTTCAGCATCTAAGTACTCAGGCTGATGACAGGTCACAAATTTAAGAAGGCAAATTCATCACTGTAGGTGGGTCGAGAATTTTCCATGATTCTAGCTGGTGAGAATTCCTCGTACAGGTTTAAACAGTTTTGCTGTTTCCTTCATGATTAGCAAAATAAACCTCATACCAGGAACCTGTCCTGTAATGGGGTCTGTGGTCATTTTCCCGGGAGAGTGAAAATAGAAGGGTTTTGCTCTCGTGATTCAACATTGTTTGTCTGTGAAAGTGATGATGGAGACACTCTGGTGGGTGTTGGGTACTCAGTTTTCATCGCTGAGCATTTGTGCACCGAGAAGCATCTCGGAGTAATGGGTTTTATGTTTGTCTCTTCCTCTGACAGGGCTGCTCGACGACCCCGAACTCCCCGTGTGTGAATCCACGTTCTGTTATCCTGGGTCCATCCCTCTCTCTTGGCAACATCTCAGGGGTGTCGGTCAAGTCGGACCTGAAGAAGCGCCGGGCACCCCCTCCTCCAACCCTGCCCCACACAGGGCCACCTGTGCAAGACAAGACATCAGAAAAGGTAGGGAGAGGGCATCGCGTGGACCAGCTAAATGAGCCTGTGAATTCTCTGGAAGGTCCCTGTGTGCACTGTCATCCTTCAAGCTTGTGGCTTTAGCAACAAGATGGCTCAGGGTGAAAATATAAGCTTTATTTAGAAATCTAGGTGAGATGCTACATTGCTTCAATTAGAGAAGATCAGAAACTATTTTTGTGCCTTCAATTCTTAAAGGCTTAGATTTGTTGATTAACATTTATCATTAGCTTTGAAATTTAGAGCATGATTGCTTAATGAGAAAATTGCAAGCACTGTAAGAAATCTGAAGTGTGTTTAAGATAGGGATGACACATAATATTAATGTAATATAGGTGTCCAAATAATCTACGTTCACAGCAAAGCTGAGAAGGTGTTTGCATTAGAAGTTGGTTTCTACATGACCTAACATCTATTTAGGGAGGCCTTGTATCTATGGAGCCTTCGGAGCAGAGTGACTTTGCACATGACTGCCCCATGGTGACCGACAGAGCCTGCATCCTCGTAGCTGGCATCTCCCTCTGGGCTTCTTCCTTCATCTTCCTGATGATGTGCCTTGAAACACTATTTGAAATATCAGACCCTCCCTTTCCAGGGGCTGGGAAATTATTTGACAGGTTTCCTGGCTTAAAGTGTGACGTGGAAAAAGATTATTTGGATGGGGTGTGGGAAGAATGACAGTCTGCTGTGGTCAGGATGGACAATGTGCGCTGGGCTCTTCCAGAAGTTGAGCTCTGCTGGGCAGCAGCAGGTCTGCTCCACACAGACTCTGAGATACAGGCTGGTCGGCAGTGTAAAGAGAAGGGTGAGTGATTCCTCATTGAGCTGAGATGGTTCCCAGCAACGTCCCATGAATGGGGACATTTACACAGAGCCCCTTGAAGCCCAGCTCTCCTCCAGCAGGAGCTGATTCTCTTCACGCTTTCCTCCTACTCTGTGGTGTCACTTGGCTGACCCATGCCTGCTTCATCTGGTCCATGGCATCACACCCTGCTAGTCTTGAGGTCTAGGTTCTTTGGGGCTTATTCATAAACTGACTTTACTTAGAATGAATTAGAAATAGGTCTGTACCTTCAGAGGGAAAGCTTGACCCCTGTATCATGGTTAGCAGTCATGTAAGTGGTTCTGTGGCAGTGTCATGACTTTTCACTTCCTCTCCTTTCTGGCCTGGTTATCTGTCTAACTGTGTATCAGTCTGTCTGCTCATCAGTCACCTTTTTCAGTCCCTCCAGGGGTGTTCTCTATCCCTGATCTTAGAGACGCCCTGTTCCCATCTACTGGCTTTTCCACCCACAGCCCTTGAAATTTGTCTGAAAAGCCTATAATGCAGTGCATTTTAGAAGAAGTATTTTGATTTGTGATCAAAATGTGATCCACTGGAGAAGGAAATGGCAAATCATCCCAGTATATTTGCTGTGAGAACTTCATGAATTGTATAAAAGGTGAGTCCCCCCGGTGTCCAATGTGCTACTGGGGAAGATTGGAGAAGAATTACTAATAGCCCCAGAATGAATGAAGCCCCAGAATGAATGTCTGGCCCAAAGCAGACACTATGCTCAGTTGTGGATGTGTCTGGTGATGAAAGTAAAATCTGATGCTGCAAAGAACAGTATTGCATAGGAACCTGGAATGTTAGGTCCATGAATTAATGAAAATTGGATGTGGTCAAGCAGCAGATGGTAAGAATAATCATTGACATCCTAGGAATCAGTGAAGTAAAATGAATCGGAATGGGCAAATTTAATTCAGATGACCATTTTATCTACTATTGTGGGCAAGAATCCCATAGAAGAAATAGAGTAGCCCTTATAATCAGCAAAAGAGTCTGAAATACAGTACGTGGGTGCAACCTCAGAAATGCCAGAATGATCTTAGTTCGTTTCCAAGGCAAGCCATTCAATATCACAGTAATCCAAGTCTATGCCCCTTGGGTGGTGAAGAAGCTGATCAGTTCTATGAAGACCTAGAAGACCTCCTCGAACTAACACCTAAGAAAGATGTTCTATTCATCATCAAAGATTGGAATCCAAAAGGAGGAAGTCAAGGTATACCTGGAGTAATAGGCAAGTTTGGCCTTGGAGAACAAAATTAAGCAGGGCAAAGATTAACTGAGTTCTGCCAAGAGAATTCACTAGTCATAGCAAATACCCTTTTTCAACAACACAAAAGACGACGTTACACATGGACATCACCAAATAGTCAATACGAAATCAAATTGATTATATTCTTTGTAGCTGAAGATGGAAAAGCTGTATACAGTCAGCAAAAACAAGACCTGGAGCTGACTGTGGCACAGATCATCAGTTTCTCATAGCAAAATTCAGGCTTAAACTAAAGAAAACTGGGGAAAACAATAGGCCAGACAGGTATGACTTAAATCCCATATGAATTCGTGGTAGAGGTAATGAATACATTCGAGGGTCTAGATCTGGTTAACAGTGTGCCTAAAGAACTATGGACAAAGGTCTGTAATATTGTACAGGAGGTGGCAAACAAAACCATCCCAAAGAAAAAGAAAAGCAAGAAGTCAAAGTGGTTATCTGAGGAGGCTTTAGAAATAGCAGAAGAACAAAGAGAAGTGAAAAGCAAGGGAGAGAGGGAGAAGTACATCCAATTAAATGCAGAGTTACAAAAATAGCTAGAAGAGACAAGAAGGCCTTCTTTGATGAGCAATGCTTAATAATAGAAGAAAACAGCCAAGGGGAAAGACTAGAGATCTCTTCAGGAAAATTGGAAACATCATGGAAGCATTCTGCCCAAAGATGGGCACAATCAAGGATAAAAATGGCAGAGACCTAGTAGATACTGAAGAGATCAAGAAGAGATGGAAAGAATACATGGAAGAACCGTATAAAAAAGATCTTAATGAACCAGATTACTACAATAGTATAGTTAGTCCCCCAGAGCCAGACATTCTGGAGTGCTAAGTGGACCTTAAGAAGCACTGCTGTTAATAAATCTAGTGGATGTGACTAAATTCCAGCAGAACTATTCAGATTCCTAAAGGATGGTGCCATCAAGGTTTTGCATTCATTATGTCAGTGAATCTGGAAGACCCAGCAGTAGCCACAGGACTGGAAAAGGTCAGTCCTCATCCCAATACCCAAGAAGGGTAGTACCAAAGAATGTGCTAACCATCAGGCAATTGCACTCATCTCCCATGCTAGTAAGATCATGCTTAAAATCTTGCATGCTAGGCTTCAGCATTATGTGAACCAGGAATTTCCAGGTGTCCAAGCTGGGTTTAGAAAAGGAAGAAAAGCTAGAGATCAAATTGAAAACATCTGCTGGATTATAGAGAAAGCAATAGTAGAAAAAAACAGCCATGCTGACAAAGGTCTGCCTAGTCAAGGCTATGGTTTTTCCAGTAGTCATGTATGGATGTGAGAGTTGAGCCATAAAGAAAGCTGAGTGCCGAAGAATTGATGCTTTTGAACTGTGGTGTTGGAGAAGACTCTTGAGATCCCTTGGACTGCAAGGAGATCCAACCAGTCCATTCTTAAGGAAATCAATCCTGAATATTCATTGGAAGGACTGATGCTGAAGCTGAAGCACCAATACTTTGACCACCTAATGCGAAGAGCTGACTCTTTAGAAAAGACTCTGATGCTGGGAAAGATTGAGGGCAGAAGGAGAAGAGGGTGTTAGAGGATGAGATGGCTGGATGGCATCACCGATGCAATGAACTTGGGCAAACTCTGGGACATAGTGAGGAACAGGGAAGCCTGATGTGCTGCAGTCAATGGGATGGCAAAGAGTTGGACACGACTAGGCAACTGAACAACAACAATTTTGATTTGTATATTTCTTAAACATTTTCTACTATTTATTTTGTGTTAGCCATCATACTTTAACTGTCTTTTGATAAAATAAACATAGGCACAAACTAAACGGGACATTCTTTTTTTTGTACACTGCCCAGTTAAACACTGCAGACTCATGAATGAAGAGCTGTTCCCATGGGCTCTGCAGTGTGTTTCACCCCTTATTTTGTGGGGAGTTAGATCCTGAACATTTTCATAACACACAGAGTGTTCATAAAGCGTTTAGCACTTTTCAACCACCTACCTCTGGGGGTGTCTTGTTGCTTTTGATTGGGAAGGGTATTTCTTAGTGGTGAAAGATGTGAGTTCCAGTATCAGAATAATATGGCCTTTTTTCAATAAGAATTGTATTTGCTTAATGTTACTGATGTAGATGCTACACTGCATCAGTATTTTTTTAATTTTATTGAGCTGTAGTTGATTTATAGCATATTTAATTTCTGCTGTGTAGCAAAGTGACTCAGTTATACATATATAATTTTTCATATTATTTTCCATTATGGTTTACTAACAGGTTTTTTAATACTTAACAAGTATTTACTAAGAATACCGTAGACTTGTTTACTTCCTATTTTATGTTGGAGTACGATTAGTTAACAATGTTGTATTAGGTTCAGGTATACAGAGTGATTCAGTTATATATACGCATATATCTATTATTTTTCAAGTTCTCTTTCCAATTAGGTTGTTATAGAATATTGAGCAGAGTTCCTTGTGTTATACCATAGATCCTTATTGGGTATCCGTTTAAATATGGCAATGTGTACATTGTCAATCCCAAACTCCCTGACTATCCCTCCCCCGGCCCTTCCCCCTGGTAACCATAAGTTCATTTTCTATATTGAATATAGTTTCTTGTGCCTTATTGTTTATCTATCCTATATATACTAGCTTGTATCTGCTAATCCCAACTCCCAATCCTTCCTTTCCCCAACCCCTCCGCCTTGGGAACCACACATCTGTTCTCTGTGTCTGTGAATCTGATTCTGCTTTGCAGCTGTGTTCACTTGTGTTGTATTTTAGATTCTACAAAAAAGTGATATCCTATGGTATGTCTTTCTCTTTCTGACTTACTTCACTTAATATGACGATCTCTAGTCCATCCATGTTGCTGCAACTGGCATTATTTCATTCTTTTTACGGCTGAGTAGTATTCCATTGTGTACGTGTACCACATCATCTTTATCCATTTGTCTGTTATGGACACTTAGGTTGTTTCCATGCCTTGGCTATTGTAAATAGTGCTCCAATGAACTTTGGGGTGCATGTATTTTTTAATATAGTTTTCTCTGAATCTGCATCCCAGACGGGGATTGCTAGATAATATGGAAACTCTATTTTTAGTTTCTTAAGGAACCTCCATGCCATTCTCCATAGTGTCTGCACCAACTTACATTCCTGCCAACAGTGTAAGAGGCCTCCCTTTTCTCCACACCCTTTCCAGCATTTATTGTTTGTAGACTTTTTAATGGTGGCTATTATGATTGGTGTGAGATGATATCTCACTGTAGTTTGGATTTGTATTTCTGTACTAATTAGCGATGTTGAGCACCTTTTCATGTACATCTCATCCTTGGAGAGATATCTATTTAGGTCTTCTGCCCATTTTTCAATTTGGTTATTTGTCTTTTTGTTACTGAATCATAGGAGCTGTTTGTATATTTTGGAAATTAACCCCTTGTCAGTTGCATCATTTGCAAATATTTTCTCCCAGTCCATAGATTGTCTTTTCATTTTGTTTATGGTTTCCTTAGCTATGTGGCCTCAACATTTTAAAAATTTGTCCCATCCAGAGAAGGTGTTATGTTTTTCAGATTTTAATGTACTTATACAGAGTGGATAAAGTCGACCTGAGTGGGGAAATGTGTATGAAGTAGAGAATGGGGAATTCTGAATGAAAAATAAATAGCACTATATACCCTGCAGGATGAATAGAGCTCCCTCTAAGGCAATAAAACCCTTTTTTTTTTTTTTTTAACTGAAATCTGTTTTATTTGGCCTAGAATGAGTGGAGAAATTGGCTCACAGCAGCCGTCTCCTTTTTTAAGCATGTGAGTGGCATGTGGATTCAATTTAAGCATTTGCTATGAACACGCTTTTTTTTTTTTTCTTTTTTAAATGAAAGGTATTTTGTTATTTACTAATTTCTGGGAAAGGAACCCAAAAATGTATTGTCATCTTTGGGGAAGAACGTCAATTCCTTCTTCCTGAACTTCCTTCCGTATGAAGATAAGATGTTTATTTGAAAAGCCTTATTTATGTGCAACTGCTACTAACATGAATATCCTGAATCAGGAGGAAAGGATTATTTTCAAGGACATGACTAGTTTATAGGAAAATGGGAATCCTTAGGTTTTCATATTTTTAAACACTTTTTTCTTATCAAGTAGTATTAAAAATTCAGTACAGTCACCCCTTCCTATCTGTGGGTTCCCCATCCTCAGATTCAACCAATCGTGGGTCAAAAACAGAAAAAAAAAAAAAAATTCAGAAACTTTCACAAAGCAAAGTTGTGGTTTGCTGGCAACTGTTTGCGGAGCATTTGCATTGTACTATTATGTCATCTGAAGATCCCCTGAAGAAGGACATGACAACCCACTCCAGTGTTCTTGCCTGGGAAATCCCATGGACAGAGAAG
Source organism: Giraffa tippelskirchi (assembly GCF_054371585.1). Taxonomy (NCBI): domain Eukaryota; kingdom Metazoa; phylum Chordata; class Mammalia; order Artiodactyla; family Giraffidae; genus Giraffa; species Giraffa tippelskirchi. The sequence goes on from NC_137284.1 coordinate 52,658,437, forward strand.
CCTAGTGGGCTTCAGTCCATGGGTTGCAAAGAGTCAGACATGAATGAGAGACTAACATATTATGTCATCTAGAGATGATTTAAGGTACACAGGGGAATGTGCACAAGTTATATGCATATACTTAAGACTTCAGCCCCTGAGTGTTTTGGTGTCTGAGGGGGTCCTGGAGTCCATCTTCCATGGAGACTGGGGGGCAACTGTATTTACTTATTTGGATCTTAAAGGCAAAGTACTTTTAGCCATCTTCTAGGTCATCTGAAAGTTTAAAAAATGTAATGTTTATCATAGAATTTATTATCCCATTATACATTCATGATTTGAGTCTTTGTTTTTTCTAAAAGTACTTTTCAAGAATGTTTTCCCAGAGGTGTCTGAGCCAGTGAGAGAAATGCACAGCGTCCTTGTCCAAGCCAGTCAGCAGAAAAATCAGGGAGATGGGTGACGCCGTGTGTCATTTGCAGAAGGAAGTGGAACTGCTCACTGCCTCAGATCTTCACCTCTCATCTCAGTGCCTTGAGTGAAGTTTTCATTATGTGGGATGTTCAGACAGGAATGATGTATACTTTAGGGCACCCCATGCCAAGTCAGTATTTTTCAGGTTTGAGTGAGCCTCAGAATAACCCCAAAAGGGCTTGTGAAAACATGTTTACCTTGGCTCCACCTTGAGAGTTTCTGATTCAGTAGTTCTGAGGTGGGGCCTGAGAATTCAAGGTTCATCAAGTTCCCAGGTGAACCCCACGTTGAGAACCAACACCCCATAGACCTCTACCTTCCCCATCTGTGTGCTCAGAGTTTGGACCAATCAGATGTGAGAGTAGTGTTTCTACTCAATATAAGTATTTTTTTTAACAGATATGGAGAGATTCTTCCATTGAAAAATTACTATCATCCTGCACCATTAGCCTAAAGTTATTTATTGGATTGGGCAAAAAGTTTATTCAGGTTTTTCCATAACATATTGCAGAAAAGTCTGAATGAACTTTTTGGCCAAGCCAGTGTGAAGAGAAATGAGTAGGTTCCACTTCTTCTCACTGGGATCCAGGAAGGTTCAGGAACAGCTTGTTCCAAGTGGTATCTTTCTCCCTCTTTCATCTTTGAGGGTCTGAACTAGCCTCCCCTCACTTCGTTCCAGGCTGGTATGACCCCTTGCCCTGTCTTCAGCACTGTTTCAGGGACAGGCATTCCTGCCTGCTACGCCTGTGGCCTGTGTTTGTGACATAGCAAGTCTTAGAGGCTGACCAAGGAGACTTGCCTTCCTATTGTTTGCAGATATTTCTACCCTGAGGCTGCTCTGGGATCAGCATGGGTTCAGATCGTGGGTGGGGGCTGTGGACATAGGTGCCTGGGTGGATATCCTTCCGCTGCTGGTCCTCGGTTTCCTCCTCTGCAAAATGGGAATGATCCAAACAGCCGCCCCAGGCACGCAGAGTAGAGGTCAGAGCAAGGACCCTGGAGCTGCTTCCTGGATTCAGATCCCAGCAGCTCTGTCACTGCTGGGAACAGGACCTTGGCAGGTTACTCCGCTTCTGAGCCTTGTTTTCTTAGGTGTGCAGACTGCTCCGCAGAATGGAGGTGAGAGCTGGCCCCAACACCCTGGGGAGTGGAGGAGCCGGAGGGGCTGGACAAGCCCCCCCCCCAAAGTCTTGCATTAACCAAGTGGCAGATTGTATTTAAAAATCAAATTTTATTGCTAGAGACATCAATTGTGTGGTGAAAAGTTGCCAAGCCCCTGAGGCAGGCTTATTCTGTTAAAGGATGCCTCCTTATCTTGGTGGCATTTTCCCCTCTGGGTACAAACCTGAAATACCCCATTTATTAGTTCACACTTTTGGGGGATTGTGGAGGGAACACTTGTCATCCCTTGGGAGCCCCTGCTTGAGAAAAAGAGACTAGAACACAGTTGTGGTCCTTACTCAGGTGACTCAATTCACCTGTTAAAGCAAGAAACAACCCCATGAACCACAGTGGTTGACATCTCATTTGTGTGACCCCTGGAGGTTTAATGAGAGCTTTATTTCACTTTTTAACCTCTGTCCATTGATTAAAAGTAGTAACTTGTAGAAGTCTGCTAGACAGTGCTGTGTCTAATTTTAGCTGTCATCATCTACAAACTGGAATAAACAGCTACCTGTTAATTTATGCAGCCAATATTCAGTTATTATACACCTGGTTTTATGATAATTACAACTGTGAATCTTTTATTATAAGTGGAAGTAATTCAAAAAATATTTTGATTATTCAAGCTTTCTTGCTTCCTATATTATTTGAATTATGGCATTCATTATGCTCAGCTCCATGTAATTCCAACATGACAGTGCATTTGTACATTATCTCCAGTTTATTGCCTTGAGATGAAAATAACTTGTGATGTTTACTATTAAGTTGAGAGATGAGGGAGACTTGTGTTATGATTGGTTATTAGTATAACCCAAAATGGAACTTTCGATGAAATATATGCCTGTGTATTCAATAAATATTTTTGAACAGCTGCCTTGTGCATGGCCCTGCACTTGGAAACATGAATTGATATTCATTACTGTAAGATCTCAGCCTAAATGTATACTTAAGAACACAGTAGTTTGTAATTGTATAAAAAAGATAGGATATTTGCAAATATTGGGAATTTAATGGAAATAGCTACATTTTCTGAATCATCATGAGAGTTAGGTAATTAGAATGTTATAGGAAATCATAAAATTCTGCTGGCAAGACTCCCAAAGACACATTTCATCAAGAACTGGGGTATTCGCCTGGCTGCAGTCAAGGTGTACTTCCTTTGCAGTGGCTCTGCTCCGGCAGGTGTGGTCCTGACTCGCTCTATTTCCCAGGCCAGAGCAGAGGGAAGGCCATGAGGCCACCCTGGGAGGTCAGGCCACGCGGCCAGCGGTCCCAGATCGAGTCTCCTTTCCTGTTGGGACTGATGTTTTTTGCTGATGTTTTTTTGGTGGTGGTTCATTTGTTTCTGGAAAAGTGGATAATGTTTGGTGACATTTTAGAAGTTATTTTTCATAATAATTAAACACCTTTGACTACAGCTGGATGTCAGCAGCACCTTACACTTGCAGGGCTTGGCGGATGAGCTTCCTGCAGTGCTGGGCTGAAAAGAGAGGAGCCGAGGTGAATGGGGAGGGGCTCAGCAGAGAGGTGTGGTCCCTCAATTTGCCTTGTGCATCAGAAGAGGCTCAGAAAGGGATGAAGGGGACAAGGGCTCAGATCCACAGGGTCCTCTCCCATGTACACTTTCCATCCCGCTTGTCAGTGAGTCCTGATCCAAATCCAGCCCTGCCCCAGCCCCCTTCCTCCCCAGAGCTCTGGTGCAGGCTCTCCCGAGTCCCGGGGATGACTCCCATTGCCGTGGCCTCCTCACTGGTCCCTGCATCTGCTGGACTCCTCTCCACACCACTACTAGGGCCACATTCATCACAACAGGAGGAGGATCATGGCTTTTCTTAAAGCCTATGGTGGCTTCATCTCTGCCTGAGTACCAACGCTCTGGGCTGGTCGCTGCCTGTGTCCCCAGCCCTCCCGCCTCCCCCTCTCTCTCCAGCAGGCCCTCCCATTCTCGCTGCCCCCACCCTGCCCGGTGTGCCTTCACCAGCCACATCTCTGGGACCCTCACCCTCTGCCACTCTCTGTGTCCTTCCCCAGTTCTGTTTATCTTGTAGCCACTAACGTGTCAGCCCTGGAAGGAGGTTTTATTTCTTTATTCACTGACCTCTATACAATGTCTCACACCAAGCCATTCCATCAGTAAACATTTACATTAACTATTTCATACGTGCATCACTCATGTATCAACTGCCTGTCAATGGACCCTAAGTGAAAAGCACTGATTTCAGAACTTATATGCAAATGGCTAAAGGACTGCTTTGCTCCAGAAGCCAGCTGAGAAAGGGCAGCTCCTCTGGACCGTGCCTGCAGGGCAGGGCTGGAAGTGGCCTGTGCTATGTGCTGTGGACCTGAGCAGGCGCAGGGACTGCGGGGGTGGGGGCAGGGCCAAGTAGCCGCCAGGGGGGTGGCCAGGGCCAGAGCACAACCCTGCTGCAAGGAGTTCTTGGGGAGTAGGGACCCTCTGAGATGGGAAGGGCCCATCGCTGCCTCCAGTCCTCGGAAGGGGGAGCAGAACAGGGCACGTGACACGAAGCACTGCCTCCTGGAGCCTTGTGAGGAGCAGCAGGGCTGACAGAGGGGCGAGGTGCGCAGAGCTGGGGCTGGGGCTGGCCATGCTTCTGGTGCATCAGTGCTCGTCTATTCAGTGGATACAGAGACACCAGAGGGTGGAGATAAAGGAGGGGATGCAGACGGAGTCCATCATAGCCAAGCTCTGGGTTTCTTCTCTCCCTTAGCCCCTCCCTCCATCTCTCCCCTCTTCTTGTGTTCAGTCTTTTCCTGTAGCCCAGTTTTTTCTGTGTTTTGGTCTGTACATCCTCGTAAATTTCCTTCTGTCAGGTTGGTCTTCCAAAGCTTCTCACTCATGTTTCTTTAGAATAATGCCCTCAATGTATGCATGTGTGTGACATCATTTTCACCATATATATGGAATTTTTCAGGCAAGAATGCTTGAGTGAGTAACCATTTCCTTCTCCAGTGGATCTTCCCGACCCAGGGATCGAACCCATGTCTCCTGCATTGCAGGCAGATTCCATCTGAATCCCCAGGGAAGCCCTATGTAAAGTGTGTGAGTGTATACTAAGTTGCTTCAGTCATGTCTGACTCTGCAACCCTATGGACTATAGCCTGCCAGGCTCCTCTGTCCTTGGAGTTTTCCAGGCAAGAATACTGGAGTGGGTTGCCATGCCTTCCTCCAGGGGCATTGAGGTATCGAACCCAGTATCGAACCTATGTCTCTTACATCTACCTGCATTGGCAAGTGGGTTCTTTACCACTAGCACTACCTATACACTTCCCCACAAATGGTTCAATTTTACCATCAGAGCCATCCTGGCACGTTTGCTGAGTATGACGTCCCTTCTCCAGGTGAGTGAGGGTACTCAGAGGCCACACAGCCCAGGACAGTGAAGTCAAATCAGCCCAGCTCTGCTTCCTGCAGCCCCACTGTGTGTCTCCCTTGCAGATCACCCCCTTAACCAGAGGAGAACCCAGCCCTCCTTCACCTGCAAACCCCTTACCTCTGGGAGTTTGTAAGAGATGGACCAGACATGGGAGAAGAAGAGCGTGTCAGCAGGAAGGGGGAAGGGGGGCGCTGTGTCTCTAGGGCTGGCCCTGGAGTTTGAATAGACTTGACCTCACAGGCCCAGGCCAGAGGCTGGAACTTTCTCTTAGATGTGGCAGGAGTCCCTTCATCCACCACTGAACAAGACTACACCCTTCAGCGTCTGTCTGTCTGCAGAGCCTTGGGAGGGCTGTTTCCTTTCCATTTTGTAGTGCCTTTCCCTCCAGCAGAGGTCAGGAACAGGGCAGAGAGCACATTTTGTGTCCAGCTCGAGGTCAGCCCCTAACAATGTGGCTTCCCAGAGGAGCTGAGTGAACCCAGCTCCCTGCCCTGGACTCCTAGACCCCAGGCAGTAAAGCCCCTCCTCTGTCCTCCAGGAAGAAAGGACAGGAAGGAAGGGAGGCCTCCATCCAGCGTCTTGCCCTGGCAGGCCTTGTAGCTCATTCTGTGTGTTGTCTCTGGGCCTTCGGGAGATGTTTCTTAGGAAAATTCAGAAGTCTTACTCAAGCCAAGACATGCAAGCATCTTCTCCCCACAGCAGGGCCCCATTCCGGATTTTGATCCCAAGCAGGTGCAATGAGTGACTTCCTGCCCAAAGAAAATTCACTTTTCCCAACTATATCCTCCCCATTAGCAGAGCACAAAATCTCCTTGATTTGTTGGGGGCAGTGTATAACCTTCTGCATGGCTTCTGTCCCTCTTCATTGGAGAAGGAGCTGGTCCAAGACATTGTGATGTGGAATGCATCTTGCAGCATTTGTGATTTCCCAGTTCAGTGTCTGTAGGACAACCCTTGTTGTCAGCTCTTCTCAGAGAAACCCTCAGTAGAGGTTGGTGATGTGCTACTATGTGAAAGGACCTCTGGTGACAGAGTCCAGAGTAGCTCAGAGCACTTCATCCCTGCCCCATGGCCTCAGCACATAGCATGGACTTGCTTTGCACTTGGCCAATCCTGGGACAGTGACTTATCCCTCATTCAGTCCCAGGCTTCATATACAGACAGGCAGCAGACCCCCCCCCCCCCATAAGCACTTGAGTAACCGAGAGAAGTGTGGGCTAAGGAGACTCAGGGGAGACCTCAGAAACTTGTCTCCAGACACAGTAAATGAGTCATCTGTCTAGGGGGAGCTCTCTGGTGACAAGTTCAGGGAGAGTGAGCCTTGTGTTTTGTTTTGTTTTTTAATCATATATGTGTTATTTCATTTTTTAACTTAATTTTTATTGGAGTTTAGTTGCTTTACAATGCATCAGTTTCTACTTTATAGCAAAGTGAATCAGTCATATGTATACATATATTCCTCATTTTTGGGTTTCCTTCCCATTTAGGTCACCACAGAGCACTGAGTAGAGTTCCCTGTGCTATACAGTAGGATTCCATTAGTTATCTATTTTATGCATAGTAGTGTATATATGTCAATCCAATCTCCCCATTAATCCCACCCTCCTTTTCCCCTTGGTGTCCACACGTTTGTTCTCTACATCTGTCTCTATTTCTGCTTTGCAGATAAGTTCATCTGTTATCGTTTTTCTAGTTTCCACATGTAAGTGATATTATACAGTATTGTTTTTCTCTTACTTCACTGAGTACGGTGGTCTCTAGGTCTATCCACATCTCTGCAAATTGCACAATATTCCACTGTATTTGTGTATCACATCTTATTTTTCCATTTCATCTACTGATGGACAAAATCTCTTTACAAAATTTCAACACCCATTTATAAAAAAAACTCTCAGAAAGTGGGCATAGAGGAAATATACCTCAACATAGTAAAAGCCATATATGACAAACCCACAGCACACATTATTCTTAATGGTGAAAAACTGAAAACATTTCCTCTAAGATCATGAACAAGACAAGGGTGCCTATTCTCTCTACTATTATTCAACGTAGTTTTGGAAGCCCTAACCATGGCAATCAGAAGAGAAATAATAAAAGGAATACAAAGTGGAAAAGGACAGTTGAAACTATCACTGCTTGCAGATGACATAGTACTACACATAGAAAACCCAGAAGATACTACCAGAAAATTACTAGAGCTAATCAATGAATTTGGAAAAGTTGCAGGACACAAAATTAATGCAAGAAATCTCTTGAATTCCTATACACTAACAACAAAAACTCAGAAAGAGAAATTAAGGAAAATATACCATTTACTATTGCAACAGAAAGAGCAAAATATATAGGAATAAACCTACATAAGGAGGCAAATGACCTGTAAGATACTGATGAAAGAGATCAAAGATGACACAAACAAATAGAGAGCTATACCATGTTTTGGGGTTGGAAGAATCAGTATTGTGAAAATGACTATACTACCCAAAGCAATCTACAGATTTAATGCATTCCTTATCAAATTACCAAGGGCATTTTTCACAGAATTGGAACAAAAAATTTTACAATTTGAATGGAAACACAAAAAGCAATCTTGAGAAAGAAAAACAGAGCTGGAGAAATCAAGCACCCTGACTTTAAACTATACTACAAAGCTGCAATAATCAAGACAGTATGGTACTGGCACAGAAAACAGAAATATAGATTAATGGCACAGGATAGAAAACTCAGAAATAAACCCTTGCACCTAGATTCACCTAAACTGTGACAAAGGAGGCAAGAATATACAATGGAGAAAAGACAGTCTCTTCAATAAGTGGTGCTGGGAAAACTGGACAGCTACATGTAAATGAATGAAATTAGAACACTCCCTATCATACACAAAAATAAATTCAAAATGGATTAAAGACCCAACTGTAATGCTATAAAATTATAAAACTCTTAGAGGAAAACAGAACATTCTTTAGCATAAACCACAGCAAGATCTTTTTTGACCCACCTCCAAGAGTAATGAAAATAAAAACAAAAATACACAAGCAGGACATAGTTAAACTTATAAGCTTTTGCATAGCAAAGGAAACCATAAACAAGACAGTCTTCAGAATGGGAGAAACTCTTTGCAAAGGATGTGATTGACAAAGGATTAATCTCCAAAATATACAAACAGCTCATGCACCTCAATATAAAAACGAAGAAGAAACAACCAAATCAAAAAATGGGCAAAAGATCTAAATAGACATTTCTCCAAAGAAGAATTACAAATGGCCGAGAGGAACATAAAAGATTCTCAATATCACTAGTTTTTAGAGAAATGCAAATCAAAACTACAATGAGGCATCACCTCACACTGTCAAAAGTCCACAAACAATAAATACTAAAGAGGGTGTGGAGAAAAGGGAACCCTCCAATACTGTTGGGAATGTAAATTGATTCAGCCACTGTGGAGAATAGTATGGAAATTCTTTAAAAAACTAAAAATAGAGTTGCCATATGATCCAGCATATGATCCGACTCCTGGGCATATACCCAGAGAAAACTGTAATTCAAAGAGTGCTGTTCACTGCAACACTATTTATAATAACTCAGATGTAGAAACAACCTAAATGGTCTTGTTTTAATTGGTGACTCACATGAGTGATGCAGCTGGAGGCTTAGGTGGATGAAGGCAGATAGACAGGAGAACCAGACCTGGTAAGCTGGCAGGTCTTCAGTGGGGTGGTATTTGGGGTGGGGGGTAGTCAGGCTCAGGGCAGGATTCTAGTGCCTCTGAGGCGAGTCATTGCTATGGTCCCTGTGCTGTGGGCCCTAGACAAGAGTCACACATGCCCAGGTCTTGTCCAGCCCCTCCTCCTGTCCCAATCCAAGGCTGGCCTGGGGCCCCTTGTTTCCAGGGAAGGAACTCCTGAGGAAGGTGTGTGGGTGTGTGGGTGGTGAGGCCATGCCACGTCTCCAGCAGCCTGAGCCCCACCAGCAGGAGCGTGGCAGTGGGAAGGGCTGGTGCTGAGGACGTCTGCTCCTGGGTGGCTGTGTGTCTGAGCCATACCGTAAGAAAAAAGAACTAACAATGCCCAGAGGAGAACATTCTAGGGATTGAGGAGTCTGGAAATTACCATCCTTATTTTTAAAAATAGTGGAATTTAGAATATTTTAAAATATCAGAATATTGAGAAAAGGAAGGTCTCTCTGGGACATGACAGCTGTGTTCAGACATTTGAGTTCCTGTGCTGAGGCCCCAGAAGATAGGATGGGAAACAACATGTGAACATTCTAGAAATGTTTGGTTTAGTGGACGGGGGAAGGATTTTTTGTCAGGCAGAGTCAAGGGAGGAAGCGGTGAGTACGTGGGGGAAAATGCTGGGTGGCAGATTTAGCATATGCTGACATTGTCTTCTAGTAAGATGCTGCTTCATGATCTTCAATGGTCTCACCCACTCTTGTGGAGTCAGGGTCACATTTAATGGCTCACGGGGCCCCTGAAGCATAAGTGACTTGCTCAAAGTCACAGCAGTGAGAAAACTAAGGAGTAAGGCTGAAGCACTGTCTGTGGACAGCCTTGTGGACTCTGAAGTGGTCTGCATTTTTGCCTCAAATAGTGCCTGCTGACAGCTACATTACAGAGTGGCCAGTCTGCTTGGACTGCCCTCACAGAGCTCCGTCACAGGGCTTAAACACTGGGGCTTAAACTCTCACAGTTCCTGACGCTCAAGTCTGGGATCAAGGTGTCTGCAAGGGTCAGTTCTCCTGAGGCCTCTCATGGTTCGTTGACAGCCATCTTCCTGCTGTGTCCCCTCTTGTGTGTGTTCACCCTTCTTCTTCTATGGCATACCAGTCATTTGGGTTGGGAACCACCCTGATGACCTCATTTTAACTTGATCATCTCTTTAAAGGGGCTTCCCTTGTGGCTCAGCTGGTAAAGAATCTGCCTTCAATGTGGGAGACCTGGGTTTGATCTCTGGGTTGGGAAGATCCCCTAGAGAAGGGAAAGGCTACCCACTCCAGTATTCTGGCCTGGAGAATTTCATGGGCTGTATAATCCATGGGGTTGCTAAGAGTTGGACACAACTGAGCGACTTTTACTTCACTTCACTTCACCTCTTTAAAGTCCCCATCTCCAGATACAGTCACATTCTGAGGTCCCAAGGGTTAGGGTTTCAACATCTGCATTTTGTGGAGGCAGAATTCAGTTCAGTTCAGTCGCTCAGTCATGTCCGACTCTTTGCGACCTCATGGACCACAGCACGCCAGGCTTCCCTGTCCATCACCAACTCCTGGAGTTTACCCAAACTCATGTGCATTGAGTCAGTAATGCCATCCAACCATCTCATCCTCTGTCATCCCCTTCTCCTCCTGCCCTCAATCTTGCCCAGCATCAGGGTCTTTTCAAATGAGTCAGCTCTTCGCATCAGGTGGCCAAAGTAGTGGAGTTTCAGCTTCAACATCAGTCCTTCCAATGAACACTCAGGACTGATCTCCTTTAGGATGGACTGGTTGGATCTCCTTGCAGTCCAAGGGACTCTCAAGAGTCTTCTCCAACACCACAGTTCAAAAGCATCAATTCTTCTGCACTCAGCTTTCTTTATAGTCCAACTCTCATATCCATACATACGACTGGAAAAACCATAGCCTTGACTAGATGGACCTTTGTTGACAAAGTAAAGTCTCTGCTTTTGAATATGCTGTCTAGGTTGGTCATAACTTTCCTTCCAAAGAGTAAGCATCTTTTAATTTCATGGCTGCATTCACCATCTGCAGTGATTTTGTAGCCCACAAAAATAAAGTCAGCCACTGTTTCCATTGTTTCCCCATCTATCTGCCATGAAGTGATGGGACCAGATGCCATGATCTTAGTTTTCTGAATGTTGAGCTTTAACCCAACTTTTTCACTCTCCTCTTTCACTTTCTACCATAAGAGTTGTGTCATCTGCATATCTGAGTTTATTGATATTTCTCCCAGCAATCTTGATTCCAGCTTGTGCTTCATCCAGCCCAGCATTTCTCATGATGTACTCTGCATGTAAGTTAAATAAGCAGGGTGACAATATACAGCCTTGACGTACTCCCTGCCCCATTTGGAACCAGTTCTGTGTCCAGTTCTAACTGATGCTTCCTGACCTGCATACAGATTTCTCAGGAGGCAGGTCAGGTGGTCTAGTATTCCCATCTCTTTCAGAATTGGGAATTCAGTCCATAACAAAAGAATAGTGAATTTCTGTTTACATGCAAAGCGGTTTTCTAGGCCATAAGGAATTCAAGGACAAATGACATATAATCTTTTAAAAGTTCTCAATATTTAATTGGTATAAAAATGTTCTCCCTTCCCACCCAAATACCAGAGAATGACCCTCGTGGGACCTCGTGGGAATGAGGAGAGTGTGACACAGAATCAAATATAGTGACAGCAGCCTATCCCATGGGAAGGCCCCACAGGCACCACTGATTTTGATCCAGACGATCCCACCTGATCCTCATCCCTGGGAGATCATCAGATTGATCCAGTCAGGGGCCAGAGGCTAGACTGGGTGAAGGTGTCACTTCTAACTTCCTACCTTGCTGGGTGGTACATGGATCATGGGTCAAGTCCTAGTGGGGAAAGATTGTGAGCCCAGCCAGGAGTGTTTAAACGTTATATCAATTTCGAGTGAGAGGTCCTGGGTCCAGACCGACCTCATAGAGCATCCACTCACCAGCACAAAGCCCTTCCATGGCTCCTGGGCAGAGAAAGCACCTCATCCCACAGCTAACCGGCCCCAAGGTTAGCATGAAACAACTATAATGACCAGCTCCAGTTCAGTGCTGGCTGTGTTACAGCTACAATGCTCAGACTTGATGTACATCAGCTCACTTAACTGCCTCTTTGTACTGTCTCTGTATGGCTCTTATCTTCATTGTGCCAATGAGGACACCGAGATTCCTGGAGGGGAAGGGGGTCACAGGGTAACCCAGGGTCTTCAGGCGTCTCTTCTGCAGGGAGCTGTCCTGCGTGGGTGCTGAGCGGGGTCAGAGGGAACCTTGTAGCCGTGGCAGGGAGGGCCGGGGGGAGGCGTTTGCTCCAGTGAGACGTGCAGGCTCCAGTCCCCGCTGTGCAGGAGGAGGCCTAGGGGAGGGGCAGCACACAGTCTGCTAGGTGGTCGCCTCTGATGCAGAGATTCTCAAGTGAAACAGAAGAGCTCGCTAATTCATTCATCATTGCCACGGGGATCATGTGTTTGCTGTTGGAGAACTGAAACGCAGAGATTAAAAGCTATTCTAAAAATCTTGAAGGAAGTCTGTGTTCCTGCTCCACGGTGTACCACTCCTGCTGGATGCTTCAGCAAAGGGATTTCTGAGCACTCAGAGTTTCTGGGACCCTTTCGCAGTGACCCACTCTGCTTGTCCTGGAAGTGATGCTATAGTTAACGTATCTGGCAGAATCAGGATAGACCCAGTTCACCTCCATATGTGCCCTTTGTCAAGGAAATTAAACCAAACTGGCAAGCGGCTGATGGAGAAGGCTGGGCTCCTGTCCTGTGGAATCATGTTTTCTGGGTACAAACTGCTGGATAAACAGGGTTAATTTTACCTGACTCACCAGGACCAGTAAGATATATGTAACCTGACCCATATATAAGTCTGAAACCCATATTAAATTCATAATAAAAGAGATGAAGTGCCAAGCCTTTACTGCAGACATGGCCAAACCCTGAATATAGATCAACCAGTAAAACTCAAATATGGAGATCTGATTTTTTGACAGGCCTTGTCTATTTTTAGCAGCCCCCCACCCCCATAAAGCATCTGTTTATCTGCTATATGTTATGGTACTTCGAAAGTCTTGACAGGAATGAAGAATAAAACAAGTAGGGGCTATGTAGAGTTCTTTTGGATCTAGCCAAACTGCCTTTCTGTGTATATTTTTAAAAAGAATGTTCACTTAGCCTTCAAATGTTTCAAATATGAAGTATCTCTGCCAGTTTAGTACATAACCAGAACTAAGACAAAACTAAAGAATGGATTTGCACTAATTCTCTTTGCGGTAAACACCCAAGAATAGGTTTTGTTTATGTTCTAAAATATGGAGAAGCAAATACAAAATTTATCGTGGTACACAATGATCTTTTAAAACATGTTGGCAGTGGAAACACTGAGAATGTCACCTCTGGTGTTGCGGTGTTCCCTTCTGCCTGGGAGGTGGCGAAGATGGGGCCACATTGTGTTTAGAGGAAGTCCAGCTCCTTTGCCAAAACAAACATCCCCAGGAAGCTGTGGGGGTCCCATTGCAGAGGCTGTGAAAACAGTCGTGCAGCCGAGGAACTTCCTTGAGTGGACATAATGGGGAATCAGTGATGAGAGTTTGCAGAGAAAGGAAGCTGGGCTATTTTAGCTGTTTCCCATCTACCTTTTGTTATGGATCATTTCCTGCCTGACACTTCCAGCTAAAGAAACCAGTGTTTGTTGGAAGGAGATAAGATTCTTGTGTATTTTTAGCTGTCATTAGAGAGTGACATTTCATGGAGGCGTCTTTGATAAAATCAAAATGATCAGTGAGCTGGCTGTTCTACACATTGACGCTTCAGTAACAGAGGAAATGAACAACTAGGCTTTGCATCACAGTAATGTGGTTGAAATATTCACTGTTTAGATACGCTGTCCTTACCTCATTCTTTGTCCTTTCATCACTTCGGTTTTGCTTGTCGATCGTGTCAGCAGTCAGTATGTTTCTCATTAGAAAGAGAATTTGGCAAAAATATGATTTCATTATTTTTCTACCTTTACATCTCACTTCTTTCTATTCAAATATTTTCATGATTCTTCCCAATCACTTTGGTAATCCACAGTCAGAGAAGTGGGTTTTAGAGTACAAATCAATATTTTAAATCTAAAATATAAAAGACCTTATTTCCTTTCTTTGAAGCATCATTCAGCCTTTGGAAATTTCGGATGATACAGACCTTTCATCCAAGCCCCAGCTTGTCCTGAACTTCCATCCCCACCTCAGCCTCATCTTTTCTGGGCTTGCTGTGGTTAACTGATCTTCATGTTTAAAAACATTTGATTTACTGCCCAGCCAAGTCCACAGTTTTAGTGTCTGTGAAGCTTTTACTTCCGAGTATCAAAGGATATGATCAACAGAGTAAAGAGGCAACCTACGCAATGGAAGAAAATATTTGTAAATCATGTATCTGACAAAGTTAATGTCCAGAATATATAAAGAACTCCAGTAACTCAACAAAAAAATGAACAACCTGTTTAAACATGAGTGAAGGACTTGATTTGAGATTTCTTTTAAGAAAGTATACAAAGGGCCAGTTAGGACCTGAAAAGATACTTGACATCACTAAACGTTAGGGTAAGGCAGATCAAAACCAAAATGAGATACCACCTCACACCCATCAGCATGACTCCTCTCAGAACAGACAACAATAACAATAAAACCCAGCAAATAACAAGTGTGGTTAAGGACGGAACTTAACTGGAACTTTTGTGCAGTGTTGGCGGGAATGTAAAATGGTACAGCCACTATGGAGAACCATATAACAGTTTTTCAAAACGTTAAAAATAAAATATGATCTAGCAATTCCTTCTGGATGCATAACCAAAAGACAGATCCATGTAATTGGCAGTAGTCAAGAGGCTGAAGCAAACTGTCAGTGTCCACCAGTTGATAAATGGAGAACAAAATGTGGTCTATACATACCATGGAATATTTTTAAATTAATTTTTATTGCAGTATAGCTGCTTTCAATGTTGTGTTAGTTTGTGCTGTACAACAAAGTGTTTCGGCTGTATGTACATCCCTCATTTTTCGATTTCCGTCCCATTCAGGTCACCACAGAGCACTGTGCTCTGCAGCAGGTTCTCATCAGTTACCTGCTCTATACCTATAGGTTATCTATGTTAATTCCATTCTCCCAGTTCATCCCACCAGCCCCTGCCCCCTTGGTGGCCTTGCATTTCTTCTCTACGTCTGTGCCGCTATTTCTGCCTTGCAAATAAGATCATCTATATCATTTTCCTAGATTCCACACATATGCATTAACATAGAGTATTGGTTTTTCTTTCTGACTCAACTGTGTATGACCATCTCTAGGTCCACCCATGTCTCTGCACGGAATATCAGCAACTTTAATAAGCAGTTAAGATCTGACATATTCTATAGCACGGATGAACTTTATGCTTGAAACAAAAGGACGCTGTTCCCATAAGAAAAAGATAAATACTGTCTGATTTCACCTATATGAGCTACACAGAGTAGTCAGATCATAGAGACAGAAAGTAGAATGGGGGTTTCAGAAGCCCTGTTGGTAAGTTTGCCAGAAACATCTTTGCCACAAACAGTTTCACTGTAAGACAGTTTTGCCATCAAAGATAAAATAAACAAAAATAAAATTCACAACAGTTTTCAAGAGCTCAGTGATAGATTCTTTGGCTAATTTACATACAACAGTTTATTCCCTCAGACCAGCCTCATCAAATTAAGCAATATTAGAAGTTGGAGGCAAAAGAATCAAACATTTCCTGTACCCCTAAAAAGGAATGGTTAGGTGATTCCTGATGAATATTAAGTTTCCAACAGTTTTTGCACTTGATAGTGGAGAACATGATGTAGACAGAATTTTGCCATTTGGCACAGAATCTGGCTCAGATGATTTCATGAAATATAAAATGAGGCTTGTGATGGAACATTTAAATGCAGCCCAGATAAGGGCTACCAGGTATGTACATTACACATATTGACAAGGAATAACAGCTTCTCTCGTGTGTTCTTTTTATTTCCAGGGAAATAAGGGGAGACTTAGAGCACATTTTAAATATTATAAATAACTTAAGCCCAGTGTTAAATCCTGAATCCTTTGAGGCAAGGAGTAGCATTGCTTTCTCTAAGATATGCCTGACTGCAACTATAACCATTAATCTACACACAGTTTACATATATTCAAATATTTATTATATTTTCATTTTCACAATAAATCTTTTTAAAATTTTGTTCTTCATGTTCATGGTACATTATATCCTTGTTAATATTATTTTTTAATTTAAATTTTTATTTTATTTTGCTATTTTATCTTTCATGGCAAAATTGTCTTATGGTCAGTTAGCTGTGCAGCAAAACTGCTTATGGCAAAGATTCCCAAGGCAAAAATGCCTAGAACCATCAGGGACTGGGGGAGTGGAGAGGGCAGTTATTTAAGGGGTATAGAGGTTCTATTTTGCAAGATAAAAAGAGTTCTGGGGCTTCCCTGGTGGCTCAGTGGTAAAGAATCCACCTACCAATGCAAGAGACATGGGTTCGATCCCTGGTCTGGGAAGATCCCACATCCTGTGGAGCAACCAAGTCCGAGTGCCACAACTATTGAGCCTGTGCTCTAGAGCCTGGGAGCCACACCTGAGCCCGAGCGCCGCAACTACTGAGCCTGGGAGCCGCACCTGAGCCCGAGCGCCGCAACTACTGAGGCTGTGCGCCCTGGGTCCTGCGCCCCACACGAGAGGCCACTGCAATGAGAAACACGCTCACTGCAGCTAGAGAGCAGATTGCTCAGCAGCAAATACCCAGCCCAGCCAAAATGAGTAATGAAATACCTGAACAAGAGTATAAAGAGACAGAACTGCAATACTATAATACTAGTTCTGGAGATTGTACAACTATTAGAATGTGCTTGCTACTGAACTGCTGGACCATAAAGAAAGATGAACATCAAAGAATTGATACTTTTGAACTGTGGTGTCAGAGAAGACTCTTGAGAGTCCCTTGGACTGTAAGGAGACCCAACCAGTCCATCCTAAAGGAAGTCAGTCCTAAAGGAAATCAATCCGGAATATTCATCAGAAGGACTGATGCTAAAGTTGAAGCTCCAGTACTTTGGCCACCTAATGTGAAAAACTGTCTCATTAGAAAAGACCCTGCTGCTAAGAAAGATTGAAGGCAGGAGGAAAAGGGGGCAACAGAGGTTGAGATCGTTGGATGGCATCACTGACTCAATGGACATGAGTTTGAGCAAGCTCCATTGGAGATGGTGAAGAACAGGGAAGTCTTGCATGCTGCAGTCCACGCCGTCACAAAGAGTCAGACACCACTGAATGACTAAACAACAGCAACAACTGAACTGTAGACTTAAAAGTGTTTAAGATGGTAAGTTTTACATTGTATATATTTTATTGCAAATAAAAATGATTTGCCACTTATTATTGAATGATGAACAAGTGATTTTACCATTTCTTTTAAAAAGTCAAATCTCTTTCCATAATGTGAAAAATATACTTTCTCCAGATGTCTTACTTGTAGCATATTTCTGGGTAAAATATTTTTAATGACCCTATGAAGGTTCACTGAGGCCTGAAAAGTCTTTTTAAAATATTTATCTATTTATTTTTGGCTGCACCAGGTCTTAGTTGCAGCACACAGGATCTTTGTGACAGCACGCAGGCTCTTTCATTGACATGGCTTCTTCTCTCTCCTCTTTTCTCAGTGTGCAGGCTCTGTAGTTTGGGCATGTGGGCTCTCTGAGTGTGGTGCATGGGCTTAGGTGCCCAAGTTGCATGTGGGATCTTAGTTCCCTAACGAGGGACAAACCCATGTCACCCGCATTGGAAGGAAGATTCTTAACCACTGGACCACCAGGGAAGTCCCAATCTGAAACATTTTTAGTGGGTAGATTTGTTTGACATCAAAATAACTTGAGTTTTAATCCTTCATTTTTCCCCTCCAGGACTTTCTTTCTCATACATGTCACACCATTTTGACACTATCTTTCTCTCTGAGCTGCTCCAGCTGGAGTTATAAAGGGCTCTTTGGTTTTCTCTTTCTTTTTTATACAACTGTTTTTATTTACAGAATTCACTTCCTCCCATATGTTAAAGTCACCAACATGGGACTCCAGCAGGAAGTCTGAAAGCATGTAGCATGCCTTTGCAAAGGCAGCCGGTAGTTTAACAGTGACAAGTTGTACTTAGGTGAGCTCCAGCCATTTGCAGTTCCTGTGGTCATTCTAATCCACTTTCTGCCTGTACAACTTTGGACAAGTCACTTAGAAGGACTTGCCAATCACCCTTTCTGATTTCTATTTCCTCAGAAGTAAAATGACTTCCCAGGTGGCTCAGTGGTAAAGAATCTGCCTGCCAGTGACAAAAGAGAGACACAAGAGACACAGATTCGACCCCTGGGTCAAGAAGATCCCTTGGAGAAAGGAATGCCAACCCACTCTAGTATTCTTGCCTGGAAAATCCTATGGACAGAGGAATTTGGCGGGCTCCAGTCCATGGGGTTGTAAAATATCAGACAGGACTGAACATGCACTCATGCAGAAGTAAAATAAGCATAACTCCTGTGCTTGTCTGCATAACCAAGGCTGTTCTGAAATGCTGATATAGTCATAGGACTTGTAAGAGTGCTTACAAGGTTAGCAAGAATTTTCAAATATTTAAAGTTCTATATGTCATGTACAGTTGTGAGAGCTGGACCATAAAGAAGGCAGAGCACCAAAGAATTGATGCCTTCAAACGGTGGTGCTAGAGAAGACTCCTGAGAGTCCCTTGGATAGTAAGGAGGTCAAACCAGTCAATCTTAAGGGAAATCAACCCTGAATACTTGTTGGAAGGACTGAAGCTGAATTTCAGCTGAAGCTGAAATTCCATTATTTTGGTCACCTGATGTGAACAGCTGACTCATTGAAAAATTTCCTGATGCTGGGATAGACTGAGGGCAGAAGGAGAAGGGGGGCATCAGAGGATGAGATGCTGGATGGCATCACTGATGCAATGGACCTGAACTTGGGCAAACTTTGGGAAATGGTAAGGGACAGAGAGACCTGGCATGTTGCAGTCCATGGGGTTGCAAAGAGTTGGACACGACTGGACGACTGAACAACAACAACAATGGATGAATATTCTTTTCAAGGAAACAATCTTTGGAAAATATCGAAATAAAACCCGACTGTTGCCATTTACCCTTGTTTCTGTAGGGGACTGCAGGGGCTTCCAGCAAAGACTTCAGTTCAACACACATTTGACCTATATTTGTGATACAGAATCTTATTTTATCCCTTAGAAACTTTTCTTAATTCCCGGTTTCCATGTTAACTTAGGTTTAAGGCACAGTTTCTAATTTTAGAAGTGAAAGGACCTTGCGGATCAAGAGCACAGCTTAGTTCTTTCCCTCTTGTGCTTTATGGACGGGGGCCCATGGTTAGTGGCCTTGCCCGCACCACCAGCTGGTGAGTGTCAGTCTCTCCAGAAGAACTTGGTTCTCGTGGTCCTCAGATTGATGCTTTACAGCTATTATTTACGAATCTAACATTTCCATTAGTATTCAGCTACCTCTTAATATGAACTATTAGAAATTGTGTTACTATACCTATTATTATTAGGATCACAACAGATCCAAGACGACAGAGTTTGAATATTGTGATGATTTAAGAGAAGTAATAAAACCACCAGATAAACTTACCTGATGACTAGACTGAGAGAATCAGTCTTTGCCAGATAATGTTCTCTAACATTTTGGTTTCTCTGAATCAAGCCTGTGTCATCTGTTAGACTTTCTGGTGTGCTGTGATCACTGGTGACTTTAATTATAAAAGAGGAACTAAAACACTTTCTGGCAATGCTGGGAATGAGGAAACTAACTTCGTGTTTGGTATCTGAGTTGCAGAGAGAGCTGCGATTTCACATGACTCCAGAAAGATTGGATAGCCTTGATTTGCAGATGGCATGTTTCTTTCAGTGATACTTCTCTGTGGCTGAATCCAGACTGCTCCCCTGGTGTAGAGCACAGATTTACTTGTTAGGTTGTATGCAGCATTCCAGGAGGAGGTAGGCTTTGCCTGTGAATGTGAGGCTCTACCAACACTGACCCTTGCAACTTTGAAGAAGTTATTTTACCTCCAAGGTCCCCAGATTGAAAGACTGTAAAATGTACTTTTGGTCCTGGTGCCCCAACATACCTAATGTGTTTCCCAAAGATTCACATTCTTGTATGACCTCCTGTCCTTGGATGCACTGGGACCTGCTACTTGCTTCTGACCCGCAGAAGGGTCACACCTATGACACAGGTGATCAGCTATCACCTCCTTGATTAGGTTGCCTTATATGGTAAAGATGATAGAACGTCTCTTCTTTGATAACATTTTGTTGTATAACATAAGATTCCACTTTAGCAGAACCAGGAAAGGGATTCCTTCCTTTGCTTCAAAGAAGCGAACATGCATGACATGAACTGCCTTTGAAGAGGAAACTGCCTGTGACAGGGAAATGCAGGTGGCATCTCCAAGCTGAAGTTGGCCCCCAGTCCAGAGTAAGCGGCCAGGCCCCTTGGGAATGCAGCTGCAAGGGAAGGAACTCTTCCAACAACTCCAGAGAGCCTGCAATTGCTTATTCCAGGCAGGAAGGCAGCCTGATGACACGTTGTGAGACCCCAGGCAGAGAACCCAGTATAGCTGTGCTCATACTGCTGACACAGAGACTGTGAGGCAGCAAACATGTGTTTGAACTACTACGTCTAGGTTAATGCCTTATGCTATTGTCCGTGGGGTCACAAAGAGTTGGACATGACTGGGCAACTGAACAACAACATCAGTGTTTTATGCAGCTACAGAAAATTACATACATTCAACAAAGTCATCCATGATCCCCAGTATTCCTGACCTGAAAAAGCAGCACCTAAATTTAGGACAACCATCAGCCTCTAGAAATTGAGGGGAAAATATCAGAAAAGAGAAAGCCAGAGAACCATAAATTCTAGGAATAAATTCTGCCCAAATCTCTGACTGATGGCATCATGCATGCAAGAAATGGGGGTCAAGCAGCCTAGCTAAGGGAAAAAGAACTTGAATTGCCAGTTTTCAGAATTTTCATTGTGAGTCCATTCAGCTTGTTATCTCTTAAAATAAAAGAATTGACACTCTGTAGGAATATAAGAGAGTCCAGCACCTTGTAAGCAAAACACTCAAAATGTCCAGGAGACAAGCCAAAATTATTCAATATATAACAAACCTCAGATATGCAAATGATGCCATCTTTATGGCAGAAAGTGGAGAGGAACTATAGAGCTCTTGATGAAGGTGAAAGAGAAGAGTGAAAAAGCAGGCTTAAAACTTAAAATTCAAAAAACTAAGATCATGGCATCCAGTCCCATCACTTCATGGCAAATAGTTGGGGAAACAAGGAATGGAAAGAGAGACAGACTTTATTTTGGGGATCTCCAAACTCACTGCAGATGGTGACTGCAGCAATGAAAATAAAAGACACTTGCTTCCTGGAAGAAAGTTATGAGAAACCTAGACAGCATGTTAAAAAGCAGAGATACCACTTTGCTGACAAAGGTCCATCTAGTCAAAGCTATGGTTTTTCCTGTAGTCGTGTATGGATGTGAGAGTTGGGCCAGAAAGAAGGCTGAGTGCCAAAGAATTGATGCTTTTGAACTGTGGTGTTGGAGAAGACTCTTGAGAGTCCCTTGGACTGCACGGAGATCAAATCAGTCAATCCTAAAATTCAACCCTGAATATTCATTGGAAGGACTGACGCTGAAGCTGAAGCTCCAATACTTTGGCCACTTGGTGTGAAGAGCCGACTCATTAGAAAAGACCCTGATGCTGAGAAATGTTGATTTACAATGTTGTGTTAGTTTCAGGTGTATAGCTAGTGATTCAGATAGACATTATATATATGTCTGAGTTCTAAAGTACAGCATGGTAACTACAGTTAACTATACTGTATTTTACACACTTGAAAGTCACTGAGAGGAGAACTTAAATGTTCTAACAAAAAAAGAAAAATATAGAAACTTCCTGAAGGGAAGGACATGTTAGCAAACCATATTATGGTGATCATTTTGCAATGTATCAGTATATCCAATCATTATATTATACATCTTAACTTATACAATGTTATATGTGAATTGTATCTGAATAAATCTGTAAACAATAATAATCTAAGTCAAAGAAGAAGCAACAAAGGTAATTTCAAACTGAATAAAAACAAAAGTACAGCATATTAAAATTTGTGGAATAGAGCTACAGAAATGCTTATAGAAAACTTTATAACTTTGAATGTTTATATTGGAAAAAGGAAAAAATTAAAAAGCAAATATTTAAGGGTCTATCTTAAATTGCTAGGAACAGTAGAACAAAACAAATTCAAAGAAAAAATAGAGACATAAAAAAGAATAGTGATTAAAGAAACCAAAGTAGAAAAATAATAGACAAAAATCAACAAAACTAAAGCTTTCATTGAAATAATCAAAAGATCAACTCATTTAGATTGATATGAAAAAAGAAAGATAATGTAAATCACTTCTCTCAAGAATAAAAGATGACTCTCTCCTATCACCATTAAAAAGAGGATAAGAAAATGGTGTCACATTTATACTGACAATTTTGAAAAATTAAATAGGCAAATTCATTAATAAATGCAACTTATGACAATTGCCACATGCTAAAACAAAACACCTTGACAAGCACAAAGTATTGTGGTAAATATTAATCGTTATAAGGTACACATCCTTTGTCCAGCCTCTTTTCTCCCCCATCTAATAGATATGAACTTCATGCACACTTAATTCTGTAGCACGAGGAGGGCTACCTGGAAAACTCACGCCTCCTGGTAATCTTCAGGGCCTGTGGATGGCACTGATGCAGACTGGGGTCTGGGAATTGGTCTTTAGGGAGACGAGACAAGTTTATGCCATGGTCCATTGCTCTCTTGGGTGTATTTCTTTCTTTCAAGTAGAAAAAGTCACTTTAACTAAACAACCTTGCTGACTATGTGCTCTGGGTCCCTGCAGAAGAGCTTCTATGCAGGTGGTGGTGGCACGGAGGTGCCAGCAGCATGGAAATCCTCATGGTACCAAACTGAGCGCCCTGCCCACGCTCACCAGCTGCACAGAGGCAGTGCTAGTGTGGGGCTCTGGCTGACTACGGAGCTTCACTGATGGCTGAGACGGTAGAGAATCTGCCTACGATGGAGGAGGCCTGGGTTCGATCCCTGGGTCAGGAAGATCCCCCAGAGAAGGGAAGGGCAACACACTCCAATATTTCTGCCTGGAGAATTCCATGGACAGAAGAGCCTCATGGGCTACAGTTGCAAAGAGTCAGACACAACTGAGCGACTAATACTTTACTGGCTAACTATGATTTCTTGAATAGTTAAGATTTTCTCCTGTGAGTAGGATTTTTGTTTTGGAATTTTTTTTTTATTTTATTGAAATATAGTTGATTTAAAATGTGTTAGTTTTGGGTGTATAGCGAGTGATTCAGATATATATCTTTTTATAGTCTTTTTCATATTCTTTTCCATTATAAGACATCAGATATAGTTGCCTGTGCTATACAGTAGCTCCTTGTTGTTAATCTATTTTACATATGATAGTGTCTATATTTTAATCTGAAACTCCTAATTTATTCCACCTTCACTTTCTTCTTTGGTAGCCATAAGTTTGTTTTCTATGTATACGTCTATTTCTGTTTTGTAGATAAGTTCATTTGTATCATTTTTTTTAGATTTCACTTGTGAGTGATATCATATGATATTTATCTTTCTCTGTCTGCCTTACTTCATTTTGTATACCAGGTACAAATGGCATTATTTGTACCACATTTTCTTTATCCATTAATCTATTTTTGGACACTTAGATTGCTTCCATGTCTTGGCTGCTGTAAATAGTGATGCTATGGGTTTTTTTTATGTTGAATGCCTAGTTCAAAATGCTACTTCTGCCTACATTTGGAGCACATAGGAACAGTGGTTGGTCCTTAACTCTATGTACCAACGAGAAGAGGACATCAGTGTGGAGGTGGGGACCAGCTCCTACGGAGGGAAGCCGGTCCCGTGGTGGCTGCCGTTGTGTGACAGGCCACACCTGTGCTTGTGACTGCCATGAGCATGGTGGTGCTCACCCTGGCTCCAGCATGTGGTAAACCCAGACCCAGGCTTCACTGCCCATCAGCAAGCTCCCTGTGGAGGGCCGGCTGCAGGTGTCCTATGGTGGACACAGCAGTCTGGACAACAGTTCCAGAGCTGTTTGAAGTGTGCCATACTTAGAATCCATCTGATTGACAGGGGTGAGAGGACCAGACAGAGTAACCCAGAAGATACGCACAGTTACCAAGAGGGCAAAGAGGGATGCAGTGATATCACTGTGGCAAAGAGTGATGTGAGTGTGTGGATTGAGGTCATTTGGAAGTCAAAGCCCCTCGATTATCTTTGGGGCTCCCTGGTGGCTCAGACAGTAAAGAATCTGCTGCAGTGCAGGAGACCCAGGTTCTATCACTGGGTCAGAAAGATCCCCTGGAGAAGGGACTAGCTACCCACTCCAGTATTCTTGCCTGGAGAATTCCAGGGACAGAGGAGCCTGGTGAGTTACAGTCTGTGGGGTCACAAATGACATGACTGAGCAACAATATAAAATAAGCAATTTTAGGTTATATGAAGAGACCCACACTTAATTCCCTCAAGTTCAAGTTTGTTTCATATTTCTAGCAAACTATTATGATTAAATTCTGAGGCAGCAAATAATGCGTTTCTGGTATGGAAGAGAAACGATTTTAAATAGTATTGAAAAATACTGATTTCTATATAAAGGACTCATTTAACCATAGAAAATGTTTTTTTTTTCCTCCAAAATCTGTTGCTTTGGTAGGTAATTACCACAAAAGAAGCATACCATCCTTTGTGTTGTTCTTTGTGTGTTTTAGTTTGGCTTTCTGTGTTTGCCAATGGACAGAACATTAAGGAACCATGTTAGTCATTTTAATCCCAGGAGGTGGTGACAGTCAAATCTTCCAGTCACTAAAATCTTCTTAACAAAGAATGTTTTGTAAGAGGAAACAGAGCTTTATTGAAGGGAGAAGAGACCAAAGTGAGAGCATGGTTTCTTCATGAAAATTTTAGACGCAAAAGCAATAGTAGTTCATAAAACCTGACTTTTCATTATATAGTTCCAATAGCCAATAGAAAATCTGATTAAGTCTTCATTATTTAGTGCTTTGTATTTTATTTCTTTTACATATTCTGAGTATTGGTTTGCACTTGGTGCATTTGCTTCTAGCTTAAGAATCCTGGTCCTAAAATCAACAAAACTAGTGATGAAGCATAGACATGGTGTTGCGGTGTCTTACTGCTAGTTTAATTTGTGTTTCCCTAATGACATGTGATATGGGGCACCTTTCCGTATGCTTAGTTGTCATCTAGACATTTTCTTTGGGGAGATGTCTGCTTAAGTCTGTGGCCTGTTTTTAATCAGATTGTTTTCTATGGTTGAGTTTTAAGAGTTCTTTGTATGTTTTGGATAACAGACCTTTATCAGATGTATCAGATATTTTCTCCCAGTCAGTGGCTTGTCTTATCATTTTTTGACAATGTCTTTGGCAGAGCAGATTTTTAATTTTAATAAAGTTCAGCTCATCAATTAACTTTTTCACGGATTGTACCTTTGGTGTTCTATCTCGGAAGTCATGCCAAACACAATGTCATTTCAGTTTTCTCCAAGATTATCTTCCAGGAGTGTTATAGCTTTGCATTTTATATTTTTGGTCTACGATCCACTTTGAGTTAGTCTTTGAAAAGGGTGTAGGATCTGTGTCTAGATGCACTTTTTTGCTTGTGGATGTCCAGTTATTCCAGCGCCATTTGCTGAAAGATTGTATTTTCTCCACTGTGTTGCCATTGCTGTCAAAGATCAGTTGACTGTATTTGTGGAATCTATATCAGAATATACTTTTAAACTTACCCTATGGCATCCCACCTTTCTCCCTACTACTTTTGCAAGCTTTACTTAAATTGTATCCAAGCCTACACAGTTGTTGTGCCTGTGTGTGCCTGTGTATGAATATTTGGGAAAATCGAAAATGGACGTCCACCTGAAAATCTCTGTGGAATGCTGACTAACCCACCTGAGCCCATCCAGAACGGTCCCAGTGCATGTGAACAGTACACAGCCCTGACCTCACATCTTCCTGGGACATGCTTGCTCTGTGTCCCTGTAGATAAGTGTGAAGAAAGAGGTATAAATGCAAAGCATTCTGTAGGCAGGGTCTTCCCCCTGTGTTTCACCCTTCAGAAATACACCTGCTTCTTGCTTCTTGGAACAAAAGCTATGACAAACCTAAACAGCATATTAAAAAGCAGAGACGTTACTTTACTGACAAAGGTCCATATAGTCAAAGCTATGGTTTTTCCAGTAGTCATGTGTGGATATGAGAGTTAGAGCATAAAGAAGGCTGAGTGACAAAGAATCGATGCCTTTGAACTATGGTATTGGAGAAGACTCTTGAGAGTCCCTTGGACTGCAAGGAGATCAAACCAGTTAATCCTAAAGGAAATCAGTCCTGAATATTCATTGGAAGGACTGATGCTGAAGCTAGAGCTCCAATACTTTGGCCACCTGATGCAAAGAACTGACTCATTGGAAAAGACCCTAATTCTGGGAACCATTGAAGGCAGAAGGAAAAGGGGACAACAGAGGATGAGATAGTGGGATGGCATCACTGACCTGATGGACATGAGTTTGAGCCAGCTCCAGGAGTTGGTGATGGACAGGGAAGCCTGGCATGGGGCAGTCCATAGAGGCAGAAAGAGTCAGACATGACTGAGCGACTGAACTGAACGGAGTTTTCTATCTGCCAAAGTGGGTTAGGGGGCTGTTGCCTGTCCTGCCTGGAGCTGCACTTAGGTGCTGAGTAACACAGGTGGGCAAACTTTACCCATGCTTTTGATGAGGCCCCAGTCCAGGGGGAAGACAGGCTCAGCAAGTGCAAGTGCCCTGGGGCACTCAAGAGGCAGATGTTTATGTTTTGTGGGATGGGACATTGCACTGGGGTCTTAAAGGGTGGATAGGAGTCTGCTAGATACTGGACAGGATGATACAGGTAGGGGGAACCTTGTGGAGGCCAAGGTGTGTGAGTTCTGTAGGAGGGGTAAGATGAGGTAGGAAGAATCGGGGCCCTACTGAACAGCTGCCTGGCTTCCACAGACATCATTTGGGTTTGATTCTACTTATAATTTAAGTAGGAAGTGAGCTTCCCAGGTGGTTCAGTAGTCAAAAAATTTGCCTGCCAATGCAGGAGATGGGGAGACATAGGTTTGATTCCTGGATCAGGAAGATCCGCTGGAGGAGGAACTGGCACTCCACTCCAATATTCTTGCCTGGAGAATCCCATGGACAGAGGAGCCTGGTGGGCTACAGTCCGTGGGATCGCAAAGAGTCGGACATGACTTAACAACTGAGCACTCAAGATCATGACACCAGAAAAAGCCAAGTTTCTGTCGAGGAGTGCCATGCAGGGTCTCTGGCCAAAATGGCCTCCCTGTCCTCTTGAGTGGAATCAAAGCTGAGCAGCTCCCACCCTCCCCCTGCCCTCTTCTTGGAATATTCTTTTGTTCCTTGTCATCATTCAAGGCAAATGCCCACCTCCTCAGAGGGGTCTCCCAACCCTCCAGTTTAATTGCCTATGTGAGCCCTCCATCCTCAGCCCGCAAATGTTTCTGTCTTTAAAAAAATGGGTCACTACTTAAAATTGTCCAGGCATTTCTTCTGCCTCCTGTCACTAGGATGTGAGCTTGTTGAGTCGAGGGATGGAATCTGTCTTCTCTGAGGCTCTGTTCACTCATGTGGGACTGTGCCTAGCACTTAGTAGGTATTTAGGGAAATTCTGAGTAAATGAGTGAATGATGGTTAGTGGGAGCGCTGTGGAAACTCCCTTGGGGAAGGGAGAGGCTGGAGGCCGACCGCGAGGTAAGAGGGCTTTAAAGGAAGCCAGACAGAGATGCTCTGGTCCTGAATGATGGCAGCGGCAAAGGGAAGGAGGGAGCAACTCAGGAGAAGACCCAAAGCCCATCCAGAGCCACGTGCTGGAGGAGGTGCGCCGCCTGGGACATCTCCAACATCCAAAGATACAGGAAAAAGGACACTTAGGGACAGAGCCAAACCTAGATTCGGTCTTCAGAGCAAAAGTAAGACTCTCCTTTGACCACGCCCTTTTCGAGTCTCTCAAAGCCCCAGCTTCATCCCCTGCTTTGCTTGCATCCAGGCCGCAGCAGCATCTTCCTCTCCCTCCAGTGGCCATGTGCTGCCTACAGCTCCTCTTCCTACCCTGCCCACTCTCTTCCCTCTGCTGTGGCTCCTCCAGGGTTCCTCTGTCCCCTTTCTCTTTTGTGTATTATCTGCTCCTCCATTACCAACCATTCCCCTACATGCGGATAGTTCTCAACCTGCCCGATGTGACCTCACTCCCTGGGAGTTCCAAGAATAACTGCCATCCGGGACCCCCCTGTGTGTCTCCTGAGGACATGGGTCCCAAATCACAACCCGTGCCACAACCTATATCATGAAGATCTCTTTTTTACGGTTTCTGTGCATTCTTCCCATCTCTTCTTGATCTCTTCTGCTTCTGTTAGGTCTTGATCGTTTCTGTCCTTTATTGTGCCCATCTTTCAGTCAAGTGTTCTTTTGATATTTCCCATTTTCTTCAAGAGATCTCTAGTCTTTACCCTTTCTGTTGTTTTCCTCTGTTTCTTTGCATTGTTCATTGAAGAAGGCCTTGCTGTCTCTCCTGCTATTCTCTGGAACTCTGCATTTAGTTTAGTGTAACTTTCTCTTTCTCCTTTGCTTTTTGCTTCTCTTCTTCTCTCAACTATTTGTAAAGCCGCCTCAGAAAACCTCTGTGCCTTCTTGCATTTCTTTTTCTTTGGGATGGTTTTGTTTGCCTCCTCCTGTACAATATTATGGACCTTCACCCATAGTTCTTCAGGCACTCTGTTTACTAGATCTAATCCCTTGAATCTATTTGTCACTTCCACTATATATTCATAGGGGATTTGATTTAAGTCATACCTGACTGCCCTAGTGGTTTTCCCCACTTTCTTTAGTTTAAGCCTGAATTTTGCTATGAAAAGCTGATGACCTGAGCCATAGTAAGCTCCAGGTCTTGTTTTTGCTGACTGTGTACAGCTTCTCCATCTTCAGCCACAGTGAATGTAATCAATATGATTTTGGTATTGACTATCTGGTGATGTCCATGTGTAAATTTGTCTGTTGTGTTGTTGAAGAAGGGTGTTTACTATGACCAGTGCGTTCTCTTCCCAGAATAATATTAGCCTTTGCCCTGCTTCATTCTGTACTCCAAGGCCAAACTTGTCTGTTACTCCAGGTATCTCTTGACTTTTCTACTTTTGCATACACTATTGATACTATGTATAAAACAGAGAACTGATGAGAACAGACTGTTTCCTGATGCACAGGAAACTCTACCCAATGCTCTGTGGTGACCTACATGGAAAGGAAATTCAAAAAATAGGGGATATATATATATGTGTGTATGTGTATGTGTGTGTATATACACATATACATATGTGTGTATACACATATATATATGGCTGATTCACTTTGCTGTACAGCAGAAAATAGCACAACATTGTAAAGCAACTATAATAAAAAAAAAATTTTAAAGAATGAAATTATATCATTTACAGCAACATGGATGGACCTAGAAATTATCATACTGAGTGAAATAAACCAGACAGAGAAAGACAAATACCATATGTCATTTACATGTGCAACCTAAAGAAAATGATACAAATGAATTTATTTACAAAACAGAAGTAGAGCCACAGACATAGAAAATAGTCTTTGTGGTTGCCAAAGGGGAGAGAGGGGAAAGAACAAATTAGGAATCTGGGATTAGGACATACACACCACTATATATAAAGCAGATAACTAACAAGGACCTACTGTATAGCACAGAGAGCTATGCTCAATGTCTTATAATAATCCATAAGGGAAAAGAATCTGAAAAAGTTTATATGTATAATTGAATCTTGGTGCTGTACACCTGAAAGTAACATGCCATTGTAAGTCAACTATATTTTAATAAAATAAAATTTTTTGGAAAGAAAAGTAAGCCAGAAAAAAAGTAAAAATAAAATTAAAACGAAAAGATCATAAATCTTCAGATAACTGTCTGTGTAGAGCTTTCTAGCTAATACAGTTTTAGCAGAAAAATTAATCCTTCGTAAATATCTGTTGGAGGGGTATAAGAGTCTTTGGTACACATTGGGGAATAGGAAGGAAAAATTAGACTTAAAGATTTTATGTTAAAATCTCTATTTAAGAACCAAAAGCACATAATCAGTATTCTGTTTTAGGGCATTTTGTGCTAAGTGAGGTAGAAAGAAAGTGCTGAAATGGCAACTTTTGTTTCTTCTCATAACTTTCCATGAAGCAAACCCGGTGTTTTTCTTTCTGGAATGACCAAAGATGGTGATGACAGAAATTATTTTCCCTGGCAGCTCGCCTGCTCCCACCTGTGAAGAGAGCTTTAATTTTCAGGGATGGAATATAAACAACCAAAGGGAGTCATTTAGTTAATCCGAGGCACTCGAGTTTGGGTGGAGACTTTTCAGCCTTTCTTAGGAGCCTAAGAATAAGACAGAATCCAAAAACGTTAGATAGATACCAGAATTTCCATGGGCAAAAGTATAGTGACTTAGTCATCTAACAGTAGCAAATAACTGATAATTTCCCCACATCTTGGGCATAGGTCTGTGCATGGTTTGTACAGTTCCTGGAAGGAATCTTTTTTTTTTTTTTTCCAACTTTAGGAATGAACCTATCAGTTCAATTAGCTTTTGCTCTATCCATCTGCCCAGATGACACCCAGAAATAGGGAGAACAGGGAGACACTGCTTTCATTAATATAATGCTGGCTCACACAGAATCAGTGCTGGTTTATGTGTGCATATGTGCTAAGTCTCTTCACTTGTGTCCAACCCTTTGTGACCCTGTACACTGTAGCCTACCAGGCTCCTTAGTATATGGGATTCTCCAGGCAAGAATACTGAACCGGGTTGCCATGCCTTGCTACAGGGGATCTTCCCATCCCAGGGATCGAACCCACATCTCTTACATGTCCTGCATTGGCAGGAAGGTTCTTTACCACTGGCATCACCTGGGAATTGCCACTTTATTTGTAGTGACCAAAATTAAACCGTGGCATCACCGACTCAATGGACATGAGTTTGAGTGAACTTTGGGAGAGAGTGAAGGACAGGGAAGCCTGGTGTGCTGCAGTTCATAGGGTCGCAAAGAGTTGGACGTCACTTAGTGATTGGACAAAACAACAACAACAATATCATCTGACTGCAGGATTACCTTTTGAACTTAAGACTATACAGGTACTCTAAGATTGCGAGTCCCCACATATTATGTCATTGGTGACCATGGTGGATGTACTCTTTATGGTGGGACTTAGGAACCCCTGTAAGACCAGGATATGATGTCGCCATCTCCTTGAATCCCCTCCCCAAATTCCCAGAAGGAAAGTCACAGGTTAGTACTAATACCTGAGTACTCTTTCCCCAGGGCTGTCTCACCTGGGGAAGGGTGTAGAGAAGAGGTGTTTAGACAACCCCCACTGAGGGCAGATCAGATCTGTTGAGTAGGCGGGATCTGAGGGCTATGTCCTCAGGGGACATTGGAAGGGAAGCATCCTTGAGAAAATGCAAAGCTAAATAAATAGTAAAATGACAGAAACAAGTGAATCCCACAGGAAACATGCCCTTGGGGTGTCAACTGAAAAATGATGCACAAACTGAAAGTTGAGAATTATGTTTTATTCAGCAGATAAAACTGAGGACTGAAGCCTGGGACACAGCCTCTCAGATAAGCTCAGAAGAGGTAACAGGTGGTGGGGCTGGATATATAGCAATTTTTTCAACAAAGACCAGGTAGTTGGAACATCAAAAGATTACTGTTACTTAAAGAAAAGCAGACATCTGAAGTTAAGGAATTTAGCACTTTCCTATGTATGGGAAGATGCAAGAGTCTGGGCTCACTGAAATCATCCTTCGGTATGCACCTCAGTTATCTAGGGCTAGTATCCTCTGCTTTCTCATCCTGAGTCTGAGAGTCCACCATTGTGGGTGGTGGTGGCTGCAGTGTCTGATGGTTTGATGGTGGGCATCCTATCTCCAGACAGACTTCCCTTCAGGGCTCAGCATTGGGGAGGTTATAATGTGATGGTGTACTGGCTGCAGCATCCTTTGTTTACTGATAGGGCGCAATATTTTTTCACTAGTGGGCTGGCCACAGCCAGCTCTGGGGACTTGCTAATTCCCCAAGTGAGGCACCTTGACCCAAAGCCCCAGACTTTGAACTCTATTTCCTCCCTGGCTGCTACTTCCCCTTCCCTCCCTGAAGGCATGGCGCCATGACCAGTGTGTCACTGTCTGCCTAGGTTCTTGCATAATCTCTGCAGGTGCCCAGATGAACAGAACTGGGCCAGTGCAGCTGTGGGCGCACTGGCTTCGCGTTTCCTGGCAGGCAGGTTGGAGCTGCCCCAGGTGCCAACCCGATCCTCACTTACCCTCTGGTCTGCTCCAGGACAGATTTCACGGCAAAAGTTCCCTCTGCCCAGAGCTCGCTGTCCACTCCCATCCAGTTCCCTCAGCAGCTTCTGCCACAAGATTTTACTTTTGTTTTCATTGAAATCTACTTGACATATAACATTGCGTGTATTTCAGGTGCTCCATGTGCAGATTTGATACATTTATACACTGTAATCTGATTGTAACAACAGTCAGCATCTGTGTTCCCTCACGTGCCTATCTTTTCTCTTTTTTCTGGTGTGAAGAATCAAGATCTAGTGTTTCAGCAAGTTTGATGATTATCATACAATATTATTGTCTATAATCGCTGTGCTAAGTACTAGGTCTCCAAGGCTCATTCATCTACTCTCTGTAAGTTTAGTTTCCTAAAACTACGTCTCTCCTCTCTCCTCACATCCCAGCCTCTGGTCACCACTATTTTACTGTTTTTACAAGTTTGGGTTTTTTAGATTCCACATATTCTGAGTCATCTTACTTAGCACAATGCCCTCAAGGTCCATCCATGTTGTCACGAGTGGCATCCAAATGGCC
Source organism: Giraffa tippelskirchi (assembly GCF_054371585.1). Lineage (NCBI taxonomy): Eukaryota > Metazoa > Chordata > Mammalia > Artiodactyla > Giraffidae > Giraffa > Giraffa tippelskirchi. Next base: position 52,691,322 of record NC_137284.1, read on the forward strand.
AACAGACAGACATGTGAAAAGATGCTCAATATGACTAATCATCAGGGAAGAGCAAGACCACAGTCAGTATCACCTCACACCTGTCAGAATGGCTGTTATCAAAAAGACAGGAAATAAAAAATGTTGGCCACAATGTGGAGAAGAGAGAACCCTCGTGCTCTGTTGGTGGGAATGAAAAATGGTTAGCCATACGGAAAGTATTATAGAGGCCTCTCAAAAAATTAAAAATAGAACTGCCCTACAACCCAGAAATTCCACTTCTGGGTATAGTCCCAAAGGAAATGAAATCGGTTTATTGAAGAGATATCTGCCCTTATGGGCAGGACATGGGGCGAGAAGCATTTGCAGATTTCAGGCAGAGCATGGCCTGCTTTGCTGTCCTGTGGAAGGATCTCGGGTGGGTGTGGGGAGGCTAGGGAGGGGCTCTGACACTTATTCAGCTGAGAAATGAGTGTGGGTTCAGGTGAGTAGTGACAGGGACAGGGAGGAAGACTGGCCTCCGTTGGAGGGGTGTGGACTGTTCCAGGAAGATATGCAGCGTCTGGCCCAGAACAACTAGAAACGAGGAGTTACTGTTCCCCTGAGATGGAGGAGGCAGGGAGAGGAGCATGCTAGCAGTAAAGAACTCACCTGCCAATGCAGGAGATGAAAGAGATGCAGGTTCTATCCCTGGGTCAGGAAGATCCTCTGGAGTTGAAAATGGCAACCCATTCCAGTATTCTTGCCTGGAGAAACCCATGGACAGAAGAGTCTGGCAGGCTGCAGTCCATGGGGTTACAAATAGTTACACTCACCTAAAGCGACTTAGCATCCATGCACATGGGGGAGGAGCGGGTCTGGGGAGAGAATCAAGGGGTTGGTTTGAACATGCACCTGCCCGTGTCCAGGTGCTCTTGTCAACAGGCATTAGGTGTGTGACCCTGGAGCTCTGGGGAGTTCAGGCCAAGCTGTGAACCTGGGAGTTATTGACACCACTGAATATGGAAGAAACCACCTTGAAAATTCTCAGGAATAAAGGGAAGTGGTCCAAGGACTGCCCCTGGGGTGGGCTCAGCTGCCAGAAGCAAGAGACCCCCCGTAAATGCACCCCCAGCCCCACGCCTGTCCCACGCTGCTGCATCTTATCCCTCGTCATGTGCCCTGTTGCACATCACCCCTGGACAGCCTGCCTACCCCGTCTCTGCTCCACACTGCGCTGTTCAGATGGCCCACTCTCCCAGTGGGTGTTAGTGCCCTCTGCACAGTGACACTGTCCATCCTTACCCTGCCTGAGCTCTACAGCCTCTGACCCTCCTCATCACTTCGTGCTCCGTGACACCTCACCCCCTCAGGTTTTTCCAGCTCTCAAACAGCTTCCCAGAAACTTCCATCCTATACCAGCCTCATGAAAGTTAGGCCTTCTTAGGGTTTGGTCTTTTCCCTTCTTTCCTGACACTCTTCTTGGGCAATCCTATCCATGCTTAGCTTCAGTGGTACTGCCATGCAAGTGTCTCAGTGGGATACCTCCAACCTGTCCACAAGAAAGTCCCACAGACATGGCCAAAATCAAACCCCCTATTTAGTTTGGTTTAGGGAAGCCCCCTGAACTTTTCTCCACACATGCACCCTGTAGCAAGGAGCAGTGCCATTGTCCATGAGACATTTAATCATTACCAACATCCCTTCCAACAAAATCAACCTCGAGGTCTCGTCCATCGTGCTCGCCTCTTATTCTCAGTGCCAAGCGCAGTACCTGACACATAACAGGCTCCTACAAAGTCACCTATCTTCAGGGAAAAACAGGTATTGGTTTCATCATACAGATGCTTTTGGTTACAGCATTCACTAACTTAATGGATATTTAGTGCCCACCCAAAATATGCCAAGGACAATTGCCAGCACTAAGGAGATAGCAGCAAATCCAGCAAAGGGTCCACCTTCAAAACAGGATATTGTGTCAGAGACCATGGCCTGGCCCCATGTATGTCCCCTCTTGTAAGCAGGCGAAGTGTCAGAGAGCGGTCAGCTCTGTGGCCTACAGCAGGTGACTGAGGCCCTCTAAAGTCATTTCCCTTTTGTGGACAATGAGACAGATGTTCACTCCATCAGGTTGTTTTGATGATTAAACAGGGCAGCAGGGATGCACAGGAACCCTGAGTGCAGCATCTTCCTCTCAGCACGTAAACTGGGATCATCAGTGCTTTCATTAATCAAGGTGAGTCAGGTGTAATTGGTCTTGAAAACATCATTCAGCTTCTGGTCCTCTGTGTTCTCACCTGTGAAATGAAAGAGCTGGAGTTCCAGCTCTAGAATTTTGTGTTCTTTGGTGTCCTTTGGTTTGCTTCCTGTTTCTTTAGCAAACACACGTATATATCACTTCCTAACAGCATTTCTGGCAGCTGGGGACATTTCTGAGCACTCGTGTGATACGTATGTGATGCCTTATGGTGCCCCGTGAGGTGGGCACTACTATTGTTCCATTGAAAAGCAAAGAGCAAGTCACAGAGAAATTAGTATCTGAGTGAGCATAGGCAGCTGGCTGAGATTCTGTGCGACTCACAGCTCCCAGGGTGGCCCCATTTTTCTGCAGGATGGTACTATCAGCACATGTAACCCCCAGAAACCTAACTAGGAAACCTAACCACATTCTCTGAGGAGCCTGCCATTCCTTGTAGGAGCTGAAACCAAGACTTGGGTCCTTCCAGGTTTGATTCTGGAGGTGACTTCCAGGTGTGCAGGTCCCATTGTGTCGTCCACCATTGGCTCGGGGGGTGATGAGAAGGGTAAGAAGGTGAAAGGTCTTAGTAGAAACTACCCATCAGTGAGGATGGCATTCTCTGTACTTTTCATGATATTAACCTATTTAATCCTCCCAGTCACTAAAGAAACAATAAATATTTTCATCCCTGTTTTACAAGTGGAGAAATTTAGGCACAGAAAGATTAAGCAGCTTATCTCACAGTGGAGGCAAAACTCGAACCCTGCTTTCTACCTCCAGGGTCCAAGCATGACCACCATGTTACGCTCTCCTCTGGCTGATATATTTTTCTACGCTATTCTTGTTCAAATACTTGTGATCATCCTCTTAAAAGAGCAAGTGTATTTAGAGGAAAATTATACAGAATAATCATCACATAGAAGCAGTAGTTGAAATTTTAAAGGAGAGCAACCTCATTATACCTTAATGTTGGCTTCCTGGTGTCCCTGGAGAATGAGACATGATCAAGAAATGAGTACCTTAGAATTCAGGTCCCCAACCTCTGAGATCTAATGCCTGATGATCTGAGGTGGGGCTGATGTAATAATAATAGAAATGGAGTGCACAATAAATGTAATGTGATTGAATCATCCTGAAACCTTTCCCACTCCCATCCGTGGAAAAATTGTCTTCCATAAAACTGGTCCCTGATGCCAAAAAGATTAGGAACTGCTGCCCTAGATGACTGAGGATTTATCCCTTAAAGTAAAAATCTGTTCTGTTTAGATGTTATTTAAGCAGTTCCAAGGGAAATCTTCCTAGACTGCATCACTAGTTTTTCTGAATTCTCAGATGTGACACTGACTCTTCCCAGGAAACTCTGGATTTATTGTTTGTTGTTGTTGTTGTTCAGTAGCTAATTTGTGTCTAACTCTTTGCAATCCCATGGACTGCAGCATCCCAGGCTCCCCTGTTCTTCACTATCTCCTGGAGTTTTCTCAAACTCATGTCCATTGAGTCGGTGATGCCATCCATCCAACTGTCTCATCCTCCATTGCCCCCTTCTCCTGCCCTCAATCTTTCCCAGCATTAGAGTCTTTTCCAATGAGTCAGCTGTTCACATCAAATAGCCAAAGTATTGGAGCTTCAACTTCAGCATCAGTCCTTCCAATGAATATTCAGGGTTGATTTCCTTAAGGATTGACTGGTTTGATCTCCTTACTGTCTAAGGGACTCTCAAGAGTCGCCAGCACCACAATTCAAAAGCATCAGTTCTTTGGTGCTCAGCCTTCTTTATGGTCCAGCTCTCACATCTGTGCATGACTACTGGAAAAACCATAGCTTTGACTATATGGATGTTTGTCGGCAAAGTGCTGTTTATTGTTTAGACCAAGCTTGGCAGGAGCCTGGCAGGTGTGGCAGGGCAGGAGCCTCCTGTTACTGATCACAGACATGAGCTGGCAGCCAGCTTCTGCCTGGTTCTAAAAAGGTGAGGTTTCCAGCAGGCCAGATTTTCCCTGGATAAGATGCTTCAGAGGGGAGAGGAAACATCAGTCACCACATCAGGTTTTCATATTCTGATGTGTGCTATTACTTGGTTTTGTTTGATGATAATATAGGTGCCTGCAGATTTATACAATAGTTATCATTTGTGTTATAAGCTCATTTCATCGCTTTGCAAGAAACGTAGAGCACATAACAAGATTAAGTCCAGATTGATTTAATAAAAACTATGGAAAAGTATACCAGGAAACTACATTAAAGTAATAAGAATTTTAAACATTTGAAATCAAGAAGCCCTTTCTTAGTATGACCCTGGGTTAGAAAAAGGAGATGGGGGAAGACTTGACAGGTTGAATTAAATAACTTTTATATTCCAAAAAATGGAAAAAAAAAATACAGAAAATTAAAAGACCGTAAGAAGCTAGGGAAAATATTCACAGCATATATGTCATTTAGAGGACTGATACTAAGAAAAGGATAACACCACAGTAGAGAGAAAACAGCTTACTGGATATGAACTTTCTCTTTCTCACATGCACAAGTAAAGAGTAATCATTAAAAAATGCTAACCCTAGCATTTAAAGAATGTAGATCCAAAAAGTAATTAGGATACTTTTCATTGACTCTGATAAAAACCAGAATGGTTATCTTGGTTCTGTTGTTGGGTGGGGTGGGGAGACAGTGAAGCGTTAGTGAGGGTGTAAACTATAATACAGCCTTTATGAAGGTCTGTTGGGCAACATGTCTCCTGTTTTGACTTGAATTTTATTTTATTGTGCTATGAACCCATAATATGAAGCTCAGCCCCTTAAACCGTGAGGTGCACCATGCACTCCCCTGGATTCTGCGTGCATTGTGCACCAGACACCGGAGCTCACCCACTTTGCTGGACTGAAATGCCTATTGGTCAGTGACTCCCCACCGCCCTTCCCCAGCCCCTGGCTACCACCATTCTACTCTTTGATTCTATAAATTTGCCTAGTTTATTAGATCTCTGTGTAAGTAAAATCATACAGTATTTGGCTTTCCAAGTCTGGCTTATTTCATGTAGCACAATGTCTTCAAGGTTCATCTGTGTTGTCACATGTTGAAGAATATCCTTCTTTTTTTGTGACTGAGTGCTCTTCCACTGTACAAAGGTACTACGGTTTCTTTACCTGTTCATCTGTTGATGTCAATTTAATAGAGGTTGTCTTTTAGGGGTAGAGGTGAGGGCAGATTTTCACTTAGCATTTTATATGCCCCTCTATTATTTGAAATATTTTTAGTGATCATATACAGTCTTCATTTTTCAGAGTAAAAACAGTAGAGTATTTACATTTTGAATAAAAGGGAAATGAGAATATGGGGCCAGGGCTGTGTTGTACTTGCAGGCTCTCATAAATTCCTTCTATAACATGCTCCATTTATATAAAAAATTCCGACTTCATTCTTTCTTACATTCAATAAACATTTGATTCCTGAAGTGCAAAGGCAAGAAGCGAGAAATTGTGGAAATTCAGAGACTGATAAATCACACCCTTTACTATAGAGAACTCAAAGGCAAACAGAACTCAGGGGAGCAGGCATGGCAGCAATGGCTAGAACTCAGGGAGGAGAGCTAAGGGCTGTCTCCTGAGTGATGCTCTGCCCCTGCGTCTGGGCAGGAAGAGGGGCTGACCAACTGTCACCCAGAGGACGTCAGGGGTCTTCCCTGAGAAGTGGCCTTAAGGAGTGAGGAAGATTTCAGCAGGAGCAGATTAAGTACTGGGAAAGGAAGGACATTCTAGGCAGAAAGAACAGCTTGAGAAAAGGCCAGGAAGCAAGGACCCAGTTGGGCACAGCCAAGCCCACTGGAGCTGTCGATTCAACAGGGCTGAAAAAAAATGCTCCTGGTTTTCCTTCTTTCACTTGTGTGTGCCTAGTGCCTAGCGTGGAGCTTATTGGTACCAAGTATACATGCTTGGAATGATGGATGGATGAGATAATAGGAATAGATATTTCCACTCAAAACTCTTGGAGTCCTATCTTCCAGACCTGAGGAAAATAGTTTAAACCAAGACCAAATCTCAACTCTGCCCACTTGTGAGCTGTCTGACCTTGGGCAAGCAATCTTTTACAAGCTTTAGTTTCTTCCTTTATAAAACAGAGATAGTGAAATTACCTCTCCCTGGGAACCTCTGAGGTAGTTTTATGATATGCATTGGCACCCTTAGGAAATGTTTAATAAATTCTCATTGCTGCCAGTGTTAATAATATTTTCTATTAGCCTGTATATATTGGGTTTTAAACACCTAAACAAACTTTTTGGCCAATCTAGTACTTTTGTTTAAACACCTTGAACTAACAAAAGCTCCAGAAAAAAAAAAAAGAGAGAGAGAAGTTTGCCCATTAGATCTTGTCTTGGTTGGAGTCTCAGACCTTGCCAGACACTTTGCAAAGGCATTGCCTTACTTGATCAGAAGTAGCTGTGTGCCCGGAAAACACATGGTCTTCAGCCATTGTTGAGTGGCTGTGCTTCTATCCAGGAGGACAGCCCAGGGCAAAGCTGGGCCATCTTGGCAAAGGCTCGAGGAGTTTGATGCTTCTCCAAATCTTGTAACGAGGAGTGAGCCAGAACTTTCTTTCAACGGGGAAAAATTGCTTTTCCAAACTGCTGAGCCAGAATCGCTTTCCTGATCCGTTTTTCTAATTATCTCCCACTTGATGCCGGCGCTCAGCAGAATCTGGAGCGCGTCGTCATTATACAGACGTCAGTGGGAGCTTAGCAGGCACTGATCAACCAGCGTGAACTCACAGAGGAGACTGTGTCCCAAGTCAGCCCCAAATTACAGCGCTCGGCAGCACTTCCAGCCAGAAGAAGATCATGTCATCTTACAGAATTCTCTCTCCTTCATTCGGTGGTGAGCATCAGTAGGCAGTCAGGAACTCTGTCGTTCCCACGTGTCCTTTGAAGTCACTGTCCTTCCAGTCACAGAACAAGGAACTAGCAATAGCTGGTGAATTCATGGAAAGAACAAGTGAACAAGTGACAGTAAACAAAATCTCTCATCATCTTTTAAGAAGAGATTGAGAAATGTGGACTAGAAAATCACACAGGCAGGCACATCCATAGTGTTTGAGCAATCATGATTAATGAATGGATGAATGTCAGCCCCGAAGGAAGAAATCCAGGTACCAGAGCCGAGTCTCTTTGCCTTTCAGCATCATCATCACCCACAGCTCAATGAAGATGGAGGCAGGATTATGACAGTGCTGGTGGTGAGAGCAGGTGACCACCTTTGACCAGGGCCTCCCCTGCTCAGGGTCTCCTGAGGGTCCAGCTCACACACCCCATGGGCAACCAGACCCCAGGAAAACCATGGACATTAACAATGTATAGACACTGATGGAACAGTAGAAAACTTTGACAGCCATTTATTTGAAAGAGTATTCGTGAATTTACCCTGAGTTTGGGAGGTAACTACATGATAAAGATTCTTAAATTCAGGAAATCAGTTTTTGAATCTGCTTTTCCTCCAGTCTTTTGTGTTCCTTACCTCAGAGGTTATAGTCAAGGAATGTATCAGAAACTCAGTATAAGGAGAAGAAAAGAAAGAAAAGGGCACATGGGAAAGATAAAAGACTTCTAGGAAGTTTAATTTGTCATCACTGAAATCACAGTCTTAATATTCCACCAAAGACAGAGGGGGTGAATTGAATGGACTGTGGCTGATAGAATCCACACTCATGTCTCTTAGATTTCCTGCATTGGCAGGCAGGTTCTTTACCAATAGCACCACCTGGGAAGCCTCAGAGAGTGTCCTAAAGATATGCATAGTTGGGGATTCCCCCAGTGAGCCAAGCGGATTTCTGATCAGGCAACTCCAGGAAAGCTCATGAATGTTCACAGACCCTATCCACAAAAACACACTTATTTAGGAGCAGTTGGCCAAGGGCTTCCCTCGTAGCTCAGTTGGTAAAGAATCTGCCTGTAATGCAGGAGACCCGGATTCGATCCCTGGGTCAGGAAGATCCCCTGGAGAAGGAAATGGCAACCCACTCCAGTATTCTTACCTGGAGAATCCCAATGGACAGAGGAGCCTGGTGGGCTACAATCCATGGGGTCACAGAGTCAGACAGGACAAAGTGACTAGCACGTGCGCATGCACACACACACACACACACACACACACACACACACACACACACACACACACACATAACAGAAGAAAATGAAAATAAAGACTTTTTTTTAAAATAAATTTATTTATTTTAGTTGGGGGCTAATTACTTTACAATATTATAGTAGTTTTTGCCATACATTGACATGAATCAGCCATGGGTTTACATGTGTTCCCCTTCCTGGACCCCCCTCCCACCTCCCTCCCCATCCCATCCCTCTGGGTCATCCCATTGCCCCAGCCCTGAGCATTTGTCTCATGCATCGAACATGGAATGGTGTTCTGTTTCACATATGATAATATACACGTTTCAATGCTATTCTCCCAGAACATCCCACCCTCACCTTCTCCCTCAGAGTCCATAAGACTGTTCTATGCATCTGTGTCTCTTATTCTGTCTCACATATAGGGTTATCGTTACCATCTTTCAAATTCCATATATACGCATTAGTATACTGTATTGGTGTTTTTCTTTCTGGCTTACTTCACTCTGTATAATGGGCTCCAGTTTCATCCATCTCAATAGAACCGATTCAAATGTATTTTTTTAATGGCTGAGTAATATTCCATTGTGTATATGTACCACAGCTTCCTTATCCATTCGTCTGCTGATAGACATCTAGGTTGCTTCCATGTCCTGGCTATTGTAAACAGTGCTGCGATGAACACTGGGGTACACGTGTCTCTTTCAATTCTGGTTTCCTCGGTGTGTATGCCCAGCAGTGGGATTGCTGGGTCATATGGCAGTTCTATTCCCAGTTTTTTAAGGAATCTCCACACTGTTCTCCATAGTGGCTGTACTAGTTTGCATTCCCACCAACAGTGTAAGAGGGTTCCCTTTTCTCCACACCCTCTCCAGCATTTATTGCTTATAGACTTTTGGATAGCAGCCATTCTGACTGGTGTGAAATGGTACCTCATTGTGGTTTTGATTTGCATTTCTCTAATCATGAGTGATGTTGAGCATCTTTTCATGTGTTTGTTAGCCATCTGTATGTCTTCTTTGGAGAAATGTCTGTTTAGTTCTTTGGCCCATTTTTTGATTGGGTCGTTTATTTTTCTGGAATTCAGTTGCAGGAGTTGCTTGTATATTTTTGAGATTAATTGTTTGTCTGTTGTTTGTTTGCTATTATTTTCTCCCATTCTGAAGGCTGTCTTTTCACCTTGCTTATAGTTTCCTTTGTTGTGCAAAAGCTTTTAAGTTTAATTAGGTCCCATTTGTTTATTTTTGCTTTTATTTCCAATATTCTGGGAGGTGGGTCATGGAGGATCCTGCTGTGATTTATGTCGGAGAGTGTTTTGCCTATGTTTTCCTCTAGGAGTTTTATAGTTTCTGGTCTTACATTTAGATCTTTAATCCATTTTGAGTTTATTTTTGTGTATGGTGTTAGGAAGTGTTCTAGTTTCATTCTTTTACAAGTGGTTGACCAGTTTTCCCAGCACCACTTGTTAAAGAGATTGTCTTTTCTCCATTGTGTATTCTTGCCTCCTTTGTCGAAGATAAGGTGTCCATAGGTGCGTGGGTTTATCTCTGGGCTTTCTATTTTTTTCCATTGATCTATATTTCTATCTTTGTGCCAGTACCATACTGTCTTGATGACTGTGGCTTTGTAGTAGAGCCTGAAGTCAGGCAGGTTGATTCCTCCAGTTCCATTCTTCTTCCTCAAGATTGCTTTGGCTATTCGAGGTTTCTTATATTTCCATACAAATTGTGAGATGATTTGTTCTAGTTCTGTGAAAAATACCATTGGTAGCTTGATAGGGATTGCATTGAATCTATAGATTGCTTTAGGTAGTATTGAGGAAACAATACCATTCACCATTGCAACAAAAAGAATAAAATACTTAGAAATATATCTACCTAAAGAAACAAAAGACTTATATATAGAAAACTATAGAACACTGATGAAAGAAATCAAAGAGGACACAAACAGATGGAGAAATATACCGTGTTCATGGATTGGAAGAATTAATATAGTGAAAATGAGTATACTACCCAAAATAAAGACTTTTTATTGAAGTATAGTTGATTAACAATGCTGTGTCAGTTTCAGGTATACAGCAAAATGATTCAGTTATACATCTATCTATTCTCTTTCAGATTCTCTTCTATTATAGAGTGTTACAAAATACTGAGTTCCCTGTGCTAAACAGTAGGTCCTTGTTGATTATCTAATTTATACATAGTAGTGTGTATATGTCAATCCCAACCTCCTAATATATTTCTTCCCACTTTTCCTCTTTTGTAACCATAAGTTTGTTTTCTTTATCTGTGAGTCTGTTTCTATTTTGTAAATAAATTAATTTGTATCACATTTTAGATTCCACATAAAAGTGATATTACTTGGTATCTGTCTTTCGCTGTCTGTCTTACTTCACCTAGTGTGATAATTTCTAAGTCCATCCATGTTGCTGCAAATGGCAATATTTCACTCTTTTATATAGCTGAGTAGTAGAAAGATGTGTTATTAAAGATATAAATTAACAGCCTCAGAGAGAAAAGAGAGTGTATCCAGGAAACAAGACATGAATGTATTTCAAAAAAGATATAACCAAAAAGAGTGCTTGGAGATTAAAAATATAGTAACCAAAAATTTAAAAGCAAAAAGAGTTGGGTAATGAAATAAAGGAGATTTCTAAGAGAGAGGGTAAAAATGTATTTTTTTAATTAGTCAAGAATATTCAAATACAACACAAATGAACCTATTTACGAAACAGAAACAGACTCAGTTTGCTGTACAGTGGAAATTAGCACATTGTAAATCAACTTTGTTTCAATTAAAAAGGAAGAATACTCAAGAAAAATTAAGAAACTGATTTAGAAATCACAGTGTTCAAATAATTGGAATCCTTAAAGAAAAAACAGAGAAAAGAAAAAATCTTTGAGAAATAGCACAAGAACATTCTACAGAATCACAGGATGTACAGACCGCTAGAGTCCGCGGATGCCCCAGCAGAGGGTAAAAAGCAGTTTCACCCTAGGCATGCCTCAGGATGGTTTATGACCTAAGGAGTGAGAGAACGCTCAAGTCTGCGGAAGGAAAGACGGATGACCAGCCTGGGTGGGGTGTCCTCACTGCAGGGTTGCAGGCTAGGAGGGGATGGGGTGAGCGCTGAGCATCCTGAGAGATTTCTTACCATCATAGACCCCACAGGCACCATGCGGATGGCTCAGGGTAACAGAATGCAAACATTCTTAGATTTTCAAGATCTCAAGAATTGACCCCACATCCTTCTCGTCTCAGAAAGCTGATAGTCACCTTGCCCGCTAAAGTGAAGGGAATTTTTAAAAGGCATAGGATCCAGGGAACAAAGAATAAAATATCTGGGTAAACAAATTACCTAGAAACTCAGCAAAAAGAAAAAAGTTAGAAAACAAATCAGTTATCAAGTTTAGAGACAATAAAAGTTCATCTAGAAAGAAAACATAGTCAATATACGCTTTATATGTCTTGGTTAGAGAAACTTGCTCTTGAAGAAAACTTCTGTTTTCATAATTATATATACTATAACTCTATATGGTTAACTAAATAGTGAATGTTAATTTGATTCTTGTGCTCTAAATTTTTTTAAAGATTTGGGAGGAAAGGTGTGAGGGGGCAGGGTAGGGTGAGTGGGCCTTATGGGTCTGCACCTGCCTATGTCTGAGAACTTCTGGGGTAGGAAGCCAAAGTCTAACATGGGGAAAATCCAGAAATAGCAGAATAAGCTTATTATTTAGAAAAACAGGAAATGCTAAGTGAAAGAGAGTTTGAGGTGGCTGCTACTGGAGTGGGCAAGGAGCTGCAGGTTTGACTAAGCTTTGTGGAACTATTTGCCTTTTTATGGCCATGTTTTTCATAAAGAGTTTGAAAGGTGTAGGAGGTGGTTATAATATATTGTGGTAGAATAATAGAAAAAATATGACTTTTAAAAGAAGGTAGAAATCCCAGAAAAATGTATGCCAACTGTTAGTAGTTAATCTGAGTGTCAATTAAAGGATTTTGCTTCCTTTTATAATTTAAAAAAAATTGACATATGTATTACTGATGAAGTTGTAGATTTTTACAGAAACACATATACTACACACACATACTTCACACACACATACACACTCATGCTACACACACATCCACACAATACACACATACATACACATGTACCCATTTATTGTTTAGTTACTCACTCACGTCCGACCTTTCTGCAGCCCCATGGACTGTGGCCCACCAGGCTCTTCTGTCCATGGGATTCTCCAGGCAAGAATACTGGAGTGGGTTGCCATTTCCTCTTCCAGGGGATCTTTCCGACCCAGGGAACTCCTGCATTGCAGGAGGATTCTTTACCACTGAGCTACCTGGGGAGCACACACACATACTTGAAGCACCAGGTCTGGCCCAGAAGAGGAGGTTGCCTTCCCTGGGAGGTAGAGCAACATGCTCTGTCCTCTGGCAACCTGAATGGATTAAAACACGGGGCTCCAAGAGGAGGACTGGAGGCCCAGCAGGTAGTGTTGGCTGCACCCCTCCCAGGAAGAGCCCTTGAAGGACTGGGTGTCCTTGGATTTGGAGTCCAAGGCTCCTGTCCGCCTCCAGCACAGGAACTCTGTGCACATCCCCACATGTGATGAAGTGCTCTATATGCACATTTCCAGCAGTGACGGTGGCTGTATGAAAGCCTGGAGAATCCCATGGACAGAGAAGCCTGGTGGGCTTCATCCCATGGGGTCACCAAGAGTCAGACATGACTGAACGACTATGCACACACACATACAAGAGCTGAGGATCCCCTTTTTTATATTGACACTGAGGGGAGATTTCTAAGTCTTCTGATTTGCCTGCTGCCCCTGGGAAATACAGGGCAGAGCTTCTGCCCTCTGCCACCTTGCGGTCTTGGGGGCATCTCTGAACATCCCTGGACCCCCACAGGGCCACTCCCGGGCAACACAGCCAGTCCTCACACCCCTGCCTCCATTGCCCACACAGGGAATCTAGTAAGGGGACTGACAACCTGCCAGCCCTCCTTGGGGTGCCCATCACCCTGGCCAACTCCTCCATGTACACAGCTGCCCTCCCACTGACCCTTTGTCTTTTGTGCTTTGCAGATGTCTCTGGGGTCACAGATCGACTTGCAGAAGAAGAAGAGGCGGGCGCCAGCTCCCCCTCCACCGCTGCCCCCACCACCCAGCCCTCTGGTGCCCCCCCGCACGGAGGACAGGGAGGAGGGCAGGAAGGGCAGAACGGGTGAGTGACCATGTTTGCATGCCTCTGGGTGCTTGGCCTGCATCTTAGCGCTGCTCCTCACCCCTGCAGTGGCCTCCTCCGGGATGGCATTAACCCGAAGAATATTTAGGCTAAAGAAAGAAAGTCTGGAAATAAACAGTCGTGAGTCATGTAATACCCTGCAGGCATTTAGAAGGTGGGCCAGTGGGGAAAGGGGAGGGTGACTGAGGAGGCTCAGGAGGGGGCGCATGATGGAGAGCCAGTGTGTGTGGCTGGGTGTCGGTGTCTGCTTGTGGAAGGCGATGAGTCCAAGGATGGAGCCCATGGATGATGGTGTGAAAGGCTCTCAACCCAGGGAATTTACAGATCAGGTGACAACAGTTCAGTCATTTTTTGTGCACACTGTTTGAAACTGATCACCAGTTCTATAGCTTTCATATATGATATTCTTAGAGAAAAAGTGAACCCAAGTTAAAGAGGGTGCAATCATAATATAGTTTAAAAAGGGTGCAATTATAATATCTGTGAGCAGAAAGACCTATTAGATCATAATATCCTACTCCCATCCCTAGGTCCATGAGCCAGAGATAGCCAATTTTATTCTAAAATCACTCACTGTTTGTTATTTCATTTACGGAGGGACCAAGATAAGCCTCTGACACAAGTGTTTCAGCCCTTGTTACAGGGGTGCTATTCAGTCTCCTGGGCACCCTCATGGTTTGCTTTTGATCTCATGGCTGCAGCCTCCAAACGGAAAAGATGCCCAAGGATGAGATGTCTCACTGTTAGTCCCTAAAACTTCCATGAGAGCTACTTGGCTGTGTGTCAGCATTTTCCCCTGTTTATTACCTTGCTGTTAATGTCTTAGCATTTCACAGTGTGAGAATTGACTTTTCTAATGAGCTGTAGCCTGTATTTCATGTCAGTGCATCCTCTTTCCCAAAGGACAAGCTACCCGATTTAAAGGAAACGTGATCAATAGCTCCTTCAACTAATCCTGTTTTCTTTTTCTCTTAACAATGAGATCCATATTCTGCCTTCCAAGCCTCCTTCTCACTCTTTTCATAAATGGATGATGAACTCAGATTGAGAGCTCCCTGCTGAAATTCTTAGAAGCATCCATGTTAAGGGTAGTCTGGATGTGTTGAGACCTGCAAACCTCCTGGCCAGACCAGCCCATTTCAGCCCCAGGAAGGGCCTCCTGATGGAGCCTTGAAAGACCGAGGCCTGACTCTGACGAGCTTAGAGATTCTGGGCTGCTGGTACCCAAGGGGATCACAGGAGAAGGGAGATGGGATTTTAAAGTGAAAACTGTGGTGATAGTTCCCTCTACAAAGAGGTGTGGATGGTAGTAACTGGGCATGAGTCTCTCTCTGGTCCATAAACTTGTTTGTGAGGATTAAGGAGGAGGCCAGAAGTCCCTTTCCTCTAGACAGTAACTGAATAATTTTTGAGGTCAGGGGTCTTGGCCATTTCAAGGCAGATTTCCATCACCATCAGAAATCCCCATGAATTAAAAGTACAATATTGGCATCACAAGCAGAACTTTTAACCAAAATCTTGGCTTCAGGTTAAAAGATAATGCTTTTAAAGTAGTCCAGACCACAACAGAATATGCTGAGCTTTCTGTATCAGATCCCTAGAGATCAAAATGTTTTAAATGTTTGGTACTTGTGCTAAAGTAGTATTGCAGCTGGCTGGATTTGGGTCTTGACCCAAACTTCTTGGTAAACAAAACCAAGCCTTCTAGTGGAGAGCCTCTTCGTCTACCTGCCTTGGGGTTGTTGCTGTCTTGTCTTGTCAGGTCCTTACCTGTGGGCCAGGCGGACCACACCCATTCAGACTGCCTTAGCTCATTTGTACTTTGAGAGAGGAAATGATATGTAGATATAGGAAAATTAATATTTTTCTGTGTCTAAAGAACTATAACCAAGAGAAGGAATAAATGGATATATCCCTTGATGAAGAAATGAAGTCTCTTAATATTTTTATTAATAGTCTGATAAAGAGCAAGAAGTATAGACTCTATTAGTTACTAGAAGATTCTAAACTTTAGAGCTTGAAGAAACTATTTTTAAAATGAGTATAATGAGCACAACTTATGACACTAGTAACTCATATCTTGTGTTATTTTAAATCATTGACTTTCAAAATTTTTATTAGCAGAAGATCATTTTCATAGAAAATTATAAATAAATCTCCAATGTGAGTAGATCAAGGAGGGTTGCTCTGATGGTCTGAGAGATAGACTGGAGCGAGGGACCCTACTTTTCTTCCTTTCTCCAGCCAAGGACCCTTTTTGAGACAAAGTTTGAAAGCTGTTACCACAAAGAGATTGACAGTGTAAATCAGCTTAAAGAGGGAAACAAAATTAGGGGATTATTAAAGCCATAATAGATAATAAATATAAGCAACAAGAATAAGCCAAAAAAACAAAACAAACCTGTGAACCTGAAAAAGACTGTCGTGATGAAAAGGAGTTCCTTTTAACTTGACAGAACTGTTTAGGGAGTTTTAATAATAGTTGCAGGCCCGGCATTTAAAAATACTGTGCTTTCCAGAAACAAATGGTAACCGGTAACAAAGAGACCCAAGGATAGAACCCGTATATAAAATAATTGCACCATGTGAGAGGTTGGATCCGGTGTGGGTGTGGCTCCATTCAGTGCCAAGAATGGCTGGGTTTGGTGCCAAGCGTGGCTGGATCCAGTGCCGGGTGTGGCTGGGTTTGGTGTGGGTGTGGCTGGATCCGGTGTGGGCGTGGCTGGATCCGGTGTGGATGTGGCTGGGTCCGGTGCGGGGTGTGGCTGGATCCAGTGCGGTGTGTGGCTGGGTTCGGTGCGGGGTGTGGCTGGATCCGGTGTGGGGTGTGGCTGGATCTGGTGCCGGGTGTGGCTAGATCCGGTACCGGCTGTGGCTGGGTTTGGTGCGGCGTGTGGCTGGGTTTGGTGCGGGTGTGGCTGGATCCGGTGTGGCTGTGGCTGGATCGGGTGCCGGCTTTGTGTGCTTCTGGAGCCGTGAGTTTGCTCCGGGCGTGGGTGAGTGCCAGTGACAGGCCTTCTGTGGGAAGCAGAGAGCTGGTGGGCTTCCCCTTCTGAAGTGACCCTGTTGATTCCATGTAGGTGGCGGACGGCAGGTGCCACAGAAGCCTCCCCGAGGCGCTGCCCGGGCCCCCCCCCAGTTAGTGCTGCCCCCGCCCCCGCCCTACCCTCCTCCTGACTCGGACGCTGCCGAGCCTCCTCTCAGCTCTCCCGGGGAAGGCGCTGCTCCCGAGGCCTGCAGCCCCAGGCCCACCCCCACACGTACGTGCCTCTTCTTTCCCTCCATGTCGACGCCTGTCTCCCGTCTCTGGTGTCGGGGCTGGGTTTCCAGACTTTCTGTCCTTGCCTTGGGATGTGTGTGCCTCTCCCCTCCGGCTTTTCTCTCTAAACGGCCGACGCAGTGTGTCTGGTTAACAGTGAACGCACTCCTGATGCCAGGCAGGCACCCGTGAAACATTATTTAACCCGTTAATCATTCATAGTGTGGTTAGACTTCAGCCAAAACTGTATCCTGTGGGCTGAGGCAGCCAGCCGGGAGCAGATAAATGTTCCTCGAGTTAGAACTGTCCTCAGAATGCTCGCCGGTGGCCAGGTCAGCACAGCACACCGATGATGCGGTCATACAGGTGGTGCTGGTGAGCTCGCTGCGGCTAGCTGTGAATGCGGTGGGCAGGGGGCTGTGCTCCGGAGATGGAGGGGGACTTACCCATTAGAGTCTGTGAACCCAGTGGCCAAGCGTTAGTCCTGAAGAAGGGGAGACTGAGGCCCCAGGAGGGGAAACAGCTTGATTTGGGTCTAGCAACAGCCAGAATCAAGACTTGTTTTGTTTCTGCTTCTTGTCCGCACCCTGTCTGAGATCAGGCTTTCTAAATTGTTTCCTGGGATTCCTTTTGAACTTTGACAAACACCATGTAGAGCACTCCTGCTTCCAGATAGGCCTAAGTTCTTTATACATACCTACACATACATACAGGATTCCCTGGTGGCTCAGTGATAAAGAATCCACCTGCCAATGCAGGAGATGCAGGTTTGATCCCTGGGTCAGTAAGATCCCCTGAAGAAGGGAATGACAACCCACTCCAATAGTCTTGCCTGGAGAATCCCATGGACAGAGGAGCCTGGTGGGCTACAGTCCACGGGGTTGCAAATAGTCAGATGTGACTTAGCGACTAAACAACAGTAACACACACACAGAGGGCATCGTCCATATATTGAGCCTGTGTGTGTCCCTACATCAGGACTGCTGAGCTATGCAGGATGGGTTTTTATAAACCAGATGCCCTCCAGGGTTGCATTTTCCCAACAGCATAATGTCTCTGTGCATTCCATTCCACCCAGGGAGCAGCTGATGCCTACATCCCACATGAGCTCTGCAGCTCTCTGCTTAGGAAGTTTATCCTTTTCCACCATCTGACCACTTGATCTTTTTCTATCTTCCTTAGAAATGACAGCTAGCTCCCTGCCAGCTTCTGGGTAGAGAAGATAATTGTTGAATTACTTACCAACTTTCTCGAGGCAAAATAATCCTGATTCATTTTATCTCTTTTCACAAAAGACTTCTTTTTCATCCTCAAAATATGTTTGATCATCTTGACGTTGGACCTGCTTCCAAATGCAAATGAAGTTTGTAGGGGATTCAAAAATGGAGGATTAGACAGATGAGTCAGAAAGATGACAACCGAGGCTTGGACAGCTCTGGGGCTGTTTCATCCCTGGAGAGGGTGGGTTTCAGGCTCCGCATGCCAAGGCCCATCCTGGTTGCTCCTGTGGCTGCTCCTGTGGCTGCCATCCTCACCTCTGTGGATCATCCTCCCTGGGGAGCTGGTGGGAGGAAGGACTGAGTGGAGAGTGGGGGCCCCTGGTAGCACGGAGGGGCCACCACCCGGTGGGCCCACACTGGGTGGGACAGCTAGGCCTACACTTGACTTTTTGTCAACCTGCAGACCCCAGTCTCCCCCAGCCTGCCTGGGTTTGAGGGTGGTGTTGGCATGTGTGGCATCTGCCAGGCAGACTAAGGACAAGGTTTAGCAGCTGCTTTTCTCTTGTTTTGGCCACGCCACATGGCAATGGCAGGGGGGATCATAGTTCTCCACCCAGGGTTCAACCTGTGCCTGGATAGTGGAAGGGCGGAGTTCTAACCACTGGATGACTAGGGAAGTCCCCAGCTTGTTAAAAGCTGCGTCATCCTGGATAAGAGTTGGTTCCTGAGTCTCTCCAGTGCTGAGGAACCACACCCCACCCACCCTTGGGAGCCTTTGAGACAAAGGACTGTGCAGAGATTGGACCAGCACCAGACAGAAGAGAAGGTCCCTTGTGTTCCCGTCTGGAGGCTCCATCTCCTTCTCAGTCCTGGGTCAATTCCACACCTTAATCCCCCCAAGTGCATGTCCAGGGAATGTCCCCTGCCCTCCTTTCCTTCTCGTCCTCTCAAACACACTCACAGAAATGCCAGGAAGAGAGCACAGAGGCACGGGGGAAGCAGATAGAAGGGCCCATTAGTGCTGGGACCACCCAGAGCCCTGCGCCTTCTGCCCCCTGCCCTTCCTCCTCCCCTCCCCACCACCAGCGGTGTGCGGCCCAGGAGTTAATGCATCCACTTTGAAGCCTTTATTTACCTAATTAGCGGGACTCTCCAGAGCGTTGTTTACAGTGTGAAAAACTAGAATCGACCACTCAGCCAGGGAGAAAGCAATTCGCCTGCTTTGATTCAGGTCTTTTAATAAGTGAAAGAAAAAGAATCCTTTGTTATCATTCGTTTGATTTTCTTACATCATGCTGAAATCTGGGTACTGCCCTTAGCCTGTCTCCAGGGCCCCATGGGTTGTTGGCACGTGAAGTACTGGGCATGGTTTTACCCCTTGTCAGCACATACATCTCACCTGCGCTCTCATCAGAAGTCCATTTAGTTATAGCTGTGGGAGCTCAGTAGGGACGTTCGGATGCCAGCCACACGCTCCCATGTGTTTCGTCCCAAGTTCAATGTTAGACCTGTGTTCTCTCTGAGGAACAATGTATTTGTGGTACAAACAAGACCTGAATACCTGGAGGCCGGGTCTCACTCTGTGCTCTCTGAGGAAAGCCAGTGAGGAGGAAGCTGAGCCTAAAGCAGCTTCGTCACTGGCCCCAGTCTCACAGGTCCAGCAGCAGCTGACATTAGGTGTCTTTGACCTTCAGTCTCTGCTGGCCACTCCCCACACTTTCCTCCTGCTGTACTGGAAATTCCCACCAGACCCCTTCTGCTGTGCACCTTCTTTGTGATCTGTACCCTGGTGGTGTCTCCACTTAGGTTGTTACAAAGAGGTGAAGTATGGTTTCTTGAAAACCAGTCAGCACAACCAAAGATAGGATGAAGAGAGTTAAGTAGCAGTGAATTAATAGTAACAATGGATTTGCAGGCGGATGTGAGAAGGTGGTAGACAGTGTGCATGCGTGTGTGCTCAGTCACGCCTGACTCTTTGAGACCCCATGGACTGTAGCCTGCCAGGCTCTCCATGGGATTCTCCAGGCAAAAATACTGGAGTGGGTTGCCATTTTCTTCTCCAGGGGATCTTATTGACCCAGGGATCAAAGCCCAGTTTCTTGTGTCTCCTGCACTGGCAGGCAGATTCTTCACCACCAGCACCACCTGGGAAGTGAGAAGATATGAAATCGGTTCTCTGCATCACACCCTCCATTTTGATCTCGCCCGCTACAGAACTTTCTGTTCAAGCCATCTCCCTGTCCCTGGTCTTGGTTCCTGTCCTCATTCCTTTACTGGGGTTCCTGTCACTGCTCCCAACCCTCCCTTCCATCCCTGGCCTTCTGCCAGCTGATGTGAGCAACAGGTGGGCCCCAGGCCCTGACCCAGGACAGACTTTCCTTCCCATTCTGATGCTTAAAATTTTAGCAGCACTTGACTCATGGTTATTAAGACCATGTTGACCCAGAATGAAGGCACACTAAAGGAGATGTGTTCTAGCTGAGTGCCACGTTTATGTGGGGCTCCTGGGCTTTTTTTGAATCTTCCCTGGTGGCTCAGAGGATAAAGCGTCTGCCTGCAATGCCGGAGACCCAGGTTCGATCCCTGGGTTGGGAAGACCCCCTGGAGAAGGAAATGGCAACCCACTCCAGTACTCTTGCCTGGAAAATCTCATGGATAGAGGACTCTGGTAGGCTACAGTCCATGGGGTCGCAAGGAGTCGGACACGACTGAGCGACTTCACTTTCACTTTCTTTGGGCTCTTTTGGAATCAAAATTGGTTTGTAGTCAGAAAGTCACTGCACCCTAGTGTGTCTGTTTGGTTCTAAGAGGCCTCCTTTAAGTGACTGGGCCTTTCTTCAGCTCCTTGGGGCCCCGCCTGGATGCCAGATTGATTTGAGTGCTCCCTGTACTCAGGCCTTTGTCAGCAGGGCGGGGCTTTCTGTGCTGGCCTGCTCCATCCTAGGAGCCTGTCTTCAGCATGGCTGCCCCTCCCTCCTATTATCCTCCAGGTGCTCATCCTTTTCTTACCATACTTGTTACATAGGTCTGTGTGTGCTACTCCACTAGCTGAAGCTGCTTGGAGGCTGTCATGGTCTTAAAGGGCATCTAGCCCCAGCCCTGAGGTCTTCTGTGGATGCTGTCCACAGTGTCAACAGGGCCTCACATGCAGGCAAGATGTGGAGGGTGGGGCTTGTAGCAGCCGTCCGCATCCCAGCCGGGGTCCCCGTTCCTCGGCTGTCTCCTAGTCTGGGTCAGCTGTCAGGAAGCCCTTGATGCCCCCCACCTCATGTGTTCACCCCCTGTGTAGCCCCTCTTCTTGAACATGGACTCACGTCTAACGAATACAATGTGGCCACAATGGAGTCACTCATCACCTCTGAGATGAGCTGCAGACAGTCTCTGGCTTCCATCTAGAGCCTCTCCTGTGCGCACCCCAAGGGAAGCCAGCTACCACATTGAGATCTGCTCTACAGGGCGGTTATATGGCAAGGACAGAGGGAGCCTTCAGCTAACACCCAGTGAGGAACTGAGGCCCTTCGCCCACAGAGCTGAGAGCTGAGCCCTGCCCACAGCCACCGAGCAACCCTGGAAGCTCACACAGGCTCCCCAGTAGAGCCTGCAGTGAGACCGCAGCCCTGGTCCACACCTCGATTATAGCCTGTGAGACCCAGGGTCAGAGGCACACGGCAGAGCCATGCCCAGATTCCACACCCACGCAGACTATGGGATAGATTCTTATGCTTTGAAGCCTCTACATTTTGAGGTCATTTCATCCATGGAAATAGATAACTAATACAGGTTGCATAACTCCTGTCTTAAACCTGCTCAGGTAAAAATCTCTTACCTCGTGGAACAGGAATCCCAGGAGGACAGACTTCAGGGCTGAATCTGAGGCCCAGAGTTGCCATCGGCAATCTCCCTAGTCAACTCTGAAGTGGGCTTCCTCCTCAGGCTGGCCAGGGCACCATGGCCATTCCCTGCATCCCATCTAGACACCAGAATTCTCAGAAGAGGAGAAGAGACCATTTTCCTAGTAGTTTCATAGAAAAAGGAAGCCTTTCCGGAAATGGCCAGCTGCAGAGTTTCTCTCGTGTCTTGTAGACCAGGGTTGGGCCCAGTGCTGACCTAGTCCCTGGTGATAATGGAATCCCAGAAGAGGAGTCAGATGCATCCTGACAGCCGGGATGGGAGTCAGCTTTCCCTGGGTGTGTGGAGCTGCTGGTCAGCACAGGAGTTCTGCTCCCTGGGAAATGTGGAGAATGCATCCTGCTTCCATAACCAACAGTGTTCACCCCATGCGGGATGCAGCCTGTGATTTCCTTCTTGATCTGGAGAGCAGCAGGTGCAGAGTGAGGACTGGGTGCCAGGGATGAAAATGGGTACAAGACTCAAAGTAGTGTGGGCACACACCTTAAAGGCAGAAGTCACCAGGGCACTGTCCTCTTCCAGGGACAGATTCAGTGCGGGACTGGCCACTTCAGGGCTGCCCCCCCCCAACTCCATTTCTCATTCCTGCTTTTACAAACCAAAGGAATGACTAGAAATGCTCCTGGCATTAGCACGTGCCTACTTAGAACTCAGAGACTAAGGGATTCAGTTTCCTGATAATCTTAGAAACTAAGAGGAGAATAGAACAGGGTGAGTGAAGTTGTGTGTTCAACCTGTCAGTCTTTGGAATCCAATATCTCATTTAAAGTCACTTTCTGCTGCAAGAAATATCACTAACTCTTCCATGGTGAATTTAACTTAAGGTAAACAGTCAGGGCAAATGTGAACCTGCGTGGACTTGGCCTCTGCATCACTTGGTGCAGGATTGAGGGTCCCCTGGCCTGGTCCGAGCTGTCACTCTCTCCCTGGCAACCTGGTCAGGCCAGCCTGTGGGGTCTAAGGGGTTGAATGCTGGTGCATAAGTGGAGGAGAATGATTAAGCCAAGTGCCCTCTCAACCTCGTGGCAGAAAGGTCATCACAACTAGGGTTTTGGTGATGTGTTTGAACTTCCCTTGCAGAATTGTAGCAACAGGAAATAGTAGTTCCTTGGTCTGTACACTTTAATCTTTTTGTTTCTTATTAATAAGCTTTCATATTAACCTGTGGATATCTAATCACGTGCATTTTTGCTACATATGCATGTCTAAACCAGTGCAGCTGTGCACATGGATTTCCGCCCATAACTAACCAGCTCACTCTCTGACTTCAGTTTTAGTTGGACCTTCATTGTGGATCATGATGGTGGAGTCTGTCTACTAGCTGCACTGAACTCTTTATTTAAGAAATCTGCAGTATTTGTTATGATTAAGTTATTAACAAGTTAGTAGCTATTTGTTTCAATGGCAAGACCCTGGGGATTTTAAAAATCAATGCATAGAGAGCTCAATTTGTTTTACATTTGATTTACAGATCCTCAGTTTGTTTTATATTTTTTAAATTTTACCGTCCAATGATTGTCATTTTCTGATACATTTTCCTACACCAGGCTTGAGGAAATCAGCCTTTTCTTGGGTATCCATTTCTAAGATAATTGGCAAAGGATTTTAAAGACAGGGAGGGAAAAGGGAGCCGTTGTCTCCTGTTCTAAACGATTTATAGGTTAAAGCACCACCATGACAACCATTGTGATGTTTCAAGCTGATTATTTTTAATTTGTGAACAAATATTCCATTTTAAAGAACTTTAGGAAATTCTAAATTAATGGAATAAAATGAGAGAAATAAAGTATCTATTTTCAAATAGAAGATTTGAGTTTGCTCAATGTAAAATTAATAGTAACAAGAACAAGAACTTGCATTTTAGGCTGTGTGACTCAGCAGGTCTGAAAATCTAGAAGTATTTTGGGTCTAGCTGTGTGGTTTTCTGGCAGAATGGCTGTCAACAGATCCCCATGCTTCCAGATGAGAGCTTCTCTAGCTCAGAGAAGAACCATGAGCTGGCCTGAGCTTAAAGTACACAGGACAGGACAGGACCTTCACTGATGGTCTCCCTATATGGTGACCAGTCATCTTCAAAGTCACCTAACATCTTGCTTTGCAATTGGAAACAACATTAAACACTTGGCCCGTTTCCAGACAGAACAGTTAATTCTACAGTTCATGACACAATGGACTTCCCAGGTACTGAGCAGTAAAGAATTTGCCTGCAATACAAGAGGCAAAGGAGATTGTAGGTTCAGTCCCTGAGTCAGGAAGAAACCCTAGAGGAGGTAATGACAAACCCACTCCAGGATTCTTGCCAGGAAAATCCCATGGACAGAGGAGCCTGGTGGGCTACCGTCCACAACGGTCACAAAGAGTCAGACACAACTGAGCGACTCAGCACACGCATTCACACACACACACAGCTGACACAAATACAATTCTGGGAATCTTGTTTGTCATGGAAGCACCCTTGAAACCCTACGGGGGTGGATTCAGAGCAAGCCCAGGAAAGCACTCTTGCCCTTCTGTGTTTACTGGCGGCTTTCCTTCCTGTGGCAAGAGGACCAGTCACAGCACTGCCCCTGCTGCCACGGGAAAGGGCCCAGCATCCAGGGAGACAGGAACCGGGTGGTAAGCAAGTGACCTTCTCATCAGAGGAAGGAAGTCAGTGACTGTGGGAGCAAAGTCTGTCCCTGCTCAGAATATATTTTTAAAATGGGTGGAAATTGTAGCCTGTTATTATGGAAACTTGAAAAGCAATAAATCTATCCAGTGTGAACTAGACTGAGTACTACTTAGAAACAAAGCAATAAGAATCATGATAGAGTTATACAGTGTTTAAAAAAAAATAAAACCCTGTGAAATTATTTCCTTTTGCTAACTACCTTTTAGTCCTTTATTTCCAAGCTATGTCCCTGACTTAGAGGATTGAAGAACTTAGTGACAACTCAGGGAAGCCCAAGTGTGCACTAGACCCAGCTCATGCCATCTAGCTGGTGAGAGCAGATTGTTGAGATTTTAAAAGTTTTGCAAGCCAATTGTTAAATAAGTGAAAGTGAAAGTCCCTCAGTCATGTCTGACTCTTTGCGACCCCATGGACTACATAGTGCATGGAATTCTCCAGGCTAGAATACTGGAGTGGATAGCCTTTCCCTTCTCCAGGGGATCTTCCCAACCCAGGGGTCAAACCGGTGTCTCTTCCATTGCAAGTGGATTCTTTACCAGCTGAGCTACTTAAGGAAGCCTGTTGTTAAATAAAACAATTATTAAAAGGTATAATAGGTAAGCTTGCAAATAAATAATATTAAAAACAAAGGTACATATTAAAAACTCAGCACTTTCTAATTATTTTACTAATGTTTACTATTTCTGTGTTCTTGAGGTTATGTACATTGAATCAATATGATTTAATATGATAATAGTGAAAATGCTATATGACAGCACACGTCTTCCCAACACCACATTCAGTGACTGTAAGACCTGGAAATCAACCAAGGAAGGAGCATTTATACCATGGACATTGGCAGAGGTTATATTTCAGGGCTGGATTTATTGTCTGTTAATTGTTCAGGCATACAATGTAACCCTGGGTAATGTTAATAATGCAGATTAATTATAAAAACATATCAAGCCAATGCATTGTGAAAAGTACCCCCCCAAAAAAAAAAACCTGAAGAATGATTCTTCCATTTTTCAAAAACCATTATTCAGCTCAGCAAAGTCATTCATGTGATGGACAAAGAAGTCAAGTTCTTCATGGTTTCATGTTCATCTTACTCCTTAACATAAAATGATTAATCCACACTGGTGTCAAAAGTACATGTGTTTGTCAAAGGTAAGCTGGCTATAGGTAAAATAATTTGGCCAAAAATAATAAAAGAGTTCTGTGTGTACTAATTGGTCATATAAAATTTACAACAAAGACTGTTGTAGATTTTATTATTACTTATAAATTTTGTGCTACCCATTCTTTATATCAGTGAAATATCGGTCTGTCTGTCCCTTTTCCTTTTTCCAGAAGAGAGCTGGTGACTAACCATTTATCAGCCTCCCACCACAAAGCAATAACAAATATAAATAGGAAATGCTGAAAAGAAGTAAAATAATTTAGCTAAGAAAATCGATGGCAACATTATCTTTGATTTTCTAAGTCACTGCTGTGAGTTGACACAAACAATCAAACAGGTGTTTGTGTCTCTCAGAGGTTTAATTTGCAGCCTAAGTTCAGGTTGGCTGTAAAAAACAACTTGTTAACGTCAAGAGTTATGAGAACTTCTTTCTAGGTTCACATAAATTTAAGTTCTTCCTGGAAGTAAGAAACAGCTTGATTTTTTAAGAATGGTTCAAGATTCTTATTTAATATCATTATTGTATTTGATTAGTTAAAATGTGAGTAGGAATTATAAGCCCATCATTTCCTTACTGACAGTAGTCTTCTGAATTGTCTTACAGATTTTTGCTGAGATGCTGTGCGTTTAGGCACAGCCATTCTGTTTTAGTCCCTAACCCTTGAGGCCTTCAGGGCCTTAAAGATTCTCCATGCTGTGGCCCTTCATCAGACAGTCAGTCTCTCACTAGGGAAACTAGCAAGACCCGGAAGAAGTTTCATCCTTGAAAACAGTGGTCAGCAGGCACATGCCATTGATGGTCTTTCTCCAGCCCAGTAAACCAATCAGTATTTTCTGAATTCATGCTTGAGCCCTGCTTAGCATCAGCATTATCAAGGTTTGATTGATTGATCTGCAGTTGAGGGCATTGGTTTGCAATATTATCTCTTTTTTCCCTGGAGTTCTGAAAGCAACTGAGACTTCTTTCCAGGAGGTAAAAATGGATTTTGCCTACCAGCTGGTCACTGTCTCTGCCTGCAAGGACTTTCAGGTTTCTGATCAAATCCAAATCATTTTATTAGACAACCTCAAAGACAGGAGTGAGTGTAGTGCTGCTGATATAACTCTTCCAGGGGGCAGAATCGGGTGTGTTGGATCAATAGGCCCTTTGAACAGCTGACACAGAGAGAGACTGGAAGGAAGTGGATGATACTCATGAACTTGCATACAAAACAGAAATAGACCCGCAGACATAGAAAACAGATTTGGGGTTCCCAAAGGAGAAGGGGGTAGGTATAAGGAGTTTAAGATTAACATGTACACAGTACTATAAATAAAATCCATAACCAACAGGGACCTGCTATATAGCACGGGGAGCTAACTATACTCAGTATTTTGTAATAACCTATAAGGGAAAAGAATCTGAAAAATAGATAGGTATGTATTATAACTGAGGGCTTCCCTGTGGCTCAGATGGTAAAGAATCTGCTCGCAATACAGGAGACCCAGGTTCGATCCTGGGTTGGAAGGATCCCCTGGAGAAGGGAATGGCTATCCACTCGAGTATTCTTGCCTGGAGAATCCCATGTACAGAGGAGCCTGGTGGGCTGCAGCCCATGGGGTCACAAAGAGTCAGACACAATGTAACAATTAACACAAACAGCATGTATAACTGAACCACTATGTTGTATGCCTGAAACTAATACAACATTGTAATTCAACTTTACTTCAATAAAGAAAATATGTTTTGAAAGCAAGAAAGAAAGTAGAGGAAACAATAATGACGTGGTTTGCTGACACCTCACTCTCTATGCAGTGCTCACTCTCCAGGGCCTTGGTGATGCTGAGAAGGCGACCTTTGTTTTGGCAGTTTGTGTTCATGTTTCACCCTTTATTTTCCCCCACAGTTTATTGCTGTGCATCATTCCCTACCCATGCCAAGCACTTCTGATGGACGGCCCCTCCCTGGAGCTCCGTGCCTCTGACTTTTCCCTCTGCCTCTGCTGTCCTGACTCTGATTCTCCTGTCGACCTTCCATCTGTCCGCATAAAAGGGCTCATTTGTACACTTGCAACTCACTTTCCTTAGAATTGACATATAAGTGCATAAACAACAGAAATTTGTTTGAGGTTTATATTTCCTTGTAGGAGTAAAGAGTTTTATATGTAAATTCTAGGTTGATAATTTTCTGTCTGAAATTCCTCTTTCACTGATACATGGATATGTTTTTATGAAGAATATTGATTTATTTGAATTCATTATTAATTCCTACTTTTCTTGTTTGATATTTGGATGCAAAATTTCTTCTCCACTTTCCTTTCAGCAAGATGGTGTCCATAAATTGACCAGTGAGGGCAGTGTGGATAGAAATGAAATAGTCTATCTTCCTGGTAAAAAGAAGTGCCGCTCATGAACTATAAATATAACCTGTAGGGATTCACAACTCATGACCTATAGAAGATATTGTGTCTCATTTCATCTGTTCATGAGGCGTGCAGTCATTCAACCATTGATTCACCTGACTTGGGTACTCACTTGATGCTAGGAGGCTTTGGGAACTGTTAGACTGAGTAGCAAATGACCTCTACCCATAAGCCATTTCTGACTATGGCTCCCCACGGGAAAAGAGGTAGCAATGGTGCCACTTGATAAATGCTGGGGGAGGTTTGCACAAGTGGGATTAGGCCCGGGGTGTAGCTGCCAGGTCCACGTAGGGGTGTTGCCTGCTCTTCCTAGAGACTGAGGTCCTTCTCACATCTTGAGAAAATCCATGAGTCACCTCAGCAGTCCTAAGACAGAGCAGGTGAAAATACTCATGTGAAGACTTAGGATTTAGGAAAAAAGGCTTGCAGTGGTAAATTTTTATTATTGTGCAAAGATACATTTGAATTGGAGAGGCTTGTCACATTTCCCTCCAAAAGATTTTTTAAACATTATTCTCAAAGTAAGAAAAAAAAATCAGAAAGTGTTTTTTACTTAAATA
This sequence comes from Giraffa tippelskirchi, assembly GCF_054371585.1. Taxonomy (NCBI): domain Eukaryota; kingdom Metazoa; phylum Chordata; class Mammalia; order Artiodactyla; family Giraffidae; genus Giraffa; species Giraffa tippelskirchi. Next base: position 52,720,067 of record NC_137284.1, read on the forward strand.
ACTGTTGTCTGCTTGATCACAATGAGAATGGTGGCGATAATGTAAGAATTATTGCAGCTGACATTGGTAGAACCAATAAAGAAATATAAGCTACAGCTTCTAGAAATATATAGCTAGAGCTATGTATAACCAATCTAGTGCCACATGTTGGTGGGAAAAACACAAAGTTACAGATGTTACTCACAAGGAAACACAACAAGTTAGAAAGTGCTTTTATTTGCATTGAAATAAAGAACTTTTGTCTGATAAGTAGCAGTCATTTGACCTCAAATCATTAATTGGAAAAGTCTAAACAAGAAAAGGTTTATGACCCAGACACTGAAGATTGTAGAAGATTGTATGTAATTACAGCCATAAGCATTTGTGTAAGAAGTAGCTATTATTGCTGAAGAAAGATAGCAGTAGGAAATCTTAAAGCCAAAAGTTAGGAGAAGAACAGGGTAAAGTTATATTAATAATATTGTTCACAGAATTACTGGTTAGGGGGACAGAAAGTATATACAAAAATGTATCAAAGTCTATGAAAAACAGAGGACACAGATGTTGGGGGTGGAGAGGAACAAACTGAATGAAAAAGACCAAATTACATGACAAATCAAATTCGACCAGAGCACCGCAGATGTCCTGGGTCACGAATCTGGCCAAAGACACGGATGACTGACAATACCTCCGGGATCTCGATTGCCAAGGTGCCTCTCACACAGCTGGGTAAAATTCAGGGCAATTCGATGAACAATTTTAGAGATCCATGTGTGTCATGACACTGTGCTTACCAAGTATCAGAAACTTCTAGGAACCAGACAAATTCATTTGGTTAAATATTTTTTTCTCAGGGCAGTTGCATTTCAGAGAGGTTTTCATTTCTGACTCAACCCAGAATTCATCCCGCTTTGTGGATCATCTCTTCTCCTTATAAGCCAACAGGAGATTTGTCTGTTTCTTTTCTCCATGCTGTTACACATACTATCAAGAGTTAAACTCACAGAAAAACAGATTGGTGGGGATTCACAGTTTCTAACCAGAGAGACATAAATCAAGCAGCCCTTCTGACAAGCCTTGATTAGCTGTGCCCAGGGATGCCCTGAGGCATATTAGCCCTATAACAAGTGCTACGGCAAACAAAAATTAACTTTATGTTATTTTTCAATTGCAGTGGGAGTAATTCTTCCATTTTCACTGCAGAGACAGTGTCAGCAGTGTGCGGTGGAACAGCCATGACTTCTAAACTGCTGCACAGTTTAGATGAAATGTTTTCCATCTTACTTCACTGGTATTTGTGACCTTCGCCTATGAAAATTCAGAGACTATTTTCTGGTGAATAAATTGCTCCTAGTACTGTAGATGAAACAATTCGGAGAATCTTACTACTGTTTCCTCACTGGTATTTTATTTTCTCACCCATTTTAATCAATCACACATTACATCTGTGTTTCCAAGGCTTATCAACTGCTAATTTTCACAGTTCCCATGTTAATTTGGATCCATCATATGATACTGTTTGTTCACAACTTGCACAACTTGTGTTGTCTGATCCAAAATATGTCCATATGCAGACTGACATTTTCCATGGCAAAACAAACTTTTATGTGATGGGGTAGGATTGCATCTTCCAAATATTTTGAGAGGGGGTGAGAGCCCCTCTGCACAAGTATTGAAGGCACCTTGAGCCAGCACAATCAATTGCCTAGAAATTAATCCACTCTCAGAGTACTCACTTATTTCCCCTCTGAATTGTGTGTGTACACGTGTGCATGCGTGCAGGCATATGCGTGTGTTTTAACTATTTCATCATTCACATCCAAGGAATGTAGAGCAGGAGAAAAACTCAAAATAGTTTGCTTCTTATTCATTGCCATGGTAAAGCAACAACAAGCAAACTTCAAATACTTGGGTGAAAATGAAGGTCCAAATCTGAGATGAAATGGGACTTGGAGTTCTCTGCGGGCTGAGTCCCTGGGCTTGCCTTGTCATCAATAGCAACACAGAACTGGTGACCCTTCTATCAAAAATTCTGCCCATAAAATTGTGAGATTAAATTTATCCTCACTTTCTATGTTTATTCCGCCCTTAAATGCTTTATATAATCCTTCTTTTACCTTCTTCTTAAGAAAATAATAAACTTTTTATTACTATGAAGAAGCTGTGTAAAAGTCAGAAAGTTGTATCTGCCTCCAGGAAAGAAAACAAATGCCCTTCAGTAAAGAAAAAAAATTTAAAAAACAGCAACAGAGAGATGAGAACAATTGAGATTATTTAGGCTGGCTACATTGTTTCCAGAGTGATAAGTCTGCGCTCCACTTTTGAGGGAGGAAAGTAACCCAACCTGTAACCTAAGTCAGAATGCAATAGCCAGTGCATATCATACTTCTTTCTTTGGCATTAGAGGAACTGGGATTGAAGAGAAAATAGATCCTTGTATGTTTCATATGAGTCGGCTCAGTTCAGTCACTCAGTTGTGTCCAACTCTTTGCCACCCCATGGACTGCAGCACGCCAGGCTTCCCTGTCCAACACCAACTCCCAAAGCTTGCTCAAACTCATGTCCATCAAGTTGGTGATGCCATCCAACCACCTCATCCTCTGTCATCCCCTTCTCCTCTTGCTTTCAGTCTTTCCCAGCATCAGGGTCTTTTCCAAGGAGTCAGTTCTTTGCATCAGGTAGCCAAAGTATTGGAGTTTCAGCTTCAGCATCAGTCCTTCCAATGAATATTCTGGACTGATAATTAGGAATATAAAGCCTTCCTAATAGCGCAGATCCTAAACCAATGGCACATGGCCATGTCCGACCCACAGATATATCCTCCTTGCCAGTATTAAGTCAGATTGGCCTTGAACTTCCATCCCCTCTGCATTGAGTAAGAACACTCATGCCCTTAGGGCCCAGAGCTTCCCAGCACTGTGCCCCACCCTCTACCCCCAAGGCCCAATGCCTAAAAATCACTTTGCTATGGCTATTCTTGGACTATGTTTTTTCCAACAGGAGAATGAAGGGGAAAATGATGAAGTCTTAACCATCAGGCTGCTGATAATAAGTGGACGAAAGTGGGAAAATGGAGCATAAATCTCTAGGGCTGCAGTTTCAAAGGAAAAGAGATAAAGCCCAATTCTGACTGAAAGTAAGGACTATTCACACCTCTGGCTGGTTCCTCTCATGGAAGTTTCTCTGTAATCCCTGGAGCATTTGATGTATGGCTTCTATCTCAGTCTTTTCTTCCCACCCCTCCCCTCAGTCCTCTCGTAAAGTGTGAAAGTTGCCAACCCTGTGGACACTGATCCCATGGACTATACAGTCCATAGAATTCTCCAGGCCAGAACACTGGAGTGGGTAGCCTTTCTCTTCTCCAGGGGATCTTCCCAACCCAAGGATCGAACACAGGTCTCCTGTATTGCAGGTGGATTCTTTACCAACTGAGCCACCAGGGAAGCCAAAGAATACTGGAGTGGGTAGCCTATCCCTTCTCTAGCAGATCTTCCTGGCCCAGGAATCGAACTGGGGTCTTCTGCCTTGCAGGCAGATTGTTTACCAACTGCGCTACTGGGGAAGCCCCAGTCCTCTCTTAGGCAAGCCTCAAATCTGCACCCACAGAGCCAGGAAGAGGGTGCCCGGGGGGCAGGAGTGGGGGTGTCTGCCTTGTGCATGTCCCTCTCCACCCCATCCCATCACAGCTGTTGTACAGGTAAGACCAGGATGAGACCCCGCTGAGGGCAGCAGGTGCCAAGCCTGAATGTCCACTCCCTGGACAAATGCCCTGCTTTAGAGCCCCTGGGGCTCCAGGACAGAAATACATGAAGACTGAATTCATTAAGCTCCATGAATATTAAATAATAGTGAGTGGTTTTAAATTGAGATTTTTTTCCTCTTTAGTAGTAGGTTGTAAGCCTCTTTTTACTATTGCAAGTTGAAGTATAGGAATCAAATGGATGGGAATTAGCAGTTTTTATTTTGTTTTTTCTTTTAAGAGCATTAGCAATATATAAGGCTTCCCTGGTGGCTCAGATGGTAAAGAATCTGCCTGAAATGTGGGAGACCTGGGTTTGATCCCTGGGTCGAGAAGATCCCCTGGAGGAGGGCACAGCAACCCACTCCAGTATTCTTGCCTGGAGAATGCGCATGGACAGAGGAGCCTGGTAGGCTACAGTCCAGGGGGTCACAAAGAGTCAGACATGACTGAGCAACCAAGCACACATCACACAGTGATATATAATTGGAACACACAATTCCTACCTATGGGTAAAGAAAGTATGTCCTTTGATAAGTGTTGACACTTATGAACACCCATCACTACACCAAGATGGTAAAAATATGCGACCCCCTCAGAAGTTTCCTTGTGTCACTATGTAATCATGTTTAGTGTGTTTGTGCCTTCAGTTCAGTTCAGTCTCTCAGTTGTGTCCAACTCTTTGCGACTCCATGGAATGCAGCACGCCAGGCCTCCCTGTTCATCACCAACTCCCAGAGCTTACTCAAACTCGTGTCCATTAAGTCAGTAATGCCACCCAACCATCTCATCCTCTGTCGTCCCCTTCTTCTCCTGCCCCCAATCCTTCCCAGCATCAGGGTCTTTTCAAATGAGTCAGCTCTTTGTGTCAGGTTTCTAAAGTATTGGAGTTTCAACATCAGTCCTTCCAATGAACACCCAGGACCGACCTCCTTTAGGATGGACTGGTTGGATCTCCTTGCCGTACAAGGGACTCTCAAGAGTCTTCTCCAACACCACAGTTCAAAAGCATCAATTCTTCTGCGCTCAGCTTTCTTTATAGTCCAACTCTCACATCCTTACATGACCACTGGAAAAACCATAGCCTTGACTATACGAACCTTTGTTGGCAAAGTAATGTCTCTGCTTTTTAATAAGCTATCTAGGTTGGTCATAACTTTCCTTCCAAGGAGTAAGTGTCTTTTAATTTCATGGCTGAAATCACCATCTGCAATGATTTTGGAGCCCAAAATAATAAAGTTGGCCACTATTTCCACTGTTTGCCCATCTATCTGCCATGAAATGAGGGGACTGGATGCCATGATCTTAGTTTTCTGAATGTTGAGCTTTAAGCCAACTTTTTCATTCTCCTCTTTCACTTTCATCAAGAGGCTCTTTAGTTCTTCTTCACTTTCTGCCATAAGGGTGGTGTCATCTGCATATCTGAGGTTATTGATATTTCTCCCGGCAATCTTGATTCCAGCTTGTGCTTCCTCCAGCCCAGCGTTTCTCATGATGTACTCTGCATATAAGTTAAATAAGCAGGGTGACAATATACAGCCTTGACGTACTCCTTTTCCTATTTGGAACCAGTCTATTGTTCCATGTCCAGTTCTAACTGTTGCTTCGTGACCTGCATACAGGTTTCTCAAGAGGCAGGTCAGGTGGGCTGGTATTCCCATCTCTTTCAGAATTTTGCACAGTTTATTATGATCCACACAGTCAAAGGCTTTTGCATAGTCAATAAAAATCCTCAGTTATCCCATGTGGACAATATAGCACAAGGGAGCAGCAGCCCCTGGTGCTTCTTCCCTCATATCCATGCCTGTCTGGCTTCAGGGCAGTCTGACTCCCCTGGGGAGGTTGCCCATGCAGGGGGCTAAGTTTCACTGACCCCCACCCCCAGGAGGGGACGGGCTGAACAACCCCCTGCACAGTGTGTGCATAAACTCCTTCCGCTTTACCGCCACGTCTGGGGTTAGTGATGTTGCTATATCCTTATTTTATGATGCAAAACCCAGGCACAGAAAGATGACGTGTCTGAGGCCACAGGCAAGAGTGGGTTAATCTTAAGGCAAGACTTGAAGTCTGGTGGTCAGGTCTGCGAGTCCACAGAGGCCTGCAGGACCTGCTGTTTGCTCTCAGGTGGCGGTCTCCTCTCTTTCTAGAACCACTCCTGCCCCCCACACACATAAGGCCAACAGCTACAAGCTCAGCTGTTTTTTAAAACCTCAGATGAGAACACAGGCCAGGCTGCACAAAGCTCAGAAGATGGGCAGGCAGAGTGTGGGCAGTTCGTGTTAGTGGCTGTCGAGCCCTGGAGATGCTGGAGGTGCCAGAGATTCAGCGTTTCCTTCCCCAGGATGGGGGTCCAGCCCGTCAGTCAACTCAGGCTGCATCACCAACCCCCACAACCCTCGGGGCCTAAATGCACACGAGATGTTTGTTTCTCATCATCCTGCAGGCTGGACATCTGAGGTCAAGGTGACAGCAGGGCTAGCTTCCTGGGAAGCCTCCCGCCTTGGCGGGCAGACACCGCCTGCCTGCCAAGCCCTCACGAGGTGTTTCCTCTGTGTGCCCCCACCCCAGTGTCTCTTCCTCTTCCTATAGGGATATCAGTCACACTGAATTGAGACCCATCCTTGTGGCCCCTCTTTAACTTAACCACTTCTTTAAAGATGGTATTCCAATACAGTCACATTCTGAGGGACAGATGGTTGTCAGGATGTCAACATATGAATTTGGGGATCACCACTCAGCCCACAGCAGCTGGTGGTGTTTTGCCCCGGTTTTCTGATGGGATGACAGGGGCTGCGGAGCCCGTGCCAGGCCTGCAGCAGCGGTGCAGGGAAGCGCCCAGGCTCCAGCCCCAGGCTGGGTCCTGCCACGGGCCCGTCTAGCCACTGTTATTAGTGATTGTCCCCAGAGCCGGCCATGGCCCGTGCTGCCCGCAGGCTGTCTATGCACGTGTGTCCTGTCTCTGCCCTGACTTTGAATTCCATCCCCTGCAGTTGTCAGGTGTCTGCAGCCCTGCTCAGACTCTTGCACTTGACTCTGAGCATCTGTACAAAGGCACAGCCCGGCTCAGAGTCCTGGTGAGACCTTCCACCACGTAAGGGCCAGGCTGCAGTTTTCCCTGCAGTCCCAACATCTCATGTCCTCATCCTTTTCCTCCTGCTCCTCGATCCTCTCAGCCTTCTCCTGGCTCTTTTAAGCATTTGTGAATGTGTGTGCCCACAGACACTACACATGCGCACACACACATACAACCCGTCTTGTCGCTTAGTCACCTTGAAAAACATCAGAGCTTTGCAGATAATTCATGATAAACTCAGTATGTCAATTTAGGCTTCCATGTATGTGTCGGCCTGCTGTGAAGACATTCTGTGTGTGTTCCCTTCCAAAAGTTGCTCCCAAAATCAGCGTTGTTCACGTGGTTCTATATGATGGATTGGATCACTGTCAAAAGTTCCCATGTTGTCAGTGGCTCCCGGGGAAACAGGGCTCCCTTGTTAACCAGGGAGCTAATGGGCTGGGCAGCAGGCTTTCCTGGCAAGAGGACCAGGCTCTGTTCTCAGGCCTGGCGGCCTCTGTGCTCTGCATGAATGGGTTTGATCTGCCTGTAAGGGGTTCTTCAGTTGTTTGAGTAAGCTGCTCAATCAGTCAGAAGGCTTTTTCTTTTTTAACTGTGCTTTAAAAAAAAAAAAAAAACTACAACATTTAACATGATTGCAATAATTTTTAAGTGTCCGGTTCAGTGACACGAAGTATCTGTGTGTTGTTGTGGAACAGATCTCCAGAGCTTCACCATCATGCGAGTCCAAAACTTCACACCAATTCAACATCAGCTCCCTCTACCCCTCACCCTGCTCCTGGCACCCACCATTCTGCTTTCTATCATCTTTCTACCATTTCTGCTTGCTGTCTATGTGAATTTGACCACTAAGAATGCCATGGGCTTTCCAAGTGGTGCTAGTGGTAAAGAACCCACCTGTCAATGCAGAAGACATAAGAAACAAGGGTTCAATCCCTGGGACGGGAAGATTCCCCTGGAGGAGGGCATGGCAACCCACTCCAGTTTTCTTGCCTGGAGAATCCCATGGACAGAGGAACCTGTCAGGCTATGGTCCATAGGGTAACAAAGAGTTGAACATGACAGAAGCAACTTAGCACGCACATGCAAGAATGCCATAAGAGCTGAATCACACACTATTTGTCTGTGACTTACTTATTTTCATTTAGCAAATTGTCCCCAAGCTTCATCCAATTTGTATCATGAGACAGGATTCCTTACCTTTTGAAGGCTGAATAATATCACATTATATGTATAAAGCGAGTTTTGTTTATCCATTCATCTGTCAGTAGGCATGGGGTTGCTTGGCTACTGTGAGTCCTGCTTCAGTGAACGTTGGGGTGCACATTTCACTTTAAGACCTTGCTGTCAGTTCTTTTGGATGTCATCCCAGAAGAGCATTGTTGGTGACTTATTTAGTATGCTTTTGCCTGTAGACAAAGCAACTCAAATTGGTTTAATTCACAAGGAAATGTATAGGTTCCTGCAAGACTAGAGGTTGAGCAGTCTTTTAACCCACACTCAGTCGCATAACAGCTCTGAACCAATCACTGTGGCCCAGGGAGTACCATGCACCCATTGCCTGAACATGGACCAATGGCTGGCAAGGAGGACGGAGTCCCCAGGTTTGATTGAACCATCAGGGGCCATCTCCCAGGAAATCTGGATGCTGAGGGAATCCAACCTGAAGTTGGATTCTAGCATGGGGTTAGGAGCAGAAAACAGAACTCGTGACCTTGGGCCACTTATCCACTTCTCTGGGTCTGAGTTTTTCCATTTTGATAGCACAGATGGTTTTCAGAATTACACACATGAGTACCTGTAAAGCATTTAGAACAACGGCCAACTCTCTGCAAATTTTAACTATTATGAAATTCACCAACGTTTCAGTGCAAGAGATTGTGCCTTAAAATCTTGATTTTTGCTTTTTCAGAAAACTTACAGGTGGCAACACTAGTGTTCATCGTGAAAGAAACTGTGGGACTCAGCAGGCGCTGCCCATTTTAGAGGAATGTAGACTGTCCTTCCCACACTGACCCCCACACCTGGCCTCACATCCATCTCTCGCAGACATCCCTTGGCCCTTGTAAACATGTCCATTTGGGTCAGCCTGGAAAGATGAAACAACTTAAGCCCTCATTTTTTTTTTTTTTCTTTTCTTTTTTATTTATTTATTTATTTATTTATTTATTTATTTCTATAAATTTATTTATTTTAGTTGGGGGCTAATTACTTTACAATATTGTAATAGTTTTTGCCATACATTGACATGAATCAGCCATGGGTTTACATGTGTTCCCCCTCCCGGACCCCCCACCCACCTCCCTCCCCATCCCATCCTTCTGGATCATCCCATTGCCCCGGCCCTGAGCCCTTGTCACATGCATCGAACATGGAATGGTGCTCTGTTTCACATATGACAATACACATGTCTCAATGCCATTCTCCCAGAACGTCCCACCCTCACCTTCTCCCTCAGAGTCCATAAAAATTGTTCCATGCATCTGTGTCTCTTATTCTGTCTCGCATATAGGGTTATCGTTACCATCTTTCAAATTCCATATATATGCATTAGTATACTGTATTGTTGTTTTTCTTTCTGGCTTACTTCACTCTGTATAATGGGCTCCAGTTTCATCCATCTCAGTAGAACCGATTCAAATGTATTTTTTTTAATGGCTGAGTAATATTCCATTGTGTATATGTACCACAGCTTCCTTATCCATTCGTCTGCTGATGGACATCTAGGTTGCTTCCATGTCCTGGCTATTGTAAACAGTGCTGCGATGAACATTGGGGTACACGCGTCTCTTTCAATTCTGGTTTCCTCGGTGTATATGCCCAGCAGTGGGATTGCTGGGTCATATGGCAGTTCTATTCCCAGTTTTTTAAGGAATCTCCACACTGTTCTCCATAGTGGCTGTACTAGTTTGCATTCCCACCAACAGTGTAAGAGGGTTCCCTTTTCTCCACACCCTCTCCAGCATTTATTGCTTGTAGACTTTTGGATAGCAGCCATTCTGACTGGTGTGAAATGATACCTCATTGTGGTTTTGATTTGCATTTCTCTAATAATGAGTGATGTTGAGCATCTTTTCATGTGTTTGTTAGCCATCTGTATGTCTTCTTTGGAGAAATGTCTGTTTAGTTCTTTGGCCCATTTTTTGATTGGGTCATTTATTTTTCGGGAATTCAGCTGCAGAAGTTGCTTGTATATTTTTGAGATTAATTGTTTGTCTGTTGCTTCATTTGCTATTATTTTCTCCCATTCTGAAGGCTGTCTTTTCACCTTGTTTATAGTTTCCTTTGTTGTGCAAAAGCTTTTAATTTTAATTAGGTCCCATTTGTTTATTTTTGCTTTTATTTCCAATATTCTGGGAGGTGTGTCATGGAGGATCCTGCTGTGATTTATGTCGGAGAGTGTTTTGCCTATGTTTTCCTCTAGGAGTTTTATTGTTTCTGGTCTTACGTTTAGATCTTTAATCCATTTTGAGTTTATTTTTGTGTACGGTGTTAGGAAGTGTTCTAGTTTCATTCTTTTACAAGTGGTTGACCAGTTTTCCCAGCACCACTTGTTAAAGAGATTGTCTTTTCTCCATTGTATATTCTTGCCTCCTTTGTCGAAGATAAGGTGTCCATATGTGCGTGGGTTTATCTCTGGGCTTTCTATTTTGTTCCATTGATCTATATTTCTATCTTTGTGCCAATACCATACTGTCTTGATGACTGTGGCTTTGTAGTAGAGCCTGAAGTCAGGCAGGTTGATTCCTCCAGTTCCATTCTTCTTCCTCAAGATTGCTTTGGCTATTCGAGGTTTCTTATATTTCCATACAAATTGTGAGATGATTTGTTCTAGTTCTGTGAAAAATACCATTGGTAGCTTGATAGGGATTGCATTGAATCTGTAGATTGCTTTGGGTAGAATACTCATTTTCACTATATTAATTCTTCCAATCCATGAACACGGTATATTTCTCCATCTGTTTGTGTCCTCTTTGATTTCTTTCATCAGTGTTTTATAGTTTTCTATATATAAGTCTTTTGTTTCTTTAGGTAGATATATTCCTAAGTATTTTATTCTTTTTGATGCAATGGTGAATGGTATTGTTTCCTTAATTTCTCTTTCTGTTTTCTCATTATTGGAGTATAGGAATGCAAGGGATTTCTGTGTGTTAATTTTATATCCTGCAACTTTACTATATTCATTGATCAACTCTAGTAATTTTCTAGTAGAGTCTTTAGGGTTTTCTATGTAGAGGATCATGTCATCTGCAAACAGTGAGAGTTTTACTTCTTCTTTTCCTATCTGTATTCCTTTTATTTCTTTTTCAGCTCTGATTGCTGTGGCCAAAACTTCCAAAACTATGTTGAATAGTAGTGGTGAAAGTGGGCATCCTTGCCTTGTTCCTGACTTTAGGGGAAATGCTTTCAATTTTTCACCATTGAGGATAATGTTTGCTGTGGGTTTGTCATATATAGCTTTTATTGTGTTGAGATATGTTCCTTCTATTCCTGCTTTCTGGAGGGTTTTGATCATAAATGGATGCTGAATTTTGTCAAAGGCTTTTTCTGCATCTATTGAGATAACCATATGGTTTTTTTCTTTCAATTTGTTAATGTGGTGTATTGCATTGATTGATTTGCGGATGTTAAAAAAACCTTGCATTCCTGGGATAAAGCCCACTTGGTCATGATGTATGATCTTTTTAATATGATGTTGGATTCTGTTTGCTAGAATTTTATTAAGGATTTTTGCATCTATGTTCATCAGTGATATTGGCCTGTAGTTTTCCTTTTTTGTGACATCTTTGTCTGGTTTTGGAATTAGGGTGATGGTGGCCTCATAGAATGAGTTTGGAAGTTTACCATCTTCTGCAATTTTCTGGAAGAGTTTGAGTAGGATAGGTGTTAGCTCTTCTCTAAATTTTTGGTAGAATTCCGCTGTGAAGCCGTCTGGTCCTGGGCTTTTGTTTGCTGGAAGATTTCTGATTACAGTTTCGATTTCCGTGCTTGTGATGGGTCTGTTAAGATCTTCTATTTCTTCCTGGTTCAGTTTTGGAAAGTTATACTTTTCTAAGAATTTGTCCATTTCTTCCAAGTTGTCCATTTTATTGGCATATAGCTGTTGGTAGTAGTCTCTTATGATCCTTTGTATTTCTGTGGAGTCTGTTGTGATCTCTCCATTTTCATTTCTAATTTTGTTGATCTGATTCTTCTCCCTTTGTTTCTTGATGAGTCTGGCTAATGGCTTATCAATTTTGTTTATCTTCTCGAAAAACCAGCTTTTAGTTTTGTTGATTTTTGCTATGGTCTCTTTTGTTTCTTTTGCATTTATTTCTGCCCTAATTTTTAAGATTTCTTTCCTTCTACTGACCCTGGGGTTTTTCATTTCTTCCTTCTCTAGTTGCTTTAGGTGTAGAGTTAGTTGATTTATTTGATTTTTTTCTTGTTTCTTGAGGTACGCCTGTATTGCTATGAACCTTCCCCTTAGTATTGCTTTTACAGTGTCCCATAGGTTTTGGGTTGTTGTGTTTTCATTTTCATTCGTTTCTATGCATAATTTTATTTCTTTTTTGATTTCTTCTGCGATTTGTTGGTTATTCAGAAGCGTGTTGTTTAGCCTCCATATGTTGGAACTTTTAATAGTTTTTTTCCTGTAATTGAGGTCTAATCTTACTGCATTGTGGTCAGAGAAGATGGCTGGGATGATTTCAATTTTTTTGAATTTACCAAGGCTAGATTTATGGCCCAGGATGTGATCTATCCTGGAGAAAGTTCCATGTGCACTTGAGAAAAAGGTAAAATTGATTGTTTTGGGGTGGAAACTCCTGTAAATATCAATTAAATCTAATTTGTCTATTGTATCATTTAAAGTTTGTGTTTCCTTGTTAATTTTCTGTTTAGTTGATCTATCCATATGCGTGAGTGGAGTATTAAAGTCTCCCACTATTATTGTGTTATTGTTAATTTCCCCTTTCATACTTGTTAGTATTTGCCTTATATATTGTGGTGCTCCTATGTTGGGTGCATATATATTTATGATTGTTACGTCTTCTTCTTGAATTGATCCTTTGATCTTTATGTAGTGTCCTTCTTTGTCCCTTTTCACATCCTTTATTTTAAAGTCTATTTTATCTGAAATGAGTATTGCGACTCCTGCTTTCTTTTGGTCTCCGTTTGCATGGAATATGTTTTTCCATCCTTTCACTTTCAGCCTGTGTGTGTCTCTAGTTTTGAGGTGGGTCTCTTGTAGACAGCATATATAGGGGTCTTGTTTTTGTATCCATTCAGCAACCCTTTGTCTTTTGGTTGGGGCATTCAACCCATTTACATTTAAGGTAATTATTGATAAGTATGATCCCGTTGCCATTTACTTTGTTGTTTTGAGTTCGTGTTGAAACATCCTTTCTGTGTTTCCTGTTTAGAGAAGATCCTTTAGCATTTGCTGGAGAGCTGGTTTGGTGGTGCTGAATTCCCTCAGCTCTTGCTTGTCTGTAAAGCTTTTGAATTCTCCTTCATATCTGAATGAGATCCTTGCTGGGTACAGTAATCTGGGTTGTAGATTATTCTCTTTCATTACTTTAAGTATGTCCTGCCATTCCCTTCTAGCCTGAAGGGTTTCTATTGAAAGATCAGCTGTTATCCTTATGGGGATCCCCTTGTGTGTTATTTGTTGTTTTTCCCTTGCTGCTTTTAATATTTGTTCTTTGTGTTTGATCTTTGTTAATTTGATTAATATGTGTCTTGGGGTGTTTCGCCTTGGGTTTATCCTGTTTGGAACTCTCTGGGTTTCTTGGACTTCTGTGACTATTTCTTTCCTCAATTTAGGGAAATTCTCAACTATTATCTCCTCGAGTATTTTTTCATGGCCTTTCCTTTTATCTTCTTCTTCTGGGACTCCTATGATTCGAATGTTGCAAAGCAAAATGGAGTTACAGATAAATAGCCTGGAGACAAAGATTGAGAAGATGCAAGAAATGTTTATCAAGGACTTAGAAGAAATAAAAAGGAATCAATATAGAATGAATAATGAAATAAAGGAGATAAAAGACACTCTGGAGGGAACCAACAGTAGAATAACGGAGGCAGAAGATAGGATAAGTGAGGTAGAAGATAGAATGATGGAAATAAACGAAGCAGAGAGGAAAAAAGAAAAAAGAATCAAAAGAAATGAGGAAAACCTCCGGGACCTCTGGGACAATATGAAACGCCCCAACATAAGCCCTCATTTTTAAAAATTGGAAAAATGTAAAGATCCTGTTGTCACATAAGCCTTAAATTACATGTTTAATTTTCATCTTCATATTGCTCACACAACTGATGCAGGGCTCTGTCTGTCTTTCTCCTTTGTCTTCGCTATTAAATGACTATACATACCATCTTTGAAGAGACTTTGTTTTTAAGTTTTTACATTTATTTTGAAACAATTTTAAAGGTTACTTTCCATTTACAGTTATTACAAAATATTGACTCTATTCCTTTGTTATATACATCCTTGAACCCATTTTATACCCAATAGCTTGTACCTCTCACTCCCCCACCCCAATCTTACCCTTCTTCCCCACTGTGGTAACTACTGATTTGTTCTCTGTATCTGTCAGTCTGCTTCTTTTATGCTATCTTCACTAGTTTGTTGTATTTTTTAGATTCCACACATAAGTGATATCATTCAGTATTCATATATTTCTGTCTGACTTATTTCACTTGGCATAATACCCTCCACATCCACCCATGTTGCTGTAAATGGTAAGTGTTATTCTTTTTCATGATTGAGTAGTATTCCATTGTGTATGCGTGCCACCTCTTCTTTATCCCTTCATCTGCTGATGGACATTTAGGTGCTTCCATGTCTTGGCTGTTGTGAATAGGGCTGCAGTGAGCATTGGGGTGCGTGCATCTTTTCAAATTAGTTCTTGTTTTAAGTGTTTTTTTCCCTCCCTTTGGATATATACACAAGAGTGAAATTGCTGGGTCATAGGGTAGCTCTATTTTTAGTTTTTTGAGAAATCTCCATACTGTGCTCCACAGTGGCTGTACCAATTACATTTCCATCAGCAGTACAGGAGGGTTCCCTTTTCTCCACACACTTGCCAACATTTGTTCTTTTTGATAGTGGCCATTCTAACAGATGTGAAGTGATATCTCATTGTGGTTTTAATTTGCATTTCTCTGATGACTAGCAATGTTGAGTATCTTTTCATGTGCCCATTGGTCTTCTACATTTCCTCTTTGGGAAAATATCAATTCAGTTTTTCTACTAATTGTTTAATTAGGTTGTCTGGTTTTTCTGATGTTGAGTTGTCTGAGCTATTTATACATGTTGGATGAAGTCAAAGTGCAAGTCGCTCAATCGTGTCCGACTCTGCAACCCCATGGACTATACAGTTCATGGAATTCTCCAGGCTAAAACACTGGAGTGAGTAGCCATTCCCTTCTCCAGGGGATCTTTTCAACCCAGGAATTGAACCCAGGTCTCCCACATGGCAGGCAGATTCTTTACCAGCTGAGCCACCAGGGAAGCCCAAGAACACTGGAATGGGTAGCCAGCTTATCACTTCTCTATGGCATCTTCCCAACCCAGATCTTATTGTCAAAAGCCTTTTCATTAAACTTAGAAGCTTTTGCACAGCAAAGGAAACCATGGACACAATGAAAGGACAACCAACAGAATGGGAGAAGGTATTTTCAAATGATATGTCCAATACATGTTGGATATTAATCCCTTATTGCTCATATCATTTGCAAATACCTCCTCCCATTCTGTCAGTTGTCTTTTCATTGTGTCCATGGTTTCCTTTGCTGTGTAAAAGCTTCTAAGTTTAATGAAAAGGCTTTTTACACTGTGCCCTTTTACAGCTCATGAGTGAAGTGTCTCGCCCTGTCAGGGGGCTCTGCAGGGTGGCATGTCCTCTCTGCCCATCTTGAAATAGCTGCCGAGTCACTTGCAGCCTGAGCAGAGAGGGGTGAGTGAGAACAGCATTGGGGTACCTCTGCAGGTGCCCAGAGCTTTCCACTGGTGTCCCGTGCTCCCTGAGAGGTAAGCCTGGGCCTGAGTCCTTCAGGATGGCAGAGCCGGGACATGATAGATGTGCACAGGCCCCCTTTCCCCAGAACGGAGGCCCCGGTGCCAGCCAGGTGCAGAGCTGCCTCACAGGATATGGTGAGCTATGCCTGAGGCTGATGATGAAACCCAGAAGGAAGAAGGCTGCGGTGTTACTCAGGCATCACTGGAGCCCGTGTGGCTGCCTTCTCACTGGCCTAGTCTAGAGGAAGTGCTTGGAACGGTGGCTCATCAGCCATTTCAGAGAAGTCACTGTGCTGACTGATGGCTTCTCTCCAAGTCCTAGCAAGCAGCCAGGGCCTGCACTCCAAGGCTCTGACTTAAGCCGTTGCCCCTCAGTAACACTGTGACTCAGGATGCCAGAGCAGGGGCTCAAGGAGACTTCAGAGAGACAAGTGTGCCTTCACGCCAGCAGCCTTGTGTCTGTCTGCCCTCTCCCTCCCATGGGCACCTGGGCACGCAAGCAGGAAGACAAGCTGAGCTGAGCTACTCCAAACACCAGCACTGGCTCTTCTCGCCCAGTTGCATCCAGCTAGCAGAGCTGCTCACTGGGGAATCTAATTACCCAGACTTAAACTAATGAAGAGGCTGTTGCTAAGTGTGTGTCTTTTCAGAACAATTTCAAAGCAAGGGAAAAGTAATGAGCCTTTTTATAAAATCAGGACTATTACACTCCTTGGAGAAGGCAATGGCACCCTACTCCAGTACTCTTGCCTGGAAAATCCCATAGATGGAGGAGCCTGGTAGGATGCAGTCCATGGGGTCGCAAAGAGTTGGACACGACTGAAGCGACTTAGCAGCAGCAGCAGCAGCGGCATTGCACTCCTTACTGTTTAACCCTGGGCTTCCCAGGTGGTGCTAATGGTAAAGAATCTGCTGCCAATACAGGAGACGTAAGAGATGTGGGTTCGATCCTGAAATGGCAACCCACTCCAGTATTCTTGCCTGGAGAATCCCCATGGGCAGAGGAAACTGGCAGGCTACAGTCCATAGGGTCTCACACAGTCAGACAGTGAAGCAATTTAGCACACATTACTGTTAAACCCTGATGAAATATACATCTCTAAGCATGTCAGCATGCCTGTCTTAGCCTAGTGGACAACAGCAGTTCAGGATGAAACACACATGCGGATCATTTAGTATGTGCCTGCCACGGGCAGAACAGAGTTGCCAGGTCTGGAAGGATAAAAAAAAGGTGGAAGAACTCGTGCCTTACAGGGAGAAGAATTCACTCTACATTTTTCACCAACCCTAGAGAGGACCAGCTCAGAAAATGCACCGAGGAGGATTCATCTGATATCTTAGGGGATTCTGTCCTTGGAAACCAGTGAACAAATGAAGGGAATGGACCACAGGGGATGTTATATTGTGGGACCAGAAATGCTAGAATTCCAGGAACCCCTTCAACTGTCAGCTTCCAGGGCTGGTTCCTGCCCTCCATTTAGGAACTGAGACCCCGAGGGTGGGCTGTCCCCAAGGTCACGTCACTCAGAGCAGTGAGAGGTCTCCAGTAGAGCCCCAAGCAGCCAGCGACACTGAGCCTGGTGTGGGGGCACCTGGGGACCATTTGACTGGATCAGTGACCCTTCCCCAGTCTTCCCACCTCATCACCTCCAGCATCTTTTTTGATCAGCAAGTAAGTTCCATGTCCCCTGCTTCCTGGGCCTCCCTCCTGGGAGCCCCCTGGTCAGGGCCCCCTCACTGCTCCCACATGTCTGGGCCTGGGACTGGAGACATGCCATCCTTGGAGAAGGCCTTCAGAATCTTCAGACTGCACCTGTGATGGAGGCTATTCTTAGACCTGCTGGCTTTGGAGAGACCACACCTGCAAATGATAACATCTGCCTGGAGACTGACAATGAGTCAAAATAACACAAGCTCGTTGTAACAGCTACAAGTGCTGAGCCCCGAGTGTGTGCCAGCCCTGTCCTCAGACTTGACCTCCACTGTCGCATGCCATCTCCTGCTGGCTCCTTGAATGAGGGATGACGGTTTTCAGCCCCATATACAGAGGAGAAAGACAAGGCACTAATTTTCTCAAGGCCATGGTTGAATCAGCCCCCTAATTATTTAAATTGGAACATAGATGTGGGAGAAACTTCCTGCAAGCATGAAGTGAGGACATGAGTGTGACAATGGGGTATGCATCTGATTTTCTTCATGTATTTAAGCAGTTTTGTTGTACGTTCATCCTAAAAGCATCTTAAAATAAAGGCCAGGAATTCTAAGGATGAACGATTACTTTTTTTTTTTTTTATGGTATTAATTTTTTTAATAAAGGAATTAATGTATGTATTCTTTTATTACTCTTTATTTCATTTCTTCTATTCTGTTTATATTCAAAAAATGCCATTTATACTGATCTTGGAACTTGTGAATCTATGTTCTATATCTATTAATTTTTTCTCTTATACTTCCTTTTGTTCTAATAGACAGAATTTCAGGTGAATTGTGGGCTTCAGGCCTGTGGGTTACTGATGCACTGATTCATTCCTGCTTTCCTATTTAGCAAGTTCTTTGATTTTTAAAAAAATGTTTGTAATACTATTTTTAAAAGCTTAAACCCTGTATTTGTAATGTAATTTGCTCTTTTTCTTTTTTTTTTTTTTTAATAAATTTATTTATTTTAGTTGGGGGCTAATTACTTTACAATATTGTAATAGTTTTTGCCATACATTGACATGAATCAGCCATGGGTTTACATGTGTTCCCCTTCCTGGACCCCCCACCCACCTCCCTCCCCATCCCATCCCTCTGGGTCATCCCATTGCCCCGGCCCTGAGCCCTTGTCTCATGCATCGAACATGGAATGGTGTTCTGTTTCACATATGATAATATACATGTTTCAATGCTATTCTCCCAGAACATCCCACCCTCACCTTCTCCCTCAGAGTCCATAAAATTGTTCCATGCATCTGTGTCTCTTATTCTGACTCGCATATAGGGTTATCGTTACCATCTTTCAAATTCCATATATATGCATTAGTATACTGTATTGTTGTTTTTCTTTCTGGCTTACTTCACTCTGTATAATGGGCTCCAGTTTCATCCATCTCAGTAGAACCGATTCAAATGTATTTTTTTTAATGGCTGAGTAATATTCCATTGTGTATATGTACCACAGCTTCCTTATCCATTCGTCTGCTGATGGACATCTAGGTTGCTTCCATGTCCTGGCTATTGTAAACAGTGCTGCGATGAAGAACGATTACTTTCTAATCATTGCCTGTGTTCTCAGACTTCCTGTAATAAGGAAAAAGAGAGTAAACTTTATTTTAAAACTCAGAAGAATCCTAATAGGAAACCTCAGGTAAAGTGCAGTTGGGAGTGGGGTCGCTAACACCACGCCGGGTGGACGAGGTGGGTGTGGACTCCCTCCTTCCAAGAGTAGGGGAAGAGATGTGTTACTGTGCAGGGGGCGGGACCCAAGGTGGACTCAGGCAGATGCAGAAAACTGAGGCTGAAGCTCGGCATCTCCTGGGGGGTTATTTTGGGTCCTGGCAGATTTTGCTGAGATGAGTACTTTATGGCCCATAAAGCCAAATTATTTTGGTGTCACCATAATTGTGAATGGGGCTTCCCTGGTGGCTCAGGTAGTAAAGAGTCTGCCTGCAATGCAGGAGACCCGGGTTCAATCTTTGAGTTGGGAAGATCCTCTGGAGAAAGGAATAGTAACACACTCTAATATTCTTGCCTGGAGAATCCCATGGACAGAGGAGCCTGGCAGGCTACAGTCTATGGGGTCGCAAAAGAGTTGGACACGACTATGCAATTAACAGTAACACTAAATAATTGTGAATTAGACAGGTGGTCTGTGTGTTTCATTTACTGTCTGTGTGACTTGTTGGCTTTGGACAAGGCTGTGAACAATGCATCAAGTTTCCTAAAAGGATGGGCTCTGACGATGACCTTACTCTTGTTATGAGCAGATGCCATTTCCAAGGCAGGCAAGACTGACAAAGAGGCTCAGGGGAAAGCCATGTGTCACTTGGAATTATTTGTGTGTTCCCTGCTCTGTACTGTGAGTGACTTTGAGGTAGTGGTTCTGCTATGTGTGTGTACGTGTGCAGAAGAGCACAATGCACAAGTCATTATTAATCATTTAGCTTTTCCTACACACTGTGGATGGCATATTAGCATTTTGTGAGTTGTAAACCTTTTATGCAGAATGTATTTTGAAACCAGCACCTATCAGAGTGTCTCTTCAATGTTTAAAAATATTAATGCATCCACTGTAGAGAACCTTATGGAGGTTCATTAAAAAACTAAATAAAGTTACCATAGGATCCTACAATCCCACTTCTAGGCATGTATCTGGAGAAAACTCTCATTTGAAAAGATACATGCAGCCCCAATGTTCATTGCAGCACTGTTTACAATAGCCAAGACATGGAAGCAGCCTCAGTGTCCATAGACGGATGAATAAAGAAGATATGATGTACATACACAATGAAATATTACTCAGCCATAAAAAATGAAATAATACCATTTGCAGCAACACAGATGGACCTAGAGATTGTCATACTAAGTGAAGTAAGTCAGACAGAGAAAGACAAATACCATATGGCATCACTTTTTTGTGGAATCTAGAAAATGGTACAAATGAACTTATTTATAAAACAGAAATATTCTTACAGACATAGAAAACAAACTTATGGTTACCAAAGTGGGGGGATAAGTTAGGAATTTGAGATTAACATACACATACTGCTATTTGTAAAATAGATAAACAACAAGGACCTACTGTATAACATAAGCTACAAAAGAATCTGAAACAGAATATATATGTGTGTGTGTGTGTGTATGTATATATATGTGTGTATATCTGAACCACTTTGCTGTAAACCTGAAGCTAACACAACATCGTAAATCCACTATACTCCAATAATAAGTAAATACATCTAAAAATTTAAAAGTTGATAAATAAAAATATGTTTTATACATTAGTCCAGACCCAGATGACTCACATCTGTGCTATTCAAACATCAGGCAGTTCATACAAATAATTAATGAGGCAAATATAACCACCTTGTTTGGCTAGGCTGTTGGGTTGGGGTTTGGGGCCAAGGTGCAAATGCAGGGGCCATAGCCCTGGCGATTCAGACTTTCTTTCCATTACTGCAAGGCCCTCTGCTCCCCAGATGACTCTTGGAGGCAGTGGCTTCTAGTTTTGGGAGAGTGTTTGGACACAGTGACCTGTGGGTCCCGTTGAAAGGTCGTTGCTGAACCACAAAAGATGCCAGGATTCTTGGCCTCTGGAGGAGAAGAATTCAATCCGGGGCCAGAGACGAGGCTTGATCACTCAGAGCTATTGTGTAATAAAGTTTCATTAAAGTATAAAGGGGATAGAGAAAGCTTCTGACATAGAACATCAGAAAGGGGCAAAAAGAATACCCGCCTGCTAGTCTTTGGCAGTATGTTATATAGTTACTGCTGCTGCTAAATTGCTTCAGTCGTGTCTGACTCGGTGCGACTGCATAGATGGCAGCCCACAAGGCTCCCCTGTCCCTGGCATTCTCCAGGCAAGAATACTGGAGTGGGTTGCCATTTCCTTCTCCAAAAGGAGGGAAAGAAAGATCTAAACTTTAGGACAAATTAAATGCTTTCATAAAAGACACTGAGTACTATGATAGTATCTCCAACATCAATTCTCCATCAGATGCAAAATGTTCTTCATTTGGTTATTTTCATGTCAACTTTAAGTCAGTGGCAATGGCCGAACAGTGCTTTACAGAGAACTAAGCAAAAGCAGGCCACATATTTTGTTCTCTAGGATTCTAATGACAAAGGAATAGAACTTGAGAGAATCTAGCAGAGAAACAGATGATATTTTTCTTAGATAGCCTGTCAAGAAGGCAGGTGACTCACCTGTGCTTCATACCAGGCTTGAATCATAGTTGATTCAGTTTGGCCACTTGTCAAGTCCCTGAATTTCAACTTTTCTGAGCTGCTGATTAAATGCATTTCCCATCTTGAATGTCCTGGACAACCTGGGACAGGGCTTCTGTTTTGATGACGTACACTGAAGCATGAGCTTTGTTCTTGATAGCAGAAACTACCATCCTGATCCCAGAGGTGAGGCCCCAGAAATACACGTGTCATTTTATCACAAATATTTTATAATATATTAAAATCTCTGAACAAATGCAACCAAGACTTGTTCCATAGAACGTGGAAGAAAAGTTTTTAAAACATTTAAATGTAGGTATTCTCAGCAAAAGTCATCTCAGATTTTCTTGGTGCAAGAACCTTGCTTTGACTTTCGCTTCATACATGATTTTGTTTGATTCTGAATGGACTTATCCTGTTCGTGGGCCTAGCAAAGTATGTTTCTGTAATAACACAGACCCTCAGGGATAAGTGAAATCATTTGTTGGCTGGGGCTTCTTTTATAATTTGCAAAATACGAATAATTATTTTCATACTACAAAGGACACTAGATAAATCAGGAGTTAGGTAAATATTATCCATTTGGACATTGCAGAATATCTAAACCCAACTACCCTTATGGTTTCAAATATCAAGATTGAACTGTAATATCTGATTGTTGTTAGCCAATAGTCTAGTATCCCAGGCTATTCTTAAAGCCATGACATCAGTATGGAGGAGGAGTTCTTTTTAGCTATTTGCTAAAACAGGCACATGAAAACACAATGAAACTTTAGCTTCAATATGGCTGAATTGAGTCTAAGAATCCTCAGCCAAGGTCAGTGTTGTGGCTGCTACGAGAAAGTAGCCACCCTGTCCAGATGGAGTCCTCCCCAGAAAGTGGCTTCCTTCTTGCCCTGGGGGACTCTGCTCAACCCAATCTGCCAGAAAGCTTTCTGCTCTATCCTAAGGCAAGAGTGATGGTCATGTGTGCAAAAGATTAGCACAGGAAACCAGTCAAGAACTACTAAATAATGTTTGGAAAAAGGACCACCGACTGATCCGAGGAACCAACTTCAAAAAATGTAGAATAACTTTAGGCAATAGAGTAGAACTTTAAAATATATATATGTAGTTATTGCTTCAGAAAATTTTAATAGATTATTACATACATAAAACAAGAGCAGGCTGCATTGAAAAACACATGAGAAAAGAACATCTAAAAGTTCTTGGAAATTAATACACATCCTTAGAGACATACAGGCTTCCCAGGTGGCACTAGTGATAAAAGAATCTGCCTGCCAATGCAGGAGACAAAAGAGATGCAGGTTCAATCCCTGGGCTGGGAAGATCCCCTGAAGGAGAAAATGGCAGCCCACTCCGATGTTCTTGCCTGGAGAGTCCCATGGGCAGAGGAGACTGGTGGTCTACAGTCCATGGGGTCCCAAAGAGTTGGACACA
Source organism: Giraffa tippelskirchi (assembly GCF_054371585.1). Classification (NCBI taxonomy): domain Eukaryota; kingdom Metazoa; phylum Chordata; class Mammalia; order Artiodactyla; family Giraffidae; genus Giraffa; species Giraffa tippelskirchi. The sequence continues at coordinate 52,743,227 of NC_137284.1, forward strand.
ACTGAAGCAACTTAACGTGCATGCATAGAGTCATACGCTTTTAGACACTTTTTTTTTTTTGGTGAAATCTTGGATATTCATGGATAAAGAGGAGAATCTTACTAGCTTCTAGAGATAAGGTTATATAAGTCAGCAAGAATCATGCTAGCATGTGTGTTCTCATTTGTGAGACAAGATGCTAGGAAACAGTGGTGCTAAGAATTTGGTCTTGAGGATTTTGATATGAACTTACTTCACTTTAGCCATATTGATAGTGAAGGATTAAATGAAGACAATCTTCAGCTACCAGAGGCCTTAGAAAGTAAACTAGATCCTAAACTGGATTATTCCAAAATTAGAATTACTCAAAGGTGTCATCTGAATAGTGAAAAGTAAATCCAGGAAAGGGAAGCATGGTATGCAGCTGTCACATTTTTAAGTTCCTATAATGGAAACACCATAATATGAAACTATGTGTATGTGTGTCTATGTATTTTGTGCAAAAATTAGGGCAATTTAGACGTTTATTAGATAAGACTATTTAATTACAAGAAATGTGTTTTGAACTAGTTACAAAGAAGTGGGTTTTTGTCAAATTTCTTTTGCTCACCTAACTGGGAATTTTAGGAAATACATCCTTATTGTAGTCACAGTGGGGTCCCCAAGCTCAAACGCTGTCCTAGGCCTGTGCTCCTGACTGTGGACAAGCCCTCCCCATGTGCTGATCCAGATGACTGTAAGTTATCCAGGTGTCCTCCCGCTCCGTGGGTTCCAGCCCAGTGAGGCCACTTGCCCAGTAGCTGTGGCAGGAGGGCCCTGAGAAAGGCCTTGATCGGTCCAGCTTAAGACACATGCCCATCTTTGCACAATGCTTGATTGGCCAGGTTTGGGTTCATCTCACACCCCAACCCAGCAGCCAGGAGTAGAGGGGGCAGTTAGATCTTCCCAGCTGTTGGGAACAAGGTTAGCTCCAGGAAGGAGGAACTCGTGTGATACAATCAGGGAAGGGGCAGTGTGGACAGACAGAAGAAGCAGCTGGTGCCTATCTAGGTTTTCAGAGAAGAGCAATCTGAGAGCAGCCCTCTCTTACCTTGGGAAAAATGGGGACTTTCTCTGTGTCTCTAGCAGGCACATTAGGATTCTAGGATTAGGGTTATGGTTCAGGCTTTGGAGAAATACAGATTGATTGAAGGCAACAGTACATTACGTGACTCTTAAAAGAATTCAGGTCAATTTTAGATCCATAAGTGATTTCAAGGTCTTTATTATCCTGCCTTCTTGAAAAAAATATGTATTCATGTACTGCTCTATGTTGAACTGGCTGCATTGTTATCTTCATCAATATATTTGAGGATCCTAGGTCTGTGGGGCTTTTGGACAAAAACTGTTAATATGAAATGTGTTTTTTATATAATAAGTTTTTATTGAAGTATAGTTTATTTATAATGTGTTATTTTCCACTGTATAGCAAACTGATTCAGTTATACAGATATATAGATAGATAGATATACACATTCTTTTTTATATTCTTTTCCAAATATAAAATATTAAATGGTGCCCATCCAGGGAAAGAGACTGTCAATTCATAGAGGAATAAATATGTAAACTTCACCTTGAGGAAACTGTAATGAAAGAACCGATAACAGGAAAAGAAGGTAGATGGAATTGGGGCCACCAGTCTGGGCCTCCCGAGGAGCCGTCCGCCCCTCCTCCTGCTGACATCTGCATGCATGTGCACATGCTGACAAAGCCATGTAAACCACATAAGACACAGCACACGGCCCAGCCACTCACTAGTACACACCGTCTCCCATTCAGCCTGTGAGTCTGATTTTGCTCATCCTTTAGTCTCACTGTCCTCCTCCACCTGCCCCGACTCTGCCTGTTTTAAGACCCAGGTCCTGGCCACTTTCCGTCTCCTCCAGGTAGAAGAATGCCCCCACATCTGTCTTCCCGTGGTGGGTTCCACATGTCCCCCTCCCGCCCATAAACTGACTCACCTCTTCTGTGTGTGTTGGCGGATTTGACCTGGGAATGTGTTCTCCTGGGAGAGCATAAGGCTTTCCAGGGGAATCTATATCCAAATGCTCTGTGTCTACATGCATTCTTTCCTAGAACTGAGAGTTCACAGGAGGCAGCAAGCTGGGCAGGGGTCCTCCCAGCTCCCCTTTGCTGAATGCCCTTCTCCCGCATCACAAAAGACACGCCAAGCTGTCATCCACCAGGAACCTCACTTGCATGTGGTTCCCTGAGCAGGGAAGGCACACACAGCCTTCCTGGTGGAGGGCTGAGCAGGTGGATAGTCCTTTTGAACATCAGGTGGTTTCCAAGTTTTCTTTCCAACCAAATGGACAAAGGGTCTGAGCAAACTGTTGATTAGTATGTCACTGAACATAAATTTTGTGACTGATCAAGTGATGTGTAATAAAGTCAAAGTTTTAAAAACTGAGCAGAGAGATGTCACTATAGCAAAACTTAATTCACTTCAGCTTACTCGTGTGAACAAGGTTTTTCAGTTTTTTAAGTCATTATTGACCCGGGGGGGGAGGTTGCAGAAACTAGTACCTGTGGTCAGCAGTTTGTTATGTAAGTGACATTGACACATCTCCAGTCAATAACATTTGGATAACAAAATACCCAATAATACATCTCTGATTTATAACGTGTTAATAGCGATAAGAATGAAAAACGTGAACTGCATTAATAGCAATCCCTGCCTTGCTCTAGTACTAAGTAACCAGTCACTTTTAAGGAATTAATTGAAAACAGCCTAATCTGAGTCATTATAGATGCATTTCTAATGTCATTTTGCCTTTTTGTTCAAGAAATGTCAACATTTCTAAAATACTCGTGTAATTTTTATTGGCTCTTTCCTGTTCATGATCACAATGATCACTTCCTGGTATAGGAAAAAAAAATCACTACTTCCTACTGAGATAGGAAATAAAAATTGCATTTTAATTTATATACATGTTTTATTTAATCAGTAGAAAAGCTCTCAAGCACAAAGTACATTCATTGAGGATGAGGTGAGATTCTTGTGGTGTGGGAGAGGGGAGTAAATTCCAGACAGAAGAGCTGTGCTCTAGAATGCTACCTCTTAAAGGGAGAACTGCTCATCCTTTTTACATGCCGTGTTCTGGACATCAATACACTATCATTTTCAGTCAGTTCAGTTGCTCAGTCCTGTCCGACTCTGCGACCCCATGAACCGCAGAACGCCAGGCCTCCCTGTTCATCACCAACTCCCAGAGTCCACCCAATCCCATGGCCATCAAGTCGATGATGCCATCCAACCATCTCATCCTCTGTTGTCCCCTTCTCCTCCTGCCTTCAATCTTTCCCAGCATCAGGGTCTTTTCCAATGAGTCAGCTCTTCGCATCAGGTGGCCAAAGTATTGGAATTTCAGCTTCAACATCAGTCCTTCCAATGAACACCCAGGACAGATCTCCTTTAGGATGGACTGGTTGGATCTCTTTACAGTCCAAGGGACTCTCAAGAGTCTTCTCCAATACCACAGTTCAAAAGCGTCAATTCTTCAGCGCTCAGCTTTCTTTATAGTCCAACTCTCATCCATACGTGACCACTGGAAAAACCATAGCCTTGACTATATGAACCTTTGTTGGCAAAGTAATGTCTCTGCTTTTTAATATGCTGTCTAGGTTGGTCATAACTTTCCTTCCAAGGAGTAAGCGTCTTTTAATTTCATGGCTGCAGTCACCATCTGCAGTGATTTTGGAGCCCAGAAAAATAAAGTCTGACACTGTTTCCACTGTTTCCCCATCTATCTGCCATGAAGTGTTGGGACCAGATGCCATGATCTTAGTTTTCTGTATGTTGAGCTTTAAGCCAACTTTTTCACTCTCCTCTTTCACGTTCATCAAGAGGCTCTTTAGTTCTTCTTCACTTTCTGCCATAAGGGTGGTGTCATCTGCATATCTGAGGTTACTGATATTTCTTCTGGCAATCTTGATTCCAGCTTGTGCTTCCTCCAGCCCAGCATTTCTCATGATGTACTCTGCATATAAGTTAAACAAGCAGGGAGACAATATACAGCCTTGATGTCCTCCTTTTCCTATTTGGAACCAGTCAGTTGTTCCGTGTCCAGTTCTAACTGTTGTTTCCTGACCTGCATACAGGTTTCTCAAGAGGCAGGTCAGGTGGTCTGGTATGCCCATCTCTTTCAGAATTTTCCACAGTTTATTGTGATCCACACAGTCAAAGGCTTTGACATAATGAATAAAGCAGAAATAGATGTTTTTCTGGAACTCTCTTGCTTTTTCGATGATCCAGCGGATGTTGGCAATTTGATCTCTGGTTCCTCTGCCTTTTCTAAAACCAGCTGGAACATCTGGAAGTTCACAGTTCACGTATTGCTGAAGCCTGGCTTGGAGAATTTTGACCATTACTTTGCTAGCGTGTGAGATGAGTGCAATTGTGCGGTAGTTCGAGCATTCTTTGGCATTGCCTTTCTTTGGGATTTGAATGAAAACTGACCTTTTCCAGTCCTGTGGTCACTGCTGAGTTTTCCAGATTTGCTGGCATATTGAGTGCAGCACTTTCACAGTGTCATCTTTCAGGATTTGAAATAGCTCAACTGGAATTTCATCATCTCCACTAGCTTTGTTCGTAATGATGCTTTCTAAGGCCCACTTGACTTCACATTCCAGGATGTCTGGCTCTAGGTGAGTGATCACACCATCATGATTATCTGGGTCGTGAAGAACTTTTTTGTACAGTTCTTCTGTGTATTCTTGCCACCTCTTCTTAATATCTAATGCTTCTGTTCTATCATGTTCAGATTCATTTTATTATATTTTGTAAAATAATGAAACAGATTTAAACGATAATTACAATGAAGTTATACCTGTTGTAACTAGTTGAACTCATGATGGATATTTTCAAGTGTCGGTTAAAATGTAGGTGGGAATACATGGTTCAAAATTAGTTTGGGGTGTATATGACAAACATTACTGACATATGCCAGGTCAGTTTGACCCCAGTAGTTCTGAAGCACCCACCTGTAACTACTTTATTTTCCCCTTTATTCCCAATGCATAGACCAAAGGGAAATCAAGATGGGTTGAAGCAGGAGATAGGAGCGTGGCTTGTTGGCTTGTTGTCTTGTGAAAGGGAGCCATAGGTGTCATGATGAGATGAGGAAGAGGTTAGTCTTTTGTTGAGATGTTTTCTTTGGGTGGATAAACCTGGTGAAACAGACTCTTGACCAATTTCCTTTCACAATGACCAGGAAATAAGCAATATAAGATACAAGATCTTTGATTTAATAAAGTAATAAAAATGAATCCATTACAAAAATACCTGAAAGATATTTACATTTGGTATTTGAAATTTTCTTGGGTGACTTTATAAAAGAAAAACTCAGTGGGACTCATGCCAAACTGAAATGATTGTGTTCAACTTAAGGAATTAGTAGCCTTAAGTTGAGCTTCCCAGGTGGTGCAGTGGTAACATGCCAGTGCGGGAGACACAGGAGACTCAGGTTTGATCCCCGAGTCAGAAGATCCCCTGGAAGGAAATGGCAACCCACTTCAATATTCTTGCCTGGGAAGTCCCATGGACAGAGCAGCCTGGCAGGCTACAGACCATGGGGTCTCAAAGAGTTTGGATACAACTGAGTATGCATGCATGCAGTCTTAGGTTAGCACTTTCTGCTTTACACCCAAGCTTGAGAATTTTCCAAAGCTTGCATTTAGCTGTAATGGCATTTGAGCTATGGGATTATATAATTCAGGTGGAAGACAATGGAAGCATTAAATTTCCTGACTTGGGCTCTGTGGCTATTTATTTGGAAGATAATTTAATTATGAATTTGTATTTGGCATCTGCTAAAAATAAATTGTGCTTTTCCACATTTGCAAAAATTCTGCAGTAATAACTTTTTAGTTCAAAAAAAGCTCCCCCAGAAGTGGGTCACAGGAGTCTTTAGCCTTTGGAAGAGCTGATTTCTCTTTCTGACTGCAAGACCCACCCTGTGCTTCGAGCATCCTCCCATCTGCGCTCTCTCCCCCTCACTGGTGCTTACCACACCTGCAGATTGCAGGTGGTGTCACCCCTGTTCCTTCTCCCTTGAGCATTTAGGCAGCTTCCCTTTTGACCCTGTGTGGCCATCCTCAGCACACACCGCAGGCCCCCTGAGAGCAGGCACCTCTCACCTGCCACCCAGCGCAGGCTCCAGGTCCTGGAGCAGGCATATGGGTGGGCCCTCACTGACACCTGGCCATCAGGTTCGAGGATAGAGAACCTTGGGCCCTGGGGAAGGTCATCCTCCAGAATTAGAGGACTCGCTTGGGAAGAGGGGCGCGCAGGCACGCATACCCTTCACAGTGAGTTTCAATACTTTAACACAGCCACACTGGGTAGAGACTTCTCACCTCTTCCTGACTAAGCATTTGCCATTGGCTGGATTGAGTCCAGTGATTCACAACTATTTTCACCTCAAAACTTCTGAGGGATATAAAACAAGCCCAGACAAGCATCCTCAATCTTACCTGAAGTCCTCCCATACCACAAAGGCCTTCTGAGTGTCCAGGGCACGTGAGTGCCTGGAAGCCTGCTTGCAGCAGATGGTCCAGTGTTACCCCAAGGTTGGGGGGGGGGCTGCTGCCCCAGTGTTTCCTCAGGTAGCAGGTCTCTTGAGGTCACTTTATACTTGAATGATGCCCGCTGGAGCAATGGAGGGCAGGGCTGGACTGAGCACTTATTCAGTACCTGCCCTGTGCTAAGACCTCCCTATGACCAGCCCACCCCCTCTACCTGTGCAAACACTCCTAGTGTTGATCTCACCACATGGCACTGCCGGTCTTGGTGTACTTGTCTGTCCCCCATAAACTGCGAGTCACCAGAGAGCTGAGACTCTTGGACCTGTGTCCCCAAGTCCAATCGGGGGCCCTTCCCAACCTGGCACGCACTCTGCTGTGCAGACATGCCAGGGGCATCATGCAGTGGACTGGCTTCACATCTAGTCCTCATCTCAGTCCATGCCTGCGTGAGGATCTCTACATCCTCTCCCAGGAGAAACTGGGACAGAGGGTCCAGGGACCTGCCCCCAGGCAACCAGTCAACCTCCCTCCTTGGATTTGAATCCAGGTCTCTGTGGCCAGAAACGTATATGCTCCATCACTGTGCTCTTTTTACATTTCAGAGAAAAGTGTTAGTTTGATTGACCTACTTGTTCAGTGATGGTGACAAAGAGAAAGCAGGAAACCAGAGTCTGCTCGGCCGTCAAGGCTGCCACTGATGGCCAGGCAAGAGAGCAGCTTTGAGTGGAGTTGGCAGGAGGGTCCAGGAGTGACATGTCAGGTAGAGTCGCCAGCTGTGTGGACAAAGAAGCTGGTGCACAGCATCTGAAGTGTGACCACATCTCAGCAGCCCCCTGGCAGAAAAGGCTTTGGGGGTATTAATCTGCAGGCAGTTTCTTCTCTGTATTTGCCCTCTAATTAAGAGCCTTGCAACAAAAGACAGGAAGAAAGCTAAGAGAAAGAGGTTATTGTTCAGAAGCATTCACTGCGTTCAGATACACTGCCTTGTGCATTTGCATCTCTAAACAATTCCTCCCTTATTTCTGATCTTTATTTGTGAACTCTTTTGTTAAATATCTGGCAGTTTTTTATTCTCATTCTTTTGTTTATTTGGGGGATCTCAAAGAAACCAACACCTCAAGGAATTTTCTCCTTGGTGTTCTTTTGGTTTTCTTCATTCTCTGTCTCTTGTCTGCTGTCTGGTTAAAATATTCACTGTCTTGAGTGTGATTATTATGTCACTTGTCTGTCATTGTCCGAGTCTGTGGAGTTTACACTCAGCATGTGTGTGGTCTTGATCCATTTTAGGTGTCAAACAACTGACTTACTGAAGGAAGGATTTTCAAAAAAAACACACTGAAACTGCAGCACAACACATTCATTATTTCCTGGATGACCATAAGCAGCATGTAGATCATATGTCTTGAGGTTTAAAAGCTATTTCTATGTTCAATGAAAAAACACACCTCTGGTCTGCAGTTGGGCCAGAGTTCTAGACACCTGTCCTCCCACCTCAATATTAGGGGGATTCCTCTCCAAGTGTGGAGCTTTCAGTGAACTGTCTAGACCACCTCAAAGCTCAGTATCAGAAAAATGGATCCCTCACTTTCATTATACCTACTGTCCCTCATAATAGCTGGACATATGTGCCTCCAGCATCTCAATTAGAATTTGATGGAATGAATTCAGGCCTCCCTAGTGAGTTACAACTCTGTGCATCGTATTCCTTCTGATCCCCTGCATTGTGCACATTCAGTGCTCAGGGGCCAGTAACCTCAACCAAGGATGCTTTTGTCCTTGTTCTTTTGAATTTTACTTGAGGGTTCTCTTCTAAGAACATCTCTTATTTATACCAGACCTTACTATCTCATGTATAAAAATAAAGGGAGAGCCAGACACTGATGAAAAGTGTCATTAATACATTAAGCCAAATTGCACATGTTCCTGAGGAATATTTGTTAGAAGTTCCTGAACAGGATTAGTTATTTTGAAGTTTGTCTCCATTTTGAAAACTTTAATTTAAAAGAAAAAAAAAAAAACTCATGTTCAAACAATTTCTGTTAAACCAAGGATCAGACTAGAAATAATTGCATTCATCATGTCATTAGTCTGAATTTTTTTAATGTGTTTACCGATAGTCAGGCTTCCCTGGTAGCTCAGATGGTAAAGAATCTGCCTGCATTGAAGGAGACCTGAGTTCAATCCCTGGATTGGGGAGATCCCCTAGAGAAGGAAATGGCTACCCACTCCAGTATTCTTGCCTGGAGAATTCCATGGACAGAGGAGCCTGGAGGGCTACAGTGCGTAGAGTTGCAAAGAGTCAGACACGACTGAGCAACTAACACACACACACACACCTACCTATAGTCATGTACAGGATAAAAATCTCAAAGGTTAATTAAAAATATGCTGATTTTTGAGGGAAAATGTTGCTCCCATCACATACGCAGTTTCAGCTGTGTCAGGCAGGGGGACCTCACTGGCGTGTTGGCTGACCTCCCCTTGTGTGTCTCATCCAGTGGGCCTAACCATGGGGCCCGGCGGTCCCTGCAGTGTGGACGGGGTCCCCCCAGTGCCATCGGAGGCCGAGGAGACTGTGTCTGTCGGCAGCTGCTTCGCCTCGGAGGACACCACAGAGGACTCAGGTGTGATGAGCTCCCCCTCGGACATCGTGTCCCTGGATTCTCAGCATGACAGCACGAAATCCAAAGACAAGTGGGGCACAGACCAGGAGGACTGCAGTGACCAGGACCTGGCTGGGACTCCAGAGCTGGGCCCCCCGAAGAGCCCCCTGTGGGAGAGGAGCCCCTCTGAGAACCAGCATCTGAGGTGAGTCACAGGCCAGCTGGGAAGGGAGGGTCCATTCCAGCCTCAAAGGATGGAGGTCTTTTGTCCTGGTGAGCCCACCAGTGCTCAGTAGGAATCCACTGTGTGCCAGGCGCCCTCACAGAGGTCACCACACCCTGATTGGGAATTTGTTGCACATGGTTCTGTCTTCATGCTATTTCTAACTATTTGGGTATTTATAAATAATACATAGTATCAGCTTGTTCACTTTTACCTTTCATATAAACAATACCATAATCTGTTTCCACTCAATATCATGTGTTTAAGATTTATCCCTGATGACGTGTGTGTCACTAGTTCACTTATCCATTTCTTTATGAATGGACACTTAGTTGTTCTGGTTTTTCATGCCTGGAATCAATGAGCAAGTTATACATATGTCTTGATTTATGCATAGAGTTTTTTTAGAAGAGGAATGATTAGACCTTCAAAGAAAATTCAGCCTTTTGGAATATTGGCAAATTGCTCTCCAAAATGATGACCTGGTGACCACACCCCCCAGCTGTCTGTAGAGCCCTGCCCTTCAACATTCACACCAATGTGTGGATGAGCGGATGTCTGAAGCACTGTACTCCTATCGGCGCCAAGTGGCATCTCATGTGGCTTTAAGATACATGACTTTGATTAGTAAGGATGAGCATCTTGTGATATGTATGTTAGAAATTCAGTTTCCTCTTCTATGAATTGTCTTCTCAAAGCTTTTTTTTTTTTTTACAAAATTTGGAGATGTCACTTTTTTCTTAATCATTAATGTCTCCTTAGTTATATCAGAGAAGGAAATGGCAACCCACTCCAGTACTCTTGCCTGGAAAATCCCACGGACAGAGGAGCCTGGTAGGCTACAGTCCATGGGGTTGCTAAGGGTCGGACACGACTGAGCGACTTCACTTTCACTTTTCACTTTCATGCTTTGGAGAAGGAAATGGCAGCCCACTCCAGTGTTCTTGCCTGGAGAATCTCAGGGACTGGGGAGCCTGGTGGGCTATCGTCTATGGGGTCACACAGAGTCGGACAAGACTGAAGCGACATAGCAGCAGCAGCAGCCTTAGTTATATATACACAAAGAGTCTCTAATACTGTGGCTTGAATTTAACTTTCAGTTCAGTTCAGTCACTCAGTCATGTCCGACTCTTTGGGACCCCATGAACTGCAGCACGCCAGGCCTCCCTGTCCATCACCAACTCCCAGAGTTTACCCAAACCCATGTCCAATGTTCTTGCCTGGAGAATCCCAGGGATGGGGGAGCCTGGTGGGTTGCATCTATGGGGTCACACAGAGTTGGACACGACTGAAGCAACTTAGCAGCAGCAGCAGCAGCACATCCATTGAGTCGGTGATGCCATCCAACTATTTCCTCCTCTGTCATCCCCTTCTCCTCCTGCCTTCAATCTTTCCCAGTATCAGGGTCTTTTCAAATGAATTTAACTTTGTTTTATTTCATTGTATAAAAATGCTTTTTGATTTGAATGTTGTTGAATTTGTCCTCCTTCTCTGGAATGTATATGATATTTGAATATTTGAGAGATCCTTCTCATACGGCAGCGGACTAAAGATTGTCAGAATTTCTTGTAAAAGCTCCAGTGTTGCTTTCTTTGGGCTTCTTGTTCACCTGGAGTTTATTTTCCGGTTGTAACATGAAGAAGGAATCTATTTTTCCCACTAATTCCTAGTTCTATGTCCGTTCTCTATCAAGTTTCCATATACACATCAGTCTGTTCCTTGTGCTCTTTCCATAGACTAGTTAATATGTCTATGCATCAGCACCGTGTTATAATTCCTTTCTTCATTCTTAATTAGAAAGGCAGGTTAATTCTCAGCATCTCATCCTTCTTTTTTTGTTATTTAAGTATACCATGTTAGCTTCAGGTGTACAGTGATTCATTTATATATATATACACATCTATTTTATATATGTATATACACACATGTATATTATATGTATATACATATTATATGTATGTATATATATATATATATATAATATATATGCATGTGAAAGTGAAAGCGTTAGTCACTTAGTGATGTCTGATTCTTTGTGACCCTATGGACTGTAGCCCACCAGGCTCCTCTGTCCATGGAATTCTCTATGCAAGAATACTGGAGTGGGTTGCCAATCCCTTTTCCAGGGGATCTTCCCAACCCAGGGATGGAACCCAGGTCTCCTGCATTCCAGGCAGATTCTTTACTGTCTGAGCCACCAGGGAAGCCCATATATGTGCGCGCACACACACACACACACACACACACACATATATATATTCTTTTTCAGATTCTTTTCCCTTACAGGTTATTACAAAATATTGAGTAGAATTCACTGTACTATATGGTAGGTCCTTGTGGTTTATCTATTTTATACATTGTAGTGTATATATGTTAATCCCAACATCCTAATTTATCCCCCTATCCCCTTTCCCCTTTAGTAATCATAAGTTTGTTTTCTATGTCTGTAAGTCTCTTGCTGTTTTGGAAATAAGTTCATTTGTATCTTTTTTCTTCTTTTAGATTCCACATATAAGCGATAGCATATGATACCTGTCTTTCTCTGTCTGGCTTACTGCACTTAGTATGATAATCTCTTTTTTTACCTTTTAGGTAATTTTAAGAACGAATCACACAAGCTTTTAGAAACATTAATACAAGTAAAATAGGAGTTTATTTTTTTAAAAAGTGTAAGTTGATCACCAAAATGAGTGAGTGCCCTTATATTTTTCATGTTTTGTTTCAGCTTTGTCCAAATGAACACTCAAGTCTCTGTGTGGTTAATATAACTGTAGTGTCAATACCCTTTTATTTTGATTTACTTTTAGCTATCAGTTTATCACAAGCATTTCTCTAGGTGGTTGTATACACACTCTAATAGTAAAGCTCTCTAATCTTAAGGACAATTCCAAAACCATATTTTATTAGACAGGAAATGAGAAGGTGGCAATTTGTCCCTTTTGCCTCTGGCCCATATTGGATATCTTGAGCTGAGATTGGCCTGTTTGCAGAGGAAAATTATTTCATTTCCTTTTTCATCCACTTAAATATAAAGGAGAATAGCTTTCTAGTAATCTTCAGAAATGTCTGGTTGTTTTGCATGGGGCTGGTACACCTTGAGCTCTATATCTGAAACTAATCACATATGTTACTTCGATACCCCAGGGATGCTCGTGCAAGAGTCCTGGTGGATTTCCTGGCATTAACCCAGAGGTAAAATCTTGCTGACTTCTCTTCAAATATGTTCATGTTGTCTGCTGCTGCAGCCAGAATAATCACAGGGTCTTTGGAACCTGATGTTTTATTCAAACAGGGAGCCGGTCATGTTTATCCGTCCTCTTCTCTGGGGTGCCGCTGAATTTGAGAGTAATGTGGAGGGGAAGGAGGGGGTTCTGGACCCTCACATACCCACGTGGAATCCCACCACCACTGACTAGTTGCCTGGCCTTTGTGGGTCCACTTAACTTTGCTGAACCTCGAATTTTGCTGTACAGTTAACACCTTCTACATGTCACAGGTGTGGCAGCTGCTGGGGGCCAGTGCATATGCTCAGTGCCTGTTGAATAACCATTGAGGGGGACCCATTGACTAAATCATCATTGTTAATTTAGGATCCGGAGCACCATGAATTTTCATGGCACATCACCTTGCCGTTTTTAGGCTTCAGAGTCAAATGAAGATAACAACGGTCTCTGAGGCCTGCTGCCCTGCCTGTGCTGTTCCATTGTTTGCTCAGAGCTGGGATCAACTCTCTGCCAATTATTTTTCATAGAATGTCTGTAGTTTTTCTTTTTAAAAACAAGAGTTATCTCCATTGACAAATTAGATGTACTCAGAGACTTCAGCAGGGTGTATCACATTTTTCTGTCCGAATGCATAACTTTATTTATTGATGTCAAGATTACTTAAAGTCTGTGGCAACCATGTTAAGAAGGAGTTACAGACTCAGAGGTCACAGGGTGCAGGGAAAAACACAAGTTTTCTCTAAAGAGTGCAAGCCCATGGCTTCCTTCCAATCGTTACCTTGAGAGATTATAGAGCCACTGTGGCTGGCTTTTGAAGAGAAGCCAGAAATCTAGAATTTTTCTGTGAGGTCTCCCAAATATTAAATCTTAGCAACCAGTATAAACATTCAGGGCCAAGAAAAAACACATCTGTGTGCTGGGCGGGCAGGTCCCAGATGCGGGCTTCACTGAGGGCTCAACACCTCAGCATGTCCTGCTCTGTTCACTCATCTACCAACTGCAGAATCACTGTGATGAGCTGGATATCTCCTGGGACCTATCTCTTGAAAAATAATTCTTCAGAATAAATTTTAGAATTTCTATATTCTCCTCTGGGAAGACAAGAGTAAAGTCTCTTACAAATTATGCAGCAAAGCAACCTATCTGAATTCTACCTCTGCTCAGCCTCTAATATCTTATAGAATGAGTTCCGCTGAGCACCATTTGGGTGATGCTGCCCTATGTCATCCTTTACACTGTCACGCAGCATTTACACATATGCACCCCAGATAGAGAGGATAGAGAAGGAATACACTGCTCTTGATAAATGGTGCATCCAGTCACGTGCTGTTTGGTCCTGTCCACAGAATAAGGCATCGAGAGCCTGGCCAGCAAAAAGGCACTGAAGGCTGAAGGCGGAGGGGAGGGTTGGCCAGACTGTCACAGGGGCTGACCAGTCCTGGGCCAGAGAGCATGTCAGCAGAACGTGTGTGATTCACAATGGAGCAGATGATTTCAGGTGTCCAGACTAGCCAGCGGTCAAGTTCAATGAAAAGAGAACCTACGCTTGGGTGTTGACAGCCCAGAATCAAGCTGAAATAGTCTGAGAGCAGAGCCCACTGCTATTCACAGAGGTGTGGTCTTGACCTTGCCCACCTAGAAAAGGCGCTGTGTTGGAGCTCTGCCCAGGAGGACACATGTTCAATGATTGAGAGATGCAGTAATAACAAACAGCATGATTTCTCACACTTGTGCTCCCAGGAGAAGATGGACAGGGCAACAGACACAGACATGTGTTTGCTCAACCTCCCTTCCTGAGCTGGATGCCCCTGGACCACCTTTAGAAAGGGTGGCCACTTGAAGGAGATGGTACTCTGATCTCAGTGCCTACTGCTGCTCCCTGAATCCACCTCCTGGCTCTACCCTGCATTATTCTAACACCTGGTTACCACAGTTTATCCTAAGGTGGCATTTGTGTCTCTGGGGACACGTTCTTCCTGCGATGATCTAGAACCTGGCTGTGATAGTGAGACCTCTTGATCCTTGGAGTGCCAGACCTCAGAGGCTCAGGAAACAGAAGTTACTCTTTGCTGTGACAGGCACAGCTGGGTCCCTCCAGGTGGGATGTGCCATCCCCAACAGACTCAAGCACCCCAGCTTGTAGAATCTCTGTTATGGGACCTGTCCTCAAGGGGAAATAAGGAGTGTTTGTGGTTTTCAACTTTGCCAGGGTGCCCTTTAATACTGTCACCCCTCTGACACACAGTGACTTATTAAGTATTGGAAGGAACAGTGGAATATCCTTTGTGACCTGCAAAGACCCCAGTTTGTAAGGTCTATAAAGTTCTAGTTTGCTGGGCTGTTTCTCTTCTCTCTGCTGTCTGCTTTCTGCAGATAGCCAAGTCACCCAGACTTTTTTGACTAGGGGTTCCACTTTGACAGATTGAAGGCAAAGACTATTTGCTCCAGAGCTGCTGCTGCCTGTCCAAGGAGAGCCTATGGTGTTGGCCTCAAGTGAAAGCATTTTTCTTAAGCTATTCAGTCCGGTGACAAAGTGCATGGCTCCTACTCATACACTGGAATTTGAAGTCTCCGCTCCTTGCACTCATGGCTACCCCTTCCTCAAGGGTAGCATTGGCTGGCTTCCAATTAATGCTGTGGCAGCAAAGATTTTGAATTGGAAAGTCTCAAGAATAAACACCAGTCTTCTAAAGAGAGCAAACATGAAGGCTTGGGAATGACTGGAGTATGCTTTATGTGCTGTGATCTGAAAATGATATGTTTTGCATCAAGTCCAATTATAATTTGCATTGCAAAATAAATCTATGTTCTCAGTTCAAATTTGACTCAGCAAGTGGGACATCAAATTCCCAGAGTCTCCCTCTAAATGTATAACAGACAGTAAATAACCTCCTTCAGGAAGAATTCAGCCCGTGTGGTGATGGTCCATCATCCTGAGGGCACCTAGGAGTGACCTCTGCACAGTCCTGCCCTGAGTAGGAGGCGTGATGCCCACAGAAGATCTCCTTCCCAATGCATCTTTCCTTCATGTATGATGCAGGCCAACTCCCCTCATACTTATAGAGCAACTCAACATGAAGACTAGAAAGTCCATGGTCAGGCTAACCTGGCATCACATCTGCTCATTGCTAGTGGCGGTGCCCTGAGTCAGTGACTTGACCTCTCACTTCTTGGAAGAATAGCCATGACCAACCTAGACAGCATATTAAAAAGCAGAGACATCACTTTGCCAACAAAGGTCTGTCTAATCAAAGCTATGGTTTTTCCAGTAGTCATGTATGGATGTGAGAGTTGGACCATAAAAAAGGCTGAGCGCTGAAGAATTGATGCTTTTGAACTGTGGTGTTGGAAAAGAGTCTTGAGAGTCCCTTGGACTACAGGGGGATCCAACCAGTCCATCATAAAGGAGATCAGTCCTGGGTGTTGGAAGGACTGATGTTGAAGCTGAAACTCCAATACTTTGGCCACCTGATGCGAAGAGCTGACTCATTTGGAAAAGACCCTAATGCTGGGAAGGATTGGGGGCAGGAGGAGAAGGGGACGACAGAGGGTGAAATGGTTGGATGGCATCACCGACTCAATGGAAATGAGTTTGGGTAAACTCCAGGAGATCGTGAAAGACAGGGAAGCTTGGCCTGCTGCAGTTCATGGGGTTGCAAAGAGTCGGACACGACTTACAACTGAGCAACAACAGAGCTGATTTACCATGCTGGGTTAGTTTCAGGTTACAGCAAAGTGATTCAGTGATACATATGTATCTGTTCTTTTTCATATGCTTTCCCCTTATTTTTTCCATATTTTCCCCTCATAGGTTATTACAAAGCATTAAGTGTAGTTCCCTGTGCTGTACAGTAGGTTCTTGCTGGTTATCTGTTTTATACATAGTGTGTATGTGTCAATCCCAAGCTCCTAATTTATCCCTCCTCCTCTTTCCCCCTTGGTAATACATGTTTGTTTTCTATGTCTGTGGGTCTTTTTCTGTTTTGTATATGAGTTCATTTATATCACCTTTTTCTTTTAAGATTCCATACAGAAGTGATATCATGTGATATTTATCTTTGTCTAGTTTATGTCACTTAATATGGTAATCTCTAGGTCCATCCATGTTGCTGCAAAAGCCATTATTTCGTTCTTTCTTAGGTGTCTCTCTCTCTATATATATATATATATACATAGATACCAAATCTTCATTATCCATTCCTCTGTTGATGGACATCTAGGTTGCTTCCATATTGTGGCTATCGTAAATAGTGCTGCAATGAACACTGGAGTACATGCATCTTCTTGAATTATGATTTTCTCTGGGTATATGCCCAGAAGTGGAATGACTGGGTCATATATTAACTCTGTTTTTCTATTTTAAAGAACCTCCATGTTGTTCTCTGTAGTGGCTGAAACCAATTTACATCCCCACCAACAGTGTAGGAGGGTTCCCTTTTCTCCACATCCTCTCCAGCATTTATTGTTTGTAGACTTTTTGATGATGGCCATTCTGGCTGGTGTGAGATGATACCTAGTTGTAGTTTGGGGACTTGACCTCTCACTTCAGTTTTCTTCTCAGTACAGTGCAGATCTGAAGTACCACCCCCTTAGAATGGTGCCTGACATATTGCTAGCCTTCAGAAATTGATGGCTGGTATTATCATTATTATCGTTGATGTTGTTTATTAAAATTGCCTGAGGAAGGATAGAAACTTGATTTGTTGAAGAATCCTTATAACTGTGTCTACCTCTGACCATCTGCCTGATTTAATTATTTATAACATCTTTGTTTGAAAAGAAACCATGCACACACATGCATGCATGCATACATTTGTGTGTAGCTAGATGGGGAGATGGAGAAGGAAATGGCAACCCACTCCAGTATTCTTGCCTGCAGAATCCCATGGACAGAGGAGCCTGGTGGGCTACAGTCTGTGGGGTCACGAAGTGTTGGACATGACTGAGCGACTAAATAACAACAAGATGTTGAGAGAGACAGAGGGCTGTTGCCTCCTACCTACTTACAGGGATACTAGTGGAACTAACATTATTTCTAAACTCTCATATCCTAAAGGCAGTCTGGCTGGAATCAAGCAGTTCATTTCTCGGTGTATCAATATTGTGTGAAACTCTCACTCCTGGGGTCTGTTTTGGGGAACATTAGTTCCACAGGAATGCTATAAGGAGTAAATGAGAGAGATTGGGTAAGTGGGTATCAGGTTCTGTTTTTCAACAGTAGACCACACTGAAATCATGTTCAGAGCCTCAAAAGATAGAAACTATAGCGTCTCCGGGGGAAGGGTGTCTCCCTTAAATGTCCACTGACCGCCCATCCTCCACCTAGCAGTCCCTAAGCTCCTTCTCAGCCCCCACCTCTTTGTGAGTGGTGGGCATGAGGGCTGTGGAAGAGAGAAACCATGCCAGTGTCTGAAAGGCTGATGGTTTCAATACAGTTATGGAACTGAGCCTGTGCAGGTTGTGGGTGGAGGGACTAGAAAGAGGCTCTGTTCCTGGCTTTGCAGCCCTAGAACGTTGTAACTAGAGGAGCGCTATGACCTAGCAGCATTTAGAGATATTTTATACTTTCTAGAACTCTGCAACTACCTAGCTCTAGGAAGGAACTTTGTGACTCTAGCAGCATCTAGAAACATCCTATATATTCTAGATACTGAAACCTTGAAACTATAGGAACTTTGTAACTATAAGAGCATTTCAGTTTAGTTCGGTCGCTCAGTCGTGTCCGACTCTTTGCGACCCCATGAATTGCAGCACGCCAGGGCTCTCTGTCCATCACCAACTCCCAGAGTCCACCCAAACCCATGTCCATCGAGTCAGTGATGCCATCCAACCACCTCATCCTCTGTCGTTCCCTTCTCCTCCTGCCCCCAATCCTACCCAGCATTAGGGTCTTTTCTAATGAGTCAAAACTTTGCATCAGGTGGCCAAAGTATTGGAGTTTCAGCTTCAACATCAGTCCTTCCAATGAACACCCAGGACTGATCTCCTTTAGGATGGATTGATTGGATCTCCTTGCAGTCCAAGGGACTCTCAAGAGTCTTCTACAACACCAGAGTTCAAAAGCATCAATTCTGTGGCGCTCAGCTTTCTTGACCTTCCAACTCTCACATCCATACATGACCACTGGAAAAACCATAGCCTTGACTAGATGGACTTTTGTTGGCAAAGTAATGTCTCTGCTTTTAAATATGCTATCTAGGTTGGCCATAACCTTCCTTCCAAGGAGTAAGCATCTTTTAATTTCATGGCTGTAGTCACCATCAGCAGTGATTTTGGAGCCCAGAAAAATAAAGTCTGACACTGTTTCCACTGTTTCCCCATCCATTTCCCATGAAGTGATGGGACCAGATGCCATGATCTTAGTTTTCTGAATATTGACCTTTAGGCCAACTTTTTCACTCTCCTCTTTCACTTTGATCAAGAGGCTCTCTAGTTCTTCTTCACTTTCTGCCATAAGGGTGGTGTCACCTGCATATCTGAGGTTATTGATATTTCTCCTGGCAATCTTGATTCCAGCTTGTGCTTCCTCCAGCCCAGCATTTCTCATGATGTACTCTGCATATAAGTTAAATAAGCAGGGTGACAATATATAGCCTTGATGGACTCCTTTTCCTATTTGGAACCAGTCTATTGTTCCATGTCTAGTTCTAACTGTTGCTTCATGACCTGCATACAGGTTTCTCAAGAGACAAGTCATATGGTCTGGTATTCCCATCTCTTTCAGAATTTTCCACAGTTTATTGTGATCCCCACAGTCAAAGGCTTTGGCATAGTCAATAAAGCAGAAATAGATGTTTTTCTGGAACTCTCTTGCTTTTTTGATGATCCAGCGGATATTGGCAATTTGATCTCTGGTTCCTCTGCCTTTTCTAAAACCAGCTTGAACATCTGGAAGTTCACGGTTCACGTATTGCTGAAGCCTGGCTTGGAGAATTTTGAGGATTACTTTACAAGCATGTGAGATGAGTGCAATTGTGCGGTAGTTTGAGCATTCTTTGGCATTGCCTTTCTTTGGGATTTGAATGAAAACTGACCTTTTCCAGTTCTGTGGCCACTGCTGAGTTTTCCAGATTTGCTGGCATATCCAGTGCAGCACTTTCACAGCATCATCTTTCAGGATTTGAAATAGCTCAACTGGAATTCTATCACCACCACTAGCTTTGTTCGTAGTGATGCTTTCTAAGGCCCACTTGACTTCACATTCCAGGATATCTGGCTCTAGGTGAGTGATCACACCATCATGATTATCTGGGTCGTGAAGATCTTTTTTGTACAGTTCTTCTGTGTATTCTTGCCACCTCTTCTTAATATCTTCTGCTTCTGTTAGGTCCATACCATTTCTGTCCTTTATCGAGCCTATCTTTGCATGAAATGTTCCTTTGGTATCTCTAATTTTCTTGAAGAGATCTCTAGTCTTTCCCAATCTGTTGTTTTCCTCTATTTCTTTGCATTGATCGCTGAGGAAGGCTTTCTTATCTCTCCTTGCTATTCTTTGGAACTCTGCATTCAGATGGGAATATCTTTCCTTTTCTCCTTTGCTTTTCACTTCTCATCTCTTCCCAGCTATCTGTAAAGCCTCCTCAGACAGCCATTTTGCTTTTTTGCATTTCTTTTCCATGGGGATGGTCTTGATCCCTGTCTCCTGTACAATGTCACGAACCTCTGTCCATAGTTCATCAGGCACTCTGTCTATCAGATCTAATCCCTTAAATCTATTTGTCACTTCTACTGTATACTCATAAGGGATTTGATCTAGGTCATGCCTGAATGGACTAGTGGTTTTCCCTACTTTCTTCAATTTAAGTCTGAATTTGGCAAAGAGCATTTAGAAACATTTTATACATTCTAGACCCTGAAACTTTGTTAACTGTGAGAAGTCACAGTTAACTGTGACCACAGAAATATTTAGATATATTGTATACCTTCTAGAACACTGCAGTTTTGTAACTAAAGGATCTTCGTGCCTGCAAGAGCATTTAGATGCATTTAATACCTTTCAGAATGCTAAAACTTTGTAGCTATACTGACAAAGTAACATTTAAAAACATTTAAGATGGGGGGAGGGAAGGGACTATGCTGTGGGTACAGTGGCTACCAGCCAACTTGGGCTACTGAGCCTACCATGTGGGTAGCCCAAGTCGTGATGTGCTGTAAGTGTGAAACATGCACCAAGCTTATGAAAAAATGAACTTTTTATGTGATTTACATGTGGCAGTGATGATAATAATTTGAGTTAAATGTTGGGTCAAAGTATACTGATTAAAAAATTAAAGTATTTAATGAAAAGTAATCTTTATTATTATTTTTCACCTTTTTAATGTGATTACAAGATTTCAAATTACACATGTAGCTCATATTGCATTTCTACTGGACACCATTGTTCTAGAACTCTGAAGCTTTGTAAATAGAAGACCATTTGGAATGTGGAAGTTAAGCATATATGACTGTCATCAACTGTATATTTTCCCAGGCTTCTTGCCTTTAGTTTATCAAGTGATTGTTTTGAATTCCTGTGGGTTGTTTTGGTTGTTGTCAGCAATTGCTAGCTGAAAAGGACATCTTTTTCCTCTCAGACATTTTTTTCTGTGACTGGATAAATTATTTAAAGAAACTTTCCTAGCCACATTAAAAAGAAAAATGATTTAATGTGCCGGAGTGGGGAAAGGTCTGCCCACACTCCTTTTTCTTTCTAATATGAAAAGGCACCTGTTTGCCTGGGTACTGATTTCACATGTGCTGTTAGCTCTCCTGTGGGAGTGGACGCCGAGCCCATCACTGGCCCCCGCCCCACCGAGGGCAGCAGCCTGCTGCCCCCAGCCCCACGCTACCCCCACCCTGAGGCTATCCCACTTCCTGGGAGCACTTCCTCTTGAAGCTGGCAATACTGTCCTTCGCCCCTCTTGTGTTCAGCGGCAGCAGCTTGTCCATGGCAGTGTTCCCTGTGGAGTTACCTTCCGTGGGAGGAAAGGCTGCTGGTGATGTTTATTCAACATGTGCAGCTGGTATCAGAATGTCTGCACTGCTCGTTTGCCCTTCACTTTCTTGGTCTCAAGCCAAAACAGTCAATAAGAAACCTATATTAGAAACTAGGGTGTGTGCTGGGCATGAGGAATGATGCCCGGGAGAAAAACACCTGTGCAGTTGACTTTCAGCTAAAAAGAGGCAGTGGCGTTTCTGGCCAACCATGCCTCTTTGGGATACATCCTGGGGCTCTCCTGCTAAGCCCGCAGAATCTGCCCTTCAAGCCGAGGGACCTGGTGCTTCTAGCTTGTTGTTATAGGAAGAGAGGAAGAGTTATAATCAGTTAGTAGAAGTGGATGGAGTAGGGGAGGAACGAAAAGCACATTCTGCTAAATCTCTCCTCCCTGAAGCTGTATGTTTGAAAGCAAAATAGATACATCACCACTGGTATCTTTGGGCCAGATAATCCGTTCCAGAATCCGGACAGCGATGGCCCCTCTTTGCCTTGCATAAGGAGCGGCACCAACTGCAGAAGTGAAGTGGTCCACAGGCCTCACCTTGGCCCACCCCAGAGCTGCTTGGCTGCCTTGGGAGAAGCACCAGTCAAGGACCTGGGTTCCCTCCCTCCAGAGCACTCCCAAGGCCAGTGGCTTCTGTCGTGTGTCCACTCTCTCCTCCTGGACAAGCAATGCCCCAGGGAATCTGGTCCACACTGGGGTGTCAGGAGCAAGGGTGGCCCAGAGGTGGATAGGGGTGTCAGCAGAGTGTAGAGTTGAGCATCTGGGGAAAACCTCTGATTGTACAAGAGGCAGATGGAAGAAAGGGGTGGGCAAGACTGCTGAGCCAAGTGAAGGGCAGAGGACTAGATGTAGGGACCCCAGACTTCACAAGAGGGCCTGGATGGGAGGTGAGATGGGCAGACAGAGAGCAGATCTGAAGTTCTGAGCCTGGGGCTTGGCCACTGATGCTTAGATGGAGCGGCTCAGGCCAGCATCTGGGTGGGAGGAGTGTGGTGAAGGCCTGGCTCAGGCCCTGCTGTAGCGCCTCCTTTAGACTTTATGGCTGCCACACAGTGGTTTAGGATCATCACTGGGATTACTAGGCTCTTGCTAGCAAAATAAAATTATTAACACAACATACTATGTGTATTGGGCATGGTATAACAAACCTTTTCTGCAAACTGCTTTTCATAAAATAGTTAGTGATCATTAGAGGGCTTCCCAGGTGGTGCTAGTGGTAAAGAACCCACCTGCCCAGTGCAAGAGCTGCAGGAGACCTGAGTTCGATCTCTGGGTTGGGAAGATCCCCTGGAGGAGGGCATGGCAACCCACTTCAGTATTCTTGCCTGAAGAATTCCATGGACAGAGGAGCCTGGCAGGCTACAGTCCATGGGGTTGCAAAGAGTCAGACACGAAGAGGACCAAAGAATCATTTTAAATGTCTGTTTGAAAAAAAT
Organism: Giraffa tippelskirchi; assembly: GCF_054371585.1. Classification (NCBI taxonomy): domain Eukaryota; kingdom Metazoa; phylum Chordata; class Mammalia; order Artiodactyla; family Giraffidae; genus Giraffa; species Giraffa tippelskirchi. The sequence continues at coordinate 52,766,237 of NC_137284.1, forward strand.
CACCTCACCACTCAAGCTGCCTTGTACCAAAATGAGCACACTTCACAGGAGAAAGGATGAAACATTTGCTGTAGTCCATCCATTTCAGCACATCACACTGGCTGGTGGTGGTGTCTAGATTTCTGCATCACCCTTGTCCTTAGACACAGATTCCTTTTAGATCATCATGACCCTCCTGGATGGAGCTGTATGCCTTGATTTCTTCATGTAACACGCGGGCTTAATCTGTGACCTGTGTTTCCACCCCCACATTATAATCATCATATCGATGCAGTAGTGGAGGGAACTCTCTGCTGCCAGAAGCCAGAGACATCGCCCTATGAATACGATGAACATGGTGATTCATATTTTCCTTCCACAGGATTATTAAGGCAAATTATCAAAAGAGAGGCTAATGAACCAAAGTTCCTACAAAGGTAAAACTATGTTTTTGCTTCTTGATGTACCTGTTTGCATTCAGTTCAGTTCCGTTCAGTTCAGTTAATCAGTCGTGTCTGACTCTTTGCGATCCCATGAATCGCAGCACACCAGATCTCCCTGTCCATTACCCTCCCGGAGTTTACCCAAACCCATGTCTATCGAGTCGGTGATGCCATCCAGCCATCTCATCCTCTGTTGTCCCCTTCTCCTCCTGCCCCCAATCCTTCCCAGCATTAGGGTCTTTTCAAATGAGTCAACTCTTTGCATCAGGTGGCCAAAGTATTGGAGCTTCAGCTTCAACATCAGTCCTTCCAATGAACACCCAGGACTGATCTCCTTTAGGATGGACTGGATGGATCTCCTTGCAGTCCAAGGGACTCTCAAGAGTCTTCTCCAATGCCATAGTTCAAAAGCATCAATTCTTCGGTACTCAGCTTTCTACACCGTCCAATTCTCACATCCATACATGACTACTGGAAAAACCATAGCCTTGACTAGACAGACCTTTGTTGGCAAAGTAATGTCTCTGCTTCTAAATATGCTGTCTAGGTTGGTCATAACTTTCCTTCCAAGGAGTAAGTGTCTTTTAATTTCATGGCTGCAGTCACCATCTGCACTGACTTTAGAACCCAAAAAAATAAAGTCTGACACTGTTTCCACTGTTTCCCCATCCATTTGCCATGAAGTGATGGGACCAGATGCCATATCTTAGTTTTCTGAATGTTGAGCTTTAAGCCAACTTTTTCACTCTCCTCTTTCACTTTCATCAAGAGACTCTTAAGTTCTTCTTCACTTTCTGCCATAAGGGTGGTGTCATCTGCATATCTGAGGTTATTGATATTTCTCCTGGCAATCTTGATTCCAGCTTGTGCTTCCTCCAGCCCAGCATTTTGCATGATGTTCTCTGCATACAAGTTAAATAAGCAGGGTGACAATATACAGCCTTGATGTATTCCTTTTCCTATTTGGAACCAGTCTGTTGTTCCATGTCCAGTTCTAACTTTTGCTTCCTGACCTGCATACAGCTTTCTCAAGAGACAGGTGAGATGGTCTGGTATTCCCATTTCTTTTCTTTTTTCTTTTTTTAATAAATTTATTTATTTTAGTTGGGGGCCAATTACTTTACAATATTGTAGTGGTTTTTGCCACAGATTGACATGAATCAGCCATGGGTCCACACGTGCTCCCCATCCCAAACCCCCCTCCCAACCCACCCCACATCCCATCCCCCTGGGCCATCCCACCGCCCCAGCCCTGAGCATCTGTCCCATGCATCGAACCCAGAATGGTGTTCTGCTTCACACATGATAATATACATGTTTCAGTGCTATTGTCCCAGAACGTCCCACCCTCACCTTCTCCCTCGGAGTCCATAAGACTGTTCTATGCATCTGTGTCTCTTATTCTGTCTCACATATAGGGTTATCGTTACCATCTTTCAAATTCCATATATATGCATTAGTATACTGTATTGATGTTTTTCTTTCTGGCTTACTTCACTCTGTATAATGGGCTCCAGTTTCATCCATCTCAATAGAACCGATTCAAATGTATTTTTTTAATGGCTGAGTAATATTCCATTGTGTATATGTACCACAGCTTCCTTATCCATTCCTCTGCTGATGGACATCTAGGTTGCTTCCATGTCCTGGCTATTGTAAACAGTGCTGCGATGAACACTGGGGTACACACGTCTCTTTCAATTCTGGTTTCCTCGGTGTGTATGCCCACCAGTGGGATTGCTGGGTCATATGGCAGTTCTATTCCCAGTTTTTTAAGGAATCTCCCCATTGTTCTCCATAGTGGCTGTACTAGTTTGCATTCCCACCAACAGTGTAAGAGGGTTCCCTTTTCTCCACACCCTCTCCAGCATTTATTGCTTATAGACTTTTGGATAGCAGCCATTCTGACTGGTATGAAGTGGTACCTCATTGTGGTTTTGATTTGCATTTCTCTAATAATGAGTGATGTTGAGCATCTTTTCATGTGTTTGTTAGCCATCTGTATGTCTTCTTTGGAGAAATGTCTGTTTAGTTCTTTGGCTCATTTTTTGATTGGGTCGTTGATTTTTCTGGAATTCAGTTGCAGGAGTTGCTTGTATATTTTTGATATTAATTGTTTGTCTGTTGCTTCGTTTGCTATTATTTTCTCCCATTCTGAAGGCTATCTTTTCACCTTGCTTATAGTTTCCTTTGTTGTGAAAAAAGCTTTTAATTTTAATTAGGTCCCATTTGTTTATTTTTGCTTTTATTTCCAATATTCTAGGAGGTGGGTCATGGAGGATCCTGCTGTGATTTATGTTGGAGAGTGTTTTGCCTATGTTTTCCTCTAGGAGTTTTATAGTTTCTGGTCTTACGTTTAGATCTTTAATCCACTTTGAGTTTATTTTTGTGTATGGTGTTAGAAAGTGTTCTAGTTTCATTCTTTTACAAGTGGTTGACCCGTTTTCCCAGCAACACTTGTTCAAGAGATTGTCTTTTCTCTATTGTATATTCTTGCCTCCTTTGTCGGAGATAAGGTGTCCATAGGTGCATGGGTTTATCTCTGGGCTTTCTATTTTGTTCCATTGATCTATATTTCTATCTTTGTGCCAGTACCATACTGTCTTGATGACTGTGGCTTTGTAATAGAGCCTGAAGTCAGGCAGGATGATTCCTCCAGTTCCATTCTTCTTTCTCAAGATTGCTTTGGCTATTTGAGGTTTCTTATATTTCCATACAAACTGTGAAATGATTTGTTCTAGTTCTGTGTTTCTTTAAGAATTTTCCACAGTTTATTGTGATCCACACAGTCAAAGGCTTTGACATAGTCAATAAAGCAGATATAGATGTTTTTCTGGAACTCTCTTGCTTTTTCGATGATCCAGCGGATATTGGCAATTTGATCTCTGGTTCCTCTGCCTTTTCTAAAACCAGCTTGAACATCTGGAAGTTCACGGTTCACGTATTGCTGAAGCCTGGCTTGGAGAATTTTGAGCATTACTTTACTAGCATGTGAGATGAGTGCAATGGTGCGGTAGTTTGAGCATTCTTTCGCATTGCCTTTCTTTGGGATTTGAATGAAAACTGACCTTTTCCAGTCCTGTGGCCACTGCTGAGTTTTCCAGCTTTGCTGGCATATCGAGTGCAGCACTTTCACAGCATCATCTTTCAGGATTTGAAATAGCTCAACTGGAATTCTATCACCACCACTAGCTTTGTTCGTAGTGATGCTTTCTAAGGCCCACTTGACTTCACATTCCAGGATGTCTGGCTCTAGGTGAGTGATCACACCATCATGATTATCTGGGTCATGAAGATCTTTTTTGTATAGTTCTTCTGTGTATTCTTGCCACCTCTTCTTAATATCTTCTGCTTCTGTTAGGTCCCTACCATATCTGTCCTTTATCGAGCCCATCTTTGCATGAAATGTTCCCTTGGTATCGCTAATTTTCTTGAAGAGATCTCTAGTCTTTCCCATTCTGTTGTTTTCCTCTATTTCTTTGCATTGATCACTGAGGAAGGCTTTCTTATCTCTCCTTGCTATTCTTTGGAACTCTGCATTCAGATGGGAATATCTTTCCTTTTCTCCTTTGCTTTTTGCTTCTCTTCTTTTCACAGCTATTTGTAAGGCCTCCTCAGACAGCCATTTTGCTTTTTTGCATTTCTTTTCCTTGGGGATGGTCTTGATCCCTGTCTCCTGTACAGTGTCACAAACCTCTGTCCATAGTTCATCAGGCACTCTGACTATCAGATCTAGTCCATTCAATCTATTTGTCACTTCCACTGTATAATCATAAGGGATTTGATTTAGGTCATACCTGAATGGTCTACTGGTTTTCCCTACTTTCTTCAATTTGAGTCTGAATTTGGCAATAAGCAATTCATGATCTGAGCCACAGTCCACTCCTGGTCTTGTTTTTGCTGACTGTATAGAGCTTCTCCATCTTTGGCTGCAAAGAATATAATCAATCTGATTTCAGGGTTGACCATCTGGTGATGTCCGTGTGTAGAGTCTTCTCTTGTGTTGTTGGAAGAGGGTGTTTTCTATGACCAGTGCATTTTCTTGGCAAAACTCTATTAGCCTTTGCCCTGCTTCATTCTGTACTCCAAGGCCAAATTTGCCTGTTACGCCAGGACAGGCAAATTTTTAGCCAGGTGTTTCCTGACTTCCTACTTTTGCATTCCAGTCCCCTATAATGAAAAGGACATCTTTTTTAGGTGTTAGTTCTAAAAGGTCTTGTAGGTCTTCATAGAACCTCAAGTTCAGCTTCTTCAGCGTTACTGGTAAGGGTATAGACTTGGATTACCGTGATATTGAATGGTTTGCCTTGGAAACGAACAGAGATCATTCTGTCGTTTTTGAGATTGCATCCAAGTACTGCATTTCAGACTCTTTTGTTGACCATGATGGTTATTCCATTTCTTCTAAGGGATTCCTGCTCACATTAGTAGATATAATGGTCATCTGAGTTAAATTCACCCATTCTAGTCCATCTTAGTTCGCTGATTCCTAAAATGTTGACGTTCACTCTTGCCATCTCCTGTTTGACCACTTCCAATTTGCCTTGATTCATGGACCTAACATTCCAGGTTCCTATGCAGTATTGCTCTTTACAGCATCGGACTTTGCTTCTGTCACCAGTCACATCCACTGCTAGGTATTGTTTTTGCTTCGGCTCCATCCCATCATTCTTTCAGGAGTTATTTCTCCACTGATCTCCTGTTTGCATTGCTTTCCAGTTTAAACCAGGAGCAGCAAGTGTAAGAGTTTCAGATTCCTTGCATTTTCATCAGTTCAAGATGATTTTCATTCTCTAGTTTACCTTTTATAAAGTAATATCATCAGTGGAACTTTTCTCTTAAATGATTTTTAATTCATTTTCTTCCCAGAGTACATTATTTTATTTTTATTGAAGTATAGCTGATTTTATTTAGTCACTAAGTCTTGTCTGATTCTTTGCTACCCCCATGGACTGCAGCACGCCAGGCTTCCCTGTCCTTCACTATCTCCTGGAGTTTGCTCAGACTCATGTCCGTTGAGTCAGAGATTCTATCCAACCATCTCATCCTCTGTCGTCCCCTTCTCCTCCTGCTCTCAATCTTTCCCTGCATCAGGGTCTTTTCCAATGAGTTGGCTCTTTATCAAGTGGCCAAAGTATTGGAGCTTCAGCTTCAGCATCAGTCCTTCCAGTGACTATTCAGGGTTGATTTCCTTTAAGATTGACTGTTTTGATCTCCATCATGATGTATTAGATGTAGATGTACAGTTAAGTAAATATACATATATATTTACTTATATATGTATAATATGCATATGAATGTATACATGCATAGAACTTAAACTTAGTCACTCAGTCATGTCCGACTCTTTCCAATCCCATGGACTGTAGCCTGCCAGGCTCTTCTGTCCATGTGATTCTTCAGGCAAGAACCCTGCAGTGAGTTACCATTCCCTTCTCTAAGGGATCTTCCCAACCCAGGGATTGAATGATTGAACCTGGGTCTCGCGCATTGTGGGCAGATTCTTTACTGTCTGAGCCACCAGGAAAGCCCTCATACAATGTATGTATGTATGTACATATACATTCTTTATCAGATTCTTTTCCCTTATAGGTTATTATAAAATATGGAGTGTAATTCCATGTGCTATAGTTTTTAATTCTTATTAATATCATTCTATTCCCATAGAACAATGTGATTTTGCATACTTTGAAGGGAAGGCAAATACTTTGAAGGAAAAGTGTAGATATAATTTTGTCTGGCTAGGCTTTAAGCATTCTAAACTAGGAGCCAACCTTTGAAAAACACTGTTTTCCATTTCAAATACTACTTTAAAGAGCCCTTACCATTTTTTTCTGCCATATACTTGATTATTGAATATATAAATTAAATTTATCTAAACCATCAAATTCTGTGGAAGAGAAAGAGACAAGTTTAGTAAACGCATCCAATTAAGTCTTACAGCAAAAGCAACAGGAAAGGCAAGTCTTGTGCCTCTGTGGTCTTTGTTAATTGGTCCATAGCCGACACATCTCGGCCAGCGCTCTTTGTCTGCCATGTCAGAGGACATTAGCTGAGTTGGATCTGGAAGCCACTTCCTGGCTCCCAAAGGGACACAGCCACGAAGTAAGAAAGATTCATTTACCAGAACACAAACTCTGCTATGTAAGTGAGGATGGTACAAAGCATATTTCATGCATCATTATCTCGGCCTGATTAGTAACAATGGAAACTGGTCCTTGATTCTAACGATCAGCGGAAAAGACCTTCCGCTTTTGCAGAAGAGGGACAATCACCCCATACGTGTCTCTGTTCTTGGCACCACAAGACAAAAGAGACAAGAGCCTCTGCAAGGGCTGCTCTCAAATTGCTTTGGCAGCTGTTGTCTCATGGATGCTACTGTCCAGGGCTGGAGAGAAGGAAAGCCCAGCTCTCCTCAGCAGGTAGGGACGTCTCCCTGGACCCCTGAGTGGTAGGGTCATGAGGCACCTGTGGACACAGATATGGTGGCCCTCCCGGGCTCAGGAGCCCCTGTGTGCAGGAACAGCTACGCTCTTAGCCTCTCAGCACATGGTCACTTCTCTGGGAAGCAGCAATCATGACCTTGCATGCCTTCTAACTGCTTGTGAGGCTTCCCATGGGACAATCTGGGCAGAAGAGCCCACATGGGAAGGCTCACGGGGTGCAGGGGTTGCCTTCCTGCCCACCCTCCCCCCATCCAGTCACTGCCGTGTGGGCGTGGGGAGGGGGCACGGCCGGAGGGGCGGTCACCACTGTCCCTGCTGCTCTGAAGTTCACTGTCGGAGTGGTCATCGCTGTGCACCACACACACACACACACACACACACACACACAGCATATACACACACCACACACACAGACACACACCCCATCTGTGTCTCAGGTGTTCCAAGGACAGCAGTGCCTATGGAATGGCCTGAATTTGACTATAAGTTGTACCTGCCTCAGATATTTCCAGAAAAGTGTCAGTTGCATAAATAATGAGCTAAATGAAATGCTCCCTTTTCTTCTTGGTTTTCTCTAGAAACGGAAAAGCTGCTCCAGCCTCACATGAGGATGAGGAAATATTCGCTACTGGTTGGTTCCAGAAAACTCTTGCAGAACTGGACGAAGACCTGGGAGGTAAGCACACCCCCTGCCTGGACTGTCTGCCCGGGGCCAGGCACCCTGAGGCTGTCAGGGTTGCTGGCTGCACTGCGTGTAACCATGTGGTGAAGATGTGTGCAGAGGAAAGGTGGCTCCGAGAGAGGAAGGCCCAGGCTGGGGCCCAAGGCACAGGCGAGCTCAGCTCCCGGAGGGGCCATGCACCTGGGTGGCTGAACAGTGCCAAGGAAATGTCTGAGCAGGTGCTTACAGCCTACTCTGAGCAAGACTGATTCTACACATTACAAGTCTGCACACATGAACCAAAAAAGAAGTTCTCAGTCCTCAGATGAGTTAGGGAAACATTGGGTGCCACGCTGGCAAACAGGCCTCTTTATTAAACCTCCCATCCCGTGACCTGCTAATACGTGGTCTGACTTTCAAAGAGGAACATAGCACACAGCATCTCACCAGGGACCCCTGCTCCCGGGGGCGTCTCAGGGACTGCACTTCTGTGCATGTATCAGACAGAATAGTGTAAGCTCTGAGCAGATACAAACTAGCTCAGTGAACGACTGGAAATCTTTCAAAGGCACCCAGACTAGAAAGTAGATATAGGCCTTGCCTCACAATCAAATGAAACAAGGAGGAGACATTCCAGAGCTGACCCAGCATCTTGTCCGACTCACTTTTCCATTTTCTGTCCTCAGATGGGGTAGACAAAGCTAAGAAACCTTTATCAACCTTGGTCTGTCCCTCAGACCCTGCCTGCAGGCCCACTATGTCCTTTAGGGCTAATTACTGGGGGCTCAAGGCATTGTCACCTGCCTCTTAGGAAGCAGAACAAGAGCAGCTTGACCCATAGACCCTGTGGTGCTCCTTGTGAACCAAACCAAGAGGAAAGTAAAAATCCCAAATCCACCTTCCCATCCTGCTCTGAGGTGGTGTCTACTGGGGGCTTGGACTTCAACATCAGTTTGTAAGTAAAGATACTGGCAAAATGTGGTACCTCAGTGCCTGCCCTCAAGGCATCATGAATCTGCAGACAGGCCCTTGATTGGGTCCCGTGAGCTGAGACTGGCTCTGGGCACGTGTAGATGACAACCCGCATGACACTAAATAACTTACACCAAAGGACCCTCAGGTGATGAAAATCAGGGTGGGATTTCACTGGGTAAGGGGCATAAGAATCATCTAAGTGGGGTCTGCCTGTGACCTATGTTGTGCTTCTTTGCAGAACCGGAAGAAAGCTGTGAAACTGACACGAGCTCCCTCACCAACTCCGTACACGGCACATCCACCCCCCATGGTGGCACTGAGGCAATCCCAGTGACGTTCATCGGGGAGGTTCTCGATGACCCCATGGACTCAGGCGTGTTTTCCAACAGAAACAACAACGCTGGCTCCTTCGACTTGGGGAGCACAGCTGACGGTGAGGCTCAGCCACCACCATGCCAGGCCGAGTGCCCCCAGCAGCACAGGCAGAGGAGGGCAGCAAGGCCCAGCTCACCAGCTCCTTCCCAGGAGCCTGAGAGAGAAGTCAGGTCAGCCTTGACCAACACCTGGAAGGATGTGGATCCCGGTAAGATGGAGCCCAAGGCGACTTCTACTTCAGCGCTTCACACTCACCACTTGAATGTGAAGGAGGAAGGCAGGGCACCTGGCTCTGCTCACAGCGGGAGGACCCCAGCCCTTGGGAGAATGATCCCGCAGCTGGGGAAGGAAAAGGCAAGCGATGGTAAAAGTGACGTCTCGACACTACCGCCATGGTATCAACGAGGCCAACACCCAGTGGGGAGTTATGGCCTTAAATATGGCCTCACAACATATAAAATTGTCCCTCCGAAGTCAGAGATGAAATGTTATGACCGGGGGGCATCCCTCTCCATGGGTGCCATTAAGATTGATGAGCTGGGGAACCTGGTGAGTCCCCACGCGCATGCCGGCAGGACTGTAGTCCCATCATCGCCCACTCTGGAAGCAGAAACCCCACCCATTGGAAAAGTCAAAGAATTCTGGACATCCAATTCTGTAGAGAAGCACTCTGGCCGGCCCACGGAGGGGCCTAAGAGGACCCCCACCACCCCCACGAATCCGCAACCTCAAGAAAGCAGACTGAGAGCCGAGCCCACCTCCCCAGACCCCAAAGTAACATTGCCCTGGCCCCAGTCCCCCCACTCAGAAGACGGGAGACCTCTGAGGGAGGGGAGAAGTTGGCCACCCCCAGCAGCCACTCGTCCCCTCAAAGTGCCAGCAGCTAACACCACGGAAGTCCCGTTTCTCAAACCTCAGAGGAGAACGTCCAGTCAGTACATGGCCTCTGCCATTGCCAAGCGGATAGGGACCCCGAAAGTCCACAGTGACGTGGGGAGGAGACATGATAACACCCAGAGGACATGTGCAGGCACAGCGCCAGAGCCAACGGTAGCGCCTCCTGTGATGAAGGACAGTACCACCCCCAGCCCAAACCCAGGGACAGGCATTCGTCGTGAGGGGGAGGAATCAACGACAGTGCCCCATCCTGGATGGCAAGTCAGCAGCCCTTACGGGAAGCTGTCTACTCAAGACTATCCTTCTGGCATCCACAGAGATTCCCGTGGCTCACTAGTCACAGCTGCCCAAAGGGACCAGGTTTCTGTGGGACAGAGCTGTGGTCTCAGTGGGAAGCAAAGCACAAGGAACCACAGGACCAACTCAGCATCCGACCCCAAGTGCAAGTCTGACGGCTTGAGTCCCTCACTCCTTCACCCAGGAGATGATCAGACTTCAGGCAGCACCCTGGTGAATGGCTCCAGGTGGGTCCCCATCCACAGCGACCCTCCTTGCTCTCCAAGAGTGTCAGATACAAACGGCCAGGCTGGACAGGAGCCCCCACAACGGGAGGAAGAGCCCAGTTTGTTAAGCACAGGTGTACTTGAAGCTGATGGTACACTGCCAGCCAGCATCTTTGGGCCAAAGAGGAAATTCAGGCCTGTGGTCCAGAGGCCAGCTCCGAAAGAAACATCCCTGCACAGCGCCTTGATGGAGGCCATCCACTCAGCAGGAGGGAAGGACAGGCTTCGAAAGGTGAAGTTATTGGTGGGCTTCTGCCTCAGGGACAACCTCTCCCCCACACCCACTCAGACACAGATCTTAGGTGACATCAGAGGAAGGGGACCAGGCTAGGGATGTGGGTGACTGCACGAGCTTAATTTTACCTGGATTTCTGTCTCCCTGCCTATGGAGTTGTTTAAATAGAACCACTAAGGAGACAAAACTGATGACTTTGGTTTGCCCACACTGCCTTTAAGGCTGTTGACTGCCCTGGGGAAAGGTGTCAGCAATACATAGTCCTTGTGTGGGCATGGGGGAGTGGAGGAGTGGGATGGGGTGCCAGGTGGGGGAGGAATCATCCATAACTGGTCCTTGAGCCTGGAGGGGGAGATGGAGAGTCAGGCTGAGGCCCTGCCCCCATCACCCTGCATTTTCAGCAGTGGTGGGCTGAAGCCTTGGGGAAATTTTTATGACACCTGCCCCCCATGTAGGGATATATCACCTTGCAAATGTTATTTAACAGCTACCCTGACACTGATGATTAGAAACTGTTTCCTTCATTTTGGCCACTGAGGAAAGAGGGAGATGACATTTGGGGAGGGTGATCACCCTGTGCCTCCCCAAATACATAGCTTTTGATTTCTGTATTTTGTTGCTGCTGTTTAGTCGCTCAGTCATGTCTGACTCTTTGGGGGCCCATGGACTGTAGTCCACCAGGCTCCTCTGTCCATGGGATTTCCCAGGCAAGAATACTGGAGTGGGTATTCCCTTCTCCAGGGGATCTTACCCACCCAGGGATAAAACCTGCATCTCCTGCATTGCCAGGCAGATTCTAGCTGAGCCACCAGGGAAGCCCCTTAATTTTTATATAGTGTAAGGTCAATCCAGAACTGTACCTTGATAATTCTACCTTCTAACAGAGATGATATAACTGACCCTGTAGGCCTGACCTGATAACTATGGGCTTTCTTGTGTACTGCCTTATAGTCATCATTTCCCCATCACCTAAGTGACAGGAGTTGACATCATTAATAAATATTCTAGACTCCAGAACCCGGCTCAAAGGGAGGGCCAAAGAAACCGTCCTACACTGAGGCGGACTGCGAGCGCTCAGCCCTCCTGGCGGCCATACGCGGCCACAGCGGGACCCGCAGCCTGAGGAAGGTGAGAGGGGGCCCCACACACCCAGCGACCCCCAGAAAACCGCAAAAGCCAGGGAGACCCTCCGATTCTCTAAGCGATGGTAAGTCATCACTGGAGTGGCCAACCCGACCGCGGGAGAGGCCCTGAGGGCCAGCCTCTCCTGAACGCGTGTTTCCTGCGCACTAGTGCCCTGCACTTCCCCACACTCCCAGGACACTGAGCGTGGTTTCAGGGCTTAGGTCACCGAGAAGCAGAGGCGGTAGCCACTCAGCTCCGGGATGGAGTTGCTACCTGCTGGGGCTGGTCTGACACAGTCGCAGGACCACCTGGACTTGAGCTCGGCGACAGAGGGTGATGCACCTTCTGCAGCCAGAATCCGAGGGAAAACCGGGTGGGCACCTTCCTCTCCGTGTTTGGAGGAGGGGTCCTTCCCACCGATTGGCTCTTGCTGCGTGCGGCCTCAGGGTCTGTCCAGACAGGACCCGGTGAGGTAGGAGGGCAGCCCTGCTCCCTGCCAGCAGTCACTGACCTGACGGAGAGCCCCAGGATGGGGAGCAGACACGGCCGCTGGGTTTTTTCAGGGTCTGAAAAGCGCTACCTCTCGTAAAGGACATTTGGGACCCTGTCATTTCACCGTCTCGTTGCTAGGTCACGTCCTCCGCCTCTGAGGAGCTCCAGAGCCTCCGCAATGCCACGCTGTCTGCACATGGGCCGGACCCCTCGCCGATAGAAGACCTTGGGGTCCAGTCCCAGCTGCCCCCGCCCCCACCCCCACCCGCTACGGTTGCCCAGGCTCCCACCTCATCCCGGTCGGCATCGAGGTCCAGCTCGGGCCCCCTCAACAACCCAGTGGACGCCAGACAGGCCTTGATGGACGCCATCCGCTCCGGCACCGGAGCCGCGAGGCTGAGAAAGGTGAGGGTGTGGGATGGCGCGTGCTCGCCCCTGCGGGCTGCGGGGAGGGCCCCGATCACTCCTACCCACCTCCCCTACCCCTCCGTCCGTCTGGGATGCATCCTGCAGCGCCCTAGTCGGGCTCCAGGTGACAGTATTCGTTTGGAAAGTTGTTTTTGAAGTCCCTTGGGCGGGGCACACGTTTCTGGTTTTTCTGCAGTTTCTGCTCTATCCTGTCTTCTGCTTGGTCTGTACATATCCCCTACCTGGTCCCTGAAAGCAGTGGATTTTGTGGGGTCCAAAGTAGGGTTCCCAAATTTTAAGGACTTTGATTAGGTAGGTTTTGAGATCTGCTTTAACTCCAAAATGATTCTGTGAATGGACTGATATTCTTTCCCTGCCCATTTGTAGTGGGTGGGGAGTTAGGCTACTTATAGGGAGGTGGTGACAGGTATTATTTTCTGAGAGATCATTTCCAGATCCTAAGCTTAAGTTCTCACATGTACCTGAAGAGGTCAGTACTATGATTATTATCATTTTACATAAAAAGTGAGTGAGGCTCAGAAAGCCTGAGTAACTTGGCCTTGGTCACATGGGGCTGGACCCGGTGGGCACAGAGGCCCTCAGAATGAAGGAAAGCAGGTGGCCCACGAGATGGGTGAGCCACTTCCACGGAGGGTGGCAGGCACTGCTGAAAAATTTCCCGCCAGGAGCCTAGGGCAGCAAGGAGGGCAGGGGAGGCTCCCACAGGCAGTGCAGCCGGGAGGCAGTCCTCACTGAAGCCAGGGATGCTCTGTGTCACCCTGGGCTGGAGTGGCCTTAACACACTGACTGGGAGCCTCCCTGGGGCCACAGTCACAGCTCTCGGGTGGGCCCCAGAGTGTGTCCCCTGTGCTGGAGAGGTGTCCCTTGCTGTGTCCTGTGGCCCTAAGAGGGACCCAAGACATCAGGTAGGGAGAATGCTAAGGGCACTCCATTTACTGAAAGCTCAGCCTTGCCTCAGGATGCTGGAAAAAAGAAAATGTGCTTAACCACATGGCCTTGGACGTCAGACTCTGTCCTCTGGATGCAAGGGGTGCGGGTGGGGGACAGTTAGAATTATTGAGGCTTTGAGTTTTGTTTACTTCTTCCCATTTCTCTATGATTTATATACTGATGAGCTTAGTGCTTTATTACATGAAATGAGGGAAAAGTGAAAACATTGGGGTGAATGGCTAAATAAGGGTCCTAACAGTTAGACCTTGTGGTTGCTGATGAAGACAGCTCTGTAATTCAAACCTGAGACAACCTCTCTCCTCCATCCATGTCTCAACATCAAATTGAAAGTAAGCGCCAGTCATGGGTCAGAATGGCCAACATCAAAAAGTCTACAAAAAACAAATGCTGGAGAGGGTGTGGAGAAAAGGGAACCCTCTTACACTGTTGGAGGGAATGTAAATTAGTGTAGCCACCGTGGAGAAGAGTATAGAGTTCCCTTAAAAAATATTTTTTAAAGTTTTTTTCAAAAAACTAGAAATACCATATGATTCAGCATTCCCACTCCTGAGCATATATCTGGAAAAGACAAAAACTCTAACTCAAAAAGATATATTCACCCAAATGTTCACAGCAGCACTATTTACAATTACCAAGACATGGAAGCAACTTAAGTGTCCATCAACAGATGAATGTATAAAGAAGATGTGGTACTTGTATACACTGAAATACTACTCAGCTATACAAAAGAATGAAATAATGCCAATTTCACAGAATGAATGGACCTTCACTTATCATACTAAGTAATTCAGATAGAGAAAGACAAATATTGTATGGATATCACATATGCAAAATCTAAACCAAAAAAAAGGACACAAGAGAACTTATTTACGAAACATAAACAGATACACAGACATAGAAAACAAACTTATGGTTACAAAGGGGAAAGTGGAGGATGGGAGTTTGAGACTGACATATACACACTACTGTATATAAAATAGGTAATCAACAAGGACTTATTGTATAGCACAGGGAACTATATTCATTATCTTGTAATAGCATATAGTCAAAAATAACCTGAGAAAGTAGCCCTGGCGGGGGCCCCTGGTAACTCAACAGTAAAGAGCCCGCCTACAATGCAGGAGATGTAGGTTTGATCCCTGGGCCAGGAACATGCCCTGGAGGAAGAAACGGCAACACTTCCGTATTCTTGCTGGAGAAGCCCATTGACAGAGGAGCCTGGTGGGCTATAGTCCATAGGGTTGCAAAGAGTTAGAAATGATTGAAGTGACTGAGAATGCACACATTTATTTATATATATATATATATATATATATATTCCTGAGTCACTTGGCTGTATACCTGAAACTAACATAATATTGTAAATCAACTATAGTTCAAAGAAAGAAAGTGCCAGTGGTTCCCAGAGAATCCAAAGCAACATAGCCGGTTATCAACCTTGATGGTTCAGCTGGTCCCTGGGAACAATTCTGAGTTTCTAAAAACATTGTTTTCAAAGTGAAATCCACAAGACATCTGCATCCTGTGGTTGTAGATTTTTCAGAGGTTTGAGCCTACAAATCTGCAATTTTACCAAATCACTTTCCATTGAGGTTTGAGATCATTATCTGTGTCATTTGAGCTTTTGATACAGTTTGAATAACGCTGAATATGAAGGCTATACTCATTTCTCCTATACTCATATTCTCATTGACTGATTTTGGATTGTTTCAAATAGCTATTCCTCTCCCCCTCATCTGGCAGGAGTCCTAAGGAATAGGGGCACCAAGAGAAATCTTGTCACCCATGCCTCCTTGAACCTCAGGCTCGCTCTCTCTTAGAGTATACGCAAGGGACTTCCAGAAAGGAAAGGGGAAAAAAAACAAGTTTGGGAATTGTCTGAAAAAGCAGAGGAAACTATTTGTGCTATGGGAAAGAAAGTGGGGGAAAATGCAAGGGCAGTGGTAGAAAGGGCTGGGACCAGATGGGGCCTGCTGGGTGGTAGGTAGGGATGCAGGGAGGGTGTATATCCAGCAGCACACGTCTGGCCTGGGGGTCTAGCAGAAAAAGTCATGGGAGGCCAAGGCCTGGCTGTTGCTCATCACCATCTCAGCTTTCTAGCAGCTGCTTAACATGGCAGTCAGAAGCCCACGTTTTATTTGATTCTTGGATTAATCTAAATATTGGAACCTGCCTTATCCATCCTGGAAGGGTTGAGGCAGTGAGTCTGGTGCGTATGAGATTTTTATGCCCAGAGCAGTTTAAGAGATGCCCCTAGGCTGACAGCCAGGCCCCAGATGAGAGGGTGAGGATGACCAGGGAGACCCTGACCATTTGTCTGCCCAATGCCCCACACCTTCCCTGGAGGCCTCATAGCTGAGTGACAGGACTGTGTCATTGCTCTACACAGTGACCCAGACCTCTCCACTGGCAGTCTGCACCTGCAGTTCTTGTAAGCCCTGAAGGACATGTGACTTAGGAAGTCAGGACTGTCCATCCACCCAGCAGCCTTGGCTCAGCCTCCATCAGGGACGCACAGGGCAGCTAAGACAGACCGGCCTCACCTGGAACCAGCAGTTGTCCTCCTAGAGGTACACACCTGACCTCCTTTTCAAGCGGCTTGTCCCCACCATTGGTGTGGAGCAGCAGACCTGTGACACCAGGGGACATGCATGCAATTCAGCTAACTAGGGCCAACTGTGACTTCCGAGGAGCCTGGGGAGGCAGCACTTCTCTGCGGGCATGGGCCATGGAGGTCTTTGTGACTTTGCATCAGATGCACTTTCCTACATGTTCTGGCACTTGCTCCTCAAGTCATTTGAGCTTTGCCTCTTCAGCCTTCTTTCACCTTTCGGGCTCTTAAAGTTGCATAACCTGAGGAAAAGATGCTAAGTGCCAGGCTTCGGGATTCATGCCTTGTGGGCTGTGCTGTCCGTGGGTTCTCAGTATGAGCAGATGCTCCTTTGTCCTTGATGTTCAGTGATGCCTCAGGATGCATGTAGCAAGGAGAGAATCCTGGACTGAGGGTGCTCCCTACTCTGCTGGGTAGTGTGAGGGGCTGCAGTGCATGAGGCCACCCGTATCCTCCTCCAGTACAAGCAGGGCATCTGACCCTGCTTGGAGGGTTCTCAGGGACCAGACTCTTGCTGCTAAACACAAACACAGTGACTCACCCTCCTGGAACACATTTTGTGCTGGCAATGATGCTGCTTATGATAAAAGACAAAAGGGTAGCTTTGATATAGGAGGAATCATCTCCTTAGAAGTGAGTTGGCCATTTTTCAAGGTGATTGGAAGTCTGTTTGCCTCCCTCCACGGTGTGTATTGAACACCTCTGCCTCTGTGTCTGTGAGTGTCAGAGCCACACCTGCTTTGTCTTTCCTCCAGCCCCAGATGACAGCATCCTCAGCTCTGCTCAGTCTGCTGCTCCATCCACAGTAGACATGGCTCTCCCATCTTGAGTGCAAGCCTTAGACCCTGGACTACGCCCTCCCACACCCACCCACCAGGGTCCACTTCTGCCTTCCACTCCATCCTGAATTCATATTCATGGTGAAACTGTGCCCATCCGGTTGGACAGCCTTTGTCAGTCTGTTTTGAATGCATCCTTTCAGAGGTCCTGGGATGGATACCAAGTGCCCTTTTAATCCGTGTTTATATTTAAAACATTCACACATCCAGCCATTCATCCACAAGCATTTCCTGAGAACCCACCAGAGTCTAGGATCGCAGTAGCAGCTCACCAGAGAGACGTGAATGAAGTTTGTCTGTGGCCCTGGGGGTTATCAACCAGGAGTAGAGAAAGAGAGGGTATGGGCTTTGTCCTTGGCCTTAGGGACATCTCCCAAAGTGAGGGACCTGGTAAAGGCCCCAAGGCCTTTCCTTTGTGTGTCCCAGCAGTCCTCCACGGGGGGCCAAGAGTGAGCATCTCCTCCATTATGTTCCTGGACGGAAACGCCCACAGATGGGAAGGTGGGGCACAGGTGTCCTGCGGGCCTTGTCCCCAGCCTTAACTAGGTCAGGGCCGCCTGCTGGCCCAGACCCCAGCGCAATCCAGCCCGCGCGGCCAGCCTCTGGGAAATGCTTCACTAAGTCCCGTGACATCCCCGCCCTGGTTGGGCCCTCCCAGGTGTGCATTTTCCCACCGCAGGAATTAACTGAGTCAGACCACACATGTGTCCTGGCACTTGGTCTTGGCAGCAGACCCAATGAGAAGTGATTAGACACCTGACATGACATCCACGCCCCGGGGACCTGGAGCCAGGATAGAAAAGCAACAGCAGCAGCAAGCGTCTGTTCTCCTCAGCCAGAGCACCTTCGCTTGTGGGGGAGAGAAACCCAGGTTCTGTGACCGGGAGTCAGCATGAGAGAACTGTCAGTCGCCCACACCCCATCCCACACTGCACTCAGAAAGCACAGTGTAGACCTTTGATGTGTTCCGGTTAAGTTGGAATAGTTCAGAGGTACAGACAGGCTAGCTCTGTCTTTGCTGCCTTGTGACCCTCCTGCCTGTGGCAGACCTTTCAGGTGACCTCTTTTTCCTACAGGTAGAACCCAGTGGTGTCTGTCATCACAGGCTACCTGCTGAGTGACCCCCTCAGAGCCTCCATGGATGCTGTTTCCTCTTCTTGAAAGGAAAAGGTTTCACCTCCTAGTTTTGCCAAATAATTCCCAGTCCTCCTGCATGTTCCTGAATTAACCTCAAGCCCCCAGGAAGTCTCCCTGCCTCCTGGCTGGAGTAGGGGCCGTCAGAGCATCACCTCATTTCCCTACATAATCACATCACAGTCTAATCTCAGTAACGATCTATGTAACATCTGCATGATGCCTGCTCTCCTGCCACACTGTGAGCTCCAGCAGGTCCCAGGGCTTTGCACAGCCCCTAACACAGAGTGGTTGCTCAGTAACTATCTTTTGGGAGAATGGAGAGGGAGCGGGCATCTTCTGCTACCATATCACCTGACTCTCCAGACCAGTGGCGGAGTGCAACTCAGGGTCCCTGCACTCAGAACTCATTGATTTCATAATCATTATAAACTTCCCAAGAATCCACATCAAGCTAGAAGAAACCACCTTGTTCTCTGGAAAATAAGACGAGTTCTGGGCATCTCCAGGCTTCCGCCGGGGTCCTGCTCCCCTTCTGCACAGCTGCTTGACTGATTCCCTCGGGCATCCACGAGTGCCCAGGACCTGATCTGTCTAGGTGGGAAGATGGCAATTGGAACAGAGAACGCTGCTGCTCCCTAGCAACTTCTCCCTTGGCTTCACTCTGAACATCAGCTCTGTCACCACTGTTCATTTTACCTTTTCCCACATAAACATCATTTTCCTTGGCAGGCATGGAAGCACAATGATGCTTGGATATTTTTACAGCTTTCTGGCTTGGCCTCAGACTGCAAGCTTTGTCCTTCATTGTCTTCCTGTCCAACCAAACTAAGAACGAATCTCTTAGGAAGCATGAAACCTTAGGGATACCAGGGAACCTTCTAGAGCTTTTCTCTCTGCAGCATGCCCTTGTCCCCTTGCCAGGGAGGGGAGGGAGGGTGGTCTCTCCTCCTGAATTTGGTCACACCCATCCTAGGGCACGTCCCCTGATCATGCGAGCAGACACTGAGCAACAGACTACTCCCTTCCTTAGCAAGATGGCTTAAGCTTGGGTTGACCCTAACGGCCATCAGCATGGTTTTGCTACCCTGTGGCCAGGTCTGTTGCCAAGATCTCTCTCACTGAATTGTCCAAGCCAAAGCTTTTTAGTGCTGACCTGCAATTTCCTCTTTGACACCAAAGTTTAGGACTTTTCCTTCCCAAATATATTTTTTTTAGTTTACTGAGAACTGACTGTGAAAATCTGGATTCGGCCATCCTGTTGCTCTTAGTGGTGAGGAGAGCTCCTTCCAGGTCTTCAACCAGCCAAAGATTCAAGCGCTTCCAGCCCAGGGCTCCTGCACTGGCAACACTTGGCTTGCCAGGCTGGTCTAAAGCAGGATCCCTGCCAGGAGAGCAGGGGATGTGCAGTCCCCCCTGGCTTTGCTCATCTGCCCTGAAACTCCCCTCACTGGGCCATGCTCCCGCCCACCCTTTTGTGTCCTGAGAGATTTGTCTTAGGAGCTTGGAACTGCCTTCTGAAAGGTGCTTCTCCCAGTGGGGCCAGGCTTGAGGTGACCATGGTGCATGGGATGTCTCCTAGTGCTTAGTGCTTAGATGCTCATCACCCCTATTTACCAGAGAAGGAGAGGGCACTCCCTCCCTGAGACTTGTCCAACCCAGATGCAAAACCAGTGTATCCCTACAATGAATTACTTCCCAGCAGTAAAAAGAATGTACAAGCAACAACCCAGAGATAAATCACGAAACAACTATGCTGAGTGAAAGGAGCCAGACAAGAAATAAAGTACATAATAGATTGTTCCATTTATATAAAACTCTAGGAAACGCAAACTACTATGGAGACCTAGAATATCAGTGGTTGTATTGGGACTGGGGAGAGGAGGGACTAAAAGGGGGTTGAGCACGTGCACACTGTTGGTGGGAATGTGAACTAATGCAACCCCTATAGAAAACATTACAGAGAGTCCTTTAAAAGCTAAAAGTGGAACTACCATATGCTCCAGCAGTTCTACTCCTGGACATATACCTGAAGAAAATGAAATCATTAATCTGAAAAGATTTGTGCACCCTAATGCTGAAGCTCCAATACTTCAGCCACTTGATGCAAAGAGCCAAGTCATTGGAAAAGACCCTAATGCTGGGAGAGATTGAAGGCAAAAGGAGAAGAGGGTAGCAGAGGACAAATTGGTTAGATAGCATCACTGACTCAATGGACATGAATCTGAGCAAACTCTGGGAGAGAGAGAAGCACAGGGAAGCCTGGAGTGTTGCAGTCCTTGGGGTCAAAGAGTCAGACGTAACTTAGCAACTGAACAACAACAGCAATGTTATAGGGGGTCTTATCCTTCTATTGTCATTTCCACAGGCACTAAGCACAGAGTTCAGAGTCCATTAGAGAGGTGGCCGAACATGATCAGCATGAACAGGCCTAAGAATGAGTCCAGGCCCTATGAATTCCTTCTTCAATAGTAGCATTCATTTCAATAGGCAAGATATGGAAGCAACCTAAGTGTCCATCATCAGATGATGGACAAAGGAAAATGTGGTATATATACAATAGAATACTACTGAGCTGAAAGAGTGAAAGAAAAGAGTGAAACTGCTATTTCCAACAGCATGGATGGACTTAGAGTAATTATGCCTAGTGAAGTATGAAGTGGGTAGCCTTTCCCTTCTCCAGGGGATCTTCCCAACCCAGGGACTGAACCCAGGTCTCCCACGTTGCAAGCAGATTCTTTACCAGCTGAACCACAAGGGAAGCTCAAGAATACTGAGTGGATAGCCTACCCCTTCTCCAGTGGATCTTCCCGACCCAGGAATCAAACCAGGGTAACCTGCATCGCAGGTGGATTCTTTGCCAACTGAGCTATCAGGGAAGCCCTGTAGTGAAATAAGTCAGCAGAGAAAGAAATACTCTGTGCTATCACTTGTATGTGAAATCTAAAAAATAAAACGAATGCACATAACAAAACAGAAACAAACTCACAGATACAGAGAGCAAACCAGTGGCTGCCAGTGGGGAGAAGGAAGGCGGAGGGGCAAGATACAGGTAGGAGGTTAAGAGCTAAAGCTACTATGTGTAAAATAAACTGTAAGGATCTGTTATGCAGCACAGAGAGAATGCAGTTGATATTTCATGATAACTTTAAATGGAGTATAATCTATGAAAATACTGAATCACTCTTGTATACATCTGAAACTAATATGATATTATAAATTAACTATACCTCAACTTAAATTTTTAAAAAAAGAATTTAAAAAAATAAAAGTGAATTTAAAAAAATGAAATAATCCCATCCATCATCTTAAGTCTGGTGATGTTTATACACATATATATCAAAATATATCAAAGTTTACACTTTAAATGCTTGCATTTTATCATATCATATATCAATTAATTTGTTAAAACAATAATAGTAAATATGCATTTTAAAAATCCCTCCCAAGGACCCAACCCCACCTCTGCCTAGCTCTTCCCTCTCCTCCCCTTCACTGTAGCTTCTAGGTGTCCTGACTGCTCATACGACTCCACTTCCCCAACATCCAGTCCCCTCCTCCACCTCCCTGACACTCCCAGAACTGCCCCTGTCAAGGTCACAACGCTTCTGGTGCCCTTGGACGCAAGAATAGCGCCCTTTATTCTACAGATTTTCAAAGGTCAGGAAACGGGATAAGCATACTATTAACAGGATGCTGGCTGCATTTTCCAATAACAGGCTCAATCTGTTTTTCTTTGCACCAACACACATACTGTTTTCTCTGTTGCTTGGATCTTCTGGCAAACTCATTGTGCTGTTTCAGACTGACAATTAAAGCCTTTGTTTTGAAGTTAGGGACTTCCCTGGTGGCTCAGAGGTTAAAGCGTCTGCCTCCAATGCGGGAGACCTGGGTTCGATCCCTGGGTCGGGAAGATCCCCTGGAGAAGGAAATGGCAAACCACTCCAGTATTCTTGCCTGGAGAATCCCATGGACGGAGGAGCCTGGCAGGCTACAGTCCATGGGGTCGCAAAGAGTCGGACACGACTGAGCAACTTTCCTTTCCTTTCCTTTGAAGTTAGAAGTGTCTCACCTCTAAAGTTGTCTAGAGCTTGAAGAAAAAACTATCAGAAACATAACTAATGTACTCTTTAAAAATAAGTTTCTTAGCGCTTCCCGCCCTCAGGCTGCCTGGATCCCATTGTGCTGTTTGCAGTCACCGTGTGCATCCTTGTCTGTACTCTCCCTGAGCAAGTGCCCTGCACATTCCCCCTGCCCCTCTGAGCCACGTTCTGAGTCTTTTTTCCAGTGCCTCTTCCTTTCCCCAAGGCTGCACTCGTCCCTGGAGTCAGTCCTATAACCTCTCTCTGGCAGACTCGGCACCATCCAGATGCCACTGGCCCCCAATTCTGTCTCCATCCCAAGCTGGCCTGGGTGTCAGACTACTTGACACCAACAGTGTGTGTTCCCTGGGCTCCATCCAAATCAGCAGGTCCTGTCTCCTCCCTCCATGGCTGCAAACTGCAGGTCTCATGCCATTTCATTTCTCAGATGGTGTGGGGGCCCCTGCAGCGAAGGGGATGCTGATGGATCTGGGAGGCAGGAGCCAGTGTAAGAAACAGGAGAAGCAAGCAGGATGAGCCAAGAGGTCACGGCTGTGGCCAGCAGCCAGTTCTCTGCTCAGATGTGCCTTGGGGATTGCTACTTACGAGTATTTGGTATGGGTCGAGATACCCTCTGCACCCCAGTTCTCTCATCTTTGTATCAGAGGCAGTACCCAGAGTGGAAGCAATAGTGCATTGTGATTTGGTTGAGCTGAAGCCTTATTGAGATGAGATTTGTGCAGGGCTGGAAATGGTGCCTAAAACACAGGAAGCGCACAGGGAGCATTCTAGGTGGTAGTGGTGGTTACCATCATAAGAGATCTACTTGGGTCCTCGCTTTGATAACACAATGAAAAGTGGGGCCAGTGCTGATCCTTTTAGAATGTACTGAATCCAGCAGAACCGTGGTGAGAAATCCAGATCTCCTTTCACACAGTTTCAGGTGAATCTGTCACTTTTCTTAGAAATGCTGTTCACCTTGGCCTTCAGAGGCATGGAAATAGGTCCTTCAAGATCCTGCCATCACATTTTCTGCAGCTGGGCATCCCAGGAGGGTGCAGACCCGGACCCTGCGGACCCGGAGTGGCAGGGTGAACGTGTGGGTTTGCAATCACTCACTGGGATCCCCTGCACTTGCTGGGGCCCGGCAAGCCCTGTCTCCCGTGATGAACTGGGGATTGGTACTGTGATCCCTGCTGGAGCCCCCGCTCCAGCATGAGAGACACGGCGCCTGGGGGACCGTGGCGGGCCACGTCACCCACAGCCCAGGGGGCGATTGGGTCAGCTCCCCAGGACTTGGAGTGAGAATGCCTTTTCCTTCGAGGTGGTCTGAACATTCTCAAAGAAGGAGTCCTCATTTTCCAGCAAAAAACGGGGGCGTCTGCAACAGAGAAGCGCCCCAGGCAGAGAGACCAGCCGGGAAAAGGAAAAGACTGGTGGGCGGGAGCTCCAGGAGGGCGGGGCTGGGGGCAGCGGATGATTCTAGGAGAAGCACAGCGACCTGCAGACATATCTGACCCTACAGTTGTTCCAGACGTCCTTTCCTGAAGGCAGGAGCCAGTCACTGAAATCACTCAGGCATGTCTGTGTTTCTGAGAGCTTTCTCCCTGGGGCTGTGAGTATAAACACTGGGGGCTATTATGGGAGAGGAGTATCTGGAGGAGGGAGTGGTGCGCAGCTCCTCAGCGCCCGGATGCCTGCCCACTGTGCTCCGCTGCATCCCTGAGTAACAGTGGGTCTTTCTTCACCACAGGTGCCCTTGCTCGTGTGAATCAGTGACAACATGCAATTGTGGCAGAAAGACCCCCCAAGGGATGCCCACAGCCACCACCGATGAGCGCCACGCCGAGGGGGCTTCAGGAGTTGGCAGCTCCCCTGTCTCCAGGCCAAAACTCGCCTCTTTGACTTTCACTCCTGCGTTGTGGTTAAAACGGATGGGGTGCTGCTCTGCCACGTGGCTTGTGCCAAGGAAATGTATTTGCCTCTGAATATTTAAAGTTGCCAATAAACTATTCTTGTTGGCAGGTTAATGGGACTGTAAACACTGGACCATCACGCTTAATTATATTGATGGACAGAATGGAAAGAATCGTGCCTTCGGCCGATTTTGGATCTTTGAGACTTTTACCACATGCAGATGGTTAAAACCATTTAGTTGTTGAAAATCTTTCTGAATTCTAGGGAAAGTATGTAAATGAAATAACCTGAATGTCTTATGCTACTTGATGCAAGAAGAAAGAGTTGAGAGGCTTTTTCAAATGTGACTTCACTGAGTAATGAAAGTATTATATTCTTATTCCTCCAACATTTGGGGTGAAAACCTCATGAAGGGTTGCAGACCATGATCTGCGCAAGTAAGCTATTGAAAGTCAACCACAGTCACCCAGAGTAACAATCAGGCAGGTCTGAGTTCTCCCGAGGTGGCGGAGACGAGTTCAGAAGGACTTTGGAGTGGACAGCATGCCCACTTGGAGTATTGTCCCCCACGGGCTGTGATGTGTCGCAGGCCTCTCCCACGGAGGGCTGAGCGCGGAGCCCAGAGGTTGCCCTGGGAGCCTCAGAAACCCTCCCTAGGGCAGGAAGGAGGAGACTGGTGTCTGAAGGCACTGGGCTTGGTCTCCATGCTCTGCCCAGCAGGCGAGCGGCTCGCCCAGAATCACAGCACAGGGCACTCAGTCTCCGGTATTTATCACAGGTAGTCAACTACGGCTGTAGAGAAAGCTCTTTAAGAGATTAATAGAAATCAAGAGGAATTCCTGAAATAAAATTTCTGTCTTAATGAAGCAACAAATATGGCGAGATCACTTGTATGTTTCACAGTGATTTCAGATCAGGCACCTCGTAGGAAGGAACTGCTGTGTGTTGTCTGATGAATGCCCCTCACCTTCCCTGGGCAGCGAGGGCATCAGGCAATCACTCTTACATCACACTGTCTCCACTGTTGGTCTTCTGGTGCCACAAATAAAAGAAAGTGAAATTGTAGCTCTTGTGTGGATTTCATGACTCCATCGGGTACCCTATCCCCAGAGTAGAAAGGAGTTGTTGCTGTTGTTGTTCAGTCACTCAGTCATGTCCGACTCTTTGCAACCCCACAGACTGCAGCACTCCAGTCTTTCCTGTCCTTCACCATCACCCAGAGCTTGCTCAAACTTATGTCCATTGAGTTGGTGATGCCCTTCAGAAAGGAGAGATTCATTTATTCAATGAGTCAGCCCTCTTCTGGACTCTGGGTTACAGCAGATGCAAAATAGATGAGAATCCCTGCCTTCATGGTGTTTGTATCAGAGTGGAGGAGGCAGACCATAAACTAAATAAGTGAACAATATACCAAGTTCACTTAGATGCTGTTAAGTGATTAGGAGAAAAACATGGAAAGGCATGAAGCATATGTAGAGTGATGAAGAACGGCCTCTTGCTGCAGTGACATCTGCGTAAAAACCTGGAGGAAGTGAGAGAGCAAAGCATGGGTGGATGCCTCGCTGGCGAGGTGGGGGGGGGAGGGCAGGTGCAAAGGCCCTAAGGCAGGATTTGCAGTGTTGGAGGAATGGCTGTAGAAGGGCGTGGTGGGGGTGAGGGTGGGGGGCATGTCATGCAGTTTCCCCAGCCTCTGGCCCCTGGTCTTCACACATGAGTCCATGCCCCGCTTCTCAGGGAAGCCTTGCTCCCTGGCAGACTGAGAGAGTAGCAGATATGAGGCCCCCAAGAGCGTGCCCCCCTAGTTCATATTGCTCACCCGGATACTAAATTTATACTTTGTGGCATTAGCTTACATTCAGTACCCCATGAGAATGGCAGAAGTACACCTCAAGGACAATAAAGGTGGCCCCCGAGAGTGTGCCCCCCCCCCAGTTCTTATTGCTCACCTGATACTAAATTTATACTTTGTGGCATTAGGTTACATTCAGTACCCATGCTGAGTTTGGGCTGTGGCATGGAGAATGGGACAGACGTCTGCGTTGTGCTTTTGCCTTCTTGCAGACTTTCCCAATTGTGCTTGGTGGTTCTCACTGGGGGTGAGGGATCATTTTCCAGATGAGGAAACTGAGTCCAAGAAGATTAAACATGATGATAAAGAGGCTGCATCACATTATCCTCATTCTTAAATCAGTGTGTTTGGACCCTCTGTTCCTACTCCTAAGCCTGTAAGCCCCCCTCCGCATGCCCACCCCCGCCCCCATCTCTCAACCTCGGCTCTCCTCCACGTGGAACCTCCTCCAGGGCACGGATGCACTCGTAAGGTGCAGAGCCCGCCTCTCTTTCTCTGCCAGAAATGCACAGCACCCCCCATCTCCAACCCCACCAACTGGGAAACCCAGCCCCCGCATCCTTACAGCGCCCCTCCCCATGTGTGCCCCCACAGCCAGGCCTCCTTTCCAGCCCCGCAAGCTCGCTTCTGCCATCAACACTGCTCCTCCCCACACATCACTCCTCGGGTAGCCTCACACCCACCTTTCTGCCCACAGCACATCGGCCTGACCACAGGAGGCAGGCCTGAATGAGCTTCCTGGGACCAGTTTACACCTATTAGCCCAGCAAGTTACTAATTGTGTCTCATCTTTCTCTGCAAAGGTCCCAGTTTAGACCGTGAATTCTGTCTCCCTGTCAGCTCCAGATAGGGTACTCAGTAAGTACTCAGTGAGAGAAAGAGCATCATGGGCAGTGAGACTCAAGCCTCAGTGGCCTGTGTTCAGTCTGGGGTTTTCCCATCTTCTCTCTGCCTTCTGTTGCAAGGCACTCAGAGGAAGGACCTGGGGGGCCAGTATGGAAACCCCCAGGGCTCCAGGAGGCTGAGAGGGTCTCAGAAGGGCTGAGAGAATGGCCTCCAGGGAAGTCTTCCTGCCCTCGGCTCTGGCCACAGCCTCGGGGGGCCCTGGAGTCGCCTGACTGCATTAGCGCTAAGAGTCCAGCTTTCCCCATCTCCCTGGATCAAGTCATTTCCTTGTTCCCGTGGCAGGCCCTCGGGGCAGAGAAGTGGCATTTCTGTTTCCGGGTGTTTTAGGAACAGCTTCCTACTTACCAAGAAGCCCGTTCTCAAAGGGGATTCAGGGCAGGCCGGGTGATCGTACTCCTGCCCAGGCTCCAGGGGGACCCCAGGATGGGCGGGGGCCCCAGGCACGGGGCTCAATCTTGTGACCGAATCTGGGTGGAGCCTGCATTTCTGGACCTGGTCTGCTGCTCGCCCTCCCTCTGCCCTGCTCAGCCATGAGGCAGTGAGACAGATCACCCCAGGGAGAAAGTTCCAGAAGGACCTGCTTAGTCAGAGTCTGATGGGCAAATGCCCAGCCAAGTGGCGGATGGGAGCTTTCCAAGGAGGCAGTTCAGAGCAGCTGTAGAGAAGGGGCGGCCAGTGTGGGAGGGAGAAATTACCCTCGGGGAGCAGATCTGCAGCCAGAGGGCGTGGGTGGCTCAGCCCAGTCCTGAGGGCAGAAGACAAACAAGCTGGTGGCATCAGGGAAATCAGAGATTGGCTGAGAAGGGACTGGCGATGAGGGTGATGTCACCATCTTCACTTCTTTGGAAACCTGTGAGCGCTAAGCGGGACTCCGAGAACCGGAAATGACAGATGCAGTTAGTTCCCTGGTGAGCCATGGAATGACTTCATGAAAACACTTCCTGGCATCAGGGATTAGCCCCTGAGGGCTCCCACAGAGAGTGAGACACAGCGAAGCTCAGAAAAGGTGGGGAGAGGAACCTGTCTCTAGGAGCTGACCTCTGGGAGTTCCTGGGCTCCACCAGTCTACTCTGAGCAGGGGTTTCCGGTGTGGGGGGATGCTGTCTCCACAGCCCTGGAGATTGTGGCTCTGAGTCATCTGTCGCCAGAATGCTCTCCCATGGGAGACTCTGCCTGGTGAAGATGAGAAGAGGGAGGGCCCTGGTGTGGGGTGAAAGGAGCCCAAGTGCCCAGCACAAATCCAGCTGCAGTGAGACTGGGCAGAGAAATCTTTAGACCCACGGGACGAATTTATTATACCCCCCTCATCCAGAGGAGGAAACTGGAGCATAGAAGAAATGCCATTTGCCGAGATGACACGGCAAGTAAGGGTCTAAGCAAGAGCCGAGGGTGTGTCCTGGGGACCAGGGCACTCCCCTGCTGCTCTCGGGGTCCCCAGGGGCCCATGGGCAGCAGGACCAGGTGTGGCCCCAAGGGGGCACAGCAGTGGACTCCCAGGTGGATTCCATCTGGAACATGTATCCAAGGACACAGACTTCCCAGACCATGGGCTCCTGGGGCGAACATGGCAGACGGTCCTGAGCTGGGAGGACTTATTTTCTCTTCTCCACTTCCTCACTTTTATCAGATTTTCATTCTTAAGCAAGTACTCATCTGATCATTTCAAAATTAGGCATGGACAGTTGCTGTCTATGACTCTGAGGCTACCTAGGGTGGGACACAGTTCTTGGCTGAGTCATATCCAAGTGCTCCTGATTTCCCTAGTCCCTGGTTTCCGTGATCTTGTAGTTCCCCAGTTAGGACTCTGGACTCCAGTCTGGCTCCCAACCCTAGAGGCCACCCTCTTAGCATCTCCCAGGAACTTCCCCATAGCAGCTCAGCTGTCAGCCCACAGTGGGCTCCTGCCAGAGAAGGGCAACCTTTATAGAATGATTTATCCCATCAGAACACTGTTGGGGTGTCGGTCCCAAATGGTGTCAGCAGTGGGAACTACACACCTGCCTGCAGAGTGAATGATTCATGTACTTGCTGCCCTCACAGCTGCTCTCTTGGGATTAAGCAGTTTTGGCATCTGACCTGGCCTTTTAGACATTGCTCTGGTTTCAGACCCAACCCACAGAACAGGTTCTGGTAAGAAGCATGTGATAGGGTGGTTAGGATGTGACTCTGGAATCAGAAAGACTCAGATGTGAATCTTGGCTCTGTCACGCTACCCCAGGCCACATGATGGGAACAAGCAATTTCATCTCTGAGTTTCCTCATCTACAGCATCAGCAAAAGTAGTCTTGAGAACTAACGGTGATACATGTGTGTGCTAAGCTCGGAGCTTGGCACACAGGAAGCCCTCAGCAAAAGCTAACTGTTTTAGTAGTGATGATTTTCCTTATTAATATGAAAGCTCATGTATTAGTTCTAACAGTTTTTTGATGGAGTCTTTAGGATTTTCTATGTATAGTACCATGTCATCTGCAAACAGTGAATTTTACTTCTTTGCCAATTTGGATCCCTTTCATTTCTTTTTCTTCTCTGATTATTCTGCTAGGACTTTCAAAACTGTGTTGTATAAAACTGGTGAGAGTGGACATCCTTGTCTTGTTCGTGATCTTAGAGGAAATGCTTTCAGCTTTTCATTGTTGAGTATGATGTTGGCTATGGGTTTGTCATATATGACCTTTATTATGATGTGTGTTCCCTCTGTACTCACTTTGTTGAGAGGTTTTTTTTTTTTATCATAAATGAATGTTGAATTTTGTCAAAAGTATTTTTTGCATCTATTAACATAATCATAATACTTTTATTCTTCCTTTGTTAATGTGATGTGTCACATTGACTGACTGGCAGATTTTGAACTATCCTTGCATCCACAGGATAAGACCCAACTGATCATGGTATATAATCCTTGTAATATATTGTTGAATTAATTTTGTTATATCTTGTTGAGGGTTTTTGCATCTATGTTCATCAGGGATGTTAGCCTATAATTTTTTTTTTTTCTTGCAGCATTCCTATCTGATCCATGCCAAGGTCTGAAGAGAGTGTTGATCTGAAAAGACAAGAGCCATGCATTCTAGTCTCTGGCTATGTCATGCATGGCTATGTGGCATCAAGCAAGTCACCCTTTCTCTGTGATCTGCAGTCTCTCTGTAAAGTGAGGAACTTGGAGTAAGTGATTTGTGGACAGCTGGTGTTCTGGAATTATGCTTCTCATGCAAAAAGATCTCTGTTGCTTTTGTCAGCCAGTGTCTCAGGAAATAAAAAGTCTCACTCAAATGATTTATGGAAATTTTAATGCAAAGATTATTAACCAAGTGAGGGCAGGGTTAAAGGAAAGTAATAAGCCCAGGGCCAGCAACAGGTGGTGGTGGGGGGATCCTTACCATCCCTTGGTTTCTGAGGGCAAGGGAAGGAGCAGCTATCGCAAGCTGGCAAGAGTTCTAGATGTCGCTGAAGATGATGGACAGGAGATGTGACCTTGGAGAGAGAAACAGCTACTGCCAAACCATGCCTGAACTTTCTCTTCTGTACTCCCGTCTGTCCAGTGCATCCCACAGTCCAAATCCAACCAGAACTCACAGGCAAGGGAACGTGTTGATTCAATCCATGTCTACTCAGCCTCCAGGAATGGAGAGTAAGGTGGGGAAAATAAAAAAAAAAAGTTCTGGAAAAGCAAACAAAATATTCATCACAATTCCTAATGAGGAAAAGGCAAAGAAAACAAAACCTCAGTACATCATCAAAACAGTGGTGTTTTAAAGAAGATGTGGCTTTGAATTAACAACACCAATGAATATCTGAATTCAGTTGGAATCTGCAGTTCTTCCAAGTGAAACAGAGTTTAATCTTTCCCTGTACCAATTGGAAGTTTGCCACCTCCTTTTTCCTCTTACGTTATTATTGAAGAGGAAATGTGTCTTCATTTCTCTCATTTACCAAAAGTTAAAGTAATCATTCATTTATTTCCTTTCCTAAATAATGCAGGTGGCCAAGAAGTCCAGAGCTGCTCCAAGTTTATCTTGCAATTAATAAGCTTGTGAAGATAAAAAGATAGAGTCTCCTGTGTTAGTAATTGTTTCAGCAAGCTACTTTATTCCCATCTCTTAAGGGCTTGAAATGAGCCAACTCCATGTAAAAAAGAACTGCTTAAGAAAGTAGACAATATTGATGATTTTCAGGTTTATTACAAAGTATAGTGATTCACTGAGAATGTGAAATGTCCAGGGATTCAAGTGGGATAAGCTGGAAGATACCAGCAGCATGAGCTAGGCACCAACAATTTCCAATTAGTAATTGCATGGCCATGGGACAAATACATCAGCTTTGGAACTTCCAGGATATTTAGAGACTGAGGAGGGAAGAGAACATGTCTTGAGCAGGATCAGACATGAATGAGCATGAATAGGCTGTGCCCTTCGTCCTCCTCAAGCTCAATAAACACCGAAGGCCATTATATGCTGAGCACTGGGCTACAGGCCGGAGAACCAGTAATGTCAGGGCCGTGGTTCCTCCCTAGAGGGGCTCTACCTTGTGGGGAGGCAGAAGACAGGGGAGGGTTACATTTCAATGAGTGCAAGCAGAGCTGCGGATGCTTGGAATGTCAGTTCCAAACCACAGCCAGAATGCCAAGAAAACTTCCTGGAGGAGGTGACATCTGCACTGATAGCCAAAGAATTAGGAGTCAGTCATTCCAGACAGAGGAATTGTGCAGTCACACTAGAGCAAAGCAGAGCAAAATGGAAAGTTGCAGAAAACAAGGCTTCCAAATTGAATGCTTTGGCACTTTCTAAGCCACAAGTGTGGACTTCATCCTAAAGACCAAGGGGAGTGACTGAAAGATCTTTAAGGAGGGAGTGGCAAGACTGATTTACAAGCATCACTCTGACTGCAGAGTGGTTGATGAAGCCAGGGAGGAGAAAGTGAAACCAGTTAGGAAGTGAACACTCACAACCCAAGCCAGCAAGGAGAGAGGGGGCAGCTAAGGAGGTTCTCCTGGCTACCCACAAGATCAAGCAGAGTTCCAGAAAGTGTCAGAAACTGAAAATAGGCAAATGCTTGCCAAGACTCCCCATACCTAACTCAGAAATTAATCATATCAGAACCACAGTTATGGTGAATAACAGGTGATAAACTGAGGACTCACAAGATTTCACTTCATTCATAAGAAATCAACACAGTTAGCACAATGATAGGTTGCATTGTACCTTCTATTATTGCAGGGGTTTTAATTATAATAATAATAAGAGAATTTTTTCTGCATTCCCAGTACACCAAAGGTAACTAAGAATGGGCACCAGCCAGTGTAACTCCTTGTGTTACCTTTTACCACCCGCCCATCACATGAGTCAGAAACCCAAGGGGCATCCATCCTCTCCCACATCCCCAGAGCCAATCTGTCATGACAATGCTTTGTTCTGCTTCTTTAAAACCAAGAATAACTTTGTTTTGTCCATTTTTTACTCTTCCACTGCTAGCTCTCTAAATATCCATTTGCAATTGGCTATGTTTCTGAATTTCTTCTTCTGTTTTCTTGTCTGTCTACCCATGCATGAATAACACAGTTTTCGGTCTTACTAATTATCATTATGCTTTAACACATGAAAGGGTTAGCCCTCCAAAATTGCTCTTTATTTAATATCATTTATTTAGATTTTCATGCTAGATCATTCAGTCTTGCAAATCAAATTTAAAATCAACTTGCTTAACCTCAGAAAAAAATATGGTATTTTATTGAGATATGAATAAATTATAAATCAAATTTGAGAAAGTCAACAGAATGCACATACAGAGATATTTATTTGTCCAATTTTGTTTTAGTTTTCCTCATATGGGTTTTGACCTTTTGGGTAGGTTCCAATTTAGTTCAATTGCTCAGTTGTGTCCAACTCTTTGTGACCCCATGGACTGCAGCACACCAGGCTTCCCTGTCCATCACCAACACCCAGAGCTTACTCAAACTCATGCCCCTACACTCGGTGATGCCATCCAACCATCTCATCCTCTGTTGTCCCCTTCTCCTCCTGCCTTCAATCTTTCCCAGCATCAGGGTCTTTTCAAATGAGTCAACCCTTCGCATCAGGTGGCCAAAGTATTGGAGTTTCAGCTTCAACATCAGTCCTTCCAATGAACATTCAGGACTGATTTCCTTTAGGATGGATTGGTTGGATCTCCTTGCAGTCCAAGGGACTCTCAAGAGTCTTCTCCAACACCACAGTTCAAAAGCATCAATTCTTTGGTGCTCAGCTTTCTTTATAGTCCAACTCTTACATCCACACATTGACTACTGGAAAAACCATAGCTTTGATTAGACATATGTTTGTCGGCAAAATAATGTCTCTGCTTTTTAACATGCTGTCTAGGTTGGTCATAGCTTTTCTTTCAAGGAGCAAGCATTTTTTAATTTCATGGCTGCGGTCACTGTTGGGTAGGTTTGTTCCTGGCTGTTGTATTACATTTCTGATGTTGTAACTGCATGTATTTGCTCTTTCATCATATCTGCTAAAAGAGTAGTTTGTGTATGTGAGAATTATTGATCTTACCATGTAAATCTTTCTATTACGTGTAGTATCATTTACCATCAATCGTCTTGGTTTTGCAGACGTACACGTCACTCATAAGTCCCCTTCCAATTGTTGTGCTTCTAACTGAATTGCTTTAGTGCCTCCAGTTCAATGTTAAATAATAGTGGAGATAGTAGGCATTCTTGCCTTTCTTGGTGGAAATGCCTCTAAAGTTCCCCCATGAAATAAAAAAGTTGAAGTACATGTTGTGCCAATCTCTGATGTATAACAAAGTGGCTCAGTTATATAATATATACAGCCTTTTTTATATTCTTTTCCATTATGGTTTGTCCCAGGAGATTGGATATAATTCCCTGTGCTATACAGTAGGATCTTGTTGTTTATCGATCTTACATACAATAGTTTGTATCTATCAACCCCAAATTCCTAGTCCATCCCTCCCCCTCCACTCTCTCCCTTAGCAATCACATCTGTTCTCTACATCCGTGAGTCTCTTTCTGTTTTGTAGATAGGTCAATTTGTGTCATATATTAGATTCCACATATAAGTGATTTATGGTGGTATTTGTCTTTCTCTTTCTGACTTACTCACTTAGTATGATCATCTCTAGGTCCACCCGTGTTGCTGTAAATAGCATTATTTCATTCTTTTTGTGGCTGAGTAGTCTTCCATTGTATATAGGTAACCACATCTTCTTTATCCACCCATCTGTTGAAGGACATTTAGGCTGTTCCCATATTTTGGCTATTGTGAATAGTGCTGCTGTGAACATAGAGGTGCACGTATCTTTTTGAATTACAATTCTGTCTGAGTATATGTCTGGGAGTGGGATGGCAGGATCATATGGTAGCTCTAGTTTTAATTTTCCGAGGAAACTCCATGCTGTTCTCCTTAGTGGAGTTACCAATTTACATTCCCCTCAACAGTGCAGGAGGGTTCCCTTTTCTCCACACCCTCTCCAGCATTTATTGTCTGTAGACTTTTAAACTATGGCCATTCAGACCAGTGTGAGGTGGTACCTTGTAGTTTTGATTTTCATTTCTCTAATTATTAGTGATGTTGAGCAATTTTTCACATGCCTACTTGCCATTTGTATGAAAGAAGCTGCCTTTTGATGTGAATTATTATTCTGTTTTAAGTCACAAATGGGTATTGAATTGTGTTAAATACCTTTTTGGCATCTATCAAGATAATAGGATTTTTCTCTTTAACAATATTAATATACTGAGTTATATTAATAGAGTCCCTGGTATTGAATCACTTTTGCATTTCTGAAATATGCACCATTTGGTCACAGTGAATTCATATTTACATGAGCTATTGGATTCTATTTACCATAACTTTATTTGATATTTTTGCATTGAAATTCACATATGAGATTAGGTTGTAACTTCTTTTTCATATTGTATTTGTCCAGGTTTGGTATCCATATCATCCTTGCTTTATGCCCTTCCTGCTTAACACTCTGAAATAATTTAGGTAGCACTGCAATTATCTGATTTTTAATGATTTTGCAGAATTTTCCTAAGAAACCTCTGGTTGTGGTACTTAAAGAAGAATTTTTTCTTCTTTAAAGAAAAATTTTCACTACTTTCTCTGTTTCTTCTATGGGAATTGGTCTGATTATCCTATATCAACTTAGGTATATTTTATTTCCTGAAAAGTTACCCATTTTATTTAAGTTGTCAAACTTATTTGCAGAAGATTCTGATTAAATGTGTGGTTTCTTTCTCCTCTCTTTTGACAACAATTTTCTTGTTGACACCTTTTATTTTGTGTACTTGTGCTTTTTCTCCTTCTTCATTATTTTATTAAGCTAGCTGGGGCTTGTCAATTTTGTTGCTATTCTTTTCAAAGGGCAAGCTTTATATTTTTCTCATTAAATTCCACTGTGGACTTTATTTCCACATCTT
Organism: Giraffa tippelskirchi; assembly: GCF_054371585.1. NCBI lineage: Eukaryota > Metazoa > Chordata > Mammalia > Artiodactyla > Giraffidae > Giraffa > Giraffa tippelskirchi. Next base: position 52,801,574 of record NC_137284.1, read on the forward strand.
TAATTTCCGCTTTACTGTCATTGATTGTTTCTTTCTTTCCACTTGCTTTGTTGTCCTTTCTAGTTTTTTCAATTGGCCAAGTATTCCTGCATTTTCTTTTTTATTTTTTTTTGTAAAGAGTATTTTCTGCTATGAATTTTAGACTCTGATGTGTTTCTATTATTGTGATTTTCTAGAAATTCTGAAACTTAGTTTATTATTTCTCCTTTGAGCCAAGAATTGTTTAATAGCCAATGGCTGCTTAGTGAAACGACCCCTGGTAGGAAGAAAACAAGCACATGAGTCTTGCAGTTGCCCTGGCTTACTGCCTTGAGCTGGTTTCCAAATTGTGGAAGGATTTTAAAAATGTGTTGTTTATTTTTATGTTATTGTATTATGGTCATAAGTCCTATTCATATTACTTTATTTGGGGGAGCTACTGAAGATGTTTTTGCATGTCCTAAAATATGGTCAGTTTTTAAGTTCTACTCATACTTGAAAAGAGGGTATATTCTCTGCAGTTTGATTTTATTGCCCTATGTGTCTCTCTAAAACTTAACCTCTGAGTTTGCTGCCTAGGCAGTTTATGTTCTTATTAACTGTTTGTCTGCTTGACCTGTCTTCAAATGAGAAAAACTTTCCTGTTATGAATGCATTGTAGTCTCTTTCTCCTCTGGTTTCTGCTTCATAAAAGTTACTGCTCTGATGTTGAGTGTATTCATAACTGTTCCATCTTCTTTACAGATTTTAATCATTGCATTAGTGATGTTAAATTGGTTGTGTTTTTGTTTGGGGAGCCTGGATTCTCCCTTTTCTCTCTCTCTTTTGTTAATGCTTTGATGAATGAGAGTATTTATTTATTTATTTATTTTTGGCTATACCGTGAGGCATGTGGAATCTTAATTCTCCAATCAAGCATTGAAGCCATGCATTGGGAGCACAGAGTCGTAACTACTGGACTACCAGGGAAGTGCTAGTTCTGCCTTTTCTGATAGCCTCTTCATTTGGGTTCCCTTGAAGTAAATTCCGAGATAAGGGTTCAGATGTAAGTGGTTTATTTGAGTGAAGAAAACTTGTGGAGATGGGAAGGATGTCAGGGTGGGTGGAGAGCCCATAAGCCATAGTTAAAGCCCTTTCCTTCCCTGCCTCCACAGCTTTATTCCCCTTGGCAATAAGTTGTCAATGCCTCAGGGTTATCCCATCCAAGTAAAGAGGGTGCTGGCAAATACATACACCAATTCCCATCATTGATCAACTGAGGATACATCCCAGAGGATGTTAATCCTCCAGTACTCTGGTCTGCCGCAAGAGGAACAAAGACTCTGAATCCAGAGAAAGCCACCGTGCAAAGAAATGATGCACTGGAAATTGAAATTGTGGCTGATGAGCAGTGATGTAGAAAGAATGAGAGATGGGAAGAGGGCCCACCATGTCTACTCCCACCATCAAGACCCTAAATCCTGCTTTCTTGCTATTTGTATTGACTTGGCATATCTTTGTCTGTAACCTTGATTTTGAACTTTCTGAATGTCTTTAATTCAACTTATGTCTAATAAATAGCAGAGAGTTGGTTTTTGCTCTATTAGTCCACCCAATAATCTTTTGCTGTTATTGTGTGAGTTAAACCAAGGTACCTTTACTAATTTAACCAAAATGCTTAGCCTGTGATATCACTTATGTTATATTTCAATATATAAGTGTTTTACATGTAGTCAAAATGAAGCTATAGGAAATAGATCCCTAGCTCAGTCAGTAAAGAATCCACCTGCAATGCAGGAGACCTGGGTTCAATCCCTGGGTTGAGAAGATCCTCTGGAGAAGGAAATGACAACCCACTCCAGTATTTTTGCCTGGGAAATTCCATGGAGAGAAGAGCCTGGTAGGCTACAGTCCATGGGGTCATAAGAGTCGGACATGACTCAGCAACTAAACCACCACCAACATAGGAAATAGATTTACCCTCATGCTAGAAACAACCAAAAAACAGAACAGAACATCAGGCAATCAGGTGACCCATCACAGAAAGAAAACAAAGAGGTAAGCCCTGCAACAGATGGGCTTCTTGCTTTAGGAGGGTTTCCAGGGCAGGGTACACAGGTGGGGGCCCAGGCAGAACCTGTGGCTGCTTGAGCAGAGCAGACACAGCAGGAGCCAGGAGAGCACAGCAGTGAGAGTTCACAGACCTTGGGAAGGGGCTCTGCACAGGGGTAGTGCCAGATTCTGAAGAGGGCTCCCCTTGAATATTTAACTGAGTGCTGATCAATGAATGTAGGTAGTGAGTTACCAGAGACAGAAGCACAAACCATCCCGGAGACTGGAGGGAGCTATAGCTGACACTCACACAAGGCTGGGACTGGGACCCATCCTATCACAGACTAGACCTCCTGTCTCATGAGACATTGGAGCGAGTGCACAGAAGGGTCTTGGGTCATCGTTGCTCTAGGAATGTCAAACAAATTCACTTGAAATGGATCATTAGGCGAAAGTAGGATTCTCATGGTAACTTTTGTGTAGCAAACAACTTAGATGCTATTAAAAAACACAATTCAACTGAGTAAATTTTAAAGATCCAATTGTCTTTATTCAATGATTCATGAGTTAGGCCGATACTAGGAGTGCTGAGGCACTGTACAGAACGAAAGCTGTTGACAGGCAGAAGGTGGCATGACAAAGAAGTGACTAGCAGAGAGTAGATCCTTTGTGGCAAGTTCAACTTCCCCTTAGGGGACCTCAAGTGTCTAGCAGGCAGATAACCTCACCTGTGATGACCAAGTGATTCCAGAAGGACTGCTTTAAGATTCCACTCCAAGCTGAATTTGTAATTAAGTTAGTTATTAAGTCTTAGTTTGGTGATGTGGGCTTAGCACAAGTGACTCCATTTGGGAGTTGTCTCTTTCTAAACAATTCCCCCCTTTTGATGAGACTTAACTGAGAAATGTGATCAAAATTTAAGACATCAGTGTCACCTCCAGATATTCTTCTGAAGTTTTTACAGCTTTTGCTGGTCCTTGTGTGGGGGTCACAGCTCATGATTGATTTTTTGCTGAGTCACTGTGGTTTTCATAGGTCTCAACTTCAGATTTACATTTTTAAAAAAACTTGGTCATTCTGTTCATTCATTTTCTGATGTCCCAGACTTAGAGAGGTTATTTATTTGGTGGTTGATAGCTACAAATCAGCTTTTGAGAGAATACACTGCACCAGAGAGACTATTGTGATTATTATAAGCAAGATAATGTCTGCAGTGTACTTTGGAGCCATGGCCCTAAGACCAAAACCGATCAAATCACATAAGTCAAAGAAAGGCCCACAGAAGGAGTCTCTTTCTTCAGCCAAGTAGCTTGTTCAGTGGTCTTATGCAGCTGAGTCTCAACTTCCCCAGAAGTGTCAGTCCAAGTGCAGCAGGTGGTAACTGGCCAGAGCACAGACGCCTCCTCCTTCAGTTAAAAGATAACAGGGACTGGCTTATTACCAGAACAATCTTGGCAGGAAGTCTAAGAATCTTTGTTGGCAGATTCTGCAATATCTTCAAGAGTTAAGGAGAGATTCTTGATCTTACTCCCAGCACTGACCCCGAGCCAGGGAGGTGGGGACCTGCCAGAGGAAGCAAATTCTGAACCATGAAGACCCCTGAGTAGGTCCTGTCTAATCGAACAATGTAAATCCAGGGGAGTTGACCAATGAAGGGTCTCACCCTGATAGTGGACAGTTAGGGGTGCAGTCATGGCCTGGCCATGTAGCAACAATTAGTCATTCATAGGCCTAATGGGGAATGATACAAAGCCTGTCTGGGCACAAACTGCTTGCAACCTTGCCTGATGATTGCAAGTGAAAGGGACAGTGATAATTCCAAAACATTTGCAAGGAATTGGGTCAGGCTGGTATGATTTTCCCAGCTAACTGGATGCCTCCATCACTGAAGATTGTAGAAGGTGTACCCCAAGTGGAAAACACATTTTCTAACAATTTCTTTGCCACTGTGAGAGCCTCAGCCTTGTAGCAGGGGAAGACTTCAACTGATCTGGAAGACATACACACAACAATAAGACATATTGACAACCATCCCTGAGTGGCGTTTGAATGAATCCACACGCAGGTGCTCATCGGGTCCAGAGGGGTGAGGTCTGAGGCCTCTGGGGACAAAAATAGATTTTCCAGGATTATGGACCTGACAGGCCAGATATAAGTAGTAAATTACTTTTGCAATTTTATAGCAGTCCCCCCACCAATGTTTATTCATAATTTGAGTCATCTCAATTGTACCATCTCCTTCATGGATCACAGCCTTGTCAGGGCAAAGGGGCTTGCATAACCCAATTAAGCTATGAGCCATGCCATGCAGGGCCACCCAAAACAGACAGGTCATAGTGAAGAGTTCTGACAAAATGTAGTCCACTGGAGAAGGAGATGACAAACCACTCCAGTATCCTTGCCACCAGAACCACATAAACAATATGAAAAGGCAAAAAAAAAAAAATGATACTGGACTAAGAGCCCCCAGGTCAGAAGGTGTCTAATATGCTACTGGGGAAAAGCAGAGGGCAACTACTAATAGCTCAAGAAAGAATGAAGAGGCTGGGCCAAAGTGGAAAGGACACTTGGTTATGGCTCTCTGGTGGTGAAAGTAAAGTCTGAGGCTGTAACGAACAATATTGCATAGGGGCCTGGAATGTTAGGTCCATGAATCAAGGTAAATTGGATGTGGTCAAGCAGGAGATGGCAAGAGTAAACATCGACATCTTAGATATCAGTGAACTAAAATGGATGGGGTTGGGCAAATTTAATTCAGATGACCATTATAACTACTACTGTGGGCAAGAATCCCTTAGAAGAAATGGAGTAGCCCTCACAGTCAATGAAAGAGTCCAAAATGCAATACTTGGGTGTAACCTCAAAGATGACAGAATGATCTCAATTCATTTTCAAGGCAAAACATCACAGTAATCCAAGTCTCTGTCTCAACTGCTAATGCCAAAGGAGCGAAAGTTGACCAGATATATGAAGAGCTACCAGACCTTCTAGAATTAACACCCAAAAAGATGTTCTTTTCATCGCAGGGGATTGAAATGCTAAAGTAGGAAGTCAAGAGATACCTGGAGTAACAGGTAAGTTTGGCATTGGAGTACAAAGTGAAGCAGGGCAAAGGCCAACAGAGTTTCATCAAGGGAACACACTGGTCATGGCAAACACTGTCTTCCAGCAGCGCAGGAGATGACTGTACACATGGCCATCACTGGATGGTCAATACCAAAATCAGATTGAGTGTATTCTTTGTGGCCAAAGATGGAAAATCTCTGTACAGTCAGCGAAAACAAGACCTGGAGCTGACTGTGGCTCCAACCACTAGCTCCTTATTGCAAAATTCAGGCTTAACTTGAAGGTGGTAGGGAAAATCACTAGACTATTTAGGTATGACCTAAATCAAATCCCTTATGATTATATAGTGGAGGTAACATGACAAATAGATTCAAGGGATTAGATCTAATAGACAGACAGAGCACCTGAAGAACTATGGACAGAGTTTCATGACATTGTACAAGAGGCAGACCAAAACCATCCCAAAGAAAAATAAATCAAGGAGGCAAAGTGATTGTCTGAGGAAGATTTACAAATAGCTGAGAAAAAAGGTGAAGGAAAAGGCACAGGAGAAAGGGAAAGACATACACAACTGAATGCAGAGTTCCAGAGAATAGCAAGGAGAGATAAGAAGGCCTTCTTAAATGAACAATGCAAAGAAATAGAGGAAAACAATAGAATGGGAAAGACTAGAGATCTCTTCAAGAAAATTGGAGATATCAAAGGAAAATTTCATTCAAGGATGGGCACAATAAAGAACAGAAATGGTAAGTACCTAACAGAAGCAGAAGAGATTAAGAAGTGGTGGCAAGAATAGACAGAAGAACTATACAAAAAAGGTCTTAAGACCTAGATAACCACGATGCTGTTATCACTCCCCTAGAGTCAGACATTCTGGAGTCTAAAGTCAAGCAGGCCTTAGGAAGCATTACTATGAACAAAGCTAGAGAAGATGATAGATCTCCAGCTGAACTATTTCAAATTCTAAAAGATGATGCTGTTAAAGGGCTGCACTCAATATGCCAGAAATTTGGAAAGTCAGCAGTGGCCGCAGGACAGGAAAATATCAGTCTTCATCCCAATTTCAAAGAAGGGCAATGTTAAAGCATGCTCAACCTACTGGACAGTTGTGCTTACTTCCCATCCTAGTGAGGTTATGCTCAAAATCCATCAAGCTAAGCTTCAGCAGTACTTGAATCGAGAACTTCCTGATATATAAGCTGGGTTTAGAAAAGGCAGAGGAACCAAAGATCAAATTGCCAACATTCATTGGATCCTAGAGAAAGCAAGAGAATTCCAGAAATATATCTGCTTCATTGGCTATGCTAAAACCTTTGACTGTGTGGATCACAACAAACTGTTGAAAATTCTTAAAAAGATAGGAATACCAGAACATTTTACCCATCTTCTGAGAAACCTGTATGTCAGTTAAGAAGCAACAGAATCAGACATGGAACAACGGACTGGTTCAAAATTGGAATAGGAGTATGACAAGGTTATATATTGTCACCCCATTTAATTAACTTCTATGCAGAGTACATCATGCAAAATGCTGGGCTGGATGAATCACAAACTGAAATTAAGATTGCCAGGAGAAATATCAATAACCTCAGATATGCCAATGATACCACTCTAATGGCAGAAAGTGAAGAGGAAGTAACGTACCTCTTGATTAGGCTGAAAGTTCAGTTCAGTTCAGTCGCTCAGTAGTGTCCAACTCTTTGCAACCCCATGAATTGCAGAATGCTAGGCCTCTCTGTCCATCACCAACTCCCAGAGTCTACCCAAACCCATGTCCATTGAGTCAGTGATGCCATCCAACCATCTCATCCTCTGTCGTCCCCTTCTCCTCCTACCCCCAATCCTACCCAGCATTAGGGTCTTTTCCAATGAATCGACTCCACATGAGGTGGCCAAAGTATTGGAGTTTCAGCTTCAACATCAGTCCTTCCAATGAACACCCAGGACTGATCTCCTTTAGGATGGATTGATTGGATCTCCTTGCAGTCCAAGGGACTCTCAAGAGTCTTCTCCAACACCACAGTTCAAAACCATTAATTCTGTGGCGCTCAGCTTTCTTCACCGTCCAACTCTCACATCCATACATGAGCACTGGAAAAACCATAGCCTTGACTAGATGGACCTTTGTTGGCAAAATAATGTCTCTGCTTTTAAATATGCTATCTAGGTTGGCCATAACCTTCCTTCCAAGGAGTAAGTGTCTTTTAATTTCATGGCTGCAATCACCATCAGCAGTGATTTTGGAGCCCCAAAAAATAAAGTCTGACACTGTTTCCACTGTTTCCCCATCTATTTGCCATGAAGTGATGGGACCAGATGCCATGATCTTAGTTTTCTGAATGTTGAGCTTTAAGCCAACTTTTTCACTCTCCTCTTTCACTTTCATCAAGAGGCTCTCTAGTTCTTCTTCACTTTCTGCCATAAGGGTGGTGTCATCTGCATATCTGAGGTTATTGATATTTCTCCCGACAATCTTGATTCCAGTTTGTGTTTCTTCCAGCCCAGTATTTCTCATGATGTACTCTGCATATAAGTTAAATAAGCAGGGTGACAATATACAGCCTTGGCGTACTCCTTTTCCTATTTGGAACCAGTCTGTTGTTCTAGGTCCAGTTCTAACTGTTGCTTCCTGACCTGCATACAGATTTCTCAAGAGGCAGGTCAGGTTGTCTGGTATTCCCATCTCTTTCAGAATTTTCCACAGTTTATTGTGATCCACACAGTCAAAGGCTTTGGCATAGTCAATAAAGCAGATATAGATGTTTTTCTGGAACTCTCTTGCTTTTTCGATGATCCAGCGGATGTTGGCAATTTGATCTCTGGTTCCTCTGCCTTTTCTAAAACCAGCTTGAACAACTGGAAGTTCACAGTTCACGTATTGCTGAAGCCTGGCTTGGAGAATTTTGAGCATTACTTTACTAGCATGTGAGATGAGTGCAATTGTGCAGTAGTTTGAAAGAGGAGAGTGAAAAAGCTGGCTTGAAACTCAACATTCAAAAAAACTAAGATCATCGCATCTAGTCCCATCACTTCATGGTAAATAGAAGGGGAAAAGGAGGAGGCAGTGACAAATTTTACTTTTCTGAGCTCCAAAATCACTGTGGATGGTGACTCCAGCCATGAAATGTAAAGATGCTTGCTTTTTGGAAGGAAAGCTGTGACAAACCTGGACAGCATATTAAAAAGCAGAGATACCACTTTGTCAACAAAAGTCCATAGAATCAGAGCTATTCTTTCTCCAGTAGCCATGTACGAGTATGTGAGAGTTGGACCATAAAAAAGGCTGAGAGCCAAAGAATTGATGCTTTTGAATTGTATTGCTAGAGAAGATTCTGAGAGTCTCTTGGAGAGCGAGGAGATCAAATCAGTCATTCCTAAAGGAAATCAACCCTGAATATTCATTGGAAGGAGTGCTTATTCTGCTGCTGAACCTGAAGCGCCATTACTTTGGCCACCTGTTGAAAAGAGCTGACTCATTGGAAAAGACCCTGATGCTGGGAAAGTTTGAAGGCAAAAGGAGAAGAGGGTGGCAGAGGATGAGATGGTTAGATAACATCACTGACTTAATGGACATGAATTTGAGCAAACTTCAGGAGACTGTAAATGACAGGAGAGCCTGGCATGCTGCAGTCCATGGCATCACAAAGAGTCAGACATGACTTAGTGATTGAACAGCAACAATGGCACCTTGGTGGGTGAAGTAAGGCAAAAACTATTAACAGTGCGGTTTACCAGGAAGCTAGTAGGAATCAAGTGGCTTAAGTTTCCCACAGCACTGACTGTTCATTGAATTGACAGCCATTGTTGGTCCATCTTAATTTCTCTGGTTCAGGCACAGACTATTGCCATGTTCCAAGGATATAAGAAAAGCAAAAGTCTAGCAACAAGGGGTCCTCTTTTGCAGAGACGAAATGGACTTCATCCACCTGGGCCACCACATTTACAGATTCTGTTGCTGCTGCCTTTGCATGAAGGTCAGTCAGAGTGTGACCTCATAGTCAAGTTCAGTCATTTTTAGTTGGAGCCTCAGTTTTAATAAAAGCAATTTCAGAAGGTAAAAGAACAGTAGTAAGAAGATCATTTGCCTGCTGCCTGTTTTTAACTGGGGTCTCAGAGGATGAAAGAAAAACTCTTTACTTCTGTAACATCCTCAAATCATGGATGACCCTAAAGGCATATGGGCTTCAGTATAAACATTGTCCTGCAAACTGGCAGCTCAGAGAAGAGCATGCATCTCTGCTCCTTTGGCTGTTTGAACTTGTGGGAGATTTCCCCTCTCAAGCAGTGCATGTTGGGTAATAACAGCCTAACCAACTTGGAAATTCCCTTTCCCATTTTTACAGTCTGACTCATCAACAGACAAAATTAAATCAGGATTAGTCTCACAAATCAGGACCTGGGTTCCGAAAATGGGACATTATTATCTCGCAGTCCTGAAGCTCACCTTCGTCAGGGAGAGACAGTGATACAGCAGGGCTACGAATGTTGCAACAGTCCAGATGCAGATTAGGTAGTGAAAGCAGAAAGGTCTTATAGGAAGTTAACCTGCTGGCAGAGAAACATTGAGTCAATTCATTATTGCGGAGACTTTGGACCGCCTGTGGAGTTTGTAAATCAACGTCATTTCTTAAGATCCAATCCTCTGAGGCTTCTCCTAACTCGGTTACGGCACCTTGAGTCAGTTCGACAGGCATGAGCAACCGAATCCAGTTGTGTGCTGTAATAGGCAAAGGGCTTGTGTTTGTTGCCACATTCCTGTGTGAACATCCCCAAGGGCTCAGTTATCTCTTTTATAACTTATTAAGATGAACAGTGGGCTTCCTTGGTGGCGCAGTGGTAAAGAATCTGCCTGCCAATGCAGGAAACAAAAGAGATGCGAGTTTGATCCCTGGGTCAGGAAGATCCCCTGGAGGAGGAAATGGCAACCCCCTCCAGTATTCTTGCTTGGTGAATCCCATGGACAGAGCAGCCTGGTGGGCTACAGTCCCTGGGGTGAACTGTTGTGAATAGCTGGGTAGCCCTAGAGCAGGTGGTTCTTACCCTACCTTTCTTGGTCTTACCAGCTCAAGATTATCTTTCCAAGGTGAGTCCATAAGGAAAATTAGGAACCCACAGTCTCCAATAGCCAGACAGGCTTAGGAAGCCATAAAGCTGTCACTGAGTTGTGGCATACAGGCTTCTTGGATTAGCTTCATTCTTTTTGGAGATGACTCAGTTCCTTCAGCAGTTAGATGATGACTGAGCTAATGAAAACTGTCTAGAGATCATTGTAATTTTTCTTTAGAGATTTTATGTCCTTTCCAGCTAACTGTCTCAGCAAATACATGGAATTCATAAATGGGCATCTCTGTACATAGCAACGGTCATACACGTGCTCTAGAGGATTGATGTCCTGGGATCTGGAGGCTGCTTACATCTCAGTGGGACACTTGGGAGAAATAAGCAAGGGCCTTGGTGAACCTTTGAAGCATAACTAACTGTCTATGCATAACGCTGATTATTCCATGTGGAGGCAAACAGATCTTGGCTGTCAGGACCTACAGGGATGCTCAGGAAGACTGAACAAAGGTCCACAACAGGAAACCAATCTGATTCTGGTGGAACTGGTGACAAAAGAGTGTTTGGTTCTGAACAACTGGGAAATGGGGAAGAACTATCTTGCTAATAGATTCTGCCTTGGTGGTTCAGATGGTAAAGAATCTGTGTGCCATGCAGGAGAGCCAGGTTCAATCCCTGGGTCAGGAAGATCCCCTGGAGAAGGGAATGGCAACCCACTCAGTATTCTTGCCTAGAGAATTCCATGGATGGAGGAGTCTGTCAGGCTACAGTCCATGGGTGGCAATGAATCGGACATGACTGAGCAACTAGCACTTTCTTTCTTCTTTTCCTTAGTAGATTTCAAAACCTGAACAATTCACTATCCCCTCCCATTAGGTGTCCATATGGGCAAGTTCAGCATGTCACAGGAACTAATGCAGGGAAAGATCAGCCCATGGGTGAGTTGCTTTTCTACTCTTGGGGTGAGGTCTTGTATGGCTTCGGGTTTTAGTAGCTGTTAAGGCAGTTGGAAGGAGGTTTAGTTGTGTCTAACTGAATATTTACAGCTGGCAGCAACTGAGTATTTATAGGTTCTACACTTTTTATTCACTCAACGTTAGTAGCCTGCAGAAGCTGTGGTTAAATTAGGGATCTTCTTCTGGAATTCTTCCTCTTCTATATCAAGGACAGGTTGAAAGGAATGTAGAAGATCAGGTTCAGTTTGGTCAGGATATTCTAGTTTGGAAAGGAGATCTCTGTTTCATGGATTCACTGGGGCTGTGTTACAGAGCAAAAGAGACCTCTTTTAATTGACAGGTCCCAGAGCCATTTGTACTTGTTGAGACAGAAACTCCCTCTGAATTTTCTTACCCCACTATGGAAACTTCTTTTTCACTCTGAGGAATTTGCTCTATGAGAGTGAGGTTTATAGTAGAGAGTGTAGCTCCAGTATCTACTAGAATTTGGCAAGATTCTCTGTTGACTTTAATTTTAGTTTCCCCTTGACTGGTTAAGGGCATCTCTGGTAGCTGTTTATAGGACAAACCATAAGAGTCTCAAGAGTTCTGAGATGGGCCCATATGGGGCCTCTTTCAGGGAGAGATATGAAGAATTTGAGTTGGTGTGGAAGGATCTACTAAGACATTTGAGGACAATCTTTTTTCCAGTATCCCCGTGGATTAGAAATGAGACAGCAAATCCTGAACAGACTCCTTGATGATGGACCCCCAGGAGGGTATAACACACCCAGTGTCATTTTAGGTGTCTGGCCTTGGAGCTGTTGCGGCTGTGAAGTTAGCAACTTGGCAGATTTTTGTTTATGGTCCTTCTCCAAAGTTCTTTCAAAGTGCTTAGCTGTGGTCATGAGTTCAGTCAGACTGGTGGCTTCTCATCCTATTTTCTGCCTTTTGAAAAATCCACTGATCTCAGGAGATAATCCAGTTACAAATAAGGCTACTGGCGCAGGCTGGGTAACTTCATCTACTATATGAAACCCAGGATGCCTTAGGAAGAGCCCTTTCAGGTGGAATTTTAACACAATAAGTCTAACACAGACTCATCTGTATATAGATATACATACATATATATATATATATATATATATATATATGTATATATATATATATAGGCATGTCTGGGTCATAAACCAATCACTGCAGGCAGGGAAAACAAAGAATGGCTTTGAAAAGTGGTTGCTATTTGTGAGCTTTCCCAGTCTGTAAGTGGGGCATGTTGAACACAGGTTCTTAGATGTCATCCATAGGATTGTGCCATTCTGCTGCTTGTACCCATTTCAGGACTTCCTCAAGGCACAACAGCATGGGCATAAGCTGATAAAGGCAGTCCAAGGTCATAGACTCTGATAAAGACTCTAAATTCTTCAGGAAACTTTAGTGGATCCTCCCTGGGCTTAGAAAATTCCCATAGTTTTGTTTTTGACTGTGCCAAAGCCTTTGACTGTGTGTATCACAACAAACTGTGGAAAATTCTTAAAGAGATGGGAATACCAGACCACCTGACCTGCCTCTTGAGAAATCTGTATGCAGGTCAGGAAGCAACAGTTAGAACTGGACACAGAACAACAGACTGGTTCCAAATAGGAAAAGGAGGATGTCAAGGCTATATATTGTCACCCTGCTTATTTAATTTACATGCAGAGCACATCATGAGAAATGCTGGGCTGGAGGAAGCACAAGCTGGAATCAAGATTGCCGGGAGAAATATCAATAACCTCAGATATGCAGATGACACCACCCTTATGGCAGAAAGTGAAGAAGAACTAAAGAGCCTCTTGATGAAAATGAAAGAGGAGAGTGAAAAAGTTGGCTTAAAGCTCAACATTCAGAAAATTAAGATCATGGCATCTGGTCCCATCACTTCATGGCAAATAGATGGGGAAACAGTGGAAACAGTGTCAGACTTTATTTTTTGGGGCTCCAAAATCACTGCAGATGGTGACTTCAGCCATGAAATTAAAAGACACTCCTTGGAAGGAAAGTTATGACCAGTCTAGACAGCATATTAAAAAGCAGAGATACTACTTTGCCAAAAAGTTCCATCTAGTCAAAACTATGGTTTTTCCAGTGGTCATGTATGGATGTGAGAGTTGGACTATAAAGAAACCTGAGCACCGAAGAATTGATGCTTTTGAACTGTGGTGTTGGAGAAGACTCTTGAGAGTCCCTTGGACTGCAAGGGAATCCAATCAATCCATCCTAAAGGAGATCAGTCCTGGGTGTTCATTCTAAAATGAAGGACTGATGTTGAAGCTGAAACTCCAATACTTTGGCCACCTGATACGAAGAACAGACTCATTGGAAAAGACCCTGATGCTGGGAAAGATTGAAGTTGGGAGGAGAAGGGGATGACACAGGATGAGATGGTTGGATGACATCACCGACTCAATGGACATGAGTTTCGGTAAACTCTGGGAGATGGTGAGGGACAGGGAGGCCTGGCGTGCTGCAGTCCATGGGGTCACAAAGAGTCAGACCTGAGTGACTGAACACCAACTACTACTCAGGTAGAGGAGGATAGAGGAGAACTGGAGAAGTCATGTCAGTCTTATGGTCTTTTGTTTCAGGTACCTCTTGTGTTTTTAATTTTTCATTAATCTTTTCCAATGAATTTTTCAGTGAAGACATTTTGGAATCTTGAAGACTTTTGGATGTTTCTGCATATTAATTAAAACAGGTGTCCCATTCCGTGTACTTGCTTGAGGAACCCTTGCTTTCAAGTGCACTTCTTCAGTGAATGATCTTTTCTTGTTAAAACACTCCCCATAATGGTCATTATCATCCTAAGCTGATGTTAGTAACACTTTGACATTTTCATAGATATCAAAACCTTTGGAGACTAGAGATCTTAGACCTAAAATTAGCTGGTGAGCTGGAATGTGATGTGCTTAGCCCTTTGGAACTAATGGATCTCATTTCTTTAGCTAAGCCTTAGGCCTTTTGGAGTCAAATTAATACCTAAGAAGGATGTGCCATTGGGTTGGGGATTATGTGGTGTTTTACACCTCATTACACCAAAGTTTTCTTAGAGTTGGCAAGTGACCTAGTGTTACTCTAACTCTTTCTGTGACCAACTTGTGGTAGCATGAGAATCTTAGATGAGGAGTAGAAATATGGGAATAGTTTTTAAGTGATCAAACTTTGTCTACCAACTTTGTGGCTTTGGGGGCTTTCAAGAGTCCCATCAGTAACACCCTTGCCTCATGTGTACATTCACAGAGACCAACAGCAGCCAGAGAGACAGAACTGTGGACACCAACGTAACCAAAGAGAAGCTTCTACAGACCCCCCCCCCCAGACAAAACCAAAGGGGTCCTTGGTGCATACCGCCAGCCATCCCTGTCGTGGAACCATGAAATGAGTCAGCAGATACCAACAACTGGGGCTGTGAATTAACCAAGGGCTAGGGACAGGAGTCCCAGGGGGAAGTGTCTGCTGATTCAAGCTGACCTGCCCTGGACTGGAAAGCCACTTAGGTCCAGAGCGATGTGCAAAAGACAATGGAGCTCAGAACCAAGAGGAAATTGCCCATGGCCCTTGTAAATAGAGAGAGAGAGAAGTCAAAGTGTCTGCAGGTGCCACACCTGTGTTTCTCATTGTCCCTGAAGCTGTCAGAGGCCTCCTTCAGATCCCACTGCTGCCACCAATTGTGATTTTAAAAAAAACTAAACTGAGCACATTTAAAAAATCTTATTGATAGTAAGGGTCATGAATAGGGCAGTTTCACATCTAGCAAATGGAAAGGATATGTACAAAATACAGGAGGGCTTTTATTAGGCAGAAAGGGACAGGACAAGGAAGTTATACTAGTAAAAAATGAATTGTTTGTGATCTTACATTAGGGGCTGATAGGCATTTCTAGTGCTGACCAGGTGATTCCAAATTGACTGATTTAAGACTCCACTTCTGGGAGAAGTTGAAATGTAATTAAGTTAGATATTAGATCTTGGTTTCAAAATGTAGGGCTTAGCACAAGTGACTCCATTTTGAGCCTGTTGTCTCCTTTTTAACAATACTCATTTATGATACAACATGTATAAACAGCTCATTTTTTATTGCTTTTCCTCTCTCTCAGTCTCTAATTGAACTGTGCAGGAACAACACAGTGGACCTTGCTGTGACCTTGCAGCAACCAACAATCTTATTCTACTTTCCATTAATTCTCTTCCCTTTTTGGTCTGTGTTTGTAAGCTGTAATACACTCATCAAATCAAAACATGTGAAGGTATCTAAGTACTATTCTGTCCTCTTTTTCACTATTATTTAATCTTAGTCTATAGTTGAATAAGTGCTTGCCACTGGAACTTTTTTTGATGCCCCAATGATTTCGTGATTATCTCGACCTTAGTCTCAACTTAATTCCTCAGGATTTTGTGACACGAGCCAAATATCGTACAGTGTAACTTACTTATGACACTACCATGTCGGGTCCCACAAGGCTGCACTCCTTCTTCAGATGCCAGTTGCAAGTCCAGGTGGTCATCTGTGCTTCTGATTAAATGGTTATGAATTGGAAGGTCCCATAAAAGCCTCCTCAGTTTCAATTAATTTGCTAGAGTGGCTCACAGAACTCAGAGAAACATGTTATTTGCTCAATTTCTAGTTTATTATAAAAGGATGTGACTCAAGAACAGCCGCATGGAAAAGATGAATAGGTCAAGGTGTGGGGGAAGGGCATAGAGCCTCTATGCCTTCCAGATGCACGTTTGCTGTACCTCCACATGCTCACCAAACCCAGGAGCTGTCTGATCACCATCCTTTAGGGGTTTTAAATAAGGCTTCACTACACAGGCATGGCTGATTAACTTATTAGCCATTGGTGATTAGACTCAATCTCAGCCCTCTCCTCTCCCTGGAGGAGGGGATGACATTGAAAGTTCCAACATTCTAATCACTTGGTTGGTTACCTGGCAACCAGTCCCCCACCCTTATGGGCTTTCCCAAAGACACCTCATTAACATAAACTAATATGCTTGCATGCAGAGGCCTGTCTGACTCTTTGCGACCTCACGGCTTCAGCCTGCCAGGCTCATCTGTCCATGGAATTTTCTAGGCAAGAATACTGGAGTGGGTTGCCATTTCCTCCACCAGGGGGTTTTCCTGACCCAGGGATTAAACACTTATCTCCCACACTGTGGACGGATTCTTTACCAGTGAGCCACCAGGGAAGTCCAACATAAACTAAGGTGTGATTGAAAGGGGCCGGTTATGTCAATAACAATAGATACCCATTTCACTTGTATTGCTCTGAAGCTATCTCAGGAACCAGGAACAAAACTAAACGTTTCAACAAAAGATTCTAGAAGAAATTACAAGGGTTTTAGGAATTAAGTGAAGAAACAATGAAGACTAAAGATGTATTTCTTATTTTAAATTATAGCACCACATCTACAAACTGCAGTTTGATTAGAAGAAGGAGAAAATGAGAGCATATCTCTGAATTCTTACGGAAGAGTGTTCAATATCATGTTCTTTACCAAAATGAAGTTTCTCCCTTTGCTCACAAGTGTCAGAAATGTTCATTTTACCCAGAACTTTTCCCTCTAGATCTCATGTCAACAACTGTTATATTGTATAAAATATTTCATTTGAAACCTCTAATTGTATCTGTGGATTCCAAATTGAATAATACAAGAAAAATACCTGTTGTTTTTTTTTTTAATTGAGCTATGGATATTTTTGACTTAGCTAAAAATAATTCAACTGAAAGATTAACACTGGCAGACAATTTTTCCTGGATGTAAAAATTAAGGTATTTGATACTTGATGGTAATGAATAAACTGGTTAGATGTTTATGTTGTTATTATTCTGAGCACATAAAGCAGGCTATATTTATTACCCAAATGCTGCCTATATTTAAAATATCATTTCAGTTGACTGCCTCTAAGAATCTACTCATGGATGACATATTTTCAACCTGAGAGAATGCATCAAGAAGATAATTAAAATGGAAATGTAATTGTTTATAAAGTAAGATCTGCTTCAAATACTGCCATAGCATATTCCTCTTTTGCCCTTAGGGGGAAGTGATTAGATTTTATTTTTTTTTTTGGCAAATTTTCTTCCTCTTTCATGCAGCATTTTAAAGTGTGTTAGTCGCTCTGTTGTGTCCAACTCTATGCGACACCATGGACTGCAGCCCACCAGGCTCCTCTGTCCATGGAATTCTCCAGGCGAGAATACTGGAGTGAGTTGCCACACCGTCCTCCAGGGGATCTCCCCGACCCAGAAATCAAACCCAAGTCTCCTGCATTGCAGGCAGATTCTTTACTGTCTGAGCCAACAGGGAAGCCCAGAGTAAAGTGAAAACCATGGGATGTTGGCTGCAGAAAGCCAGGCTGAGAACTTTAAATAGGTGAGACCAATGCTCTAGGTTTAGAGACGAGCATATTTGCTGTGTGGCGCGGTTGTAGGAAAGCTCATTCCCTTCCCAACAGTAATGATGAAAATACACACAACAATATTCAGATTAAAAAGGAACAAGTATGCAAAAGTCTCCTATAAAAAAACCTATGAAATGGTGATAAATCCTGAAGGGCTGCCAAAACCCAACTATGGGTGCCTTCCCCAGCTCATCTTTTATGTGGTCCATTTACCCAACAGACAGATTGAGCATGTGCTTTGCTTCACTGGACCAAAGAACCAAGACCAATCCTGGGCCTGGAGTGTAGACACTTGGCAAAACTCTGTTCCCCTCAGTGGGATCGTCTGGTTCTGATCTCCTCATACTGAGAGCAAGTTGCCCCGGAAGCCCCGGACAAGTCTGAAGGATAAAGTTATCATCTTACATCATCTGGATGTGGCTCACTTCCCACCCCCTATTAAATACTGGCTACACAAATAAACAATTGGAACCAAGGGGATGCCAGTGACTCCAGGGGGAAGTGTCCTCTACTCATAGAAAGAGAAGCTGGACACTGAGAAAAGACATGAAGGGCAGTTAAGTGCTCCACTGAGGAGAGGGAGGAGGCTGCAGAAGCCCGCCTGGCAGCAGGGTCAGCCAGCAGAGGGTGACTGGTCTTAGGACAGTGGACGCAGGGAAGCCTCCATGGGGGCAGTAGAGATGGCAGAACAAGGACTGAGGTCTCTGATGGGCTCTTCCCCTCTTAGAACACAAACATTTCATGGACAGGATTGCCTTTTCTGTATCCCCAAGCACCCCAAAGAGGAGAGTGACAGGTGCATTATAAAGGTGTGCTGATTTGGGTATCTGTATCTATTCCCCAAATGGATTCTCTGCTCCTAAAGAGAATGAATTTGTAGAAATGGTTTATTGAAAGAAACCCCAGAGCAGATAAAGTTTTCATTCACTCATTCAGTGAACATGTAATGAGCACCTTCTGTCTGCCAAGCGTTGGACTGCAGTGGGCTGGATTCCTTCTGTTGGACATTTGTGATTTAGTTGAAGAGAGGAGCAGGGGAAAGATGAATACAAAGCAGGGTAAGTTTGTTCTAACTATCAGAATAGAAAAGAGGTTTGGGGAGCATAAAAAAGAGGTTTGGGGAGCAAAGAAGAAGGGTGATCCCTGCAGACTCAGCAGGACTGAGAAAGCCTCACCAAGAACGTTCCATCCAGGTTTAGTCTTGAAGAATGAAGGTCTCCTTCAGAGGTGGAAGTTTGGGGCAGTCAGCTAGCAGGAATGGGCAGGTAATGCTTTCAGCTGGAGGGCCTGCTCTGCTGAGCTATGGCTATGGTTCCCCAACTCTCTCCTGGCCTGAGCTCATTCATTCTCACTTAATTCAGCTACTAAAATTTAGTCTGATGCCATTTCTAATACTGTCTTTAAACTATTGGCTTTCCTCTAGAGTCACCTGGATGTTGTTTTATTCTTATAGATTTAATCTTTAAGAACAGCTAATTTTTTTATATTCAAAGGATACACTATTTTTAACTCCTTTATTGGGGTATAACTGGCATACTGTGAACTGAATTTAAAGACTAGAATTTTATAATTTCTGACATATGTGTACACTGTTAAATCATCACCACTGTCAAAGTACTAACGTTTCTACCACCTCAAATGGTTCTTCATGTCCCTTCAAAATCCCTCCCTCCTATCTCTCCTTTTTGCTCTAGCCACCACATTTCAAGTCAATCACTGACCATCATTATACATAAGCAGGCAATTTTCATGGAAAATTAATCATGAAGTATTTTTTTCCATCTTCTTTTGCCCATCATTGAGATTCCTCCATACTGAATTATATGCCAATAATTCATTCCTTTTATTACTATGTAAAAATCCACTGTAGATTTCATATATATACATTAATATATATGATATGTTTTTTTCTTTCTGACTTCTTTTTGTATGACAATCTCTAGGTCCATCCACATCTCTACAAATGACTTTATTTCATTCCTCTTAATGGCTGAGTGATATTCTATTTTCCATCTATCTTCTTTATCCATTTGTCAAAAAATGGACTTTTAGGTTGATGAACCTATTTGCAAAACAGGAATAGAGATACAGATGTAAAGAAAAGACCTGTGGATGGGAGAAGAAGGAGAGGGCTGGGAAGAATTGAGAGATTAGGACTGACATATATACACTACCATGTGTAAAGAGATAGCTAACGGAACCTGCTGTATAGCACAGGGAGGCCAGCTCCATGCTCTGTGGTGACCTAGATGGGTGAGGTGGAGGGTGGAGGTGGGCAGGAAGGTCCAAGAGGGAGGGGATATATGTATACATATAACTGATTCACTTCATTGTACAGCAGAAACTAACACAATATTGTAAAACAATTATATCTCAATAAAAAATAAATAAAAATCCGTTGTGTGAATATATGACAGTCTTTTTATCCTTTCACCTGTCGATGGACACTTGACTTCTTTCCAGTACTGGGAGATTATAAATAACATGCCGTGAATACTTGCCTATTATTTTGTGAATGAATGTGTGTTTGCTTTACCCTTGGTAAAGAACCTAGGAGCAGAAAGACTAGATCTTATGGTAGATAAAGATTTCACTTCTTAGGAAACTGACACACCATTTTCCGAAGTGCTGGCACCATTTTACATTTCCATCAATTATGTATGAGCAGTCCAACTGCTCCACACCCTTGCCGATACATGGTGTGGTTAGTTATGCGTCAGGGTTCTCCAGGGAAACAGAACCAGTAGGGTGTGTGTATACATGTAAGAAGAGATTTATTGGAAAGAGTTGGCTCATGAGATTGTGGAGACTGGCAAGTCCAAAATCTGCAGGTTGGGGCCTCAGGCTGGAGATCCAGGAGGTGCTGAGGTTGCAGCTCAAGCCCAGAGGCATCTGCTCAGAATTCCTTCCAGTTTGGAGGATGTTGGTCTTTTGTTCTATTCAGACCTTCAACTGATTGGATTAGTCAAAGCCCACCAATATAATATCTTAATCTCACCCAAAAACACACTCACAGAAGCATCCAGAGTTTGACTACATATCTGAGCAAGATGGCCCAGCCAAACTGACACATCAAATTAACCATCTCAGTCTTTTAAAATTTAGCCATTAAGTAGGTATGTAATGGTATTTCACTTTGGTTTCAACTTGCATTTTCATAATGTTGTTCAGTCACACAGACTCTTCGTGACTGCGTGGATTGTAGCATGCCAGGCTTCCCTGTCCCTCACCATCTCCTGCAGTCTGACCAACTTCATGTCCATTTTCATAATAACTAATAATAATATTGAATAGTTTTTAAGTGCCCATGCCACCTGTACATTTTCTTTTGTAAAATATCTGTTATTTTTTTGCCCAGTTTTAACTGAATTTCCTTATTAGTGAGTTTGAGACTTATTTACATATTCTGGATATAAATCCTTTATCTCATAGAGGATTTGCAGATATTTTCCCCAGTCTGTGTCTTTTCAGTTCTCTTTGGAAGAGAATGGAAGCTTTCTTTGGAAGAGCAGAAGTTTTCAATTTTGATTAAATTCAATTTATAAATTTTTCATTTTTTAGATTATGCTTTGGTGTTATTATAGTTAAGAGATCTTTGCCTGACTCAAGTCACAAAAATTTTCTCCTGCTTTTCATTTAGAAGTTTTATAGCTTTAGGTTGAACATTTAAGTCTATGACTCATTTCATGCTAATTACTGCATTTAAGTAAAAATATAGCTTTTTCTTTTTTAAAAAACAAGAATATCCAATTATTCCAGCACAACTTATTGAGAAAACTATTCTTCCTCCACTGCATCACCTTTGCATAACTGCATGTATGCACAGTTGGGGCAAATAGTGGACAAAAGATACAATGAGACTAAAAAACCCAACTTCCACCTCTGAAGAGCCTGGAGAAAAATCGTGGCACTCTACATGACCCTTGCACACAACACCACAAAAGCATGGGCAAACCACCTAAACCAGCCCTCAGGCCTGACCCTTGAACACACCCCTACCATCACCCCATATATGGAACAAACTGGTCCCTCCTCAGTGAGTAAGCAAGCAGGTGAACCTGTTGTTTGTTCTCAGGTCCCCTGCTTAGCATACCCCAATAAACACTTGCCTGAAAAAAACATTAGTTCTCCAAATATGTGTGTATCTATTTCTGGAAACTCCATTCTGTTATCCTGTTCCATTGATCTATTTTTCTATCATACTCAATTGATTATTGTTGTTCTTGTTGTTCAGTGGCTAAGTTATGCCCGACTCTTTGCAGCCCCATGGACTGAAGCACACCAGGCTTCCCTGTCCTTCACTATCTCCCGGAGTTTGCTTAAACTCATGTCCATTGATGAGTGATGCCATCCAACCATCTCATCCTCTGTTGCCCCTTCTCCTCCAGCCCTCAGTCTTTCCCAGTATTAGGGTCTTTTTCCAATGAGCCAACTCTGCGTCAGGTGACCAAAGTACTGGAGTTTCAGTCTCAGCATCAGTCCTTCCAGTGAATATTCAGGGTTGATTTCCTTTACAATTGGCTAGTTTGATCTCCTTGCTTTCCAAGGGACTCTCAAGAGTCTTCTCCAGCACTACAATTCAAAAGTATCAATTCTTCAGCACTCAACCTTCTTTATGGTCCAACTCTCACATTCATACATGACTACTGGAAAAACTATAGGTTCATAATGAACCTTGAGTTCAGATAATGTTATTCCTCCAATTTTTTTCTTTTTCAAAAAGCTATAGTTTTTGTTTTGGTTATTTTAAGCCCTTTAATTTGATGTATAAAATTTAGAGTGAACTTGTCAATTTCTACAAAAACGTCCACTGAGATTATTGATATTACTTTGAAACTATCTTTGCAATATCAAGTGCCCCAAACTGTGAACAAAATGTTTTTCTCAATTTGGGTACTCTTTATTTCTATGAGTTTCAGCAATTTTTTTGTGGGTTCCAATGTATGGGTTGCTAGATCTCCTGTTGGACTTGGCCCCGAATATTTCATATTTTTGAAACTATTAAAATAATATTTTAAAATCTCTATTTCTGATTATTCATTGCTAGTGTACAAAAATACAATTGGTTGTTGTATATCATTCTTGTTTCCTGCAAAATTACTAACTCGCTTATCAAGTCTGGAGGCTTATTTGTAGATGCTCTTATTTTTCACATAGATGATCATGATATCCATGAATAAAGACAGTTTTATCTTTCATTCCAATCTGGATTTTTAAAATTTCTATATCTTGCTTATTTTACTGGCTATTCCTTCAGTTCAAAGTTGAATTGAAAGACTGTGAATGGATATAATTGTTCCTTACCTTGGGGACAAGCACTCACTCTTGCAATAATAAGAATCATGTTAGCAGTAGGTTTGTCATAGATGCCCTTCATCAAGTTGAGAATATTCCCCTCAATTCCCACATTGATGATTGATTGATTCCCTCTATTCCCACATTTATCAGATTGGATGACTATATCTATTGTTAACACTGTATGGTTTTTCTTTATTAACTTGTTAATATGATGAATTATATTCATTATTTTGCAATGTTAAACCAGTCTTGCATTCCTGGTATAAGGTTGCTTGGTTGTGATGTGTTATACTTTTTATGTATTGCTGGATTTGATTTATCCAAACTAGTTTTAGCATTGTTGTCTGTGTTAATGACTGTTACTGGTCTGTCTTCTTGTAATGTCTTTGGCTTTGATATCAAGGCAACACTCATGGGAGTAGTTGGAAATTTTTTCTCTTTTTAAATTATCTATAAGAGTTACTGTAGTGCTGGTATTATTTATTCCCTAAATTATTGAAAGTGAAGTCATCTGGCCCTGTAGTTTTTTCTTTTGGGGAAGTGTTTTATCTGTAAATCTAATTTTTAATAGAGATAAGGTTATTTAGATTAGATATTTTCTCTTCTATAAACCTTGATAATGGTATATGTTTCAAGGACTGGTGAATTTCACCTAAACTGTCAAACTGATTAGCACAAAGTTGTTCACAACATTCCCTTAGTGTTCTTTTAATATCTATAGCGATGCCACTGTACTCACTTCTGAGACTTGTACTTTGTTCTCTTTCTGTATCTGTCTAAAAGTTTATCAATTTTTATTGACTTTCTCAAAAAAAACATTTTTGGGCTCACTAATTTCCTCTATTGTTTTCCCAATGACACATCTTAAAGTTGTCTCATAAGTCACTATGTTCATTGTTCAGTTCAGTTCAGTCGCTCAGTCGTGTCCGACTCTCTGCGACCCCATGAATTGCAGCACGCCAGGCCTCTCTGTCCATCCTCTGTCCATCACCAACTCCTGTAGTCTACCCAAACCCATGTTCATCAAGTCGGTGATGCCATCCAACCATCTCATCCTCTGTCGTCCCCTTCTCCTCCCACCCCCAATCCTACCCAGCATTAGGGTCTTTTCCAATGAGTCAACCCTTCGCATGACGTGCCCAAAGTATTGGAGTTTCAGCTTCAACATCAGACCTTCCAATGAGCACCCAGGATTGATCTCTTTTAGGATGGACTGGTTGGATCTCCTTGCAGTCCAAGGGACTCTCAAGAGTCTTCTCCAACACCACAGTTCAAAAGCATCAATTCTGCGGCGCTCAGCTTTCTTCACTGTCCAACTCTCACATCCATACATGAACACTGGAAAAACCATAGCCTTGACTAGACGGACTTTTGTTGGCAAAGTAATATCTCTGCTTTTAAACATGCTATCTAGGTTGGCCATAACCTTCCTTCCAAGGAGTAAGCGTCTTTTAATTTCATGGCTGCAGTCACCATCAGCAGTGATTCTGGAGCCCAAAAACGTGAAGTCTGACACTGTTTCCACTGTTTCCCCATCTATTTCCCATGAAGTGATGGGACCAGATGCCATGATCTTAGTTTTCTGAATGTTGAGCTTTAAGCCAACTTTTTCACTCTCCTCCTTCACCTTCATCAAGAGGCTCTTTAGTTCTTCTTCACTTTCTGCCATAAGGGTGGTGTCATCCACATATCTGAGGTTATTGATATTTCTCCCGGCAATCTTGATTCCAGCTTGTGTTTCTTCCAGCCCAGCGTTTCTCATGATGTACCCTGCATATAAGTTAAATAAGCAGGGTGACAATATACAGCCTTGATGGACTCCTTTTCCTATTTGGAACCAGTCTGTTGTTCCATGTCCAGTTCTAACTGTTGCTTCCTGACCTGCATACAGGTTTCTCAAGAGACAGGTCAGATGGTCTGGTATTCCCATCTCTTTCAGAATTTTCCACAGTTTATTGTGATCCACATAGTCAAAGGCTTTGGCATAGTCAATAAAGCAGAAATAGATGTTTTTCTGGAACTCTCTTGCTTTTTTGATGATCCAGCGGATATTGGCAATTTGATCTCTGGTTCCTCTGCCTTTTCTAAAACCAGCTTGAACATCTGGAAGTTCACGGTTCACGTATTGCTGAAGCCTGGCTTGGAGAATTTTGAGCATTACTTTGCTAGCATGTGAGATGTGGATGTGACTGGTGATAGACGCAAAGTCCGATGCTGTAAAGAGCAATATTGCATAGGAACCTGGAATGTTAGGTCCATGAATCAAGGCAAACTGGAAGTAGTCAAACAGGAGATGGCAAGAGTGAATGTCGACATTCTAGGAATCAGCGAACTAAGATGGACTGGAATGGGTGAATTTAACTCAGATGACCATTATATCTACTACTGTGGACAAGAATCCCTTAGAAGAAATGGAGTAGCCATCATGGTCAACAAAAGAGTCCAAAATGCAGTACTTGGATGCAATCTCAAAAACAATAGAATGATCTCTGTTCGTTTCCAAGGCAAACCATTCAATATCACGGTAATCCAAGTCTATGCCCCGACCAGTAACGCCGAAGAAGCTGAAGTTGAACGGTTCTATGAAGACCTACAAGACCTTCTAGAACTAACACCCCAAAAAAGATGTCCTTTTCATTATAGGGGACTGGAATGCAAAAGTAGGAACTCAAGAAACACCTGGTGTAACAGGCAAGTTTGGCCTTGGAGTACAGAATGAAGCAGGGCAAAGGCTAATAGAGTTTTGCCACGAGAACACACTGGTAATAGCAAACACCCTATTCCAACAACACAAGAGAAGACTCTACACGGGGACATCACCAGATGGTCAACACCGAAATCAGATTGATTATATTTTTTGCAGCCAAAGATGGAGAAGCTCTATACAGTCAGCAAAAACAAGACCAGGAGCAGACTGTGGCTCAGATCATGAACTGCTTATTGCCAAATTCAGACTAAAATTGAAGAAAGTAGGGAAAACCACTAGACCATTCAGGTATGACCTAGATCAAATCCCTTATGAGTATACAGTGGAAGTGACAAATAGATTTAAGGGACTAGACCTGATAGACAGAGTGCCTGATGAACTATGGACAGAGGTTTGTGACATTGTACAGGAGACAGGGATCAAGAAAATCCCCTTGGAAAAGAAATGCAAAAAAGTGAAATGGCTCTCTGAGGAGGCCTTACAGATAGCTGGGAAGAGAAGAGAAGCGAAAAGCAAAGGAGAAAAGGAAAGATATTCTCATCTGAATGCAGAGTTCCAAAGAATAGCAAGGAGAGATAAGAAAGCCTTCCTCAGCGATCATTGCAAACAAATAGAGGAAAACAACAGATTGGGAAAGACTAGAGACCTCTTCAAGAAAATTAGAGATACCAAAGGAACATTTCATGCAAAGATAGGCTCGATAAAGGACAGAAATGGTATGGACCTAACAGAAGCAGACGATATTAAGAAGAGGTGGCAAGAATACACAGAAGAATTGTACAAAAAAGATCTTCACAACCCAGATAATCACAACGGTGTGATCACTCACCTAGAGCCAGACATCCTGGAATGTGAAGTCAAGTGGGCCTTAGAAAGCATCACTATGAACAAAGCTAGTGGAGGTGATGGAATTCCAGTTGAGGTATTTCAAATCCCCAAAGATGATGCTGTGAAAGTGCTGCACTCGATATGCCAGCAAATTTGGAAAACTCAGCAGTGGCCACAGGACTGGAAAAGGTCAGTTTTCATTCCAATCCCAAAGAAAGGCAATGCCAAAGAATGCTCAAACTACCGCACAATTGCACTCATGTTCATTGTAGTCATTCACTATTCTCTGTGTGTTTCTTTCTGTATTTCTTCATGGGTAGTTTCTATCACTATGTCTTCAAATGCACTAAAATTTATTCTGCAATGTCCGTTCTGTCAGCCAACTCAGAGTTCTCATCTTGTACATTTTTATTTCTAGAGTTTTTATTTGAATATTTTTTATATATTCCATGTTTCTACTTAACTTTCCAACACAGAAAGTATACAGTTCTAGTGACTATTTAAGATGCTTGTCTTCTGATTTCAGCATCTGTGCTGGTTTAGGTTAGTTTTGATCTGTTGATTTACATCTTTTGTTTGAGACAAAGTTTAGTTACTTGGACACTGTTTGATGGATTCTTTCGAGTTTTTCTTTTAAAATTGGTTATGTGGAGGGACATTCCTGGTAGTCTAGTAGTTAAGACACTGCCTTTCTACTGCAGAGGGTGCAAGTTTGATTCCTTGTTGAGGAACTAAGATCCCATGTGCTGTGCAGTGTGGCCAAAAAAAAAAATAATTAAAAATAAATAACATAAAATTGGTTAGATGGAGCTGGAGCAGTGCTCAGTCTGGCTAGCATTAATAATTTTCTCCTACTTGGCAAAACTTTTCTGCTTGTTTGCCTAATCACCTATGGATATTGGGGTTTCTAGTCTACTGGTGGGAACACGTTCTAGTCCCTGACATGTGTGAGTGGCGAGTGCTGCTCCTGTTAACCCTTTTGGGTGATTCTTTCCCCAGCCTCAGATAGTTTCTGAATATAGTGCTCACTGACTACTCACAGCGGACCCTCTGCAGATCTAGGAATTCTCTCCGTTTCTCTGCAGCTTTCTAACCTATGGGCTTCCCTGGTGGCTCAGCTGGTAAAGAATCCTCCTGCAACACAGAAGACCTGGGTTCAATCCCTGGAGATCCCCTGGAGGCATTGGGAAGATCCCCTGGAGAAGGGAACAGCTACCCACTCCAGTATTCTGGCCTGGAGAATTCCAAGAACTGTATAGTCCATGGGGTTGCAGAGAGACATGAATGAGTGACTTTCACTTTCTAACCTATGGCACCCAGCAATTAGTAGATTTACCTTCTGGGTTCTCACTCTCAATCTCTTCATCTCAGGGTGCCTTCTGGGCTCTCTCTGACTCTCTCCATGCACTGGGACTTAGAAAATACTGTCAAGGTGGTAAGTTAGGGATATTTTAAGTCTCACCGTGTTTGTTTACAATTGTCAGGGGTCACTGTCCTTCATTGCCTGGTTTCCAATGTCTTGGAAACCAATGTTTCATCTATTTTGCCTGGTTTTTGGTAGTTTCAGACAGCAGGTTAAATCCAGCCTCTTTTTCTTTATTCTGGAAGGAAATGCAAGTCCCAGATAATATTTTAACAACCAACAGCAGGGTAACCAAGGATTTGATGGGGAAAAATCTTAAAGGTTGAAACTTTTACAATAATCCAATCATCCAATAATCCAGGGGTAAGAGGACCCCAAATTCAGTGACTCCTGCCGTCATGATGACCTCAAGTTTTTTCAGCCTTGGGAAGAACCTGAGGTAGCTGTCAGAGAATTGTTAGATGCAGAGTATGTGTTTGGATCTTTCCTGGGCTTCCTTTGCAATCCTTGTCTGTACCACTGACCCCAACTCCAGCTTACACAGCACACAATCACACGTCAGAAAGCGTGGGGTCCTTCTCTTTCTTTCCAACTCTAATTGAATGAACATGTCTCTGTCCCACTCTTTAAAAGGCTTGTATAGTGATTTATTTATTCAACAACAAAAACAACAAAAAAAATGAAATAAAATATGCAAAGCAAGCCGTGGGACAGAAGAGCCTATGGTGTTCTGCCTCCCAGGAAACTCCGTAGCCTTCTCAAGGTCTTTGGCACCCAGCTCACGCTAGGAAGATGGCGGTGGATGGTGGAGTGGGGACCGGCTAAAGCTGGCAAGTCTGCATAAACAACTAGTTATTTCCCTTATGGGCGAGATCCCTGCATCTGTACCTTTTTACAGCAGGATCCAAGGAACCCAGTTTTCTGCCCTGTTTCCTGCCCTTCTTGCTGAGCCAGGCTTCAAAGACTAAAGGCTTGAGTGAATATGACAGATATATAAGATAAACAGAAATTGAGGTGCAAATAGAGCCTCCTCGACTCTACAGTCTCAATCACAAGCTGGACACTGTTACATGGTCAGTTCAAACTCTCCATGTTCCATTCCTATTCTAGAAAAACAAAGATCCATGAAGAGAGAAGGCAGGTAACATTCGCCTTACTCATGGGATGGGGCAGTTCCCGCACATGCAGTGGGCAGACTAACTAGGTGTAGGAGTGTGAGAGGGTAACTGGGTTATTGAGTCTCATCTACACATGCGCAAGCACAAGGACATCATCTCATGGATAAGTTTCCCCTTTTACTCAGGACTTTATCTGCTCTTGATGTTCCTGGCGGCTTGGAGGTCTGCAGAGACATATCAGTGTGAGCTCATTAACCAACTGATGGCACTGCAAAGTGAGGTGGAGAGGGGGAGTGAAAGTATTAGTTGCTCAGTCATGTCTGACTCTTTGCAACCCCATGGACTGTAGCCTGCCAGGCTCCTCTGTTCCACTTGGAAATTCTGTGACTAAAGGTTCAGTATCTGGAGTTGTAAAGACCTGGAGTAGCTTCCTGGCTGCACCATTTGTGAGTTCTGAAGAGCATAGCATTTAATTTCTCCAAGCCTCCAGTTCATCTGAGAGAAGAGAACAATAATAGTACCTGACTCAGAGGGTGTTTGGAATTAAATGAGATAATACGTGAAACATAAACGAGCTAAACTACATGATAAGTGCCCCACAGATTTTATTTCCTTTCTAAATATGTCATGGCTGTATATTGTCACCCTGCTTATTCAACTTATATGCAGAGTACATCACGAGAAACGCTGGGCTGGAAGAAACACAAGCTGGAATCAAGATTGCCGGGAGAAATATCAATAACCTCAGATATGCAGATGACACCACCCTTATGGCAGAAAGTGAAGAACTAAAGAGCCTCTTGATGAAAGTGAAAGAAGAGAGTGAAAAAGTTGCCTTAAAGCTCAACATTCAGAAAACTAAGATCATGGCATCTGGTCCCATCACTTCATGGCAAATTGATGGGGAAACAGTGGAAACAGTGTCAGACTTTATTTTTTTGGGCTCCAAAATCACTGCTGATGGTGATTGCAGCCATGAAATTAAAAGACGCTTACTCCTTGGAAGGAAGGTTATGGCCAACCTAGATAGCACATTTAAAAGCAGAGACATTACTTTGCCAACAAAGGTCCATCTAGTCAAGGCTATGGTTTTTCCAGTGTTCATGTATGGATGTGAGAGTTGGACAGTGAAGAAAGCTGAGCGCCGCAGAATTGATGCTTTTGAACTGTGGTGTTAGAGAAGACTCTTGAGAGTCCCTTGGACTGCAAGGAAATCCAATCAATCCATCCTAAAGGAGATCAGTCCTGGGTGTTCATTGGAAGGACTGATGTTGAAGCTGAAACTCCAATACTTTGGCCACCTCATGCGAAGAGTTGACTCGTTGGAAAAGACCCTAATGCTGGGAAGGATTGGCGGCAGGAGGAGAAGAGGATGACAGAGGATGAGGTGGTTGGATGGCATCACTGACTTGATGGACATGGGTTTGGGTAAACTCCGGGAGTTGGTGATGGACAGGGAGGCCTGGCGTGCTGCAGCTCATGGGGTCACAAAGAGTCAGACACGACTGAGCAACTGAACTGAACTGAACTGAAGATGTCCCTCAAAGTATTACTTATAACCTCAAAAGTTCAGAATGCCCTAAGGGTCAAGCAATAGGAAATCAGTTAACTAAAGCTGTGGCAAAGCCTAGACAGACTATTTCACACCTTTTTAAAGAAAGGTTTTACTGTGATGGGAGAGTAAGTTAAGATAAATAATTACAGATGTAAGGTAGCTACAGGTGAGATATGAATTGTTACAATGCTCCCTTTCAACCTGTCAATAGGTTGAAACTCTATTGCAACCCTAATGTGGATGTACTTGCATATCAGAATTTCTTGTTCTCAGAATTCAGTATAAGTGAAGAGATGAACAAGAAGATGTTCAACAACAGAATTAGTGAAAATAAATTATGGCTTTGCTTTACGAAAGAAAAATCTGTAGCCACTGAAAATGATGTTGCTTAAATGTTATTTAAATGGATGCTATTAAAAATAACAACTGAAAAAGGAAATTGGAAAATATGTGTATTATATCTATCTGAGGAAAATGTTTCCTTCAGTAAATTTATTCAGACCAGTTAGCAGTAGCTGAGTGTGACACTAAAGTCTGCTATAGTCTAAGGTCTTCACCAGGGTAGGGATGACGGTGAGAACGCTCGACAATACGCTGCAGAATCTGCGAGTAACACCACAAAGCCCTGCACCGTCACTCTGAGAACAAGGAGGCGATGTGCTGGCAGCTCTGCCCTCCAGGTCCAGGAGATGATTTGGGATGTGCTTCTGGACAGAGATCCCCTCACTCTTGTGCCTGTCTTGCCCTTTTTCTGTTCCTTGACTTTGTTTTCACTCTGCTTTCAGCTCACAACAACTGGGTTGCACCCAGGACATTGTGACACCAAGTCTACACAGCCAGTGCCCTGCATGGGAACTTCTAGCCCTCAGGGTCCTGTGTGAATGGAAAATGCCAGCAGTGCTGACCATCACCTGTAAACCAGTGGAAACAATCCACTTCTAAACAAATTCTACAAATGTCTGGATTTTCTTTAAAAACTGCATACAATGTCAACAAACTGAATCCCACATTTTATTACAGTGTTGGGCCACCATAACAATACAGAAGGTAAAATCCCATAAATATTAGATACGCATGCACAGGGAAGAATGAATAGTTTATGCTGTCATTGGGTGACATGGAAGTCCCTTCCTCCTAATTTCAACTTGGCTAAGAAATTGCAGCTGCTAATTACGCAGCACTGGAGAAAATATGAACGTTTTTGAGGAGGGCGTTCCCAACAGATTACTTTTCAAATTTCTCTTTGTCTCCCAAGCACGGAACTCTGTGGGGCCCTGGAATAAAGGACAGAGGGCCTAGATTATTACAGACTGCAGAGCAAGTGTGAGCATCCATGGTGGTGTCACATGCGTGTTGGGTTCCTGTGAGAGCTCCTTGCTCTCAGCAGGGTTCTGAGCTGCAACCTGCAGAAAGCCGTGGCCACCTCAGAAAGCACTGGAGCAGTTGTGGATGAGGGGAGTTGGCATTTCTCTTAATGGGAGTGTGCAAAACTCTTAGCAAAACCATAAGGAGAGCCCTCTGACTTTCAGTGGATTCAGGAGCCATGGAACCATGGGGTTTCTCACAGATTCAACCATGAAGTCCGCAAGCACAGGCAGCTGGGATCGAAAGCTGTGTGTCTGTCAGTGTCTGGGCCAGGACACTCCTGCTTCCTCCTGATACCACTTAAAGACTGGGTCAGGTTAATAACAGGCTTCTCCAATGACTCACTAGGTAAAGAATGTGCCTGCAATGCAGGAGATGCAGGTTCGATCCCTGGATCAGGAAGATTCCCCTGGAGTAGGTAATGGCAACCCACTCTGGTATTCTCACCTGAAAAATTCTGTGGACTGAGGAGCCTGGCAGGGTATAGTCCATGGGGTAGCAAAGAGTCAGACATGGCTGAGCAACCCAGCATGCATGCAGGCCAAGACTCTCCTGCTTCCTCCTGACTCCATTTAAAGACTAGGTCGAGTTGATAATACAATTTCTGTTAAGAAAATGTTTGTGCCCTATGTTTAAAGATTTGGCTCCCCCCCCCCCATAAATCAATGATTAAAAAAAGGAAAATATCAAAAAAGAAAAAGAAAGATGTGTTTGAGTACTCATTTATTTAGCTTCCCACTCTTGTTTTAAATACATACATGGCAATTTCCCTATTTTGCTATTCTTGGCTGGTGTCCTTTCCTTTTTCTGCTAACAGTAGCCCTTTCCCGTTAAGAAACCACGGGTCTCCCACCTGAGGTGAGGGCTGTGGACACCTGTGCCCCCTCCCACAGAAGGCCAACATGTCCCAGCTGGTCAGTCTGAGTGCCCTGTCCCTGGATAGGCTGACCTGAGGCCTGGTGAACATAAGGATTTCTTGTCTCTCTGTCAATTGAGCTAAACTTTAGAAAGGAGCTTGGCAAACTTTTCCTGTAAAGGTCAGATAGCAGATATTCTAGGCTTTGTGGGCAATGTGGTCTCTGCCGTGAGGAGTCAGTGCTGCCACTGCACTAGGAAAGCCATGGACAATGTCACCCTCTAGGCACAAAAAAACTTTATTTACAAAAGCAGAGAGTGGGCCAACTTTCGCTCATGGGCCATAATCTGCCAACCCTGGATTTAGAGTATTCATTTTCAAATTACATTCTGAAGAAATTCCTTAGGGAGGACAAAGGGTGAGAGCCTGGGAGTATCTCCCATCCATGTCACTGCACCTCTTGGGGAGTCAGGGCAGCCCCTCTTCCCTCTGTTTATATGCTGAGGATCTGTTTACAATACTATGTGACAATGGCATTCTTCAGTTCATGAAAGTTTTGAAAATCAGTGACATGGTAATAAAGGATGTGAGTTGGTTATTATTTATTTAACTTTGTTTCCAGACTCTGAGAGAGAAGCACCATATTGGGTCCCATAGATCATCTTGAGTCTCTCGGAGAATCCCTACAGGGTATGAGCCAGACCCTCACTTCATGACCTGTCTCTATCATCAGCCTTGTTGTAACTTTCATCAGCATAGTCTAAAGCACCATTTGAAATTTTTATTTAGTCTGCACTGAATATTATAGGAAAGCTGATATGCCAGGATAGAAAGCAAAACAAATATCAGTATACGTGCTTTTAATACACCTATTGTTGAAAAAGAGAGGAGAAAATTATCGTATGGGGAGTTGAAGAGATAATCTTATATTTTAAAAAGTCTTTCATGTGGAGAAATTGGAACCCTTGTGTACTGCTGCTGGGAATGTAATATGGTATAGTTGCTGTGATGGAATAGCAGGATATATAGCTGGAGAGATGGGTGGTGGGGGTGAGCCATACACCTACCTTCTAGAAAAATCTGCTCAAGCATTTCTTAATCAAAACCCTCCTGTGGGTTTAACGTAGAGTTTAGTGCTTGTGATCAATATGTGATGACAAGAGACCACCTCTCAACTGAAATCAAAGCCTCAAATTAGAAAACATACCTGCTGGAGATAAATCAGCTTCATGAAAACGTGCAAAGCAAGCTTTGTTCTATGAAATGACGGCTTATTTGCCAAATCTGGGTGATTCCAGGAGAACTGATCATGCTGTTATGACTGCATCTGACAATCTTCTAGAA
Source organism: Giraffa tippelskirchi (assembly GCF_054371585.1). Classification (NCBI taxonomy): domain Eukaryota; kingdom Metazoa; phylum Chordata; class Mammalia; order Artiodactyla; family Giraffidae; genus Giraffa; species Giraffa tippelskirchi. Next base: position 52,835,521 of record NC_137284.1, read on the forward strand.
TTCTTTTAGACTCAGTATAGGCAAGTGAGAGGACAGCCAACATTAGGTCATTGCCCAGGCCTGAGAACTGTGCACAGGTGGTGCCAACAAGGAAATAGACCCATGTGACAGCACTGATCTCAGAGAACAGGGTCCAGCGGCAGTGCCCACGGGACTGTACGTATTCCAGGATAAAGCCAGCAACAGCAGTGCATTCAAGCACCAGGTTTTCTATTGCAAAGCAAAGTGCTTTCTCCATGAAGAACCTCCATGTGAGTCCATCACCCAAAGGAAACAGGTCCCTCATCACACCACACCTCAGTCTCCCCAGAGTTTTCCAATTGCTTGCTTCAGTTCTTTGTGAATTAGTATCAGACTAGGAATGACTTTGTAGGAATGCTCATATTTCAGTTGTATCATATTTTTTTATTGACCAAAGGAAAAGATAAACTTTATTGGACAACAGGACATTCATTGAAAAATGATCCTCTACCCTGCTCCCTGACAATTTGTTAATACTTTATATTAATTTTAAAATAAGGGCATATACCATATCTTCTGCCTCCTGAAAACAAATCAGCACAGTAGTAAAATCTGATTTCAGTAGCCAATGACTATTGTAGTCTCCACTTTGTAATTTCATTCTGTTCAATGTTTTACTCACTGCTCTCTAAGTTGTAACACTGATTTGAAACTCAAATGAAAATCTCATTAAAACTATGATTTGAGGCAGCCCATGGGTGGAGAAGAAGAGAATGACCTGGTGGTCTAGGATATCCTGGACTCTCTGTTTCTGAACACAGTTTCCCTGATGATAACTTATGCAACATATTTCTTACTGTAACTATTTAATTTGTACGGTAACTATTTAATATGTTGTCTAATTTCTCCCAGTCTCTGTAGAGTGTATGGCAGGGGCAGGGGGAGAATTGCAAAGAGTTCCTCACTCTTGTTAGCTTTTGTTGTGCAGGTAAACCATCCTGAAATTACGTTCAGTATATCATAGGACAGAGCAAGTGGGTGCCTGCAGGGTGATAGAGCTAGCCTTTGACTGTGTGGATCACAATAAACTGTGGGAAATTCTGAAAGAGATGGGAATACCAGACCATTGGACCTGCCTCTTGAGAAACCTGTATGCAGGTCAGGAAGCAACAGTTAGAACTGGACATAGAACAACAGACTGGTTCCAAATAGGGAAAGGAGTACGTCAAGTCTGTATATTGTCACCCTGCTTATTTAACTTATATGCAGAGTACATCATGAGAAACACTGGGCTGGAGGAAGCACAAGCTGGAATCAAGGTTGCTGGGAGAAATATCAATAACCTCAGATATGCAGATGACACCACCCTTACGGCAGAAAGTGAAGAAGAACTAAAGAGCCTCTTGATGAAAGTGAAAGTGGAGAGTGAAAACGTTGGCTTAAAGCTCAACATTCAGAAAACTAAGATCATGGCATCTGGTCCCATCACTTCATGGCAGATAGATGGGGAAACAGTGGAAACAGTGGCTGACTTTATTCTTCTGGGCTCCAAAATCACTGCAGATGGTGATTGCAGCCATGAAATTAAAAGACGCTTACTCCTTGGAACTAAAGTCATGACCAATCTAGACAGCATATTAAAAAGCAGAGACATTACTTTGTCAGCAAAGGTCCATCTAGTCAAGGCTATGGTTTTTCCAGTGGTCATGAATGGATGTGAGAGTTGGACTATAAAGAAAGCTGAGCGCAGAAGAATTGATGGTTTTGAACTGTGGTGTTGGAGAAGACTCTTGAGAGTCCCTTGGACTGCAAGGAGATCCAACCAGTCCATCCTAAAGGAGATTAGTCCTGGGTGTTCATTGGAAGGACTGATACTGAAGCTGAAACTTCAATACTTTGGCCACCTGATGCGAAGAGCTGACTCATTGGAAAAGACCCTGATGCTGGGAAAGATTGAGGGCAGGAGGAGAAAGGGATGACAGAGGATGAGATGGTTGGATGGCATAACTGACTCAATGGACATGGGTTTGGGTGGACTCCGGGAGTTGGAGATGGACAGGGAGGCCTGGCGTGCTGCAATTCATGGGGTTGCAAAGAGTTGGGCATGACTGAGTGACTGAACTGAACAGAGCTGAGAGCTAGGGTCCTGTTGTGAAAGACAGGATACACACACAGGGAGAAAGACTGTGGACTGTAGTTGGAGGGGCCAGCATTGTCCATCAGGAGATCAAGAAGAGAACACACTCTCCTCCAGCAGTATAGAAACCCTTAGGGCTCAATCTCGGTATCTAAGGGAACCAGGGCTCCTGGAGAAATGGTGGATTCCAGGTTGAAGCCAAGAGGAATGAGCCTGGAACAGAACAGCTGATTCTGCCAGTAAATGAGGAACACTCCAGCAAAGGCTGGACGGGGCATGTCACCAGGACATGGAGTCAACTTGAAGGATATCAGCTAGCCTGCCTGAGTCACTGATGGGAGCATCATAGCAACCCGGGGCAGCAATGAATTACAAACCTCAGGAAGATAAGGTTCAAAGGAGCCCATGCCAACCATCAATGTATTTATTGATCACTTCATCCACGGGGCAAATCCCAAGGGCCAGCAGAAGTGTGGAGAGATGCCTGATGTGAATCCCATCACAAGGAATTATCAGGTGAAGCCCAAATGAGGGATGTTCTAATAAAATATGGGGGTGATGGGGAGAATGGGGGAAGACTGGAAATGTGCCAGAGGCTAAAGAAAGTTTAATGGCTAAAGAGACAAGACAAGAAAGTGTAATGCCTCAACTCAGATGCTGCTGGAGGGGAAACGCTGGAACAAACACGCTGGGCAAAGTGACAGGATGGACCACAAGCCACAGATGTGTTGGATCTGTTTACCTGTATTGAGGTCGATCCTGGGCTGTGGTTTAAGATGGGAGCTTCCCTCATCCTAGAAAATGCACAGGTGGTGTTTAGCATGGGCTGAAAATGTAGAGGGTTTACTTTCCCATCTTTTCTTAAAGAAAACTTAAAGTTTGAAATTAAAGATTTCCCTGTTTCTTCTTCCTAATGCCTTCCCTTTTTTATGTTGAGTATATTGTCATTTATTTTATTTTTTAAACTTTTTATTTTGTATTGAGGTATAGCTGATTAACAATGTTGTGATAGTTACAAGTGAAGGGACTCAGCCATACATATATTCATTCTCCCCCAAACTCTCCTTCCATCCAACCTGCCACATAACATTGAGCGGAGTTCCATGTGCTATATAGCTGGTCTTTGTTGGTTTTCCATTTTAAATATAGCAGTGTGTATAGGCAACCATAAACTCATTTTCTAAGTCTGTGAGTCTGTTTCTGTTTTGTAAATAAGGTCATTTATATCATTTCTTTTTAGATTCTGTATATAAGGGATGTCATACAATATTTCCCCTTCCCTATCTGACTTACTTCACTCAGTATGACAATCTCTAGGTCCATCCACGTTGCTTCAAATGGAATTATTCCATTCTTTTCAATGACTGAATAATATTCCACTGTATACATGTACCATATCTTCTTCATCCATTCCTCTGTTGATGGACATTTTGGCTGCTTCCACGTCTTGGCTCTTGTAAACAGTGCTGGAATGAACACTGGACTGTATGTATCCTTTTAGATCCTGTTTTTCTTCAGATATATGCTCAGGAGTGGGATTGCAGGGTCATATGGTAGCTCTATTTTTAGTTGTCTAAGGAAGTTTCATACTGTTAGCCATAGTGGCTGTACCAATTAACATTCCCACCAACAGTATAGGAGGATTCCATTCTTTCCACTCCCTCCTCGGCATTAATTGTTTGTAGTTTTTTTGATAACCATTCTGGTTGGTGTAATGTGATACCTCTTTTTAGTTTTGATTTGCAATTCCTTAATAATTAGTAATGTTGAACATCTTTTCATGTGCCTATTGGTCATCTGTATGTCTTCTTTAGAGAAATATCTATTTAGGTCTTCTGCCTATTTTTTGATTGGGTTGTTTGTTTTGACACTGTTAAGCATCTTGAGCATCATTTGCAAATATTTTCTCCCAATCTGTGGGTTGTCTTTTCATTTCGTTTATTGTTTCCTTTGCTGTGCAAAAGCTCTTGAGTTTAAGTAGGTCCCATTTGTTTATTTTTGGTTTTATTTCCATTATTCTGGGAGATGAATCAAAAAAGATAATCCTGTTATTTATGTCAGAGAGTGTTCTACTTATATTTTCTTTTAGGAGTTTTATAGTGTCCAGTCTCACATTTAGGTCTTTAATCAATTTTTAGCTTATTTTTGTGAATGGTGTCAAAGAATAATCAAATTTCTTTTTTTTTTTTTTTTTACATGTAACTGTCCAGTTTTCCCAGCACCATTTGTTGAAGAAACTGTCTTTCCTACATTGTGTAGTCTTGCTTCCTTTGTCATAGATTAATTGACCATAAGTGTATAGATTTATTTCTGGGTTTTCTATCCTGTTGCACTGATCTATATTTCAACTTTTTTGCCAGTACCATACTGTTTTGATGATTATAGCTTTGTAGTATAGTCTGAAGTCAAGGAGCCTGATTCCTCCAGCTCCGTTTTTGTTTCTCAAGATTGCTTTGACTATTCAGGGTCTTTTGTATCTCCATACAAATTTGGGACATTTTTGTTCTAGTTCTGTGGACAATGTTATTGAAATTTGATAAGGATTGCATTGAATCTGTAGATTGCCTTGGGTGCATGTGTGCTCAGTCACTCAGTCATGTCCAACCCTTGTTACCCCATGGACTGTAGCCCACCAGGTTCCTCTGTCCAAGGGATTTTTGCAGGCAAGAATACTGGAGTGGGTTGCCATTTCCTAATCCAAGGGACCTTCCTGACCCAGGGATCAAACCTGGATCTCCTGCATTAGCAGGCAGATTTTTTTGGTTTTTTGTGTTTTTACCACTGAGACACCTGGGAAGCCCTTAGATTACCATTTTTACAGTATTGATTCTTGCGGTTCATAAACATGGTGTATCTTTCCATCTGTTTGTGTCCTCTTTTATTTCTTTCATCAGCCTCTTATAGTTTTCATCTAACTCCTTCTTGTTTCACCACTGAATTGGCTTCTGGCACACAGGTGTCACACATACTGCAGAGGACTGTCATGGCAAGTAGAGAGGCCTTTGCTCACTCATAGGAAAGGCCCAAGGTCCTGGCTTGTCCAAAAGATCTGGATTCAGAGGGAGCCTTTCCGCCCCTGGTAAAGCTCATATTGGTGGAAACTTTTTCAAGGAGAAACGTGACACTAAGGCATCAATAATTGATGAAAACTCATTGTCTCTCTCACTCCAGGAGGTGACCCCTTGAAGCAAAAATGCTTTACTCTGAAAGATGTCACCTCCAGTGGGGATTGCCATATCCTGGGGCCCCATGGGGACTGGAGACCCTTCCTAGCTGTTTGAATCCTACCTACTGTGGAGGATGACAAAAGCCCTTAGTTGTATTTGTATTTACTATATGGGCTGCTTGCTCCTGCTGGGAACATCCAAACAACTTCCCTTCAAAGTAGTGTTTTTAATGCCAGCGACGTTCCTTAATAAATTCTGCTTTTAGGAGTTCCAGCCTCTCCAACTTCAGGGCCTCTGTACAGAAATAACCTTGATTTTTGTGTGACTGAAAAAAATTATACAGACTCATTATTGAAAATTTGGGAAATACAAAAACATATAAAGAAAAATAATGATGTACTCTGTGATTCAGGAATAATCTGTGATAAATTTGGTATTTTTTCTTTTAAGCCTGATATCCTATGCATGAAAAGGGGGGAAAGGGACAAAGCACCCTAACTTAAGCTCCAGGTTTCCCTCCCAGTCCTGTGTGTGGTAAGAGCCTGGAGCAACCCTGGGTTCCCAAGGACAGACCCGAATCCAGCTTTTAGAGAGGTGATGGGAGCAGGGGGTTTGTAGGAGCAGAGGTGGGAATTTGCATTTTTGTGGGGAGGAGAGAGTTGAAGAGCAGGAGGAGAGGAGGGAAGGGGTCTGGGGTCTGCCAGGTGCCAGCTGCTCTCTGGGAAGGGAGGAACACAAAAACACTCCTCTGGACAGACACCCTTAGAGACTGGATGGTACAGAGGGTGACCCCAGTCAGGATTCCATACGCTGTAGGGCAGCAGGTTCTGCGTCCCCGCCTGCAACCTATCCAGGGAGCAGGTCACCACAGGGACGCAGCCTCCTAGGAGAAAAAGACCTTTCCGCCAGCCATCGCCAAACTTACTCCACCTGTCCACTGTCCGGGAGGCACCTGTCCCAGTGGTGGTTAAGGTGTCCTCAGGAGGGGGACCCATCCACAAGGGAGGCAAGATAGAGGAGGAGAGAGAAAGTGAGTTAAGGGCCCACTCATCACACCCTTCCTGCAGGGACCTCTCAGCAGGGCTGGTGGGCCTGGGGCATCAGCACAGGAGCTCAGGTGAGCCGGCCCTTCAGGAGGTGAAGTTTAGGCAGAAAACGGCTGGGAGGTGGGAAGAAGCATGATGTGTTCTAGAATTAATCAAACCCAGCCTCGCTGGGGCCTGTGAGCAATGGGGAGGGCAGCTGACAATGAAAGACCACAGGCTGCGGGAATCAGACAGTAGGAATTTCCTTCACACAGGTCTGGAGGCTGGAGCCCCAGGTCAGAGCTGTGGAGGCCTCTTTCCAGCTATAGGGCAGCCGCCTTCACGCTGTGTCCTTGGGTGGTGGACAGTGGTTTCTCTCTTCCTGTCTGATAAAGCCACTGACTCCATCCTGGGGCCTTGTCACCCTCAAAGGTTCCACTGCCTAGTACTGTCACCCTGGGGCTTAGGGCTTCAACCTACGATTTCTGGGGGGAACACCAATTAGTCCACAGCAGGTTGAGTCTCATTTCTCAGTTGGTGGACATGAGTCCATAGATCAAGTTCAGAGCAGAAATTCTGCTTTGCCCTGGGATCCAGGCTTGGAGCCTTCCCCACCCTGCAGGCTCCTCCCTTGATCTTTGCCCCCAGGGTCTAGAACCTTCCCTCAGGCTGCCGGCCACAAGGCAGGAAAGCCACGCCCAAAAGGCCAGTGTCATCAAACTCAGACTCCAGACTCCAGGCTTTTCAAACACTTCCTGCTCAGTCTGTTGGTATGTAAAATCTGTGATTCTCTTCCCATCTCACAGATAAGGAGAGAGAGGCCTGGAGCTGTGCCCAGACTCACAGTTTTTGCAACATAATAGCTTAAACATCGGAGAAGGCAATGGCACCCCACTCCAGCACTCTTGCCTGGAAAATCCCATGGACGGAGGAGCCTGGTAGGCTACAGTCCATGGGGTCGCTAAGAGTCAGACACTACTGAGCGACTTTACTTTCACTTTTCCCTTTCATGCACTGGAGAAGGAAATGGCAACCCACTCCAGTATTCTTGCCTGGAGAATCCCAGGGACGGGGGAGCCTGGTGGGCTGCCGTCTATGGGGTCACACAGAGTCGGACATGACTGAAGCGACTTAGCAGCAGCAGCAGCAGCTTAAACATTTTCAAATTTCTGTTTTAAAACAGTTTTTATGCCCACACTGGGGTAATCTGGATAAAGAAGGATGGTCCTTGCAGTGTTCTTAGTTCTGTAGCCTTTCTACAAACCTCTGTAGCTTTGACACTGAAAGTGATTTGCTCATTTGTGTCCGACTCTTTGCAACCCCATGGACTGTGGCCCCAGGGGTTTCCCTGTTGGCTCAGCTGTAAAGAATCTGCCTGCCATGCGAGAGCCACAGGAGATTTGCGTTCAATCCGTGTGTCAGGAAGATCCCCTGGAAGAAGGCATGACAACCCACTCCAGTATTCTTGCCTGGAGAATCTCATTGACAGAGGAACCCAGCGGGCTGCAGTCCATAGGGTAGCAAAGAGTCAAACATGACTGAAGCAGCTTAGCAGGCATGCATGGACTGTAGCCCACCAGACTCCTCTGTCCATGGAATTCTCCAGGCAAGAATACAGGAGTGGGCAGCCGTTGTTTGGATCTCAGTTGTCCTTGTCTGCAGACACAGCCCCAACTACCCCCACTCCCCACCCCGCCTGCCTGCCCCTCTGTCCTGGCTGAGCCCAGAGGAGGCACCAGGAGGGACTCTGCTGACAAAGAAACAGCTGGGGCTCCCCGCAGAGAGCAGAGCCCCGGGGCAGAGTAGACACTGGCCAGAGGCAGCCCAGAGCTGAGAAACAATTAAAGCTCAACTAGACCTGGGTCCTCGGGGGCAACTCCGGAGCTCCAGGAGGGGACTCAGCACAGCCACCAGGGGAAAGGAGGCTGGAATGAGGGCAGACTGGATGGGCTGCCCCTGTCCCCAAAGGCACTGCAGTGACAGGAGAAGGGGAGGGGGTGGAGGGGGAGATGCATGCAACTCCACTGAAAGCTCTCCTCCTTAGAAGCAGGTTTTAAATCTCCCCTTGATGTTGGATCATCTCTGCTTTTGCTAATGAATACTGACACGCTGCTTGCTTTATATTCTTCCTGCAGCCTTACAGTGGATGACAGGGACGCAACGTTCCTTGTGTTGAAATGAGACTCAGAAGCAGCTGACAAGGGATCAATCTCTAAAATATACAAACAGCTCAGGTAGCTCAATATTAAAAAAACAACCCAATTAAAAACTGAGTGGAAAGATCTAAATAGACATTTCTCTGAAGAAGACATACAGAGGGCCAAGAGCCACATGAAAAGATGTTCAACATCACTCATTATTAGAGAAATGCAAATCTAACGTACAATGAGGTACCACCTTAAACTGGCCAGAATGGCCATTGTCAAAAAATACAAACAATACATGCTAGAGAGGATGTGGAGAAAAGGGAGCCCTCCTACACCATCAGTGGGAATGTAAATTTGTACAGTCAATATGGAGAATAGTATGGAAATTCTAACTGTTTAGAATGTAACTAAATAATGTAACTAGTTCTTATGTAACTAGTTCTTTAGTTCTTATGTAACTAAAAATGGAGTTACATATGATCTAGCAATCCCACTTCTGGGCGTATATTCAGAGAAAACCATCGTTTGAAAAGATACATGCGTCCCCAATATTCATTGCAGCACTATTGATGATAGCCAGGACATGGAAGCAGCCTAAGTGTCCACTGACAGAGTAATGAGTAAAGAAGATGTGGTACATGTATGTGATTGAATACTGCTCAGTCATAAAAAGGAATGAAATAATGACATTTGAAGTGACATGGTGGACCTAGAGATTGTCATACTAAGTGAAGTAAGTCAGAAAGAGAAAGACAAATATCACTGATACCACTTATATGTGGAATTTTTTTAAAAAAATGGTACCAATGAAATTAAACACGAAGTAGAAATAGAGTTACAGGTGTAGAATATAAAGTTATGGTTCGGGAGTGGGGAGAGAGAAATAAATTCGGATATTGATATACACACTATTATCTGGGCAAGAGGAGTCAGAGGAGAGCTCTGAAAGCAGCCAATCCCTCCAGAACAGGTGTCCCCAGGCCATGGGCTAGTTCAGATCTGTGGCTTGTTAGGAGCTGGGCTTCACAGCAGGGGAGCAAGCGAAGCTTCACCTGTGTTTACAGCTGCTCCCCACCACTCCCCATGGCTGAGTTCCGCTTCCAGTCGGATCTGCAGTGGCATTAGATTCTCATAGGAGCGCAAGCCCTACTGTGAACTGTTCATGGGAGGGATCCAGGTTGCGTACTCCTTGTGAGAATCATCCTGAAACCATCACCCCCCCCCACCATCTGTGGAAAAATTATTTTCCATGAAACCAGTCCCAAACCAAAACGGTTGGGGAACAATGCGCCAACCCTTTGAGGACCTGCTGTTGCCTGCCCGTGAAGTGGCCTCTGCATACCTGCAGGTGTAGTGTGACCATGAGAAGCTTCCATTCTGTCACGGGGGGCATGGCGGGAAGCACAGGGGTTCCTTGATGGGTCTCTGCTCAGGCAGACCGCAGCCGCTGCCACAGTGCTCTGGGCAAAGCCCCCTTCCCTTGTCTAACCTGCTGAGCTCACGGCCACACACTCGGTCATCACATTCTTGCTGGTGCTCTGCCCCCTTCCTCCCACTGAGGCAGCATGCATGGAGCTTCTCGGGCTCAAAGTTCCCAAGGAACTGCCTGAGGGCCTGCCTGCATTGGACAGCTGTGTATTCCTGTTATCTGTGCAAAGCGGGCAGCAAGGTGCTCACACACTCTCGGAGTCCAGACAGTCTGGTCATGAGAGGTGGCTGAGGCTGGCCATGCAGACTGGGCAGTGGGTGGAGGATGTGAGGGGACCATCCCTTTTGCCAGTCAGTGAGCCTAGGAGAGGTGATTGGCGGAAACCAGGGTCTCCCTAGAGGCTTCCATCATGGGTCTTAACTCCATAGGGCTGTAAAGTTGTTGTAAATGTAATGTAATGTCCTAAAGGTGTCCTAATGGTGCCGAAAGAAACATGTGTTCTCACCAGTCGCCTTGGGCAATGTGGGGTGATGCCTGTCTCTTGCTGTACAGCCCATCTCAGGAAGCCTGAAACCCACTTCCTGCTGGCATCACAGAGAAGGTTTTTACAAGAAAAACCACCGGTCTACCTTCCAGTTTGCAAAAAAAATTTTTCACATGCTGCCAGAATATGATGTGTTGCCTAGTGAGCTTAGTGGTAATTACCATGGAATGGCACCTCTCCCAAATGACTCCTTGACCCCATCACGAAGAGCTGCACTATTTCCCAGCCCAGAGCTGGTGGAAGCCCTGCCTCCACCAGGCAGACCCTGTGCCTGCATCAGCACCCTGGATGCCAGCTCTCCAAAGAGCCCATGACTGCTCACTGCTTAACAGGGCCCTTTATTCTAATTATTTATTTTTAATTGGAGGATAATTACTTTACAATACTGTGTTAGTTTTTGCCACACATCAACATGAATCAGTCTTCAGTTCAGTTCAGTTGCTCAGTCGTGTCAGACTCTTTGCGACCCAATTGACTGCAGCACACCAGGCTTCCTTGACCATCACCAACTCCAAGAGCTTGCTCAAACTCATGTCCATTGAGTCAGTGATACCATCCAACCATTTCGCCCTCTGTCATCCCCTTCTCCTCCTGCTCTCACTCTTCCCAGCATCAGGGTCTTTTCTGAGTCAGGTCTTCACATCAGGTGGCCAAAATAATTGGAGCTTCAGCTTCAGGATCAGTCTTTTCAATGAATATTCAGGATTGATTTCCTTTAGGATTGACTGGTTTGATCTCCTTGAAGTCTAAGGGATTCTTAAGAGTCTCCTCCAGCCCCACAGTTCAAAAGTATCAATTTTTCATTGGTCAGCTTTCTTTATGGTCCAACTCTCACATCCATACATGACTACTGGAAAAACCGTAGATTTGACTAGATGGACCTTTGTCGGCAAAGTGAGGTCTCTGCTTTTTAATATGCTGTAGAGGTTGGTCATAGCTTTTCTTCCAAGGAGCAAGTGTCTTTTAATTTCATGGCTGCAGTCACCATTCTGGAGTGATTTTGGAGCCCAAGAAAATAAAGTCTGACACTGTTTCCACTGTTTCCCCATCTATTTCCCATGAAGTGATGGGACCAGATGCCATGATCTTAGTTTTCTGAATGTTGAGCTTTAAGCCAGGTTTTTCACTCTCCTCTTTCACTTTCATCAAGAGGCTCTTTGGTTCTCTGCTTTCTGCCATAAGCATGGTGTCATCTGCATATCTGTGGTTATTGATATTTCTCCCAGCAATCTTGATTCCAGCTTGTGCTTCATCCATCCCAGCATTTTGCAGGGTGACAATATACAACCTTGACATACTCCTTTCCCAATTTGGAACCGGTCTATTGTTCCATGTCCAGCTCTAACTGTTGCTTCTTGACCTGCATACAGATTTCTCAGGAAGCAGGTCAGGTGGTCTGGTATTCCCATCTCTTGAAGAATTTCCCACAGTTTGTTGTAATCCACATAGTCAAGGCTTTGGTGTAGTCAATAAAGCAAAATAGATGTTTTTCTAGAACTCTCTTGCTTTTTCTATGATACAACAGATGGTGGCAATTTGCCCTCTAGTTCCTCTGCCTTTTCTAAATTCAGCTTAAACATCTGGAAGTTCTCAATTCATGTACTGTTGAAGTCTTGCTTGGAGAATTTTGAGCATGACTTCGCTAGCGTGTGAGGGGAATTGTGCAGTAATTTGAGCATTCTTTGGCATTGCCTTTCTTTGGGATTGTAATGAAAACTGACTTTTTCCAGCCCTGTGGCCACTGCAGAGTTTTCCAAATTTGCTGACATATTGAGTGCAGCACTTTCACAGCATCATCTTTTAGGATTTGAAATAGCTCCACTGGGATTCCATCACCTTCACTTGACTTCTCATTCCAGGATGTCTGGCTCTAGGTGAGTGATCACACCATCCTGGTTATCTGGGTCATTAAGATCTTTTTTTGTGTAGTTCTTCTGTGTATTCTTCCTACCTTTTCTTAATCTTCTGAATCAGCCTTAGGTATACATATGTCCAGGCTTCCCAGGTGGCGCTAGTGGTAAAGAAACTGCCTGCCAATGCAGGAGACATAACAGACTTGGGTTCCATCTTTGGGTCGGGAAGATCTCCTGGAGGAGGGCACAGCCACCCACTCCAGTATTCTTGCCTGGAGAATCCCATGGACTGAGGAAACTGGTGGGTTATGGTCGAAAGGGTCACAAAGAGTTGGACATGACTGAAGTGACTTAGCATGCATGCACACATACATATGTCACCCGCATCTTAAACCTCCCTCCCACCTTCTTCCCTATCCCACCCCTCTAGGTTATCATAGAGCACTGGGTTTGAGCTCCCTGCATCATACAGCAAACTCTCACTAGGTATCTATTTTACATATGGTAATATATTTGTTTCAGTACTACTCAATTCTCATCCTCTCCTTTACCGACTGTGTCCAAAAGTCTGTTTTCTGTGTCTGCATCTCCATTGTTGAAAAGGGCCCTTTTTAACAGCAAAAGTCTGCACTGGGCTTTGGGGATTATCAAACAATAGGAAACAGCAAAGGGGATGATGAGGGCTTTATTCAGCTGGAATCAGGAGCTTGGCTGTGGGCACAGGGTGAGACCTTCGCAGACAGTTTGAGAAGGAAGCAGAAAAGATGAACAACAATGCCAGCCTGAATGCCTTTCGTACCAAAGGCTCCAAGAGGTAGTGATACCCCGACATCCCAGGTCAATCCCCCGCAAGATGGGTTTACTTCCCTTACCAGAAGAATCTCGGTAAGAGAGGGACTTCCTTGCCCACCTGGTTCTCTATGAGATGAGTGGAAGCAGATTCTGTTCCAGGACTTCCCTGGTAGCTCAGCTGGTAAAGAATCCACCTGCAAGGCAGGAGACCCCAGTTCAATTCCTGGGTCAGGCAGATCCCCTGGAGGAGGACATGGCAACCCACTCCAGTATTCTTGCCTGGAGAATCCCTATAGACAGAGAAGTTACAGTCCATAGGGTCACAAAGAGTTGGACACGACTGAGTGACTAAGTACAGCACGGCACAAATACTGTTCCCATTTCACAGACGATGAAATACGGAGAGCATCAGCACCACCCTCCGTGTTAGAGGCAAAGCTGGACAAAACCCCTGTCTGCCTCCAAAGCCTGTGTTCTAATTGTGAGGAAGCTGGTCAGACATCACACTCCTGCCCACAAAACTGAGCTTTTTCTCCCAGAAAAGAGCTAGTTGCCTTCAGAATTGATTTCCTAAGTGGGGAAAATCATTTGCTGCCATAGAGATGCTAAACAGTCATGCCAAGGAATACATTCATAATGAGGATGAGATTTTCACAGACTCCCTTTTTAGTAGATGTTCTGGAAAATCAGAGGAGGGAGCTTTTGAAGAGGCTGTTCTTCTGACTCTTTAGCTCTGTCCGCTCTCACCAGGCGGAACTTGGGAAAAGGTAGAGGAGCTGTAGAAGCAGCTCAGAAAGTGTTGCCCATCAGAGGAGGCATCACACCAGGGACTCCATTTTTCAACTAGACAAGAGATCAAATAATTCCTTTTTTGCATATGCTGTTTTAAAAAATTATTTCTACCCTGGTTTGATTTATAGTTCGGATTCTTATGGCTGTTACAACTACATTTATAACTCTAAGCAATTCCAACTAATTTTAAAGCTTTTATCAGTCTATCCTATTACTGTAATTCCCTCTAGGCTCATTTTACCTAGAAAAGCATGGGGATATGATGAACACAGAACAAAAGTGATTGACAAAATTAATAATGGATCACATTTATTTAGATAGAATTTTAAAAAGAGGCAATGAGGTATTTAGACAGAATTTTAAAAAGAGGTATTTTCATATTGGAAAGACACCAGGGCAAGCTCAGACGGCCAGAGTGAAAGGGAGAGAAAATATTACGATATCCTCTTTCATAAGAGCAGCTTCGAAATCATCTTCCACATGATGACAGGAATGAAGTTCCATGGTATCCGCAGCCAGTCTCATCATGTGTTAAGTTGAGCACACAGACTGTTTCAGACACGACAGCCTTCCATAGGTGAAAGCAAACAGGGGCTGGAATTTGTGAAGTAACTCATAGGGAGAGCCTCTTGCTGGCCTTGAAATGCTAAGTAGTCAATACTGAGCCCACAAGGAACCACCAGGAATCTTGCAGAGTCAAGAACAGCCACCGGTTATGAGCTAGCAAGAACACCTCAGCTCTACAACTACAGAAAATTGGACTTGAATTTTGTCAACAACCAAGTGAGCTGGGGAGAGGACCACAGGCTCCAAAAAGGAGGCAATGTGGCAATGTGGGATGGGTGCCCAGTGAGACTCAGTGGAAGACCCAGCCACGCCAGCCTTGGCTTCTTGACCCATGGAAACTGGGAGGTGTATTTTAAGTCACTTAAAAGAAAAAACCAACAACAGAATTCAAAATATTCACAAGATCCTCTTGAGATTCTCTTTCCACAACAATCATCATCAACACGGATGGATATCTTGCATGGTACTTTGCAAAAACTTTTCACTATTAACATATTTTAGAGTATAATTGACTGCATGGCTTTGCACAGCTGGTTTTATTCTTTTTTCTGGTTCATGAACATGTTTATCCTGGTTTTGAATTTGTGTATCTTAGTTCCATCTTTCCTTTTCTAAAATAATTAATTAATTAAGTTATTTTTGGCCACACTGTGCAGCTTGTGGAATCTTAGTTCCCTTACCACGGATAGAACCCTTGGCCCTGGAGTGAAAAGCAGCAAGTCCTAAATGTTGGACCACCATGGAATTCCCAGTTTCTTCTTTCTACATGTCTCCAATCATTATTATGTGTTTGGAACATAATAGGTTGTGTCAGAGAGTATACTTATTGGGTCAGCGTGGATGAATGTACTGTGTCCCTCCCCCATGAAAAGAAGCATCAACACGGTGTGGCCCATGCACAAAATCCAGCAGATAGTTGCTTTTGTAAAAAATAGGTTTATTGGAGCTAAAACTCCCTTTTTATATCTGATGCCTGTATTTGTGGTCCTCTCTCTCTCCCTCTCTCCACCTCCTTCCTTCCTTCTGTCTTACCTTCCTTTCTTCAGCTTTATTATCAGACTTGCCAAGGGGTTTTCTGTTTTATTGATCTTTTCAAAGAACCCATTGACAACTTTCTTGATCATGTTTTCTATATTTTCACTCTTCTATTTCATTATTATGTGTGTACTTGTGACTTTGTTTTATTTTGCTGTTGATTTCATTTCTTCTTGCATTAAGTCATTCAGTAACTTGCTTTCATCTTATATACTGTCTGATTAACAAGGCTCTACACACTCTCCCATCCTCCTCAGCCCAGCCCTATCTCTTACTTTTTCATACTCACAGGGAATGTTTCATTGTTGATTCCTTGCTTCTAATTGGTCTTGATACCACTTTATTCCCTGTTTTTTTTTTAATCAGAGGATAATCGCTTTACAATATTGTGTTAGTTTCTGCTGTGCAACAAAGCGAATAAGTCATATGTACACATGTATCCCCTCCCCCTTGGGCCTCCCTCCCAACCCCGACCCCCACCCCTCCAGGCCATCACAGAGTATGGATCTGAGCTCCCTGTGTCATACATCAGCTTCCCACTAGCTATCTACTGTACACATGTTAGTGCATATATGCCAGTGCTACTCTATCAATTTGTCCCACCCTCTCCTTTCTTCAGAAAACTAAGATCATGGTATCCGGCCCCATCACTTCATGGCAAATAGATGGGGAAACAGTGGAAGACTTTATTTCTTTGGGCTCAAAAATCACTGCAGATGGTGACTGCAGCCATTAAATTAAAAGACATTTACTCCTTGGAAGGAAAGTTATGAGCAACCTAGACAGCATATTAAAAAACAGAGACATTACTTTGTCAACAAAGGTCTGTCTAGTCAAGGCTATGGTTTTTCCAGTGGTCATGTCTGGATGTGAGAGTTGGACTATAAAGAAAGCTGAGCACTGAAGAATTGATGTTTTTTAACTGTGGTGTTAGAGAAGACTCTTGAGAGTCCCTTGGACTGCAAGGAGATCCAACCAGTCCATCCTAAAGGAGATCAGTCCTGGGTGTTCATTGAAAGGACTGATGTTGAAGCTGAAACTCCAATACTTTGGCCACCTGATGTGAACAACTGACTCATTTGAAAAGACCCTGATGTTGGGAAAGATTGAAGGTGGGAGGAGAAGGGGACGACAGAGGATGAGATGGTTGGCTGGCATCACTGATTCAATGGGCATGAGTTTGAGTAAACTCCAGGAGCTGGTGATGGACAGGGAGGCCTGGTATGCTGCAGTCCATGGGGTTGCAAAGAGTCAGACACGACTGAGCAACTGAACTGAACTGAACTGAACTCTTTTCCCCACCCCATGTCCACAAGTTCATTCTCTGTGTCTCTATTCCTGCCTTACAAATAGGTTCATCAGTACTATTTTTCTAGTTCCATATATATGCATTAATATACAATATTTGTTTTTCTCTTTCTGACTTACTTCACTCTGTATGACAGGCTTGAGGTCCATCCACAACTCTACAAATGACCCTATTTCATTCCTTTCCAAGAAATTTTCAGAACATTGTTCTTAAAAACTCCAAATAGGTAGATTTTGTTTGTTTTCCTTTTGTTTTTTAATTTCTAGTTTTATTGCAATCTTGTCAAAGAATGTGACTATTTTGATGTATGATTTGTGGAGTTTATTGAGTTTTTCATGGACTTAAGTTTTTATAAGTAGTCCATGGATATATTCCTTCTCTGTTGTATTGTGTTTTAGAAATACATGTGATAAATAAATACAGCATTTTATATTCTATATCTTCACCTATTTTTTGAACTCATAGTTTTGGAGTTATATAGACTTCAGTGCAGTTGTATTAGGTAATCAAAGTTTTGTACATTTGGTGGAGTGTTGATTTCATCAATAGAAAAGATCTCTAATTGTCCCATGAAATGTTTTTGATTGAATCCTAATTTTAATAGTCATATAACTCTTAAAACTTTATATGTTTGACATTTTCTCTTATATCTTTGCC
Organism: Giraffa tippelskirchi; assembly: GCF_054371585.1. Lineage (NCBI taxonomy): Eukaryota > Metazoa > Chordata > Mammalia > Artiodactyla > Giraffidae > Giraffa > Giraffa tippelskirchi. The sequence continues at coordinate 52,852,936 of NC_137284.1, forward strand.
TACTCCTATTTTCAACCCACTTAACAAGTGTAAGTTAAGTTGCGTATTTGTTTTATAAGAGAACATCATTAGAATATTTTCAAACCAAAGTTGTGAGTCTCACCTCTTGTTTCCTGCTTACTTTCAACATTTTTAACAAATCTATTTAAGACCATAGTTTTTGTTCAACACTGAGAATCCATCATAACTGATCACTTCCTCTGCCCTCCAAGCAACATAAGAATCTCATGGAGCGTTCCCTTTTCCTCCACCCTGGGCCCCTCTGTCTTGTTTAAACTGTCTACAATCCTGTTCACATTTTTCTATATTATGTCTCTTTTTCCTTGAGAACACTTTTTAAATAACTTGTATCATGTTGCAAGTTGCCAAAATAAGAAACCAGCAAAAAGGACTCTGGTTAATCGGAGCTGAAGCCATGGGGGAGCTCCTATGGTATCTAGAAGGATGGAGAGTGGGCTAGAACTGTTGCCACTTTGAAACCCAGTTTCCTGACTGCTTCTGTATCTTCACATCCCTCCCTCAATGGGCAGATTCCCATAACGAGTACCAGACCCTTGTCCTAAAGACCACAGTCCCGCTGGCAGTCTAGAATCTTGGCATTTTGCCTGGGATTATGTCTTCAATAACTTCTTCCAGCAAGTGGTCACAGCAGGCAGCTCTGAACTGAGCTGTCTGAAATTCTTCCTAGCTCTCCTTACTCTTTAATTACATCCTAGCTGGGTGCAGATTTCATCATGTAGATGGTCAAGGTGCATGGATAGAAATGTAGAGGAATAAGCAGGGATGTGGGCTTCCCAGGTGGCACTAGTGGTAAAGAACCCGCTTGCCAGTGTAGGAGACATAAGAGACACAAGTTCAATCCCTGGGTGGGAAAGATCCCCTGGAGAAGGGAATAGCTACTTACTCCAATATTCTTGCCTAGAGAATCCTATGATCAGAGAAGCCTGGGTGGGTTACAGTGAATGGGGTCACAAAGAGTCAGACACAACTGAAGTGACTTAGCATGCATGCATGCATGCAAACAGGAATGCTAGAGGAAGTCGGGCGCGGGGAAGGGGAAGAGATGGGGGAGAGGTAGGCAAGTCCCCTAGGCCCCAGGAAGGAGCTGAAGTATCTGATGGACTTGAGTCTGTGGGGCTGTGCTCACCGCTCTGCCCCAGGAAGGGCCCTTCAGAACTTCTTCTGTTTCCTCTGTGAATCAGAGGCTGGTGCAAGTGGGGCTCACCCCAGGGCCTCTCCCCACCTCTGGGAGATCACACATCCCAGCCTGGCGCTCTCCTTTTCTCCCTCTGCCTTGGGTACGACTCACTATCTGAAATGTCTCTGTGGCCTGTTTGTTCACCCTCTGCCCTCCTCCATGAGGGCCAGGGATTTGTCTTGCCCGCTGGTGCATTCCTGGTACCAGACACAGAACACGTGCTCCAGTGCAGACAGGCCCACAGCCCGACAACTCCTCCACCTGCCTGTCATTTGGCTGAGAGTCTGCATCCACATCATCTCATTTAAACTTCATACCATTCTGTTCGTCTCAAGGGGAAGTTGCATCTTGTAAAGCCAAGGCTGTAGCTCAGTATCCCCACCATCCGCACTACGGCACAGCAAAGCCTGTAGCATCCATCTCTCCCCCTCATTGACAAAGAAGGCTCCAGTGCTCCAATCTGGACCCCAGGGTCTGAGAAAAGAGGGAGGGAAAGGGCTATGAGATGGAGGCTCCCTCCTGTGGTACCCAGTGCACTTCCTGTGGTCTAAGACCATCCTGGCCCCATGGTGGATCTGGGAAGTGGGCTGGGGAGGATCCATGACTAGAATAGATATTTGTAAGAACTTAGGATACCATGTATGGGCTTTCCTGGTGGCTCAGACAGTGAAGAACCTGCCTGCAATGAGGGAGACCTGGGTTTGATCCCTGGGTTGGGAAGATCCCCTGGAGAAAGGAATGGCTACCCACTCCAGTATTCTTGCCTGGAGAATTCCATGGACAGAGGAGTAGTGGGCTATAGTCCATGGGATCACAAAGAGTTGGACACCACTGAGCAACTAATACTTTCACACCCTTCAGGACTCTGTATAACAGAGATGGGATGTTCAGTCTGGTGTTTGTCTCCCTGCAGCCCATTATTGAAGACAGGGAGCTCAGATTGCTTTGGTCCAAGCCTCCTCCCCAGACGCCTGTACTGGGGTTCACAGCTGCTGAACACGTGGCCACATTCTCAACTCTGAAGATAAAATAACACGAGAGCATTTTGTGCCTTTGCTATTTCAAAAACTGCAAATGCCCTGAAGGCTTCTCTCTGTCAAGAGCAGAAGCAAGGATCCCCTGAAATAGTAACTGATCTGGTGGCGTGCTGGCTATAAAATAATGGGGGGAAAGGGGCCAAAGGATCCAGAAATAAAGCAGCCTGGGGGAATGTAGGAATCAGCAGGTTTTCTGATTACTAGCTTCCTTTACACACAGCCCAGCACAAGCCACAGGAAACAGAAGGCTCCACACACCCTTCCACCTCCTTTACTCCTGAGAAAGGTCCTTTCATCATCTGGGGTCTAAGCAAATGTTCCTCATCCTCCAGCTGCCCCCCTTCTGCCTTGGGTTCCTCTGTGTGTCCACCTGCTCCTGACCCAATTTTCACTCTAGGTGGGAAGAGAGATCACTATCTCCCAGAGGCTAGAGAAGTGCCTGCTCCCTGTGAGAACAGCATCTGCAGAAGCAGAAATCACACAGGAGCAAAGGACAGAGACTTTGAAATTCCACTCCTTCTCAGCCACCCTCTGCCCTGGGACCAAACCCTGCAGCAGACCCAAATCCATGAGGGTGAATTCAGGGCGATTTTGTAAAACGTTTTCTTTAAAAATGTCAAATTCATCAAGAATTATTAGGCTTGCTTCCTCTATAACATGTAATTTACATGCAACTGTTTGGAAGCATTTTGGATAAACGGGCACATTTATGACACATCTTTAAGTCTCCCCAAGGACTTTCCTGGGTGTCCACCCATCCTCCCCTGACCCTTGATCTCCAAGTGTCTCCATCTACAGCAGCAGTCCCTAGGCCCTCCAGGACAGACACCCCCACACAGACTGTCTCCTCCAAGTTTTCTAAACAAGGTTCCCCTTGGCCCTCACCACCTCCAGGGTCAAGACGCACCCATGATGCTCCCCAGCTGTTAGGACCGGCTGACACGCCCCCACGCAGAGTCAAATTTCATTTCTGCGGTCTGGGCAACAGCTGGTCTGCAGGACTCGGGGGCAGACAGCCGGGGAAATTTGAAAATAGCTGTACGTGAGCACTGATGTCTTGAAAAGCCAGTTCTTGTGACATGGATGGAGGAGTATTCCAAGTGATGGGAGAGAATCTCCTAGCATCCTGAGAAGGAACTGGGAAGAACCTAGCCAATCCCAGTGCGGCAGGGGGGCTTCAAAGCCATGGGCCTTGGGCATCCAGGAAAATTGGAGTTTCAAATCATGCGGTTTTGCTTTACACAGACTCATTTTTGTAAATCTGGAGGCTGTTCAGAGTGATGGGTTGTTGTTTTTTTTAAATTAAATCTTCCTTATCCTCTAAAACAACTATTTCATATTTTAAAAAGTACAAACTTGATGGTAAACTTTCTTTCTCCTTCTCATTCCCAGCGATACATACCACCTATGGGAAACAAACTCATTTCTCAGCCCCTCACACTCATTTTTGTTTCTCTTATACCTTCTAAAATGGGGTGGCTAATCATTTCTTTAAAAATGAGAAGAAAAAAATCAAGATAAGATGTCTTGGAAAGGGAAGTTCAATTAAATCCCAACACTTAGAAGAAAACTGCTTATGGGGACTCTTAGATGCAATGTGTTTTGCTTTTTTGTTTTTAAATCAAGTTATCACCCTAATAAAAAAAAGATGTTAGCAAAATTACTGATCTTATTTGTAATCAAACAATCACTTGCACTGTGTGGTTAGAGACAACAAAGAATGACACAAAGCAAAGTGATGAGCACACAGAATAACAGACTGCCTGAAACCAGGGCTTAGTCTGGGCTTTCTTCAGGCAGGACTTAACTCACTCCCTCCCCAGGGATGAACTATCCTTCATCATCCCTTGAACAGGTTCTCCCTACGTTTCACAGGTCCCAACCTTGGGCCATAAACTTCTCCCACTCCAACCCACTAAACATCATTTTGATGCCAGTTGTTCTAGACTTGGGATTTTGTCAAATCAACTTTACCACCTTTAGACCTCTGGGGTCCTCTGATACCTGTGCAGGGATTTGGGACCTCAGCACATTTATATTCTCCTGGAGCCTCTTTCCTCTCCTCTGGAAAGACTCTCCAAATCTTTGGTTCACCACTCATATAGGAGACATGCTTTTATTGTATGTCTTAAGGATTCCATACACCTATAAGAATACCTTAAGAGTGACTAACTCTTATCAGTCATTTACACATGAGTAAGAATTAGTTGACCTAAGCTATTCCTAATATCTGATCCTGATTTTAGGGGACCATGGAAAGAGTAAGTGGATTTTGCGGTGTGGAGAGAAAAAAGCATAGTGACATTTAAGAGACAAAGAGAACATTGAGGGACATTGCTAGAATCACAGGATAAACTTTTTTGTTTGCAAATTGGAGGGGGAGAAATAAAAGTGAAAGAGACTGAATATGCTAATTTCTGTTATCCTTGGTTTTATTTAAATCACTGACCCCCAAGATAGCTATTGCCAAGTCGCAAACATTTTGAGGTCATGGAGTGATGGCACAAGTGGGCAAAATGTGTCCCATTGAAACCAAGCAAGGCTTTTTGGGGCTCTTAGGCACAAAAGCCTTTCTGTGAACCCCATTTCTTATTACAGGAATAGGTTCATTCAACCCTCATGACTTCCTTGGTGGCCCAGTGGCTAAGGCTCCACTTGTCAATGCAGGGGGCATAGGTTCTATCCCTGGTCAGGGAACTAAGATCCCACCCGTCATGTGGTGTGGCCAAAGACATAGCACCAAGGAAAAGGGGCAGGTTCAAACTGTCGCTGATCAAGGAAGGGAAGGGACACAGAGACAAGGGGGAAATGGTCAAATGGCCTTGTGGAGCACAGTCCTGGTTCCCTATCTAGGGACACACATAACAATACCTTTTGCAGAGGCTGAAACCCCCACCAGATGGGGAAAGTTAATTGTATGCTGCCCACAAGCATGTAGACCAGGTAGAACCAGAAGGTTGATGATTCTGATTCCCACTTAACTCATCACCAACCAATCAGAAGAATGTCCACGAGTTGATCACATTGCATTTGAACCATTACTATAAAACTTCTCACTATCCCCTCCAGGTTTGGACACACAGTTTTGAGGGCATCAGCCTGCTGGCCCCCTTTGCCTGGCAAAGCAATAAAGCTATTCTTTTCTACTTCACCCAAAACTCTGTTTCTGTTTCTGAGATTTAATGAGGTGTTGGTGTCCAGAGGATGTCCCTGGCATCACCGTCGGGACATGGCGATCCTATGAAGGACAGCCTTGACCCTCCCCTGGGGCTCAGGGTTGGGTGTCCTCGGCACGTGTCAGCTTCTTATCATATTTGACTCTGTCAATCCTCTCATGAGTCCCTTATCCCCACCACCCAGGACTGTGTTTGATATCAAAGTCTAAGGATTGAGGAATTGATTGTGAGTTGGGCAGGATGAAGGAGGTGGGAAGGAGAGCAGAAGTGGGAAAGAGAAAACAGAAGGAAGGACATCCTCTAAGTATGCTAGTCATCTCAGAATCTCAGCTTTTAAAAACCACAACCTTGGGGATTTTAATTATATCCAGTTGAATATGCATCTTTAGCATCCTTTATTATTTATAACAGTTAAAAAAATTCCTCAAAACCAAAGTGCACCCTGAAATCCTGTAATTTGTACTTGTACCTATTTCCAAAGTGGATTTATATTAACAATCATTCCCAAATCATGGCCCAAGCCATGTTGTGAATCTTAAGGTGAATGTAATTGAATGACTGTATTCTCAAATTCATCTTCGAAGCATGAGGTTGAAGGTGACACTTCTGGCAGCTGTTAGAGACAAGACCCATCAAATCAGATATTTCTGTCAAATCATGATAATCCTCCCCCATAATTAAGAAGGAGGTGAGATAAGCCTGAATCATTCAGGTTACTGAGCATGTGTAGAAGGATGAACATGCCGTCAAATAGAGAAGCCATGTGTAGCCGGGAAATACCTAAATATACCTGTGCTGTTTAACACGGGGGAAAGGCTATACATTCAAATACTTCTCATATTTAAAGAATGGTTGAGAGAACTCTTTGTCCAGGCTAAAGTGCAATAGACCCGGGGGCAGTTTCCAGTAATAGCAGTAATAGATTATACTGCTCTAAGACTCTTACATTATATAATATTATTTAAAGGCTGATTGTGATAAGATATACATTTGGTTTAGATGTGATAAACTATAAATTAGGTTTCACATTTGAAAATCAACATTTTAATTTACTACATGTATACCGTTAAATCTAGAGATGTGTTTCTCAATCTTTAGCATAAGCCAGAATTATGTGAAGCTTATAGTGCAGTAGGTCTGGGCATGCCCCCCAAATTTGTGTTTCCAACAAATCAAGAATGTTAGATTTCATTTTAAAAAATCAAGACTTATCTATGTTATTTACAAGAGACCGATTTTAAATTCAGATACACAGATATATAAAAGTGAAAGGGATGCAAAAAGATATACTTTGCATACCCTGTTCATGAGGAAGATGAAGTAACTATTTTTATATTCAACAAGGTAGATTTTAGAACTAGGAATAATATGAGAAATCAAGCAATGACATTACATAGAAATAAGGGACAAATTTATTAAGGCATAAAAATTTTAAATATATGTGTGCCTGACAACAGAGGTTCAAAATACAAAAGCAAAAATTATAATAATAAGAGAACTAAGATGAGAAATAGTCATATCCACAGTCACAACAGGAGATTTTAAATACATATTCTCAGTAACCAATAGAAAAAGCAAACACAAAATCAATAGTACAGAGTAGTTCTTAATACTTGATCCATTTGACATACATGAAGTGCTCAAGTCTCAAACTGCAAAGTACACATTCTTTTCAAATGTTCACAGAAATTTACATAACAAACTATAATCCAAGCCTCGGGGAACTAAAGTCATACAGTATAGATTGTCTGACCACAGTTGAATTAAGATAGAAATCAAAAATTTTAAAAAGAACCAGAAAAATCTCCAAACATTTCACAATTATGTACCACACGTCTTTATATCTCAGGGATCAAAGAAGAACTCAAAATTAAAATTAGAATATATTGAACTAGATAGTAAAAAATATATAATGTATTAAAATTTGTGGGATATTGCTAATGCGATTTTAAAAGGGAATCAATACTCTTAAAAGCCTGAAAAAAGGGAGGAGGTTAAACAGAAGTCAGACTAAAAATCAATGATCTAACTAACATCTCTCTCTCAAGATGCCAGAAAGAAAAGAAGCACTTAAACACCAAGCTCTTGCTTACCCCTTATACCACTTGAGGACACAGTGAAAAGACAGCCATATGAATGAGGAAACTCCCAGAAACTGAATATACTGGCACCTTGATCTTGGACCTCCAGCATCAAGAGCTATGAGAAATGTTTCTCTTGTTTCTCAGCCACCCAGTCTGCGGTATTTTATTATAGCACACAATGATTTAAGACAAAGACTAATGTAATTGATATCCTTAGCAAAGACTGGTCAAGAAAAATTAAAGTACAGCTTATTAATATTTCTATCTAAAAGAGACACTGAAATAAAGATTCTACAGGCATTAAGATAATAAGTAACATGTACAACTATCTTTATAAACTTTTCCAGAGAATAGAAAAAGAGTGCATAATTAACAGCTCATTTTTGGAGTCTAGGATAATCTTGATCACAAATCCAGAAAAGGACATGGCAAAAATGGCCAATGTTTTTATGACCAAAGAAACAAAACATCAAAACTTCCGATACATCAAAAAGATCAGGAGAGAACAAGATGGTGGAGGAGTAGGTGGACATGGAGTGCATCTCTCTCCACGGATACATTAGGAACACACCTTCAGACACAGAAGTGCATGCAGCTGAGAACAGACAGGAGGACCTGACCAGAGGAAAAGAACATATAGAACCACGCAAAACTCGGTAGGATGAAGGAACTAGGGGGAAAAACAGGAGTATTAGTAGGACTGGACCTGCCCTTGGTGGGTGGGGGAATTGACGCAGGGGTCCGATCACCACATCCGGGCAATTGTCTGAGTCAGAGGAGAAACATTTAAGGCTGAGAGTGAAACAGCTGATCTGTGGCAGCCTAAATGGCATGAGAATCACAGTCCTTGCCACAGCCATACATATGCCAGACAGGAACGCGGGTCCCCTGGAAGGGACAGCCGCTGGGAGCTGGAGTTTAGGGGATTGTGGAGCAATCCCAGGGTGAGGGCTTTTGTTGACTGCAGAGAGACAGGTCAAGGGGATATGAGGGAAGAGACTGCGGTGGGAAATGCCTGTGGAGGAAAGCCAGGCAGCCATGGAAGTAAGGCGATACTGCTGAGTCACATGTAGGGGGTGGAGCCATCACCATAGCCTCTCTCCACAGGCCAGCACTGGCAGCTGAACAATAGAGAGGCTGGCCCATCAACCGCCTGATGCACTGAACTACAGAAGGACCCCACCCAGGGTGCCCCTTTATGTGCCTGACGCCCAGTCAGAGGGGCCCCTCCGTGTGCCTGACAGGCTGAACAACAGAGAAGGACTCCAGGCAAGGGAGCCCTCTAAGGACTTGAGTGGGCGGGCGGAGCCACGGAGAAAGACTGGTCAAAGAGGCCTTCTGATCGCCAGCTACAAGAGGCTTGAAAAAAGACTCTGATGGGGCCATAACTCCTGTGGCAGAGGTAGTCCATGTCCATGCACACTTGGTGCAACCAGGGTCCCCACAAGCCAAGCAGCTGCGCCACCTTCAAGCTCAACTCTCACTGGGACAGAGCTGCCACAGGCTAAAAAAAGAAAGTCTTGTGTTTATATGCTCAGGGTTGCTTCGGTCCTGTCCGACTCTTTGCGACCCCGTAGACTGTGGCCTGCCAGGCTTCTCTGTCAGGGGAGTTCTCCAGGCATATTGGCCAGTACTGGTTGCCATACCCTTCTAGAGCACTATATTTCCTGCTGCCCTAGCCGCCAACCCCTCTGAGTACCTGGTGCTGCCAGAACCCCTGTGACCCAAGCAGCTGCTCCACCTCCACACCTGGCCCTCACTAGGGCAGACACAAGTTCTCAGGGCAGTCTCAGGAGCTAAACCCCAGAGGAAGACCCACATGCAGAGGTGGAAATAAAACCACAATTAAAACCCAGGGGCAGTGTGGCTAAGGAAGAAAACCCAAAACCTTCCCACCAGCTGTACAAGCTGCAGATTAAATCCACATGATCAACTAGGCAGACTCTGTGTCCATGGAATATATAAAAGAACACTGAGAGCTCAAACAAAAGAAAACACACTAGCTATGACAGCTGTGGACATTGAAGGCAAGCACACACAGGAGCAGGACCAGATTAAAATCTGAGCTGCCCCCACAGCAGGTCCAGAGATCAGCACAGTGTTGGAGGGCATCCTAGGGAGGTGAAGTGGACTGTGACTCCCAGCGTGGGAAAGGACTCTGACAGCAGTGACTCAAGAAAAACATTATTATTCTTATGTTTTGACTTGTTTTGTAGATTCTTTTGGATTCTTTTTTTTTTCTCCACCCCCCCCCGTTGTAGTTGTTGATTTTATTGGCACTAAGAAATCCAATTAAGCTTTGAGCTTTCCCTGCGCACACCCCCCGCCCCAGTCACATTTTGATTGTTGTCATAAACCTCTGTCTCTAAGTTGGGCCTTTGAAGTTCTATGGAGTTTTCCTCTTTTTTCTTTCCTTTTCTCCTTTTTTAATTTTAATTTTTTAAGCCTACTATTATTTTTTATACATTTATTCCTTTGTTTGCTTTTCCTACTGTTCTTTTCCCCTTGCAGTTAACCTTTAAGGTCTATAAATCTTCTTTATCTACCTCTATTTAATTTTGCATATCTATTCTTTCTTTCTCTCCTTTCCTCTCAACATATTTGTTAGTTTTCTTTTCATTGCTTTATTCCCGACTTGGCACCTTGCTTTAGTTTTGTTGTCCAGTTTGTGCTTTATTTAGTTTTGTTCTTAACTGGTAGATATAATTTTTGATTTCCTTTGTTCGCTGGGTCAATCTACTGTACTTTATTTTTGTTGGACTGTTTTGATTTTGCTTATGGGTGTATATATATGTGTGTATATTCCATTATTTTAATTATTATTTGCCTAATTTTGTAACTGCCATTTGTCTGGGATTCATCTTTGGCTTCTCATTTTTGGATATTTCTTTAAATCTCACTTAATGCCATTACAAACCACTTGTGGAATCTTCCTTCCTGACCAGAGACCAAACCCTGAGCCTTTGGAGTGGGAGCACTGACTCCAAGACCCTAGACTACCAGAGAACTAATCCTAGGGAGTATCAAATAATGAGAATTCACACAAAAGAAACCACTTGAATAAAAGACCCAGCATCATCCCACCACCAGTAGCACCCTGTGCAGGATGCCTCATCTAAACAACAAATAAAACAAAAATACAAACCCAATCATCAGCAGACAGGAGTACCACCTCACTCAGCCTTGCCCATCAGAGAAAAAACAAAAAAACACCAAAAACTCAGTACACATCTCACTTTATACGAAGCTCACACAAACCACCAGACCAACCTTAGGAGGGCAGAAACCAAAAGGAAGACAGAATTCAACATTCTTCAAGGAAAGAATTCAACTTTCTTTGAAGCCTGGGAAAAGGAGACCTCAAACACAATAACTTAAAAAAAAAAATGAGAAGGCAGAGAAATACTGCACAAATGAAGGAACAAACTAAAAACACAGAAGTAGTCCAAATAAATGAAGAGGAAATAGGAAAATTACCTTAAAAAGAATTCAGAATAATGGTAGTAAAGATGGTCAAAAACCTTGAAAACAAAATGGAGGAAATGCAAGAATCAATTAACGAAGACCTCGAAGAATTAAAGAATAAGCATACAGACACAAATAACACAATTACTGAAATTAAAAATACTCTAGAAGGAATCAATAGCATAATATATGAAGCAGAAGAATGAATCAGTGAGCTGGAAGATAAAATGGTGGAAATAACTTCTGAAGAGAAGAATAAAGTAAAAAGAATGAAAAGAGCTGAGGACAGTCTCAGAGACCTCTGGGACCATATCAAACATACCAACATTTGAATTATAGGGGTCCCAGAAGAAGAAGAGAAAAAGAAAGGGTATGAGAAAATTTTTGAAGAGATTATAATTGAAAATTTTCCCAACATGGAAAAGGAAATAGTCAATCAAGTCCAAGAGGTGCAAACAGTCCCATACAGGACAAACCCAAGGTGAAACATGCCAAGACACATATTAATCAAACTAACAAAGACTAAACACAAAGAAAGAATATTAAAAGCAGCAAGGGAGAAGCAACAAGTAACATACAAGGGAAACCCCATATACTTAACAGCTGATCTTTCAGCAGAAACTCTGCAGGCCAGAAGGGAATGGCAGGATATACTTAAAGTACTGAAAGGGAAAATGATACAACAAAGATTACTGTACCTGGCAAGGATCTCATTAAAAATTGATGGAGAAATAAAAAGCTTTTCAGACAAGCAAAATTTAAGAGAATTCACTGCCACCAAACCAGCTTCACAACAGATGTTAAATGGACTTATATAGTCAAGAAATACAAGAGAAGAAAAAGATCTACAAAATCAACCCCAAACAATTAGAAAATGGCAATAGGAACATATATATCAATAATTACTTTAAATGTAAACAGATTAAATGCTCCAACCAAAACACACAGACTGGCTGAATGGATACAAAAACAAGACCCATATATATGCTATCTACAAGAAACCCACTTCAGACCTAAAGACACATATAGACTGAAAGTGAGAGGATGGAAAAATATATTCCATGCAAATGGGAAGCAAAAGAAAGCTGGAGTAGCAATCCTACTATCAGACAAAAGAGACCTTAAAATAAATAAGATTACAAGAGATAGGAAGGACACTACATAATTATCAAGGGATCAATCCAAAAGGAAAACATAACAATTGTAAATATCTATGTACCCAACATAGGAGCACCTTAATACATGAGACAAACACTAACAGACATAAAAGGAGAAATTGACAGTAACACAATAATAGTAGCAGACTTTAACACCTCACTCACACCAATGGACAGATCATCAAAACAGAAAATTAATAAGGAAACACAAGCCTTAAATGATATATTAGATGAGATGGATCTCATTGATATCTTCAGGACATTCCATCCAAATGCAGAAGAATACACCTTCTTCTCAAGTGCACATGGAACATTCTCTAGGATAGACCACATCTTGGGTCACAAATCAAACCTCAGTAAAGGAGATCCAACCAGTCCATCCTAAAGGAGATCAGTCCTGGGTGTTCACTGGAAGGACTGATGTTGAAGCTGAAACTCCAATACTTTGGCCACCTCATGCGAAGAGTTGATTCATTGGAAAAGACCCTGATGCTGGGAAGGATTGGGGGCAGGAGGAGAAGGAGATGACAGAGGATGAGATGGTTGGATGGCATCAACAACTCGATGGACATGGGTTTGGGTAAACTCTGGGAGTTGGTGATGGACAGGGAGGCCTGGCGTGCCGCAACTCACGGGGTTGCAAAGAGTCGGACACGACTGAGCGACTGAACTGAACTGAAATTTAAGAAAATTGAAATTGTATCAAGCATCTTCTCTGACCACAATGCTATGAGACTAGATATCAATTACAAGAAAAAAAAACTGTAAGAAACACAAACACATGGAGATTAAACAACACATTTCTAAATAACCAACATGTTACTAAACAAATCAAAAGGGAAATCAAAAAATTTCTAGTAACAAATGACAATGAAAACACCACAACTCAAAACCTTTGGGATGCAGCAAAAGCAGTTCTAAGAGGGAAGTTTATAGCAATACAATCCTACCTCAAAAGCAAGAAAAACATCGAACAGACAACCTAGCTTTACACCTAACACAACTGGAAAAAGAGGAACAAAAACACCACAAAATTAGTAGAAGGAAAGAAATCATAAAGATCCACACAGAAATAAATGAAAAAGAAACGAAAGAAACAATAGTAAAGATTAACAAAACTAAAAGCTGGTTCCTTGAGAAGATAAACAAAATTGACAAACCCTTAGCCAGACTCATTAAGAGAAAAAGAGAGAATAACCAAATCAACAAAATTAGAAATGAAAAAGTAGAGTTTACAACAGACAATGCAGAAATACAAAGGTTCATAAGAGACTATTATGAACAACTATATGGCAATAAAATAGATAACCTGGAAGAAATGGACAGATTCTTAGAAAAGTTCAATCTCCCATGACCAAACCAGGAAGAAATGGAAGTTATGAACAACCCAATTACAAGCACTTAAATTGAAGCTGTGATCAAAAATCTCCCAAAAAACAAAAGCCCAGGACCAGATGGCTTCACAGGAGAAGTCTATCAAACATTTAGAGAGGAGCTAATGCCTAGCCTTCTGAAATTCTTTAAAAAATTGCAGAGGAAGGAACACTTCCAAACTCATTCTATGAGGACATCATCACCCTGATACCAAAACCAGACAAAGACAACACAAAAAAAGAAAACTACAGGCCAATATCACTAATGAACATAGATGCAAAAATCTGCAACAAAATTTTAGCAAACAGAATTCAGCAACACATCATAAAGCTCATACACCATGATCAAGTTGGGTTTATTCCAGGGACGCAAGGTTTCTTAAGTATATGCAAATAAATCAATGTGATACACCATATTAACAAATTGAAAGATAAAAACCATATGATCATCTCAATAGATGCAGAAAAAGCCTTTGATAAAATTCGGCACCTATTTATGATTAAAACTCTTCCAAAAATGGTCATAGAAGGAACATACCTCACCATAGTAAAGGCCATATATGATAAGCCTACAGCAAACATTATTCTCAATGGTGAAAAACTGAAAGCATTCCCCCTAAGACCAGGAACAAGACAAGGGTGTCCACTTTCGCCACTGTTATTCAACATAGCTCTGAATCCCTAGCTACAGCAATCAGAGAAGAAAAAGAAATAAAAGGAATCCAGATCAGAAGAGAAGAAGCAAAGCTCTCACTGTTTGCAGATAACAAGATACTGTACATAGAAAACCATAAAGATAGTATCAGAAAATTACTAGAGCTAATCAGTGAATTTAGCAAAGTTGCAGGATACAAAATCAATACACCAAAATCGCTTGCATTTCTATATACTAACAATGAAAAATCAGAAAGAGAAATTAAGAAATCAATCCCATTCACCATTGCAACAAAAAGAATTAAATATGTAGGAATAAACTTACCTAAGAAGATGAAAGAACTGTACACAGAAAATTATAAGACACTAACAAAAGAAATCAAAGGCAACATAAACAGGTGGAGAGATATTCCATGTTCCTGGGTAGGAAGAATCAGCATTGTGAAAATGATTATACTATCAACTGCAACCTACAAATTTAATGCGATCCCTATCAAATTAGCAATGACATTTTTCACAGAACTAGAACAAAAAATTTCACAGTTCATATGGAAACACAAAAGACCCCGAATAGCCAAAGCAGTCTTGAGAAAGAAGAATGGAGCAGGAGGAATCAACATTCCTGACTAGATTATACTAAAGCTACAGTGATCAAGACAGCATAGTACTGGCACAAAAGCAGAAATGTAGGCCAATGGAACAAGACAGAAAGCCCAGAAATAAACCCATGCACCTATGGGTACTTTATTTTTGACAAAGGAGGCAAGAATATACAATGGGGCAAAGAGAGCCTCTTCAATAAATGGTGCTGGGAAAACTGGACAGCTACATGTAAAAGAATAAAATTAGAACACTTCCTAACACCATACACAAAGATAAACTTAAAATGGATCAAACACCTAAATGTAAGACCAGAAGCTATAAAAACTCTTAGAGGAAAACATAGGCAGAACACTTGATGACAAAAATCAAAGCAAGGTCCTCTATGACCCGTGTGCTAGAGTAATGGAAATAAAAACAAAAGTAAACAAGTGGGAACTGATTAAACTTAAAAGCTTTTGCACAGCAAAGTTAACTATAAGCAAGGTGAAAAGACAACCCTCAGAATGGAAGAAAATAATAGCAAATGAAACAACAGACAAAGGATTAATTTCCAAAATATACAAGCAGCTCATACAACTCAATGCCAGAAAAACCACCCAATCAAAAAGTGGGAAAAAGACCCAAACAGACATTTCTCCAAAGAAGACATACAGATGGCTAACAAACACATGAAAAGATGCTCAATATCGCTCATTATTAGAGAAATGCAAATCCAAACTACAATGAGATATCACTTCACACCGGTAAGAATGGCCATCATGAAAAAGTCTACAAACAATAAATGCTGGAGAGGGTGTGGAGAAAAGTGAATGCTCTTGCACTGTTGGTGGGAATGTAAATTAATACAGCCACTGTGGAAGACAGTATGGAGATTCCTTTAAAAAAACTAGGAATAAAACCACCATATGACCCAGCAATCCCACTCCTAGGCATATACCCTGAGGAAACCAAAATTGAAAGAGACACATATCCCATTTTTCATTGCAGCACTATTTACAATAACTAGAACATGGAAGCAACCTAGATGTCCATCGACAGATGAAAATGGATAAAGAAGTTGTGGTATATATACACAATGGACTATTACTCACCCATATAAAAAGAAACACATTTGAGTCAGTTCTAATGAGGTGAATGAACCTAGAACCACCCCCCCAACAAAAGAAAAAAGATCATGAATAAGTTTCTAAGACTGAAAATTTGGTTTCACATTTGAAAAATCAACATTTTAATTTACCACATTAACAGGACAGAGAAAAGAAATCATACAAGCATTACAACTAATAGTAAACAAAACTATTTGCTACTACTTAATATTTATTAATAATTTTTTTAAAAAATCAGTAAACTAGGAGTAGAAAGAAATTCCTAAATCTCATAAGTAGCATTTAACAAAAAATTAATATTTTTGGTAGAGAGAGATTAATTTTAAGGAATTGACTCACAAAACCATGGGGTTTGCAAGTCTGAAATCTGCAGAGCTGTTCAGAGGGATAGAGACATAGGAGAAAACTGTTGTCTCTAAAAGAAGGCTACAGGCAGATCCTTACTTTCTTGGGAGACCTCAGTGATTTTTCTCTTAAGACCTTCACCTGATAACTGGCTGAGGCCCACCTACATCATGGAGTGTAATCTGCTTTATTCACAGTGCACTGATTTAAATGTTAGTCACATCTAAAAATTACCTTTACAGCAATATCTAGACTGGTATTTGACCAAAAACTGGGCATCATGGCCCAGTCAAGTTGACATATAAAATTAACTATCACACCCACTGTCCTCACTTATATTTGATACTTCATAGGCAGTTGACAAGATGGTTGGATGGTATCACCAACTCAATGGACATGAGTTTGAGAAAGCTCAGGCAATGGTGAAGGACAGGGAAGACTGGTGTGCTACAGTCCATGGGGTCACAAAGAGTCAGACATGACTGAGTGACTGAACAAGACAAGAACAAGAGGCAGTCATAGCCAGAGTTACAAAGCCAAGAAAAATAAAAAGATGTGAAATGGGGGAGAGAGGAGGAAAGAGGTAAAACTACATTATTCACAAATTATATAATGGTATATGGAGAGAAATCCAAAATAATCTACAAACTATTAGAACTAATAAGCAAACTTATTAACATCACCAGACACAGGATCATTATACAAAAATGATTATTTTCTGTATACAAGTGACAAATAGGAATTTAAATTTCAAAAAGAAACCAAAAACGGAACACTAATAGAACATGAGCAAACCTCTGCACAGAAAAAGACTGAAGTTTGCCAATAAAAACTAAAGCTCCAAATATATAGGGGGTTATAATCCAAGATAAGGCAGCAATCTAAGTGTCCATCAACAGATGAATAGGGAAAGATGTGGCATATATACAATGGAATATTGCCCAGTGATAAAAAAAAAAATGAGATAATGCCATCTTCAACAATGTGGGTGGGTGTAGAGGGTATTATGCTTACAAATAATTCAGACAGAGAAAGACAAATACTGAATGATACCACTTACATGTGGAACCTAAAAACTAAAGCAATTGAAGGTATGTAACAAAACAGAGACAGACTCACAGATATGAGAATAAATCTGTAGTTACCAGTGGGGACAGGAAAGGAGAGAGGGGAAAGATGAGAGTAGGAGATAAAGAGGTACAAACTATTACTATGTATAAAGTAGATAAGCAACAAAGAGATACTGTGCAGCACTGGGGATTATAGACATTAGCTCATAATAATTTTAGAAAGAGTAAAATGTTGTACACCTGAAACATATAATATTGTAAATCAACTATACTTTAGCTTTTTTAAAGCCAAATTTACAGAGGGAAATATAGTCAATCCTTGTTTACAGTACTTATGTTCTATAAAGTCTGCAAACACTGATTTAGTGAATACTGACCATTGCTCTTTGGGGAAATTTGAAGTTAGATTACTGCAAATCTCTGGTCACAATATTTTTGTCAAGTGGTCAATACATAACCTTGTTTTAAGTGTGTTTCTATTTGAAGACTCCTTATTTAATATGTTAATGATTCATTGATGTTGAACTCATGACTAACATTGTATAGCTTATGACTAAACGTAGCTTCACCAATGTGTATTTTCTCCACAAGATGTATCACAATCTGTTCGTGCTGAAGAGCCCCAGGCATCACCTTAGCACTACACTTGGGGACCATTTTAAACAGAAAAATTACTAACAGAAAGCACAAAACTTCAAAAAAACACGGCACTGAATTTACTGTGCAAAGGATGCTTGTTTACTACTAGTGCTAATGCTGAGACAAGAGGCAGAGGTTGCCTTGCTCTCTCTCAGCCAGGAACTCAAAACCATCACCACTCTGATCATGCCCACAACAACCCTGAAATGCCACAAGTATCAATTTGGCGCTGACAAATTTTAGCAACCAGGTAAATTAGGAAATACAGATTTCACAAATCAAAAGAATCAACTGTTCCAGCTTCAAGGACTGGGAGACTAAAAAGTCAATTCTTAAATTGATCTATATATTCAATGAAATCTCAGCAGGCATCCCAGTAGACTTTTTTAGTGGAAATCAATAAGCCTATACAGCCTATTCTAAAATTCATGTGGGAATTCAAAGAATTGGAAATAAAGACAACCCTGACAAAGATGAAGCTGAAACATTTACACCGCGGGCTAGAAAGGCTTGCATAAAGCTGATTAAAATATTGTGCTATTGATGCAAAGACAGAAAACAGCACCAGTAGAACAGATAAAATCCAGAAACTGATGCACACAAACCCAGCCATCTAATACGCAGCAAATGTCATTTCAACGCACCACCACAAATGAACAAAAATAAGTAACCCAGTTTTAAAATGGGCAAAACTTCGTCTAGATCCTTCAACAACAAGAACAACAACAAAAAATCCAAATGATCAATAGCATATGCTAAGGAACTCAACATCATTGACTAGCAGGAAAATGCAAAATAAAACCAATGAGATACAAAGCACACTCATTAGAATGAAAAAATATTTTAAACTAAGGCCATGCCTAGTGCTCAGAGTATGTAGATAAACTAAAAGGCTCATCAATTGCTGATGGAAATATAAGTTGAAACAATCACTTTGGAAGACAATTTAGCAGCATCCGCTAAACTGTGTGTGACCCTGTCAGCCAGACATTCCTGTCATATACCTAACAAAATGCCTAAAAATTCACACAAGGACATATACAAGAATGTTTATAACAGTTCTATTCATTATAGCCCCAAACTGGAAACAACCTAGAAATCTGTCAAAAAAAAAATAGAATGGAAAAATAGAGTCTGGTTTATTCATACAATGAAGTGCTGTACAGCTTAGAGCAAACACAACACAGCCACGAGTATGAACACAACAAATGTTTTATTGAGAAAATGAAGACCAACACAAAATACTGCGTGATTCTAGTACAAGTTTCTATGAGAGGCAAAACTACAAGACAGTGACAAAGTCAGAATAGAGGTAAACTTTCAGGGCAGGGTAATGAGCTGGTGGGGACTGTGGAATGGCTCCTGAGTCCCAGGAGCACCTAGAATATTCTAGATCTAGATTTGGATGATGGCTGCACAAGTGTGAATGATTTATAAATAAGCATCAAGTTCTACACTTAATGTTTGTTACATTTTACTGTATAATTACTTCAATACACTGTTTATTAAATGTTTCTTAGAGAAATTATTTTTTTTATCCTAGAATTCTCTGGCCTGTCAACTCAGCAATTATATACGAACAATACAGGGGTGCCCACTCACCCTTGAACAGTTGAGAAACCCAAGTACTTTTATCTCTGCCTCGAAGACTGAGGAACTGATAAATAATTCATTCAAAGACAGGAAACTGACATAGTCTGGATGGAATCGGGATTCCAAACCCTAGTTCTTTTTATCCCCTGTGTTGTAGACACTGAGCAGGACCCTGTGGGGCTCCTGGGCTTGGAAGCCTTTCTGCCTCCTCCATCTCTTGATTACAGGAAACGGACTTCACTCAGCCTCCATGATCTTTGCCTGAGTTCTAATGGGCAGATTCAAACACTAATCAGGGAAGGCAGAGGATGCAGAGACAAGGGAGGAGCAGCCAAGTTAACAATAGTGCAGCCTTGGGGCAGGGTCCTGGTTCCCCCTCAAGGGATAAACTTCACAATATCTCTGAGCTGTTTGCAAAGGCTGAAACCTCCCCCAAGTGGGAAAATTTAAGGATGTGCCTCCCACAAGCATATAGACTCCAGACCAGTTGGAACCAGAAGGTTGATGATGGTGATTCCTGATTACCTCACCACTAACCAATCAGATAACTATCCACCAGCTGATCGCTCCCTCTTTGAACCATTACTGTAAAACCCCTCACTATGCCCACCAGTGACACAATTTTGAGGGCGTTAGCATGGTGTCTCCCTTTGCCTGGCAAAGCAATAAGACTTTTCTATTTCACCCACAGTTGTTAACAGAGGACAGCTGCCACCAAAGCTTCCTATGCTAAATGAGAAATGGGCACACAGCTTAGCTTAATCTAAACCCAAGTTGGTGGAGAAACTTGGCTAAAATCAAACATGGCACAAGTGAAAATACGAGGTCTCCTAAATTCTTGGTCTTGATCTGTCCCCACCTCTCCAAAGTGAGAAGCGCAAGATGGGTGCCTTGTTTAGGTAATTCAGCCTTTTACTGTCATTGCCTTGTATTCTGCCCAGAATCTAGTTGGCACTCAGTGAATTTCTAGAAGGGGAGGCAGGGATGGGAAAGAATGCAGGCAGGCAGTTAAGAAGGTGACTTCTGTTTGCAGGGTGAATCATGAATCCACAGTGATTTATCCTTTAAAAATCTCACCTGTTGATTTTGTTTTCCTGCTCCTTATCCTTTGACAGGTGAGTTTTATCCAGTTTAAATCTGACATCCACTGTGGTTCAATTGCTATCTTGTCTTTTCCATCATCCTCCCCCTGTTAATACTCAGAGAAGCAGTCTGGCTTTGAAGGAGCCTGAAGCATTGTATTATCCAGAGAACATATCTAGAAGAAACTAGAATGCCTCTCATCCAGAGCTCGTCGGTTCCAGCATGTTTTAAAGCATGTATCATCAGACTCTGACACTGCCTGGCACCGACCGTTGTCTCCCATCGTGGCTGCCTTGGCATCATTCAATCAGTAGGAGTTTTGATGTCTTTTGTTGGTAAGACCTTTACATTTCTGATTACTTGAGATTGGAAGCTTTCTGGAACTGCCCAGTTGTTCTGTTTTGACCCCTGAAAACTCTGAGTTTTCTTTATAATATGAATGGCATGTGAATAAACCTGGCATCTTGCTATGTGAGGTGAATCCTACATCCAAGGCTGGGTTGAAATTGCTGTTTAAACCCTAAGGTGGGCTTCTCATGTATCAATTCACATGGCTTATTCAGAGATTATTTTCAGGCCTTTCCACCTTTCCACCACAAAACTGTCTTCTTATTCTTTCCTGGTTTTCATTGTTCTGTTTCACATGCTCTCTGATATGGAAACTGAGATTTTCAACTCATTTCTGCTCTGGAGGGAAAATTACCCTGGGTTGACAGAAATATGATCACTAGTTTCTGATAGTCGGCATCAGCATCTTCCATTTCATAATTAGTTATAGGCTGCAAAAATGGATTTTCATCCATCCTAATAATAACATTTTATCTAAAAACCTATACTCAGATCTATTTATCTATGCTCTGGGTAAACATATAGGGAAATCATGAGATGAAATCATGGCAAAATGTAATTTTCTTGTGATGCTAAAGCCTGAGCAGTGAACCTTTTATAATTCATATTATTGACATCCTAAATGAACTGAAATGGGATTTAATGATCCAAAGTGAGATGATTAAAAACTCTTATGGCTCAGGTCTATTATATTGATATTAATATTTAATGGAAAATGAGACACGCTTTGTTTCATAAAATAGTAAGCGGAGTCTTGAATAGATAAACTCTGAAGGTAGAATGAAGGGTGAAGAACCAATGGATTGGTGAGAAGATCAACAAACCTTGCAAAAAATGGGAAGATGAAAGGAAATTTCTGGAGAAAACAGAAAAGCATTTGTAATGGATGTGAAAAATGATCTAGAAAAACAGCAATTGTCTTTCTTACCACCTGATGCCTGCAATTGCCTAGAAAAGACTCTTTTAGCTGAAGAAAAAAGCAGCTAAAGGTCCTACCCTGCCTGTGGATTTGGCATTGACCACTGTGAGAGCCAGCCCAGAAGGGTCCAGGCACCTGGCAGGCAGGGCTGCTCTAGGCTGCACTGAAGAGCTGAGGGCACCTCCCACCCAGGTCAAGGTTTGTGGAGCCCGAGGGGGACCAGACACAGGAACTTAGACACTCTTCTCAGGCGATCTGAGTTGTTGTTCAGTCTCTCAGTCGTGTCTGACTCTTTACGACCCCGTGGACTGCAGCACACCAGACTTCCCTGTCCTCACTATCTCCAGGAGTTTGCTCAAACTCATGTTCATTGAATTGGGGATGCCATCCAACCATCTCATCCTCTGTCACCCCCTTCTCCCCCTGCCTTCAATCTTTGCCAGTATCAGGATCTTTTCCAGTGAGTCAGCTCTCTGCATCAGGTGGCCAAAGTATTGGAGTTTCAGCTTCAGCATCAGTCCTTCCAATGAATATTAAGGATTGATTTCCTTTGGGATTGACACACTTGATCTCCTTGCTGTCCAAGGGACTCTCAAGGGTCTTCTCCAGCACCACAGTTCAAAAGCATCGCTTCTTCGGCACTCAGCCTTCTTTATGGTCCAATTCTCACATCCACACATGACTACTGGAAAAACCGTAGCTTTGACTATATGACCTTTGTCAGCAAAGTGATGTCTCTGCTTTTTAATATGATGTCTAGGTTTGTCATAGCTTTCCTTTCAAGGAGCAAGAGTCTTTTAAATTTCTTGGCTGCCGTGAGTGTCCACAGTGATTTTGGAGCTCAAGAAAATAAAGCCTGTCACTGTTTCCATTTCATGCCGAGTAGGTCAGGGTTAAAACTACTGAGGTGGACACACTGGCTTTGCTGGTGTGACCATTCATGGGAACTCAGGCCACTGTCTGACCTCCCGCAGCTTCAATTTTGTTAGCTGCAAAACGGAGTAATAGTAGCATTTACCTCACTGTGAGATGGTGACAATGAAGTGACACAGTTGTGATCCAGTGTCCAGCAGCTCTAAAAGCTGGAATCATCCTCTGCAGTTGCTACCGTTGACACCACCCCGGCTTAGGGAATCTAAGGGGGAGGTGGTGACAGCATCTCCTTAGTGACCGGCGCTGGATGCTGGAAAAGGTCACTGGCCCTTGGCCCACTGGCAGGACGAGGCCCCAGCAGGGCCTGTTCAGTCAAGCACAGCTCTCTGTGGGCACCCAAAACCCCTGGAGAGGCAACCCAATGTCATCAGGAACCCCCGCTCCTCAGCCACCACTCCAGAATTGCTTTCAACTCCAAATACAGTAGGATGAGACGCTGGGATGCTCCAGGCCACACTTCACTGCCCATGAAAGGACATGGGCTCTGCCTTCCAGGCTGACTATTCAGGCAGGCCTGGCTCTGGCCCTGCCTTTCAAGTGTCACCCGTGTCATATGTGGTCCCATATCGATGTCAGAGACCCACCTGCTACCCTCCCAAGTTGATGTCAAGGTCAGCCAGCCTCTGCCCACCCTGAGTCCCACTAAGCAGATGGCACTCGGAGGCCCCAGAGGTCTGTCCTTACCCCCATCATCCAGAATCATCTTTGCCATCCTACATAGTACAAACATACCTTAGATGTGTGACTTGGATAAGAGAACCCTCTCTGTGAACGCAGTCTGAGAAAATGCTCCATGAACATCTCTTCTGTGTGGGAAAGGATCCTGACTCCCTCCATCCCCAGTGGCAGCAGCAGAGCAGGATGGTCCCTTTAGCTTGATTATTCTGCTCAACTTTTCCTCATCAAGCAACTTTGACCTTCTGGTTGCTTCCTTTCTCTTGATGTCATCATTCTCCCTCAGACACAAAACAGTATGGAAAGTGATCAGTTTGCTACTGACAAAGATTTTAGTGGGTTTTTCCCTCATTCTCACCTTCCACACGAATTACACAAACTTGCACCAGATTTGGGAATTCTGTGGGTCAAAAGAGAGATCAAGGCTTAAGGATTTGAGAGATTAGGTTTGGGCTAAATAAAAGGTAGCCCCCGCTTTCTGTCAGGAGGGTTGGGGGGTGAGGTTCACGGGAGCACAAGGTGGTCCAGGCACCACAGCCCAGTGGCCATGGACCCTCTCTCAGCATGGTTGCCCTGGGACGGAGGAGGAAACCAAGACTCAGAGAGATGACGTGACTCACCAATTTACAAAAGGTGGAACTTCCCATCACCTATGCCTGACTTTACTCACCGTGGTCCTTCTGCCTCACCCCTTCTTCCCACAGAGAATAGTATGGAAGCATGTACAATCACAGACAATGCTATATGATGAGTGCTAAGGTAATCAGGTTCCCTGCCCTATGGAACTGGACACCTAGGGCCGCCCATGCCTGCAGCCCCTCCAAGGACAGTCTCAGAGCCACTGCCTGTGCTAAGGAGTCGCAAAAGGTGACCTGTTCCTTCCACCTCCCGACACCCAGTCTGGACTTAGGGACCTGGGCCACAGCAGATGAGTCACCCCAGGCATGGTTCCTGGAGGCCAGTAGTCCACCCAGGCTGATAAACAGAGTACTCTGGGCTACAGCATATAAACAACAGACTGTCTTCTCAGAGCTCTGGAGGCTGTGTCCAGCAGACCCGACATCCAGTGAGGCCCCTTCCTGTTCACAGACGGCCATCTTCTCACTGTGTCCACATGTGGTGGGAGAGCAGTGCAGGGGAAGGGTTTCTCAAGCTTCTTTTTTAAGGACACTAATGCCAACAGGAGGGCTCCATCCTCGTAACTTAAGCACAAAACCCCACTTCCTAAGACTATCACCTTGGGGGCCAGATTCCACGTTACAAATCTGGAAGCACACAGGCATTCAGTCTGTGGCAGGGAGTGAGGTCCTGAACAAGAGGCTCAGGGTTTCCTGTGTAGCCATTTCTGACTTGCACAGGGACCCCAATCATATTAACTTCTCAAAGAGACTGCTTGCTCAATCCCAAATATTAAGCAGATCTCACAAAAAGTTCTCTCATCTGTCTTCCTCCACTTTCTTCCAATAGGAAAGGATTCATAGGGCAGTCAGTCCACCCTCTGTGTTCTGCAGGGGCTTGTGACTTTACATCTTAATGGAACAAATTGGAAAAGACCCTGATGCTGGGAAAGATTGAAGGCAGGAGGAGAAGGGGAAAACAGAGGATGAGATGGTGGGATGGAATCACTGACTCAATGGACATGAGTTTGAGCAAGCTCCGGGAGTTGGTGATGGACAAGGAAGCCTGGTGTGCTGCAGTCCATGGGGTCATAAAGAGTTGGATATGACTGAGCAACTGAACTGAGTTGAAAAATCACCACTGAACCAGCAAGATAAACAATTCAAATATGTCAGTCTAGATGCATAGACTGGGGTCTGGTCCATGGAAGGACACATGAAAAAAAAAAAAGCTTCTATCCAGGAGATAGAATCCAAGCCAACCAGCCCAGGAAGTCTTTCTCCTGGGAAAAAGTGGCTTGTATCAAGGATCTTTGATGAAGTTATTAAGCCCCTGAATTAGTCAACCTGAGGCCCTCCTGCTTCCTCTTCTCTTGTCAGATAAGATAATAAATCCTTTTTGTTTATGAGAGTTCAGTTGAGATTTTCTGTTACAGACAGATGCCAGAATCTTACCTTATTTAGGACAGAAAAAATAAACACAACCATGAAATTTTCCAAGAAATGCCAAGACACAGGCACATTTTCTGTAACATTTTTTCATAAGCACAAGAATTTCAGCCCTGATATACAGAGAGTGATACACTCCTACTGAGAACAGTTAGGAAGGAAACTGGGGTTGGAAGACAAAAGTAAAAGAGCTCCAGGCAAGAGGCCTTAGAAAAAGAGCTTAGAAGAGATCAGTGAAAGTGCAGGCAAGAAGGCAAAGCTCTCAGATTATACTTTTTTCTAGCAAAGAAAAATGGCTGACATGTCTGCATGAGATGCTTTCCCACAGAAGTGAGGCTACTCCAGGCTGCTCTTAAGAAGAATGATTAATCATTATCACAGTCTGGCTGGGCCCTGGGAGAACATCTTATTTATCACCCAACAAGTATCTGTCATTTCCTCCACTTTACTGGCTGGAAAACGAAGGCTGATTACTTTACTTGGTCTGCTTATATCTAGGTCCATCCATGTAGCTGCAAGTGGCATTATTTCATTCTTTTCATGGCTGAGTAAAATTCCATTGTGTATATATATATATACGTATATACATACACCACAACTTCTTTAGCCATTCCTCTGTCAGTGGACATTTACTTTGCTTCTATATCTTGACTGTCATAAACAATGATTCAAGGGACATCGGGATGCATGTATCTTTTCAAAACACAGCTTTGTCTGGGTATATGCCCAGAAGAGGGATTGCTGGATCATGTGGAAAGTCTATTTTTTAAATTTTGAAGAACCTCCATACTGTTTTCCATAGGAATGGGAGTTTGAGATTAACAGAGGCAAACGATTATCTATAAGATGGATAAACAACCCGTTCCTACTGTATAGCACATGTGTGCCTGCTCAGTCGTGTCTGACTCTTCGTGATCCCATGGACTGTAACCCACCAGCCTCCTCTGTTCATGGAATTTTCCAGGCAAGAGTACTTAAGTGGGTTGCCATGCCCTCCTCCAGGGGATCTTATGGACTGAGGATCAAACTGACATCTCTTGCGTCTCCTGCATTCGCAAGTAGGTTCTTTACTACTGACACAAATAAATTACTATTTTTTTAAGTACAGACACCTACTCAGTGAGACCAGAGAATATCATCTTTGCTTCAAATGGAAATCAGCATGCAGATAAGTGAGAGGACTGAACTGGCCCTGCCTGGAAACCAGTGAGTCTTATCCACTTGGGGCCAATTAGGGCCGCTTATGTTTACAGATGGCCTACCTACTAATGTCATGAGTCAGCACAGTGACTCAGGGAATTATATTCAATATTCTGTGATAAACTGCAATGGAAAAGAATATGAAAAGTTATATATGTGTGTGTGTATATATATGTATATATATATATACATATATACATATATATGTATAACTGAGTCACTTTGCTGTACAGAAGACATTAATACAACATTGTAAATTAACTACACTTCAATAAAATAAATAAAGAAAGAAAACTAAGGCTATTAATCCCTTGACTAAGGGAGTGCAGTGGTGAGTGCTGTTGTCAGGACACCATGCTGTCATCTACAGGACATGTAAATTGAGAAGCACCTACAAAGCCAAGCTGAGAGTGTCGGCAAACACCCAAGGCCATTCCCACATCAAACATCCAAGCACCAGGCCTCCAGAGAAGTTATTCAATAATTCTACTCATCATCAGATAAATATTGAATGTTTTAATGGAGGATCATATACATAAGCAAGAATATCTCTTAAAATGCATTATCAACTGCATTGGAGCAAAAATAGAGAGAAACGTCATTGAAATTCCTGAGACAAGGTTTATAGCATTGCTGATAAGTAAGGATTGATGAGAAAGTAATTTTACTCAATTGCCTGTTACTCATTTAAGATGCAAACTGTCGTTTGTCATCATTTTCTGCATTCTGTCTTTTTAGTGGACATGATTAATACTTATAGACTCTCATTTTTTCTCTTTTAAGAATGTTGGTTGCAAATTCTCTCCCCATCCAGTCTTCACTAACTTGCCTTGCTATGGGGGACAGATTACTGCACAATAAAAGAAAAGCACAATAAACAGAAACCACATCTTTAGAGATGTGATGAGTTACACATATACAGGAATGATTAGATAGCTTAAGCTGGCAGGAGACCTGTGGAATTATTTTGATAAGGATTGCTTGTTGCAGGTGAAGTGCAGATAACAAACCAAAGACATCATCTGAACCAGCCAAGAATTAAACTCTCAGCAAAATTAAGCGTAGAAACATTGACATCCCAGTTTAGGTCTTGGCTCCGGTCGAGGGTTGGGGATTCGGCCTCTTATGTGGAAGTGCCCTCCTCCTGATGAAGAGATGATGCTGCCAGCACTCCCTTGGCTCCTGTCTCTGAAGATGAAAAGATAGATGCTTTTAAATGTCATGGGTACGGGACCTGTGAAGTTCTTCAGGATAATATTCTTTTAAAATAAATCACATGGACTGAAAAGAACTTTATATTTACAAATCTCTGGCTCATTTGTCAAAGGGGCAAAAATGAAGCCAATAAAACTGGGGGAAAGTCCTTGCCTATCTTTCCTAACATGGTATTTTTGAGGGATTCATGTCAACTTCTGGGATACCATCTTTGAGATGATCCCTGGAGAAGCATGGTGTAATAAAGTCGAGCCAAGGATGCTGATGGAGACAACTGCCTTCCAGATTGCAAAGGCAGAGGAATCAAAATAGCAGAATGTTACCATTTAATTAGATTCAAACTCATTTATTTACCAGACATGCTGCTGTGAATGCCAATTTTGAGTTATAAAACTTAAATAATGGTAAGAATTTTACTAAAACACCATGCAGCAGTTTTGTACTTTCTTTGTGGTTTTCAAAGGACATTTTCACATTTTTTTGACCCTCAAGTTGACACCATCGGGTAGCTGGCATAATTGTTATGATCCTTGTGTTACAGAGCAGGAACTCAAGGGTCAGAAACATTGAGGAATTTTTCACATTTATGCAACAAATAAAAGGCATAGTCAAGAATAGTATCCACATCTCTATTCTGGTGTGCTTTCTCTTCTAAAGGGCAAAGACATGGGAAACCATGAAAAGAAGAAATTCTAAAGTCAAAGATGAACTGATGGTCATAAAAATACTTAGGATAGTTGGGTGGGGGTGTTTTCAGGTAAGCTGAAGACAAAGCAAATGAAAGGGATGGGCAACTTGATGGAGTGAGCATAAAAATGTTGATAAACCATAGAGAAAACTTTCTCCCTCTCTTCTGTATCCAACTTCCACATCAAGGATCAGATCTTCAGATTGGATGGAAATGAAATGGGTAGGAGGAAATCCAGCTCCGGGCAAGGGCTCTGAGAAGGCAGGTCCACAGGATCGTTGAGCCTTGTTGGCCTGGTCTACAGGATGCAAGGTGATGTACTCTATGTGGACAGTTTGGGGACACAAAACTTCAAACACACACACACAAGAGGAAAGTTGAAGAAAGTCCCAACATTGGTTGGTAACATTAAAGTGCATCTTACAAATGTTACAAAATTAGTCATATAAAGGATAGTTTATTCTCTTAATACAATAAAAACCCCTTCAAGACAAGGATTGTTTTGCCTTCCTGGCAACCTCTGCAATGACCTACACATCACAGACACTTAACAAAGTGTCTTGATCAAAACTGAGCATAGAAAATGAAGCAGAAATCATTAGGCTCAATAAGAGTGATGACTTTTTGAATACAGTCCCTAGGCTGATCAACAGGTCTGTGTACCAGGATTTCAGGAAGACCTTGGGACAAGTACATCACACCTCTACAGACACAACTGGAATGAATGGCTTGGAGAGGTCTCTCTTATGTGGATTAGTAACTGCTTGAAAATACACACCCAGAAGGTGAAAACTGATGGCTGTAAATATGGTATGAGGTCACCAGAAACCTGTGTTCTATCCCAGTTGTTGTTGTTTTGACATTTTATCCTTTACACTGATGAGAAAAATTGCAGATTATTTCTGTTCTGGAGGTGCAGTAAATATGGCTTCAGATTTACTAGCATTTTTAATGAGTGTATTACCTTGCTTGGAGAAGGAAATGGCAACCCACTCCAGTATTCTTGGCTGGGAAATTTGATGGACAGAACCTGGCAGGCTACAGTCCATGGGGTTGCAAAAGAGTTGGACACAACTTAGCAACTAAACAACAACAATTACCTTGCAACTGTAACTCTTTTAAAAATGTGTCCAGTTTTCAATACATCACTGTTAATCATTTTTGGGTCAAGTCATAATTAAATTCAACTTTTTTTTTCATATTTTTTTATCGTGGTATAATATACATGACACATCACATACCATTTTAACTGTTTTTAAGTGTACATTCTGTGGCATTAAATATACTCATGTTCTGTGTCCATCTCTGCCATCTATCTCTATAACTTTTTCCACTTTCCTAACCTGAAGCTCCATCCCCATTAAGCAATAAATTCCCATTTCCTCCCTCTGTTCAACCCCTGCTAACCACCATAATGCAAGAGATTTAAACAGTCAAGGTGCTACTCCTGATGGATGAAGATCATCTAGAGACAATTTGGAAAACATAGCTGGTGTATATATGTCAATTCCAATCTCCCAATTCATCCCACTCCCCTTCCCCTACTTGGTGTCCACACATTTGTTCTCTATGTCTGTGTCTCTATTTCTGCTTTGCAAATGGATTCATCTGTACTGTTTTTCTAGATTCCACATATATGCATTAATGTATGTGGTATTTGTTTGATGTTTGTTTTTCTCTGTGGGGAGGGGGAATGATGAGTTAGTATTTAATGGGGACAGTTTCAATTTAAGAAAGTGAAAAATCTGGGAGATGGATGGTGGTGAGAGTTTCACAACGTGAATGTGCTTAATGCCTCTGAACTGTACATTTAAATGTGGTTGAAATAGTATGTTATATATTATATGACTTTAACCACAAGAAAGAAATTTTTAATTATAAAAATAAATAAAAAACCTTAGCTGTGTTCAAAAATGTGATCAACTTCCCTGTGGGACAGAAATAAAACAGTAGAAACACAGGAAATAATATGCAGCCCATTGATGTGATGGGTTGTGAGTCTACAGACAGATCATGCCGACCAGAAGTTTAATGCTCATTGACTAACAAAGAAGAAAAGTCCTCCCTGGAGACAGAGATCACAGTCAGGCCCAGTACTGGAACCCACGGCCAAGGTCAGCAAACTGTGGTTCTGGAGGCCAACGGGACACACACTGTGAGTCAGAACCCAAATGCGCTGGCTACTGTGTGTTACCTCAGCACAGCGCACACACGGCTCCAACTTCTGTAAGGTCTGACCTGTTCCAGAGACTCATGGGAGACAGATAAAATGAACAACAAAATCTTTGGGAAGAAAATAAGCATAAAAACAGAAGGGAAAAATATCTCCTACTCAAAATCAGCCTCCAAACCAAAATCAAGAAATGTAATACTTTAAAAAAAGAGGAAAAAATTAATATTTAAATGGTCTAATAAAGAATATATTGTGATATACATTGATGTGCTATGAGTTAAGTGAAGTAAACATCCAATGGACAGTAAATTAAGATATAAAGACAGAGAGAAAACCATGGCCTGAAAGGATATATGCACCTCAATGTTCACTGAAGCACTGTTTACAATAGTCAAGACAAGGAAGCAACTTAAATGTCTATCAACAGAGAAACAGATAAAAAAAAATGTGGTATACACACACACACACACACACACAATGGAATATCACTCAGACATTACAAAGAATGAAATATGCCATTTGTAGTGACACGGAGGAACCTAGAAGTTGTCATACAGAGTGAAATAAATCAGAGAAGGAAAAATATTGTATGACATTCTTTATATGCAGAATCTAGAAAAAAATGAACTTGTTTGCAAAACAGAAACAGACTCAGACTTAGAGAATGAACTTATGGTTGTCAGGAGGGAAGAATGCAGGGAAGGGATAGTTAAGGAGTTTGGGATTGACACATACTCACTGCTATATTTAAAATGGATAAACAACAAGGACCTACTGTATAGCACAGGGAACCCTGCTCAATGTTATATGGCGGCCTGGCTGGGAGGGGAGTTTGGGAGAGAATGGATACATGTATATGTATGGCTGAGTCCCTTCACTGTTCACCTGAAACTATCACAAAAATTGTTAATCAGCTATATTCCTATACAAAATAAAAAGTTTTTAAAAAATAAGAGAGCTTCCACAACAATTATAACTGAGGATGATCCCAAGGACTGACTTACTCCCAGATAACAAGTGTTGACTTTGGGTCTGAAGGCCCTGGAGATGGAAGAGGAATCAGGCAGATTCTGGTAGGGACCCACCCTCTTGTGTGTTTCCTGCTTACACAGGCAGGATGGCAGAAGGTGGCAGAGGTACAAGGAGAAAACCAGAGTCTGAGTAGCTCAGTGAACCAGAAGTCTGAGTGCGGATATCCGTGGCTGTTGGGAGGCAGATTGTGGAAACCTGGAAGGAAAAATCTCAGAAAGGAGATCTGCCATTTCTTCCTGCCCACATCTCTGCCTGACCCCTGACAGGGAGCGATTAAAAGCAGCTCAGCTACTAACAGAATTACTAGACTGAAGTTGGGCTACTGCACAAGAAAGAGAATGCAACCAACTTAGTTTCCAGTTACAACAAAAGAAATTACAGTTATCAGGAAAAAAAAAAAAAGTATTTCCACGTCTCCACAACTCAACATTTATATTTAAGATAAAAACCAAAATTACCCTGAGAAGAATAGGAACTAAAAGGAAAAAAAGGCAATCAACAGATATCAGATGACTGAGATTCAACTAGGTTGATCTTCCCGTACAGAACAATTCTATACTCTGCGTGTCATACAAAAAAGATCTCTTGACGGCACTGCCCAAGATTGTCAGCCACCTTAACCTTCATGATGTTTGTAGAATAAAACAACATCGAATAGCAAAACGTACATTTTTCAAGTGCACGTGGTTAAGTTTAACAGAGTAGAACATAAAATAAGTCTAAATAAATTCATAAAGATTGAAATCTAACAGAGTATGTCCTCTTTGTTGTTGTTTAGTCACTAAGTTGTGTCTGACTCTTTTGTGACCCCATGGACTATAGCTGGCTAGGCCCCTCTGTCTTTAGGATTTTTCAGGTAAGAATACTGGAGTGGGTTGCCATTTCCTCCTCCAGGGAAATCTTCCCTCCCCAGGGATTGAACCCACATCTCCTGCCTTAGCAGGCGGATTTTTTACCACTGAGCCATCAGGGAAGCCCTAAATCCTCTCATCACAACAGAACTATAATCCAATAACTGTAAGATATAGAAAAATCCCAACTATTTGGAAGTTGAACAACACACTCTTAAATAATCTATTAGTTAAAATAGGAAACATAAAGGGAATCACACAATATTTTACTAAATAATAATGAAATACATCACACAAAGTTTATGTAACACATCTTTTCAAAAAAGCTTAGAGGGAAATTGTGCTTATATTTGAAGATCTAAATCAGTGATTTCAATTTCCATCTTAAGAATTTGGAAAAAGAGAAATTAAAGTCAAAGGACGAAGAAATAAAAAAAATTTGAAAAATAAGAGCATGAATAGAATAAAAATAAGAATAACAAAAGAAGATAATGAAAAATATATAGTAATGGAGGGGAAAAGTTTATTCTTTACAAAAATTTTTAAAGTCCTGAATATATGAAAAGAAATACCATATTCATGAATTTGAAGACTTAATATGGTTGTGATGTCAATTCTTTTTAAACTGACACATAGATTTAATGCAATCCCAATCGAAATTTGACAAGTTGATTTAAAAATTTATGTAGAGAGTCAAAGTACCTCTGAGCCACCAGGGAAGTCTCTCAAAGTACCTAGAATTGCCAAAACAATTTTTAATAATTTCCCTTTTGTTTTTTAAATAGACATTCTAAAAAAAGAAGGTTTACATTCACAGTAAAATTGAACAGAAAGTACCAAGAGTTCCTATGTAGCCTCCCCACTACACACATACACACACACACACACACACACAAACCCCCACTATGAATATCCTCTGCCAGAGGGTACACTTGTTACAATTGATGAACCTACATTTCAATATCAATTTCACCCAAAGTCCATACTTCAAGTTTTGCTTTAAGTTTTTCTACAAGTTCAGACATATGTAAATGATGTGTCCATCCTTATAGTATCATACAGAATAGTTTCACTACCATAAAAATCCTCTCTGCTTTGCTTTTTTATCCCTGCCTGTCCCCCCTCATGATCCTTTTGCTGTCTCCACAGTTTTGCCTTTTATAGAATGTCACAGAGTTGGAACCACAGAGTATGTAGCCTTTTCTAATTGGCTTCTTTCACTTGGTAATACGCACTTAAGATTCCTAGTTGTCTTTTCATGAATGATAGTTCATTTCAGCACTGAAAAATATTCCATATATTATCCATCTGCTGTCTGGATGGACTGGCATTTAATCATTTGCCTACTGAAGGACGTCTTGGTGATGTTTAAGTTTGGGCAATCATGAATAAAGCTGCTGTAAACATCCATGTGTAGGTTTTTGTGTGGACATATGTTTTCAGCTCCTTTGGGTAAATACCGAGGAGCACGATTGTTGGATCATATGGTGTGAATATGT
This sequence comes from Giraffa tippelskirchi, assembly GCF_054371585.1. Lineage (NCBI taxonomy): Eukaryota > Metazoa > Chordata > Mammalia > Artiodactyla > Giraffidae > Giraffa > Giraffa tippelskirchi. The sequence continues at coordinate 52,887,118 of NC_137284.1, forward strand.
TTAGTTTTGTGAGGAACTATCGAGCTTTTGTCCAAAGTAGCCGCACTATTCTGTGTTCCTGCCAGCAATGAATGAGATTTCCGTCACTCCACATCCTCATCAGCATTCTGCATTGCCAGTGTTTCAGATTTTGGCCAATAAATAGGTCTATAGTCGTAATTCATTGGTGTTTTAATTTGTAATCTCTTAATGACATAGGATTTTGAGTTATTTTTATATGCTTATAAATTTTTAAAAAGAATAAAAAAGTAGAGGACTTGTATTATCTAATTTCAAAAGTTTAATTCAGAATTCAAGGCAATGTGGAAATGATATATTGCCATACATCTGAACCAAGAGAAGAAAATGGAAAGTGTCTAGAAATAGAGCTTCATTTACATGGCCAAGCGATTCATGACCAAAAAGGATAATCTTTATCCAAATTGTTCCAGGTACAACTGGATATTTGTATGAAAAGAAATGAACCTCAATCTTTATACCACACTAAAAATAAACAATTTTATCATAGACCTAAGTGTAACAGATAAATTATAAAACTTCCAGAATACATTGGAGAAAATCATCGTGTCTTTGAGTTAGGCAATGATGATTTAAATAGGATACAAAAAGTCAAATCACAGAACAAAATACTGGTAAAATGAACGTCATCAAAATTACATATTTTGTTCTTTAAAAGAACATTGAGAAAATGAAAAGACATGCCACAGAGTGGGGGAAAACATTTGGAAAGCATGTATCTGACAAAATTTATATCCAGAATATATATAACCAATAAATACATTAATACATATACAATGTTGTTAGTTGTCAGGAAAATATAAATTAGAACCACAGTAAGATACATAGACACTGGGGTGGCTAAAATCTAAAAGACTGACAATACCAAATGTTCACAAGGATGTGGAGCAAATGGAAATCTCACATCCTGTTTAGAGTGTAAAATAATACAGCAACGTCAGAAAAGAGTTGAGCAGTATTTTATAAGGCTAAACATACACTTACTGCATAATTCAACTGTCCCATTCCTAGGTATCCACTGAAGAGAAATGAAAACACATCCACACAAAATGTAAGTAAATGTTCATAGCAGTACTACTATTTATAATATTGAAAAGTTCAGAACATCCTAAAATTCCATCACTGAATGAACAAATTACATCTATACTACAGAATACCACTCAGCAACTAAAAGAAATAAACCATTGATACATGCAACAACATGGATGAATCATTAAAATGTTATACTATGTGAAGAAAATTAAGAGCAAAATACTACATTATGCAGGATTCCTTCTATCTGAAGTTCTAGAAAAGAGAAAAGCAGAATATTTATTGCCCAAGGTTACAAGCCTAGGGAGGATTAAGTGCAAAGGTGCATGAGGGAACTTTAGGGGTAATAGAAATGCTTGGTATCTTGCTTGTGAGGATGGTCAACAGACTTTACAATCACCAAAAGCTTAAAACTTAAAATGAGAAGTAAACTGAAAAAGAAGAGTGAAAAATTGCAGTGAATATTAAAAAATAAATTCTTAAAAATAAAAATAAAGACCTTAAAGTTAAAATTTAATAAATAAAAAAATTAAGTCTAAAATAGATGTCAAAAGTAAATTTGTGAGCTGAGAGAATTTACTCAAAACTCAAACTAGAGAAATAAAGATTTTTTTTTTAAATGAAAGAAATGTTAACATACATAGAGAATAAATTTAGAGGCTAAAACATATTTTTAACAAGTTTTATAACAAGAGCAAAAATAAATATTTCATGAAATAATCACTGAGAATTTTCTGGAAAGGTAGAAAGACATGATCTTTCAGACAAGTCACTCTGAGTTCTAGCCAGAGCAAAGAAAAATAAAATCTCACCCGCCCACACACATAAGGCTGTGAAACGGCAGAACATCAAGAATAAAGAGCATCTTTAAGCTAACACATAAAAAAAGCAGATTACCACAAAGCTGCCAGCCAACTCCTAATCAGCAGTAATGAAGAATTATCTTCAAAGTGTCAGAGAAAAACAATTTTCAACTCTTTAACTTTGAACATGCTCATTCTTCTAATGAGAGTGTGAAATAAAGGCATTTTCTGATTTTCAAAGACTGCAAAAGTTTACCAGCTACAGGTCACTAAAAAAACAAATTTAGAAGTTCTCTGTAGCAAAAGGAAACTCAGAAGAAAAGACTGGGATAAGGAAACGTTGGTGAGTGCAGAAATAGGTCATTCAATTTAATTAGCCACTGACTGTGAAAAATGACTGTTCCATGTTTTAAAATAGAATTTTCCACTACAAACGGAGGTGGGACTCTCTCTTGGTCTGGAGGACACACACAGAGTGATGTTAAGACTCTGGAAGCATTTATACTGATGCACGTCACAAAAGCCAAAAGTAACACCTCTCCCCGCCTTGAAATTTCAATATGTGAAAAATCAAATATGACCAAGCCTGTGAATTCTATGGAATGTTGGCTCTTCTCTGGATTTTTTTCCACCTAGATGAAGGGTCTTTGTCATATCCACCTACCCCAAGCAAAGGTCATCATTAATGTGATATTTTTCTATGATGCTTCTAGAAAAATATCTAGAAAAATTGTTTCCTAAACTAATTGAAGCCTTTGGATATTGGGTATAAAACTGGATGGTGGAATTCCTGTTTAGTATATAGAGTGAGTTTAGATTTCAATGCTATGTTAGAAACATGAGTGTGACTGCCTTTTGTGATACTGACATAACCTGCACTTTTCACCTCTGTGGCAGAATCACTTTTTAAACATTATTTTTGCTCTTGCTGTTGTGTCCTACTAGTCTCCCTGTTTCTTATTTTTATACTGAATATCACACATACAAAGGAGAGATCAGAACATAAAAATTTCAGCTCAACTAATGATTACATAGTGAGCATAATCATGTAACCACCTTCCAGTCCTAGAAATAAACATTCTCCCCACCCAAGAAACCACTGTATGGGTCCTCTATCCTCTCAAAGGGTTGCAAACCCTTACTTCCATCAATGTAGTTTAAATTTACCTCTCTTTGTAGTTTCCATATGTGCAATTTTATGCCATATGTTCTTCTATGTCTGGCCTTTTTTTCACTCAACAATATGTTTGTGAGATTCACCAATATTGCCGTGTGTTTATTTTTGTTGCTACATACTACTATATGGTATGAATATCCCATAGACTACCCACTCTTCTGCTGGAGAACTGCACACATTTTGGGGGAAAGTCAAGTGCACTTCTATAGGGCATGTGGACTTCCCTGGTGGCTCAGACATGTAAAGAATCTGCCTGAAATATGGGAGACCTGGGTTCAATCTCTGGGTTGGGAAGATCCCCTGGAGAAGGGAATAGCTACCCAGTCCAGTATTCTTGCCTGGAGAATTCCATGGACAGAGGAGCCTGGCAGGCTACAGTCCATGGGGTCGCAAAGAGTCACACATGACTGAGTGACTTTCACTCACTTTCAGGGCATGTAACTAGAAGCAGAATGTCTGGGTCATCAGGTATACATATAACCAGCTTTAGTAGATAATGTCAGTTTTCCAAAAGAGGTTTTCAGTAGCACCGCCATCCACCAGCAATATCTGAGAGGTCCCCTTGCTCCACAGTCTCATGGAGATTGGTAAGACAGCCATTCTAGTGGGTATGCAGAGCTATCTCAGGCCTTCCCAGGTGGTGCTAATGGTAAAGGGCCCACCTGCCAATGCAGGAGACATAAGAGATGCCAGTTAGATCCCTGGGTCGGAAAGATTCCCTGGAGGAGGGCATGGCAACCTACTGCAGCATTCTTGCCTGGAGAATCCTCTGGACACAGGAACCTGGTGGGCTACAGTCCACAGGGTTGCAAAGGATGGGTCATGACTGAAGCGACTGAGACACAGGTACGCAGAGCTATCTCAGACTTTGATTTCATTTCTCTCATTACTAACAAGGTTGCGTTCCTTTTCATACTTTTATCGGCCATTTGAGTACAGTCTTCTTTGAAATGCCTGAAAGTTTCTTCACCCTTCTGTTATGTCTGTTTTCTTTGTCTTTTAAATTTGAAAGAATTCTTTATACATTCTGTAAACAAGCCCTTTGTCAGTTATACGCATTGAAAATATTTTCCCCACTGTGCTGTTTTAAGAACTTTCAATCATTTGTGGTCATTTTTCAAAGCTTTTAAATTCAAAATAATGTCAGATTTACAGAAACGGTATACTAGTCCAAAGAATTCTCATAAGTCCTTTACTGACTATATAAATGTTGATATATAACTATATTTTTCAAGCATTTTCTCTCTTTCTGAACCATCTGAGAGTAAATATTTATTTTACTCCCAAATACTTCAATGTGTATTTCCTAAATCAAAGGCAATCTCTTATGTAACTGTAATAACAATGACGAAGATCAGAAAATTTACATAAATTCTGTACTATTATCTACAGATCTTATTCAAATTTCACCAAGTGTCGTAATAATGTTCTTTATAGCAAGAGAAGATATCTTTCTGGTCCTAGTTCTGGTCCAGGGTCATCACGCCTTATGTTTAGTCAACCTGTCTTTAGTCTCCCTTAATGTTAATTCCTCGTGCTTTGTATTTCACGACATGAAAAATTTTAAAGCAATTAGAACTAGCTTTTTTCATAGCATGTCCCTTGAGTGGATTTAACTGCTATTCCCTTATGATTTGATTCAAATCATTGGGGCAGTAATAACACAAAAGTGATAGTATATTCTTTTCATGGCATCATATCAGGATGAACATGACAAATTGTCCCAAAACTGAGGATGTTAACTAAGGATGTTAACTTTGATCATGTTAACTAAGGAATGTACTGACAGTTTTCTCCACTGTAAAACTGCATTTTTTCCTAGTACTTAATAACTACTTAACGGGGAGATAGTTTGAGACTATATAAATATCCTGTTTCTCAAAAAGCTTTTACTCACTCGTTTTAACCACTGGTGATTCTTACCTATATCAGTTATTACTACAATTGTTGCCCAATGATGGTTTTCAAAGGAATAACAAAATTATTCCTTGAAATAGAATTTCTCCTTCTACGTTTGTTGACAGGTATTCTTTGTAAGAAATATTTTTCCATTCTCTTGTTCATTTATTCATTTCTCTTTGTCTGTACTTATGGATTCTGGCTTTCTTCTGTAGGTTGAAATCCATTACTAACATTGACTTTGAGTCTCAAATTGTTCTAGACCTTGCCAGTATATCCTTTTGAAATACTCCCATCATTCTATGAGCCATTCTTTACTTTCTTAAATAGGAAGATGTTCTAGATCTGCATTGTATTTTCCTAGTCTCAGCTCTGAAATGAACTTACTTATCCAAGGATTCTTCTTTCTTTCTAAGGGAAAATATGTTTAGAAAACAAGATCTTGGGACTAGATATGCTCATAGCTGCTGAGTGTCATTGCTTTTGGCCATTCAGGGACAGAGCTAGGAAAAATAGAGATGACAGATGACAGATAGATAGATAGATAGATAGATAGATAGATAGAGATAGATAGATAGATAATACATATCATGAGTTCTTACTAATTTCTCCAATTACGTGCCAATACTCAATTATACTTCAATAACATAAAATTTATTCCAATTTTCCCTATATTCACACTTGCAATTACCTTCAACAGCAAGAAACCTGCTCCCATTTTCCATCATGTGTTTACTTATTAGGTAATCTTAGAATATACTGGAATTACAAAAAGTATTTTCAGAATTGCTAAGTCACATCTAACCTCGTACATAAAATTTAATAAATTATAAATACAAGCTTTTGTGTTCAGCCTGCGTATATACAGTAAAAATAATCGTATTTAAAAATTACTTGAGTTTATCATCTCATTTTATGTGGCTTCATTATTCCTTTGAAATATAGGTAAGTTCATTTTGTTTTACTTTGTATACCTTTTAAGGCTTTCTTTCAATATCTTTGTTGAGTGTTGAATATCTACTTTATGAAACTTAATGATGTTTTCTTCATAAACTAACGTATAATCATTTTTGATCAATATTGCATCCACGCTTAATAAAAGATGCATTCTATTTTATAAGGATGTAAATGATGACATGTAAACATAAGATCCACCTTACTGATTACATTATTTAGATCTCCTGTGTTCTTATTTTTCTCCGTATTTTTCTGCCTTCTGTTAAGAATTGGTATTAAATTCTTCCTTTATTAGGGTGTTTCTATGTCTCCTTGTGTGTCATGTAGTTTCTGCTTTATAAAAGTGTTTGCTATGTTACTCGGTGCATAGAGTTTTTAACTGCTATGTTTTCTTTGTGAGTAGTGGTATCATTTTTAGTCAAATGGATGCAATACCAAAAAGTGAACTTTGTCAAATTTAATGCTTTTTGGCTTGAATTATACTTTGTAATACCATGAATGCAACCTCTGCACTTAAAAAAAAATGAGCTATAGTGAATTTACAACATTGTATTTGTTTCAGGTGTACAATATAGGATTCAAAATCTTTATAGATTATATTTATCTAAAATTATAAAAAAATATTGACTATGTCCCCTGTGTTGTACAATAGCAGCTTCTGTATTTTTGTTTCTGTTTTCCTGGTAGAAAATCTCCTTTATTTTCCTTGAAGGACATTTAGTACATTCCAAAATGTCCTGAGTATATTTGACCCATGTCAAATGGTTTCGGACAGGACCAAATATCAACCTTTTGGCATGGAACAAATGTCTTCATAGATGTTTTGGACAGAACCAAATATGACCAAATTTCAAGGACCTTTTGGATAGAACCAAATCTGCTAACCTTGTATTTTTAGTCTTTCTGACTCACTCACTATTTTGGTGGCAAGGGAGGGCTTCCTGTATACCAGAATTGTACCTTGTTTTGTGAGCCATGTTTGAAATATTCTTTAATGAGCCAGTTAAGCCCACTCACATTTATTAATATGACAATTGTGCTTGGTCTTAACTCTGCCAAATTATTTTTGTTACAGTTACACTGCATATTATATTTGCTGTTTTTTCCCATGATGTATTTTTCTTCATAGTTTTATTTTTAAATGGTTTTTTAAAGAAGATTTGTGTTTTTGTGCTTAAACTTTTATTCACTGCTTGTGTCAGTTTTTAACCACCCCATTTGACTTCCACCTATTTAATAATTAATGAGCTTATTGTACTTTCCTGTTTCATTCTCTCTTCTTAGTATATTTGATTCAGGCTGAGGTCAGCAGTTTAAATGTATTAAGTGTTCACCATTCGACATTTTGCTGAAGCCTCTCTTGGTTGTTATCTCCTGGCTGGATGAAGCTTATCTTGTCATAGACTGGTCAAGAAAGCCTTGTGGGTATTGTATTCCTTGATTCCTGCATGCCTAAAGCTTTCTCTACAACATTGCTACTTGGTTGGATATAAAATACTTGGTTTGCATTTTCCTTCCATGACTTATTAAAAATGCTGCTCCATTATTGCTTTGCTTTAATTTTTTTTTGAACAGCATGATATCAGTGCAATTTTGTTGTCCTTGAAGTTATTTAATACTCTTGCCTGAAAGCCTTGAGATTTTTAATTTATTTTTTAAATCTAACAATTTAATCAGACTGTGTCTCAGAATTGATGGTTTGGGATCAACTTTCACAAGTACTTGTTGGGTCTTTTCAGTATGTAGATCCAGCTCTCATTTCTAGAAACTTTTATTGTACTATAGTTTAATCCTTTCCCATCATTTTGGGGTTAAAATCATGTATAAGTTGCATTTTTTTGCTGTCGGCCATTTCAATGATTTTCTCACCCTTTTTCTATTTTATCTCATTTTTACTACCTATGCTTTTGTCCTGCTTTTCTTCTTTGCCCTCATTTAGTTTTTGCTTGAGTATCTTCATCCTTGGGAACATTAATCTGGTGTTCATTGTTAATATGTTGTATGCCATCCTTTTCTTGTATCCTTTTTCTGAAACTCTCATTTCATTTCTTCCAATTTTCTGTCCATTTGTGTTCTTAGCTTTTAAATTTTTGATTCACGGTGGATTTTTTCCATACCTCAAATACTTCTTTGAAAGTGAAAGTGTTAGTCACTCAGTTGTGTTTGACTCTTTTCAACTCCATAGACTGTAGACTGCCAGGCTTCTCTGTCTATGGAATTCTCTAGGCAAGAATACTGGAGTGGATAGCCATTCCCTTCTGCAGGGGATCTTCCTGACCCAGGGAATGAACCCAGAATGCCTGCACTGCAGGCAGATTCTTTATCATCTGAGTTACCAGAGAAGCCCCCTTTAGGGATATTTAATTCAGTTTGGAGTTAAGCTGCTGCTACTGCTAAGTCGCTTCAGTCGTGTCCGACTCTGTGCGAGCCCATAGACAGCAGCCCACAAGGCTCCCCCATCCTTGGGATTCTCCAGGCAAGAACACTGGAGTGGGTTGCCATTTCCTCCTCCAATGCATGAAAGTGAAAAGTGAAAGTGAAGTTGCTCAGTCGTGTCGGACTCTTAGCGACCCAGGGACTGCAGCCTACCAGGCTCCTCTGTCCATGGGATTTTCCAGGCGAGAGTTTCAGCTTCAGCTTCAGGGTTAATTGTGTGGGATGAGGGGAAGAGTGCATTCTCACCAGCTTAAGTATTTAATTCTCCTGTTGCATTTTCTTCTCAGAGTGGCACTGGAGAGATGAAGCCCCTTGCAACCTCTGCAGTCAATAGGGCTAGAGATTTAGGGAGCTTGTAACATTCCTCATTAAAGACATTTTCTCTTCTTGATATATCAATGTGTGATTTCTTTTCTGGGTGGCTGTTCTTAGAAGAGAAGCAAAGATGGAAGAGATTACGTAAACTTGGAGGTATTTTTTTTGGTTTTGTTGTTTGTTTTGTGCTGTAGGACCCAAAGTTTCTGCCTACTGCTCATTCTTTCCCACAAAACTCAATTTCCAAAGGTTGCCTCTCCGTTTCATTTTTAGCCTCTCATCACTAGAGGTGTTGTCTTTCTGAGATGTCTCTTTAGGTCTCCCAGGCCCCTCTGGGTCCTTGCCCTGAACTCACTGCCTTGAAATGCCAGTCCTCCACGTTTGGGTTTTTGTTTTAAAATTTGAACTTCATGTTGACTCTTTGGAGACAGTTTTAGTTCAGGCATGATTTCCCTCTTCTTGCCTCTGTGGAGTCTTCTGAGACCCTGCCTTGCTCTCTCAAAGTGTTGGGAAGTGTCGGAGCTCAAAAAAATAGCTCCACTGAAAATCGATGCTTCTGTTTGTGAAGTTTTGTGCTTTCTGTTGATAAGAGTGTGCAAGTTGTGTGGTTTTAGTTCTTGTTGATCTGTATTATTTAGGAAGGATTGTGGAGAGGTCAGAGTTTAAGCAGCCACCTTTGCCATGGTCTCCCCAGGTGTTCTGGCTTTGTAACTTCACATCTTTTCCCGGCCTGCTCGAGACAAGAGGCAGGGTCTGCTATTTTTCTGTGATTCCTGAGGTGACAGATCATACTCTCTGAGGCCACCAATGCAATGGTTGTTCTTCTAGACCAGACAAGGAATAAACAAAATTTTTAGGAAGCTAGAGGCTGTCTGAACTCTGCCACCACATTTGTTTCTCCTCTCTTATTAGAGATTCTTGCTGTCAGAAATATGAGAGGAGGTCAGGTAACAACCTTACTCTTATTTCACCCATCCTTGCAAGTCTGTGTTCTCTATACAAAAAACCATCACCCTCAGAATTTCTACCTTTGAACAAATAAGTCAATTCTTAACTAAACCAAACACAACCACTTATCCTTTCTAGTTGAAAAGAAAATATCTTATTTCAATAAATGAAGCAAGCATTCCCTTGACTTTCAAAGTGATAAAACTTTTCCCAACTAGGTTCTAGAATATAAGTCGGTAGTCCCCATGGTTTTTTGTCTTCTATTCTTACCTAACATCACACACTAAGTCCATTCTTTCTTTAGAGAGAAACATTAAAGTTGGATGACATTTTGCAAATGTTTTTGTAATTTAGAAAATGGTACACTCAGATTTCTTCAATTCTGTTCATCTTTTTCTGCAGTTATCAATGTCAGTATTCTGTGTTTTTAACTTTTAATCAACAGATAGAATTTTTTTTTAAGCTGGAATTCACATAAGTAAATCCCTAGAGGGAGGAAAAATCACTTAAAGTAAATTGTGTTCAATTTTGTCTCTTATACTTTCGCTTTCACATCTGGGCCATTACAGACCCATTTGATATGCTTTAAAAGCCAGTAGCGGAGAAGGCAATGGCACCCCACTCCAGTACTCCTGCCTGGAAAATCCCATAGACGGAAGAGCCTGGTAGGCTACAGTCCATGGGGTCGCTAAGAGTCGGACACGACTGAGCGACTTCACTTTCACTTTTCCCGTTCATGCACTGGAGAAGGAAATGGCAACCCACTCCACTATTCTTGCCTGGAGAATCCCAGGGATGGCGGAGCCTGGTGGGCTGCCGTCTATGGGCTCGCACAGAGTCGGACACGACTGCAGCGACTTAGCAGCAGCAGCAGCAAAAGCCAGTAGCAATGGATAGAACCCATGGGATGGTGAATATTCATCCTGGCAAAACAAACCAGGAATATAGGTACCAAGGATACAATTCTACAAGTACCTGCCACATGGCCCAGGGCATTGATCTGATTTTCTGTGTCTTTTCTTAAGATCTCTGTCTGTCTGCTTCTGTCTCAGTCTCTGTCTCTGTCTCTGTCTCTCTCTCTCAGTGTGTATATATCTCTCTTTCTTTGTCTCCCTCATTTTCTTACCCTCTGTGTATTTTAGTATACAGCATTTTAACATCAGCTAAATGATATGATAAAATTGTGTAGAGGATTTTTATATGGATCATAAAACATTTTCAGACATTAGCTGGTGACTCTTAACTTCCTGATAAGCTTCTACACAATAAAAACAAAAATTCAAAGAGATGGGAGAAATGCCTAGAACTTGACAAGTCACCACATATCACCATCAAATATGAATTTAAGCTCAAGGTATGTATGGTAACAATCTTATTTTATTAATCCAGTTGATTTGAGGCTCAAAAAAGTATAAAAATTAAATGACATTTTAAATTAAATAAATTGACTTCATCATGAAAAATAGAATTGCAAAGGAAATACAGATGTCCAAAACAAATGCTCAGCAACACTAGTGATTAAAAAGTCATTTAAAAAGTAATAAGCTTTGAATATAGGAAACATATTTAATATCCTGTGATAAACCATAGTGGAAAAGAATATGAAAAAGAATATATATTTATATAACTGAGTCACTTTGCTGCACAGCAGAAATTAAACACAGCACTGCAAATCAATTATACTTCAATAAAAATTTTAAAGTAATAAGCTATTATTTGCTTAACACACTGACAAAATGCTAGTACTATGTCAACAGGTGGAAAAACAGGCCCCCTCACAAGTGGGTGGTAGGAAAGCTGACAGCCTAGGCCACTCTGGTGGATGGTTAACAATACATAGTAAACAGCTGTGTTTCATGTGGCTGCACCAATACTTCCATTCTAGGCTTTCACTTTAAAGAAATCATCATTAACATGAAGAACAAAAACTTAATGAACAAGATGTTCATTACATATTGTTATTGATAGAAATAAACAAGTAAGCAACTAGTAAAAAAAAAAAAATCCAAAATCCCCTCCTTCCAAAAAAAGGGGGCAGGGAATAATTCAATATTCATGCACACTGTGCTTGTAAGGGGAGATTTTTGGCAACTTGCCAACTGAGCTCCTCCAAGGACCCCTGCATAAGCACCACTGCTTAGAGATGCCCACCTGCCAACTTGCCAGCAAGTCCACCCCTCACATTTCTATGTTCATGCCCACTGATTCAGGGGAGGCAACTCTGTCCCAGTCCCTGGAAAGTGAACCCATGAAAACCACCCTTCCACCTGCTCTATCTCCTCCAGCTACACCCCATTTCGGACTTCCATTAAACTCATCTATGTCACATGAAATTGCCAATATTCAACTGTTCTTTACCCAGAAAAACAGCAATTTCATGAAGCTGAACCTAACAGAACTTTCCATGATTCCTTCCCCAATTATAATCAGACACTCCATGTTAGTGCATCTGATTGACGCTAACATCTGTCCTTTGCTATTGAGATATTAGCTTGGCTGATAACTAACTCCTCAGCACCCAACATAGGACAGAAATAAGTGCTAAACTAAGATCAGCTCAGGGAGTCACAGGAAGCAGATGCAAGAACCAGGAGGAGTATAGATGGAGTGGTGAAAGCAAGGCTGCTGTGTCCACGTAGGACAGAAGGATGCCTGTGAGGTGAGCCTGTGGTGGACCATGCTGAGGAGTGGTCAGGTGAGGAATGATGAAGGAATTAAGATGCAGAGATGAGGAATTTAAACGTGACAGATTTTTCAACACGGAAGAGAAATAAGAAGGGTGTTTCATTTCTTTCTGGTGCAAAGTTAATGAGACCAGGCCCAGTTAGGACAGCATGATAAAACAAGGATATAAAGGTTTAAGGTCTGTGCGAGCTGCAGAGTGGGGGATTGGAGAAAGAAAAAAATGAGTGATAAATCTCAAGAAAACCACAGGAATTGCTGACTACTTGAAAACCACAGTGGAGGAAGCAGGAAGAAAGAAAGAAAGAAAGAAAGAGAAAAATTTGGGAAAGTGAAATTCTGATAGTGCTATTGATATGAATGGGAAGTTTGGGACAGAAATGTTATTTTATAGGAGTTGAGAAACATTCTTACTAGACTAGATGTGATGTTTATGTCAACATGGCTACATGTCAACTTGGTCCCCAGTAATTGCATCAAAACCCTGGGCATCTTGTTGAAGATATTTTGTATATGGGATTAACATCTATAATCAGCTGACTCTAAAGAAGATTAACCTAGAAAAGGGGGGTGGGGTGGGGGTGGGGCTTATCTAATCAGATAAAAGGCTACAAGTTCAGTTCAGTTCAGTTCAGTAGCTCAGTCATGTCCAATTCTCTGCAACCCCATGAATCGCAGCACACCAGGCCTCCCTGTCCATCACTGACTCCCGGGGTTTACCCAAACCCATGTCCATTGAGTCGGTGATGCCATCCAGCCATCTCATCCTCTGTCATTCTCTTCTCCTCCTGCCCCCAATCCTTCCCAGCAATAGGGTCTTTTCCAACGAGTCAACTCTTCACATGAGGTGGCCAAAGTATTGGAGTTTCAGCTTCAATATCAGTCCTTCCAATGAACACCCAGGACTGATCTCCTTTAGGATGGACTGGTTGGATCTCCTTGCAGTCCAAGGGACTCTCAAGAGTCTTCTCCAACACCACAGTTCAAAAGCATCAATTCTGCGGTGCTCAGCTTTCTTCACTGTCCAACTCTCACATCCACACATGACCACTGGAAAAACCATAGCCTTGACTAGATGGACCTTTGTTGGCAAAGTAATGTCTCTGCTTTTAAATATGCTATCTAGGTTGGTCATAACCTTCCTTGCAAGGAGTAAGCATCTTTTACTTTCATGGCTGCAATCACCATCAGCAGTGATTTTGGAGCCCCCAAAAATAAAGTCTGACACTGTTTCCACTGTCTCCCCATCTATTTCCCATGAAGTGATGGGACCAAATGCCATGATCTTAGTTTTCTGAATGTTGAGGTTTAAGCCAAATTTTTCACTCTCCTCTTTTACTTTCATCAAGAGGCTCTTTAGTTCTTCTTCGCTTTCTGCCATAAGGGTGGTGTCATCTGCATATCTGAGGTTATTGACATTTCTCCTGGAAATCTTGATTCCAGCTTGTGTTTCTTCCAGCCCAGCGTTTCTCATGATGTACTCTGCATATAAGTTAAATAAGCAGGGTGACAATATACAGCCTTGACATACTCCTTTCCTGATTTGGATCCAGTCTATTGTTCCATGTCCAGTTCTAACTGTTGCTTCCTGACCTGCATACAGGTTTCTCAAGAGACAGGTGAGATGGTCTGTTATGCCCATCTCTTTCAGAATTTTCCACAGTTTATTGTGATCCCCACAGTCAAAGGCTTTGGCATAGTCAATAAAGCAGAAATAGATGTTTTTCTGGAACTCTTTTTTTTTCGATGACTCATCAGATGTTGGCAATTTGATCTCTGGTTCCTCTGGCTTTTTTAAAACCAGCTTGAACATCTGGAAGTTCATGGTTCACATATTGCTGAAGCCTGGCTTGGAGAATTTTGAGCATTACTTTACTAGCATGTGAGATGAGTGCAATTGTGCGGTAGTTTGAGCATTCTTTGGCATTGCCTTTCTTTAGGATTGGAATGAAAACTGACATTTTCCAGTCCTGTGGTCACTGCTGAGTTTTCCAGATTTGCTGGCATATTGAGTGCAGCACTTTCACAGTGTCATCTTTCAGGATTTGAAATAGCTCAACTGGAATTCCATCACCCCCACTAGCTTTGTTCGTAGTGATGCTTTCTAAGGCACACTTGACTTCACATTCCAGGATGTCTGGTTCTAGGTGAGTGATCACACCATCGTGATTATCTGGGTCGTGAAGATCTGTTTTGTGCAGTTCTTCTATGTATTCTTGCCACCTATTCTTAATATCTTCTGCTTCTGTTATGTCCCTACCATTTCTGTCCTTTATCAAGCCCATCTTTGCATGAAATGTTCCCTTGGTATCTCGAATTTTCTCAAAGAGATCTCTAGTCTTTCCCAATCTGTTGTTTTCCTCTATTTCTTTGCATTAATCACTAAGGAAGGCTTTCTTATCCCTCCTTGCTATTCTTTGGAACTCTGCATTCAGATGGGAATATCTTTCCTTTTCTCCTTTGCTTTTCGCTTCTCTTCTCTTCCCAGCTATTTGTAAGGCCTCCTCAGACAGCCATTTTGCTTTTTTGCATTTCTTTACCATGGGGATGATCTTGATCCCTGTCTCCTGTACAATGTCATGAACCTCTGTCCATAGTTCATCCGGCACTCTGTCTGTCAGATCTAGTCCCTTCAATCTATTTGTCACTTCCACTGTATAGTCATAAGGGATTTGATTTAGGTCATACCTGAATGGTCTACTGGTTTTCCCTACTTTCTTCAATTTGAGTCTGAATTTGGCAATAAGGAGTTCATGAATCTGAGCCACAGTCTTCTCCTGGTTTTGTTTTTGCTGACTGTATAGAGCTTCTCCATCTTTGGCTGCAAAGAATATAATCAGTCTGATTTCAGTGTTGACTATCTGGTGATGTCCATGTGTAGAGTCTTCTCTTGTGTTGTTGGAAGAGGGTGTTTGCAATGACCAGTGCGTTCTCTTGGCAAAACTCTATTAGCCTTTGCCCTGCTTCATTCTGTACTCCAAGGCCAAATTTGCCTGTTATGCCAGGTTTTCCGGACTTCCTACATTTGCATTCCAGTTCCCTATAATGAAAAGGACATCTCTTTTGGGTGTTAGTTCTAAAAGGTCTTGTAGGTCTTCATAGAACCATTCAAGTTCAGCTTCTTCAGCGTTACTGGTCGGGGCATAGACTTGGATTACCGTGATATTGAAGGGTTTGCCTTGGAAACAAACAGAGATCATTCTGTCGTTTTTGAGATTGCTTCCAAGTACTGCATTTCAGACTCTTTTGTTGACCATGATGGTTACTCCATTTCTTCTAAGGGATTCCTGCCCACAGTAGTAGATATAATGGTCATCTGTGTTAAATTCACCCATTCCAGTCCATCTTAGTTCGCTGATTCCTAGAATGTCGACGTTCACTCTTGCCATCTCCTGTTTGACCACTTCCAATTTGCCTTGATTCATGGACCTAACATTCCAGGTTCCTATGCAATATTGCTCTTTACAGCATCGGACTTTGCTTCTATCACCAGTCACATCCACAGCTGGGTATTGTTTTTGCTTTGGCTCCATCCCATCATTCTTTCTGAAGTTATTTCTCCACTGATCTCCAGTAGTATATTGGGCACCTACCGACCTGGGGAGTTCATCTTTCAGTGTCCTATCTTTTTCCCTATTCTTGCCTTGAGAACCCCATGAACAGTATGAAAAGGCAAAAAAAAAAAGGGCTTCAAGAGAAGAACTAAGGTTTCCCTGAAGAAGAAATCCCACCAGTGGTCTTTCCAGCCTGTCTTTCCTAAAGGTCCATCCTACAGACTTCAGACCTGCCTAGCCAACCCTTAAGTAAGCCTTCCAATCAATCAATCAGTCAGTCAATCAACTTGTCTATCTAATCAATCATCGACATCTGTCTCTCTGTAACTATCTAACATCTATCTATATCTATCTACATCTCTCTGTCTATCTATTTATCTACAAGGGCTTCCCTGGTGGCTCAAACATTAAAGAATCTACCTGCAGTGCAGAAGACTGGGGTTCTATCCCTGGGTCAGGAAGATCCCTGGGGAAGGAAATGCCAAACCACACCAGTATTTTTGTCTGGAGAATCCCATGGACAGAGGAGCCTGGTAGGCTACAGTCCATGGGGTTGCAAAGAGTTGAATGTGACTGAGCAACTAACGCTTTCCTTCATATCTATCCTAGTTTCCTCTCTTGGGTGAAACCCTGACTGACATCTCAGTTTCAGTTATTCAGGGCAAATTCAGGTCCTTTTCTCCATCACAGAGAAGACACCACATTGCTCCCCATTCCGGTATCCCAGCGGTTCGCTGTGTGACTGTCCATGGAACCTGGTCCCACACCCATGGTTTCTGAAATCCCTGCAGCTGTGAGCTCCTTTTAGGATGCCCACCTGTTCCAAATCCAAGAAAATCACGCTGACCAGATGGTTCTCTACCTGTGTCTGCCACAGGTACCAACAGGCAACCAGCGCTCTGATCTCAGGAAACTCATGATCAGCTTCACCCTGTGTGTTAGCCAGGAGCAGAAGGGGGCTTTCATTTTAGACAAAGGCTGAGTGACACTGAGTTTTGTCTCCATTCCCCCACCCCAACACGGGAAGATGGGAAGAATTACATTTTAATGGCTTGGAAACCGTTCTCAACAGAGAGATCTGAGAGAAGATGTTTAGAGGGTTACATCACTCAATGACCAAACAAAGACACAGTGTCTGGCTTCTGCCCACATGACTCCGCCGTGAGCAGTGTTCTCATAACGATGCAGTGGCATGGGACACACCTCTTTTCTAAGTGGTAGAAAGACTATTAGCACAGAAATAAAAACCTCAACCTCAGAGCTAGGAAGCCAGCAAAGCTTGAAAACGGAGTAAACCTTACTTCTGTGGTTTGTTCTTAATAGTAATACTTAGCTGAAATGGATTGGGCATTAGGCACATAACAGGCATTACCTCACATGACCCTCATAAGAGCCCAGCAGGATGAGTCCCATTATTATATGTCCTCATTTTACACAAGGGGACAATGGAGGCTCAAAGAGGCTTTGAGCAGCTACCAAAATGAGACATGGGGACAAGTCCCAGGTACATGTGACTCCAAAGTCCCCTCTCTCAGCTGTCCATTCTGATTAAGTAAAACTGTGAATTAAAAGCTGAAGTATGGAAAGCAGTCTATTAGCCAAGTACTGTTGCCTTTCTCCATCAATGGTGTGTTTCTCTGTGATTTTTTAAGTATAATCTTGAAGCCTTTAAAAAGCCCTTCTGGATAAAGAGAATTGATCTGAGTAAAACATAATTTGGTTGTCTTTAAGGGTATTTACCAGGGCTTTTGTTTCTTTAATGAGTTACATATTCTTCAGCGCCATCTTTAGTGGTGGGACTTAGCAACGAAGTCCCCTCTTCTGTTGACAGATCCCCAGAGGTGACTTACAGAAAGCTTGGGGACTTCCCTGGTGGTCCAGTGGTTAGGACTCTGCCTCCCAATGCAGGGGACCTGGTTTCCATCCCTGATTTGGGAACTGAGGTCCCATATCCCATCTGCTTCCACTTCTCTCCTCCTGGACCACCACCCAAAGAGTCCTTCCTGGCCATCCTGGGGGAAGTGTGAAAAAATTGCCAGGGTGGCTGATGAGGGATCCCACCCTCTGGGTGCAGGAGTGCTGGATCACTGACACCAGCACATGTCTTTAACCCTCCGGGGACCTCGCAGTGAAGTCAGTGTTTCAAGGACACCCAGGTGCACAAGCTCTTCCTGAAATAATCTGTGGCTGGGTCCAATTTCACCTCTTTCACTCACATCTTTTATGACACAGTTTTGCATCTCCTTCTGGATGGCTCTGTTAGACTCACTCTTCTCACATACTCTAGAGCCACTCACACCAAATGTATTGCTGTTGTCTGACCAAGTTGCTTCACACCCACATGTCTTTGCTCTCCCCTCTGCTGGGACTGGCTGTCCCTCTCCACCTCATGTTCCTTCCTCAGGTCCCTGGGAAATGGCAGATCCACTAGATTTTGGCAAGAATGTATTGCTCACTCCTAGAGAGAGGGAAAGAGGTCCAAAGTACCCACAGTGACCCCACAGTATCAGCCAGTCAGTTCAGTTGCTCAGTCGTGTCAGACTCTTTGTGACCCCATGGACTGCACCATGCCATGGGGAGAGGGAGAGACATCCAAAGTATCCACAGTGACTCCATAATATATTTATTACTAATTTCCAAATTATGTGGGACCAACAAAAATGTGGGATTATTTTTCTCATCTTGGAAGAGAAAG
The DNA here is from genome assembly GCF_054371585.1 of Giraffa tippelskirchi. Taxonomy (NCBI): domain Eukaryota; kingdom Metazoa; phylum Chordata; class Mammalia; order Artiodactyla; family Giraffidae; genus Giraffa; species Giraffa tippelskirchi. The sequence goes on from NC_137284.1 coordinate 52,905,634, forward strand.
TGGATTCAGACCTACACATAATGAAAACCCGGGTCTTCAAGGTCAGGCACCAGCACTAGCAAGTCAGAGTTCTTGTCCCAGGGGCCCAGGATGCATAAGTTTCCACAAATTCAAGCCCACTGCAGCCGACCGCCGGCACCTGCCCCTCTGCCTCACTCCCTGTTGCATCCATGGCACCTGGAAACCACTGCCCCCCCCCCACTGCTATGCACACGAGCTCAAATAACACAGAGCACTGGCCTCATTACACATTTAGATACAAACAGTCATCTTAGGCCCATTTTAAATGAGAAAGCAAGAGGGAAGATACAAGAAAAAACAGGTTGGGGCTTATAGTTATTTCTGAAAGCGTAGCAATCGAGGAGATCTTTGCCCTCTCTCATACAGTGCAGCTGATATGATCATTTAAAAGGGAACACAAAAAATTAATGGTGGGGGAAGTTTAAAGCAGAATCTGTTCCTATAGCCTCACACCTGCTGAGTCTGAACACACAAAGAACAACTCCTGGACCGTAAATAAAACTAGAAGTCTGATCCACAACCTGTGAGATGAATACTGAAAGTGTTTAGAAACTTTTAGAGCAAGGATGTGTTCTCTCAATGTCTAATTATAGCCAATGAAATCTAATTTTATGCCTGCCGTATCTAATGATAAAAATTCAATGTTTATTGTTTATGTCTTTTTTACTTCTTTTTTCAGAAATTCATTTCTACTGTGTTCATGAAAATATTGGCCTGCAATGGATCAAAAAAAAATGAAAATAAGAACTAATCTTCACCACAGAGAAATTGAGACACTGCTCTCCCTTCACCAGTGAGTGGGGAGACAGAGAGAGCAATGGTAGGTAATCAATAGATGCCATAGTTATTCCTTGAATAAATCAATAAAAGAAATGTAAATTGAATGTGAGAATAAATCATTATTTATTCAATACACATGAGATCAGTGTGATTTTGAGAGGTAAAGATTCCTATTCCAAGTTTCCCAAGGGAACCCAAGCCCCCTGTGCTATAGTTTTTTCCACTTTAAGAGCTAGAACGTGCATCACTTTAAAACCTAAACAAAAAGCAAGTTGCACAGAAAACAAAAGGCACAGAATAGCAGTAAATTCCCTACTGAATAAGCAAGATTTGAATGATGTTTCTGGGAATAAAACAGTAACAGGAATACAGAGAAATTAAAGGCATTAGAGGGAATCAGTTCTGAACATTCATTGGAAGGACAGATGCTGAACCTGAAGATCCAATACTTTGGCCACCTGATGTGAAGAGACGCCTCACTGGAAAAGATTCTGATGCTGGGAAAGATTGAAGGCAAAAGGAGAAGAGGGCAGCAGAGGATGAGATAGTTGGATGGCATCTTTAGCTCAATGGACATTAGTTTGAGCAAGCTCCAGGAGATGGTGAAGAACAGAGAAACCTGGCATGCTGCAGTCCGTGGAGTCACAAAGAGTCAGACGCGACTTAGGAACAACAACAACAAGGTCATTTGTAATTCAAAACAACTGTTTTTTTTTTTCCTTTTCTTTCTTCTTTTATTATTGGAGCATGATTGCTTTACAGTGTTGGGCTAGTTTCTGCTATACAATAAAGCAAATCAGCCATAAGTATACATATATCCCCTCCCTCTGGAGCCTCCCTCCCACCCCTCATCCCACCCCTCTAGGTCATCACAGAGCACAGCCTAGCTCCCTGTATTATGCAGCAACTTCCCACTAGCTGTCTATTTTACACACAGTAATGTATATGTCTGCTCTCTGGATTCATCCCACCCCTTTCTCCCCCCACTGTGTCCACAAGTCGGTTCTCTACATCTGCATCTCTATTCCTGCCCTGAAAATAGGTTCATCTGTACTATTTTTCTAGATTTCATATATATGTGTTAATATAATATTTGTTTTAAAGCAAATATCATATATAAATCCATGCATATAAAAACAACAAAAATAAAACAACTATTTTCAAGAACAGCATATGGTTCTCACATACTGGAATCTACCAGGGCCACTCCCCATGGATCTAGGAAATACTTCCTCAGGACCATCTATTCAAAGGCTTGGTTTGGCAAGTAAATACATCTAGAAACAGCCTCTGGAAATTCCCATCCTGCACCTACAAAAGGGCACACTTCTATCAATCTGGGGTGAATTTCAGAATTTGCTTTCTTGTTATTACTGTAGCCAACAAAATCTTGACAAAAATAATAATGATAGGGAATGTCAATCCATTCAAGTATTCTTGCCTGGAAAATTCCATGGGCAGAGGAGCCTGGCAGGCTACAGTTCATGGGGCCGCAAAGAGCTGGACATAGCTGAGCGACTGAGCACACACACACACACAACTGGCATTATTGTGAGAAATACTCTGCCCCAAATCAACACCATCCAATTATTGGGTTGGCTAAAACATTTGGGGTTTTCCACAATACTTACAGAAAAACAACCCAATATCTTACTGGATAAAAGTACAATAGATGCTTATTTGTGTGCCAGCTCTTGTGGTCCCTAAACTGATTGTTCTCAACCTTTTATCCACCTGGGCACAGGTGACTAACTGGGTTCCTGATGGCACACAGGCCCTCAGGCAATATGATGTTACACACACTCCAGAGGCAGCAGTCATAACTCAAGAGCCTATTGACAGGATGCAGTCAATGATGGGATGCTGCGAAAGGCCTAAATGTTATTACAGCACATCGTCGGCAGACTTGGGTACATTACCAGTAAAAAACACACCTCAGAGGTGAGTATAGCTCACCAGCATGTCACAACCTTTGGGTGGAATCACAATGACATATTTCATCGGACCTTGGGGTGACCAAAGCAATGCAGCCACGTCACCCAAGCATTCATCTCATAAACACTTATTCTATTGAATGTCAGACTCTGAGCAAACCATTAGGAAGACAGAAGTCAAATAAACCTAAGAACTTTGTCCTCAAGAAGCTCACAGCCAGTGGGAAAGCCAGCTAAAGATGCCATCAGTACCTGTCAGTGCAGAAGTGATGAAGGATGGTGATGCAGGATGCAGGGGGCTTGGAGACAAGTATCTTGGCTGTGATATTTAGCACTCAGAGACAGAATGTAATTGGAAAGCCTGGCTATGCCATACACTGTCATTTTCTTAGTTTCATTTTAATTATACGTGTACCCTTCAGCCCCTAAAGGACAGAGAATCTAATTAAGGTAGTTTAAGGATATTTGGGATCTATTTAATCAAGCATGATAAGACATTCAGACATGGAAATGATGGTCATGAGGGAAGAAACTTGTACTCACGTAAGCAGGAGGAGCATCAGGAGAAGCACCAGGGTCAGGCAAGAGGCAGAGGGAGCCAGGGAAGATGCAAGAGAGCCTTGATCATGGTTTCCATGGAAGGAGCAGGAGAGGCAGAGTCGGCAGGTTTAGAGCTGGCTAGTCTGAATCATTTCACTGAATCATTTCACCCATGGGCCTGGGATGAATAGTGCAGGTATGTACAGGCTCAGCATGTGAAAGTCCCGTAAAGAAGGTGTTGGGGATGGAAGCTCTGGTGGATTGGCTAGCATATAAAAATTTATTTACAGACAAGTCCTTTGCTACTTCTAGGAAATTGCCACCTGGGAGAGGCAGGGAATCCAATTTCAGCAAGGCCCCAGATGTCAAAGCATTGAAAATAGAGAAAACAAAAAGGAATGATGGGAAAAAAAAAAAAGGAATGATGAATACAATGAATACAAAAGGCAGCTGTCCCTCAGCTCTGAGTTGCTGTCACCCCTCTGCTAGCAGAGCCTGCCTGAATCACAGGAAGCCTGCAAGTCAGAAAACCCACAAAAGCCTTTTGCCATTTTGGAAGACACAGATAGACACAGTGTCCTGAACATCGGATCCCATCCGTACTGAGAAGCTGTAAATGTGAGACCAGAGACTTTGTTCTTTCAGTGAAGCTCAGTAGGAACTAGAGAGTAAACTTGGAATTCTAACACCCCCAAGCATCAACCTTGAAAATGTGGAGGGGATTTGGGAGGGAGCTTCATTTCCTGGCAATGTATTCACAAACCTCATTCCCGACTCACTTCCAGTCTTAATTGATGAAACCTCACCATCTGCACTGTCAAAGGCCACCCAGGCCCTCCACTGTGCTAGGAACTGTCTGTATATTCTTGCATTCAATCCTCAAAACCTCTCAGGAGACAGGAATTATTATGCTTATTTACAGAGGAGGAAAATGAGAGTAAAAAGGTTAAAGAACGTACCCAAGGTCACATGGTCAGCAGTAAGTGGAGCCAGGATTGGTCCCCGACTGTCTGACTCCAGACATTATCCTGCTTGGCCTCTTGCCACGGTCCCGGGCAGCCACCTGTGAGCGAGCCAAGGCCATGTCCCCTGGGCTTCTTCCTGGTCCCGTGATGCCTCATGGTGGCCTAAATGGATGAGGAGGACTGAAATGTGTCCCTTCGGGGGTTCAGCCAGCTCGGCCAGCCACAGGGGCCCCCTGTTCTGTGTCAGTCACTTTCCTGCACCATCACTTAGCGAATTCATCATGGGCTGACAGTAAAGGAGCATTTACTTGGCACGTCTCAGGCAACGGACTATAAGCAATTATAATCAGATCAGCTCATCTTTACAGTAATGCTGGCAGGCAGCCGTCATCTGGTCTAACCTTTGAGAAGTCACCCTTCTTCTGCTCACACTATCTAGCTACAGTCAAGGCTTACTCCTGAATATTTCAGCCCCACTCCTATTTGAGGAAGGATGTTAATAGTTATTAAGTTATGAAGGATGGGTGGGATGAATTGGGAGTCTAGGATTGACATATATACACTATTTTAGGTATAAAATGGGTAACTAATGAGAACCTACAGTATAGCACAGGGAACTCTACTCAACGCTCTGTGATGACCTAGATAGGAAAGAAATCTAAAAAAGAGGGGATATATGTAGTAGGGAAGGAAATGGCAACCCACTTCAGTATTCTTGCCTGGGTAATCCATGGACAGAGGAGCCTGGTGAGCTATAGTCCATAGGGTTTTAAAAAGAGTCACACACAACTTAGCGACTAAACAACAAATACGTTTATAGTTCACTCTGCTGTACAACAGAAACCGCTTCCCTCCACAGTGCCCTGGGGTAGAGCCATTTCACCCAGCATCCTCATCTCACGCCCAGATTAGGAAAGATTCTATCAACTTCCAGACAAAAAAGGCCATGATGTCACCAACATTTGTGCTGCAAACAGTGTCCTTGAGACTTGGGTGGAGACCAAGGAGAGAGGCGTGGCCGAGGTTGAGGGGGAGACAGATGAACCATCCAGTAACGTGATGTTCCCTCAAAATGTTCCTCCTGAAATAGCAGTGCAATACGGAAGGGAAGAAAATGTGACTTTGTGTAAATAAAACTGCTGAATTGCTCACCCTGCAGAGCGTGGAGAACCCCTCCCATGCAGCCTCCTCCCGAAGCTGGCGAGTCCCTGCCACCCTTTCTTTTATGGGGTCCTGCCTGGGTCCCAGAGGAAGCAGATGTTTGTGGGTTTGAGCTCATGATTAGGGGAGGCCAGCCTGGAAGGACAGACAGATGCCTTCCCAGACTGGCCGAGACTCAGCATCCAGGGTGATGGCCGCTCAGTCTCCAGCTGGTCCTTTGAGTGGCAGTGGGAAGCTCCGGGTCTCAGGAGAATCTGCCGGGAAGGAAGAGGGGAGAACTGGTTGCCAACACCCACCGCTGTGGGTCAAATGCTCTCCTATGGGTGTCAGTGTCCCAGTCATGGTCCTCCCTGGAGCTGGGGTGCGGCAACCACCTGAGATGCTAACAGTCACCCTGGGGAGTGACTCTGTGGAGACAGTAAGCTCGTGTTTCTCTGAGTCCACTGAAGCCAAAAATGGCCCTTCCCAGTCACGTTGGCTGCTTCCTGTGTCCTGTCCCCAGGCATGTCCACACTCACACCAGGGTCTCCAACACAGCAGAGCTGACGTCTACAGGTTCAGAAGCACAAAATCCAAGGGGCACCTTGAAGAGATCATGAAATGGGTTAATCCCATCTTCCCCCTTCCTTCCGAGACACACACGTTCCTCCCTATAGACTGGCCATTGATGAGCCCACACATCAGTCCTGTGTGAAAGTACCCCATTCACCCAGGGCCCTGTGCCTTGGCTGAACTTGTCACAGGCCATTCAGCGATGCCATCAGGCTGGATGCTTCTGGGTGGCAGGTTCAAGGTAAGAGCATGGGTCCTGGTTGTTGCCCACTGTGGCCTTCCCTTTGCTATTAAACAGGTGCCTTGGTGTATTTATTCCTCAGAGTTGCCCTCCCAAAGTAAATGGTATAGTTTCAAACAACAGGATTTTATTCACTCGCTGTTCTGGAGGCAGAAAGTCTGAAACACAGATCTCCACAGGGTTGGTTCCTTCAGGAGGCTCTGGCAAGAATCTGTTCCCAGCCGCTCTCCCAGTTCCTGGCCGCTGTCAGCAACCCTGGTGCTCCTGAGCGTGGGGGCACATCCCAGCAGTCTGTCCTTGCCCCCACATGGTGTTCCCTCCAATCCCAATGTGCTGAGTCTCTTCTTCTCCTATAGAGATACTTATTGAACTAAGGCCCACCCTAATCTGGAATGACGTTTTAGCTTGATTACATCTGCAAAGACCCTTTTCCAAATACGGTCATGTTCAGATATCGGGGTTAAGGCCTTCCAAGTATGTTTCAGGGGGACATTATTCTGCCCACAGCCCTGGGCACAGGATGTCCTGCCAAACTATAGACAGAGATGCTCTGTAGTTTTGCACTGGGGGTCCTTGTGGAGACTTGAAGGGGGAAGACAAACACATCCACAGCACTGAGGTTTCTGGTGAAGAATACTGATCATCCCTTCTGGGTAGGAGGTGTTCATGTCATCAACCCTTTATATTTAATACTTACTTACTGATCAATATGTGATTTGATGAGCTGTATTGCTAATAATAATTGTAAGACATATCTTCAATCCAGAAGAAGTTTTATCATTTATCAAAAAATTTTGGGCTTCCCTGGTGGTTCAGTGGTAAAGAATCTGCCTGCCAATGCAGGAAACACCTGATCCGTGACGATCCCACATGCCACAGAGCAGCTAAGCCCGCGCACCCCACCTATGGAGCCTGTGCTCTAGAGCCTGCGAGCGGCAACTACTAAGCCCATGTGCCACAACTACTCCAACTTGCGTGCCCTGGAGCCCGTGCTCCACACCGTGGGAAGCCTGTGCAGCACAACTAGAGAGCAGCACCCACTCACTGCAACCAGGGGAAAGCCACTGCCACAGAAAGACCCAGTATGGCCAGAAATGAATGAATAAATAAAATTATTTAAACATTTTTAAACTAAATTTCAATTATAAACATTCCAAACGAAAGTGAAAGTCGCTCAGTCGTGTCCGACTCTTTGCTACCCAGTCCATGGAATTCTCCAGGCCAGAATACTGGAGTGCATAGCTTTCCCTTCTCCAGGGGATCTTCCCAACCCAGGGATCGAACCCAGGTCTCCGGCATCACAGGCAGACTCTTTACCAGCTGAACCACAAGGAAAGCCCATTCCAAATGAAGAGCTTGTGATATGTGGGCTTTTCCAGAGATAATAGTGCATATCAGATATTCTGTGTATTTATAGTCCATGATTACATTTTTTAGAATGTAAAGAATAAATGTAAAATATCTGTGTTCATGTGTTTATATGAGTGACATCCTTTGCAACTGTTGAAACTTTTATGAAAACCTGCAGATGTCAATGCAACGATGCAACGAGGAGGGACACAGCTGTTCAGAGTTCCTCTTGAGGGTTAATAGGCCTGAGGGTGCCAGGAGATAGTGGGGGGAGGGAGGCAGAGCCACCTTCCCATCCTCTTCTCCCCACTCTCCTGGTGGTAGCAGCAGCGGGCGGATGTGACTCAGAGAGGCTGGGACAATGAGGTGATGATGCCTGTCTCCCAGGCTTGGGGTGGGGGCGGCTGTAAGGAGCAAGACTCTGCTCTTTGCTCCCCCAAGGCTCGTGGGCGGAGCAGAGAGTTCTGCCAAGCAGCAGGCAGGCCAACAAGAAGCTTCCTCCTCCCAACAGACACTTGCAACTTACCCTCTCCTTATTTCACCCCCTCCCACCCGCCCCAGGTTCATCCTTCCTTTCCTGGAAGCTTTCAGAGACCCCAAACCCGCAGAATGAAGCCTGTGCCCCTTTAGTGAAAGTCAGAGTCATTACAGTCATTACATTCCCATCAGTCACACTGTTGGTCAGCCAGCCTCCCCAGCCCCACATGCCTCATGCCCCCACCCCAATCCCAACACAGCCAGAACAGCCTTCCTGGGCCACGTGCTCCCTGCAGGGCCTAATTCACACAATCACTTTTCTGCATCCGTGAAGTTGTCTGCATCCCTGGAGAACCAGAATTCAGAATCAGGACACACAGTATTAAAAGTCACTGGAGGGGGCCTGCATCAGAGGCACCCAAGAGGCCCCTGGGACTTGCGGGGGACCTCCGGGGGACGAATCACAGTGGGATATGGCTACTTCTTCAAACCTTAAGAACCCCATTGCTCCAGCCCTCATCAGCTCTCAAATCTTCCCTGAGGTCTGACAGACATTTCCTGAGAGCACACAGAGCTGCAGAGCTGCAGAGACAGATCCGGGCGGCGCAGACTTGGGCCTCTGAGCTTGCACAGAGCAAAGCAAATTAAAAAAACAAAAACAAAAACACAGCATCTCCTGTCTGTGCTTGCTACTCTTGGGGCAAAGGCTAGTAACAGAGAACCCCACGGTCACTTCTTTCCCTATGAAGGTGACTTCTGGGAGGAAGTACCCGAAGCCAGGCAATGACTCTTCATTTGAACTTCAGTGCAGCACGGATACCCATGCCAGAGCCCAGGAGTCCTGTCCTGCCCATCATTTTTGATGTTGATTGACAGCTGATTAGTGAAATACCTCCAGGAAGGGACGTGGATGGGGTGAAGGAGCAGAGAGCACAGCTGGTAGCTTCTCTGTAACCAAAACACAGAAAACGTCCATGGGTTCCTTGGATGGGGAAACTGACATCTTTCTTAAGTGATGCAGTATATAGTTGAACATGACGAAGCTTCCATTAAAAAAATAACAACTTGAGGGACTTTTCTGGCAATCCAGTAGTTAAGACTCTGAGCCCCACTGCAGGGATCATGGATTCAATCCATGGTCAGGGAATTAAGAGCCCATATGTCATATGGCATGGCCAAAAATTTTTTTTAAATAAAAATTAAAAGAACTTGAGAGAGAATAAATCAAGACCATGGAATTATTTTATGGTTGCTTCCTTATTTTCTCTTAAATTTAACCATGGTGTTTAATAGTCTCTCTTACGAGAGACATAATGGAGACTATTTCTACTGCAAAGGAAGTGATGAAGGTGATCGCCAGGTAACTCGGGCTCCGGTCCATCCCCATGTGCTATGGCTCCTGACTCACACCCAGCCCATGACTCTCCATCGCCACATCTCTTCTGAAGACCTCAGCATCTGACTGGACCCCTGGAACCCTTTGGGTTTTCAATTCCCATCAGCTAGGTGGCATCCTGGAAAACTTGTCTCTGTGCGTGGCTCAGAGTCTCTACCAGGCCAGCCCAGTCCCTGGGGATACCTGTCTCCCTGGAAGTGATGTTCCAGCAGCCTTGTCCCTCCCACACCGCCCGACCCCCGGCCCTCTTGAAGCCTGCAAGCTCCCTCCCCACCCTCTTCTCATCTGACGGTGACATCCTCTTTCTCTTCATCTCTGGGACTATGTGCGCTGTGGCTGTAGGCTCACCTTGTGTGCTGGAGCATCGCTCAGTCAGCCACAACTCCACATCCGTCCAGCCCACTTCCCTGCCTGAACCTGGGTATGCAGCCAACCCAAGACCAAGGTCCATGGAGGGATATGGAAGGCACCCTGCTTTCTCCCACCCAACTGACCGGTAATAAAGGTAAGGCCCCACCTGCTGTGTGTTCATATTTCTCTGATTTGTTACTCCCTATAGGGAAAGAGGGAGGGACTGGTGTCCCCAGAGCTTGGCTGCGTCCACTCACAGGCGTGCATCTCCACCTGTTTAACAACCCACGCCCGTCTCACCCCTCTGCTCCTCCACCTTGGAAACCTGAAGCCATGTGTCTGCCCCCAGCTCAGGGCAGCCCCTAACAGCCCCCTATTGTCTTCCTCTCACTGCTTCCTGCCCAATTCAGGGGACCTTCCATTCCTTTGAAATAGGAGGGAAGGGGGCAGGGCACAACTTTTAAAAGAATGACATAGCTGTGGGACATGACAAAGGCTGGTTAGAGCCAACTGGGTACAAAATTCAACTTCCAGTGGACCTTGAGCCTCGTTATACACTCACTGTAACACAACAGGTAAATGGCACACCCACAGGCGCCATAACGGTTCTGCGAGTACACTCAGTCAGTAGTGTCCAACTCTTTGTGACCCCATGAACTGTAGCCCTCCAGGCTCCTCTGTCCACAGAGTCTTCCAGGCAGGAATACTGGAGTGGATTGCCTGGCCACGAAAGGCCAAAAAGGGGGCGGTGGTCCAATCTCTGGAACTCTCGGTCTCTTCCCCAAAGTAACTGGAATAATCCTCCCACTCACTGGCCTATGAAATTATCCACCCCATAAAAACTAATCACCTCAAATTTCAAGGCTCTCCCCTCTCCTTCTGAGATGGCCCACACTCTGTGGAGTGTATTTCTCTCTAAAAAAATCCACTTCTTACCTGTCACTTCGTCCCTGCATTCTTTTGTGATGAAGCAAGAACCTTACATTCACCAGGAGCACCCTCACCCACAGCCCTGTCCCGTGTCTCTGGCCTCCCAGGCTCTGCTTCTCCCATCATTTGCTGTCTTGACATGCATCTTCTCAGAATCCTGAGTTCCTCAAACACACGCCCGAGCCCCGCCCCTCCGGCTGTGCGTTCACCTCCAGGCAGGACGCCATCCACCCTCAGTCTCGGCCCCAGCTGTGTGAGCAAGTCCCCTGCACTGGACTCCAGTGGGTCCCGCCTGACCCGGACCTCAGTCCCTTACTGTCGGGGTCTGTCCCCTCTCAGCTCCCACAGCAGCATCACCAGATGAGGCCAAATTTTCCAAGCCTGTCTTTCCTCCACCTTCCTTCTTCTCAAGCTGAGGGCTCCCCTCCGACTCAGCAAGACACTAGCAGCCACTTCTGCGACGCTCTGGACCCTCTCCCTCCACCCTCTTTTCCTTCAGTTTCAGAGACATAGGTCACCTCTCCCATTCAGTAAGGACTCCCTTTCCTTTTCTTTTTGCCTGCATTCGTACCCTCTTCCTGCCTACTGTCTGCACCATCCTCTTCAACAAACCACCAAGACAATCCTCTGGCTCTGACTTCCCCATCTGCCTTATCTACCTCCTTCCCTTCTCACCAAACATCTAGAAAGAACTGCATTTGGGATCGTCCTAACCCTTCACCCATTCAGAAGCCCCCTGCAGTCAGGGTGACAGCCGCCGACCCCCCACAGCTCTGGGATGGCTGTCAGTAGTTACCTGGGCCCCTACATTCCCACTTCCAGCTCAGAACTTGTCCTGCTCACATTCCCACACTGGGCTTTCGTCTATAGTTTGTTCCTGCTACAACAGAGATGGTCTGCTTTATTCACCACCCTATCAGAGATCACTCACAGTGCTTGAAATACCTGTGGAATGAACGCAAGAATAACTGGACACGCACCACGGCCTCATTCTTGGAACACTTTCCTCCCTTGGTTCCTCTAATATGACTCTCTCCTGGATTTTTTTCTGGTTATTTCTCCCCATGTCCCTTCAGGGGATCCGCTCTTGTCTGCTCAGGTTCTGTCCGCAGCCTCCTTTCCCACATCTCTGCCAGGAGATGTTGGCGTAGTGGCCACGAACAGGACTTTCAGAGCCAGATAGAGCCAGGCTCAGATCTCTGCTCCCAAATGGACCGGTAGTGATGATTCTGCCAATTACTGAACCACACTGAAACTGTCTCCTTTTCAGAAAAATGGAGATACAACTGCCCATTATGTAAGATTGTGGTAAGAAAATGAACTAATGATAAAAAGTACAATGCCAAACATTGTGGTGCCTAAATAAATAATGATGAAGATGATGATGGTGATGACAAAGCAGGACTCCCAGATGAGCTCAGGCACTCCCAACATTCAGCCACTCCTGTGGTCTGATAGCTCCCAAATATACATCTTTAGTCCAGACTTCCCCTCTAAGCTCCAGACTTGTTTCCAAAGTTTACACTACCGTATATAAAAGAGACAAACAAGGACTTACTGTACATCACAGAGAACTACATTCAATATCTTGTAATAATCTATAATGGAAAACAATCTGAAGAGAAATTATATATATATATATATATATATATATATATATCTCACTTTGCTGAACATGTGAATCATTGTAAATCAATTATACTTCCAAAAATTTCTTTAATTAAAAAATTGTAACTCCTCACTTTCCTCCTCAAAACTTGCTCTTCCTCCTACACTGCCATTCTTGGCAAATTATACTATGGTCTATCTAGTTCATTGCCAGAAGGAATAGTAAGAAAAAATAAAAATAAAAACAAAAAGCAGATTTAGTTCATTTTTTGAAGAATTGATCAAGATAGCTATAAAAGACATTTTAGAGACAGTTGGGGAAATTTTCCTATGAACTAGATGTTAAATTATACTGAAGAATTATTGTCAATTTTCTTGTGTGTGTTGGCAGCAGAGTGGTCATATAGGAGATTGTTCTGGTTCTTAGAAGATGCAGCTGGAAGTGTGAAGGAATAAAGTGTCTTGATATCTGCAAAATCTACTTTCAGATGGTTAGGGGGACATGCGTACACCATATACATACATACATACACAGATAAACACATATACATATATATAGTCTCACACACATATATGAATAGATAAATCAAATATGACAAATGTTTAAAATTGTTGAATATATGAGTTCATTATATAGTACACTTTCAACTTTTTTGTATGTTTGAAATTTTTCTAATTTAAATTTGGATTGAAAAAGAAGAAAAAATGTTTGAGAGGTGTGGCTGGGTGATGGTTGAACTATGTCCTAGGGGACTGAGACCCACTTCATTCTAAATTTTACTAAACAGCAGATTTGCCTTCTTGGCAGCAGATTCACTACTTCCTGTGACCTAGTCTGATCTAAACCCTAGCTTCCTCCTTTCCTGTGTGCAGCGCCACCATCCCAACTATCCTAGCCCACATTGGGCACAAGGTTGGGACTCCAGGACCCAAAGGATTCCACTTTCAATGGCTTGACTGTCTTCCTCAACTTTGTGCTTTATGCATTTTTTAAAAATTTATTGACCATATTGTGTTCATTTCTGCTGTACAGCAAAGTGATTCAGTGATACATACATATATATATATATATGTGTGTGTGTGTGTGTGTGTTTCATATTCCTTTCCATTGTGGTTTATCAGAGAATATTGGATATAGTTCCCTGTGCAATACAGCAGGGCCTTGATTGTTCATCTATCTTACATGTAATAGTTTAAATCTGCTAATCCAAAACCTTTCCTCTCCCATCCTTCTGTCCTCCCCTCTCCCACCAGTCCTTCCTAACCCTTCTCTCTCCCACCCTCCTCTTCTCCTCAGCAAGTCTGTTCTCTATTTCTATGAATCTATTTCTGTTTTGTAGATATGTTCATTTGTGTGATATTTTAGATTCCATATGTAAGTGGAATCATATGGTATTTGTCTTTGACTTTTTTCACTTAATATGATAATCTCTAGGGCCATCAATGTTCCAGCAATGGCATGACTTCATTCTTTCTATGGCTGAGTAATATTCCATTGTATATTTGTACAACATATTTATTCACTCCTCTGTAGATGGACATTTAGGTTGCTGTTATGTCTTGTGTATTGTAAATAGTGCTTCTGTGAACACAGAGGTGCTTTATACCCATTTTTTAAAATCATTTCAACTTACTTATCTTCATCCGAATAATGGAGAAAAAAAGTGAGAAGATGGTAAGACTTGAGGATGATGTCCTTGCCATAGTCCTAGAAACTATACTCCAGAATTATGCTTTGAAGCTGGTTATACTCGTTGTATTATTGCTCAGTGCATCTCCCTAGCTTGCCCATAGAATTTCTCTTTTTTTTTCAATAATGCAATAATACTGCTCATTTCCGATCTCATAGTGTCAATGAAGTGTTCTAGGATTCCCTTGAGTTTCCCCACAGAAGTTCAGTGCTGTTATTACAAGGTCCTCAGCACCTGGATCCATGTGAGGAAATGTGAGCTAAGCTTGAACCACTCTGTCAGGAGTCAGCATAGTCAAGTGTCTGCAGGAGCCAGGCAGGGTGGTGACAGTGAGAGACGGAGATGCCCATCTTAGGTCAGCGGCGTACTGAGAACTTGCCATCTGGAACAAATGTTCACTGTGGCCAAATCTCCTAATGTTGCAGTAGACACCAGAATTGCACGGATTTTTAAGGAGAAATGTACAGATTTAAAAATGTTTTTGATTTCCACTGTTAATTGGAGATTCCATGCAGGAGACCAAAAAAAAAAAAAAAAAACAACCCACCAATGGAACATCCTTGGAGGCAGACACGCAGACTCTCCCACACGTCCAGGGGGCTTCACACTGGTGATAGTACTTGCTTCTTGATGCAGGGCCAAGGAGCTGTTGTTTTATTGTGATTGTTGTCACTTGGTTTCTGTCTGTCCGTGTCTGACATCTATCGTAATGCACACGGGCTACATGCTGCAAGGCTGCTTCACTCTGGTTCTTACGTCTGAGCTCTTTTGTTGCTTTAGGAATTACTGTGACACCTCCCCCAACACATGCACATTTCCAGCTCACCTGAGGCCTTTTTCTCCCAGATGTTATTCTTATTAACTCAGGCTTGCCTCATAGTCCTTCGGGATGTGATGCCATTTTTCTATCTTTTATTCCTGTGCTGTTTAAGTCTGAGCTTGCTAGAGTTCCCTGGGGCTTCCCTGGTGGCTCAGTGGTAAAGAACCTACCTGTCAATGCAGGAAACCTGGATTTGATCCCTGGGTCAGGAAGATCCCCCGGAGAAGGAAATAGCAACCCACTCCAGTATCCTTGCCTGGGAAATCCCATGGACAAAGGAGCCCGGTGGGCTAGTCCACTGGGTGGCAAAAAGAGTCGGACATGACTGAGCGACTAGGCATGCACACGCACAGAGTTTTGTGTTTCCCAGAATATACACAGCCTTTTCAAATTGGCTTTTTTTTTTTTTAAACTTAGGAACATGCATTGAAAGTTCCTCCGTGTATTTTCACGTCTTGGTAGTTTATTTTTTCATAGCTGAATAATATTGTCTGACTACAACAGACAAATTTTTTTTTAATCAATTTACCTACCAAAGGGCATCTTGGTTGCTTCCAAGTTTTGGTAATTCTGAATAAAGTTTCTATACATAGTCATGTGCAGGTTTTTGTGAGGATGTAAGTGTTCAAATCATTTGTGTAAGTACCAAGAAGCACAACTGCTGGATCATATGATAAGAGTATGTTCAGCTTTGTAAGAAACCACCTAAATATCTTCCAAGGTAGCTGCACCATTTTTTATCCCAACAATGAATTCCTGTTGTGGGTTTTCTTATCTTTCTCTTGACCTTCTCTTTCACAGAACTGAAATTTGAGGTCTAGTCAATCATTTATCTCATTTGGCATTGTAGTGTCTAAACATCATTGTCATACCCAGGTTTTCTCCTATGTAATCTTCTAGGAGTTTTACACGCGCGCGTGTGTGCTTAGTCACTCAGTCGTGTCCGACTCCTTATGATCCCATGCACTGTAGCCCACCAGGCAAGAACACAGGAGTGGAAAGCCATTCCCTTCTCCAGGAGATCTTCCCAATCCAGGGATCCAATCCAGGTCTTCTGCATTGTAGACAGATTCTCTACTATCTGAGCCATGAGGGAAGCCCTGGTGTTTTACAGTTTTAGCTTTAGGAGCTTTACAATTCCACATTTTACGTTTAAGGCTGTGGTCCACTTTGAGTTAGTCTTTGTGGAAGGATGTAATGTTTGTGTCTGGATTTTTTTTTTCCTGCATATGGACGCTCAGTTGTTTCAGCATCATTTGTTGAGGAGATAATCTTTGCTCCATTGTGTAGTGTTTGTTCCTCATCACGGATCAGTTGACTCCATTTCTTTGGTTCCATTCCTGGGCTCTCTGCTCTGTTCTATTCAACTCTTTGTTCACTCTTCCTTGCATCAACACCACACTGTTGGATTACTATAGCTTTATAGTAAGTCCTGGTTCAGGTAGTGTGTCTTCAGCTTTGTTCTTCTTCAACATTGTGTTGCCAGTTCTGGGTTTTTCACTTCTGACATAAACCCTATCATATATAGTATACCACATGGTATATCTCTCCATATAAACTTTAGGATAAATTTGTTAATATCCACAAAGTAACTTTCTGGGATTATCATTGGGACTGCATTGTATCTACAGATCAAGTTGGGAAGAACTGACATCTTAACAATATTTAGTTTTCCTATCCTTGAACATAAATATATCTTTATTTGTTTAATTCTCTGATTTTGTTGATCAGAATTTTATACTTTTCCTCAATGGATTGTATTCAATTTTTGTGAGATTTATACCTTAATATTTTATTTTTAGGGTGCTAATCTAAATGGCATTACTTTTTAAGTTTCAAATTCCACTTGTTCATTGCTGATATATAGAAAAACAACTTTTGTTTTTGGGTTTGTTTGTTTGTTTGATTTTTTCCCAGATTCAAAGCCAATGCTTTTAATCATGATGTACAAACTGGTAAATTCTTCTAAACAAGCAGCTAACTTAGGATAAGTCTAGTGGCATGCTTGTGTGTTTGGATTAGAAGCACGATTAAGTCTGTTGAAGATTAAGCCTGTAAACAAATTCAAAGTATAAAACTACCATCCAGTAGGAATGAAGTACTACCTGGTCAGAAGTAATTTCTACCTCCCCGATCTCCCTAAATTATGAATATACCATCCTACTATATTTACTTTGTATCCTGCAACCTCACTATAACCACTGTTACTGGTTATAACCACTTATTAGATCCAGTTGTTGGTGGTACTTTCAGATTTTTAGCTAGCATATGTTATCATCTGTGAACAAAGTTTTGTTTTCCTTCCCAGTCTGTATATATTTCCTTTTTTTTAATTTACTTTTTAATTGAAGGATAATTACTTTACAGAATTTTATTGTTTTCTGTCAAACCTCAATGAATCAGCCATAGGTGTACATATATCTTCTCCCTTTTGAAACTCTCTCCCATCTCCCACCCCAACCCACCCCTCTAGGTTGATACAGAGCCCCAGTTTGAGTTTCCTGAGCCATACAGCAAATTCCCACTGGCTATCTATTTTACATATGGTAATGAAAGCTTCCATGTCACTCCTTCCATACATCTCACCCTCTCTTCTCAACTTACTATGTCCATAAGTCTATTCTCTATGGCTGCTTCTCCATTGTTGCCCTGTAAATAAATTCTTCAGCACCACTATTCTGGATTCTATATATGCATTAGAATATGAAATTTGTCTTTCTCTGACCTACTTCACTCTGTATAATAGGTTCTAGGTTCATCCACTTCATTTGAAATGACTCAAATATGTTCCTCTTTATGGCTGAGTAATGTTCCATTGTGTATATGGACCACAACTTCCTTATCCATTCATCTATTGATGGACATCTAGGTTGCTTCCATGTTCTAGCTATTGTTAATAGTGCTGCAATGAACAATGGGATACATGTGTCTTTTTCAATTTTGGTTTCCTCGGGGTATATGCCTAGGAGTGGGATTACTGGGTCATATGGTGGTTTTATTCCTACTTTTTTAAGGAATCTCCATACCATCTCCCACAGTGGCTGTATCAATTTACATTCCCACCAAAAGAGCAAGAGCATTCCCTCCCTTTTCTCCACATCCTCTCCAGCATTTATTGTTTGTAGACTTTTTCATGATGGCCATTCTGACCAGTGTGAGGTGATATCTCATTGTAGTTTTGATTTGCATTTCTCTAATAAAGAGCAATATTGAGCATCTTTCATGTGTTTGTTAGACATCTGTATGTCTTGTTTGGAGAAATGTCTGTTTAGGTCTTTTTCCCACTTTTTGATTGGGTTGTTTGTTTTTCTGGCATTGAGTTGTATGAGCTGCTTGTATATTTTGGAAATTAATCCTTTGTCAGTTGTTTCATTTGTTATTATTTTCTCCCATTCTGAGGGTTGTCTTTTCACCTTGCTTAGTTTCCTTTGCTGCACAAAAGCTTTTAAGTTTAATCAGGTCCCACTTGTTTACTTTTGTTTTTATTTCCATTACTCTAGGACACAGGTCATAGAAGATCTTGCTTTGATTTATGTCAGCAAGTGTTCTGCCTATGTTTTCCTCTAAGAGTTTTATAGTTTCTGGTCTTACATTTAGGTCTTTGATCTATTTTGAGTTTATCTTTGTGTATGGTGTTAGGAAGTGTTCTAATTTCATTCTTTTACATGTAGCTGTCCAGTTTTCCCAGCACCATTTATTGAAGAGTCTGTCTTTGCCCCAATGTATATTCCTGCTTGGTTTGTCAAAAATAAATTACCCATAGGTGCATGGGTTTATTTCTGGGCTTTCTATCTTGTTCCATTGGTCTATATTTCTGGTTTTGTGCCAGTACCATGCTGTCTTGATGACTGTAGCTTTGTAGTATAATCTGAACTCAGGAAGGTTGATTCCTCCAGCTGCACTCTTTATTCTCAAGATTGCTTTGGTTTTCGGGGTCTTTTGTGTTTCCATATGAATTGTGAATTTTTTTGTTCTAGTTCTGTGAAAAATGCCATTGGTAATTTGATAGGGATCGCATTGAATATGTAGATTGTGTTTGGTAGTATAGTCATTTTCACAATATTGATTCATCCTACCTAGGAACATGGAATATCTCTCCAATGGTTTAAGTCATCTTTGATTTCTTTCATTAGTGTCTTATAATTTTTTGTGTACAGTTCTTTTGTCTCCTTAGGTAAGTTTATTCCTAGATACTTAATTCTATTTGTTGCAATGGTGAATGGGATTGATTCCATAATTTCTCTTTCTGATTCTTCATTGCTAGTATATAGAAATGCAAGTGATTTTGGGGTATTGATTTTGTATCTTGCAACTTTGCTAAATTCACTGATTAGCTCTAGTAATTTTCTGATACTATCTTTAGGGTTTTCTATGTACAATATCATATCATCTGCAAACAGTGAGAGCTTTACTTCTTTTCCAATCTGGATTCCTTTTATTTCTTTTTCTTCTCTGATGGCTGTAGCTAGGACTTCCAGAGCTATGTTGAATAACAGTGGCGAAAGTGGACACCCTTGTCTTGTTCCTGATCTTAGGGGGAATGCTTTCAGTTTTTCACCATTGAGAATAATGTTTGCTGTAGGCTTATCATATATGGTCTTTACTATGGTGAGGTATGTTCCTTCTATGATCATTTTTGGAAGAGTTTTAATCATAAATAGGTGCTGAGTTTTGTCAAAGGCTTTTTCTGCATCTATTGAGATGATCGTATGGTTTTTATTTTTCGTTGATATAGTATATCATATTGATTGATTTGCATATATTGAAGAATCCTTGCATCCCTGGAATAAACCCAACTTGATCATGGTGTATGAACTTTATGATGTACTACTGAATTCTGTTTGGTAAAATTTTGTTGAGGATTTTTGCATCTATGTTCATCAGTGATATTGGCCTGAAGTTTTCTTTTGTGTTGTCTTTGTCTGGTTTTAGTATCAGGGTGATGATGTACTCATAGAATGAGTTTGGAAGTGTTCCTTCCTCTGCAATTTTTTGAAAGAGTTTTAGAAAGCTAGGCATTAGCTCCTCTCTAAATGTTTGATAGAATTCTCGCATGAAGCCATCTGGTCCTGGACTTGTTTTATGGGGAGATTTTTGATCACAGCTTCAATTTCAGTGCTTGTAATTGGGTTGTTCATAATTTCTATTTCTTCCTGGTTCAGTCTTGGAAGATTGAACTTTTCTAAGAATCTCTCCATTTCTTCCAGGTTATCCATTTTTTTTTACCATATAATTGTTCATAATAGTCTCTTATAATCCTTTGTATTTTTGCAATGTCTGTTGTAACCATTCCATTTCTAATTTTGTTCATTTGATTCTTCTCTTTTTCCTGATGAGTTTGGCTAAAGGTTTGTCAATTTTGTTTATCTTCTCAAAGAACCAGCTTTTAGTTTTATTAATCTTTACTATTATTTCTTTCATTTCTTTTCCATTTATTTCTGCTTGGATCTTTATGATTTCTTTCCTTCTACTAATTTTGGGGGAGTTTTTTGTTGTTATTTTTCCAGTTGTTTCAGGTGTACAGATAGGTTGTTTACTCGGCGTTTTTCTTATTTCTTGAGGTAGGATTGTATTGCTATTATAAACTTCCCTCTTAGAACTGCTTTTGCTGCATCCCATAAGTTTTGAGTTCTTGTGTTTTCATTGTTATTTGTTTCTAGAAATTTTTTGATTTCCCTTTTGATTTCTTTAGTAACCTGTTGGTTATTTAGAAACGTATTGTTTAATATCCATATGTTTGTGTTTTTTACTTTTTTTTCTTGTAATTGATATCTAGTCTCATAGTGTAGTGGTTGGAAAAGATGCTTGATACGATTTCAATTTTATTAAATTTATTGAGGATTGATTTGTGACCCAAGATGTGGTCTATCCTGGAGAATGTTCCATGTGCACTTGAGAAGGTGTATTCTTCTGCATTTGGGTGGAATGTCCTGAGGATATCAATGAGATCCATCTCATCTAATGTATCCATCTCATCTAATGTATCATTTAAGACTTGTGTTTCTTTTTTAATTTTCTGTTTTGATGATCTGTCCATTGGTGTGAGTGGGGTGTTAAAGTCTCCTACTATTATTGTGTTACTGTCAGTTTCTCCTTTTATGTCTGTTAGTGATTGTCTTCTGTATTGAGGTGTTCCTTTGTTGGGTGCATAGATATTTACAATTGTTATGTCTTCCTCTTAGATTGATCCCTTGATCATTATGTAGTGTCCTTCCTTATCTCCTGTACGCTTCTTTATTTTAAGGTCTATTTTGTCTGATAGGAGGATTGCTACTCCAGCTTTCTTTTGCTCCCCACTTTCATGGAATATATTTTTCCATCCTCTCACTTTCAGTCTGTATGTGTCTATAGGTCTGAAGTGGGTTTCTTATAGACAACATATATATGGGTCTTGTTTTTGTATTCATTTTCTGTCTGTGTCTTTTGGTTGGAGCATTTAATCCATTTATATTTAAAGTAATTATTGATATATATGTTCCTATTGCCACTCTCTTACTGTTTGGGGTTAATTTTGTAGATCTTTTTCTTCTCTTGCATTTCTTGACTATATAAATCCCTTTAACATTTATTGTGAAGCAGGTCTCTTAACTTTTGCTTGTCTGAAAAGCTTTTTATTTCTCTGTCAAGTTTGAATGAGATCCTTGCCAGGTACAGTAATCTTGGTTGTAGATTTTTCCCTTTCAGTACTTTAAATATATCCTGCCATTCCCTTCTGGCCTGCAGAAAGATCAGCTGAAACATCAGCTGTTAAGTGTATGGAGTTTCCCTTGTATGTTACTTGTTGCTTCTCCCTTGCTGCTTTTAATATTTTTTCTTTGTGTTTGGTCTGTTAGTTAGATTAGTATGTGTCTTGGCATGTTTCTCCTTGGGTTTGCACCTCTTGGACTTGATTGACTATTTCCTTTCCCATGTTGGGGAAATTTTCAACTATAATCTCTTCAAAAATTTTCTCATACTCTTACTTTTTCTCTTCTTCTTCTGGGACCTCTATAATTCAAATGTAGGTGTGTTTGATATTGTGCCAGAGGTCTCTGAGACCGCTGTCAGTTCTTTTCATTCTTTTTACTTTATTCTGCTCTTCAGAAGTTATTTCTACCAACTGGAAGTTATTTTATCTTCCAGCCCACTGATTCATTCTTTTGCTTCATATATTCTGCTATTGATTCCTTCTAGAGTATTTTTAATTTCACTAATTGTGTTGTTTGTGTCTGTATTCTTATTCTTTAATTCTTCTAGGTCTTTGTTAATTGATTCTTGCATTTTCTCCAGTTTTCAAGGTTTTTGATCATCTTTAATATCATAATTGTGAATTCTTTTTCAGGTAGTTCGCCTATTTCCTGTTCATTTATTTGGACTTCTGTTTCTAGCTTGTTCCTTCATTTGTGTAGTATTTCTCTGCCTTTTCACTATTTTTTTAAAGTTCTTGTGTTTGAGGTCTCCTCTTCCCAGGCTTCAATGTTGAACTCTTTCTTCCTTTTCGTTTCTGCCCTCCTAAGGTCGATCTAGTGGTTTGTGTAACCTTTGCATAGGGTGATATTTGTGCTGAGGTTTTGTTTTGTTTTTTTTTCTCCCCTCTGATGGGCAAGGCTGAGTGAGGTGGTAATCCTGTCTGCTGATGATTGAGTTTGTATTTTTGTTTTGTTTGTTGTTTAGAGGAGGCATCCTGCACAGGGTGCTACTGGTGGTTGGGTGATGCAGGGTCTTGTAATCAAGTGGGTTCCTTTGTGTGAGTTCTCACTAGTTGATACTCCCTAGGGTTAGTTCTCTGGTTGTGTAGGGTGCTGGAGTCAGTGCTCCCACTCCAAAGGCTCAGGGTATGATCTCTGGCCAGGAACAAAGATTCCACAAGTGGTTTGTTATGGCATTAAGTGAGATTAAAACAAATAACCAAAAACGAGAAACCAAAGATGAACCCCAGACAAATGGAAGTTACAAAATCAGGCAAATAATAATTAAAATAATGTAATATACACATATACATATACACCCATAAGCAAAATCAAAACAGTCCAACAAAAATAAAGTACAGTAGATTGACACGGCAAACAAAGGAAATCAAAACTTATATCTACCAGTTAAGAACAAAACTAAATAAAGCACAAACTGGAAAACAAAACTAAAACAAAGTGCCAAGTTGGGAATAAAGCAATGAAAACAAAACTAATAAATATGTTGAGAGGAAAGGAAAGAAATAAAGAATAGACATGTAAATTTAAATAGAGTTAGATAAAGAAGATTTATATACAGTTAAGATTAACTGCAAGGGGAAAAGAACAGTAGGAAAAGCAAACAAAGAATAAATGTAGGAAAAATATAATACGTTTAAAAAATTAAAATTAAAAAAAACGAAAAGAAAAAAAGGAAGAAGAAAGAAAAAAAAGGAAAACTCCACAGAACTGCAAAAGCCCAATGTAGAAGCAGAAGTTTATAACAACAATAAAAAACGTGACTGAATATACACATATACATATACACCCATAAGCAAAATCAAAACAGTCCAACAAAAATTAAGTACAATAGATTGACCTGGTAAACAAAGGAAACCAAAAGTTATATGTACCAGTTAAGAACAAAACTAACTCCAGGAAGTTAGTTTTCCAGGAAGCACGACCTGGAAAACAAAACTAAAGCAAGGTGCCAAGTGGGGAATACAGAAATAAAAACAAAACAAAACAAAAATAAAACTAACAAATATGTTGAGAGAAAAGGAAAGAAAGAAAAGAAAAAAGAATAGATATGCAAAGTTAAATAGAGGTAGATAAAGAAGATTGATATACATTAAAGATTAACTGCAAGGGGAAAAGAGCAGTAGGAAAAGCAAGCAAAGGAATAAATGTAGAAAAAATAATGATAGGCTTAAAAAATTAAAATTAAAAAAAAAGAAAAGAAATAAAGGAAGAAGAAAGAGAACAAACAAACAAAAAGGAAAACGCCACAGAACTGCAAAAGCCCAATGTAGAGGCAGAGGTTTATAATAACAATAAAAAAATGTGACTGGGGGGAAAAAAAGCTCATAGTTTAATTAGATTTCATAGTGCCAATAAAATCAACAACTACAACAGAGGGTGGAAAAAGAAAAAAAGAAAAATAATCCCAAAGAATCTACAGAACAGGTTAAAACATAAGAATAAAAAATGTTTTTCTCAGGTCACTGCTGTCAGAGTCATTTCCCTTGCTGGGAACCACAGTTCATCACCCTAGGATGCCTTCCAACACTGTGCTGATCTCTGGACCTGCTGTGGGGGCAGCTCAGATTCTAATCAGGTACTACTCCTGTGTGTTCTTGCCTCCAGTGTCCACAGCTATCAGAACTAGTGCGCTTTCTCTTGTGGGAGCTCTCAATGTCCTTTTATATATTCCATAGACACAGAGTCTGCCTAATTGATCGTGTGGATTTAATCTGCAGCTTGTACAGCTGGTGGGAAAGTTTTGGGTCTTCTTCCTTAGCCACACTGCCTCTGGGTTTCAATTGTGGTTTTATTTCCACCTCTGCATGTGGGTCGTCCACTGGGGTTTGCTCCTGAGGCTGCCCTGGAGGACTTGGGTTTGCCCCTGTGAGGGCCAGGTGTGGAGGAGGAGCAGCTGCTTGGGTAGCAGGGATTCTGGCAGCACCAGGTACTCAGGGGAGTTGGCGGCTAGAGCAGCAGGAAATATAGTGTTCTAGAAGGGTATGGCAACCAGTACTGGCCAATACGCTCAAGTATTCTTTCCTGGAGAACCTCCCTGATAGAGAAGCCTGGCAGGCCACAGTCCACAGGGTCACAAAGAGTTGGACACAACGAAAGCAACCCTGCGTGCATATACGCAAGACTTTTTTTGCCTGTGACAGCTCTGCCCCAGTGAGAGTTGAGCATGAAGATGGCGCAGCTGCTTGGCCTGCAGGGACCCTGGTGGCGCCAAGTGTGCAGGGACATGGACTACTTCTGCCGCAGGAGTTATGGCCCCATCAGAGTCTTTTCTCTAGGCTCTTGTAGCTGGCAATCAGAAGGCCTCTTTGGCCAGTCTTTCTCCATAGCTCCACCCGTTCAGGCACTTAGAGGGCTCTCTTGCCTGGGTTCCTTCTCTGTAGATTGGCACATCAGGCACTTAAAGGGGCAGCCTGGATGGGGTCCTCCTCTGTAGTTCATTGCATCAGGCATTTGATGGGCCAGCCTCTCTATTGTTCAGCTGCAGTTACTGGCATGTGGAGAGAGAGAGGCTATGGTGATGGCTCCACCCCCTACGTGTGACTCAGCAGTATTGCCTTGCTTCCATGGCTGCCTGGCTTTCCTCCACAGGCATTTCCCACCACAATCTCCTCCCTCACATCCCCTTGATCCATCTCTCTGCAGTCAACAGCAGCACTGGGATTGCTCCACAATCCTTAAACTCCAGCTCCCAGCTGCTGCCCCTTCCAGAAGACACATGTTCCTGCCTGTTATACGTATGGTTGTGGCAAGGACAGTCTGATCCATTCCATTTGCTGCTAAGTCGCTTCAGTTGTGTCCGACTCTGTGTGACCCCATAGACGGCAGCCCATCAGGCTCTGCCGTCCCTGGGATTCTCCAGGCAAGAACACTGGAGTGGGTTGCCATTTCCTTCTCCAGTGCATGAAAGGGACAAGTGAAAGTGAAGTCGCTCAGTCATCTCCGACTCCTAGCGACCCCATGGACTGTAGCCTACCAGGCTTCTCCCATTCCATTTAGGCTGCCACAGATCAGCTGTTTCACTCTCAGCCTTAAATGTTTCTCCTCTTACTCAGACAATTGCCCCCATGTGGGGATGGGACCCCTGCTTCAGTTCCCCGCCCTGACCCCCCTGCTCCCCCAGCCAAGGGCAGGTCCAATTCTACTAATACTCCTGTTTTTCCCCCTAGTTCCATCATCCTACAGAGTTTTGCGTGGTTCTATACATTCTTTTCCACTGGTCAGGTCCTCCTGTCTGCTCTCAGCTGGTGTTCTGCATGCACTTCTGTGTCTGAAAGTGTATTTCTGATGTATCTGTGGAGAGAGATGTACTCCACGTCCACCTACTCCTCCACCATCTTGTTCCATCTATATATATTTTCTTATCTTATTGAATTAGCTAGGGTTCCCAGTACAATGCTGAAAAGGAGTGATGAGAGGGGAGACCCATGTTTTGTACCTCATCATAGTAAAAAAGCTTTGAGTTCATCATTAAGTATGAATTAATGGTAGCTTTTTTGTAGATATTCTTTACTAAGTTGAGGAACTTTAAACTTTATTCACAGTTTACTGAGAGTTTTTCACACAAATGGTGAAGTCTAGTTTTTGACATTTTACCTGTAAATATTAATTATATGTGACAGGCTAGGTTTTGTGCTGATAAAGAGAGCAGACCCAGACCTCTTTCCCATGCTCTGGTTAAGTCACTGTGAAATGTCCTTCACACACTCATAGGCATGTGCTGCACACACTGCATTCAGAGGACTGCCTGCTTCCATGCTGGTTCCAACAGATTCACACCAAGTAGCTTCGTTTTCATGGTTCTCTAAATTCAAGAATTTCTTGTCCAACAGCGAGGCTATGGTTTTTCTTTTTAGGTCTTGCTTCTAAGACATCACTAGTTTTAATTTTGCGAATTTTATTTCCCATAAATATGCACTCAGGGATCTCTTAACAGATCTTGCACCCCTTTCATGTATTTCCAACCCTGGCTCATGAGTACACACTGAATTGTTAGTTTCCTGATGTGGTATTAATATATTGATTACCATTATAGTTTTCCAGTAAATAGTTCCTCTTCTTTTTGCCTGGGAACAACTTATAAAAGAGACAAAAGGACACAAGTATGGAGCTCAGGTAAATGTTACAGGCTTGAATGAAGTTGGATGAACTAGGGCAGGTTGAGACTGCCATTCTCTTCCCTCCCAAAACATTGATTTATTCGATTCATTCTAAAACTTTTGGTTGCTCTATGTGCTAGAAAGACTGGGGATGCAGCAACAAAACGTGAATAAGAAAGTAAAATATCTCTACCTTCAGCTTCATCTTTAAAGCAGAAGAAGTTATTTAAAAAAAGAAAAAGTCAAAAAGATACAGAAATAAACTACCAGGTATGTTAGCTGATGATAAGTGCTATGGTTAAATATAAAGCAGGAAATGGAGAAGCAGGAGTTATAGAGAATGTAACATTTGAGTAAAGACCCAGAGGCAGTAGAGGAAAGAGTGTGCCATCATTTAAGGGGGAAATCAGATGAGGGAAGAGCAAGAATAGAGCTAAGCCATGGAGCTTGCCTGGCACTCCTGACGCATAGCAATGGGGAGAGACAAGGTCAGAAAGGTCAAGGAGATGAGATGGGGGGAGGCGGGGACTCACAGACCATTGTAAAGACTCATCTGGCATCAACTCAATGTGAAGGCATGCCATCAGAGATCTAATGGACAGGAGACATGCTATAACTCATATTTCAACAAGACCACTTTGGAGTCATAGAGAAAGGAGGTGACAGGCAAGCAAGCATGAAAATATACGAGCGCTGGTTCTCCCTAACCTGCTGGCTCTTCCTCCATGTTTTTTACTGCACACACCTCAGGAATGGTGCCTGGGCTGGAGTCTCACCAACAGGTAGTCTCTCCTATCACTTACATCTGGGATTTCAAGGTCAAGTCTCTCTTCTTCCTCTAAGCTTGAACCTACAGATGCTGGGCAGAGCTGTCCCAAAACGAAACTGTGGGCAGGGTCTGTAGAACACCAAAACAAAGTCCCCCTGGATGGACAAAGAGAAGGGACTCACGCTGGAGCATCTACCATATGGCAGCCTAGGCAAGGGCTGGGTACTCAATACATGTGACTTAGTTAAACATCACAACAATCTATAAGATACAAAATGGCTCGAAAGCTGGGGTGGGCTTTGGTGGGAAATTTCTACCCTTTACCTCTCTCTTCCTCCCACAGTCGCATTGATCTGAAAAAAAAAACAACCAAACAAATAAACAAAAAAAAAACTGTGGCAAATAATTAACCTGATTATGAAAAGAAAAGTACACAGCTCCTGGAGAAGCAGCTCAGAGGCCAGAGCTGGCTTCAAGAGTCCATCTCCAGCTGAGACCTCAGGAGCTGACAAATCCAAGATTACACATTTGGTTCCAGGCTTAATTAAGCCCTACCTTGGGGGAGCTAACCACAAGTTAAAGGTGGAGCCATGCATAAGCAGAAACTTGAAGCCATTAAAATGTGCTCTGAAGACTGTCAGGTTCACCATTCTTCTCCTACTTAGGAGGAATGAGCAAAGGTAAGGAAGAAGAGCTAGACCTTCCTCTTGCTGGATTACCTGGGGCCAGGTGGGAGTGACAGAGGTGAATGAGTGCAGTTGGGTTGGAGGGTCATGCTTGCTTTGCCTTTAATGCCCACCCTGTTTGAGAGATCCCACTCCTTCTCTTTGAGATGCTCAAACTTTCATGTGAAGGTGTAGCAAAGAAGAGGGATTCCATCATTCCCACCCCTTCCTACAGAAAGCATTAACTGAAGGTCAGGACAACATATGTACCCATCACAATGTCAGCAGTTGACGTGACAGGCAGACACATTCTTCCAGCAACAGAGACTTGACTGGAGAACTCAGGTCTAGGGTCTGAACTCCCAGATTGGGAGATGACTTGGGACCTTGATGACTCGTGCACTCTGAATAAGCACTAGGAGATGGAACGTCACAACATCCACAAGGATCTTGAGATCATGATTAGGAACTAAGTTGTGTCCCCCAAATTTACATGCTGAAATGCTAACCCCCAGTAACTCAGAATGTTACTACATTTGGAAATAGGATCTTTAAAGAGAAATCTAGTGGGGTGGGCCCTAACTGAATAGGACTGCCGTCCTTATAGGAAGAAGACACTGGGACACAGGCAGCACAGAGGAAAGACCACGAGAGGACACAGGGTGAGGACGAACATTCCAGCCAAGGAGGGCAGCCTCAGGAGGAGCCAGCCCTGCCGACACCTTGATCTTGGACTTCCGGCCTCCACAGCTATGAGAGAAGAAATGATGTTTAAGCCGTTTAAGTGCTTTGTTGGGCAGTCCTAGCAGATTAGTACAGTCACCTTAAAAATGATTGATACCAGCTCCTTTGGGTTTCTAAATAACATTATGGCTTTAACACCCCAAAGGAGATTAAAAATCATGACAAAGTGACTCAGAAATACAGCAGTATTTGTGAATGAGGTTGTGAACATTCTGACTGCTATTCTGGCCCTGTGGTCTCCACCGCTGTTGCCTCCCTCCATCAGCTTCTTCTCCCCTCTCCTCCATCATCAGGATTCTAGTCAGGCTCCATTCCATCCTCTCATCACTGCCCATTAAACACACTATGGCATGTCTTCTCTGCAACATGCTGACCCAGAAGCATGGGGGAAAAGCCTGTCCTTGTTCCAAGATTTCGGCAGACTCTTTCTACGGGAGGTATTCTCTTTCACTCTTGCCTGGCACTGACGTTTAGATCCCCTTCAATCCATTAGAACCTGTGCTCCTACATTTTCTGTGTTCACACAGTCAGAATGGTATACAAGCAGCAACGGTGCCACTACATTCTTCTGTACAAACAGCTGCTGCTGCTGCTGCTGCTGCTGCTAAGTTGCTTCAGTCGTGTCCGACTCTGTGCGACCCCATAGACGGCAGCCCTCCAGGCTCCCTGGTCCCTGGGATTCTCCAGGCAAGAACACTGGAGTGGGTTGCCATTTCCTTCTCCAATGCAGGAAAGTGAAAAGTGAAAGCAAGGATGCTCGGTCGTGTCTGACTCTTAGCGACCCTATGGACTGCAGCCTACCAGGCTCCTCCGTCCATGGGATTTTCCAGGCAAGAGTACCGGAGTGGGTTACAAACAGCAGACATCACTAGTTGATCTGTACCCACAGCAGACATCACTAGTTGATCTGTACCCACAGCAGATATCACTAGTTGATGTGTACCCATGGCAGACATTACTAGTTGATCTGTCACCCCCAGCCATTCAGTTGATTCAAGCATGAAAACTGTTCTTGATTTGTCTTCGGGTGGCTACCACCAATAGGTCAGAGCAGTGAAAAAGAGAAGAGTCCTCCATCCTCTACGATCTGTGAAAAGAGAGTTGTTGCTCATGGATCTTTATCTTCTCCTACAGCAGGAGTACAGGTTGTACGCATGCACACTCACATGCACACACACAGATGAGCCTTGCCTCCAGCAGGAAGACAGGCACACTTACTGCCTGCTGGTCCTTGGACTTGTCAACTGACCTTACACACATTCCCTTATGTCTGGATTGCCAAGTGAAATTCTACCCTTCAGTTTCTCCCTCTGAAAATTCCCTAATGCCACAGTAAAAACCTCGCTCCCCTCCATGGCTCTGCTGGCCCTCAGCCTTGAGATCTCCTAATGGAAACTGCTCACTTCTATTGGACTCCCAGGGGGTAATTAGCAGTCTGGGACTGCACCTCCCCTGTTCTCTCAAATAGGAAGGCAAAGCCATTGCTAAAACTGTTGTGGATGTCAACTCATCCCTTCCTTGAAGAGAGCATGCGAAGGAGTTGTTCCGTGTTGACTGTCTCTGCATATTTATTGACTGAAACATTTGCGCGGCTGCTTTTCACATTTGCAGTTTTAGACCACAGATGCCGAGCATGTTTAATCATACAGCAAAGCTCACATCTAATGAGAAAAATGTCAAGTATATTGTTATCTGCCATAAAAGCTGTGAAAAATAACTCTGCCATCTGCGATGTGCCTTCTGCTGCTGCCTCTAAGAATTTTACTAGTAACAATGTGAAATTAACAGTAGGGCAAACATTTAAAAATGGAAACTTGGTGAACTTCCTCCTGTTTCTACAAACCAGAAAGAAGGAGAGACCATCCCTCAAAGTCCTGTCTGTATCCCTCACCTGGGTTTCTGCAACAATCTGATACTGAATCTCTTGGCATCCTGTGTCCTCCAAATGCATCTTTAACACTGCTGCCAGAATTTTCTGACTACTTAAATACTGTATGTGGTATTTCCTCTCCCTAGCATAGACAGCTCTGTGACAGCTCCAGGTGGTTGTTCCAGCCCCCATGCCTGCACCCTCATGTTAACCAGGCCAAGTCACTGGTCACTAACTGACCTCACCATACCCCACTCCCATCCATGCTGTCTCTGACAGTTCACCATTTTCTCTCCTCTGGGTATCAACTTCCACACACATTGACCTCAAATGTCACCTCTTCTGGGACTCCTGCAGAGAGAATCAATTGATCCTCTCTTTGTGTGCAGGAAGAAATATATGCCCACTTCTACAGGAAGACTTGTTACATGAAATCCTAATGCTCTGTAACCAGCGTCTTCCCAATTCAACTATGCGTTCGTCTGTTGCATGGACAGTATTTCATCCATGGCCACCGTCCACACAGCCCAGCCCAGCCCAGTCCCTGCCTCCATGATGCAGTTTCTGTCTTTTGAATTGACT
Source organism: Giraffa tippelskirchi (assembly GCF_054371585.1). Taxonomy (NCBI): domain Eukaryota; kingdom Metazoa; phylum Chordata; class Mammalia; order Artiodactyla; family Giraffidae; genus Giraffa; species Giraffa tippelskirchi. Next base: position 52,936,866 of record NC_137284.1, read on the forward strand.
TGGATGATAACAAAGTCACTGTAATATGGGCAGAAGTAGTGGATGAGGTTTCTTACCCAACAACTTGCAATATGGGAAGAAGGAGTGGATGAGGTTTCCTAACCAGGAACTTGCCTTTTCACTTTGGCAATACAAAACCTTGCCATTATGCTGGCCGTATTTATTTCTAGTGTTTCTCTCTGTATTTTAGCTCTTTCTCCTGTTGAAAGAAATAACAGCCCTGTCAGTCAGAGAGCAATTGATCATGATAAAAATTCTCCTTTGAGACAGTGAGTTCATTTGTTCTTAAGTCATTCTTCACCACAAACTGCAGGCTCATTATATGAGGGAAGTGTGGTATCTCTGCGAAGCCACACGCTTAGAAGTTTGTAATTTGCCTCTACGGATGACTCAGGTCTGGAGGTTTTGCCGCTTATTTGAGTGTGGCTTGGGTGGGGACGTGAGGGTAAACAGAGCCTCATCTTGCTCACTGGCATGGATCCATGGATTCCAGGGGGCAGTACCTGTTCTCAGGAAAGCTGCCTGATTCTTGTTTGTGTGCTGGCCAGAGAAGGGGCAATTCTCTCCTCTGGGACTGAACCCTGCCCACTCAGGATGCCTTGACCAGCTCTGCTCCTGACCTCCCACCCTTCTCCCTCCCTCTGAATCCCATCAAGACTTTCAGTTGGGGACTTCTCTGGTGGTCCAGTGGTTAAGAAACCACCTGCCAGTGCAGGGGACACAGGTTTGAACCCTGGTCTGGGAAGAGTCCACATTTCATGAAGCAACTAAGCCAGAGAGCTGCAATTACTGAGCTGCATGCTCTAGGGCCAGTGCTTACAACAAGAGAAGCCACTGCAGTGAGGAGCCCAAGCATTGCAATTAGAGAGTTGCCTCCACTCACTGCAAATACAGAAGGCCCACACACAGCAACAAAGACCCAGCACAGTCAAAAATAAATATTTTTTTTAAAGACTTTCAGTTGCAAGAGATAAATTCATCTGATGTGACCTTCCACAAGAAAAATGTAACCTTTGGTGTGATACCGGGTTACCTCAGGAAACCCAGAGAAGGAACACATCAGCAGGCTTCATGTTGAAGCAGAACTAGGAGACAGTGAGCAGGAAATGCAATCCAGGCAGGTTTTCCCTCCTCACCCTCACCCCAGCTTCCACTCTGGCCAAATAGGAGCAGCCCTGAGGTCACAGGTTCAGACACTCCACTCAGAGACTGACCAGATCTTCCCCATTCCTCTCTGATTTCCCAGCATGAACATAGTCAGTTTCTCCTAGGACTCAACTTTGGCCAAAGATAGATGTATGTGACATACAGAAAGCCTGTGCCTGACAGGGAAGGGTATGGACCACACAGACACCCTAGATGATGGTGACTCTCTGTCTCCTCCTAGCCTTGCCCTGTACCAAACCTTCTGGAGTGAATAAAGGGCAAGGTTGGCAGGGGAGAATAATGTCTGTTCCCACCTGTTCTCCATATCAGCTGTGTGGTCTGGTTTGGGGTGTACTGTATCCCCTCAAAAGATGTTGGCATCCCAACCCCCAGTATCTCATTTGGAAATGAAGTCTTTCCAGATGTAGTCAAGTTAAGATAAGGTCTTCAAGGTAGATTTTAATCAATATGACTAAAGTCCTTGTAAAAAGGGGAAATGTTGGGACTTCCTTGGTGGTCCAATGGCTAAGATTCTGTGCTCCAAACGTGCATGGGGGCGGCGGGGGGTGGGGGGTGTTGGTTTCCATCTCTGATCAGGGAACTAGATCTCATCTACAACTAATGATTCTGCATGCTGCAACAAAGATCCCGCAGGCTGCAACTAAGACCCAGCGCAGCCAAAGAAATAAATTTTTAAAAGCTGGCGCTGGGGGTGGGAGGATGTGGACACAGAATGATGTGCACTTGAAGAAACATGTGGCTGTGAAGGCAGATGTCAGCCAAGGGAGGCCAAAGATCGCCAGCAAACCACCAGCAGCTGAGGGACAGGCATGGGACAGGTCCTGCCTGTCTATCAACTCTGCTGGCACCTTCATCCAGACAGCTGGTCTCCAGGACAGCACATTTCTTCTGCCTAAGCCAGTCAGTTCTGCTGTTATAGTGGCTCTAGCAAACCAACACATGGCCCTTCATGAAAAAAAGAGCCAGGTGAGCTGGGCAGGGCTTAGGTGCTCTTTCTGATGTCCTCAACATGGGGTGAGAATGACTTGGCCACTACTACTGAGGCTGTAACTTATCTTCAAAGTGGATGATCCCGGAATTGGAGATTTTCCCTCCTGGCAGGTCAGGACAGTTGAGTTTATGAGTTCAATAACATAGATGTGTGTGTGTGTTAGTTGCTCAGCCATTTCTGACTCTGTGCGACACCAAGGACTGTAGCCTGCCAGGCTTCTCTGGCTATGGAATTCTCCAGGCAAGAATCTGGGTCTCCTGTATTGCAGGCAGATTCTTTACCATCTGAGCCATCAGGGAAGCCCCAATAACATACATAGATGGTTAGAGAGACAGATAGGTATATACCATTATAGAATGTTTGATTCCCCCTAAAATTCATATATTGAAATTCTAACTCTAACTCTAAGGTGATGGTATTTGGAAACGGGGCCATTGAAAGCTGAGTAGGTCATCAGGATGAAGCCCTCATGATGGGTTAATGCCCTTATAAAAGAGACCCTAGAGAGCTAAACACAATGAGAAGACAGCCATCTATGAACTAGGAAACAGGTTCTCATCAGACACGGAATCTGCAGGAGCCATGGTCTTCAAATTCCAGCCCTCAGAACTGTTATAAATAGTTTTTTCTCTTTATGCCATGTGGTCTATAGCATTTTTGTTATAGCAGGAAGAGCAGACTAAGATACATATTTTTAAATTATGTATAGATTTCATAACATATATAACATCAAAAATATATTTTATATACATGCATTAGTATACTGTATTGTTGTTTTTCTTTCTGGCTTACTTCACTCTGTATAATGGGCTCCAGTTTCATCCATCTCAGTAGAACCGATTCAAATGTATTTTTTTAATGGCTGAGTAATATTCCATTGTGTATATGTACCACAGCTTCCTTATCCATTCGTCTGCTGATGGACATCTAGGTTGCTTCCATGTCCTGGCTATTGTAAACAGTGCTGCGATGAACATTGGGGTACACGCGTCTCTTTCAATTCTGGTTTCCTCGGTGTGTATGCCCAGCAGTGGGATTGCTGGGTCATATGGCAGTTCTATTCCAAGTTTTTTAAGGAATCTCCACACTGTTCTCCATAGTGGCTGTACTAGTTTGCATTCCCACCAACAGTGTAAGAGGGTTCCCTTTTCTCCACACCCTCTCCAGCATTTATTGCTTGTAGACTTTTGGATAGCAGCCATTCTGACTGGTGTGAAATGATACCTCATTGTGGTTTTGATTTGCATTTCTCTAATAATGAGTGATGTTGAGCATCTTTTCATGTGTTTGTTAGCCATCTGTATGTCTTCTTTGGAGAAATGTCTGTTTAGTTCTTTGGCCCATTTTTTGATTGGGTCGTTTATTTTTCTAGAATTCAGCTGCAGAAGTTGCTTGTATATTTTTGAGATTAATTGTTTGTCTGTTGCTTCATTTGCTATTATTTTCTCCCATTCTGAAGGTATGTGAAACAGAACACCATTCCATGTTCGGTGCATGAGACAAGGGCTCAGGGCCAGGGCAATGGGATGACCCAGAGGGATGGGATGGGGAGGGAGGTGGGTGGGGGGTCCAGGAAGGGGAACACATGTAAACCCATGGCTGATTCATGTCAATGTATGGCAAAAACTATTACAATATTGTAAGTAATTAGCCCCCAACTAAAATAAATAAATTTATTAATAAATAAATAAATAAATAAATAAATATTTTAATGTACCATACAACTACATATATATGCATTTATATATATAATATTTATGTGTATTTACTAGAGAAGTCATATAGGAATAAACTATTTCAAAGTCAGAGAGCTTTTTATTTTGAGAAAATATTTTTCATTTCATCATTTTTACTATTCTTTTTACCCACTGTTCTCTTAGATTCAGTCTTGGATTTCTATTTGAGACATTTTCCTGTTTGGCAAAATTATTGATTGGAAACTTTTGTGGAATTCCCTTTTTCTGGAAATCATCTAAAAACCCAGGTTGAGAACTGCTTATCTATTAAGCATAATTCAGGATGAAAGAGGAAAATGCTGGGTCTGCCCACTATACCTGTATTGTCCAGCATGGCAGCCCACAGCCAATTGTGGCTATTTCAGTTTCCACTAGTTAAAACTGAATGGACTTCCTTAGCCACAGTGGTCAGGCACTCATGAGCCACACATGGCAGTCTCATCGCAGGTATAGAACATCTCAGCTGTAGAACATTTTCATACTTGAGAATAGCTCTATCGTGCAGTACTTACTGCCCAGGAGAAGCAAATGCTGGAATAGAAAAACATGACATTCCAATTCCAGCTCTCCAATTTCCTGATCATTCACCCAATGGAAGGTAGTCTCTGTTTTTCAGCTTTTGACTCCCTTCCTACTAAGAGAGAAAAACAGCTTCTTCACATAATGGACTTGACTTGGGAATGAAAGGAGATGGATGTAAACAGTTTAGGGCAACAAATATGAACCAGGCATTGTAAACCTGTAGACCAAAGACATAATACATCCTCCTAGCCTCATCCAGTCACATAGTGAGAGATAAGGTTTTAAAAAAATTATAATACAACATAGTATGTAGCATAGGGAACTCTACTCAATACTCTCTAATGACCTATATAGGAAGTGAATCTAAACAAGAGTGGGTGTATGTATATGCATAACTGATTGACTCTGCTGCATAATAGAAACTAACACAACATTATACATTAACTATATGCTAATAAAAATTTTAAAAATAATTCTAATACAGGCAATAACAAACATGCATAAGATATTAAGATAGGATGAATGATGACACAACGGTTGAAGGATTCATTGGAGGGCTGTGCAGTGCAGGCATTTACAAGGAGACTCCATGTAGAAAGTGTTTCTAAAAGAGAAAGTTTGAGGATGGATTGAAATGTGATGCACAGATAAAGTGCCCCCAAGTTTTCTGATGTGGAACCCATGCGTAAAATATAGGTCTCTCCTTTCCTGCAATATTCCTTTTCTGTGATTACTGATCTAAATAAGAAGTGTTCAAACCTTATTTTCCAAAACACACTATTCAAACAAAGTCTTAAATGAAAGTGTGAGATGTAAAAAATATATAAAAACAACACTGGGATTCTACTTCTGGTCAATACAGAGTAACAGATATCATATTTCTCTTCTTGACTGAAAAAATATTAAGAAATAACAGTTTTCAAGATATTGGACAACACTTAAAAAAGGACTTAACACTTAACAGCAGTGGCCACAGGACTCGAAAAAGTCAGTATTCCTTCCAATCCCAAAGAAAGGCAATGACAAAGAATGTTCAAACTACTGCACAATTGCACTCATCTCACATACTAGGAAAGTAATGCTCAAAATTCTCCAAGCCAGGCTTCAACAGTAAGTGAACCAAGAATTTCCAATGTTCAAGCTGGATTTAGAAAACAAAGAGGAACCAGAGGTCAAATTGCCAACATATGTTGGATCATCAAAAAAGCAAGAGAATTCCAGAAAAACATCTAATTCTGCTTTATTGACTATGCCAAAGCCTTTGACAGTGTGGATCACAACAAACTGTGGGAAATTCTTCAAGAGATGGGAATATCAGACCACCTTACCTACCTCCTGAGAAATCTGTATGCAGGTCAAGAAGCAGTTAGAACCAGACATGGAACAACAGACTGGTTCCAAATTGGGAAAGGAGTACATCAAGGCTGTATATTGCAATCCTGCTTATTTAACTTATATGCAGAGTATATCATGCGAAATGCTGGGCTGGATGAACCACAAGCTGGAATTAAGACTGCCAGGAGAAGTATCAATAACCCCAGATATGCAGATAACACCACCCTTATGGCAGAAAGTAAAGAAGAACTAAAAAGTCTCTTGATGAAAGTGAAAGAGGATAGTGAAAAAACTGGCTTAAAACTCAATATTCAAAAAACTAAGATCATGGCATCTTAGTGATCTGGTCCCATCACTTCAGGGAAAATAGATGGGGAAACAATGACAGACTTTATTTTCTTGGGCTCCAAAATCACTGCAGATGGTGACTGTAGCCATGAAATTAAAAGACACTTGCTCCTTGGAAGAAAAGCTATGACCAACCTCGACAGGATATTAAAAAGCAGAGATATTATTTTGCGGACAAAGGTCCGTCTAGTCAAAGCTATGGTTTTTCCAGTAGTCATGTATGGATGTAAGAGTCGGACTATAAAGAAAACTGAGCAGTGAAGAATTGATGCTTTTGAACTGGTGTTAGAGAAAACTCGACCCAGGGGCCAGAAGACTCCATAATTTGAGGAGACAGAGCTGAGAGGTCAGGGTTTATAGGACAGTCAGAATTCACAAGACAAAAGTGCAGGACGGAGAGTGAGAGAGAAAGAGAGAGCAAGAGAGTTCTGCAAAGTTTCCCCTAGGAGTATTCACAAGTGCTGATCTGTGAATGCATGTAAAAGAATTACCTGAGGCCAGGTAGGAACCCTTTAAATGATTATAGGGAACACTGCCTGCAGCTACACAAGGACAAAGAGGGTGCCTGTCCCACCAGCCAGATTGGATAACTCAGAATTTATAGTGGGGAGAGTATTCAGAAGATCTTTCCCCTGCAGCAGGAATCTGGTCCTGTCTTTAAAAGTATATATTAATCATTTCTTAAGAATTTTCGTTTTCAAGGAGTTTAACTTTTCCTAGAAGAAAGCTGCAGATCATTTATGAGAATACTAAAATATCCAGTCCTCAACAAGGTAAAACTCAGAATGTCTGCATTCTCAACAAGATTCCCAGATATTCAAAGATGCCAGAAAATGTAACCTATAAAGAGGAGGAAACACAACCAGTGAGAATTAACCCAGCAAAGATACACAAGGAAGAATTACCAAAACCATTAAAGCTATTACAATTGTATTCTATGTGTCCAAAAAGTTAACTAGAGATATGACAGATAGTTCCAAAGAAACAAATTGGAGATGAAAACTGTAATATCTAAGACAAATGATACAGTGGATGCAATTAATGGCATATTAGGCAATATAGAAGAAAATATTTTAACATAAAAACTTAAAGATACAGAAATAGAAAATTTCCAAAATTAAAACACATAGAGGCAAAAAAGTATAATAGTAAAAAGATGAATGAAACCTCAGTGCCCTGTGAGACAAGACCAAGCAGCCTAGTACAGGCATCCTTGGATGCCTCAAAAGAAAGGGGAAACAGAAGCTGTTAAGCTCCAGTTTCAATGTCTTTATAAAGCCACAAACCCAAGAAACTCAATGAACTTCAAGTACAAAAAACATAAAAAATAATTAACCCAAGGTACATTATACTCAAATTGCTCAAAATCAATGATATAGAAAAAAAATCTTTAAAGCTGTCAGTGAAGGACTGCTTTGCTGTTCATTGCATAAAGAGTAACAAAGTTAAGTATGACAGCAGAATTTTTTTTCGTAAAGTAATTTATTTACTTTAATTGGAGGCTAATTACTTTACATTATTGTAGTGGTTTTGCCATACATTGACGTGAATCAGCCATGGGTGTTACATGTGTTCCTCATCCTGAACCCCCCTCCCACCTCCCTCCCCATCCCATCCCTCAAGGTCATCCCAGTGCACCGGGCCTCAGCGACCTGTCTCATGCATTGAACCTGGACTGGCCATCTATTTCACATATGATAATATACATGTTTCAATCCTATTCTCTCAAGTCATCCCACCCTTGCCTTCTCCCCCAGAGTCCAAAAGTCTGTTCTTTATATCTGTGTCTCTTTTGCTGTCTTGCATATAGGGTCATCATTACCATCTTTCTAAATTCCATATATATGCGCTAGTATACTGTATTGGTGTTTTTCTTTCTGACTTACTTCACTCTGTATAATAGGCTCCAGTTTCATCCACCTCATTAGAACTGATTCAAATGAATTCTTTTTAATGGCTGAGTAATATTCCATTGTGTATATGTACTACAGCTTTCTTATCCATTTGTCTGCTGATCGACGTCTAGGTTGCTTCCATGTCCTGGCTATTGTAAACAGTCCTGTGATAAATATTTTGGTACAGTGTCTCTTTCAAATCTGGTTTCCTTGGTGTGTATGCCCAGCAATGGGATTGCTGGGTCATAGGCAGCTCTATTTCCAGCTTTTTAAGAAATCTCCACACTGTTCTCCATAGTGGCTGTACTACTTTGCATTCCCACCAACAGTGTAAGATGGTTCCAGTTTCTCTGCACCCTCTCCAGCATTTATTGTTTGTAGATTTTTTCATAGCAGCCGTTCAGACCAGCCTGAGATGGTACCTCATCATGGTTTTGATTTGCATTTCTCTGATAATGAGTGATATTGAGCATCTTTTCAAGTGTTTGTTAGCCATCTGTATGTCTTCTTTGGAGAAATGTCTGTTTAGTTTTTTGGCCCATTTTTTGATTGGGTTGTTTATTTTTCTGGAATTGAGCTGCAGGAGTTGATTGTATATTTTTGAGATTAATTCATTGTCAGCTGCTTCATTTGCTATTATTTTCTCCCATTCTGAAGGCTGTCTTTTCACCTTGCTTATAGTTTTCTTTCTTGTGCAAAAGCTTTTAAGTTTAATTAGGTCCCATTTGTTTATTTTTGCTTTTATTTCCATTACTCTGGGAGGTGGGTCACAGAGGATCCTGCTGTGATTTATGTCGGAGAGTGTTTTGCCTATGTTTTCCTCTAGGAGTTTTATAGTTTCTGGTCTTACATATAGATCTTTAATCCATTTTGAGTTGATTTCTGTGTATGGTGTTAGAAAGTGTTCTAGTTTCATTCTTTTACAAGTGGTTGACCAGTTTTCTCAGCACCACTTGTTAAAGAGATTGTCTTTTCTCCATTGTATATTCTTTCCTCCTTTGTCAAACATAAGGTGTCCATAGGTGTATGGATGTATCTCTGGGCTTTCTATTTTGTTCCATTGACCTATATTTCTGTCTTTGTGCCAGTACCATACTGTCTTGGTGACTGTAGCTGTGTAGTATAGTCTGAAGTCAGGCAGGTTGATTCCTCCAGTTCCATTCTTCTTTCTCAAGATTGCTTTGGCTATTCAAAGTTTTTTGTATTTCCATACAAATTGTAAAATTATTTGTTCTAGTTCTCTGAAAAATACCATTGGTAGCTTGATAGGGATTGAACTGAATCTATAGATTGCTTTGGGTAGTATACTCATTTTCACTATATTGATTCTTCCGATCCATGAACATGGTATATTTCTCCATCTATTTGTGTTATCTTTGATTTCTTTCATCAGTGTTTTATAGTTTTCTATATATAGGTCTTTTGCTTCTTTAGGTAGATTTATTCCTAAGTATTTTATTCTTTTCGTTGCAATGGTAAATGGAATTGTTTCCTTAATTTCTCTGTTCTCTCATTGTTAGTATAGGAATGCAAGGGATTTCTGTGTGTTAATTTTATATCCTGCAACTTTACTATATTCATTGGTTAGCTCTAGTAATTTTCTGGTGGAGTCTTTAGGGTTTTCTATGTAGGGGATCATGTCATCTGCAAACAGTGAGAGTTTTATTTCTTCTTTTCCAATCTGGATTCCTTTTATTTCTTTTTCTTCTCTGATTGCTGTGGCTAAAACTTCCAAAACTATGTTGAATAGTAGTGGTGAGAGTGGGTACCCTTCTCTTGTTCCTGACTTTAAGAGAAATGCTTTCAATTTTTCATCATTGAGGATAATGTTTGCTGTGGGTTTATCATAGATGGCTTTTATTAAGCTGAGGTATGTTCCTTCTATGCCTGCTTTCTGGAGGGTTTTATCATAAATGGATGTTGAATTTTTTCAAAGGCTTTCTCTGCATCTATTGAGATAATCATATGGTTTTTATCTTTCAATTTGTGAATGTGGTGTTTCACATTGATTAATTTGCAAATATTGAAGAATCCTTGCATCCCCAGGATAAAGCCCACTTGGTCATGATGTACGATCTTTTTAATATGTTGTTGGATTCTTTTGCTAGAATTTCATTAAGGATTTTTGCACCTATGTTCATCAGTGATATTGGCCTGTAGTTTTCTTTTTTTGTCGCATCTTTGTCTGGTTTTGGTATTAGGGTGATGGTGGCCTGACAGAGAGAGTTTGGAAGTTTACCTTCCTCTGCAATTTTCTGGAAGAGTTTGAGTAGGATAGGTGTTAGCTCTTCTCTAAATTTTTGGTAGGATTCAGCTGTGAAGCCGTCTGTGCTGGGCTTTTGTTGGCTGGAAGATTTCTGATTATAGTTTCGATTTCTGTGCTTGTGATGGGTCTGTTAAGATTTTCTATTTCTTCCTGGTTCAGTTTTGGAAAGTTGTACTTTTCTAAGAATTTGTCCATTTCTTCCAAGTTGTCCATTTTATTGGCATATAGTTCCTGATAGTAGTCTTTTATGATCGTTTGTATTTCTGTGTTGTCTGTTGTGATTTCTCCATTTTCATTTCTAATTTTGTGGATTTGATTCTTCTCCTTTTTTTCTTGATGAGTCTGGCTAATGGTTTGTCTGTTTTATTTATCTTCTCAAAGAACCAGCTTTTAGCTTTGTTGATTTTTGCTATGGTCTCTCTTTTTTCTTTTGCATTTATTTCTGCTCTAATTTTTATGATTTCTTTCCTTCTACTAACCCTGGGGTTCTTCATTTCTTCTTTTTCTAGTTGTTTTAGGTGTAGAGTTAGGTTATTTATTTGATCTTTCTCTTGTTTCTTGAGGTGAGCTTGTATTGCTATGAACCTTCCCCTTAGCACTGCTTTTACTGAATCCCATAGGTTTTGGGTTGTTGTGTTTATATTTTCATTCATTTATATGCATATTTTTATTTCTTTTGTTATTTCTTCTGTGATTTGTTGGTTATTCAGAAACGTGTTTAGCCTTCATATGTTTGTATTTTTAATAGTTTTTTTTCCTGTAGTTGACATCTAATCTTACCGCATTGTGATCAGAAAAGATGCTTGAGATGATTTCAAGTTTTTTGAATTTACCAAGGCTAGATTTATGGCCCAGGATGTGATCTATCCTGGAGAAGATTCCGTGTGCACTTGAGAAACAGGTGAAATTCATTGTTTTGCGGTGAAATGTCCTACAGATAGCAATTAGGTCTAACTAGTCCATTTTATCATTTAAAGTTTGTGTTTCCTTGCTAATTTTCTGTTTAGTTGATCTATGCATAGGTGTGAGTGGGGTATTAAAGTCTCCCACTATTGTTGTGTTACTGTTAATTCCCCCTTTCATACTTGTTAGCATTTGCCTCACATATTGCGGTGCTCCTATGTTGGGTGAATATATATTTATAATTGTTATATCTTCTTATTGGATTGATCTTTTGATCATTATGTAGTGTCCTTCATTGTCTCTTTTCATGGCCTTTATTTCAAAGTCTATTTTAACTGATATGAATATTGCTACTCTTGCTTTCTTTTGGTCTCTATTTGCATGAAATATCTTTTTCCAGCCCTTCACTTTCAGTCTGTATGTGCCCCTTGGTTTGAGGTGGGTCCTTTGTAGACAGTATACATAGGGGTCTTGTTTTTCTATCCATTCAGCCAGTCTTTGTCTTTTGGTTGGGGCATTCAACCCGTTTACATTTAAGGTAATTATAAATAAGTATGATCCCGTTGCCATTTACTTTGTTGTTTTGGGTTCGAGTTTATACATCTTTTCTGTGTTTCCTGTCTAGAGAAGATCCTTTAGCCTTTGTTGAAGAGCTGGTTTGGTGGTGCTGAAGTCTCTCAGCTTTTGCTTGTCTGTAAAGTTTTTTTATTTCTCCTTCATATTTGAATGAGATCCTTGCTGGGTACAGTAATCTGGGTTGTAGGTTTTTCTCTTTCATCACTTTAAGTATGTCCTGCCATTCCCTTCTAGCTTGAAGAGTCTCCATTGAAAGATCAGCTGTTATCCTTATGGAAATCCCCTTGTGTGTTATTTGTTGTTTTTCCCTTGCTGCTTTTAATATTTGCTCTTTGTGTTTGATCTTCGTTAATTTGATTAATATGTGTCTTTGGGTCTTTCGCCTTGGGTTTATCCTATTTGGGACTCTCTGGGTTTCTTGGACTTGGTTGGCTATTTCCTTCCCCATTTTAGGGAAGTTTTCAACTATTATCTCCTCACGTTTTTTCTCATGGCCTTTCTTTTTGTTTTCTTCTGGGACTCCTATGATTCAAATGTTGGGGCCTTTGACATTGTCCCAGAGGTCTTCTTTTCAATTCTTTTTTCCTCTCTGCTTCATTTATTCACACCATTCTATCTGCCACCTCACTTATTCTATCTTCTGCCACAGTTATTCTACTGTTGGTTCCCTCCAGAGTGTTTTTGATCTCAGTTATTGCATTATTCATTATTGATTGACTCTTTTTTATTTCTTCTAGGTCCTTGTTAAACTCTTCTTGCATCTTCTCAATCCTTGTCTCCAGACTATCTGTAACTCCTTTTTGTTTTCAAGATTTTGGATCTTTTTTACTATTATTATTCTGAATTCTTTTCAGGTAGACTTCCTATCTCCTTCTGTTTGGTTTGGTGGGCATTTATCATGTTCCTTTACCCGCTGAATATTTGTCTGCCTTTTCATCTTATTTAGATTGCTGTGTTTGGGGTGGTCTTTCTGTATGCTGGAAGTTTGTGGCTCCTCTTTATTGTGGAGCTTCCTCCCTGTGAGTGGGGTTGGACGAGTGGCTTGTCAATGTTTCCTGGTTAGTGAAGCTTGTGTCGGTGTTCTTGTGGGTGGAGCTGCATATCTTCTCTCTGGAGTGCAATGAAGTGTCCAGTAGTGAGTTTTGAGGTGTCTATGGGTTTGGTTTTGGCCACCTGTATTTGAATGCTCAGGGTTATGTTCCTGTGTTGTTGGAGAATTAGCTTGGTATGTCTTGCTCTGAAACTTCTTGGCTCTTGGGTGGATCTTGGTTTCAGTGTAGGTATGGAGGCTTCTGGATGAGTTCTTGTTGATTAATGTTCCCTGGAGTCAGGAGTTTTCTGGTGTTCTCAAGTTTTGGATTTAAGCCTCCTGCCTCTGGCTTTCAGTCTTATTCTTACAGTAGCCTCAAGATTTCTCCATCCATACAGCACTGATGATAAAACATCTAGGTTCATGGTGAAAAGATTCTCCACAGTGAGGGACACCCAGAGAGGTTCACAGAGTTACATGGAGAAGAGAACAGAGAGGAGGGAGATCGGGGTGGCCAGGAGGAAAAGAGGGAGAATCAAAAGGGGAGAGAACGAGCTAGCCAGTAATCAATTCCCTATGTGCTCTCCACAGTCTGGAACACTCAGAGAGGTTTACGGAGTTACATAGAGAAGAAGGAGGAAGGACACAGAGGTGACCAGGAGGAGAGGAGGGAGGAGTCAAAAGGAGAGAGACAGATCTAGCCAGTAATATGTTCCCTAAGTGTTCTCCACAGCCTCGAACACTTAAAGAGATTCACAGAGTTGGATACAGAAGAGAAGGAGGGAGGAGATAGAGGTGACCTGGGGGAGAAAAAGGAAAATCAAAAGGGGGAGATAGCAATCAAGCCAGTAATCACACTCCTAAGTAAAAATGGGTACTGAAGATTGGATTCTTAAAGGTACAAAATTGATAATAAATACCAAAAAGCAAAGACTAAAAATCTATAGTAGAGGTCTGACTCTCAAAAATACAATATTAAAAAAACAAAACAAAATCACAAAAATTATTAAAAATATATATATGAAATTTGCTTTAAAAATAGGGTCTTTTTTTTGCAAGGTAATAGTATGTTACAAAAATGAAAATTAAAGGAGTAATAAAGAACTTAAAAATAAAAAATATTTTTTAAATTAAAAAATAATAGTAAAATATATCTAGGAATTTCTCTAGAGCTGTTGAGGGCAGTGTGGGGTCAGTTCAGTTTCAGATAGTTCCTTGTTCCAGCTTACACTTCTCAAGGTCTATAGGCCCCTTGCAATGTAGTCAGTGCTAACTACAGGGTTTTAATCCGTTGCACCTGTCACTTCCAAAGTGGTTCCCTATTCTTTGTTTATTTTGGCTTCTCCTGTTTGCAAGTCTCTTCAGTGTCTAATTTCCACCCTGACACAAGGGGGTGAAGGTGGTCACTTATTTAGGCTCACTTGTTCAGCTGTCCTGTGGGAAAGGAGGAACACTGCAAACAAATATCACTGGTGTGTGTGAGGAGTGCTCACAGTGTCTGGGCCACACTGGATTTGCCCACACTCACGGCATGTGTGCTTTCCGTGTCTACACTGCTCAGGCTCAGGTTCAGGTTCTCGGGTTCTCCACAAAGGCACAGACTCAGTTGAACCTGCGTTTTTGTGCCCTTCCCAGTTCCAAGCAGCTCAGGTAACCGGGTGCTTGGTGAGCGTACTCTCCCAAGTGTGTGGTGTGTCTTATCACCTCCTTGGTCCTAGCCACTTGGTTTCCTGGGTGTGCAGTCAGCGTGCCATCTCAGGTGTGCTGTGTGTTTCTTCTGGAGAGCTGATCTCTGACTGCGACCCTCCTGGTGGATGTCAACCGTCCAGGATCCCAGGAAGACTTGGTTAGCAACTGGGAGCCTGCTCACAATTTGGTGGAGGATGCCATCTCTGGGGTGAGATTGCTGCTCGCCTTCCAGCTCTGGCTGGTGCACACCTGCCTCTCTGCCTCCCGTGGGGGGGGGGGGGGTGAGGGGCCGGTCCACAGCCGGCTAGCTCTCCTTTGGTATTCACTCAGTCCTTTGTTCTGTGAGCTGGCCAGGCTGTGCCTTAGAGCTTTTCATGGGAAAGTTCTCTCTCTCTCTCTTTTTTTTCCTCTCTCTGGTTATCCCACAGTTTGGGTTGCTATCTCACAATAGCTCCCTCAGATTGTCCTCAGGGCATTCAGGCCAGGTCCTTACCCTAAGCACGCAACCCACGCCTCCCTGTCCAGCTCCCACTCGCTGCTGGCAGACACAAGCTTCCGGGCTACTTCTCCATTGGTAGTTGCAGTTAGGTGCATAATCTGTGGGGTTTTTTGTTTTTTGTCTTTTTCCTCCCAGTTATGTTCCCCTCTGAGATTCCAAAATTCCCCACAGACCCACCACTGGTGTTTGGAAACTTCTCCTCCTTCACGACTCCCTCCCCGGGGTGGGTCTCTGTCCCTAACTCTTTTGTCTCTCTTTTTATCTTTTATATTTTGTCCTACCTCTTTTCGAAGAGAATGGGCTACCTTTCTGGGTGCCTGGTGTCCTCTGCCAGCGTTGAGAAGTTGCTCAGCATTCAAATGATCTTTTGATGAATTTGTGGGGAAGAAGGGGGTCTCCCCATCCTATTCCTCTGCCATCTTAGGACTGCCACTGACGGCAGAATTCCTATTGGAAAAGTATAAGTGACTAGACAGTGGAGTAACATCTTTAAAAGAAAAGAAAAACTGTCAATCTAGATTTCTATACCCAACAAAGATGATTACTGAAAAGAAAACAAAATAAATAAACTTTTGGTTATAAACACCTGCAAAAAAAAAAAATGATACCAGGTGGAAATCTATATCTACACTAATAATGAGCCTCTCTAGAACCCTGATGCTGGGAAATATTGAGGGCAGGAGGAGAAGGGGACAACAGAGGATGAGATGGTTGGATGTCATCACCGACTCAATGAACATGGGCTTGAGTAGACTCTGGCAGTTGGTGATGGATAGGGAGGCCTGGCGTGCTGCAGTTCATGGGGTTGCAAAGAGTTGGACATGACTGAGTGACTGAACTGAGAAATAATAAGTATGTGTGTAAATTAGAAATTATTTTTTCTTAAAGTTTAAATATCTCTAAAAGATAACTGACTGCTTAGGCTAAAATAATAACAATGTAGTGAGTTTATAACATATGTAGAAGTAAAATGTGTGACAAGAATAGCACAAAGAGCTAATAACAATAACACTAGTATCATAAAAATAGAATTTAAGAGAAAAATTGCTATTAGACACAAAAAGATCATCCACCAAAAAATGAATAACAAATATAAACACATATAAACCTAGCACAAGAACCTCACACATAAAGCAAGGACTGAAAGAACTGACAGGAGAAACAGACATTTCAACAATAATTGAGGGCTTTGTTATTACTCCACTTTCAATAATGGATTAAACAACCTGACAAAATCAATGACAAAAAGAAGACTAAACCATACTCTAAAGCAACCAGACCTCACAGACACTTTGTAAACCCTCCACCCAACAACCACTATATACATGTTCTTCTCAAGTCCTATGAACAGTCTCTAGTTAGAATTTTTCAAGTTGGGTTATAAATTAAATCTAAATAGAATTTAAAGGGTTGAAATCATGCCAAGTACACTCTCTGACCAAAATAGAATGCAACTAGAAATGAATAACAGATGGGAATTTGAGCGCTTCACAAATATGCAGAAAAGTGTTTTGGAATAATTTTAGATTTACACAAAAGTTGCCAAGATAATACAGGAACTTCCTATATACCTTTTCCCGAGTTTTCCCAAGTTGTTAAAACCTTTCACAACTATGGGATGTTTGTCACAACTAGGAAGTAAGCATTGGGGCAAACTGCAGATTGCATGAAACTGCAGATGTCATTTGGATTTCACCAATTTTTCCACTAATGTCTTTTTTCTGCCCCAAAATCCCATCCAGGATTCCATCAGGCTTTCAGTCTCCTACGTCCCTCCCATCTGTAAGACTTTCTCAGACTTTCCTTGTTTTTTAAGACCATCAATCACCCTTTTGAAGAGTGCTGGTCAGGAATTTCATATGATGGCCACCAAGTTGAGTTTGTCTGATGTTCTTCATGATTAGACTGGGGCTGTGTTTTTGGGAAAGAATCCCACAGAAGTGAAGTGTCCTCACACATCCTGTCAGGAGTCATTGACATCAACATGATGTGTCAATGCTGAGGTTGACTTGACCTGGGGTAGGTGGGGTCTGCCAGGTTTGTCCACTGGGAAGTTAACATGTTTCCCTTTCCAAACTCTCAGAGGAGGTGAGTCTGTGGCTTTATAGAGGCGCTGAATTTTAAAAACTTACAGCACCTGTATTCCTTTTTTTTTTTGAGGCATCCAAGAACATCTGTACTAGGATGCTTGGACTTGCCTCACACTCAAGGGGAGGGGAAATAGGCTCCACCCACCTCCTAGAGGAGAAAGTAACTACACAGGACTCCTTTCTATTGTTTGGAGTTCTTCAGTAAGAACTTGTCCCTTCTCCCCTTACTTACGCACTCATTTTTTACATCTTTTTTTTATCATCAGTGGAAACTCATGGATTGATCCGGCTTTGGCCATGGGTACTCTTTCAGAATGACTCTTATGTCCTTTTGACATGTTCCCATCTTTCTTTCATTTTCTAAATGTGCCTTTACTTTGGGTACCATCAGATGCTCCAGGGATCTAAGTTAAGTCACTCAGTTGTGTCCGACTCTTTACAACCCCATGGACTGTAGCCCACCAGGCTCCTCTGTCCTTGGGATTCTCCAGGCAACAATATTGGAGTGGGTACCCATTCCTTTCTCCAGGGGATCTTCCTGACCCAGGGATTGAATCTGGGTGTCCTGCATTGCAGGCAGATTCTTTACCATCTGAGCCACCAGGGAAGCCCCCAGTTAAGGCAGGAGGCTGCAACTGCTGGCCCTGATATAACTGAGGTCGTGCCTATTCCCAGGAGTTCCTGAAGAGGAGTCTCAAGAGGGTGGATACCATGGTTTCCACTTTTCTACATCTCCACAGTTTTTGCAGAGGATGGAGCGCATGCTGTAGTTACCAGTTACTCTGATACAGACTCCACTTCTTGTGCATTCCCTAGTCAGTGACTGATAAACGTTCACTGATAGATTGGAACCAAAAGGCAGAAGAGGACCAACTCCTAGGGAGCAGATCCCCTGCTGCCCTTCTGTCTCACGCCACCAGGACCCTGTGTTTTTCTTTTTTCAAATGACCATTTAAAACTAATACCATGCAATAGCCAACAATACATTTGCCAATATATCCATCAAAGTGTGATCTCAAATTCAGCATCATTTTAACAGTGAGGAGCAGACAGAACTCTATCCCCCTCTTAGCCCTACAATGCAGATCACAATGTAATTAATGTTTTGTGCAGCTCCTTCACATCACTGACTAAGACTGAGCTTGTGGAAATTAAGTCCTATGAGGCTTTTTCATATACTGCTATTGCCTTTTGGGGTTTTTAATTGAACTACAATAGATTTATAATGTTGTGTTGGTTTCAGTAGTACAGCAAAGTGATTCAGCTGTGTGTGTGTGTGTTCTCTTTTTTTCCCTTTAACTTTGATAGAATTTATTTATTGCAAATATGATTATCGTTTGCCCCAATGTAGAGCAGATGTCAGGAGTATGTGGGCTTATTCTGCCTCTTGTTTAGAATGAGAAGATCTTGATTCTTCATGATTAGAATCAGTGACAATAGATGCCAAGTACCAGTCCGTTGGGTTATGTTTCCAGTGAACAAATCGGGAAGTTCATCACAGTGCAATGGGGCTGCCTGGTGAGTTCCAGGTTGGTTAACAGGAGGTATTGCTACTGGGCCCAGATCTCCATCTTCTGTCAATAGTAATTTTTAAAACGCTAGTCTCGTGGTCACGATGGAGAGATTTACAGATGTTCCAAGGAAGCTCTTTGCCTGGAATTTACACAGCAAAGCACATATTGACTTTGTGCCACTGAGAGTACCAGGATTTATTATTCCTGAAGATGCAGTAACCTTGACTTTGGCTTGGTCAATATTTATCTCATGAGTCGATAAATTTGCTATAAATTTCAACAAAAGCCAAAAGCTTCTGATCCTGGGATGTGCTCTGCAGAGGACCCCGCACACCTTGGCTCTTTTTTGTAGTGAGCCACTGATCAGACCTGTGAAATAGTCTCAGGGATTCTTTATTTTTAGTGAATTCAACCTGGTTATGACAGCAGAGTTTATCCAAATAACTCAATGTGGGTGGAAATTACAGACTCTGAATCTTTCTGTCTTCTTTTCAATCTTTTTTCCACTTATGCTTGTTTCTAGGTTTAAGTTTTACCTCTTACATTTAATTATATGACCAATTTTTTAATTGGAGTATAATTGCTTTACAATGTTGTGTTAGTTTCTGTTGTACAATGAAGTGAATCAGCTTTATGGATACAGATCAATCACTATGACCAAAGGAGCATTTTCTCAGCCCAGCTTTTTCTAAAGCTGATGTAAATGCCAACCTCAGCCCTGACATGAGCAGGTGACATGTGGCCTGTTATTCCTGCGCCTGTCACTCAAGGGTTAATCTTAGTTGCCCCCCTCCCTTTTTTTTTTTTTTTTTGGTAACCAAGACCTGATATCCTACCAGCCTCTGTGAGCTCAAAATTCTTATTTAGTGTGTGTTTGTTCAATAGCTTGTCAATGTTTAAAACTATAGAGTACCCTAGGAACCACCAAAGCCTGTCTCCTCTATCTGGACTGACCCGGTGTTGTGTCCCCAGATGACTCCTCCTCTATAGCCTGAAAGGACCTCCACCCAGGATGAGGCTCTGGGCAGCCCCCTCTACCTCACCCTGTATGTTTTGGGTGGAATACACAGTACACTGTGTAAGTGAACACACACCAGCACTTCTGGCTGCATAGAGCAACAACATAGGGGTGTCTGCTTGCCAGACAATTGCTGGACTTTACTATGAGGTTACTGGGGCCTCAAGGAGCCTGACTCACAGAGAAAAAATTTTAAGTTTAAAAAAATTTCAAATATGTCTTTGATTTTTAAAATTGTTCTCTAGCTTTACTGAGAGTTACACAGTTCCACTATGTAACTTAAGGTATACAATGTGACAGCTTGGTACAGACACATAATGTGAAATGAAGACCACAATAAGGTGAGTTAACAGCCACCACCTCAAATAGTTACCTTATATGTGCTTGTATTTTTTGCTGTTGTTTTGGTTTGCTAGCCTAGACTTTGAAAAATGGTTTATTTCTACTGGAAACATTAAGATGGTATTACCTCTTCTTTCACATATCAAAAGTCATCAAAATGTGAAATGGTCCCTAATGAAGGCAATCACTTACCAGTCTTCATCTGCCTAAGTAAACATACAACAAAGATCTCTCAACATAGGGCAGCACCACTGTGATTCATATTTGAAAAAGGTAGGTGTTTTCAATCTTTATTTGAAAACAAACTATTGGATTTCTAGAAGAGAAAGCAGCTCCGCTTTGCCTCACAGAAAAGATGCTTCAGTCTGGAGTCCACTCGGTGTTCTCCTGCCCTGAAGAGCGCTGTTCTGATGTGTTGACAGCTCTACACAATGTGTAGTGGTGTGGTGACTCTCTATACAAAGCTTTGCTTTCTGCTTTCCACCATAAATCTCTACTTCATGGAGGTCTTAGGAAACAATTTTCCACGTGCCCAGGGTCATATTTTCATTCATCAGGAAGACCTTCTTGAGACTTCCTTGGTAGTCAGTGGTTAAGAATCTGCCTGCCAAAGCAGGGGACATGGGTTTGTTCCCTAGTCCTGGAAGATCCCACATGCTGCAGAGCAACTAAGCTCATGTACTGCAACTGCTCAAGCATGCATGCATAGAGTCTGTAACAAGCAGCCCACCTATGGCAATGAAAAGTAGCCCCCACTCACCACAACTAGAGAAAGCCCGTGCACAGCAATGAGGACCCAGTGTAGCCAAAAATAAATAAAAATACATTTAAAAAAATTTTAAAAAGACCTTATGGTGGTAGAGGTAATGGCAGTGGTGATTATCTTGTGGGGGGGGGGGCGGTGTTTGGGAGGGAGGGGGCAGATTTATTTTATTTTACCTTTCTGCCCAAGTTGCTAGAGAAGTTAGGTTACTGATAGAATACTGTATTCCATAAAACCTAAAACATAGACTGTGTCAAAAGGATTCCAAACAGACACTGAACCATTCAATGTCACAAAATACTTCCCAGATAATAGGATGTTTGTTTCCTAATATTTATGTTGGGAGGCTGTGGCAAATAAAAGCAAGGATTCTGGAGACAGGCCACCTGGATTTGAATCCAGTTTCTCCCACTTACCAGCTGGGTGACTTTGGGCAAACTAATTATCTTTTTGTGCTTGATTCCTCGTAAGTAAAACAGAGATCATTGTAGTGTTCTGACTAGCACTGTTATGAGAATTGAGTTAATATTTGAAAAGCGTTTAGCGTAGTGTAAGGCACATGGTACCCTGGAGAAGGGCATGGCAACCCAGTCCAGTATTCTTGTCTGGAGAATCCCATGGACAGAGGAGCCTGGTGGGCTGTAGATCATGGGGTCTCAAGAGAGTCAGACATGACTGAAGTGACTCAGCACGAACGCAAGGCACATAGTAGATACTACATTAAGTGTTTTAGTTATATACTGTATCTTATAATGATAATGAGTTTTGTTTAATAAACACCTGCAGTCAGCCAGTGTCTTCATGCACTTTGTCACATTTAACCCTCACAATAACTCTTTAAGGCATGTTTTACTTTGCAGATGTACAACTAGACACAAAGGAGATCATTTACTTTGCATCAGGTGCCTGGGCATGTGAAAAGATCTAGGGGTTTAATTCAGGTCTTTTGTGCCAAAAACCCTGATAGAACTTTCATTATAACATTGCCCCACATGAAACTCAAAAGCTACACTAACTGAGCAATTATTACATAGCTGCCACCTTAACATGTGTTACCTCAGTGACTGCGGCAAACCCACTGAGAATCTTGCTCCCATTTTAAGGCAGGACTTGGGGCTCATGGAAATGAGTTATCTGTGAGTGTAGTAAACCCAGGGTTCAAATCCAGGTCTTCTGTGAACAGGCACCTGCCACCACACCCTGAAACCACAAGATCTCACGTGTGTTGAACAGGCATTCTGAGCAGCTCTCACAGTGGTATTCTCCCACTCTCCAGCTTTTTGATTTGAAATGTGTCAGGTCTACAGAGATGTTGAAAGAATTAGATGATGAATACCTCATTATCCTTCAACTAGGTTCAAACATTGTTAGTGGAAGAATTTTTCAACATACAGAAAAGTTGCAAAGAAATATTAAGTGGGCCAAGGAAGGCCACTTTTCAATAAATAATAAATTATAAAGGGTAAAATACACAATAAGATCAGTTGTGACGAGTATACAAGCACCAACTGACACACCATCAAATTCATAAAGGCACTACTATGAGAAAAAACAGAAACACACCCAGAGAATGACTTCAATCCATTTCTCTCCACTCATACAACATGAAATAAAGACACAAAACATATATGACCCCCAAATAATAACTGGTGCTCAAAGAAGCAGAGGGAGCCTAGAGGGACAGACCTGCTCCAAGGAGGCAGGACAGGAGAGGCGTGACTAGAAGGCTTGGGAAGACGAGCAGGTGTAGATGAGCCAGTGCAGATGGGGGGCAATCCAATTAGACAGATCTCTTTGTGACCATACCTGCCAACTGAGGGGAGGACTCAAACCCCGGGCTGCTCAGTGGCAACACAAAAACCACAGTCTTTGAAGAAAGATGGGAACAGGAGTCCTTCCTCCCTCTGCCTAACTATAAAAGCAAACAGACTCCCTCTGAGTAAAGTTCTCCCTTTTGGGAATTACTCATCAAAGTAGCCTTTGCTTAGGTGGCCGGGGACAGAGGTCCTCAAAGTCACGTGGCAGGTGTGCAGAAGGCAAGGGTGCAGCTGAGCTGCTTGCATCAAAGAGTGCAAGCTTGAACTGATGACTTCAGGGGTGTTTTAAAGCACCATGCAGATCACACGGCATCCCTGCCTAAGAGGCTATATTCTCTTTCAAGGACACCAGCTTATCTTTCTGGATTTGAACCTAAGGTTTTCTTACTTCCCTTCCTTGCTCCAAAGTCTGAGACTGGGATTGTTTGAGCTGGCTGACTGCATCTGGTACAGCATGAGCTGTTTAAGGATGAGTGATGTGTATGGGTCACAGGTGCCAAGGCCTGAACTGGGTGCGGGTCTGTTGGCATAAACTCTAGGCAACTTTGACTACTCTTAATTTTAATGCAGAGTTTTCTTTATATTAAATTGATAAATAGATATTTCCTTTATATTAAAGTATAACCTAAGGATATTACATACACCCAAAATAAGTACAAAATAGTATCTTCTGTTTCAGTGGGTTTTATGATTTTCAAACGTTTTTCTGTCCATGGCCTTTTCTGAGCATCACACCTTCATGCCGTGAATCACCTGCTTCATGGAGCCTACAGCCATGTGTCCAAGAGACATGGCTGGGACAAGAGGATGGGGCCCCCTGAATCCTCAGTACTGTGGAATCAGGCTAGAACTGTGAAAGAACAGGAATGGTGACAGCTAAGCCACTCTTACACTTGTCTTGTGATCACGTAAAAATTGTAACAATTTCCACCTGTAGTGGAGTAAAATAACGTCTAAAAATATTAATCCCTGTGCTTTCCTCTTCCCACCACCCCACAGATGACCTCCTTCCAGGCGAATGGAAAAATCCACAGGGCTTCGAGTTGGAACAGAATTGCTCCAGAGAAGAAGGGAAGAGGGGCAGAAGGAAGGGTGTAAAGAGAGAGAGAAGGTAATAATTACTTATGTGTGTGTGTGTTTACTGTTAACAAGGATATGAGCCTGAAAGGGAA
The DNA here is from genome assembly GCF_054371585.1 of Giraffa tippelskirchi. NCBI lineage: Eukaryota > Metazoa > Chordata > Mammalia > Artiodactyla > Giraffidae > Giraffa > Giraffa tippelskirchi. The sequence continues at coordinate 52,960,539 of NC_137284.1, forward strand.
GGCTTCAGGGGAGTTGGGCAGAGGGTGTGGACAACCAGCAGAGCCCTCCATGGCTGGCTTGGGCGTTGGACAGCTCACGTCTTCTCTAAGAAGCGGAAGAGGCAGGTCTGGAAACTCAGCAGCCACAGGAGCATCAGCCATTCCTGCTCCTCTGAGGGCATGAACCTGCTGCTGTCACCCTGGCACCAGCCCCTCAGGCAGGACTCTTGCTCACTGCTCTGGGAAGTAACCAGGTCTGCAGAGGACTTGACTTTTTTCTTCTTCGAATTACAGTCTCCTCAAGACATACAGAACAGACTTGTAGACAGACAGAGCATGGGAGGGAGAGGGTGGGACAAATTGAGAGAGTAGCAGCATGGAAACATACACATTCAGTTCAGTTCAGTCGCTCAGTCATGTCCAACTCTTTGCGACCCCATGGACTGCAGCACGCCACGCCTCCCTGTCCATCACCAACTCCCGGAGTTTACTCAAACCCATGTCCATTGAGTCGGTGATGCCATCCAATCATCTCATCCTCCGTCGTCCCCTTTTCTTCCCAGCTTCAATCTTTCCCAGCATCAGGGTCTTTTCAAATGAGTCAGCTCTTCGCATCAGGTTGCCAAAGTATTGGAGCTTCAGCTTCAGCATCAGTCCTTCCAGTGAACACCCAGGACTGATCTCCTTTAGGATGGACTGGTTGGATCTACTTGCAGTCCAAGGGACTCTCAAGAGTCTTCTCCAAACTACAGTTCAAAAGCATCAATTCTTCAGTGCTCAGCTTTTTTTATAGTCCAACTCTCACATCCATACATCACTACTGGAAAGAACGTACACATTACCATATGTAAAGTGGATAGCCAGTGGGAATTTGCTGTGTGACACAGGGAGTTCAACCCAGTGCTCTGTAACAACCTAAAGGAGTGGGATGGGATGGGAGATGGGAGGGAGATTCAAGAGGGAGGAGACATATGTCTACCTGTGGCTATTCTTGTTGATGTATGGCAGAAACCAGCACAATACTGTAAAGCAACTATTTTCCACACACAAAAAATTACAGTCTCCTGCAAGTGCATGTGACTGACAGAGCCCAGGTCTGCTTGAACCTATGGGTCTACACCCTGGCTGTAAGGATTCTGAGGAAGTGAGTCCTGGTTCCTGTCCTAGAGCAAGGACTCATAACAGGGAAGGTTACCCGCACACGGGACAGGTGTTCAGGGGACTGTGTACCACCCCAAAGAGTAAAAGTGGAACCAGACTGGAGAGAGAATGGGACAGCCTCCAACGCTGCTCAGGTGCAGCCTCCCCTCTGGGGAAAATGCCAGGGAGAGAAGCGTGGGGGCAGGGAGGAGAGCCACGGGGCCCTGTAGGACTAGGGAGGGGCACTTGGGCCCTCAAAAGGAGATGGCGAAGCACCCATAGTGCCTAGCACTTGGTGCCCACATGGCAGAGCCCACGTGGACAAGTCACTCACTGCAGGTCAACCGAGCGCCCTGCAGTCTACAGGGTCTGGGCTCTGCCCTGCGGCCCTTCAGTGACAGCTCTCCCCATCTTCCAGCAAGGGATGTCAGCCTGAGCCTTTAGGTGTGTCCAGCTCCATCCAGCAGTTTCATGTGGACCACCTCCCCTTGAGTGGCCCAGGAGCAAACAGCACAGGGGCCTCAGCAACCAGAGTGGTAGGCATGTGGTGGGAAAGGAAGTCAGCCCAGGACTCAGGGAAGAACTCACATGTAGTGAAGCCCACCCCCACTGCATCCTAAGGGAATAAACTCTACTTTTACAAACAGGTTATCACTTGGAAGCTAGACTGTGCTGAGACAAGGAAAACACAAGAGCCCAAGAAAGAGCAGAAGCACGAACAAACAAACAAGTGGAACATGTATATATGCTCCAAGGCTCCTCCCACTGGACACACAGATGTGGAGGGACAGTCATAACTTCACAGTGAGAAGCATGGTGATGTCATCTTAACCAAGTAGTCTGACATCATGGATGCTCTGAGAAGGACAAACATTTCTGGAGCATTCTTGCTGAAAATGCACAATCTAACCCTAACTGGGAGGTCAAGACGTCAGACAAACCTCAAATGAAGGACATTCTAGTAAATAACTGGCCAGCACTGTGCAAAAAGATTAAGGTCACAAGAAACAAAGCAAAACGTGGCAAATAAATGCCATTTGTGACTGTGGGTTGTTTTCCTGGACCAAACAAAGACTCTAATGGGATGTGTTTTGAAATGTAAATAAGGCTGCAGATTATTACTCTAATTGCATCAATATTCATTACATGATTTTGATATGTGGTTTATGGTTATGTAAGATTCAGGGAAGTTCATTGAAAAGTATATGGGAATTTTTAAAATTTGAATCTTTTTTTAAAAAGTTATTTATTTTGTGGTCACACTACACAGCATGTGGGATCTTATTTCCCTGACCAGGGATTGAACCCACACCCCTACAGTGTAAGCTCAGAATCTTTACCACTGGACCATTTTTGTAAGTGTGGGTTTATTTTGAAATGATAAGTTGACATTAATAAAATTGTATGAATTGGTGTACCAGAAGGAGAAGGAGGAGGAGATGTAGGATAGAGTATTTTGCAAATGTCTCTATAGAACAGGAACCAAGCCTGCAGATCATAGTTTCTGATGGCGGAGACTACCACCCGCCACCTGCAATGACTTACACACTGAAGAGAGAAGAGTGGTATAGAGAAGTAGATACATCAGAAGTGCTTAGTCTGGTGCAGGACTATAACTTTTTTGGTTAAGCCAACATCATGGCTCCTTCCTTAGTTCTCTCTGGGACAAAACCTTCAGGAGTGGCAGAGTGGTTATAACAGTCACCCAAATAGGCATGCCTGAACCCCAAACACTGGTACTATTGGCAGGCTTGAGCGAATGTGCCAGTGGGGGATGTCCAAAGAAGGCTGTACATCCCCAGAGGAAGGCTTGCCTGTGACCGCCACAGCAGTAGCAGGTGTGTGGACAGGTGAATTCATGGCACTTCTCCAGGCCACCTGTGGTTTATTTGGTGCACACAAGTGACCCCAAAGTTCCCAGGTACCCAAGTGATAGAGGCAAATGCTGACAGTATCAATAGCCTGGCAGAACATGGGGTCTTGGACAAGGTTACTGTGGACAGGTCTTCAAAACCGAGGAAAGGACTTCACTTTTGGGCCAAGATGGAATAACAGGGCCATTGGAAACAGGTAAGAAAATGGACAAGACATGTAAAACAATGGTTTTTCAACACTGGACATCAGGCAGCACAGGACAGGAATATCAAAGGGGGAAGGAATAAGGTCAGTTCCACAGTGGCTGTAGGGGCCTTCCAGGAGAGTTTCTAGGGGTCTGATCAAGGAGGAACTCATCTGGCCATGCCCGACAGTCCCCCTGAGCAGAGGGGCAGGGACACCATGGTGGTTACAGCACACAGAATGTGGAACCACAGGGGAGAGTCTGCAAAGAGGGAGGGTAGCTCTGAAGATCAGTTCCTACACACTGACCAGAACAGGTGGATGGAAACCGAACCAAAGCCAGAACCACCCAAAAGTGCAGAGGAAACACAGCCATCCCTCAACACAGAGGCAAGGACAATTCCTGCCCCAAGTTGGAATGCAACAGCTATTGGGTAAAGTACCCAGAAAATGGCTCAAAAATAAAGCAGCATGAGCTCTGGATAAAAGGTTGCTTTGGATCTAACCAAGCTCTCAGGCCTCAAAAGTGTCATACTGGTTCCAAGTAATTTGATCGCATTACAGAATACACCAAAAACATTTACAGGAATAAAAAATACCAAGCATATGAAACCAATATGTAATTAACAATGTCTGCATCTAATCAAAAATGATCACTCATGCAACGAACCCTAAATATACATCCCATGATGATGATAAAAATCAATTAGTAGGGGGACTTCCCTGGTGGTCCAGAGGTTAAGAATCCGCCTTGAAATGTAAGGAATGCAGGTTCTATCCCTGGTAGGGAACTAAGGTTCCACATGCCTCAGGGCAACTAAGACCACTCGCCATAACCAGAGAGCCCGCATGCTGCAATGAAAGGTCTTGCATGAAACAATGAAGACCCCAAGTCACAGCTAAACCAGACACAGCCAAATAAATTAATTAATTTAATCAATTAGTAGAAACAGACTTGTAATGACACAGATGATACAATGAATAGACAGAACCACTAAAACAGTTAATAGTTATTAACATTCCTTCCACGTATTCAAGAAAGTAGAACAAGATTGAGCATATTAAGGAGAGGCACAGAAGATGTTTTAAAGACTGAAATCAAATTCTGGCAGTGAGAAAACTCTAAATAGGATTAGACACTGAAGAAGAAAAGACTCACGAATCTGGAAACACAGCAAGAGGACTTGTTCAAAATGAAACACACAGAGGAGAAAGCAGGGACTGAGCACTTATGAGTGTAACACAGCTCCACAAGTCTGATGTGAAAGGATGGAGAGAGAGCCAAAGGAGAGAAAAATTTTTGAAGAAAAAGGGCTGAAATTTTTCTAAATCTGGTGAAAACAATAAAACCACAGACCCAACAGTCTCAAAGAACCCCAAACAAGAAACACGAAGAAAATTATGCTAAGGCACATGTACAAAATAATAAACAGAGACCTTAATTAAAATAGAGACAAGAGGCCAGAGGGGAAGCTCCCATGCCCTAAGATGGCAACAGAGTCCAGCAGGAAGAAGAGAGACTCTTCTTTTGGCCTAGCAAGAGCTCAGCCAATGACAGATGGTCACAATTCAGTCAATGAAAAGCCTCTATACTTAGACTCCTCAGTTCCCCCAGTGGACTCTTATTTACTTAATCCTCTTACTTCTCTCTTACCCTCTATAAGTGCTCTCCTCTCCTTGCTGTGGGGGCACTTGAACGAGGCTAACCCCAATTTGCAAGTCTTTGTTGATCCTGAATAAGCCCGTTTTTCTGTAGAAATAACTGGCAGTCTATTTGCTGTAGATCAACATGTTGGTGGCTCTTACAGGGATCCAGAGGAGACTGTTGACCATTCTGAAGCTGGTGAGGGAACAGATGCACTATCTATATGAAGCCCATTGGTACTTCCCGCTTCTCCCACCAACCTGGGGGTTTGAGGTTATGTTTTTCTCCTGGATCTGAGCTCTACCTTGTTTGCATTCTGAAGCTTTCCAGTGTTATTTGGAATCTATTTTAAAGCTTTGCCCTTTCCAGATCAATGTCTTGCTCTGTATGTGAGGGCTTGTTTGGCATTTTTCCCTGACTACTCTGGAAACATGCTGTTCCAAAGGGAACTGGCTAGCCTTAGTGCCATTCCTTTGGAAACAGGAGCTGATTCATTGGAGCTATGCAGTAAGCCTGACTCCTTTGGGACTGGGCTGCTTCATTAGAGCTGAGTTGAGCAGCCTTCACCTGACTCTTTTGGGACCACACTGTTCCTTAGAACTGATTGGTATGAGGTCTACAGCTGAATGAGTTACTAGAGCTGTTTGAGCTGGTTAGGGTGGTTGCAAATTGTTCTTATACTCTAGAGAAAAACTGAGAAACTGGATCTCAGTTATATGTATTTTAAGGGCATCCTCAACATAGGGACCCCAGCTAATTTTATGTTTAAAAACTGTGGTCCTTCTTCATGTGCATTTCTAGCTTAAACAGACTGACTTAACCAAAGGCAGTTTAGAATATCAATGGCCATAATGGGGAACCTCTGAAATTCCTAAACTCACTTTCTTTAAAACTGAATTGGATAATCATAGCTCTAAAATTTCCAAAATTGAATGGAATACCCATTTTGATTGGTATTTTGAGGCTTCCGAATGTTATCAGAGCCAAAAATTGATTCTGCAAAATAAGATTTTAACATTAACTGAGGCATTTAGATCGCTTCTATGTCTTGGCTAATGTAAATAGTACTTCTATGAACACTGGAGTACATACATCTCTTTGAACTGTAGTTTTCTTTGGAGGGCTTCCCTGGTGGCTCAGGTGGGAAAAGTGTCTGCCTACAATGTGGGAGACCTGGGTTTGATCCCTGGGTTGGGAAGATCCTCTGGAGAAGGAAATGGCAACCCACTGCAGTATTCTTGCCTGGAAAATCCCATGGATGGAGGAGCCTGGTAGGCTACAGTCCACGGGGTCGCAAAGAGTTGGACATGACTGAGCGACTTCACTTTCTTTCACTTTTCTTTGGTTCTATGCTCAGGAGTGGGATTGCAGGATCACATACTTAACTCTATTTTTAGCTTTTGAAGGAACTTTCATATTGTTCTCCATTGTGGCTACACCAATTTACATTCCCAACAATAGTGTATGGGACTTCCCCAGTGGCTCAGTGGTAAAGAATTGCCTGCAATGCAGGAGATGCAGGAGACCCGGGTTTGGTCCCTGGGTTGGGAAGATCCCATGGAGGAAGGCATGAAAACCCACTGTAGTATTCTTGTCTGGAGAATCCCATGGACAGAGGAGCCTGGCGAGCTACAGTCTATAGGGTCACATAGCCAGACACAACTGAATCAACGTAGCTTGCTTGCTTGCTCAATAGTGTAGAAAGGCTTCTTTTCTCCATACCCTCTCCAGAATTTATTTGTAGACTTTTTAATGATGGCCATTCTGACCTGTGTGAGTTGATACATCATTTTGGTTCTGATTTGCATTTCTATAATAAACAGTGAAGTGAAAGTATTAGTTGCTCAGCTGTGTCCAACTCTTTGTGACTCCATGGACAGTAGCCCATCAGGCTCCTCTGCTCATGGAATTCTCCAGGAAAGAATAATGTAGTGGGTTGCCATTCCCTTCTCCAGGAAAACTTCCTGACCCAGGGATCAAACCTGGGTCTCCCGCATTGCAGGCAGATTTTTTACCATCTGAACCACCAGGGATATTGAGCATCTTTTCATGTGACTCTTAGCCATCTTGTGTGTCTTCTGCAGAGAAATGTCTATTTAGATCTTCTGCTCATTTTTTGATTTTTTATATTAAAGCTGTGTGATCTATTTGTATATTTTGGAAATTAATCCCTTGTTGGGGGCATTGCTTGCAAATATTTTCTCCCGTTCCATAGGTTGTCTTTTCTTTTTGTTTATGGTTTCCTTTGCTATACAAAATCTTTAAAGACATGGAAGCAACCTGTCCATTGACAGATGAATGGATAAAGAAGATATGGTACATACATACCATGGAATATTACCCAACCATAAAAAATAATGAAAGAATGCCACTGGCAGCAACATGGATGGACCTAGAAATTGTCATACTAAGTCATAAAAAGAAAGACAAATGCCATCATATATTATTTATGTATGGAATCTAATAAAATGACACAAATGAACTTATTTACAAGACAGTAACAGACTCACAGACATAGAAAACAAACTTATGATTACCAAAGGGGAAAGGAAGAGAGGGATAAATTAGGAGTGTAGGATTAAAATACATGTATTACAATATATAAAATAGATAACCAACAAGGACCTAGTGTACAGCACAGGGAACTATATTCAATGCCTTGTAATAACCTACAATGGAAAAGAATCTGAAAATATATATACATATATATATATATATATATCACTTTACTGTACACCAGAAACTAACATAACATTGTAAATTAACTACACTTCAATTTTTTTTTAAGTATTTTAAAAAGATTAACTGAGGCAAACAAATGATTAAAGCAAGATAAGGTGGCATCTGAAGCCTCAGGCTCCTCTTCCCTGGCTCCTTTGTCTCAGACTCAACCTCCAGCACCACCTTGCTCCCTCCTATCTATACCTCCTACACCTTCCCTATATTTTCAACTCCCCAACACCAATTCTCTTGCTGAACTTCCTCTCTTCTCTGAAACTCTCCCCACTCCTTTTCCTTCTGATTTTGTCAGTTCCTTTAAAATTAAGCGTTCTGAGGTCCCAGAGACTAAACCCTTAATTTCTTACTTTCCCTGAACTAAAACAGAACTGAGCCATAGCCAAATATTTTCCCAAAGTAATGAGAAATCCTCACTGATTTGCTGAGGAATTTAATATAGTCATTCAAACTTATCAACCTGATTTCTCCAACTTATATCAGCTGGTTCACATGCTTTTCAGTGAAGGCCAGGCCCAGCATTGGAATAAGAACCACTAATTGAGAAAATCCCCAAAGGTCTCCAAGATTACAGTTGGGAGATCATCCCACTAACTTATTATGGGATCAGGCTCAAGCAATTGCTCAGTGACTTCATTCGGCAAACACTGGGGCTTTTCTAAGGCCTCTTATTAGGACAAAATTTAGTCTTGTGCACAAAATATCAGCAGAACCTGTTCATGACTACTATAGTCAACTTCAGATTGTTTTTAAAGAAAATTCTGGTCTTCCTTCAAATGTGGGTCCCACCTGCATAGTTTTAACTCGGTTTATTAATGGGCTGACCCAGGACTTTTCCATTCTAGTAAAAATGAACAGGATTTAAGGACTTCCTCAGTGGTCCAGTGGTTGGGACTTCACCTTTCACTGCAGGGGGTTAAGGTTCAATCCCTGGTCAAGGAGGTAAGATTCCCTATGCCTGGTGGCCAAAAACCAAAACATAAAACAGAAGCAATGATTGTAACAAATTCAATAAAGATTTTAAAATGTTCCACATTAAAAAATAAATAAACACTGTTCACTCCAGATTTGGTTAATCTGGCAAACCAGCTCTTTCACACTCTCTAGATGAGTCACTTCAAAGGAAGAGCACCAAAGTTCTAATCTTAAACTCCAGCAAAAAAGTCACCTAAACAAAACTAAAACCCTTTTAGTTTCTGCTATTGTTGAAAAGAGCCAGGGACATTAGGAAAGAGATTGTTACAAATCTAAACTCTTCAGGTATCTTCAGTCTTCTAACTAGCCTTTCCAAGTCCTCCCAATTCTTAAACACATGGCTCCATGGACCAGGCTCTTTCCAATCCCCCTCTTATGTGGCTTAGAGAAACATTTCTCCAGATGGGGGAATGAGTTTCTTCTAGTCCTAACTGATATCAGAGCCACAGTCTTGGTGCTCAAACCCACTACCGCAAACAGGCCGTGCCCCAGAGAACAAACACATTTCAAACAATGGCAATCTCTAGGGAGCCCCAAAAGTTCTAAACATATTCCCTTTTATGTAGGTCCTCTGAGAGAAACAATCTTTTCTCCTTAGTGTCTCTACTCCTATCCAGTCATTAGACTGAGACTTCTTAGAGAAGTATCATGCTGAAATGTATTTCTCCCCAAAGGGGGAAATGATTCAAGAAAATGACAGTAGTCATCAAAGAAACCCACCACGTGAATTAAATGACCCTTTGACATCTTTTATTTCCTCTCTCTCTCACAGTACAAGAGCTAATTCTGAAAGTACTGATCATTTGTCCCTGTTGAGTCAGCTACCATCCTCCTTATGGGGAAAATTTCCAACTGATGTTGGCAAAATTCACAGTGCACCTCTCATCAAGATTCAAATAGACCCCTCCAAGTCTCTCTTCAGAATTAATCAGAAGTTCTTCAAGGTAAAAAGCCCATAACAGAAGATCAATAGAAGATCATTGTCCCTTGTACTAGTTCCTGAAATGTTTCCATTTTACTATTGAGAAAACCTAAAGGCTAAGGATGGAGGTTTGTCTAGGACCTCAGAGTAATAAGCAGCACTGCTATCCCTTGATACCTTGTCATTCCTCACCCTTCTGTGCTAGTGTTCATAACATCTGTTCCCCACAGGAAGTAAATTCTTAACTGTAATTGTCAAGGCATCTTTAGCTGATGAACTAGCCAATACTTCTGCCTTCATTAGAGAAGAAGACAATTAGAAGAAGACTTGGATAGTAAAGCCTCTGGGTTCTACTGAGAGTTCTTCTCACAAACCTGATCTGGATGATGTAAAATTCCCCAGAGGTTCTACTTTGTTGCAATGTGTGGATTTGCTTCTTTGCTCTCCTTCTCAAGCCTCTCTTCAGGAAGACAGCATCCACTGCTAAAACCTTTAGCTTTAAAAGGACCTAAGTTCTAAAAAAAAAAAAAAAATTCAGTTTGCTGAAACCCAGATTTGATATTTAGGGCATCTGATATCAGAATAGGGCTATATCTAGATCCAGAGAAATTTCATAATGCCCTAAGTTTCCCTGACTCAGTGGACATGAGTTTGGGTGGGTGATGGACAGGGAGGCCTGGCATGCTGCTGCAGTTCATGGGGTCACAAAGAGTCAGACACGACTGAGCGACTGAACTGAACTGAAGTTTCTGCATTCCCAAAACTAAGCACCAGCTATGAAGTTTTCTCATGGTAGTTGATTATTTGGCTTCTCTGGTGGCCCAAACAGTAAAAGAATCTGCCTGCAATGCAGGGGCTCTGGGTTTGATCCCTGGGTTGGGAAGATTCCCTGGAGAAGGGGGTGGATACCCACTCCAGTATTCTTGCCAAAACTGGGTTCCAAATTTCTCTTAAGGCCAAACTCTGTATATTTTACTCAACAGTAACAACCTCAGTATAATTTGGGGGAAGAACTGGTAACATAAACTTAAATGCTTTAAAAATAGTTTGATGATCCCACCTGTCCTTGGGTATCCCAATTATCAGATTCCTCTTTTCCTTTTTGTATATGCAAAAGAAGGGAATGCCCCTGGGGTACTCACTACTCACCCCAAGTGTGGTGACTACCATTGACCCTTAGGGTATGATAGGCAGCAACTAGACCTGGTGGCATAAGGATACCCTTCTTTCCTTAGAGCCATTATGACCACTACTCTTTTGGTTGAGGCCACCAGGAAAATCACTGTGGGATCCCCTTTACTGATCCTTGTACCTCATTCAGTAGAAGCTCTTCTGAATTGTCATCACACTCAAAAATTCTGTCATCAGCCTCAATCCCTACAAAAACATTTTTTAATTGTTCTTCACATAAACCTTTAACATTATGACATAATAACTTTGTTATAATAACATTAACTCTACTTTTTTCCCTCTCATCACTGACAAAGTATCTCATCACTGTTTAGCACTGACTGACAGAGAACCTCCTGACCGCTCATAATGATCTACAGGAAACCCCACAGTGGTAAAGAATCCACCTGCCACTGCAGGAGACTTGGATTCAATATTCCTGGCTCCGGGAAGATCTCCTGGAGGAGGAAAAGGCAACCCACTCTAGTATTCTTGCCTGAAAAATCCCATGGACAGAGGAGCCTGGTGGCCCACAGCCCATGGGGTCTCAGAAGAATCAGAAACTACTTTAGCGGCTGAGCACACATGCAGCTCCCTGACCAAGGCTGTCTTCTCATGGTTCACTGATGGTTCTTATTTAAAAGGTGACGATGGCAAATACTGTGTGGGGTACACTATCGCAACTCATTTTAATGTTGAGGCAATACATTTACCTATGGCTACTTCAGCCCATCAGACTGAATTTTACACTCTTACATGAGGGTATAGTTTAGCCAGCAACAAAACTGCTAATATGGATACTGATAGTATATAGACTTTTGGAGTAGCTCATGATTTTGGAAAGGTATGGAAGCAACATGACTTCCTTACTTACAGTGGAAATACAATTTTAAATGGCCCCTGTGTTCAGAAATTGAATGTAACACTTTTACCTGACACCTTAGCTATTATTAAGATTCCAGGAAAATTCTAAACTTGACTCTCTGGGAGCTAAGGGAAATTACTTTGCTAATGTTTCTGAAAGAATGCTGCCCTTAAAGGGACCAATAGCAGGCAAACCTTTATTATGGTCCAAACGGATATCTTCCCAAATGATAACTTAGGAAAACTGGGGTTAAAGGGGCCCAAAAATTGACCTCAGGAAACAAAAAACATCAGAAAAATTAACAATTGTTGGTACAATAAAAAAAGAAAGCTCTGGTTTGGACCATATAACAACCCAATCCTACTGGAACACCTAGATTCCCATTTCTCACCATTGTTCATGCATTAAACCATTGATCTACTGACAAAATGATAGCCATCATGAACCAATCTGGCAGGAAAACATTAACAAGGCTATAAAATGTGCCTACCTCACTTTCCCACTGTTCAAAATACATATCAGGGAATCTTGTACTGTTCCCAGATATTTTAAGCTGCTTAATGGGTCATTCAAGGTCTGGCAAGTGGATTTCATCAACTTCCTCCATCTCATGGATATAAATATGTTTTAGTCATGACCTGTATGTTTTCACACTCAACTGAGGCTTTCCCTTGCAGATAGGTCACTGCCTTTTCTGTGGCTAAAAGGTCCTTATAGCTGGTTTGCTGTGGTTGTAGACCCCAAATTGCAACTCTTTGTTAATCTCAAATAAACCCATTTATGTTGTTGTAGAAATAAGTGCAGTTTATTATTTTTGGTCAATGCACATAATCAAATTGTTTAAAACCAACGATAAAGAAATCTTGAAAGCAGCAAGAGAAAAAGAACACATCACATGCAACAAAACAAAGTAGACTATAGACTTCTTGCCAGAAACACGCAGAGGTTAAATCAGACAGGGAAAGGAAAACACAGACTTCGTTTCATTGTGCTTCACTTTAGTGTGTTTCACCAACACTGTGCTTTTTATGAATTGAAGGTTTATGGCAACCATTCATTGTCTATTGGCGCCATTTTTCCAGTAGCGTTTGCTCACTGTATGCCTCTGTGTTACATTTTTGTAAACCTCACAATATTTCAAACTTTTCATTATTATCGTACTTGTCATAGTGACTTGTAATCAATGGCCTTTGATGTTATTATTGTAATTGCTTTGGGCACAACAAACTGTGCCATATAAGACTGAACTTAATAAATGTTGTGTGTCCTGACTGCTCCACTGACTGTTCTCCCATCTCTCTCCCTCTCCTCAGGCCTCCTTATTTCCTGAGACATAACAATATTGAAATACCTTAAGTTTACACAATGTTATGTCCAATGTTATGTCCTGCAATGACCTCAGAGTATGCAAGTGAAAGGATTAGCCAACTTATGTGGCAAACTTTGTTGCTGTCTTAAGAAATTGCCATAGCCACTCTAACCTTTATCAATCACCACCCTGATCAGTTAGCAGCCATCAACATCAAGGCCAGACCTTCCACCAGCAAAAGGACTACAATTTGCTGAAGGCTCAGATGATGTTTAGAGTTTTTTAGCAAAAAAAGTTTTTAAATTTAGGTGTGAACATTGTTTTTTTTAGACATAATGCCATTGCACATTTAATAGACTACAGTGTAGTTAAACATAACTCCTGTGTGCACTGAGAAACAAAAAATTCATGTGACTCACTTTATTGTGATATTTGCTTTATCGTGGTGGTCTGGAACTGAACCCGTAATATCTCCAATGTCTGCCTCTCTGTATGATGTCACTTATACATGGAATGTGAGAAAGCCAGATTCATAAAAACAGAGTGTGATGGTTACCAGGAGCTGGTTGTGGGGGTAACAGGTGAAGGGTTGTTGAAGTCGACAAACTTGCAATGAGTAGATGAATGTGTCCCAGAAATCTAATATACTCTATAGTGAATACAGACATTATATATACATATAAATGTAACCAAATCAACACATTATTGTTGTTGTTTAGTCGCTAAGTTGCATCCAACTCTTTTGCGACCCCATGGACTACAGCCTGCCATGCTCCTCTGTCACTGAGATTTTCCAGGTAAGAATCTGGAGTGGGTTGCCATTTCCTTCTCCAGGGGATCTTCCCAACTCAGGGATTGAACCTATGTCTTCTGCATTGCAGACAGATTTTTTTTAACTGCTGAGCCACCTGAGAAGACCAGTCAACACATGGTATACTTTAAATTTACACAACGTTATATCCAACACATTTACATAAATTTTTCACCCTATCATATTTTTATTGGAATATAATTGCTTTACAATGTTGTGTTAGTTTCTGCTGTATGATGAAGTGAATCAGCTATGTGTATACATATATCCCCTCCCTCTTGGACCTCCCTCCCAAGTAACACATAGCCTGGAACCAATAGAGCAATGTCTTCAAAGTATTAAATGAGAAACTCCCCACAGTATTCTATGCCTAGTGAAAATATCCATCAAAAAGAAAAATGAAGTTAATATAAACAGGGCCCTACTGTATAGCATAACGAACTATACTCAGTATCTTATAATAACCTATAATAACCTATAATGAAAAAGAATCTGAAAAAGAACAGATATATATATGTGTAATATATATGCATAACCAAATCACTTTGCTGTACACTTGAAACTAACACAACACCGTAAATTAACTATACCTCAATAAAATATTTTTTTAAGTAAATGAAGAAAATGAAAACTTTCAGACATGAAAAAGCTTTCAAAGCATACATCAGCAGATTCACAGCACAAAAAAACTGTCCTTCCCTCAGGCAGAAGGAAAATGGCACTAAATGGAAATTTGTATCTACACAAAGGTATAACAAGCACACACAAGTAAATGTGTGGGTAGTATAAAAGATCTCTTTTCCCGGTTTTTAAAAAGTCTTTAGGGGCTTCCCTGATGGCTCAGTGGTAAAGAATCTGCCTGCCAATACAGAAGATATGGGTTCAATCCCTGATCTGGGAAGATCCCATATACTGCAAAACAGCTAAGCCCACGCACTACAACTACTGAGCCTGTGCTCTTCAACCAGAGAAGCCACTGCAATGAAGCCATGCACTGTAACTAGAGAGTAGCCCCCCACTTTCCACATCTGGAGAAAAAGCCCATGCAGCCACAAAGATCCCAGCATAGCCAAAAATAAATAAATAAATTTACTTAAAAATAAATGAATAAAAAGTCTTTAAAATGTAATTGATTGCTTAAATCACTCCAAATACAGATGTCTTGTGGAGTTTATAATGGATGTAGACATTAAAGGCATTACAATGATGCCCAGAGGCCAGGAGAGGGACTGGAACACCCTGGGGGTAGGTTCTTAGAGTGATGTGAGTACCTACCACCTCATACCCATGTCTTCCTGCACTTGGAGAGCCAGTTTGAAATCCTGGTTTCTTGCAGAGCTTTGAGAGACAAAGGGAAGGTCCACTGATGTTGACAGAAGATAAAATCGAGGTTCAGAAACAATTTTCATCATTGCTATTCATGTGGTTCATAAGACATTTCAGAAATTCACAATCTCGGGTCCTGCCCCATACCTACTGAACTAGAATTTTCACTATAACAAGATTCTCGTGTGACTCATACATAACAAAGATGGGGAATCAATGCATGGAGACCCACCAGGCAGAGAACAGGAGCAAGCGCCTTCTCTGTGTGAATACATTGCTTTCTGGTACAGCGTCCTTGCTGCCAGAACACAAGCCCCCAGGCATGCGCCCTGCACTAATGGCCAGCATGATCTCAAGACCAGCCGATGATATCATGGCCATTTTTAGACTTGCTAACAGGCCCTGTAGGTGAGAGGCAAGTGCCTGGTGTGTGTACAACTACAGCAGAGGAAAGTGCTGGCGGTGACCAGTGGTGACCAGCAGAGAGGGGCACGTGACAGGGCTTGCCCCTGGCCCCCCTGTGTCCTACCAGGTCCCACCATCACCCTGGAATGACAATCAAGGCTTTGAGAGATGCCTGGCATCATGCAAATCAAAAGCTTTTTTGTGGACAGTTTTTTGGCTATTTTCTTGTAAAACCCTATTTTCTTGTAAACTTGGACTACAGCTTCTGTAAAAGTATATGAATATATCTCTCTTTCTTAGCAAGAGAGTGGATTTCCTGGCAGCGGATCAGGGCAGGGCCTCCCTCTGTGTGGGGAGAGCAGAAGGGGAGGCTCCAGCTTCTCTGCAGCCCTGATTTCCAGGTGGTGTTGCTGTCTTTCCCACCCTGGGGGAAGAACAAGCAGCCCCTGCTCACCGGAGAGCTTAGGCTCAGGGACAGAGGTTGTGAATTTTCTGGAATGTGCAGGGTGGGGCAATTTGCTGTATCCTCCTTGAGGTATGCACAGGCAATCTAGCTCTGGTAGCCAACTGGAAGTGGATTCTTTGTGGCTGGGTATTTACTTATGTTGTCATCTTCTCAGGCCACTGGCTATGATTCCCTGCCTCTATAATGTGGAGCCCAGTTCCACATTCTGTGGCAGGGATCAAGAATCTAATTTTAGAGGAGGGATCAAGATGGTGGACTAAGAAGACATGGAGCTCACCTCCCGTCACAAGCATATCAAACATGCATCTACATATGGAATAATTCTCTGAAAGCTAAGTGGAAACTGGCAGAAAGACTCCTGTACAAGCAAGTCTGTAAGTAAGATACACACGTAATCAGGTAGGAAGGAAAAACAGCATCAAATCAAGACTTGAGTCCTTGGGAGGGGACCCAGAAGAAAGGAGAGATGCATGAGTGGAGATTCTCCCTGGGGCGTGAGCAGCTCCAGTCACTGATTGGACACCCAAGTCCCATGGGCCTACATCAGGGAGCCGTGCCCCCTTGGCTGGTTGGAGGACCACTGGGATAGACAGAAGGGCTGTGGGGAGCCTGGAATTCACCTGTGAGGAGTAGTACACTGGCTGGCCCCAGGGCCAGGGTGGAGAGAGGTCTACTGTGGGTTTCCCGTGATCACTTCACTGTGTGTCCTAGTTCAAGTCAAGAAAATGCTCTGGCTATGCTTATTCCACATCGCACCATGACACTGGACCTGGAGCAGCCAGGTCTGAGGGAAAGACTCAGCAGCAGGATGCAGAGGCGACCCAGTCCCAGAATGGAGCCCGGGTAGTGGTGGTGGCCATTGCTGGTGCTCAGTCAACGGGTGCCCCAGAAGCTGCCTGGGGCTCTGAGAGCAGCCCCTACAGCACAGTGCACCACCAGTGGGCACCGAGAACCCACACAGGCCCTGCCTGCCGGGCAGTGTGGCTCAACAACAGGGTGGGGGAGCAGAGGCTGGGGGCAGCGATCAGATGTGAGGGACAAAGGGGCCTTGCATCTGAGGCTGTGTCTGAGCACTGCCTGCACGGGCAGCACATGAAACATCAGTCTGCACATGTGACCCACTCGCTTCAACACTTCCTTCCTTTGAGGCAAAGTTCCCGGTGCAAGGAGACGGAAAAACACACGCTTAAAAGGAGCAGAGCCAGGGACGTCCCTGGGATTCTAGCGGTTAAGAACTCGCCTGTCAATGCAGGGGATGTGGGTTCAGCTCCTGATCTAGGAAGAGTCCATGTGTCACAGAGTAACTAAGTCCATGTACCATAACTACTGAGCCCACGCTGTACAGCCCGACAGCCACAACTACTAAACCCACATGCCACAAAGACTGAAGCCCATACGCCTAGAGCCTGTGCTCTGCAACAAGAAAAGCACTGCAATGAGAAGCCCAAGCACTGCAACAAACAGCAGACCCTGCTTGCCGCAATGAGAGAAAGCCTGCACACAGCAATGAAGACCCAGCACAGCAAAAAATAAATAAATAAATCTTAAAAAAACAAAGGAACAGAACCAGCCCGCATCCAACCTACAAGTCTTCTGCTCCAGCAACTTGGGATCAGACCCTGCCCCTGAAAGGGCAGAGGCACTCACCGAGCAGAGATGAAGTCCCACCTCACAGCCGGCTCCACCTCCACCTCCCCCCTCACCCATGGGGAGGGCTGCCAGGAGAGCCTGAGGGAGAGCATGGCTGGTGTCACCAAATCCAGCCCTCCCACCCATGGTGACGGGCACGCGAGATCTGTACAGGCACATTCCCTCAAAAAAGCACCCCCTCAAGACCACTGCTCACCTGAATTCATAAAGACAGACAGTCAGGCAAAATGAGGAGACAGAGGAAACACTCTTAATGGAAAGAGCGAAAAAAAAAAAAAGAACACCCCTGAAAATATAAATGAAACAGAAATAAAATATCTACCAGATAAAGAATAAAAGGTTGGCTAATAAAAACAGTAACTGAATTACGAAATTGATGTAAATAGTGAACACTTGAACATGGAACAAGAAAATATAAAGAAGACACAATCAGAAATGAAGAATTTAATAGGTGAAACAAATACACTAGAAGGACTGAATAGCAGAATAAATGATACAGAAGAACACATTAGTGATCTGAAAGATAGAATAATAGAAACTGTTCAGTCATTTCATTGTGTCTGACTCTTTGTGACCCCATAGACTGTAGCATGCCAGGCTCCTCTGTCCTCCGTTATCTCCTGGAGTTTGCTCAAATTCATGTCCATTGAGTTGGTGATGCTATCTAACCATCTCATTCTCTGCTGCCCCTTTCTCCTTTTGCCTTCAGTCTTTCCCAGCATCAGGGTCTTTTCCAATGAGTTGGCTCTTCACATCACACAGCCAAAGTATTGGAGCTTTAGCTTCAGTCCTTCCAATGAATATTCAGGGTTGATTTTCTTTAGGATTGACTAATTTGATCTTGCAGTCCAAGGGACTCTCAAGAATCTTCTCCAGCACTACAATTCGAAAGTATCAATTCTTTGTCACTCAGCCTTCTTTAGAGTCCATCCCTCACATCTGTACATGACTACTAGAAAAACCATAGCTCTGACTATACAGACCTTTGTTGGCAAAGTGATGTCTCTGCTTTATAATATGTTGCCTAGGTTTGTCACAGCTTTCCTTCCAAGGAGCAAGTGTATTTTAATTAACTCCATGGCTGTAGTCACTGTTTACAGTGATTTTTGAGCCCAAGAAAATAAAATCTGTCACTGCTTCCACTTTAACAAAAGCAGACAGAAAGACAAATTTCAAAAATTAAAAGAAATTTAGGAGATCTTTGAGAAAACACTGAGCATACCAATAGTTCCATTACAGAGGTCTCAGAGGAGAAGAGACAAGGGGATCAAATGCATATTTTAGGATATCATGGCTGAAAACTTCTCAAACCTGAAGAAGGAAACAGATTCTAAGTAGAGGAAGCAAGGAGAATCCTAAAGATGAGCCCAAATGAACACACCAAGACATATCATAATTAAA
Organism: Giraffa tippelskirchi; assembly: GCF_054371585.1. NCBI lineage: Eukaryota > Metazoa > Chordata > Mammalia > Artiodactyla > Giraffidae > Giraffa > Giraffa tippelskirchi. The sequence continues at coordinate 52,979,397 of NC_137284.1, forward strand.
ATAGCAAACATTAAAGAAAAAGAATTCTAGAAGTAGCAAGAAAAAAACAGTCTCTTACAAGAGAACCCTCACAAGGCTATCAGCTGATTTCTCTGCAGAAGCATTTCAGGCTAGAAGAGAGTAGCATGATATATTCAAAGTGATGAGAGGGGAAAAACCTGCAACCTAGGATACTCTACCAGCAAGGTAATTATTCAGAATTTAAGGAGAGATAAAGAATTCAGATAAGCAAAACCTAAAAGAGTTCATTAATACTATAATAAATCTACCCTAAAAGAACTGTTCAAGGATCTTTTCTAAGTGGAAAAGAAGAATCTATAGGAAAGGGAAAATCCACCAGGAAGGAAAATATATAATAAGGATTAAAGATAAACCACCTAAATAAGCCAGTACAATGATTAAAAGACCAAAAGAATTATAAAGCAATTAAATCTATAATAAACAAGTTAAAGGATAAACATGAAGATGTGAAATATGTCATGACAAACACAAAATGTGGGGGAGGGCAGTAAAAATGTAAATCTTTCAGAATGTAGCTCTAGATTTCAGTTCAAATCTTTTGAACTTAAAGGACTACACATATAAAATAAGTAGACATAGTTATAGTTCAACATGTATGAATACCATGGTAACCACAAATCAAAAACCTACAAGAGGTATACACAAACTAGAAAGAAAAGAACTCAAGCATATCGCTAAAGAAAATCATCAAACCACAAAGGAAGAGACAAAAAGAAGATGAAATGAACAGAGAAGAACTACATAAAACTGGAAAACAAGTAATAAAATGGCAATAAGTACATGCATATCAACAATTACATTAAAGGTCAATGGACTAAATACTGCAATCAAAAGACACAGGTGGTTGATTGAATTAAAAAAAAAACAACAGAAAACCAAGAACCTGGGACTTCCCTGGCAGTCCAGCAGTTGTGGCTCTACATTTTCACTGCACTGAGTGTGGGTTTGATCCCTGGTGGAAACTAAAATCCTGCATGCTGTGGCCAAAGAAAAAATTAAAAAAAAACACACACAAGATCCATCTATATGCTACCTAGAAGAAACTCACTTCAAAGCTAAAGACACAAATGGAGAAATATATTTGATGCAAACAGAAACAACAAGAAAGTGGAGGTAGCAGTAATTGTACCAGGTAAAATAGACTTTAAAACAAAACTTATAACAAAAGACAAAGAAGGGTTTTACATAATGATAAAGGGATCAATACAAGAAAAGACGTGACACTTGATAACATATATGTACCCAATATAGGAGCACCTAAACATAAAATGCAAATACTAACAGACAAAAAGAGAGAAATTGGAAATAATACAATAACAGCAAAGGAGGTGAGAATACACAGTGAATAAAAGACAGTCTCTCTAATAAGCGGTGTTTGGAAAACTAGACAACTACATGCAAAACAATGAAATTGGAACATTTCCTCACACCATACAGAAAAACACTCAATGGGTGGATTAAAGATATTAATTTAATTTTATCCATTAAAATGGATTAAAGATACGAAACCATAAAAGTTTGGAAGACAACATAGGCAGAACACTCTTTGACATATATTGTAACAATGTATTTTTTTGTCTCATAATGCAAAAGAAATCAAAAATAAACAAATGGGATCTACTTAAACTTAGATTGTGCACAGCAAAGGAAATCATTGAGAAAATGAAAGGACAACCAATACAATTTGAGAAAATATTTGCAAATGATATAAGCAACAAGGGAGTAATATCTAAAATATATAAACAGATCATGCAACTCAGTGTCAAGAAAACAAACAACCCAATTAAAAAATGAGCAGAAGACCTAATTAGACACCTTTTCAAAGATGATGTAAAGATGGCCAACAGGCACAAGAAAAGATGCTCAACATCAATAATTAGTAGATAAATGCAAAGAAAATAACGAGTTATCACCTTACCCCTGAATAACCATCATCAAAAAGTTGATAAAGAAACAAATGCTGGTGAGGATGTAGACAAATTAAAATTCTCCTAATGTAAATTGGGGCACTACGGAAAACAGTATAGAGCTTCCTCGAAAAAATAAAAATAGAAGATACTATCTAGGGATTCCATTCCTGAGTATGGATCGAGAAAAAAATGAAAATACTAATTTGAAAAGACACATGCACCTCAGTGCTCACTGCAGCATCATTTGCGACGTCCAAGACACAGAGACAACGCCAAGTGCCCACCACAGAGGAACGGAGAAAGGAGTGGTGTGTACAATGTATGTATGTGTGTAGTGTATAGTTATTCCATATATATGTATATAAACGTATATTTTATACACATATAAAACATGCATACAGATAGTGGAATAATACTCAGCCATGAAAAGGGATGAAATAATGCCATTTTCAGCAACATGAATGGATCTAGAGAGAGTATTATGCTTAGTGAAATGTCAGACAGAAAAAGACATATACTACATGATATCATTTATGTGTAGAATCTAAAAAAATAATATAAACAAATGTAAGCAAATGTAAACAAATACATGCAAAACTGACTCACAGACACAGAAAACAAGCAAGTGGTTACCAGTGGGGAGAAGGAAAGGAGGAGGGAAAGTTATGGGTATGGGGTAAGGAGATACAAACTACTGTTTATAAAATAGATACACAACAAGGACTTATTGTATAATACAGAGGATTATAACCATCATCTTATAGTAAATTTAATGGAGTATAATCTGTAAAAAAACTGAATCACTATGCTGTACACCTGAACCTAAACAATGTATATACTTCATTACGAAAATAAGCTATTTTTCACACCTGTCCCCAGTCATTTTTACTATCAAGCAAATTGGTGAAATAGAATGTAGAACATTTGGTTGCCACAAAACAAAACCTACAGCTCCTTTTGAAGTCCAGGGAGTCTCCATGAGACCCCTGCAGGGCTCCTTACAACAAGATCACAGCCAAGTTCCTAGCTGAGAAGTCCAGCATGGGGCCCAGACTCCCAAGCAATGTTGACCCTACTGGTTAGAAGTCTGTCACTTTGAAAATAACTGACTCAGGCAGTACTTTGCAGTTTACAAAGCCCTGTCATGCATTCTATCTCACTGAATCCAAGCTACTGAAGAACTGCTAAGTTAAAGTTTATTGGATTTCAGGAGTCTTGTAACATTGGAAATTGACACACAGCTGACAGGGTCAGGACCTCGAAGAGATCTTAACTGAGCACATCTTTGCTCCAGGCTCTGGTCAGCATTGGCTCAGAGAAGTCAAGTCATTTGCCCAAGGTTGACCAGCTAGAAACTAGAAGTCAGATATGAACCTTGGCAGTGGTGTAGCTTTTCTTACAAGTGACAATAAACTATTTGGTGTTCAAAAATAGCTGTGATATTAAGCCTAGGCACCAGATCCGGGTTAGATCACTTCCACTGGTTTGAAGAACAGAGCCTCAGTCAGCGCACTGGCCCACACCACAAAGTTGCCAGAATAAGCAGCACGCCGCATCGCACCCTGCCTCCCTCCGTCAGCTGGAACTCCGCTCCCTTGGTACCTTGGCCTTTCAGCAAGTCTCCACTTTCCTCTTTGCATCCCTGTGTTCTACTGCTTTTTCACACAGACCCTGCGGCCTTGTCTTGGCGCCACCTCCCTGTGAACTTGATCCAGGTCTCCCAGCTTCCAAATCAGACGTCCTTGGGCCCGAACAGAGGGGTGGGGCTCTGCCCCGTGCCAGCTACGTCATCAGTCACCAATAACCTCCGATTGGCTACCGCTGGTCAGGTGACTCCTTGGGGCCTCTTAACCGGGTGAGGGAGAGAGGCCTAGCCTCACCGCAGGAAGCACCGCCGGAGGCGTGGGCAGTGTCTGTCCCCTAAACAAATTAGCATAATGTTTTTTGTGTGTGGCTGCGCCCCGCGGCATGTGGGATTTTACTGTCCTCATCAGGGATGGAACCCACGCCCGGGGCACTGGTAGCGCAGAGTTTTAACCACTAGACTACCAGGGAAGTCCCGGCATGATGTCGACCTAGGAAAAACGTTGAGCGACATCAAGAGTTTCTAGTTACAGCTAAATCATAGATTTCCTCTAAACCACCTTCTGTTTGCCACCACGCCTTGGGCCATTTGTGCAGAGCTGGGCACAAGAAAGGCTCCCAGGTGTTGGGCGGTGAGGGACCAATTCCCAGGCTGAAAGCTGCTACCACACCAGAGCCATTTCATGTCCTCTCAGGCCGTGACAGACTGTACAAAACATCTAATGTTTTTAAAAGGATGTATTATGTGGTTTAAATAAATGTCAGAGGCCAGTTTTACTCAACAGAATCTGTAGCAGGAAGTGCACTGAGCACCCAAGAGGTTGGGTGCAGGGGAGCCAGCTGCTATCTCCTTCCATCAGCAGCATCTCCATCAGTGGAGGAGCCTGGAAAGTGACCCCATTCTTCTCACCCATCAGGCCATCTCCGAGATTGAGCTGCTCATCAGATCAATACCATGACAGCAGTTCATTTCAGCAAAGTGCATGTGAGCACCACTGCATGCTGGACCTGGCAGGCGCAGGTGTACGTGGTGAGTGGGGCCCTGTGGAGCCCCTACCCCATTCTGATAGACAGAAAGCAAAGACCCACTGGTACAAACTATACAACCAAGGGGGCATAGAGCTTTGTGGTCAGGATCTTGAGTGTCTCTATGGAGGCTTCCCACCTCTAAGCCAGTGGTTCCCTAAGGCCAGCATGCCAGGCTTGCCCACCCCCAGGGTTTGACCTAGTCAGCCTAGGTGGGGCCCAGAATCTGAATTTCTAACAGATCTGTGGGAAGTGTAGACACTGTTGACCATATCTGAGAGCTCAGCTCTGCGTAGCTGGAGTGGGTCACTGTGCCCAGCCGGGCAGCTGAGTGGCAATAACGGTGCTGTAAGAAGAAAGCAGGGAGCAGGTCAAGTCCCCGGACTCATAATGTCGAGTTCCATACTGGGCCCACCAGGAGAGCTCTGTGGGTTGAGAATGTGAGTCAGCTGAGGACATGCTGCCCTGCAGTTGCTGGCCAGTTGGTGGAAAAGGGAAGTCATGGAGGGGGATGGATGGGAGGCTCTAGTGGAGCTGCTGCTGCTGCTGCTGCTAAGTCGCTTCAGTCGTGTCCAACTCTGTGCGACTCCATAGATGGCAGCCCACCAGGCTCCCCTGTCCCTGGGATTCTCCAGGCAAGAACACTGGAGTGGGTTGCCATTTCCTTCTCCAGTGCATGAAAGTGAAAAGTGAAAGTGAAGTCGCTCAGTCGTGTCCGACTCAGCGACCCCATGGACTTCAGCCTACCAGGCTCCTCCGTCCATGGGATTTTCCAGGCAAGAGTACTGGAGAAGTTACCTGGTGTGAAAAGGAGTACAGATGCCAGGAGAGCCAGACAACCTCATCCTCCTGCTATCTGCCTCCTTCCCTCCCTTGCTCTTCTCCCTCATCCCTCCTCCCTCCCTCCCTCCCTGTCTGTCTGTCCCTCCCAAACACACACCTGACAGTCTCTCCTCCCTAGTTTCTATTTACAATGTTCACTTGAGCTTTGACAGCACAGACTGTGGATGTGTCAGGCACCCATGTACTTTCTCAAGTTCTCTTTACAAGCCCCACTCTGAGCTCACACCTGGGCTGGCCTGCAGGTGACCCTCCTAGATCTAGCCTGGCATTCTCCCTTGAGGTCCTCAGCCTTGGTTCCCAAGGGAGGGGGTAGTGCTAGAACCTAGAAGAACAAGGAAGGGGAAGGAAATGGCGAGGATGCAGCCAATAAGAAGCTGTGTCCCCCAGAGGGCCAAGGCTGGCTGGCCTTCATCAAGAACGTGCCCCAAAGGCCTCCACTCAGGATGCATGTTCTGAAAGGTGGCATGCATGGGACAATGGGGCCTTGTTTAGGTGAAGGGGAAAGTTTAGAAAAAAAAAAAACTTATATTCCAGATGGGGGCCCACCTGCCCCCTGACTGCAGCTTGGGTCACTCAGGCGAGGCTGCAGGAAAACCTCTCTCCCAGGCCCAGTCTACACCAGTGCCCAGAAAACCACGAGCCAAGAACATGGTGGTGGTTTTTGGATGTTAAGTTTTGTGAGTGGCCTGTGAAATTCCTTTGGAGGCAAAATTAAACTAAATGTGCTACCCTGTATGGTCAGCCTGCCCTCTCACACACCCTCCCTAGGCCATGCAGCCTTGAGTGAATTTCAAGATGGCCTTTCCTTTGAGTATGAACCACGGACCCTCAGACAGGGCCACTGGCAGTGAAAACAGTGCCAATGAACCCACGACGTCCTGAAGGATGCCAATAACGAGGGGCAGATGCTGTAATGCAGATGCCAGCTAGTAGGCGGGAGGACAGGGAGACGTCCAGAGTTGGCTGTCTTGTGCTCCCAGCGCATCCCCAGAGCAGCCTCTCCTGGGCGACTGTAGTGAACCTCCTGATGAAAGAAGAGAAGGCAGATTGCAGCTTTCTAGTAGATATGTAAAGGAATTTTTTTTAAAAAAGCAGCTGGTTCAAAGGTGTTTATTGCAGTTCTATTCACAGTAGCAAAAAAACGTCTCAAAGGGCTGAAATGCCCCCAGACAAGCCTGTGGAGTGGAGGGGTGATGTGTAGAGAAGGGTACTTGCCAGCAGCTCTGACGAAAACTACAAATGCACCCCGGCCAGCACGTGGAGATAGAAACATGCACGCTGTGATGCTTGGGGAAAGGCAAAAGGTTATATAAATAGCTGACATTTCAGTATTTTTATCTGTTCTTGTAAACTTGCGAATATCAGAGAAATTCACATGAAGTGAAAGCTCTTCTTTTTCAGATGGCTATAAAAAGAGGTGTTCCACGCTGGCCCTCAGCATCCCGTTCTCTTTTCCTCCCCTCAGGACATCTCTATCCGCCGGTCCCTGCCTTGTCTGCCTGGTCGGGTGTTTTCAGGGCTGAGTGAGTGCCCCCTTGGGGTAGTTGGGGGGAGGAGAGATCAGAGGGCATAGCTCAAAGCTCAGCTTGCAGGCTACCCTGCCAGACCTATGAACACAACAGGGCAGGCTGTGACAGGCTGTCCTGTCCCAGATGGGAAGCAGAGAAGTGCTTTCTGTGGGCAATGTGAGTGTTGTTCTAAGACTCTTCCTCCTGCAGAAGGCAGGCAGCAAGGCTCATGCTAGGTTGGCCATACTTCTGGCAAGAAGAGCACAAAGAGTAAGGGTCCTGGGGCCTTGTGAGCATCCTCAGCATTAACTGATGGCTCCCCACCTGTGTGCTACTATGTGCCCCAGTTCCAGGTGGGGAAGAAGGGCAGAGGAAGCACCACAGGAGGTACCAGAGCAGTACGGTACCTGCTCCAGGTGTGGCTGGTCTGAGCGTCACCGAAGTGCCTTGCAGGTGACAGTTCTGATAAACCCACTGACTCAGCACATGCTCCTGGGTTGGGACCTGGCTTGGGACTCTAGCAGCTCCACTTCATCAATTTCATCCTACTCTAGGTGCTCCTTCCTGTATCCGAGGACACAGGGTGATTGGGTGAGCTGCGCAAGACCCCACTTAAGTGAAATCTGTGCTCTTCACCATGTTAAGAGTTCTCAGCAGCATTTCTGGGAGAACAGTTGTCCTCTACGTTATTGTAATGGGCGCATCATCCTCAAATGTGTGTTTGGGGACAGTGCTGACTCTTGGGTTCGGTGGGGGGCCCTGCGTAGGTGTCTTTTGCTGTTAGTGAGGGCAGTTGGCATCACACATTGGAGAGGTGCCCTGAGACATGTGATTGGAATGCCAGCAACAGAGGTGGGTGACCTTATTCTCTAGAAAGTCCCCCAAAGCAAAGTGTTATTGTGTGTCTTACAAATATTTTTCAAAGACAGTAGAAAGAGAGCATAGGAGAGTGTGAAGGGAATCTTCTGGAAACACCCAAGCTCTGTTGCAGCCAGTTTTCTGTGTAAGTCAGGGGATAAGGTGACAGCCTCGAGTCTCAGGACAGGGTTAGTGCCTTTTCCAGAGGAGTCGGCATATGCAGCTTTCTGGGCAGGCAGAGCACTGCACAGGGGATGTGATCATTAAGCCACACCTTATGCATGAAAGTCTGGAATGACTTGTGCTGCCAGGACAGAGGGCAGAGGCTTCTAGGCAGAAAGCTGCCCCGTGTGATGCTGCTTCTCTTTAGTGTGTGTTTTCTCTGCGCCAGCCAAGTGGACATCTCTGTTGGCCATGGTACTTTAAGCTGACAGCGAGAAAGAAAACCGACAGTCAGAAACCTCCACTGTGAGGATACATACTGACTCTTGGGACTGGCAGTCTGAGAGAACTTCACAGGCTGCGTTTCCCTGCTGCTTCACTAGGGAGGGGGCTCATGGGTCAGCTTCCTCCTCAGCCGGCCCCTTGGAGCCAGGGGGCTGCTGGAGTAACTGGAGCTCCCTGGCTTCCTGTTCACAGCCTGTGGCCCAAGAGAAAGGACCTTTGTGTGGTCTTGTCTAAGGGCACCTGAAGGGGCGTTGCAGAGATGCTCAGGACACAGTTTCCGTGTAGATGTGTGTCCATGTTTTTCTGGGCATGGGGCATCCTCCCGACCCACTCCCTCCTGGACAGAAGCCCTGTCTTGTCCTTACCTGGGCACTGAGGACCCGCCATGGACTTTTGCCCATGACCACACCTGTGGCTACCTCCATAACGTCAGCCTATGATGGATGTTCAAATGCCACCTGGCACCTCATCATGAGGAAGGTCACGCACTTGCAGGAGTCCTGTCTCCTGGGCTTTGTGGGTTTGCTGCCTGGCTGCATCTGCTCTACCTGGGTTCTGTCTTCTCTAGGGATGGCTCCTCCCACTGCCTGTATCCAAGTCCGCCCATCCTGTGGGTCCCTCCGGGCTCAGATGGTCAGAATCCCCAAGCTAGCCACCCAACCAAGTCCTCAAAACTCCCCCAAAGCAGGGGAGAGTAGGAGGAGGTGGGGCTTGCAGGTTAAAATCTCCACTTGAGTCATAATTCCCTGAATGACTAATACTTTCCTCCACACTGGACTCAGGGCCACGTAGAAGTGAGGTCACATTTTATTATCCCAAAACAGATGAGAGCCCTTTTCCTGAAGAGGGGGTAGGTCATGATATTGAAATCTAATTGCAGAATTTTGCACAAAGAAATCCCACTAGGTCATGCATGTAAGTAACCAGTTATGTGGAAAATGACAAAATGACAAGAAGTGACAAGTGTTGACAGTGAGGGAAGGTGGAAAGAGTGGAACTTGAGTAAGACAAGTGTGGCTTCAAGCCCCAGCAGTGTCCTTTACTATGTGACCTTCAGCAGTCACCTAGCCTCCCTGAGTCAGCTCCCTGGACTATGAAGTGGGGATGATAGTTGGTGGGAATGTAAATTGGTGCAGCCACTATAGAGACCAGTATGGAAGGTCCTTAAAAAACTAAATATAGAGCTACCATATGATCCAGAACTCCCACTCCTGGGCATATCCAGAGAAAAATATGGTCCAAAAGGATATATGCACTCCATGCAAGGGAATTCTCGTGTAAGGGAATTCCAGAAAAAAATCTACTTCTGCTTCACTGACTATGCTAAAGCCTTTGACTGTGTGGATCACAACAAACTGTGGAAAACTCTTAAAGAGGTGGAAATACCAGACCACCTCACCTGCCTCCTGAGAAACCTGTATGCGGGTCAAGAAACAACAGTTAGAACTGAACTGGCTCAAAATTGGGAAAGGAGTACGTGAAGGCTCTATATTGTCACCCTGCTTATTTAACTTATATGCAGAGTACATCGTGCAAAATGACACGCTGGATGAAAGCCAAGCTTGAATTAAGATTGCCAGCAGAAATATCAACAACCTCAGATATGCAGATCATACCACTCTAATGGGCAGAAAGTGAACAGGAACTAAAGAACCTCTTGATGAAAGTGAAAGAGGAGAGTGAAAAACCTGACTTGAAACTAAACATTCGAAAACCTAAGATCACAACATCTGATCCCATCACTTCATGGCAAATAGAAAAGAGAGAAGTATAAGCAGTGACAGACTTTATTTTTCTGGGCTCCAAACTCACTGCAGATGGTGACTGCAGCCATGAAATTAAAAGACGCTTTCTCCTTGGAAGGAAAGCTACCACAAACCTAGAGAACATATTAAAAAGCAGAGACATCATTTTGCCGACAAAGATCTGTGTAGTCAAAGCTATGGTTTTTCCAGTAGTCCTGTACAGATGTGAGAGTTGGACCATAAAGAAGGCTGAGTGCTGAAGAATTGATGCTTTCGAACTTTGGTGCTGGAGAAGACTCCTGATAGTCCCTTGGACTGAAAGGAGATCAAACCGATCAATCCAAAGGAAATCAACCCTGAATATTTATTGGAATGACTGATGCTAAAGCTGAAGCTCACAATTTGGCCACCTGATGGAAAGAGCCAACTCATTGGAAAAGACCCTATTGCTGGGAAAGATTGAAGGCAAAAGGAGAAGGAGGCAGCAGAGGACGAGATGGTTAGATAGCATCACCAACTCAGTGGACGTGAATTTGAGAAAACTCAGGGAGATAGTCAAAGACAAGGGAACCTAGCATGCTGCAGTACATGGAATTGCAGAGTCAAACACGATTTAGCAACTGAAAAACAAAAACCCCAATGTTCATAGCAGCACTATTTACAATAGCCAAGACATGGAAACAGCCTAAAATGTCCAATGCCAGAGGAATGGATAAAGTAGATATGCCACATATATACAACAGAATACCACTCAGCCATAAAAAAGAATGAAATAATGCTATTTGCAGCAACATGGAAGCAACTAGAGGTTGGCATACTAAGTGAACTAAGTCACAGAGAAACAGAAATATCATATGATATAGCTTATATGTGGAATCTAAAATATGACACAAATGAACTTATTTACAAAACAAGAAAAGACCCATAGACATAGATTTCAAACTTATGATTACCAAAGGGAAGTGGGGGAGGGATAAATTAGGAGTTTAGGATTAACAGGTACAAACTACTATATAAAATCTTCCCTTTAGCTTAAAAGGTAAAGAATATACCAGCAAATGCAGGAGACCCAGGTTTGATCCCTGGGTTGGGAAGATCCTCTGGAGAAGGGAATGGCAATCCACTCCAGTATTCTTGCTTGGAGAATCCCATATACAGAAAAGCCTGGAGGGCTACAGTTCATGGGGTCAGAAAGAGTCAGAAACGACTGAGCAACTAACACTTAACACTATATAAAATAAATAAACAACAAGGTCCTACTGTATAACACAGGAAACTATATTCAATGTCTTGTAATAAACCATAATGGAAAATAATATGAAAAAGAATGTATATATGTGTATAACTGAATCACTTTGCTGTACATCTGAAACATTGTAAATCAACTATACTTCAATTAAAAAAATAGCCTTGTAGAGCACTAAATAAAGTGTGAAACAAAAAGAATGGATGATAATATTTACCTCAAAATGTATTGCTGGGATAAACTGAAATAGATGTGTGTATAAAGTATGGTGTATATTGTGAGCCTCATAGTTTTTGCCTGCCTGGGGTGAGGCGGTCGCTCAAGAAATGAGGTTTGTTTTAAGGACACTGAAAAAGGAAGAGAAAGTGAAATAAAAATTAAGAGGAAGAAGAGAGGAAATAATGAGTTTCTCCTGGAAAAATCTATCATGGGGTCCCTCAATCTTTCAATCTTTTGAGTTCTAAACAATAATGACCCTGGTTGATATTTAGCTCTGCACAAAGAAGAAAGACTTTGCATGATCATAAAACACAATTCTCTTGTGTACAGTTGAGGCCTTCACACATGTCCAACAGGAGCCCTGGCCCCAGATGGAGGCCAACACTACTCCCTTGATCCCTGTCCATCTGAATGGCGTTTCTTGTCACTAGCAAGGGCTGGTTTTGAATCCTTATCAAGCACGTCTCCAGGATTAGCTGTTCTATTTTCTGTGAGCCTCACACCACTTGCAAGCAGATTAATCCTCTTAAAGAACGTATGCTGACTAAGTAAGTGGTTTCTGGTCTTAACGGTTTGAACACTAATGTTAAGATGCTGCCTTAAAAGCACAGAGTCACTAGCCTCACACACCATGTCAGTTACGCTCATGAATAAGAAATCTTCAGTCGCTCTAAATCAATTTTAATCAATTAAATAGTTCTGTCTTTATTTTAGATTCTCTTGTTAGCTATGGAAATTTGGTTATTAAAACCATAAAATGTACTGGGCTTTAAATATGTTTCATTAAGTAAAGTCTGTACGATATTAGTATTAATTAACTTCTGATTGAGTGAAGGGGCTGACTTTATTTTTAAGTGGTTGAAAGAGCTCCTGACTTATAGGCATAACTGGGTTTGGATACTTAAGGGATTCAGAAGTGTATGTCACCCCCCCGCCCGCAATCCTAATTCCCAGGATACTTCTTCTCCAGGAGGTGGGGGTCTCAGCTTTCCACTGTCACAGGGCCATGTCCTTTGGTCCAGAGATGGTTGGCTATCCATTTACCAGCCACCCTCCCTGGGCCTTCTTTCTTCTTACAACCTGCTCCCCAATCTAGAGGTTAAGTGTCCCATGTCCATCTTTATACTTTTTTGCTGCTAGGGCATGGGCCTGAGATCATATTCTGGCCATTTGAGAATAAATCTTCTGGTAGCTTCTGGAAGGAAGCAAAGAAGGAGATGTGTCCCCATTGTGCCTGTGACCACAGCTATCAGGGTCACCAATGTCTGGAGCTGCATCTCTACACCAGAGGCACCATGACCTCCACCCAGGTGAAGCTGTCACTGAAAGGTGACCAGGGCCAGTGGCCTGGATGCTGGTGGTGAGCTCTGCTCTGTTCCCTGCAGCCCAGAGCACCCTGAAGGCACGGCAATCCTTCAAAGAAGGTGGCGATGACTCAGAATGAGCATGGAGGTGAGGTGCAAAGGTTTCATGCCCACATCAGCCACAGACCGTGTGGAAAGAGAAGCAGAGCCACCCTCCCTACTAGCTTGTGGCCTCTACGGCCTCACCTAAGCCCGGAGCCACCAGAGTGACTGCCTGAGAAACTCAGCCTGGAAGACAAGTGTGGCTCACTGGAGGGTATCCTTGGTTCCTCAAAACTCACAGACACAAGACGCCATTCGAAGCAGGATTTCCAGGCAACTTGGATGACCCGAGGCTTCCCCCTCTCCCCCTTGGGAGGGCCTTGATCTTGGCCATGCAGCACAGTAGCCCGGAGTAAACCTGGGGCCCTGTGGCCAGGCTGTGCGGCCCCAGGGGCCAGCTGCCACATGGGGACAGGGACGCCTTTTGCTAAATGTGCTGATTTTCAAGGGAAACTGAGACTGTGATTTTAGGCAAAAGATTCAGACTTTTAACCCTTTTCTAAACATATTAAGCCCAGTAAGACCATCCCCTTTCTCCCGGCTCCAAGCCAACAAAAACGTGTTGCCCACAGTCACCTGGTGTTCAGGTTGCCCGCTGGAGCTTCCTGTATTTCCTCTCCTTGCTCTGCCAGGAACCTCCAGTCTCACCCATGGCCCTCAAATGCCTGCCTCCAAGATCACCTTCTCTGACCTCTGTGTCACAGACCACCAGTGTCCACACCAGCAGAAGGCCACTCCCCCCCTCCCCAGCTGGTCTCCTGGCCCCACAATGCAGCCAGGTCAAGCTATGACACAGACAGGCTCCCTCAACTCCTGCAAGTCACCCAGTGGAGCAGGCTGACATCTGTATGCAAAACAAAACAAAACCTGACCCTCACCACAGGTCTTTTACAAAAAATAACTTGTGTTAGATCATAGAGCGAAATAGTATGGACTGTAGCCCGCCAGGCTCCTCTGTCTATTCTTGCCGGATTCTTCGGTAAGAATACTGGAGTGGGTTGCCGTTTCCTACTCCAGGAGATCTTCCTGACCAAGGGATTGAATCCATTTCTTGCATATCCTGCCGTAGAGCTTAAAACTGTAAAACTTCTAGGAGAAAACATAGGAGATCATTGTTACAGCCTTGGGTTAGGCAAGAATTTCTTAGATGGGATACAAAAAAATGCAAAAGGACACGCTGATAATTTTTAATCTACAAAATGAAAAACCTTTGCTCTTTTAAAGACAGAAAAATGTAAAGGTTAAAAATTTTAAAGTCTGGGAGAATGTATTTGCAAAACACATATCTGCTAAACTACAGGTATGCAGAATATATAAAGAACACTTAGAACTCAATGTTAAGAAAATAAACAGTAAAAAAAAAAAAAAATGGGCCAGAGAGCTATACTTCAGAAAAAAATGTATACATATAACAAGCAAGCACATGAAAAAATGCTCAACGTTATTTGCCATGAGGAGAACGTGAATGAAAATCAGAATGAGACATCATTATACACCAGTCATGATGGCCAGAATTAAAAATGCTGACAATACCAAGTGCTGATCAAGATATAGAACAAAAACACTCACACATTTGTTTGTTTATTTATTTATTTTTGGTGCAGACACAAATAGCAGAGTCACTTTGTAAGTAGCTTGGCAATTTCTTCCAAAGTTAAACACATTTCATTTGACCCCATGATCTTGCCCCCAGTTATTTACCCTCGAGAAATTACTTGGGTAATTTCTTACAACCCTAGAAAAACCCACATAGCCGTTTTTTTTTTAATTCATAATTGCCCCAAACTGGGACTAACCCAAACATCCATCAGCTAGTGATAGGATGAACAAATTGAGGAACACCCATACATGGAATAGCAATCAGCATTGAAAAGGAACAAGCTGTTGATTCACAGATCGACATGGATGAATCCCAAATGCATTCTACTGAGTGTGAAAAGTCAGACATAAAAGGCTGCATACTGTGAGAATCCATTCATGTGACAATCTTGAAAAGGCAAATCATTAGGACAGAAAACAGCCCAGTGGCTGCTAGGAGTGGGGAGGGGACATGAGGGACCCTTTTGCAGAAATGAAACTGTTCTACATCTTTACTGATGTCATGGTAACACAACTGTGTATCTTTATAAAACTGCAAAATGTGAATTTTTCTGAAGGCAAATTATTATTGACCGCACCTTGTGCTTTGTGGGATCTTAATTCCCCGACTAGGGATCAAACCAACGCCCCTAGCTGTGGAAGTGCCGAGTCCTAACCACTGGACCGAGGGAAGTCCCTGAAAACAAATTAAATCTCAATAAAAACCAGACGTAGGTAATATCCTTCGGTGAATACCTGGTTGTAAAGTCATCTGATTCAAGCTTCCAAAGGAAAAGGACAATATTATATGTTAAGACATCATAAGGAAAATGGGTTTCAATGGAAATCTGAAACAAGAGCTGCAGGACCACAGGCTCAGGGAGGCAGGAGACTGAGAGTATCTTCCTGGGGCTGACGTTCAGCCCCTCTTTTCAGAGATTGAGCCCAGAGCAGCTGGTGCTCACCTGGGCCAGACCCTCTCTGGATCCCAGGTGCTGGCATCTGGCTGGTCCATCCTTCTGCCCACCAGCAAACACACACCTTGGACCAAGTGTCATCCCCGAGCAGATCAATTGCTATGTAGGGGCTAAAGAAGGGCAGGGGGGTCTATGGGAAGTTCCCCTATGAGGGGAGGGCATGGTGCTGGTCAGCCCTAGATGGGCAGATCAGACCCACCCATCACCTTTGGGATAAAGTAGAAATGCCAGAGCATGACAGCGAAGTCCCTCCCTACCTTTGCATCCTGGTCTCTTGCCAAGCCACCTGATGCCCTCATGTCCTCCTGCCTTCATGCTATGAAGAAATACAACTACTAGGTAAATTCTTCCTTGGTTTTGGCAGGGCCTGCCAGTCTCCCTCCATCTGGGAGACCTTTTCTCTGGTTCTCTCTGTGTGGAACTGACCATCTTGGATATACTCCAGGGCTCCACTGGGGCGCTGCTGCCTCCAGGAAGTCTTCCCTCTGCGTGCTGGGGGCAGTCTGTATTTCTCTTGTTTGGAAGATTCAAAGGATCACCCTGTTTGGAACATGGTAGGGCATGTGACTGGTGGGGGGAATCTGTTAAAAATGCAGAGTGACCTCAGAGGGGTAAACTCTGTCAGGAAGGCAGGGTGGGCCCCAGGCTTCTGGGGTGGGCACTGTGCTTATGTCCTGACTGCAGGCAGCTCGCACCCCCAGTCCTGAGTGCTGACCACCAGCTTACAGCACTGCCTTCCTGGCGCACCTGCCTGGGCCCAGTGGGGCTACAGGCCTGACCTTTCCCCCGTGGGGTCAGAAGTGAATTCAGCCACTCTGGCCGGAGCATTTTACTGTCAGGGTGCCGTTCATCCTGTTCTTTTCCTTCATTAAGGCTATTGGCAGCATTGGAGCTGTAGCCTGAGCCCCAGGCACAGCATTCCCAGTCTCCACTCATTTGCTCTGCTGATGAATTCATCTACGGGATGAGCTTCCCAGTGATGACATACCCCCAGGTGCCTGCTCAGTGCCCGGCACTCCCCCTATTGGAACGGCCCCAGTGAGCTCCCACGCCCACAGCCAACGGGGGAAACAAGTATTAATCAATTCATTGCTGATTGTAATTAGAGTCTATCAGATTCTCTACTTGCAACTAAAGGAGCCTTCTAGCACATCCTGGGATAACTGACTACTTCACCATCACAAAATCCCATTTTCTGTGCTGACACATAATTGCAGCCATAGGATTTCCCTCGATGAAGCTCTTGAGCCCAAAGCCACACAGTCTTGTACCTGGTAGGCTGGTTCTCCAGGGTAATTTACACCCTCGTGGCTGTACTACATGGTGGTGGCATCCATCCTTCTGAACAAATGCCAGCGGGCATTTGGAATTTGCAGCTGGAGAAGGCACTAAGGTGCAGTCTGCCCACAGGATCGGCTGGTCCAGATCATCACACAGGGGACAGCTGCAGCTTCTATAGCCACAAGAGTGACAAGTTCATGAACTTGGATCATGCGGTGGTGAGGAGCGAGCCCTGCCCAGAAGGGAGAGGCAGGCAAGGTCTACACAGAGCTGGAACATGTGGGGAATGAGGGCTTGTCTGAGTAATTCTGGGGATCGATGTCACCATGAAAACACTTGAGGACATTTATTTTCATCCCTTCTCAGTGAAGAGTAGTGTTTGAAAACCCATACATTTTCAGACAGCTAAATATGATACTTGAGTCTTGAGTGGATCTTTGGAGGGAGGGGAAAGAAATACCATAAGGAACATTGTCAGGCCAACTAGCAAAATTGGAATCTGGATCAAGAAGAGATGCACATAGTTTATCATTATTAAGCTACAATTTGGTAACTGTACTATGATTATGATAGATAATATCCCTCCTCATAGGAAGGACATATCACAATATACATGGGTTTGTTCACTAAGTAGCGTCTGATTCTTTGTGACACCATGGAATGGACTGGACCCCATCAGGCTCCTCTGTCCATGGGATTTCCTAGACAAGAATACTGGGGTGGGTAGCCATTCCCTTCTCCAGGGGATCTTCCCAACCCAGGGATCAAACTCCCGTCTCCTGCATTGGAAGGATTCTTTACCACTAACAAGCCCATATATGGGGTAAGGGGCTTTAGTGTATGGAATTTACTTAGAAATGATCCAGGAAAATATGTCTACTTATAAGGTGCTTTTCAAACACCTATAAAAGCCCTCTGCCTATCAGGCTTTCTGGCTGGTTCACGGTCTCCTTGCTGACTGGAACCTTTGGCAAAACTCTTAAGAGTCAAACTTACATGGCTCTCCAGAAGTGGCCCAAGTCTTTTTCCTCTTTAATTTGCTCTGGATCCTTTGTCTATTACAGGAATCTTTGTGTTCAGTTAAGTTCTTCCAAGGACTAAGTTCCTCTGCATTATTCTTTCTAGATGTTTCATCTTAGGGTTTTCTGAACTTGGACCAATGGGGAGATATTTTCAGGATGCTTATTTCAGTTACAAGAAAGGATGAACTTTCATGGTTAAATCAGGCCACAAAAGTTATAAAAAGTGCCCTAAAGGGTTTTGGAAGAATCATTATTCTGTACTTAGGAGCTACTTCAGTTCAGTTCAGTCACTCAGTCGTGTCCGACTCCTTGCGACCCTATGAACTGCAGCACGCCAGGCTTCCCTGTCCATTACCAACTCCTGGAGTTTACTCAAACTCATGTCCATTGAGTCAGTGATGCCATCCAGCCATCTCCTCCTCTGTCCTCCCCTTCTTCTCCTGCCCTCAATCTTTCCCACCATCTTTTCAAATGAGTCAGTTCTTCACATCAGGTGGCCAAAGTATTGGAGTTTCAGCTTCAGCACTAGTCCTTCCAATGAATATTCAGGACTGATTTCCTTTAGGATGGACTGGTTGAATCTCCCTGCAGTCCAAGGGACTCTAAAGAGTTCTCCAACACCACGGTTCAAAAGCATCAATTCTTCGCACTCAGCTTTCTTTATAGTCCAACTCTCACACCCATACATGACTACTGGAAAAACCATAGCCTTGACTAGACGGACCTTTGTTGGCAAAGTAATGTCTCTGACCTTCGGCAAATTATCTAACCTCTGGGAGACTGGGTTTCCTAGTCTGTGCAGTGGGCATCCCCGAGTAACAAGCTCAGAGGGTGAAATCAGAGGATTAATGAATGGTTGGCACAAAACACACGCTCAATGAAGGTAAGTTATTACTGCAGCTGCTTTTATAATATCAAATCCCAGAAAAAGACATAATTATTGTTATTATCCTATTTGTATTATAATTTTGATTCGACAGACATTAATAATCATGTTAATGACAATGGTGTCCATGAACGCAGGGGTTCCTTCTTACCTTTCGCTTTATGTTACAAATTAACATCTCATTTAACCCTCAGGACATTACTCGTAGGCGGGCTTATTAGCCTATTGCAAAGATAAGGACTTTGAGGCCTGTTGGTATAAAGAAAATACGCAGGGCCTCCTACTGCACGAGCGCTCCGGGGCGGGTACGCAGATAGGGAAACTGTAGCTAGGAGAGTCAAGGCTCCAGACTCCACCAGCGGCGGGCGGACGCTGAAGCCCAGGTTCCCCGGTCCCAGGCGGGACCGCAGCCCAGGGCACAGCCAGTGCAGCAGCCGCTCCTCGGGCTCCTCCGTCCAGTCGTCCCGCTGCGCCCGGGACGGGGAATGGGGCCGCACAGTTTCAACTTGAGTTTCAAAGAATTCGCTTGCAAATTGCCTTCCAGGAGAGGTCTGATGTGTGTTTCCAGGGCGCTCCAGGCTGGGTGGTCGCGGTTCCACGTCCGAGAGTCCCGGGAGCGGGACGAGGGGTCCGGGCGCCCACGCCCAGCTGCCGGCTCCCAGTCCCCCGTGCCAGTCCCCGGCAGCAGCGACCTCCCGGAGCGCCCGGCTCCGCACCCCGCCAGCGCCCCGAGCTCCCTCCGCGACCCGCCCTGCGCCCAGGCCGCGGCCCTGCCCGCGCTGGCGGCCCTGAGCGGTCCGGGCTGCGGTGGCAGCAGCGGCGGCGGCGGGAGGAGGAGCAGGAAAAGCGACCGGGGGAGGAGGCGGAGGCGGCGGAGGTGGAGGCGGCGGCGGCGGCGGGCGGGGCCGGGCGGGTTTAAAGCCCATCGAGGGGGTGGGGAGGCCGGGAGGAGGCAGGAAGGGACGCGAGCGGCGCGCCGTGGCGGGCTGGGCGCTCGGAAGCCGCGGAGCCCCGCGCGGAGCCAAAGTTTGCGCGCGGTTCCCGGGCGGCGGCACGCGGGGGCCGGGACCGCCCTGCGCGCCGCCCTTGCCCCGCGGGACGCGCGCCGCCCCGGCCGCGCCGAGGGTCGCGGGCGGCCAGGCGGAGGCGGCCGGGAACGGCCCCGTGGCAGGTACGGAGTTGGGCGGCGAGCGAGGCGCCAAGTTACTTTGTGGCCGGCGGGCGGGCGGGCTGCAGTCCCGGCGTCATTGTCTGCGCGCGGGCCGCCCGGGCCGGGGACGCCGGGCGCCGCGGGGGCGCGGCGGGCGGAAGGGCGTCGCCTCGGGCCGGGGGCTGCGGCGTGCGAGGGCGGGGACCGGGCGCGGCCCTCGGCGTCGGCGACCCCGGGGAGCCGGGGAGCCCAGGCGGCGCCCTCTGGAGCTCTCCTGTCCGACGCCGGCGGCTCACGGGCCGGGCCGGGGTGGGGGCTGCGCCGCCGAGCGGTCAGGGCCAAGGCCGCGCTCCCGAATCGCCTGGAGGGTGGGCGCCGCGCGCCCCTGCAGCCCCTGGTGCGCCCGTGCTCGGGCGGTGGGGCCAGACCCTCTGGAGCCGGAGCGAGCCCGATCCTGGGATCTTTCCCTTTGGTTCTGCTGGCGACCCGTCTCCCCGCCCTCGGGGCCTAACCCCAAGTCGAGGGTTCGCGGGTTAGCGGCCAGCCAGCCGGGGAAATGTGATAAGAGCCGTGCGGTTCTCCGAAGGCGATTCTGATGCAACTCGGCCTCCGGATCGCCTCTCCCCGCGCCTGCCTGAGGACGGCTGTGGAGCATGTGCGTTATGGAAATGAGACATTCTCTACTTTTTATTGTGTTTTTCTTGTCTTGGGGTTGGAAGAAACGCCAACTTTATGTTATTTGCCTCGGCGAGATGGTGGGTCACGTAGGGGAGCCACAGGTGACTTTGCCCGGGCCCGGATCTTTCTGATGCATTGATTGAAGAGAAAGCTTTCTTGCAAACGTTGTCCCCAGCTTCATTCAAGAGATGCGAAGAAAAGACCCAAACAAGTAGCGCTCGTGAGTAAACACGCGTTATTGCACAACTTTCTTTTTGCTGCTGGTTACAAGGCCTAACCCAGAACACTTTGTTTCTGAAAATGCTGATTCAGCGGTTCGGAGCCCCCTGAGTTTCCGAAGTGGTGCTTTCTCTAACGCTTCGCTCAGTTTTACTAAGAACACACGTTAGCACAGCAACCGGCGTTGACTAGGGTTTACAGCTCCAAGCCGGACGTTTTTCACAGGAGTTGACCCGCTGATTCCTTCCTTCTTTCCAGGAGGAAAAATAGAGAGGTTCTAGGTTTCTGTAGCAGAAGAAGTTCTGACTTCTGGCGATAGTGGTGTCTTTTAGGTTAGTATTTTGTTAGGAAAAAAGCTCTGAAACCAAAGTATTTCCAGGAATGATTCTAGATCACTAGGTTTTTCGGTTAAAAATCAGAACTCTAGGATTATTGCATATAATATATGAGTTTTATTGGAAACATTTGAAAGAGAAGGCCACACAGGCCAATCCCTGGATCACGGGGAGGGAATTTGAGGACAGTCACACACCCAGCAACTGAGAAGTAACCGAGAAGTGCAGCAAGAGATACTTGTGTGGCATTTCACTGTTTATGGGACACGTTCAAAGCCTGATTACTTTCAATCCTCTGCAGCCTCCTGCTCCCCATTTTATAGGGTTTGAAATTGAGGCGTGGGCTTCCAGGTGGCGCTAGTGGTAAAGAACCCATGAACTAATGCAGGAGATGGATGTAAGAGACTCAGGTTTGGCCCCTGCGTCAGGAAGATCCCCTGGAGTAGGAAATGGCAGGCCAGTCCAGTATTCTTGCCCGGAGAATCCCATGGACCAAGGAGATGGGCTATAGTCCATGGGGTGGCAAAGAATCAGACACGCACAAACCCAGGAGGTTAATGGCATGTCCAATCACATGGCTGGCAAATGCCAGAGTTATCACCAGATCCTAAGCTTTGGGTTCTTTTTTTTCTTTTTTTTCAGTCCTCTGTGGTTCATGCTTCTGTGCCTCTAGAAGAGAAATGGCCCTAGGAGCGTCCCTGGGCCGGTCACACCCGCGGAGAAGCAGCAGGCTCTGTTCCCATTCCCGTGGCTCCTAGACACCTGCCCTATCACTAGGCTGTTATCAATGTTTTCTTTTGTCCGCTCACTTTTTGTGCTTAGATACACATTTGTTTTGGAAGGAAATTTTGATACCACAAAGTCATGAGTCTGATATGGTGGTTATGTTTACTGTAATAAGAACTGTGTTTTAATAAAAGCTGTGCCTCGCTAAAGTCACCTCCTGGGTATTGCCTGTGGTGTGTACAGCTTTTGGACTGGGCAAAATGCCTTCCATTGTGGACTAGGAACCTGGAACTGGGCAGGTTCATGCCAGGGCTTGTAGGGTGGTAGCTGTCAGGATTGGAACCTGGACAGCCCCGGCCCAGTTACAGTGACCATCTCTGTGGTCATTGACCCTCACACAGGAGATAGGAGCAAAGCCAGACTCTGGAACTTTTGATTTGGATGATGAGGCTGTTATAAGACTTGACAATGTATAGAAACCGAGCTCCTGCATGAACAAAGACATCCACTGTGTCTTTACCTTCCTCTTACAGCTTTAGAAATTCTCGGCTGGTATAGCTGATAAAACTTTCAAGATGACATAGTTTAAGGAACTTATTTCCTTGGAATTCTGTCCAACTCTTAACCGCTGGTGAAAAGAACCATGCATAGTGGTTGGCTGGTCTGCCTGTCAGAACTCTGACACTGACTATAGGGAGTTCTGTCCTGCTTCATGGGAGGAAGTGTGTGTGTTTACGGCTTGGGGTGTGATCCCTTTGTCAGTTTCTCGTGCTGTTAAACCAACGTGGAATCCTGTGGGTCTATAAAGAGAAAACATTTGTTTTGCTTTTCATGTATGTAGTCAGTCATATGTTCATAATTTAACTAAAACTTTTTCTGCTTGTTGGGACTTAATTTCACCTGTCTTTATCTTTTGATTAACTGGGCATTTGGGAGATGAAGGAAGATGTTAGTACAGACAAGCGACTTCGTGGGCAAATGGGTGCTTTGGGGACCTGGGAACCGTCTACAAGGTCTTTGTACTCGCGGGTATATAACTGATGGCATCCACTCACGTGCTGGCTGGCGTTTACACTGTGTTAGTGCTTCATGGCACGTTTCTGGGGAGGGGTCTATTCCCCTACTTTCTCTATTCAGTGTCCGTGCTCCCGATGACCATGTC
Organism: Giraffa tippelskirchi; assembly: GCF_054371585.1. NCBI lineage: Eukaryota > Metazoa > Chordata > Mammalia > Artiodactyla > Giraffidae > Giraffa > Giraffa tippelskirchi. The sequence goes on from NC_137284.1 coordinate 53,002,224, forward strand.
TTGTTGATTGTAAGGAGATAAAAGCAAGCAGGGAAAGCTTAAAATCACCAGTCTGCTGGCTTTTCTGTAATAACGTAAGGAAAAATGGGACGGCTGTTTTTGAGACCAAAAAAAGCCATCAAAAATCACCCCAGAGTTAGAAATGAGTGCTCATGACTTTCTGCTTTGGGGATAAAACAACCTCAAGGAGATACCCCATTTTGCTCCTCTAGTGGGAGAGGTGGGCTTGAAAATAAGAGGAGCCTGGTCTGCTTGAGTGCTCTTTTGTTCATTCAGGAAAGGGGTGGATGTTGAGGTAGAAATAACTTAAGTCATAGTCTTGCTTTAGAATCCCTGCCCAGATGCATAGGATGAAGTTAGTGGGTCATGACTGGATGCCACTGGGAAAACTCAAATATTGTTCCTGTTTTTCCACCAGTGACTTTACCCCTGGCTTGGGGCGTGATTTTCCTTGATTGTTCAGACCCCTGATCTGAGGGGCTTCTCATTTGGGCTTCCTCTGCCACGATGGACTGTGTGTTTCAGCATCTCCTGCGCCGCCATGGTGCTCCTTTCTGCTTTTGCCTGGGTGGGTGGACGATACTGATGACCCCACCAGGCACTCTGCCTCAGTGGGACTCCTGGTCTTCTTTAACTGGCTGGGTGAGCTCACTGAGCTAGCTTTTACTAGCTCATTGATAACATGAGAGTCACAGGGGTGCCGACCTGCAGGGAAGGTGGGGTGCCTCTGGGGTCATGTGCACCTTGGTACGTGGTGAGAGCTCAGAGATGCTGCGTCTGTGACACTAAGCCTGCCTTAGAACAGCTTGCGTGCTGGGTTATGCTGCTTTCTGTTAATTTACAAGGTCTCTCTCTATTAATTAGAGAGAAGACTACTTTTTTTGTATTTTTATCTCTGGACCCATTAGCTGTACAAAACCTTATGTCTGAAATCTGCCTTCAGCACCAGTCACTGTGAGCGAGAAGCCTCTCCTGGCCTCAGAGCAGCCCATGGGTAGGATGCTATGAGCAGAGGTAGGTGGTGGAATGGAGACCTCGCCTGGCCACAGACCACTTGAACCAGACCATGGGGAAGAGCTGATGTCAAAAATTGTTTTTCTGTGACCAGGAACAAGACATTTGCAGTGGCTGAGATACACAGGCTCAGATACGCTGTGATGCTGGACGCCTGCATGGAGACCACTGGGTGCAGGTACACGGGGCCGGGTGGCCTCTGTCTTTAGGACCCCAGGGTGCTCGGTGTCTGGAGTCTGCAGAGACACCTAGCCCAGCTGGGACTGAAATGCACATGAACCGCACATCCTGGTGGGCTGCCTGTGCCCCCGAGAGTGGCTCCTGCACCATGTATGGGGCGGTGCTGCTGGCAGCCTTGCGTCTCCCAGAAGTCCGGCTGGATCTTGGATCCAGGTCAGCGGGCCTGGGTACCAACAGCTGCAATCTCGCCTGGTAGCACAGGCTCAGAAAGCACTTGGCCTGGAAAGAGTTTGCTGTGTTTTTGCCCTCTTCACTGTCACTGCAACTAAAAGTACGTTGGGTGGCTGGGATCTTTAGCTGTCTTCGCGCTGCCCCTGGCACTGCCCGGCAGCCTGCCTGTTTGGCCCTGGCTGCAAGCTCACCGTTGTCTCACTCTGCAGGAACGAACCCAGAAGGTACCTGAAGACCCCTTGTCACGTGGTTGCCAACAGCATGGGACCCCCAGCTGCCTGGATCAAATTTGAGATGCTTGTTGGAGGGGAGAGACCCTGCGAGTACTCACTTCTCCCACCTGCTAGGCTTTTGGTTTATTTTTTGGGGAAACTTTCATCGCTGGGAGTGTTTTCTTCCAGTCTTTTATGAGTTGTGAGCACACTTTAATATGAAGACTTTAATTATATCCTGTATCAGTAATAATCTTAGGATTTTCTGCTCCCAGAAACTCATCTTGACCGAAAAGCTGCTACAAACTGAGGAGCGTTTCCATTCAGGGGTTTGTATGGTAGCATCATGCACACAGGCTTCCTGGGGGGTTCAATGGTAAAGAACCTGTCTGCCAATGCAGGAGGCACAGGAGACAGGTTCCATCCCTGGGTCGGGAAGATCCCTTGGAGGAGGAAATGGCAACCCACTCCAGTATTCTTGCCTGGAGAATCCCATGGACAGAGGGCTACAGTCCATGGGGTCGCAAAGAGTCAGACATGACTGAAGCAACTGAACACATCATGCACATAGGAGGTCTCGTCAGGCCTGAGGGTGATGCCTGCATGAAATCTGGGACCCTGCTTGGGAAATCTTCCTGTGGGCTGGGACATTGAGCTGGGTGATGTCCCGTATGGACCAGCACAGATTGTGGGTGTGTCACCCCAAAGCCTCCAGGTTTCTTGTTCCAAAATGCTGTTGGGTTCCCCTGAAGAACTGTGTAGATTTCGTGGGACCCTGCCAGGATGTTTCTGTAGATAAAGGAGTGCATGAGACCTCTCAGCATCTCCGCAGTGGAGGAGGGGTAAGTCAGGATGGCTTCTCGCTCCCTAGTCTGGTCATTAGCTAACTGCAGACCTGGCCTGGCCCTCCCCCAACCCCAGGCCTGCAGGGCCACAGTGGACACCCCTGGCCTGTGTCGTGTCCTTCTCTTCCCAGGTGGGGCCCTATCGTCCACTCTCCTGGCCTGGCCTTCCAAACAAGTTCTGTCCATTTTAAAGGTCAGTAGCTTTCTAATCCCTCAATACGTCGGGTAGACTTTTTTAGTTTTTTTTTTAATCAGAGCAATAAATGTACGTAATTTGAAGAGTCAATTCCCCAGAAGTAACCAGGCTTATCAACATTTTTTGTATTCATCTCCGTATATCTAAGCAGATATTTAATAATGTATTGCAGTTCCTTACCACCTCTTTCTCCCCTCCACCTCCCAAACCTCAGCTTCGTGTAGGATTCTTGTACTTCCCTTCTCAGAAGGTGACAAGTGGACCTCTGTCTCATTCGCATCCTGACCTGTACTTCCTGTCTCCTGTCGTCTCTGGTGAGAGTGGCTGGACCAGCAACCCTGCAGCTACTGTGGTGACAGCCTAAAAGCTGCCCGTGGTCCAGCCAGGTGTGCTGGGATCACTTTCTCTGTCTTCCAGGACGTCTTGTTTTCTTCTGGAGTTGTATTGGCCTTTGCTTGGTAGTTTATGTACTTACTGCTCCCTACTCCAACCCCCACTCCAAGCCGACACAGGTGTGCAAATATTCTCTTGGACACCTTTAGGTATCCAGCCAGTTGTGTCTCTGGGAAACAGTCTCTCGTGTGCCTTTTTTCCCTAGGGGCCTGGCTGCCCTCCAGCCTTCCTGCTCAGCTTTATCCCCGTCTCCTCCTCCATGGTCCCGGGCTGGCCCTTTGTTCTTCTCTTGGCTCTCGTGATTCCTGTTTCGTGGTTTCTTCCCACAGTTTGATGGAGAGCATTTCATAATAACTTCCAAAGAAGAGATGCATGCAAATTTTTTGAGACCTTGCATGTCCAAAAATGTCGTTATTGTACCTTTAACTTTTTATTTATCTTTTATTCATTTATTTTTTCCATGTCTGGAAACTTGTAGGATTTTCTCTTTGTGTCTTTATTCAGAAATTCCTTGTAGCTATGCCTTGTTGGGCATCTGCATCTGTTGTGCAGAGCACATCAAGCCTCCTTCAAGCTGGAGACTTAGATCCTTGGGAACCATTTTTTAAATTAGTTCTTTAATTTCTTTCCCCTCCCCTAATCTTCTCTTCTTTCTTCCTAGAATCACTTTTATTTGATGGTTAGCTGCTGGACTGGTTCTCTAATTATCTTTTATCTTGTTGAGTTCTTCTAAGTTGTAGAGTATATCAACTTGCCTTTTAACTGGATTTAAAATTTTTGTTTTCATTGTCAATTTCTAAGGACCTCTTTATTTCTTTGATTATTATTATTTTTACTTTATTTAGACTTTACTTTTTGCACCAGTTTTACAGTTACTGCAAAATTGAGCAGAAAATATGGAGATTTACTGTTTACACTCCCTGTCTCCACTGCCCCCAAGTCTCCCCACTGTCAACATCCCCCACCAGTGAATGAAATTCGCTCTGTTGTTTCCGACTCTTTGCAACCCTATGGACTGTAGCTCGCCAGGTTCCTCTCTCCATGGGGATTCTCTAGGCCAGAATACTTGAGTGGGTAGCTGATCCCTTCTCCAGGGGATCTTCCCAACCCAGGGATCGAACCCAGGTCTCCTGCATTGCAGGCAGATTCTTTACCATCTGAGCTACCAGGGAAGTTTGTTACAGTCAGTAGACCTACCGTAGAGCATCACTACCCCAAATCATTACCCCTGCTTTAATGGCACAGCACTCCTGTTTCATAGATGCACTACTTTTTTAAACCTCTTTTTGGATGTGCTTCCTTTTTTAGGGGAGGGGTGCCAATTTCTTCCATAGTTTCTCTTTTCTCCAATTTTTACATTATTTCTTTTTCTGCACGTTTGGCTTACCCAGAAAGCAGAGTTTATGATAAGCAAGAACTTATCTGTGGCTCAGAGGGTAAAGCATCTGCAATGTGGTAGACCCACGTTTGATCCTTGGGTCAGAAAGATCCCCTGGAGAAGGAAATGGCAACCCACTCCAGTAATCTTGCCTGTAGAGTCCCATGGACAGAGGAGCTTGTGGGGCTATAGTCCACGGGGTCACAAAGAGACGGATATGACTGAGCGACTACAGTTTCTTTACTTAGGGAGGCAGTGGTGAGGGGAGGGAGGGTGGACCCCGAGGCTGGTCCCTAGCTGGCCACCTGGGCAACTGAGAGAAGCTGATGGTCTCTTATTGTGATTCCCCAGACAGTCCTGGGGGCAGTGTGGTGAGAGAAAGAGATGTCGGTTGTTGCCCATTCTCTCTGTGGAGCCTGTGGGTGCTAGGTGCAGGCCACATGGCAAGTGATCCTTGGCCCTGGGGCTTGTCTTGCCTGCACTCACAGTGTTCCCTCAAGCAGTGGCCACACAGAGGCCCAGGCAGGTGAGGCTGCAGGGTGCTGTCCGACCCATTCTGCTTGACCTTTGTCTTTAGGGCTCAAGGCTTTGCTTCGATGTTTGGGCCCTGCTGTGCTGCCCATGTTCGGCAATGTCATTGGGAGGCTGATGGTGGGCCTCGGGCCCTTTGGTGCTCCCGTTGTGTGGGGAGACGCTGGGGCCCCTGTATGGGCTCTCTTCTCCTTGGCAGCCAGGCTGTCTGAAGAAGCTTCTTCTCCGCCGTGACTAGGAGGGCAGTGGGAGGCTGGGCTGTCAGCTGTTCACCATCAGCAGCACTGGCCTCTGGTGCTCAGAGTGGTACCAGGAGCCCTGTTACCGCTTCAGGAGAGGAACCTACCTGCCCGTAGTGAGAGCAGGGCCTCGAGGGTCAGACTGAGCCTTGGACTTGCTGTGGGCCCCCTCTTGCTTCCTTCTTCCTGATGCTTGGGGTTAGCGGTGCGTGGGTCTCCATCTCCTGTCCTGGCTGGGTGTTCTGCTCTTACATTTGTGAGTGAGCCCCCCCTACCCCCCAGCTTTATGCCTTTTAAAAGATCCCGTTTGGAGGCCCTCTGTTTCTGCTCCCGAGGCTGCAGGGTGCATGTGATCAGCTCCAGGAGCTTGCATCCAGGATGAGAGCAGTGGGGCAGGTGGGCTGGCACACCTGAGCCTCCACCTCGAGGAGCAGCAGACCGGCCTCGGGTCCAGATCCCAGAGGAAAGCTGGGTCTCTCCTCCAGGGACTGGCTCTAGAACCGTGGCCAGTTCATCTCTGTGCACTTGGATTTCCCCTGGATCCTGTGCCTTGGTTTCCTCCGTTGTGGCGATCGGCCCAGACTGGGAGGAGGGCTCGTGGTCCTGCACTTGTGCCTCCGTGGCTTTCATTGGATTGCCTTTAGTCTTGATCATGTGGAGCCCATCCTCCTTGGGTGGATTTCTGCTCTGTTTTCACCCCCTCCTTTGACTGCTTGTCCCCGGAGCTGCACGATGGCGGCTTCTCTGTGTATCTGAACACGGCACCCCAGTGGGCCTCCCTGTTCCCTGTACCTGTGAACGTGGTACCGCATCCGAGTTTAGTGTTCTAAGGGCCAAGGACAACTCCCAGCCCTTCTACCACGTGCTCTGGTAGGGAGGACTGGCATTCTTACTTGCTTGGACACCTCATGCATGACACTTACTCTCGGGCTTTGTCATCCTTTGTTTGTTTCAGGGCTGTGTTTGCATTTGTGTGTGTAGAGTTACATGTGTGGAATGTATGTAAAGTGATTAGCACAGGACTTGCTCACATGTAGTGTGTTATTTTCTTTGCATCTGTTTTTTAACGACCGTTTGTTTGGCTACGCCGGGTCTTAGTTAGCAACACGTGGGATCTTCATTTCTTGTGGCACTCAAGATCTTCAGTTGCAGCTTGCAAACTCTTAGTTGTGCTGTGTGGGATTTAGTTCCCTGAACAGGGATCGAACCTGGGCCCCCCGCATTGGGAACTTGGAATCTTAGCCACTGGACCACCAGGAAGTCCCTCAATCATTTTAAAATAGAGCCCTGCTTTCTCCATGACACCCAGTAGCTTTACACGTGTGACTTCAAGAAACAGCCTTTTCTGTCCCTGCTATTCTTGCTCTGAGATTTTGGTGGCGGGTATGACCCTGGAAAGCTAGAACTGGCTGGCCTTGGTGGTCACATAGGCCCCAGAGGAGTGAGGAGAGAGTCGAGGTGTCCAGTCATGTGTCTGACTGATGGTGCGTCTTGGATTTCCCCATGTGTGGGGCTCTGCAGGGCTTTGAGGGTGGGTAAGGAGGACTTTGGAACATCTGACAGTGGCCAGTGTGTCCTTGTCCATCAGGGTGGAGGTGGCCTGGAGGGAAGCAGATGTGATAACGGAGGGAGGAAGGGGTTGTTTGGAATAGCCTTGAGAACCAAGGATCCAGAGGATGCAAGGTCTTGGACCATTGCATTGTCACATGGAGTTTGGTCCTGGATTCTCATGATGCACCTTGACTGGCTGTGCGCCGTACTTTGCTTAGAAGTGCCCTCCCCCGAAGCAGAGGCGTGTGCCTAGAACAGCAGGCCAGGGTTCTGCTGTAGGGTCCTGTGTGCACATGTGGGATGATGGAGTGAGTCCTGTCCAGCACATTTGTGAGGCAGGGTGGTACCCACTCTTGCTGGGAAGCCTTCCATGCTTCTCCGAGTTAGAACACATTGGCTGTATCTAGGGGTGTCTAGGGGTAAAGAATGCCTGCAATGAGGGAGACCTAGGTTCGATCCCTGGGTTTGGAAGAATCCCTGGAGGAGGGCATGGCAACCCACTCCAGTATTCCTGCCTGAAGAATCCCTGTGAACAGAGGAGCCTGGCCGACTACAGTCCATGGAGTCTCAAAGAGTTGGACATAACTGAGTGACAAAGCACAGCACAGGGGTACCAAAGACTCCAGGATCCGGTTTTCTGTTCAGAAGGCTCCTGATTAGGGGCAGAATTGCATGTGCCCTGCACTGCGCCCTGCCCTGTGGTGCCTGAGCCCTGAGCCAACATGCAGCAACTATGCGGTAGCTCTAGCACAGCCTGTAGTGGGCTGACACCAGAATGCATTGGGGCCCAGCCCACGGTAGTCTCTGCTCTGGTCCACGCCCCAGCCGGGAGGAGCCAGCCCAGGGTTACCTGCCCAGGCCCTGGTGGTCAGCAGCGCACCCTCCTAGCTATGGCTTTTGGTGGCAGAGGGTCTCCAAGGGTGCGAGTTCTCGGAACCCGGGATCCTGGACCGATCTCTGGCCATCCTGTCACCAGAGTCGGGATCCCACGGCCTCTGTGGACGTTAGCTGTGGGGCGGTGTTATGTAACCATTTCTAATCTTCATTGTTTAATGTGTAACAAGTAGTAACTGCGCCCAGATAAACCCAACCACTATCTCTAAGCCAAGTGGCAGGCGGTGGGTGTGGGAGCCAGCTGGGAAAGTGAACAGATAGGGCTTCTGGGGAAATGGGACATTTTTGTCTGCTGAGAATGGTCTGGCTGGACATCTGTTTAATCTCAGTGGTGTGTAGTCTGGCATCAGAGCCTCAGGTAAACCCATCTCGTCACATTGTGTCTTTGTCCGTGAGCCTTTGCCCTCATTGAGAGTACCTTCAGGACCATTAATGATGTAGATGTTGGGGAGATCTCGTGTTCTTGATGGAGTCCAAGTAATTGCTCCAAACACAGATGGGACTTCTTGCCCACCGTCTTCAGAGACCCAGCCAGATCACCTGTTTAACACGTGGGCTGTCCCTTTGATCAGTTGCCCTTCGTTGGATGACGGCAGGAGTCCTGGCCAGGGTGTTGATAGACGTTTCCTTGGAGGCGTCGCACACAGGAAGCTATTGTCCTGCCTCTTGTACTGCCAAATGTCTCCCTCCCAGCCGAGTGAGCAGGAAGTGGGCGCTTTCCCTCTTTGTTCTCTGTGAGGATGAAAGGCCAGCAGATCAGGGGTTTTGATGATGCCGCAAAGTGCTGAGCTATAGGTCCAGTTAGAAGTGGCCCTGGGGACCATACACCACCTTGACTCTGGTGCGTGTCTCTGCTCCTGGACCTTTGGTGGCATTTGTGGGGCTGACCTTCTGCAGTGGGAGCAGGTCACAACCCTTATACTAAGTATAAGTGGAGTATAATCTATAAAAATTTTGAACCACTGTATTTTACATCTGAAAATAATGTAGTATTGTAAATCAAGTATACCTCAGACCTGGAGCTGACTGTGGTTTGAACACAAGCTCTTTATTGCAAAATTCAGGCTTAAATGGAAGAAAGTAGGGAAAACCACTAGGCCAGGTATGACCTAAATCAAATTCTTTTATGGTTGTACAGTGGAGGTGATGAATTGATTCAAGGGATTAGTTCTGGTAGACAGAGTGCCTGAAGAACTGTGGACAGAGGTTTGTAATATTGTACAGGAGGTGGTGACCAAAACTATCCCAAAGAAAAAGAAATGCAGGAAGGCAAATTGCTTTTCTGAGGAGGCTTTACAAATAGCTGAGGAAAGAAGAAAATCAAAAGGCAACGGAGAAAGGGAAAGATACACCCAACTGAACGCAGAATTCCAGAGAATAGCAAGGAGAGATAAAAGGCCTTCTTATGTGAACAGTGCAAAGAACTAGGAGAAAGCAATCGAATGGGAAAGACTAGAGATTTCTTCAAGAAAATTGGAGATATCAAGGGAACATTTCATGCAAGGATCGACATGATAAAGGACAGAAACAGTAAGGACCTAAGAGAAGCAGAAGAGATTAAGAAGAGGTGACAAGAATACACAGAAGAACTATACAAAAAAGGTCTTAATGTCCTGGATACCATTATGGTGTGATCACTCACCTAGAGCCAGACATCTTAGAGTGTGAGTCAAGTGGGCCTTAGGAAGCAACACTATGAACAAAACATGCTGGAAATACCAGAATTCCAGCTGAGCTACTTAAAAATCCTAAAAGATGATGATGATGCTGTTAAAGTGCTTCACTCAGTATGTCAACAAATTTGGAAAATTCAGCATTGGCTACAGGAGTGGAAAAGGTCAATTTTTATTCCAATCCCAAAGAAGATCAATGCCAAAGAATGTTTAAACTACTGTACAATTGTGCTCACTTCACATGCTAGCAAGGTAATGCTTAAAATCTTTCAAGCTAGGCTTTAATAGTACATGAACCAAGAACTTCTAGATGTACAAGCTGGGTTTTGAAGAGGGAGAGGAACCAGAAAACAAATTGCCAACATTTGTTCAATCATGGAGAAAGCAAGAGAGTTCCAGAAAAACATCTGCTTCATTGACTATGCTAAAGCCTTTGACTGTGTGGATCACAACAAACTGGAAAATTCTTCAAGAGATGGGAATACCAGACCACCGTACCTGCTTCCTAAGAAACCAGGATGCAGATCAAGAAGCAACAATTAGAACCAAACATGAAATAACCAACTGGTTCAAAATTGGACAAGGAGTACACCAAGGCTGTATATTCTCACCCTGCTTATTTAACTTATGTGCAAAGTATATTATGTGAAATGCCAGGCTGGATGAATCACAAGCTGGAATCAAGATTTCTGGTAGAAATGTCAACAACCTTAGTTACACAGATTCAGTTCAGTTCAGTCGCTCAGTCATGTCCAACTCTTTGTGATCCTGTGGACTGCAGCACGCCAGGCTTCCCTGTCTATCACCAACTCCCAGAGCTTGCTCAGCTCATGTCCATCGAGTTGGTGATGCCATCCAACCATCTCAACTTCTGTCATCCCCTTCTCCTCCTTCCTTCAATCTTTCCTGGCATCAGGGTCTTTTCTGATGAGTCCATTCAGGTAGCCAAAGTATTGGAGTTTCAGCTTCAGAATCAGTCTTTCCAATGAATATTCAGGACTGATTTCCTTTAGGATTAACTGGTTTGATCTCCTTGCTGTCCAAGGGACTCTCAGGAGTCTTCTCCAACACCACAGTTCAAAAGCATCAATTCTTCATATTCAGATATGCAAATGATACCACTCTAATGGCAGAAAGCAAAGAATAACTAAAGAGCCTATTGATAAGGGTGAAAGAGGAGAGTGAAAAAGCTGGCTTAAAACTCAACATTAAAAAAAATTAAGATCATGGCATACAGTCCCATTACTTCATGGCAAATAGAATGGGCAAAAGTGGAAACAGTGACAGATTTTGTTTTCTTGGCTCCAAAATCACTGCGGATGGTGACTGCAGCCATGAAATTAAAAGACACTTGCTTCTTGGAAGGAAAGCTATGACAAACCTGGACAGTGTATTAAAGAGTAGAGAGATCACTTTGATGACAAAGGTTCTTATAGTCAAAGCTATAATTTTTCTAGTAGTCATGTACAAATGTGCGAGTTGGACCATAAAGAAGGCTGAGTGCCGAATAATTGATACTTTTGAACTGTGGTGCTGGAGAAGACTCTTGAGAGTCCCTTGGACTGCAAGGAGACCAAACCAATCGTAAAGGAAATCAACTGTGAGTATTCATTGGGAGGACTGATGCTGAAGCTGAAGCTCCAATACTTTGGCCATCCTGATGTGAAAAGCCATCTCATTGGAAAAGACCCTGATCCTGAGAAAGATTGAGTGCAAAAGAAGGGGCAGCAGAGCGTGAGATGGTTGGATAGCATCACTGACTCAATGCACAGGAATTTAAGCAAACTTCAGGAGATAGTGGAGGGCAGAGGAGCCTGGCGTGCTGCAGTCCATGGGGTCACAGAGTAGGACATAACTTAGCAACTGAACAATAACAACCATTAAAAAAAAAAAGTGGTGTGTGTTTTTCACTTATTTTTCTGGAGGGAGCTGGAAAATTTCTGTATGGACACAAGTTAAATATTAATAGTATCTGAAAATGTTACTTGTTAAACTTCAGCATGCCCACAGATCTCCGAGGGATGCTGTTATCATGTGGGTTCCAGTTCAGTGAGCTGGGGTGGGTGGCAGACTGTCCAGCTTGCAGGTCACACACATGCTGTTGGTCAGGGCCTCCTTTTGTGTACTAAGGTGCATGCATTTCCTCTCATTTTATTTTTGTTTTATTTTCTTTAGAAGTTCTCCTAAAAGGACACTTTACCTTCCTTGTAAGAGCTCTTATTACTGATGCTAGTACTTAATCTGGGAATTTTGCTGAGAGGTTTTAGTGATTAGCTCTATATTGTTACAGGTGGCATTCTGTTTTATTTTTACCATTTAAAAAAATTAAAAATTTTATACAATTTTGTAAAGATTACTTTCAATTTACCATTGTTATAAAACATTGGCTGGATTCCCCATGTTCAATAACACATTCTTGACCCTGTCTTACACCCAGTAGTTTGTGCCTCCCCACCACTATATTACTGGCCGCCCCCCACACTGGTAACCACTAGTTTGTTCTCTGATTTTCTTTCTTTTTAGATTCCACAGATAAGTGATGTTATACAGTATTTGTCTTTTTCTGTCTGACTTATTTCACTTTAGCATAATGTCCTCCAAGTCCATCCATGTTGCTGCAAATGACATTATTTCCATCTTTTTTATGGCTGAATAGTATTCTGTCCATACATTGTATTCATAAATATGTTTATACTTTATTCCATTTATAAAAACGTGCAGAGTCCTGCTTTGACATTTAGTTGGGTTCCTGTAGGTTGTTTTCAGTGGTTTCTTTTTTGTTTGGCACTTTCAGAAATGTTTGCAGCCTTTTGGATCTTGATTGGTCTGGAAACGCTGCCTACAATACAATAAGATACATGGTCCTATTGCAGCCCCTCGTGGCTGTTGAGGCTTTGCTTAGCACCATCCCATCTTAGCATCAGGTGAGAGCCCTAGGTGACCTCAATCAGTGGAGAAAGATAAGACCTGTGTCCCCAGGATGCTGCCTGGCTGGGCTTAGACCCTGTTCATGTTATTCTGTCAGCATGAGTTTTGCCCATGCAGGCATGTGGGGCAAGTGGTGTTTCCCATCAAAGATAGTGACCTTGTCGCAGCCCTGGTCTTATTTTCATCTGTGAACCTGCTTTCTGTCAGTCTTCACTCTCCATGGTCACTTCTTCATCTTACCTTTTGAAAAATTCCACCACCAATATCCTTCCTTCTGTAATGGGGTCTGGGGAATTTTTGTGTTCTTGCACCCTATTTGGTCAGCATATGCATTAACAGGTCCCATGGGGCTTTGGACTTTGTTGCCTTATCATCTCTTATCATGTATCATGGTGATGCTGTGCAGCTTAGTGCTTCTCAAAGATTAATCTGTATCACAAGAGCTATTATTCTTGACCAAACATCCAGACTCTTCCACAAGGGCTGCACCATTTTGCATTCCCACCAGCCCTGCACAAGTGTTTCAGTTTCTCCTACATCCATGCTAATAATTGGTAATTTCCAATATCCCTCCCTCCTTGCTTCCTTCCTAATAGGCATGAAGTGATATCTCATTGTGGTCTTGATTTGCATTTTGTTCTTGAGTTGTAGGCATTTTTTTAATCTGTTCTGGATATTAACCCCCTATCAGATACATGATTTGTAACTATATGTCCCTTTCTGTAGGCTGTCTTTTCATTCTCTTATCTCAATAATACACAGAAGTTTGTAATTCTGATGAAGTTCAATTTATGTATTTTATTCTGTTTCCTTTACTTTTGGTATCATATCCATGAAGTCATTTCTAAATCCAGTGTTATGAAAATATTCCCCCATATATTCTAAGAGTTCTAGTTTTAGCTCTTGTGTTTAGGTCTTTGATCCATTTTGAGCTAGTTTTTTTTTTTTATGCGGTAGAGAGTCACTTCATTTTCTTGCATATGGATATCCAATTTCCCCAGAATCAGGCATTGAAAGCACTGTCCTTTCCCCATTAATAGTCTTGGCATCGTGTTGGAAATTTACCCACCATATATATAAGGGTTTCTGGCCTTCTGTTCTGTTCCATTAGCCTATGTCTGTTCTCTTGCCGATATTACACTGTCTTGATTACTTTGTAGTAAGTTTTGAAATCAGGAAGTGTGAATTTTCCAACTTTGTTCTTTTTCAAGATTATTTTGGCTATTCAGAGTCCCTTGAGAATTCACACGAATTTGGGGATGCCTTTTTCTCTTTCTGTAAAAATGCCAGTGGGATTTTGATGGGGATTGCACTGAATCTGTAGATTGTTTTGACATTCGATACGAAGTTTTCCAGTCCATGAACTCAAGATATCTCTTTTTATTTATGTGTTCTTTATATTCATATAGAAATGTGTTGTAGTTTTCAGTGTACAAGTCTTTTGTCTCTTGGTTTAAATTTACTGTTAATTATTATATTATTCTTGATGCTATTATAAATGAAATTGTTTTTGAAATTTCCTTTTCAGATTGCTCATTGTTAGTATATAGAAACATAGCTAGTTTCTTCATGTTGATTTTATATGCTGTAACTTTGATACATTTATTAACTTATAATTTCTTGCGTGTGTCTGCTTTTTAAGGTGTACTACATATAAGATTCATGTGCAAACAGAGATTATTTTAGTTCTTTCCAGTTTGTTGTTGTTTAGTCCCTAAGTTGTGTCTGACTTTTTTGCAACCCCGTGGACTATAGGCTGCCAGACTCCTCTGTCCATGGAATTTCCCAGGCAAGAATACCTGGGTGGGTAGCTATTTCCTTCTGCAGGGGATCTTCCCGACCCCGGGATCGAACCTGCGTCTTTTGCTTTGCAGGCGGATTCTTTACCTGAGACATTGGGGAAGCCCCCTTTCCCATTGGGGTACCTTTCATTTCTTTTTCTTGCCAGATAGCTCTGGCAATGCTGTGTTAAATTGAAGTGTTGAGTGTGGACATCCTTGTCTTTTTCCTGATCTTCAAGGAAAACTTTCAGTCTTTCACCATTGAGTAAGATGGTGGCTGTGGGTTTTCATATTTGAAAAGCTTTCTCCCTGGCTGAACATATGGTCTATCCTTGAGGATGTTCCATGTACACTTAAGGAAAATATGTATTCTCCTGTGGCTGAGGGGGAGTGTTCTGTGTGTGTCAGTGATGTTTGTTTGGTTTATCGAGTTGTTTAGGTCTTCTGTTTCCTTACTGATCTTCTGTCTGGTTGTTCCTTGCGTTACTGAAAGTGGGATGTCAAAGTCTCCAGCCAGTAGTGCTGTACATCTATTTTCTTCAGTTGTGTCAGTGTTTACTTCATATATTTTGAGGCTGTTTTCTCAACATACAATGTCCTTCTTTGTCTTCTGTAACAGTTCTGACTTAAAGTATATTTTGGCTAATGTTGGTATAGTGGTCCCAGGTCTCTTTTTATTAATATTAGCATGAAATAGTCTTTCCCATCATTTTATTTTCAACGTGATTGTGTCTTTGGGTTAAAACTGAGTCTTAGTACATTGTTGGATCATGTGTTTGTTTGTTTTTTTCCTCCATTCTGCCAATCATCTGCCTTTTGATTGGAGGGTTTAATCTTTTTACATTTAATTACTGATAAGGAAGAAGTTTACCAGTCTGCAGTTTTTGAGGGTGTGCATCTCTTCCAGCTTTTTGTCCTTTATTTCTCTAGAAGCCTTTCTTAGAATGATCTTTATGCTTCACACAGACTACTAAGATGTGAACAGTCACAGAGTAAGTGACTTTTAGGAGAACGCCGTATAAAACACGGAAACTTGAGGTGGTTGTTATGAGGCCCTTGATAGCATAGTCCTGTCCTTGCTGGGTCGGGTGATGGATCCATGTCTGTGGAACTCGAGAACTGCTGGGCTGGGATCCTGTCTTGCTGTTTGGAAAGGAGCAGAGCAAGCGCTTGACTGGGTGAGGGGTGAATCCTTCCTCTGTGAAGCTGAGTTTACAGGAATGCATGTCATGTGATCCTCAGAACATCCCTGCTTGTGGGGGAGAGAGGATCTTCCTTCTGTATATGGGGAAATGGGGGCCCTCAGAGACAGAGGCCTTGATCAGGGTCAAGTGTGTGTTGGTG
Organism: Giraffa tippelskirchi; assembly: GCF_054371585.1. Classification (NCBI taxonomy): domain Eukaryota; kingdom Metazoa; phylum Chordata; class Mammalia; order Artiodactyla; family Giraffidae; genus Giraffa; species Giraffa tippelskirchi. The sequence goes on from NC_137284.1 coordinate 53,017,614, forward strand.
GAAGGGTTAGAATTGCCCTCTCAGGACCCAGCTTCATCATTGTCTGTGCCCCTGGGTGCCACCAGGGAGGAGGAAGGGGAAAGGGGGAGGGGATGTGTTTCTGCCCGCTCAGACCCTGCCAGGATGTGGATTCTTTGCTCCCAGGATTTGTGAACCTTAAAGGAAAATGTAAGTAAATTCCTTGTACGGTGCCTGACACACAGTAGGTCTTCATTCATTTCCGTTTTCCTGGGGGAATTTTTCAGGAAAGATGATGTGTTCCTGAGAGTCCTGGGACTCTTGGGTTCAGGATGGTCTCGGGGCTGTTAAGTCTACTAGCAGAGCTGTGTTTCTTCCTGTTTGCCAGCTGGGTGGCCACATTGTAGCTTGGAGAGTCACAGCCAAGGCCCAGGGTTTGAGGCCTTTTGCAGGTAGGACCTGCTCTTGCCCCCATCATGCTCACAGTTCTGTCCTTTCTTTATTTCTTGAGACCCTGGAGATCACTGGGGGTAGTTCCCAGGGTGCAGAAGTCCCCCTGCATCGATCTCCATCCTCGTGACAGTCTCACGCAGGCTCTGGTATGTCAGTGCTGGGTTTGGGGGCACTCAGGCGCCATTTGGGTCACCTGGGGCTTCCCCGAGGTGAGGACGTGCGTGCAGACACTGGTCCCTCTCGGCTCCCTGGGGAGTAGGATACCTGAGGATAGAGGTGACGGGTATTACGGAGGCCCTTGCCCTATTTAGCAGAGTCAATCTCACGTTCTCAGGTCAGAAATAGATCCTCTTTCCCCTCCTTAAGCGCGGGTAGGGCCCTGGGGGTGGTAATCCTGTCGAGGAAACCTGAGGAGGAGGGAGAAGCCAGGGGCTGCGGCTCCCAGGTCCCAGGAAGAAAGCACCATCAGGGTTGGCTGATGGGGACTCAGGTACGTTGTCGCCGTCACCGTCTGCCCTGCTCTCTGGGTCTGTGCCTGGCTCCCCGGGGGAGGGGGAGCCTCCACCTCCCAACCTTGCAGCCATTCTGGAAATACTGGACATGTGACATCTTCCCTCTGCTGTGGGCCCCCTTTGGTAGCTTATTTGTTGGGGGCAAAGGAGAAGAGGGGAAGGTGCTGAGTGACTCAGAACCCTGCGCCTTGCCAGAATCAGGGTGGGGACCAGCCAAGGTCTGAGGGGTTGCCCTGGGTCCCCTCCTCTGCAGCTGGAGTGGAGCCCACATGGGCTCTGACAAGGAGTGCTGTTTGCAGGGCCACGTCTTGGATGAAGAGTTCTGAAGTTCAGTATCATTTCTAAGAAAATCTTTCCTAAGGAAGAAGTCTCTGGGTCCAGAGTTACTGAGGCCAAGTAAGGGAAAGTCTGGATCTTCGGTCTCTTGGCATTCTCAGACTCTTTGGGTTTAAAATATGGGTGCAAAGTGGAAATGATGATGGCAGGAGCCACATGCTGCCAGTCAGCTGAGGTGCCCTGTTTTCTCAGCTGGGTCGGGGAGAGCCAGGTGGGGGGGCTTGCAGCAGCCGCCATGGGTGGGGGAAGCTCTGCAGGATAGTCCAGGCTGCCATGGAGGGTGGTTCTGACATCTAGTCTGGCTGCATTGGCTGAGCGCATCCTGCCTGCATCCAGCCTAATATGGGCTGCCCTGTCCTACGTCATGGTTAAGGTGGGGGGTCTGAAGGGTCTCAGGTGCCTCTAAGAGCACTTTGGAGCTAAGGAGAGTGAATCAGCAGAGACCCAGAAGGCAGAGGGGGTGCTCTACTTATTGGATGTGGAAAAGCCAAGCTGAGATGGGGGAGAAGAGGGACCTGCCTTCTCTTCCTCCTGTCCCTCTTTCTGCTGGTGGATCTGAAGGGCCAGGAAGCATGGAGCCTCCCGAGGGCGCGAAGGGCCCCTCTGAGCCCACAGGGTCAGGGGTAGGGGCCTTGACGGGGGCCTGAGCTCCGCGGGAGGACAGACCAGCAGTGGGGGTGGGACCGGGAGGACAGACCAGCAGTGGGGGTGGGACCGTCTTAGCCACAGGACCTATTTTTCTCTGTCAGGTTGAGCTGTTTTTACTCACAACACTTCTGACACCAGATGTAAGGTGTTTCCTCCCAACATCAATTCTCCAGCTCTTCAGGCACCAGCTGAGTGTCCTACTGCTCAGCTCAGCTCTGACACCATCTGCCTGGAGTTAGAACCAGACCCCACAAGTAAAAGGGCCTGACACAGCCCTTGGGACACAGCTCAGGAAGAGCCATATGGGAGTGATGCGTAAAGTAAGGTGTAGGGGTGGGGTGTACCCCTCTCAGCACCCTAGACTATTCACCAACCAGGAAGCTCCCTGAACCCTGTCCTTCAGGGGTTACGTGGAGGCTCCATTCCGTATGTATAACTGATTAACTCATTGGCCATTGGTGATTAATTCAGTCTCCAGCCCCTCTCCCCTCCCCAGAGTCCATGGGATGAGGCTGCAAGTTCCAGCCCTCAAACCATGCCTCAGCCTTTTGGTGAGCCCCAATTCTGAGGCTGTTTACGGAACCCCAGTCCCCTAGCTGCCTGTCACCTCATCAACATACAAAAGACACTCACCACTCTGGACATCCAATGGCTTTCAGGGGTATTGTACCAGGAACTGGAACAAGACCAGACATTTATGTGTTTACCATCCAGGTAACACATGCAAGCTTCAAAGCACATCCTTGGGGTGTTGAGAACCAGTGAGCTTGGAAAGCGTGAGGACAGGGCAGGGGCTGGGAGGAATATGTGATGTGTATTTGCGAAGAGGACTATCTGGTAGCTAAAGCAGGGAGTTTTGGTCACAATGGAAGATTGCTTCTTGGGTTGATACTGTCTTTCTTCCCGTGAAGCCCCCTGTGTGCACTGATGGCTCTTATTTTTCCTGAGCATTTGTCATCATGATCTACAATCACAGAAAACTAACCAATCTGATCACATAGACCACAGCCTTGTCTTACTCAATGACACTGTGAGCCATGCCATGTAGGGCCACCAAAGATGGACGGGTCATGGTGGAGAGATCTCACAGAATGTGGTCCACTGGAGAAGGGAATGGCAAACCACTTCAGTATTCTTGCCTTGAGAACCCCATGAAGAGTATGAAAAGGCAAAAAGATAGGACACTGAAAGATGAACTCCCCAGGTTGGTAGATGCCCAATATGCTACTGGAGATCAGTGGAGAAATAACTCCACAAAGAATGAAGGGATGGAGCCAAAGCAAAAACAACACCCAGCTGTGGATGGTACTGGTGATGGAAGCAAGGTCCGATGCTGTAAAGAGCAATATTGCATAGGAACCTGGAATGTTAAGTCCATGAATCAAGGCAAATTGGAAGTGGTCAAACAGGAGATGGCAAGAGTGAACGTCAACATTTTAGGAATCAGCGAACTAAAATGGACTGGAATGGGTGAATTTAACTCAGATGACCATTATATCTGCTATTGTGGGCCAGAACCCCTTAGAAGAAATGGAGTAGCCATCAAAGTCAACAAAAGAGTCCAAAATACAGTACTTGGATGCAATATCAAAAACGACAGAATGATCTCTGTTTGTTTCCAAGGCAAACCATTCAATATCACAGTAATCCAAGTCTATGTCCCGACCACTAATACTGAAGAACCTGAAGTTGAATGGTTCTGTTAAGACCTATAAGACCTTTTAGAACTAACAGACAAAAAAGATTTTTCATTATAGGGGACTGGGATGCAAAAGTAGGAAGTCAAGAAACACCTGGAGTAACAGGCAAATTTGGCCTTGGAGTACAGAATGAAGCAGGGCAAAGGCTAATAGAGTTTTGCCAAGAGAACGCACTGGTCATTGCAAACACCCTCTTCCAACAACACAAGGGAAGACTTTATGCATGGACATCACCAGATGGTTGACACCAAAATCAGATTGATTATATTCTTTGCAGCCAAAGATGGAGAAGCTCTATACAGTTAGCAAAAACAAAACCGGGAGCTGACTGTGGCTCAGATCATGAACTCTTTATTGCCAAATTCAGACTTAAATTGAAGGAAGTAGGGAAAACCACTAGACCATTCAGGTATGACCTAAATCAAATCCCTTACGATTATACACTGTAAGTGACAAATAGATTTAAGAGACTGGATCTGAGAAACAGAGTGCCTGATGAACTATGGACAGAGGTTTGTGACATGGTACAGGAAACAGGGATCAAGACCATCCCTGAGAAAAAGAAATGCAAAAAGGCAAAATGGCTGTCTGAGGAGGCCTTACAAACAGCTGTGAAAAGAAGAGAAGCAAAAAGCAAAGGAGAAAAGGAAAGATAGACCCATTTGAATGCAGAGTTCCAAAGAATAGCAAGGAGAGGTAAGAAAACCTTCCTCAGTGATCAATGCAAAGAAACAGAGAAAAACAATAGAATGGGAAAGGGTAGAAATCTCTTCAAGAAAATTCGAGATACCAAGGGAACATTTCATGCAAAGATGAGCTCAATAAAGGACAGAAATGGTATGGACCTAACAGAAGCAGAAGATATTAAGAAGAGGTGGCAAGAATACACAGAAGAACTGTACAAAAAAGATCTCCACGACCCAGATAATTACGATGGTGTGATCACTCAACCTAGAGCCAGACATCCTGGAATGTGAAGTCAAGTGGGCCTTAGAAAGCATCCCTACAAACAAAGCTAGTGGTGGTGATGGAATTCCAGTTGAGCTATTTCAAATCCTCAAAGGTGATGCTGTGAAAGTGCTGCACGCAATATGCCAGCAAATTTGGAAAGCTCAACAGTGGCCACAGGACTGGAAAAGGCCAGTTTTTGTTCCAACCCCAAGAAAGGCAATGCCAAAGAATGCTCAAACTACTGCACAATTATACTCAACTCACACACTAGTAAAGCATTGCTCAAAATTCTCCAAGCCAGGCTTCAACAGTACATGAACCATGAACTTCCAGATGTTCACGCTGGTTTTAGAAAAGGCAGAGGAACCGGAGATCAAATTGCTAACATCCACTGGATCATTGAAAAAGAGAATTCCAGAAAAACATCTATTTCTGCTTTATTGACTAATACCAAAGCCTTTGACTGTGTGGATCACACCAAACTGTGGGAAAATCTGAAAGAGATGGGAATACCAGACCACCTGATCTGCCTCTTGAGAAATCTGTATGCAGGTCAAGAAGCAACAGTTAGAACTGGACATGGAACAACAGACTGGTTCCAAATAGGAAAAGGAGTACGCCAAGGCTGTATATTGTCACCCTGCTTATTTAACATATATGCAGAGTACATCATGAGAAACACTGGGCTGGAAGAAGCACAAGCTGGAATCAAGATTGCTGGGAGAAATATCAACAACCTCAGATATGCAGATGACACCACCCTTATGGCAGAAAGCGAAGAAGAACTAAAGAGCCTCTTGATGAAAGTGAAAGAGGAGAGTGAAAAAGTTGGCTTAAAGCTCAACATTCAGAAAGCTAAGATCATGGCATCCGGTCCCATCACTTCATGGTAAATAGATGGGGAAACACTGGCACACTTTATATTTTTGGGCTCCAAACTCACTGCAGATGGTGACTGCAGCCATGAAATTAAGACACTTACTCCTTGGCAGGAAAGTTATGACCAAGCTAGACAACAAATTAAACAGCAGAGACATTACTTTGCCAAGAAAGGTCCGTCTAGTCAAGGCTATGGTTTTCTCAGTAGTCATGTATGGATGTGAGAGTTGGGCTATAAAGAAAGCTGAGTGCTGAAGAATTGATGCTTTTGAACTGTGGTGTTGGAGAAGTCTCTTGAGAGTCCCTTGGGCTGCAGGGAGATCCAACCAGTCCATCCTAAAGGAGATCAATCCTGGGTGTTCATTGGAAGGACTAATGTTGAAGCTGAAACTCTAATACTTTGGCCACCTGATGCAAAGAACTGACTCTTTAGAAAAGACCCTGTTTCTGGGAAAGATTGAGGGCAGGAGGAGAAGGGGACGACAGAGGATGAGATGGTTGGATGGCATCGCCAACTCAATGGACATGGGTTTGGGTGGTCTCCGGGAGTTGATGATGGACAGGGAGGCCTGGCATGCTGCAGTTCATGGGGTCACAAAGAGTCGGGCACGACTGAGCCACTGAACTGAACTGAACTGAACTGAACTGTCATCTGAATGACGGCAGAGAATGAATTCTAGGAAGATGCAGGTGAACTTTAGGCATCTGTATAGGTGACCATTTGAAGTTAGTCTGTTGTGACTGTTTCCATAGCTCAAATCATGGGCCGATGGAGAATGAGATATTAAGTTTAAATTTTGATGCTGAACTGAAGTCTGAATTAGCTTTGCAGTAGGAGACTCAGCCCCTCCAGATACCATCCACATGAGGGACAGTGAGTATTCTGAGGGGCACTCACCTAACTCAGGTGGGCTTCAGAGTAATGTGCTTGGGACCCCAGTCCCCTCAGTGGCCGTCAGACTGATGAATGATCTCCCTGTTTTTCCTTTCCTCTGGTCCAAGGAATAAACTTTTCCAGACTTGGGGGGACCTGATTTTTGGTCAGTTATGTGTCGGTGACTTGGATTCCTAAAGAAGTTAGCCATTATTTAGGGCTGTGACTCAAGGGGATTATCAATAGCTGAGAGTCCCCTGCTGGATATCTGAGAAGAAGTTCATGCAGTAGGTGTTTTAAGCATGTGCAAGCCACTTTTCAGAATCGACAAAAACAATGATCAGACATGCGTGCTGCAAGCTGTTTCTCTTCCCATGTTATCATTCCAGGGTCTTGACCGAGATTTGGCCGTATGCCTGTATCTTGCATTGAAAACAAGGTTAGGGACCGTATTCTGATGGTTCTGTGATTTCCCATGCTGGATTGAGAACATAGTGAGTGCTCCACGTATGTTGGTGGAGTGGATTCAGGAGAAGAATCACGAATTTCAGGGCTCCGATGAGCATGCAAAGAGGTGGTTAAGGAAGACAGTGACAGCCATTCAGTGGTTGGCTGTGAACTCCTGGGTGGATGAGAGCCTTCGTGTGACAGGCTGCCTTCAGCAGCGGGAACCTTTCAGCTGGTGTCTAAAGAACATGCTCTTCTTTCAGGAGAATTGATTCTGAATGAGAGTTACTTGGGAATCAAGGCAGCAATGTGAGTCCTCACGTTTTCTACACAAAGTGCTAGATCCCTGTAGAAACAGAATTAAGTGCCTGAGCTAGTGTTTCTTGCCCCCGCACTGGCTTTTCCAGACCGTGTGTGATTCCGCGGAGTGTTTCCTTAGGAGAAGGGCCCAGTCCCCCGTCCACGTCTGCACTGTCCTGACACAGCCATTCCTGAGTCGCTGGGAGCGAATGCTGGGCGAGGAGAGAATGCAAGCCCAGGGCCGTGAGCGATGCGCTGGCTGAGTCTGCATTTTGGGAAGCCCAGCACTGTTCTGTGGAAACCCTTCCTCTGCACCCTAATAGAAGATGCCCTCCTTGTACAGAGAAGCAGCCTGAGATCCAGAGTATCCTGGGAATTCTCGCAGACCCATCTCCCGAGGCCCAGCACCCAGAACAGGATCACTGGGACATGACAAGTGTGCAGACAGGGGATGGGGAGGATTGGACAATGCGACAAGTGGTGGGAGGGTCTGCCTGTCCGGTCACCCCATTGGTCAGAGCTTTAGCCCTGCCACAGGCATTCTGTGAACAGGTTGAATACTTGATGAGCTGATGGTGGGCGCAGGGCAGCCAGGCCGTGTCATGCTGGGCTCACCGCGAGGTGGCATCTGGGAGATGGCTTTGATATAGAACCACATATGAACTGTTCCTGGGCCCCAGTGGATACACTGGAGCCTAAGCCATGCCTGCAGCGTGCCCGAGGGCTGCAGTGTCAGTGGGTGGGGCTACCAGACGTGGGTCCAGAGGACCAGAGCCTGGGGCGCCCGCCAGACCAGAACATTTTGCTTGCTGGAGAGTGGCCCCAGAGCCTGCAAGTCCGAGTGGAGGGCCATGTGGTAGAGGAGAGCCCGTCCTCTGAGAGCTGGTGACCACGGTGCCTGGGCCAGGCTGTGAGTCCTTCATGCTCTGAGCTTAGGGAGCAGCAGAGTCTTCCTGTCCCTCCTGAGCAGCTGTGCTGGGGGAGGCCTCCAGGTGCCCACCCCGTCTAGTCTGTGGGGACTGCTGTCACACAATACACGCACACCTCCCATGGCTCTGGAGGCTGGACAGCCAAGATCACAGTGCCGGCAGATTCAGTGTCTGACGAGGGCATCTTCCTGGTTTGCAGATGCCAGCTTCTCCCTGTCTTCCCATGGTGGACACGCAGTACACATTAGCTTTCTGGTCTCTTCTCTTTTGCTTCTCCCCAGTTTTTTTGAGATGTAATTGACATACAGCACCAAATACCTGTAAGGTATATAGCATGTTGATCTGATACATCCATCATGAAATGATGGCCACAGTATGTTTAGTGAACACTCATCGTCTCGTATAGATACAAAGTAAAAGGGAAAAACAGTTTTCTCATTTCTATTACAATGAGACCTCTTAGGATTTACTCTCTTAACTTTCACATATAATGTGAGCAATGTGAGTTATCTTTACCATGTTGTATGTTACATCTGAGCTCCTCTTCCAAGGGTTCTAATCCCATTATGGAAACCCCACCCTCAGGACCTCATCTCACCTTGTGATGTCCCAAAGGCCCCACCACCTTGGGGGTCTGGGCTTCAAGGTGTGGATTTGGGGGGCACACAGCAATGCAAGCAGTAGCAGCATTTCAGGCCACATTCCTGCCTGTACCACCCCTTCAGGACTTAGGTGTGGCTTGTGGATGGAGCACCGGGAGAAGCTGGGCAGGCTGGCGCTGTTCTCTGGTTGCTCAAGGGCTGACCAGCCCAGCTAGCAGGGACGTGGTGAGCCACTAATGGGACTGAGCAGAAATGAAGAGGACTATCACATGGAGACAAAAGTCATTGCAGGTTCATGCTGTTAGATCTTATGAAAGGAATAGCGGTAGAGGAAATGGTTAAGTATGGTAGTTTCGAGTATGCCTCCACGCTGGGTCTGTGCTCAGCCCTGCTAGACCTGCCCTCTATGTTTAATAGCACATCTCAGAGCTGCTGGTCATCATGTTCCAAGCGCTTCTGCTTCGGGTAATCCTACGTGTCTGTCATTCTTCCTGAAATGTTGATTTCTCTCTGAGCTGAGGACCAGCTTATCATACTTTAACCTAGAAACCTAGAATCCACTGTCGTGACTCCTGAATGGCCCAGAGGAAAAAAAGGTGTGTTTCTCTTTGAAAAATAAAGTGTCAAGCTGAGGGGGTGATGGACTTTGGGGTGCGCCCTGTGAGCTAGTGCATGCTGGTGATGGGCTATTTGCAGAGTGGCAGTAAAGCACCCAAACAAGATCGACTCTGTTTCCTGTTGGTTTATCTGGTGAGCAGGGGAGAAGCCCTACCCAGCTGTTGGCTGATCTTCCTTCTGCAAAACTGTTGCTGCCTGAAGAGCAAACCGTGTGCTTTCTCCACGACGAACAGTGTCTTCACTTTTCCTCATTCTGTTTTTTTTTTTTTTTTTTTTTAACCTCCGAAGAGAAGAAAGTACAAAGAAAGGAAAAGAAAAGAAAATAGAGGCAAATCCTTGGCATTTCTAGAAACAGCCTGTACAAAGGAGCCCTGAGATCATTTTCGTGTGACCTCCCGGAAGCGTTTAATGGCCTCATTGTTGGCGAGAGGGGGCAGCAAATTCTCTGGGATTCCTGGAATGGCCAGAGGCTGCTTGGGCAGAGGGAAAAGAAGCCTGGGAGTCACCAGGATCTGGGGTGAGGGTGGGGAAGGAGGAGCAGCAGGCAGGACCACTGTTCTGAACTTTGATGACAGTTCTTCCTAGAAAGATAGATGATATTTTTACATAATTTCCTTATTGTGAAAATTCCAGCCCCAAAGTCTGCAGAGGCGAGTGCCTCTCGCTCCCTTCCTCTTCGCGGCCTCCCTCCCATCAGAGTTGCTTGGGGCTCTTCTGGGTCTTTTTCTGTGTGGAATTCCAGACAAGCTTCTGCTTTGTTGTCAGTTTCCCCCTTTTTGCAAGAGTGTTATGTTAGTCCTTATCTCTTTTCCTCTTTCATCTTAGTCACCATTAGTCAAGAGCTCCCTTCTGCCAGTTCTCTGAGAAACGCTGTGGGAGTCGCATCACTGCGTCCTTGCGTGGGGTCAGGACTGAGTCATCTCATCCCAGGACCGAGAAGCTCTGGCCTTGGAGGGAGCGGGCTGCTCCCTGGGCTCTTAGCCCTCGCTTGGTGGGGTCTCTCACCGGGGCCACCTACCAGCCTGGAGAGTCCCTGCGGCTCCCACCTGGAGGTGTTTTCACACTCTCAACAAGGCTTTGCACCCTTGGCCCGTGCTGAGAGCTGAGGGTGTTGCGGTGTCTGGTACAGGTCTGGGCCCTGGCTGGGGAGTGCTTCTTGGTGGGGAAGCAGACACGGAGTCAGGAAGGCAGCCACAGCCCCCCTGGATGGGTCTGCAGGGCCTGCGGGGTCCTAGAGCGGTGAGTAGGGCCACAATGGGGCAGAGAGGATGCATGCAGGGTCTTACCAAACTGAACTCGGGTTCTCACACTGGGACACAGCAAAACCCATCAGCTGACATGGGTTGTGGTGAAGGAAAGTGCAGTGTTTATTGCAGGTGCTAGACAAGGAGAAGGGGCAGCTCATGCTCAAAAGACCCGAAATCCATGATGGCTTTCAGCAGACTGTTGTTAAAGGCAACATTTGGGGCGAGGGGTGCAGCTCATGGACCTTCTGATTGGTTGGTGGTGAGGTGACAGGAATCTGAGTCATCAGCCTCTGGTTCCAACCAGTCTGGAGTCTACATGCTTGTAGTCAGCATACAGTCACCACCCTCCACCTGGGGAGTTGGAGTGTCTTAGTTTCTGCACAACGGCTCACAGATGAGCATCAGATTGTCATGCTGATCCCTTAAGGAGGAGCTGGGACCCTGCTTTATCACTGAGCTATTGTCATTAATTTCCTTGCTGGATATTAGTTTCCTTCCTTTCCTCTGTTTCTGCATTCCCTCACTTCCCTAGTTAGTAACTGAGTCTGCTCTTTGGAACTCAGGGAAAGCGTAGGAAACTAAAGCCTTTTTCTACAAACAAGAAATAGGGATAAAGAGGGGCTTTGGTACCCAAGGGGGCTCCACAGGGTCCTGCTTGGTTTCCATCCTCCCTTTTCTTTGTCCGTCCTCAATCCCCAGGGGACCAGGTGTGGGACAAGCAAGGGAATAATGTTTTGGATGGAGAGGTTAATCTTCAAGTTGGTTTCAAGGAGAGGAGGAAGAAAGGGCAGCATCCCAGACAGAGGACACAGGGGTCACAGGACGGGAGCGGCAGGACTTGTGGGGAGGCCAGTGGCCTGGAGGGTGAATCTTGGGCCAGCCATTTCCCAGGAGCTTGAAGGCAGGCAGGGCTGTTGGTGGGCCTTCCGTGTACCCCAAGGTGTATCCCAAGCCCCCAGCTGGCTTGTGAGGGGGTGAAGGTGCTGCATGTGGAGGGAGCTGGGTCCAGGTCAGATGGGAGTGATGGCTGGTGTTGGCAGCTGAAGGCAGTGGATCGATTTCAGATGCTTCTTCGGCCAAAGTTAAGTGGCTTTGTGTGTTACACGGGCAGGAGGTCAGGGAGGCCACAGGCAGCCCCTGGGTTTCTGCCACGCGTACCTGCTGGGAGCCACTGCTGGGAGCTAAAGGTGGAGTGGTGGTGAGCAGTGGTGGTGAGCTAAAGGTGGAGTGGTGGTGAGCAGGTGTATCTGGGTTGTTCCAGCTTTCTTGTGTTCCTGGGTGTGGCAGTAATTGCTCTTTGTGTGTATGTCTGCACGCTCAGGTGACAATAAGTTACAAGAAGTGAGATTCCCGCTTCTAACACTGACATTTCAGAGATGCTTGGCCACCCAGAGCCTGTTCAGGAGCCCCGTCTGTGGCTTAGGAGAGCCCCCTTGCTCCAAGGCCACCCGCAACTCCCAGGGTTTTTAAAATGTTGAGCAGTCAGATGTGTCAAAATTTATAGCTCAGTCATTGCCGCTATGATTTGTGTTTCCATGGTTACTTGGGAAGTTGAGTGTGTTTCATGTGTGTATTTGACGAATTGTTTGCTTCTGTCCTCTCCCTGTTTCTGTTAACTGGGCTGCTCATCCCATGTTATTTTAATAAATGAGAGATTTACTGAGTGCAGATTGCTGCCTGTGTTCATGGTAGTTTCTCTCGAGGCTTATTGCTTCCCTTTGGACTTTGCACAGATGGTCTTTGGCTGTAGATGAGTTGATTTCTCCTTCCTTGCCTCCTGGTGAGGAACTTGAGTCTGGTATATATATTTTTTTAAATTTTTATTTTATATTGGAGTAGAGTTGATTAACAATGTTGTTAGTTTCAGGTATGTAGCAAAGTGATTCAGTTAACCATATACATGTATCCATTCTTTTCCAGATTCTTTTTTTCATTTAGGTGGTTACAGAATATTGAGCAGAATTCCTGTGCTATACAGTAGGTCCTTGTTGATTCTTTTATATATAGTAGGGTGTATATGTCAATCCCAAACTCCTAATTTATCCCTCCCCCCATGCTTCCCTCTTGGTAATCCTAAGTCTGTTCTCTATGTTTGTGAGTCTGTTTCTGTTTTGTAAATAAGTTCATTTGTATCATTTTTTTTAGATTGCACATATAAGTGATATCATACGATATTTGTCTTTTTCTCACTTCACTTACTGTGATAATCTCTGTCTGGGTTCATCCATGTTGCTGCAAATGGCATTGTTTCATTTTTTATGGCTGAGTAATATTCCGTTGTATATGTGGACCACATCTTCTTTATCCATTCCTCTGTCAGTGGACAGTTAGGTGGCTTCCATGGCTTGGGTATTGTGAATCGTGCTGCTGTGAACATTGGGGTGTACGTATTCTTTGTAACCATGGTTTTCTCCAGATGGTCTGTATATCTTTTGGTGCCTCTTTCTTGTGAAGGCCACCTGGCTGCAGGAGGTATCTGGTAGGTGCCTGTTGAAAGGTTAAGAAGCCTCCTTATTTTATGCGCATCACTGAAATCTTAATTGCTGCAAGCAGGAGGTCCCCCCTCCCCCATCCTCTGTGCTTTGAATTTCAGGCTCTTCTTTATGGCTATTTTCTATTTCTCTAAAAGAAAAAAGATAAACTATGCTCCAAACAATGTAATTGAAAGAAAAAAAATGAAGAGCAGCCTTACAAATAAGTACAAAGGTTGTCTATTTTCTTCTCATGCAAATGATAGCTTATCAGCAAGATACTAAAGCAGGTGGGTGAATTCAAACATCTATGGATTTGAATCTCACCTTTTCCATTTCTTAGCTGTGCTAGCTCGACAGCTACTATATTGCCTCCCAGGCTTGGTTTCTCCACCTATAAAATGGGGCCATAATTCTACCTCAAGAACTGACAATATTTCATTATTCTTAATTAAGAACCACTCGTTTGTGTCTTATTATGAGTCTCATGGCGTTTTACTCCTTTTAATCTTCCAGAACAGTTCTAAAGCATTTGGTGAGGTGTCTGACACAAGAGGTTGTCACTCAAGGGTGGTAATGACCGCCTCCACGATCATCATAGTGGCATCTTTATCTTGCGCAGCATCATCGGGAGAGTCAGGGCTTCCCATCCCATGGGTCCTGTGTGCTCATTGTGGAAGCTTGGCAATTCAGCACAGTCTCCTGTTAGGGTAGTTTGTGCTGCTGTAATGCCATGGTAACATTCATCTTTGTAAGCCCACCGTGCTGCTGTAATGCAATGGTAACATTCGTATTTGTAAGCCTGGCCCTTCTGGTGGTGCTAGAAGGATTTCTATACAGCACTGCTGCTGCTGCTGCTGCTGCTAAGTCGCTTCAGTTGTGTCCGACTCTGTGCGACCCCATATACAGCACTACCCTGTTGTAATTACTTTTGCTTTACAGCGTCTTCTGTGATGAGAAGATTGTTCTCTTAATGCTCTATGTCTTACTTTTTGTTGTATTTTGTCAGTTTTCATGAGATACTGCCTTTCATTGACAAAATTAATTTTAATTTTTAAGTTCATTATTTGAAGACAATCGAAACCTTTGTGATGGTTAATCTTCCCATTTAGGAACTTATGTTTCCAGACACCTAGGCCTTTTATCTGTCTCATGGAAGGGTGGTGATATTCTTTATTTTTTTGGGCTGGTCGTAGTACTGAACTAGCATGGGCATGTATGCCTATCAGCTGTGGAGAGTGGCTATTTTCCGTCTGTTTTCTAGTCACTTACCATTTGCGTGTCGTGCCCCTCACTGCCCTGTGGACTCTGGATTAGTCTTGGGGAGAAGAGTCCTGCCTCTTCCAGGGAGGCAGTCCCCTCATCCCGCTGCATTTCCATCCTGTTTGGCCTTGGACAGGCTTCCTTTGGACAAGCCATCTTCAGACTTGCTTGGTGTCCCCCAGAAGCACCATGGTGGGGATTGGTAATGTCCTTGGTTCTGCTTGACCCTGAACTTGAGAACCACATAGGGTCTGGACCCATTCATAGGTTTTGGGTAAGCTTCCATGATGGCATCCAGTTGGGACGCTCTTTCGGGATATGAGTGCCCTGTCCTGGGCCATGCTCTCCCTCCTGTGGAGATCTGGGTGTCTGCTGCTGGACGGGCCACCATGGGAAGGCCCTTCCTAGACTGGGTCAGAGTCACTGCTGAGTTGTTCCCAGACCTTTCCTTTGTGTATGTGGTTTGAAAGCATGATGTTTGCATTTGGATGGGAACGATCCTGGGTTTTAACTTCCTTGTGTTGCCAGCATCCTCACATTCTAGCATCTCTACCCTGGAAGTAGCTGTAGCGTCACTGGAATGCAGGTCCCGTCTAGGTACGCCTGACAGCAGGGAGGGACGGTGAAGATCCTCAGCTTTAACTGTGTTCCCTTTTCAGCTGTCCAAAGGTTCTGGTGATAGCATCCTGAGATTTTTTATGGTCACTTAGAAAACATTGCCTTTTCTTCAATTCCATTTCATTCACGTATTTCTCAGTTTGTCTTATAAGTGCCTTCTTACGCCGTGAAAACAGAGTGGCCTCTGAGGGCAGTACAATCCTGAGTTTAATTTTTTTGATGAAAGGTATTTTGTCCCCTCTTGAGAAGCCCCAGACTTCATTCCAAACTGGCCAAACAGCCTCATCGTGAAGCTTGGGATTTGTTGAGTGTCTAAATAGTCACTGTTATGACTCTAAATATTTAGTGTGAGAAAGCTAGACAGAAGGAAAACTTTATATTAACTCAGGAATTTCTGGAAGGGATCAGAGGCACTCAACAGAAATCAAGAGGTCCTTTGTTTCTGAAACATTTTGGAAGTAAGTGAAGACATTTCTTTTTCGCCCAAGTTTGTGTATTCTTCAAGATTTCAAGTTTTTGTCATGTCTGCCTGTGGAACCACCTGATTGGTGATCAGCACCCAGAGAGTTCCGTCTCTTCTGTGGGTCTGCGTGCAGCTGGTCTGGTTCCTACAGGAAGCCTGTGGGGCTGTGCTTGGTGGGGCGGGTGGAGGTGGTGGGGGTCCAGGTGATGGGGCCATGGAAATAGCACCTATGCGTTTGTTCCTGAGGAGGGTGCTGTATGTTAGTACCACTTTTCAGCTCATCACGTTCAAAAATCATGTCTTTGTTTTATCTGCTGTAGTTACATATCCACTATCTTAAAAACAGATAAAAATGCCCAAAGTGTTGAACAGCTTGACAGGCAACTATGTCATTTTTAAAAAGTTTTAGTATAAAAAGTAAATCTCACAAACGTATATTGTCAGCTGAAGGTCACAGGCATGAAAGATGCATTTGGAATTGGTCCTGGGGCTTTTGGATGATGTCCAAGAAAAGATTTTTCCTCTGGAAATGAGGGGAGACCTCTCAGGATGTGAGGGTTAGAGGTGATGACGGGCATGTGATACTCTGATGTCGTATGAGCCGGTGCCCTTGCCAACATGCCAGCCAGTTGTTCAAAGACCCTCATGCCTGTGTGACCTTTTTTTTCTTTTTTTTTTTCTTTTTAAGATTTTTAAACTTGGAGTCAACTTAGCTTCTGGAATTTAGGGTTGTTCCACTTGACATAAACATTATAACACTTTTCAGGCTTACACATTCTTTGAGGGTGAAAGCAGGCACCTTTCATCAAATGCCTTTGCATGCATGGGTGATATTCAGCTTTGAGCAGTCAGATAATCCTGTATCAAGGGTCTTTCCCTTTTTGATCCTAGAAGTTCAGCATTCCCTCTAAACACCAGCAGCCTTTACAGCTTGCAGGTGGCTGCTGTGTTCAGCATCTGACAGCAGGGTACTTGCCAGCTGTGTCCTAGTTCATAACTAGCATTTGTCTAACATTTACTGTGTGTTGTATCTTAAGTCTTTACATGCGTTTGCTCACTTCTTGCTCATAAAAGCCCTGGATGGAGATGTTATCTTCCTGTCGATTTTGCGGTGGGGGACACTGAGGCTCAGGGAGTGGGGTGATCCGCCCACAGGTCACCTGCTGAGAGGGAGTGGGGTCAGGAGGTGGCGGATGTTGTCCGGCTCCCGCACCAGATTCTTAGCCTGAGTGCCCAGACGGACCTTCTTCAGTGGTTTTCTAAGTCCTTGACCCTGGCCTCTCCCACGTCAGGTCGGAGGCAGGGCAGGCTTTGTTTCCACCATTGAATGGTCAGGGTAAGCTAGTTCAACATCCCTAGGTGATGTGTTCTCCACCCAAGGACACCATGTCGCAGACACACAGGCACAGCGGTGCTCGGGACTTCTGTCCACAGAACCTTTGCTCTTTGCCGACCTCCCTAAGTCATCGAGTGAGTGTGTTTCCTCTGGACTTGGAGAGATTCTGTGGCATCCAGTGTCATGTGCCAGGGTCGTCTGGGAGGTGGCTCTCTCTCTCCCCTCTGCCCTGCAGAGGAGCAGAGCACACAGAACTGTCTTGGTGACCAGATGCTCCCCTCCGGCAGGGGGAACCTTCATCTTTGTCCCCCCCACCCCCAACTCTGGAGCAGTGTCTTGGCCCTCACAATAGAAGTGAGAGCATTGAACCAGAAGAAGTAGCCCGGATTCCCACTCCTTCCCGTGGCACACGCGTGGGCCCTGTACGGGGCCTCTCACGCACTGGGCACCATAGACCAGAACTTGGTCTCAGATGAGGATGGTCCCCAGGGGTGGGGTGACGGCTGTAACCTGGGAGGACCTGGGAAGGATGTGGGCTGTGATCTAGGTGCTAAGGATGCCTTACAGGTATACACTTGGCCTTGCAAGAGAGCAGAGGCCTGCCCAGTACTTATTTGCCTGCTTTTTTGGGAGGGTAGGGGAAGCACTCGGGCAGTGACCTGGGACCCGCAGCTTCCCAAGGCTTTTCTGGTGTCTGTGGGCCTTTGTCCCTGTGTCCAGGCCATGGTGACTAGAAACCTGCTGTTTGTGGACTCCTTTTGAAGAGTCTGTCTTTTAAACAGTCTCCTTAAAAAAAAAGAAAAAAACACTACTGTTTGTTTAAAAATTGTTTTAAAACTTGTATTCTTGGGTGCAGGGTATAAAATTCACACTTGTGCAAATTCAGCATGTTCAGTGGAGGCCTCCTTGCCTTTTCAGCTTTGAAGTTGGGCACCATGCTGAGCCTGAAGAGGGGGCTGCAGGGGCAATGGCCCCGTGACTGTGTCCTGTGACCGTGAGCAGCCGCTACTTCTAGGTGCCTCGTTCTAGCCAGGTGGCCACCAGACGCCCAGAGCCCCAGCAAGCCCCTGACAGGTAAGCTCTGTTTGGTTACTTTGCAGGACGTGGGTCTGTTCACTGTTGATGAAGAGGAGATTAGTAAATGCATCTTATTGCAAGTCACTAAGTGTGAGCAGAGGCGTCCCACTGGGCCCTTCCTTCCAGGGTTTCTGCAGGGAGCACCCCCCTGCTTGGTGGCTGCGCCCCACCATCTTTGAGCTGAGGTGGGTGGGATGGGAGATCACAAGGAGCTTGGTCCAGGCCCTGCAGAGCACCCTTTGTGCCCCTTCCCTGCTGCTCACGCACTCCAGTCCCCTTGCTTTCTGTGCAGTGAGTGCTGATCTGCATGTGTGCTCAGCTGCTCAGTCGTGTCTGACTCTTCTCCACCCCATGGATTGTAACCTGCAGGTTCCTCTGTCCATGGGACTTTTCCGAGCAAGAGTACTGGAGAGGGTGGCCATTCCCTTCTCCAGGGGATCGCCCCAACCCAGGGATTGAACCTGTGTCTTCTGCATTGGCAGATAGATTCTTTACTACTGAGCCACCTGGAAAGGCCTGAATGCTGATATGCTCCCAGGTTATTCTGAGATTCCCATGGCGAGCCCTCAGGAGTTGGCAGCTGTTCTTTTTAGAGCTGGGCCAGAACAGAGCCCAGAGAAAGCAATGGCACCCCACTCCAGTATTCTTGCCTGGAAAATCCCATGGACAGAGGAGCCTGGTAGGCTACAGTCCATGGGGTCGCTAAGGGTCGGACCCAACTGAGTGACTTCACTTTCACTTTTCACTTTCATGCATTGGAGAAGGAAATGGCAACCCACTCCAGTGTTCTTGCCTGGAGAATCCCAGGGACGGGGGAGCCTGGTGGGCTGCCGTCTATGGGGTCGCACAGAATCTGACACAACTGAAGCGACTTAGCAGCAGCAGAACAGAGCCGAGGTGGAGGGCTCTGCTGAGGCCCTGTTTTCTCCCCTTTGTTGGGGGTCTGCCCACATGTAGCACTGCGACTGGGGGTATGTGCGCCATGACGGTCGGGGGCAGGTGCTGGCCCCTTCTGCCTCACTGCCTCCCGAGGAGGCTGACATGGCGATCGACCTTCTTATTCATCCTCTTGCTGTGGATTCTTACTATACTGTTGGTGGGTCTGAGGTGTCTATTAGAGCACTGAGGCTGGATGGCCTTCTGCACGCACGCCCATTGGAGCCTTTTCCCAGAAAGAATAGTGGATAGTGGAGACTGTATCAGTCAGCTCAGCCACTGAAATAAACACCGCATTCCGGCTCGTGATCTTGGAGGCCAGGAGTCCCAAGATCAAGGTGTGGGTGGGCTGACCTCTCCTGAGGCCTGTCTCCTGGGTGTGTAGACAGCCGTCTTCTCCCTGTGTCTTCACGTGCTGTGTTTCTATGTCCTCTTCTTAGAAGGACACCAGTCATTTATGGGATGAGGCCTCTGTGAAGTCCTCATTTTACCTTAATTGTGCCTTTAAAGCACAGTCACATTCTGAGATCCTGGAGGTTGGGGCTTTACCATGGCTGTGTTTGAATTTATCCCCTAACAGCGGGGATCCCCCCACCAGGCCAAGTGGCAGAAGGGGACTGGGGACTGGGGCCCACGGTCATTGGTAGGAAGGGTGTACTCTGTCTGTCTTGTGTCCGTCCCCCTTCCCATCTCATTTCTCCATCTTTCCTTTCTGTTGCCTCCTTGCTGACCTTGTACTTCCCCTCCAGGTTTCCTCTATGGTCCACAGAGCAGAACAGAAAGGTTCTTAATCTTTGGGGTTCATTCAGTAGATGCTTCCCAAGTGTCTTCCTTATCTTAGAGGCTAACATGATACATATTCTGTTCAGAGTTCAAAAAGTGCACGTGTGACGTTTTCATGTTTCCCTCTAGTTAGTGGGCAGGATGGTTGATGTTTCCTGCAGTGTGATGTTCTTCCTTGGGTGTCAGTGAGGCTTCTCGAACTTTCCTGAACGTTTGTGGCCCTTGTGGTGGACAGATTGTGCCCTCCGACAGACTGCTTTCTGTGACGTGGGACCTTTATCCTCTCCTCCCAGCAGAGGTGTATGAAGATCACAGAAGCACCTTGTCTCCTGGGAGAATAAATTATAGTGAAAATACGCACTTTGTGGCTGATGACAACACCACCTCTTTGGTGTCCGAGGCTTCAGGGCACAGGTCCCAGGTGCTGGGGGCTTTGTCTTGTCCCTGTGTAGATTGTGTGGGGTGCTGTGGGGCCTGGGCCACATGATGCTCTCAGGCTGGTCCCCTGCTCCTTGGTCCTGCCTCCCCTTCACCTGTGAGCCCTTCCGAATTGTCCTGGGATGCCTGGAGGATGGAGACTGTGTTTGTTTCTGCTGAGCCTTCATAGTGTGGAAGAGACACATCTGAAAAAGGCAAGAAAACACCCTTGAGCCTCCCGAGCCCCCACTTCTCAGCGCACCTGACCAGCCTGCACCTGCTGTCCTCCTTCTGGTCAAATTGGTCAAACACAAAGGACTTCAACCTGTGGATTCTGACAGCCGGGCTGGGCAGCTCTTGGCATGGACACAACATTGAAATGAAGCCTCGTTTCACAGTTAATCCTCCTGTTTGGGATCGAAATCTAATTATCAACGAAGCTTAGGCAGTAGGTCTACTGGTGTGGAAGGCACAGCATGGGATTCATCCCACCGACCCCCCGAGGGTGGGGAGCTGTGTTTGTGGCCACCCAGCCCTGGTCCCCAGAGGGATCAGCAGGTGCAGTGACTAAAGGGTGGCCCCAGAGAGTGCCCTGTGGGGACTTTCCAAAACCTTTTCAGCCCCATAACCCTTCCTTGAATGGGACTCTTGCTCAGATGCCCTGTCCCAGCACCGCTGTGGAACCCATGGCTGAGACGGGGCCTGGAGCTCCCACTGACCTGGAGGGGCAGGGCTGTGGGAGCCTCTGTTGCTTCCCTGTGTCCCTGTGACCATTCTCATGATGGGCTTCAGCAGGGATGAGCCAGGGTAGAGCCTTTGGCTTTCTAAAGCCGGTTTGTGGTATTCCATGGCTGCATACTGCACCCTTAGCCCTGGCCAGTTCCTAAAATGCATGCTGATGGGATTTGGAGGGAATGGGGGCACACAGGTCCATGGGCTCCATGCTCAGACCATTACAGTAGGCTGTGTGGACTGTGCATGCCCGCTAGGGTGCAGGGTGGGGGTCCTTGGCATCCTTGATGAGCCTCTGCAGTACAGGGAACACATTTGACCCAAGTTAAGCTCACCTGAGCACATTAAATAGCCATCAATAACCATCAGTAGATTCGTTCTTACTTTCCTGACTTTGATCTACTTGTTCTGTAAGTTCCCCATGAGCAGCCATGTGACACCAGGTCTGTCCCCAGTGCTGGGGGCACCTTGGTCTGCAGGCGTGAAGTGCACTTGAGTAGCATGATTCCATTAAGCACTCTTGTTCTGTTGGATCTGTGAGTTGCGTGGAGTTCCAGACAGATGTTGTATCACGAAATAAGAGGGCCCGAGGGGGCCCATTGGGAGGGCAGTTAGGGAAATGGTTATTGTAACCTCAGGCTTCTTTATACAGTGGCTCTGGCCAGGGCATCCAGCCCAGACGTAGGTGAACCCAGTGTGGTAATCACGGATTCATGGGTGGTAAAGTTGGGTGGGATGGATCAGATGGCAGCAGAGTCTACCAGATCTCAGGAGACCTGTTTGATTTGGGGTCATAGTGATGAGAGATAAAGGTGCAAATGATTTTTATCATCTGATTTCTGTCTTCCCACTCCAGATCCCAAAGAGGCCTCTGAGTGCTTCCCTCAGCCTCGCCATCCTCTGGCCCCATATTTGGCTGGTTGTTTTGTTGTCACTGGATAACTTTTAATTGACTTGGGTCAGAACATCTCATCCCCAGGCTCAGTGTCCCTGCTGTGGCCCCACTGACGGCCCAGCCTCTGGCGATCGCCGTCCTGCCGTGGCCCGTAGAGGTGGTCCTGCCCCTGCAGTGTGGCCAGTGGGAGAGTGCCTCTCTTGCTGATGTGTTTGCCCTTGAGGTGCAGTCAGAGGAGAGCTCATTATTGCTGTTGCAGTTATTTTAACTTACATAGCAAGACAGGGCTTGGCTAAGGGTAGAGACCATTTCTCTGCCTAGGTGCACGGATCAGTCGTTCCTTCCCATTTACAGTATCGTTTGAACCAAAGTGTTCTCAGAATCTCACTGAAAATGGAACGGCTCCTGCCTTCGTCTCTTCGAGGGCAGAAGATCACAGCGTGCGCCCAGCTGTTTGGTCCTCGCATCAGCTCGCCGTGAACAGGTCTTTCAGAGACGTCCGTATGCTTTGACGTGTGCTTTCTTTCCTTCCTTCCTGGGCATCCTCTTGTCTCTCAGTTTCTGGATCAACATGCTCCCCTGACTTTTCTGTGTCTGCTTCCTGTTTCCCCTCCCTCACGTCCCCTGTTCACTGTGTCTGCTGTCAACTCGGCACGGAGGGCATCCTCAATGTTTGGGCTGACTGCACCCTCCTGCAGAGCTCCCATATGGTTTTATTCCTGCCTCATTTTGGGTACTTTGCCCCTCCTGCCCTGAGCTGGTGATGTTGCCTGTGCCCATCACTGTCACTGGGTTAAACCCAGAAGCAAGGTGAGCAACCCTGAGCAAGGCTCAGGGACCTCACATGTGGCAGGATCTCAATAAATATCTAATTAGCTCTGTTGGGTCCAGATGTGTTGGAGCTGTATCTTAGCAAATTATTCTCTGATGAAAAGAACCTAAAGTCACTAAGATTGAAGGAAGAGAAATGCCTCTAGGCTGTCATGCAGAGTGAAGCAACTCAGAGAAAAACAAATATCATATATTAACACACATATGTGGAATTTAGAAAAATGGTGCAGATGAAGCTATTTGCAAAGCAGAAGAAGAGACTCAGATGTAAATGAACAAACATATGAACACCAAGTGGAGAAGGCAATGGCAACCCACTCCAGTACTTTTGCCTGGAAAATCCCATGGACGGAGGAGCCTGGTAGGCTGAAGTCCATGGGGTTGCTAGGAGTTGGACATGACTGAGCAACTTCACTTTCACTTTTCACTTTCATGCATTGGAGAAGGAAATGGCAACCCACTCCAGTATTCTTACCTGGAGAATCCCAGGGATGGAGGAGCCTAGTGGGCTGCTGTGTATGGGGTTGCACGGAGTCGGACATGACTGAAGCGATTTAACAGCAGCAGCAGCATGGACACCAAGGGGGAGGGACAACGGGGTGGGCTGAATTGAAAGACTGAATTGACATATATATACTTCTATGTATAAAATAGGTAACTAATGAGACCCTATTGAACAGCATAGGGAACTCAACTCAGTGCTTTGTGGTGACCTAAATGGAAAGGAAATCCAAAAAAGAGGAGATATATGTGTATGCATGGCTGGTTCCCTTTGCTGTACAGCTGAAACTAAGACAATGTTATAAAGCAGCTATAGTCCAATCAGAATTTAAAAAAAAAAAAAGGAAGAGAAATAATCAGTTTTTTCCTGCTTAGGAGTCACTTGGAGATGTCGCTTTTCAGCTTGCATTTGTTTGGAGAGGGTTTGCAGTTCTTGTGGAAGTGTGTTTATGACTGCTGCTCTGCGGCCCTGGACATGAATCTTCCAGGGCTGCCTCTGTCAACTGTCTTTGCTCATTTCAGTTGCATTATCCTGGTTTTTGGGACACAGGTGGGTTTTGGTTGTGTTTTGGACATCTTGGGTTTGTGTCGGGGGACTCTGGATCCTGTTTTAACCTTCTTGGCAGGGAGTTTCACTGTTGAAGTGTAGACTCGGGCCTCGTGGGGTGGACGTCGGCGGCCTTGGGGTCTGTGACTCTGCTGAGTGCACCACGCCGCTCGCCACGGTCGGCATGGGCGAGTGCAGCTCTTCTCCAGTCTCTCTCGCGCCTTTCTGGAGCACTGCCTCCCCTGAGCCCCTGAGAGCAGGGCCACGAGCTCAGCTTTCTCACTGTGGAGTGGGACGAATCGCCCACTGGACCCTGCTGGACTGGGATGTGGGGAAGGGGGCAAAATGCCAGTTCCTCTCTCCTCTCACCTCCTGATCCCCGCCCTGAGGCCATCAGGGCTGGAGGTGAAGCTGCCCTGCCCCTGCAGGGGAGCTGGGTGTCTGCTTCCTCCAGTGGAGAGGAAGACCAGCTCTTCTTGGCACAGTGCTGCCTAAGCACCAGCTACCCCCAGGCCAGGGGCCCAGGGGGTGGGAAGTTAGGTGAAACCTGACACCTGGGCAGGTGGGAACATTTCACCACTGGCCTCTGTTGGGTAGGATAAGCATCCCTGGAAAGGGTCTGGCTCTGTCTCTGTTGGGTAGGGTGGGGATCCCTGGGAAGGCTCTGGCTCTGTTGGGTAGGGTGGGGATCCCTTGGAAGGCTCTGGCTCTGTTGGGTAGGGTGGGCATCCTTGGAAAGGCCCTGGCTCTGGCTCTTTTGGGCTCTTTCTTTGGGGTGTGGTGGGGATCACTGGGAAGGCTCTAGCTCTGTTGGGTAGAGTGGGCATCCTTGGGAAGGCTCTGGCTCTATTGGGTAGGGTGGGCATCCCTGGAAAGGCTCTGGCTCTGTTGGGTAGGGTGGGCATCCCTGGAAAGGCTCTGGCTCTGGCTCTATTGAGCTCTTTATTTGGGCTGTGGGGGGATCCCTGGGAAGGCTCTGGCTCGGTTGGGTAGGGTGGGCAACCCTGGAAAGGCTCTGGCTCTGTTGGGTAGGGTGGGGATCCCTTGGAAGGCTCTGGCTCTGTTGGGTAGGGTGGGGATCCCTTGGAAGGCTCTGGCTCTGTTGGGTAGGGTGGGGATCCCTGTGAAGGCTCTGGTTGTGTTGGGTAGAGTGGGGATCCCTGGAAGGCTCTGGCTCTGTTGGGTGTGGTGGGGATCCCTGGGAAGGCTCTGGCTCTGTTGGGTAGGGTGGGGATCCCTGTGAAGGCTCTGGTTGTGTTGGGTAGAGTGGGGATCCCTGGAAGGCTCTGGCTCTGTTGGGTAGGGCGGGCATCCTTGGAAAGGCCCTGGCTCTGGCTCTGTTGGGCTCTTTCTTTGAGGTGTGGTGGGGATCCCTGGGAAGGCTCTGGCTCTGTTGGATAGGGTGAGGATCACTGGGAAGGCTCTGGCTCTGTTGGGTGTGGTGGGGATCCCTGGGAAGGCTCTGGCTCTGTTGGGTGTGGTGGGGATCCCTGGGAAGGCTCTGGCTCTGTTGAGTAGGATGAGGATCCCTGGGAAGGCTCTGGCTCTGTTGAGTAGGATGAGGATCCCTGGGAAGGCTCTGGTTGTGTTGGGTAGGGTGGGGATCCCTGGGAAGGCTCTGACTCTGTTGGGTCGGGTGGGGATCCCTGGGACGGCTCTGGCTCTGTTAGGTAGGGTGGGGATCCCTGGGAAGGCTCTGGCTCGGTTGGGTAGGGTGGGGATCCCTGGGAAGGCTCTGGCTCTGTTGGGTAGGATGAGGATCCCTGGGAAGGCTCTGGTTGTGTTGGGTAGGGTGGGGATCCCTGGGAAGGCTCTGGCTCTGTTGGGTAGGGTGGGGATCCCTGGGAAGGCTCTGTCTCTGTTGGGTAGGGTGGGCATCCCTGGAAAGGCTCTGACTCTGGCTCTGTTGGGCTCTTTCTTTGGGGTGTGTTGGGGGTCACTGGGAAGGCTCTGGCTCTGTTGGGTAGGGTGGGCATCCCTGGGAAGGCTCTGGCTCTGTTGGGTAGGGTGGGGATCCCTGGGAAGACTCTGTCTCTGTTGGGTAGAGTGGGGATCCCTTGGAAGGCTCTGGCTCTGTTGGGTAGGGTGGGGATCCCTGGGAAGGCTCTGTCTCTGTTGGGTAGGGTGGGGATCCCTTGGAAGGTTCTGGCTCTGTTGGGTAGGGTGGGGATCCCTGGGAAGGCTCTGTCTCTGTTGGGTGTGGTGGGGATCCCTGGGAAGGCTCTGTCTCTGTTGGGTAGGGTGGGGATCCCTTGGAAGGCTCTGGCTCTGTTGGGTAGGGTGGGGATCCCTGTGAAGGCTCTGGTTGTGTTGGGTAGGGTGGGGATCCCTGGAAGGCTCTGGCTCTGTTGGGTAGGGCGGGCATCCTTGGAAAGGCCCTGGCTCTGGCTCTGTTGGGCTCTTTCTTTGGGGTGTGGTGGGGATCCCTGGGAAGGCTCTGGCTCTGTTGGATAGGGTGAGGATCACTGGGAAGGCTCTGGCTCTGTTGGTGTGGTGGGGATCCCTGGGAAGGCTCTGGCTCTGTTTGGTAATGTGGGCATCCCTGGGTAGGCTCTGGCTCTGTTGGGTAGGGTGGGGATCCCTGGGAAGGCTCTGGCTCTGTTGGGTAGGGTGGGCATCCCTGGGAAGGCTCTAGCTCTGTTGCGTGTGGTGGGGATCACTGGGAAGGCTCTGGCTCTTTTCTTGGCTCTTTGGTTGTAGGAACAGACCCTGTTGGAGCTTTTCTTTTCTTTAATATATATAAATCCATTCTTTTTCATATCCTTTTGCACCATAGTTGATTCCAGGAGATTGAATATAGTTCCCTATTCTAGACAGTAGGACCCTATTATTGCTCCATCCTATAGATAAGCAAGAGCGAAAGGGGGCGACAGAGGATGAGATGGCAGGATGGCATCCCTGACTCAATGGACACGAGTTTTAGCAAACTCTGGGAGATGGTGAAGGACAGGGAAGCCTGGCGTGCCAGTTCTTGGGGTCACAAAGAGTCGGACATGATTGAACAACAGCAATAGATAGTAGTTTGCATCTGTTAATCCCAAACTCCCAGTCCTCTCCCCCCGCCCCGACTCCTTGGCAACCACAGGTCTGTTAGAGCTCTGTGTCCATGAATTTGTTTCTGTCTCATAAATGCATTCATTTGTGTCATATTTTTGATTCCATATGTAAGTTATATCATAAGATACTTGTCTTTCTCTGACTTCATTCATTCAGTATGAGAGTCTCCAGGTCCATTCATGTAGCTGCACATGGCAGTGTTTCATTCTTTTTTATGACTGAATAGGCATTATTTCTTTTTTTTGTTGCTTTTTTTTCAAATTTTAACTTTTTATTGACGTATAGTTGGTGTACAATATTATACGTTACAAGTATACAATATCAGTTCAGTTCAGTCACTCAGTCGTGTCCGACTCTTTGCGACCCCATGAATCGCAGCACGCCAGGCATCTCTGTCCATCACCAACTCCCGGAGTCTACCCAAACCCATGTCCATCGAGTCGGTTATGCCATCCAACCATCTCATCCTCTGTCGTCCCCTTCTCCTCCCGCCCCCAATCCTACCCAGCATTAGGGTCTTTTCCAATGAGTCAACCCTTCGCATGAGGTGGCCAAAGTATTGGAGTTTCAGCTTCAACATCAGACCTTCCAATGAACACCCAGGATTGATCTCTTTTAGGATGGATTGATTGGATCTCCTTGCAGTCCAAGGGACTCTCAAGAGTCTTCTCCAACACCACAGTTCAAAAGCATCAATTCTTCGGCGCTCAGCTTTATAGTGATTCACAATTTTTGAAAGTTATACTCTATTTATAGTTATTATAAAGTATTGACTATGTTCCCCATATTGTACAATGTATCCTTGTAAGTTTTTTTT
Organism: Giraffa tippelskirchi; assembly: GCF_054371585.1. Lineage (NCBI taxonomy): Eukaryota > Metazoa > Chordata > Mammalia > Artiodactyla > Giraffidae > Giraffa > Giraffa tippelskirchi. The sequence continues at coordinate 53,044,812 of NC_137284.1, forward strand.
TTTTAATTTTTATTGGAGTATAGTTGCTTTACACTGCTCTGTCAGTTTCTGCTGCACAACAAAGTGAGCCAGCTATCCATATACCCCTCTTTTTTTCTTAAAGCTTCGTGCTTTTAAGCAGTGACAATCAATGTCAAAGTTAAATTTGGACACAGTGCACTGCAGGCTTGCAGTTGGCGTTTTCCTTAAGGTAAATCATAGGGATCGAAACCCAGCATTCTCAGCTCAGACTCGACCCCTCTGTGACGCCCCCTGTCACAGGGTGTGGTGAAAGGATGCCTGGCTTGGTCTTGCACTGTCTAGGATGTGGGAGCTGCAGGCAGTAATAGCCATGCAGAGCACGTGCTCTGTGGAGGGAAGAGGTGCAGAGACCAGATGGCCGTGACACGCTGATCAGTGACTGGAACGAGTGTGTTGTGTGCATGTGTGCTGGGGACTGTAGTAAGTGCTTCTGGGGATTAAATTATCGGATCTTCACAACAGCCCTTGGAAGTGAATATAAACTCTCCCCATTTTACAGAGAGGGCACCAAGGCACCGGTAAGTTAGATACAGCTCATCCCCTTTATTTACTGATCCCATATCGCTAACGTTTATTTGTGGGACTTCAGTGGTGGTCCAGTGGTTAACCCTCTGTGCTTCCAACGCCAGGGGTGTAGGTTTGATCCCTAGCTGGGGAACTAAGACCGCACATGCTGCATGGTGCGGCAAAAATAAATAAATGAAAAGTTAATGATGCACTTGATGAAAATAAATATTTTATTGATGAAAAAAATAATTATATGAAAGTTTATTCGTAACCTCAAACCAATACAGTTGATGAGTTTGCATTTTCTAGAGCGTCACATAAAGCTGCCTGATTTATTTTGTCTGCCCTCTTGCCCTTGGCATCGTTATTTAGAGATGCATCTGTGTTGTAGCAAGAACTTGTTCCTGGCTTAGGGTCTCAGGCAGACCCTAAGCCTGAGAACTGAGTAGCATTCCTTTGTGTGGATCCATTGCAGCGAGTTTATCCATCCACCTGTGGGTAGTTATTTGGGCTGTTTCCAGGTTTTTGTGGTTTCGATACAGTTGGCATTCTTTACTGCCTGGGTCCCTCTTTTGAGGAGTGCCTTGCCCTTCTTCCACCCTCCTTTCTGGACCTCATCTTCTCCTACCCAAGCCCAGAGTTTCTGGTTTGGGGTGTGACTATGGGTCTGTCAGTCAGCTCATTTGTGTTCTGGTCTGGGAGAGAGCAAGGGTAGGGCTGGTCAGGAAGATGATTTCCAAGGCCACCCAAGGCAGGGAACAAGGCACGAAGATAGAGAGGTCCCCCCATACAGTTCTGGACACATGTGGACCCCACCTCACTAATTCTCTCCGAGCTGGATTTTAGTGTCAGGGACCAGACCGCTGTGGATGCTGTGAAGCTGCCCTTATTTTGCTGCTTTTACTCATGTTGGGAATGGTTAGAGGTGATTCCTGGGGGCATAGGGAGCTCATTGTAGCTTTCTCCTCAGATCGCTTAGGCTATGGTCTGGGAGGTCCCATCCTGGTTAGCACTGAGTTATTACCGGACCCAGAGGTCCGTGCGGGCTGAATCTGCATTCTGGGGAGATCCATCATCTAAGGTGTTTGCTGTCTTTATCCTCCTAGAATGGTGGTCAGCAAATTTAGACTGGGAACCTGTGTATCTTTGTGATATAAAAACTTGCCCTTCTTGCCTTGCCATTGGGATGGACTTGGCTTCACATGTTGGGGAGTGGGCAGACCCTAAGCCTGAGAACTGCCTGTGTATTTCTTTTTTGTATATATTTTATTTATTTGGCTGTGTCAGGTCTTAGTTGTGGTACGCAGGATCTTGGTTGTGTCTGGTGGGATCTTTCACTGCAGGGCACGGGCTCTGTAGTTGAGTGTGCGAGAGCCACGGAGTGTGGGCTCAGTAATTGCAGCACACAGGCTCAGTTGCTACATGGCCTGTGGGATCTTAGCTCCCTGGCCAGGGCTCAACCCCATGTCCCCTGCAGTGCCAGGTAGATTCTCAACCACTGGACCACCAGGGGAGTCACTATGGATGTACTTCTGCCTGCGGTTGGTTGTTTGAAATTAAGGGTAGCTACCCTAGCACTGCTCCATTGCTCACCCCACAAGTGACTCTTGCCAAGCTTGACCTGTTTGTGATCATGGAAGCTTCTATTGGACAGGGCTGCCCCACAGTGGAGACACAAGGAAGGATCATGATGGGAACCTTTGTGTGTGCACCTGCTCAGGTAGAAACAAGAAGAGATGCAGTAAGGAAAGCTGTTTTTCTTAGTCTTTGGTCTTTATATTCAGTGATGGTAGTAGCACATTCAACTTCCCAAATAGATCTGATGAATGGTTAGAGCTGCATCTCCTGTTGTTGTTGTTGTTCAGTCACTCAGTCATGTCTGACTCTTTGCAACACCATGGACTGCAGCACACCAGGCTTCCCTGTCCATCACTATCTCCTGAAGTTTGCTCAAACTCATGTCCCTTGAGTGGATGATCCCATCCAACCATCTCATCCTCTGTTGCCCCCTTCTCCTCCTGCCTTCAGTCTTTCCCAGCATCAGGGTCTTTTTCAATGAGTCAGTTCTTTGCATCAGGTGGCCAAAGTACTGGAACTTCAGCATCAGTCCTTTTACTGAATGTTTGGGGTTGATTTCCTTTAGGATTGATTGGTTAGATCTCCTTTCAGTCCAAGGGACTCTCAACAGTCTCTCCAGCACCACAGTTCAAAGCCATCAATTCTTTGGCATTTAGCCTTCTTTATGGCCACCTCATGTGAAGGGTTGACTCATTGGAAAAGACCCTAATGCTGGGTAGGATTGGGGGCAGGAGGAGAAGGGGACAACAGAGGATGAGATGGTTGGATGGCATCACCGACTCGATGGACATGGGTTTGGGTAGACTCCGGGAGTTGGTGATGGACAGAGAGGCCTGGCATGCTGCAATTCATGGGGTCGCAAAGAGTCGGACACGACTGAGTGACTGAACTGAACTGAACTGAACTGAACTTCTTTATGATCCAACTTATGTATGGATCTGTACATGGCTACTGGAAAAACCATAGCTTTGACCATACGGACCTTTGTCAGAAAACTGATGTCTCTGCTTTTTAATACACTGTCTAGGTTTGTCATAGCTTTCCTTCCAAGGAGCAAGTGTCTTTTGATTTCATGGCTACAGTCACCATCTGCAGTGATTTTGGAGCCCAAGAGAATAAAATCTGCCACTGTTTCCATTTTTTTCCCTATCTATTTGCCATGAAGTGATGGGACCAGATGCCATGATCTTAGTTTTTTGTATGTTGAGTTTCAAGCCAACTTTTTCACTCTCCTCTTTCACCTTCATCAGGAGGCTCTTTAGTTCCTCTTTGCTTTCTGCCATTAGGGTAGTATCATCTGCATATCTAAGGTTGATATTTCTCCCTGCAGTCTTGATTCCAGCTTGTGGTTCCTCCAGCCTCACATTTCACATGATACATCTCCTGAGATGTTACCTATGGCCAGCTTTGTAATTTCCCAATGGACTTCCTGCCTTGGTACCTCCCGGGGGATCTTGGCTCCTGGGATAGCAGAGGGAGCTCTTTCTAGGGGTCTTCCTCATGGAGCGCTGCCACAGGCTCCCATGTGGTCTGCAGGCCAGACGTTTCAAATGCCATCAAGAAACAGATTTTCCTTTTCTCTTCCTCTGAGTGAGAACAACCAGTGGTGATGTTAGTCGGAGCGTCACTGGATCCACAGGCCTTGACAGTCCAGTCTAGTTGAAAGGAGGATTCGTTTCTCTTTAAGTTAGAGTCTCAAAGGAAGATGGAGGGATGTAATAACATGCAATGAGATTTATGATAAGTACAGACTGATGAAAGAGCTCCATTTGAAAGTGTTGCATGCTTTCAGAAATAACAGCACATGGCCCAAACATGGCACGGAGGAGGGAAAAGGGTAACATTTTGAAGGTGCTGTTTCTTTGTAGTGTCAAGGAGTATTTTGACAAATTACTCCATAGACACGCGAGTTGGTGTGTGAGGTCCAGCAGGTGTGTGATGGATGTGGATGACTTCATCAGGAGATTATTACTTTCTTAGTTATTGCAGTTCTTGGAACCATGGGGGAAAATATTGCCTTCAAAATGATAGATACTGCGAGTTATGCAAACTCCAGAAGAAAAACTCTATGTGGCTATTTTTAGTGATTCTGTTAATGTGGAAGTATTGTGACCAAGTAGATAAAACATCTTCTTAAATTTTTTTGGAAACAAAGCAATTTAAAAGTCATAGTTTAAAATTTCATAGTTATGAAAAAAAGAACTTTGTAATACAAAGTCAAATTTCATACATAACAGATGAATATGTTTATAAATACCTAGATGTTTGGAGTTTAAGAATTTTCAGCATCATCTAGATTGTAGAGCGTGGACCAATTCAACCTATTTTAGGTGAGAAAATGTTTTAAAATTTTTCATTTTGTAGTCTTCTTAAAGCAGAAATTGTGATTTTCCCAGGATTTTTTAAATTTAATTGGAGGATAATTACTTTACAATATTGTGATGGTTTTTGCCATACATCCACATGAATTGGTCACAGGTGCACATGTCCAGGATGTTTTTGAAAGAAATGCTGCAGTAGCTTTCCCCCTTTTGCCTTGTCCATGAAAGCAGAGTTGTTTGATATTAGACTCTCTGGCCAGAACGGATGCCATTGTGTTTTCCTGGGCCAGTGTTGGCCATCTGGGCTCCATCCATGCTCCCTCATCTCTGGAGTCTGTTCCTCTGCCCTCTACCACCTGGACCTACCTCTGCCTAATTTCTTCCACTTTGCCATGCTCAGCCTGCACACCCGTCAGGCAGCCTAGCTTGCCTCCCCACCATGGCCCTTGTCCGTATCCACTGATACCACATAGCCCATTTGTGAGATGATGTACAGGTCAGTGTGTAATGTCCAATGTCACACCACTCCCAGGGGTGCCTGGGGCTCCGGTGCCAGGAAGCATGTGATGTCCAGACTGTGATGTTAGGTGTGTTCCCACCTTCCTGCAAGGCCAGGCCTGTGCTCCGCTGTTCTACTGAGTGAGTGGTGGCAGGAGCTGGGTGGGCATCCTGGACCCGTTGGATACCCCTCCTGGTTGTGTATCCCCCACCCCTCCAGACTGTGCTCCAGATAGCCCCTTCCTACCCCTCTCCCCCGACCTGCCAGGGGAGGGAGAGTGGACGGTTATTTTTGCCCAGGGCTTTGTTAATTAATCCAGATCCCTGGGACCCCTGATGATGGGGAGGGCGCTGTGTTTAAAGCAGGACTACTTTCAGCATCCCCACCTCGCCCTGCCCCAGGTACCAGGTTATTGACATCTGCACACTGAGGCCAGAGGACCTTTCCTGGGTCCTGTTTTCTGTAAGTTGTGTACATACTGGAAGGATTGATGCTGAAGCTGAAGCTCCAATACTTTGGCCACCTGATGCGAAGAGCTGACTCAATGGAAAAAACCCTGATGCTGGAAAGATCAAAGGAGAAGGGGACGACAGAGGATGAGATGGTTAGGTAGCATTACCAACTCAATGGACCTGAGTTTGAGCAAATTCTGGGTGATAGTGAAGGACAGGGGAGCCTGATGTGCTGCAGTTCATGGGTTCACAAAGAGTCGGACAGGACTAAGCGATTGAACAGCAACAGCATCTCTTACAGATTAAATAAACCTTTCAGATAACTTTTCCTGTGACATTTGGGGCTAGTTTATATCTAAACTGGGAGGACTTTAACTGAGGTAAATATAGGCTTTATTTTCAACAGCTGGAAATGGTCTAAGGAGGCAGTGAGTGATCTGGTCTTTCACGGGATTTGCAGCGCGTGGCAGTGGTGGTCAGAACCCCACCTTGCAGCAGGCAGCCGTGTCCTTAACCTAAGTGGTTACTCCCGAGGGTGGCCCCATGGTGAGTGGGACCCAGCGGCTTCTCCAGGTCGTGGCAGCGGGCACTAGTCTGCACTGGCCTTGCTCAGCTCAGTTTCCCTTCCTTTCAATGGGGTTGGCGGGGAGGAGGCAGGTTCCTGGCTCCCCACTTTCCTTTACTGTGAAAAGACCTCACAGTGAAACCCGTGCATTTTATGTGAAGCTAGGTGATTTTCTTTTCCTCCTGTGCCTCTCTTAGCCTTTGATTCAGCAGAGCGGCTTTCGTGAGCAGAAGGGGGATGGGGCACTTTTCAGACCTGGTCTGACCTCCTCTGTGCTCCTCTGGCCAGCCTCTGCCCCTGCCCTGTCCCCTGTCCTCCATGTCCTCCCCCCCCCCACTTCCCTCTGACGGGGATGCAGAGCCTGTTTTGTGGTGTGACTTTAAGTCTGAGAGGGATGGGGGTCCCTGGAAGCGTGTGAGGGGCCGAGCAGCACCGTGGGGCCTGGGGTTTGAGAGGGTGGGGCTGGCTTCTTTGCTGGGGAAGCAGCAGTTGAGAAACCTGGCAGCAGAGTCCTGTGCTTGGAACAGCCCCGTCGGGGAGACACAGTTGGTCCCTGGATCCCTTGTGGGGTGTATGGGGGAGAGAGTAGAGTCAGGTGGCATTGTGGTCTTCTGACTGAGCCAGTGGATGGAGGCGTTTCTGCTGAGACCCAGAAGTGGCGGCCTCAGGAGGACTTTGGACAGCTGGGTTTGAGAAGCCAGGGGACAGCGGAGTGAAGGGCATGGGGCAGCTGTGTGTGTCCTTAGAATTCGCAATGAGGTTAGAGGGTGTCTGTAGTTCCTGGTGTATTTAGATGGTGAGGGGGAGTGAGCCCATGGGGAGTGAGAGGGGTGAGGTCTGAGGAGTGGTTGCTGGGACACTCGCAGTTCAGGGGACTTGAAGTCGGGGAGTCACTGCTAAGGGGACTGGGAGTGGTGGGTGAGGGAGTAGGGCATTGGGGCCGTGGCCTCAGGGGTCCCCCAGGAGGGGACGGGTGGTGGGGGGGACCCAGAGTTGACCTGTGCCTGTGGCCTGGAGGGAGTGGGTTCAGGAGGGAGTGGGGGGCAGAAGCCCAGCAGTCAGACTGTGGATCAGTAAGGAGGTGGCGATGTTTGCAGGGTAGAAAATACGACCTGCCTTGAGAGTTAGGTATCTTCCCGCAGAGTGGAAACTTCCAAGCATCATCCTGGTGGTGGCAGCCACCCTGTGTGTGATGACTCCCACATCACAGTGCCCCCATGACATGCACACGTATGTGGGATCTGTGTACATACGCACAACACTAACCTGTACACAGGTCCCTAGAGCCAGGCATGTAGGTTATTTCCAGCCATACTGGAATAAAAAAATACTTGTGTACCCATTTAAGGTTCTTGGATTAAGAACACTCTGGTGAAGCGTGAGGGCAGGTGTCTGGAGATCTCGAGGCTGTGGGCAGTTTGCAGCTGAATCTGCCGCCTTTCCGCGTGGCCTCACCTTGCAGGTCACACCTGGACGGTTCTTTAGGTAAAGGCTCTGTGCCCAGCTCCAGCCTCAGTTGGATGGACTGGGATGTGGGGCTTGGAGCAAGATTTGGAAACACCTCGTGGCTCAGTAGTAAAGAATCTGCCTGCAATTCAGGAGACCCAGGTTCGATCCCTGGGTCGGGAAGATCCCCTGGAGAAGGAAATGGCAACCCACTCTAGTATTCTTGCCTGGAGAATCCCATGGACAGGGGAGCCTGGTGGGATACAGTCCGTGGAGTCGCAGAGAGTCAGACATGACTGAGCGACTAACATTTCATTTTCATTTCCAGGGGTTCTAGTGTGAGACCAGAGCTAAGAACCGGGATTCTGTGGGGATGATCATGGGGTACTGAGAATGGCCAGCACAGACAGAAGGAGGGAGGGAATAGGGGGATCTGCTTAGTGGGGGAGGGGCAGGGATGGGGAGGCACCTAATGACTCATTAACCAGAGTGGGGACCGCAGGTGGAGCAGGTCTACAGGGGCATCACTCAGCTTTTGAGGGCTGCAGACCTGTGTGGGGACAGCTCTGGACCGTGGGAGCTGCGAGCAGGTGCTCTGCTGAGGGCAGGGCTGGGAGACGACACAGTCCACGTCCACAAGGAGCTATAAGCCAGGGTGGGTGGTGGGAGGGGCAGTGAGATCACTTGGAAACACACCTCCTGTAAGATGGTGTCAGAGAGCCTCTGTGATCTGCAGGAAGAACCACTGTGAAGTCAAACCCAGAGAGGGACCCAGAGAAGAGAGTCATTTGGCAGGATTTTGAGGACTGTTGAGACAGTTTCGGTGGTGAGCAACTCATTGATTTGGGGGATCCAGGCTGTGGGTTTAGAAGCTACTTTATCAACATTTGCGGATGGATGCAGGGAGACAGCAAAGCTGAGACTGCTGGTTAAGAGAGTGCCCCCTCCTTCCTTCCCTCCCGCCTTCTCCCCTTCCAGTCCTTCCTAATATGGGAAATGAATAGGCACATTCCTTGGCCTGGGGAGGGAACAGTGTGGCAGCGGATGAAAGAGTTCTGAGACCTAGGGGCAGGAGGGCAACGGAGCCAGGAGTGAGCAGAGGGCTGGCCCTCCCCTGGCTGCCCTGCAGGGGTTTAGACTCTCTGCAGGGGGCGGCAGCAGGATGCAGGAAGGGAGGTTCAGGCTAATAGAAAATGCATCAGTATTGCTGCTGTGGAGAAAGTGATGACCCAGGCTGAAAGACAAATCCCAGATTCAGGGAGGTCCATCGAGGTTGCGCCTTGGTGGCTGATGTCATCCTTTATGCTACCTGGGAAAAGTCCTCCAAGCATCACCCTGTGATGTGGTCTCAGTTTTCTTGTGACCCTATAGGGTCGACTCTTCCCTTCCTTCCCCAGAATCTGGGTGCCCTGAATGTAAGAAAATTGATGTTTCACTGTAGCTTGTGGCTTCTTCCTCAGAGGGAGTGATCAAGTCACACCTGGAACAAAATGTTGTTATTCTTTATCAGCAAAGAGTTTGGTCTTTAATTAAAACTGATATATTTAAAGTGAATCAATCTGGATTATTTTGAAGCTGTGGACACTTCCTGTGGCTAAACTGGATCTAATCGGTCCAGTCTTATGCCCTGGGACCCTTAAGACAGTAACGCAACAGGGAAACCCATCGTGATGAAGCTTAAAATTCCAGGGCTGCTGTTATGGAATCCAAATTGAGGCAGCCAGACCCTAGGAATTACAGGGTCTCCTAGCATCGTGAGGTTCAGTTAACCTAGACAGCGGTCACCATGCAGTTGTTTGGTCTTGTAGCCTGGTCACCTCTCACCTTGTGCCCCTGCCCGAGAATCGCATGAGAAGGTCTGCAGTCCTGGCTGTGTGTTCATCGTGAGCACTGTGGGCAGAAGTTGACTGGAAGCCTCAGCCCTGGACTCAGGGAAGGGACGCACAGGGGAGCAAATCCTCCGTGCCAGCCCCCCTGGCTCATCGTTGTTAGATGAACTCGTGTCCATTCCTACAAGAACAAGAGTGGACACCTAACTCCACCCTGGAGAGAGACTTAGGAAGTGTGAATCCTGTGTTTGGTGGATTGGTGTGTAGCGGACTCCGGCGGGTAATACAACTCAGAACAGAAACTCTCTGTGAGGGTCCCTTAGGGTCTCCAGCCAGACCTGTGACTGAGAGCGCCCCCAGACATTTCTAGGCTGAGGTGACAAGCTTAGAAGGGCTTCACATGTCAGGGCTTTTTGCTAAGTGTGACTCCATGAAACACTGAATCAATAGATTTAAAAAGAAGATCGTCTGTGTGCCCCCAGATAGTTAAGGTGGTGGACAAAGCAGGGCTTGGGAATAGGGTTAGACCACAGAATCACACACTTTCTACTGCCTGATGTAGTGAAAGGGCCGTGAAGTTTAAGAGGAAGTCCAACATTTGTACTGGTCAGAACTGACAGAAACAGGCAAACACAGGACACACTGCTGGTTGGCACCTTTACAGCCGGCCTCCCCAGGTCCCTCGAGGTGACCGGACTCCAGGCCCCTCTCGGAAACGCTCTTCAGATCTTGAGCTCTGTACCTCACTGCTCTGTGGACTGAGCAGAAGCAACGCTTGCTGTTCTGACTCACAGTGAATATGAATCTGATACTGCTGCTGCTAAGTCGCTTCAGTCGTGTCCGACTCTGTGCGACCCCATAGACGGCAGCCCACCAGGCTCCCCCGTCCCTGGGATTCTCCAGGCAAGAACACTGGAGTGGGTTGCCATTTCCTTCTCCAATGCATGAAAGTGGAAAGTGAAAGTGAAGTCGCTCAGTCGTGTCCAACTCTTCGCGACCCCATGGACTGCAGCCTACCAGGCTCCTCCGTCCATGGGATTTTCCAGGCAAGAGTACTGGAGTGGGGTGCCATTGCCTTCTCCAGAATCTGATACTATGAGAGCTGAAAAGAATGATATACCTTACTGAGTTTACCAAAAATCGTAGCAAAGTTTCAGGAGCTCGAGCTGCATCAGTTCTTTTCAGAATTTAAATACAGAGATTGTGTTCATTTATTCTAAGGGGTAGGTGATTCAGATACTCGTACAACATTTTATGGGTCCAAAGGTCTTCCATGGAAGGTTAAACCTCCACCCTCGCACCCAAGTTTCCAGCCCCCGAGAGCAGCCCTGCTGCTGGCTGTCAGTACTCTGCTGAGAGGTCTCTCCTCCCCCAGTGGCAGGACTGCTGCCCACCCTTTGTTTTCTCTGCTCCTCATCACCCCAGTACCTTAGAGCACCACCCTAGGGAAATGCCTTGTTGATTTGCTTATTTACTTATTTGCTGAAACTGACTCATTGGAAAAGACCCTGATGCTGGGAAAGATTGAAGGCAGGAGGAGAAGGGGACGACAGGATGAGATGGTTGGATGGTATCACCGACTTGATGGACATGAGTTTGAGCAAGCTCTGGGAGTTGGTGATGGACAGGGAGGCCTGGCGTGCTCCAGTCCATGGGGTCGCAAAGAGTCAGACACGACTGAGCGACTGAGCTAAATTGAAGTACAGTTGATTAACAGTGTTGTAGTAGTTTCTGGTATATAGCAGAATGATTTAGTTATATATATTCTTTTTCATATTCTTTTTTATTACAGTCTGTTTCAAGATATGAATGTAATTCCCTGTGCTGTATAGTAGGTAGGTCCTTGTTTTTCATCTGTTTTATATATATAGTAATGTGTATCTGTTAATCCCAAGCTCCTAATTTATTTCTCTCCCCTTTTCCCCATTGATAACCATAATTTTTTTTTTATGGGGGTGAGTTTATTTCTATTTTACAAATAAGTTCATTTATACTTTTTCTTTATATTCCGCATATAAGCAACATATAATGTCTTTCTCTATCTCAATATGACAATCTCTAGATCTATCCACATTACTGCAAATGGCATTATTTTGTTCTTTTTTATGGCTGAGTAATATTTCATTCTATATATATCCCCCATTTATCCATTCCTCTTTTGATGGGAACTGAAGTGCCTCTTGATGAGGGTGAAAGAAGAGAGTGAAAAAGCTGGCTTGAAACTTAGCCTTAAAAAAACTAAGATCATGGCATCCTGTCCCATCACTTCATGGCAAATAGAAGGGGAAAAAGTGGAAGCAGTGACAGGTTTTATTTTCCTGGGCACCAAAATCACTGCAGATAGTGACCGCAGACTTGAGATTAAAAGACACTTGCTCCTTGGAAGGAAAGCATGACCTGGATAGCATATTGGAAAGCAGAGACATCACTTTGCCGACAAAAGTCCCATAGAGTCAAAGTTATTTCCAGTAGTCATGTCCAGATGTGAGAGTTGGACCATAAAGTAGGCTGAGTACTGAAGAGTTGATCCTTTTGAAGTTTGGTGCTGAAGACTCTTGAGAGTCCCTTGGACTGCAAGGAAATCAAACCAGTCCATCCTAAGGGAAATTAACCCTGAATAATCATTGGAAGGACTGATGCTGAAGCTGACGAGAGGGAACCTCAGGCCTTTATGAAAGTCACTGAGGGGGGCGGGGCTAAGATGGCGGAGGAATAGGACGGGGAGACCACTCTCTCCTCCACAAATTTATCGAAAGAACATCTGAACGCTGACCAAACTTCACAAAACTACTTCTGAAGGCTGGCTGAGGACGTCAGGCTTCCACAAAAACTGCGCATTATCTTCAAAAGAGGTAGGAGAAATTATAAAAGATAAAAAGAGAGACAAAAGAGTTAGGGACGGAGACCCGTCCCGGGGAGGGAGTCGTAACAGAGGAGGAATTTCCAAGCACCAGGAAACCCTCTCACCGGCGGGTGTGGGGGAGGATTTTTTATCTCGGAGGGCAACGTAACTGGGAGGAAAAAATAAATAAAATCCACAGATTACGTGCCTAAAGCAACTCCTAGCAAAGAACCCCAGACGCTCGCATCATCCGCCACCAGCAAGTGGGGGCTGAACGGAGAGGAGCGGGCGGCATTGCCTAGGGTAAGGACCAGGCCCGAGTGCCCCGAGGGCAATCTGAGGGAGCTAACGTGAGATAGTAACCTAAACTGTGGGACAGCGAGAGAGAGAGAGAACTATCCCGCGAAAAGCCCAACTCTAAGGCACTGCCGGCCCGCTCACAGAACAAAGGACTGAGCGATACCAGAGGAGAACTAGCCGGCTGCGGACCGCCCCATCCCCCGCCGGACACAGCGGGCAGGCGGGGCCCGCCAGAGCCGGAAAGGGGCAAACTCGGCTCCAGAGAGGGCACCCCCTGCCAAACTGCAAACAGGCTCCCAGTTTCTAAGCAAAGACTGCCTGAGATCCCGGAGGGTCGACAGCCGCCGGGAGGGTCGCAGCCAGAGACCAGCTCCCCAGAACCGACACAAAGCACACCGGAGCCGGGCGCGCCCGTAAACCGAGGCGGGGACCAGGGAGGTGATAAGCCGCACCGCCCCAACAGGGGAGAGCGCCCTCTCCAAACTCCTGGCCGCCTGGGCAGCTCCGACCGGGAACGGCACAAGCCGCAGGCGAAACCGAGTCTGCGCCTTTGTGGAGTGGCCGGGAGCCTGAACCTGAGCGGCTTAGACCTGGGAAGTGCACGCAGCTCAGGGCCCGCTCCCCGGCCGAGTAACCTGAAGCCTGAGCAGGGTAGACGGGGAAAGCACACACGCCGTGAGCGGGGGCGAACCCAGTGCGGCCGAGACACTGCGAGCTTACCACACAAACGCCAGAATTGCAGTGTTCCTTTCTCCCCACAGCACGATTGAACAAGCGAACCTAAAGAGATCACCTCCACCGCTTTGTTGCAGGGCGGAAATTAGATACTGAAGAGATCTCCAAACAGAAGCCAAATAAACAGAGGGAAGCGCTTTGGAAGGGACAGGCCAACAGATTAAGATCCCTGTAGTTAATACCGACTGCATTAAAAAGGACCTATAGATCTTGAAAAGTATAAGCAGGAATAAGGATCTATCTAAAACTGAGCAGATCCCACACTGCTCACAACAGCTCCAGAGAAAGTCCGGGATATATATATTTTTTACTATTATTATTTTTTTTTTTTTTTAATTTTTTTTAATTAAAAAAAAATTTTTTTTTCTCTTTCCTTTTTCTTCAAGTCCTCTATTACACCTTTAACTTTCATTTTCATAACCCACTATTAACTTGCAAAAAAAAAACAACCCTATTTTTGAAGCAAACTACATACATATATCTTATACCTTTTGTGTTTTCTTTTTTTTAATGTTTTTTTCCTGTTCTACATTTTTTTACTGTTTCTTTTTTTACTGTTTTACTGTTTTTTTTTCTTTTTACACTGTTTCCTTTTTTCTTTTTTTTTTTTTTAGATTGTAAGTTTTATAAGAGTCTAACCTCTACTCTAGATTTTTAATCTTTGTTTTACATATTTGATATCAACTTTGTACATTTAAGAACCCAATCTTTAGGACCCATTTTTACTCAGGAGTGTGATCACTGGCCTGATCACTCTCTCCCCCTATTGATGCTCTTTCTTCTCCCTCAGGGAACCTCTATCTCCCACCCTCCTCCTTCTCAACCCAATTCTGTGAATCTCTGAGGGTGTTCTGGGTACCGGAGAACACTTCAGGAACAGGATACTGCCCAGATCTCTCTCTCCCCTCTTAATTCCTCCCTTTCTACTCATGCTCACCTCTGTTACCTTCCTCCACCCTCTCTATGTATCTCTGTGAATCACTCTGAGGGTTCCAAACTGTGGAAAGCACAGAGGGAAGTGCTTCCTGGCTAGATTGCTCTCTCCACATTTGAATTCCCCTCTTCCCCTCCTGGTCACCTCAACCCACCCCCCCCCCCCCCACCTCATCTCTCCATGTAACTCAGTGAACCTTTCTGGGTATCCCTCACTGTGGAGAATCTTTTCACCATTAACCTAAAAGTTTTATTATTGAGGCTGTATGGAAGGAGAAGTCTTGAGGCTACTGCAAGAATAAGACTGAAAGCCAGGGGAAACATTAATTAATAAGAGACCATCCAACAGCCTCCATAAATTCACTGAAACCAAGCTCCACCCAAGAGACAATAAGTTCCAGAGCAAGACATACCACGCAAATTCTTCAGCAACGCAGGAACATAGACCTGAGCATCAATATACAGGCTGCCCAGAGGCACACCAAATCCATAGACATCTCAAAAATTAATACTGGTCACTCCATTACACTCTAGAGAGCAGAAATCCAGCTCCACCCACCAGAACACCGACACAAGCTCCCCCAACCAGGAAACCTTGACAAGCCACCTGTCCAACCCCAACTGCAGTGAGGAACCTCCACAACAAAGAGGAACTTCATACTACCAGAATACAGAAGGGCCACGCCTAACACAGCAATCTAAACAAGATGAAAAGGCAGAGAAATACTCAGCAAGTAAAGGAAAATGAGAAATGCCCACAAAGCCAAACAAAAGAGGAGGAGATAGGGAATCTATCTGAAAAAGAATTTAGAATAAGGATAATAAAAATGATCCAAAATCTTGAAAGCAAAATGGAGTTACAGATAAATAGCCTGGAGACAAAGATTGAGAAGATGCAAGAAATGTTTATCAAGGACTTAGAAGAAATAAAAAGGAATCAATATAGAATGAATAATGAAATAAAGGAGATAAAAGACACTCTGGAGGGAACCAACAGTAGAATAACGGAGGCAGAAGATAGGATAAGTGAGGTAGAAGATAGAATGATGGAAATAAACGAAGCAGAGGAAAAAAGAAAAAAGAATCAAAAGAAATGAGGAAAACCTCCGGGACCTCTGGGACAATATGAAACGCCCCAACATTCGAATCATAGGAGTCCCAGAAGAAGAAGATAAAAGGAAAGGCCATGAAAAAATACTCGAGGAGATAATAGTTGAGAATTTCCCTAAATTGAGGAAAGAAATAGTGACAGAAGTCCAAGAAACCCAGAGAGTTCCAAACAGGATAAACCCAAGGCGAAACACCCCAAGACACATATTAATCAAATTAACAAAGATCAAACACAAAGAACAAATATTAAAAGCAGCAAGGGAAAAACAACAAATAACACACAAGGGGATCCCCATAAGGATAACAGCTGATCTTTCAATAGAAACCCTTCAGGCTAGAAGGGAATGGCAGGACATACTTAAAGTAATGAAAGAGAATAATCTACAACCCAGATTACTGTACCCAGCAAGGATCTCATTCAGATATGAAGGAGAATTCAAAAGCTTTACAGACAAGCAAGAGCTGAGGGAATTCAGCACCACCAAACCAGCTCTCCAGCAAATGCTAAAGGATCTTCTCTAAACAGGAAACACAGAAAGGATGTTTCAACACGAACTCAAAACAACAAAGTAAATGGCAACGGGATCATACTTATCAATAATTACCTTAAATGTAAATGGGTTGAATGCCCCAACCAAAAGACAAAGGCTTGCTGAATGGATACAAAAACAAGACCCCTATATATGCTGTCTACAAGAGACCCACCTCAAAACTAGAGACACACACAGGCTGAAAGTGAAAGGATGGAAAAACATATTCCATGCAAACGGAGACCAAAAGAAAGCAGGAGTCGCAATACTCATTTCAGATAAAATAGACTTTAAAATAAAGGATGTGAAAAGGGACAAAGAAGGACACTACATAAAGATCAAAGGATCAATTCAAGAAGAAGACGTAACAATCATAAATATATATGCACCCAACATAGGAGCACCACAATATATAAGGCAAATACTAACAAGTATGAAAGGGGAAATTAACAATAACACAATAATAGTGGGAGACTTTAATACTCCACTCACGCATATGGATAGATCAACTAAACAGAAAATTAACAAGGAAACACAAACTTTAAATGATACAATAGACAAATTAGATTTAATTGATATTTACAGGAGTTTCCACCCCAAAACAATCAATTTTACCTTTTTCTCAAGTGCACATGGAACTTTCTCCAGGATAGATCACATCCTGGGCCATAAATCTAGCCTTGGTAAATTCAAAAAAATTGAAATCATCCCAGCCATCTTCTCTGACCACAATGCAGTAAGATTAGACCTCAATTACAGGAAAAAAACTATTAAAAGTTCCAACATATGGAGGCTAAACAACACGCTTCTGAATAACCAACAAATCACAGAAGAAATCAAAAAAGAAATAAAATTATGCATAGAAATGAATGAAAATGAAAACACAACAACCCAAAACCTATGGGACACTGTAAAAGCAATACTAAGGGGAAGGTTCATAGCAATACAGGCGTACCTCAAGAAACAAGAAAAAAATCAAATAAATCAACTAACTCTACACCTAAAGCAACTAGAGAAGGAAGAAATGAAAAACCCCAGGGTCAGTAGAAGGAAAGAAATCTTAAAAATTAGGGCAGAAATAAATGCAAAAGAAACAAAAGAGACCATAGCAAAAATCAACAAAACTAAAAGCTGGTTTTTCGAGAAGATAAACAAAATTGATAAGCCATTAGCCAGACTCATCAAGAAACAAAGGGAGAAGAATCAGATCAACAAAATTAGAAATGAAAATGGAGAGATCACAACAGACTCCACAGAAATACAAAAGATCATAAGAGACTACTACCAACAGCTATATGCCAATAAAATGGACAACTTGGAAGAAATGGACAAATTCTTAGAAAAGTATAACTTTCCAAAACTGAACCAGGAAGAAATAGAAGATCTTAACAGACCCATCACAAGCACGGAAATCGAAACTGTAATCAGAAATCTTCCAGCAAACAAAAGCCCAGGACCAGACGGCTTCACAGCGGAATTCTACCAAAAATTTAGAGAAGAGCTAACACCTATCCTACTCAAACTCTTCCAGAAAATTGCAGAAGATGGTAAACTTCCAAACTCATTCTATGAGGCCACCATCACCCTAATTCCAAAACCAGACAAAGATGTCACAAAAAAGGAAAACTACAGGCCAATATCACTGATGAACATAGATGCAAAAATCCTTAATAAAATTCTAGCAAACAGAATCCAACATCATATTAAAAAGATCATACATCATGACCAAGTGGGCTTTATCCCAGGAATACAAGGTTTTTTTAACATCCGCAAATCAATCAATGTAATACACCACATTAACAAATTGAAAGAAAAAAACCATATGGTTATCTCAATAGATGCAGAAAAAGCCTTTGACAAAATTCAGCATCCATTTATGATTAAAACCCTCCAGAAAGCAGGAATAGAAGGAACATATCTCAACATAATAAAAGCTATATATGACAAACCCACAGCAAACATTATCCTCAATGGTGAAAAATTGAAAGCATTTCCCCTAAAGTCAGGAACAAGGCAAGGATGCCCACTTTCACCACTACTATTCAACATAGTTTTGGAAGTTTTGGCCACAGCAATCAGAGCTGAAAAAGAAATAAAAGGAATACAGATAGGAAAAGAAGAAGTAAAACTCTCACTGTTTGCAGATGACATGATCCTCTACATAGAAAACCCTAAAGACTCTACTAGAAAATTACTAGAGTTGATCAATGAATATAGTAAAGTTGCAGGATATAAAATTAACACACAGAAATCCCTTGCATTCCTATACTCCAATATTGAGAAAACAGAAAGAGAAATTAAGGAAACAATACCATTCACCATTGCATCAAAAAGAATAAAATACTTAGGAATATATCTACCTAAAGAAACAAAAGACTTATATATAGAAAACTATAAAACACTGATGAAAGAAATCAAAGAGGACACAAACAGATGGAGAAATATACTGTGTTCATGGATTGGAAGAATTAATATAGTGAAAATGAGTATACTACCCAAAGCAATCTATAGATTCAATGCAATCCCTATCAAGCTACCAATGGTATTTTTCACAGAACTAGAACAAATCATCTCACAATTTGTATGGAAATATAAGAAACCTCGAATAGCCAAAGCAATCTTGAGGAAGAAGAATGGAACTGGAGGAATCAACCTGCCTGACTTCAGGCTCTACTACAAAGCCACAGTCATCAAGACAGTATGGTACTGGCACAAAGATAGAAATATAGATCAATGGAACAAAATAGAAAGCCCAGAGATAAACCCACGCACATATGGACACCTTATCTTCGACAAAGGAGGCAAGAATATACAATGGAGAAAAGACAATCTCTTTAACAAGTGGTGCTGGGAAAACTGGTCAACCACTTGTAAAAGAATGAAACTAGAACACTTCCTAACACCGTACACAAAAATAAACTCAAAATGGATTAAAGATCTAAACGTAAGACCAGAAACAATAAAACTCCTAGAGGAAAACATAGGCAAAACACTCTCCGACATAAATCACAGCAGGATCCTCCATGACCCACCTCCCAGAATATTGGAAATAAAAGCAAAAATAAACAAATGGGACCTAATTAAAATTAAAAGCTTTTGCACAACAAAGGAAACTATAAACAAGGTGAAAAGACAGCCTTCAGAATGGGAGAAAATAGTAGCAAATGAAGCAACAGACAAACAATTAATCTCAAAAATATACAAGCAACTTCTGCAGCTGAATTCCCGAAACATAAACGACCCAATCAAAAAATGGGCCAAAGAACTAAACAGACATTTCTCCAAAGAAGACATACAGATGGCTAACAAACAGATGAAAAGAAGCTCAACATCACTCATTATTAGAGAAATGCAAATCAAAACCACAATGAGGTATCATTTCACACCAGTCAGAATTGCTGCTATCCAAAAGTCTACAAGCAATAAATGCTGGAGAGGGTGTGGAGAAAAGGGAACCCTCTTACACTGTTGGTGGGAATGCAAACTAGTACAGCCACTATGGAGAACAGTGTGGAGATTCCTTAAAAAACTGGGAATAGAACTGCCATATGACCCAGCAGTCCCACTGCTGGGCATATACACCGAGGAAACCAGAATTGAAAGAGACGCGTGTACCCCAATGTTCATCGCAGCACTGTTTACAATAGCCAGGACATGGAAGCAACCTAGATGTCCATCAGCAGACGAATGGATAAGGAAGCGGTGGTACATATACACAATGGAATATTACTCAGCCATTAAAAAAAATACATTTGAATCGGTTCTATTGAGATGGATGAAACTGGAGCCCATTATACAGAGTGAAGTAAGCCAGAAAGAAAAACAACAATACAGTATACTAAGGCATATATATGGAATTTGAAAGATGGTAACGATAACCCTATATGCGAGACAGAATAAGAGACACAGATGCATGGAACAATTTTACGGACTCTGAGGGAGAAGGTGAGGGTGGGACGTTCTGGGAGAATAGCATTGAAACATGTATATTATCATATGTGAAACAGAACACCATTCCATGTTCGATACATGTGACAAGGGCTCAGGACCGGGGCAATGGGATGATCCAGAAGGATGGGATGGGGAGGGAGGTGGGTGGGGGGTCCAGGAAGGGGAACACATGTAAACCCATGGCTGATTCATGTCAATGTATGGCAAAAACTATTACAATATTGTAAAGTAATTAGCCCCCAACTAAAATAAATAAATTTGTAAAAAAAAAAAAAAAAAAGAAAGTCACTGAAAGAAGGAAATTAAGAAGATCTGATGCCATCACCTGCTGTATTTTGTATTTTTACTGGAAACCTGAGTCCAAAATCTGGAAAATGTGATTTAGGTATAACTTAAATGATCTGAGTTTTATTATAGGGACAAGTGCTTTCCTCTTAGATGCTGACTGGAAGGATTTTGGAGTGTCCATATTTTATAAAGTATTTAAATGAAGGGCTGTTTTGTAGAGTATCCTTAGTTTTTCTGATGACTGTGCTGCTGGGGTGGGGGGGGTGTGGTTGGCAATGTGGGGGGCATCGTGGTCATTTTCCCCTTTCGACTTCATTGATTTAGTCTCTTAATTTCTGTTTCTCTTTTTATAGTTTTCATTTGCAAAGAACTATGCCTTGGAAGGTACCCAGAGGCAGTTGGTTTATAGTGATTCATAAAACTCAAGGATCAGGATTATCATAGGTGATGATGCCAATAGTGAAAATAAAATTTTAATGAATTTATATATATATATATATATATATATACATATATGAGAAAGTAAGTTATTTTCAAAGGACCCCAATTTTCGATCTGTATGTAATTAATCCACATTTTCAATTTCAAATTATAATGGCTTTTCTTCTTGCCCCATCCTGCGCTCTCCAGGGTCCCCAGTCACAAATGGGCAGGACGTCCTGATGTAGGGGCACCCTGTCCTTCTTTCGCTCTGACTCTCGGGCCTGCGGAGGTTTCCTGTCTGTGAGATCTCGTGTCCCTGTGTGGCCCTGGGCAGGTCGCCTCGCATCTCAGAGCCAGTGTCCCTGTCTGAGGGTTGGGATGACCACATGTGCAGGGGTTGTGTTGTGCAGGGTCGCTGCGGTGTGTGACCTGTCCTCTGCACACGCTTACCCAGGGTGGGGGGCTGTCTGCTTTGTTGTCTCCACGTGTCCGTGAGCAGGACACTGTGTGGTGTCCATGTAGGTGCCTGTTGGCGTCCGGTGCTGCCCCTGGGCCTGTGTTGGTGATGAAGTTCCAGGGCCCGTGTCCTGTGCCACCTGCCCGTCACTATACTGTCCTCCTCCCTGCATCTCCTGACTGTCCAGGGATGTCACCGTGTCAGTCAGGTCCTTCCTTCCTTACTGGAACATTGGAGAGTTGGCTTAGCAATCCCATCTGACCTGACACATGACCTCCAGGTCCACCTGCTCCCACCGTGGGGGAGGAGAGTGCCAGATAAGGGCAGCACAAAGCTCGGGAGTCTCACGTTGACCTCTCCAGGCCGCATACCCGAGTCCCATTCCTGGGGAGTTTGCATCTCAGCCCTGATCCCCAGGTTTGGGCAGAGCCAGGCTGGTGAGGTTGCTGTACAATGACCAGCGGGGTGATCACTCTCCATCTCCAGATCCATTGGGTTGGGACAGTAATAGTGTCTTGGCAGGAATTGTGGAAAGGATTCCATGCTTCACACAAGTAAATGCAGACAGGGGCGTGGCCATCAAGTGGGCTGCTTAGCGGGGCTGCATGTTCTTACCATGTGTCATCCTTGTGGCTCACAGTCATGTGTTCATCTGAAAATCCCACTGATTTTCTATCAGGATGCTGAGCAGCCCACTTAGGTATGAAGTACTTGGGACTCAAATAGCTTATTTTTCTTTTTTAATAGAAAAGAATTTAATTTTAGTTGCTGCACAGTAGGATATGTTACAGGTGTACAATATAGTGATTCACAGTTTTTAAAGGTTATGCTCTACTTAGTGTTATTATGAAATATTAGCTATATTCCTCGTGTTGTACAGTATATCCTTGTAGATTATTTTATATATAATAGTTTGTACCTGTTAGTCCCTTGCTCTTATATTGGCTCTCCTGACACCCCTTGGTAACCATTAGTTTGTTCCCTGAATCTGAGTCTGCTTCTTTATTGTTATAGTAGTTTGTCGTTGTTCAGTCTCACTCAGTCATGTCCAACTCGGCAATCCCATGGACTGCAGCACATCAAGCTTCCCTGTCCTTCACTGTCTCCCAAAGTTTGCTCAAACGTGTGTCCACTGAGTTGAAGTTGCTATTCAGCCATCTCATCCTCTGTCGTCCCCTTCTCCTTCTGCCCTCAGTCTTTCCCAGCATCAGGATCTTTTCCAATGAGTCAGCTTTTCACATCGGGTGGCCAAAGGATTGGAGCTTCAGCTTCAGCATCAGTCCTTCCAATGAATATTTAGGGTTGATTTCCTTTAGGATTGACTGGTTTGATATTCTTGCTGTCCAAGAGACTTTCAGGTTACTGGTTTGTTGTAATTTTTAGATTCTTCATATAAGTCATATCATATAGTTAAAGTAGCATATTTCAGACAAGTCTCTTTCAAAGTACTGGAAATGTGAAGTCCTAGGTCCTGGTCACACACATGGGGTCAGATTTAGACCTTTGTCTTTCAGGACACACAGTTTTAAATGATGGAGTCATTCTTTGCTGAAGGTGGTTCTGCTGGCTATTTAACCTCTGTCCTGCCCTGCTTCCACTGATGTCTGGTGGAAAAAGGCTAAAATTGGCATTCTAAAAGGAATTCTTTATATTTGCATAGGAAAAAATAATAGATGTTTAAAAGGCAAAAACATCCAAAGCACAAGCTTCCAGTTGGGAATCTAGCCCTCAGCATTCAGTTATGGCATTTCCAAAACAGAGTGTAGTGTATGTTTCACTTCAAACAGCTTCAGAGCCATAGATTCCCCTTCCCCAGACCCTAGAGATCGCTAATTCTTCATAGCTTTCTTGCAGTTTTCTTCCTTTTTTTCCCCCTTGCAGACATTATTTAAAAAGGAATAATAATAGTAAAAGAAAGAGATGAGAGTGGTGGTTCTCAATATCAGAAATACTCTGGCAGCTTAAAACAGTGCCCCTCCCCTGCTGTGAAATCGTGTTTTCTCTGGTCAGGGATGCAGCCCAGGTCCTGGAGTTTTAAGAGCTCCTTGAGTGGGTTTGCTGCATAGCCCAGTGGTGGGTCCAGGTCGGCCTGTGTGCACCTCCTGACAGTCCTGAAACACACGTGGTCTTGCAGGCCCCAACCCCAGAGTCTCTGATTTAGCTGGTCTAGGTCTTGGCTAAAATTTGCTTTTTAACGAGTTCCCAAGTGATGCCTGTGCTTTCTGCTCATAATTGAAAACCACGGGACTGTAGGGTTCTAGTCAAGAAAGTGGGCTTCTGGACCAAACTGTCTTACTGCCTTCAGGTCTTCCCATCACTCGCTCTGGGACCCTGACCAACTTGCTTCGTTTCCTCATGTAAACCATGGTAATCATACACACACCGATTCAGCCCAGTGCCTGGTCTAAACATGTTCACGACACTGTTTATATTGGAAAAACATATGTGGAAGGAGGGTGGGACTTATGTAATTGATCTACGATGTTTTCTATCTAAAGGTTTATTTTTTAGTTTTTCTGATTTTCGTACATACTTTAAATGAAAGTTATAATTTCATTGACATTACCAGATTTCTTTCTTTGCGTGCATGTGTACATGCTCAGTTGTGTTCGACTCTTTGTGAACCCATGGACTATAGCCCACCAGGCTCTGCTGTTCATGGGATTCTCCAGGCAAGAATACTGGAGTGGGTAGCCATTTCCTTCTACAGGAGATCTTCCCAACCCAGCGATCGAACCTATGTCTCTTATGTCTCGTGCATTGACAGGTGAATTCTTTACCATTGTGCCACCAGATATCTTGACTAATGTCCATAGAATTCAGTTCAGTTCAGTCCTTCAGTCTTGTCTGACTCTGTGACCCCATGAACCGCAGCATACCAGGCCTCCCTGTCCATCACCAGCTCCTGGAGTCCACCCAAACCCATGGCGATTGAGTCAGTGATGCCATCCAACCATCTTATCCTCTGTCGTCCCCTTCTCCTCCTGCCCTCAATCTTTCCCAGCATCAGGGTCTTTTCAAACGAGACAGCTCTTCACATCAGGTGGCCAAAGTATTGGAGTTTCAGCTGCAACAGTCCTTCCAAGGAACACTCAGGACTGATCTCCTTTAGGATAGACTGGTTGGATCTCCTTGTAGCCCAAGGGACTCTCAATCTCAAGAGTCTTCTCCAACACTACAGTTCAAAAGCATCAATTCTTCTACACTCAGCTTTCTGTATAGTCCAACTCTCATATCCATACATAACCACTGGAAAAACCATAGCCTTAACTAGATGGACCTTTGTTGACAAAGTGATGTCTCTGCTTTTCAATATGCTGTCTAGATTGGTCATAACTTTCCTTCCAAAGAGTAAAAGTCCTTTAATATCATGGCTCCAATCACCATCTGCAGTGATTTTGGAGCCCAGAAAAATAGTCAGCCACTGTTTCCACTGTTTCCCCATCTATTTGCCATAAAGTGATGGGGCCGGATGCCATGATCTTAGTCTTCTGAATGTTGAGCTTTAAGCCAACTTTTTCACTCTCCTCTTTTGCTTTCATCAAGAGGCTCTTTAGTTCTTCTTCACTTTCTGCCATTAGGGTGGTATCATCTGCATATCTGAGTTTATTGAAATTTCTCCCAGCAATCTTGATTCCAGCTTATGCTTCATCCAGCCCAGCATTTCTCATGATGTACTCTGCATATAAGTTAAATAAGCAGGGTCACAATATACAGCCTTGACGTACTCCTTTTCCTATTTGCAGTCAGTTGTTCCATGTCCAATTCTAACTATTGTTTCCTAACCTGCATACAGGTTTCTCAAGAGGCAGGTCAGGTGGTCTGGTATTCCCATTTCTTTCAGAATTTTCCACAGTTTATAGTGATCCACACAATCAAAGGCTTTGGCATAGTCAATAAAGCAGAAATAGATGTTTTTCTGGAACTCTCTTGCTGTTTCGATGGTCCATCGGATGTTGGCAATTTGATCTCTGGTTCCTCTGCCTTTTGTAAAACCACCTTGAACATCTGCAAGTTCACGGATCACGTATTGCTGAAGCCTGGCTTGGAGAATTTTGACCATTACTTTACTAGCGTGTGAGATGAGTGCAACTGTGTGGTAGTTTGAGCATTCTCTGGCATTGCCTTTCTTTGGGGTTGGAATGAAAACTGACCTCTTCCAGTCCTGTAGCCACTGCTGAGTTTTCCAAATTTGCTGGCATATCGAGTGCAGCACTTTCACAGCATCATCTTTCAGGATTTGAAATAGCTCAACTGGAATTCCATCACCTCCACTAGCTTTGTTCGTAGTGATGCTTCCTAAGGCCCACTTGACTTCACATTCCAGGACGTCTGGCTCTAGGTGAGTGATCACACCATCATGATTATCTGGGTCGTGAAGATCTGTTTTGTACAGTTCTTCTGTGTATTCTTGCCACCTCTTCTTAATATCTTCTGCTTCTGTTAGGTCCATACCATTTCTGTCCTTTATTGAGCTCATTTTTGCATGAAATGTTCCCTTGGTATCTCGAATTTTCTTGAAGAGATCTCTACTCTTTCCCATTCTATTGTTTTCCTCTATTTCTTTGCGTTGATCACTGAGGAAGGCTTTCTTATCTCTCCTTGCTATTCTTTGCAACTCTGCATTCAATTGGGAATATCTTTCCTTTTCTCCTTTGCTTTTCACTTTCCTTCTTTTCACAGCTATTTGTAAGGCTTCCTCACACAGCCATTTTGTTTTATTGCATTTCTTTTTCTTGGGGATGGTCTTGAATCCTGTCTCCTCTACAATGTCACGAACCTCTGTACATAGTTCATCAGGCATTCTGTCTATCAGATCTAATCCCTTAAATCTATTTCTCACTTCCACTGTATAGTCATAAGGGATTTGATTTAGGTCATACCTGAATAATCTAGTGGTTTTCCCTACTTTCTTCAATTTCAGTCTGACTTTGACAATAAGGAGTTCATGATCAGAGCCACAGTCAGCTCCCAGTTTTATTTTTGCTGACTGTATAGAGCTTCTCCACCTTTGGCTGCAAAGAATATAATCAATCTGATTTTGGTGTCGACCATCTGGTGAAGTCCATGTGTAGAGTCTTCTCTTATGTTGTTGGAAGAGGGTGTTTGCTATGACCAGAGCGTTCTCTTGGCAAAACTCTATTAGCCTTTGCCCGGCTTCATTCTGTACTCCGGGGCCAAATTTGCCTGTTACTCCTGGTGTTTCTTGACTTCCTACTTTTGCATTCCAGTCCCCTATAATGAAAAGGACATCTTTTTTGGGTGTTAGTTCTAGAAGGTCTTGTAGGTCTTCATAGAACTATTCAACTTCAGCTTTTTCATTGTTACTGGTTGGGGCATAGTCTTGGATTACCATGATATTGAATGGTTTGCCTTGGAAACAAACAGAGATCATTCTGTCGTTTTTGAGATTGCATCCAAGTACTGCATTTCAGACTCTTTTGTTGACTATGATGGCTACTCCATTTCTTCTAATCATTACAGTCCTTTTTTTTTCCAATTAGAATTTATTTTAATTTAAAATTTTAAAATTTTATTTTATTTTTTGGTGGGTTTTAAAATTCTTAAGAGATTTATCTTTTATTATCTTTCTTGGATAAAAAAGTCTTGGATTTTCATAAATTTCATCATGTTTTGATTTCTGGATTTTTTTGACCAAATTTCCTGCCTTTTGCTTCAAGACTGGATTCACGTTTTTCATCTAATTTCTTTTTTGTTTTGTGGATAGTCCAGGAATCGTGGCCTTACTCCTCCAGTTGTTGCTCCTGCTTTGTGTTACCTCTCTCCATGAGGGATGCTATTCATTGACCTAATTGTTCGGATACTGTTATTATATTAAGTTCCTCCTCGACCAGCTATTGAGGCCAGGGATTGTTTTTAATTTTCCAGTGGCTGAGTTGTTGCTTTTTACATGTACTTTTAGGTTTCTAGTTGTGTTGTGCTTGGCTCTAGCTCAGGGTGGGTTGGCATGGTGGTTGGCTTTCCCTGTGTCCGCCCTGGGACAAGTGGAGTCAGGTCTGTGCCTTTATGTGGCTGGGAGGAAAGAGTTCAGCACAGGTGTCCCTTAGCTCAGATACCTTGATGTGTTAGCAAAAAGCACTCATATTCTTTGTGGCTTAGTATTTTTAAAAATTCACAGGTATTTGTAAATATTTGCAGATGCCCACTTTTCATACATATTCATGAATTCTGTTTCATGATGCAGTGTTGTGTATTCTTTTTATCCCAGTTTGATTCCTTCTTTTGCCTGAAGTGATGAGCAGAAGTGTCCAATGACAAACACTTTTTCTCCATTTCTTCTTGTAGGTTTCAGAGTTTTGGTTGGTTTGTTGGCTTTTAACGTAGTTTTTACTGAAGCATAACATCCCTTTTTATAATTTAAGATTCATTTTTGTGTGGATTTGTTATTTGGAGAGTAAAGACCTAACACTGCTTTTGTTTATTGCTTATTATACTTTTATCTATGGGGATTAGTGTTTCTTTGTTTTAATTATACTTTTCTATCATTGCCATCACCATTGTTGTTGTTTGTGCATGTGTGTTTTGTCCTTGTATCTTTGGCTGCCCTGTCTTGGTGTCTCCCTGTTCTAGCTCTTTTTTTAAAGCTTTTCAATTTCAGTTTGCCCTGGGTATTTTTTTTTTTTTACATCGGAATATTTTTGTTTGGAAAGAAAGGAGTTGGATAGTTGACATTTCTTGCTCCATGTCCTCCATCCTCTGAACCAGTTGTTTCTGGTTTGAATTCTTCTTCCTCTGCCCATTTTCTATTTTCCCTTTGATGTTTCAAGTAGTATTAGTTTCCTTTTATCCTCTTATTATGATGTAAAATGCAAATATTCTCCTTTCAGTTCTGCAAGTGATTATCTTAATATATCATGAACACTGCTCAGTTACATTGTTTTCCCAAGTAAGGAGCAGGCTTTTATGTGAGGTACAGATTTCTTTTTAACAAATCCTGCAGTGATTTATTTTAGGATTTGAAGCTTCTCTTTTTGATTTTTAAATTAATTTTTCCAGTTTTATTGAGATATAATTGACATATAAAACTAAGTTTGTTGTACCGTATAATTATTTGACTTGTTTATTATGAAATGATGACTACAATTATACTATTCAGTTTTATGCTATCATATATATCATATCATGATGCTGTTTAACCTTCTAATAGCCAACTAATGGGCTTCCCTGGTGGGTCAGCTGGTAAAGAATCCACCTGCAGTGTGGGAGACCTGGGTTCGATCCCTGTGTTGGGAAGATCCCCTGGAGAAGGGAACAGCTACCCACGCCAGTATTCTGGCCTGGAGAATTCCATGGACTGTAGAGTCCATGGGATCACAAAGAGTCGGACACAACTGAGTGACTTTCACTTTCACTTTTTTTCATTTAGCCAATAGTTGACAAATCTTTCTTGAAGCCTTACTATGTGCTGTCTGGGTGTGGCAGAATTCAAGGCTGAATTCTTGAATGAGAAGAGGTTTAATAATGCCACACAGGGAATTTTGGGTGAATATCCAGTGCTGGCTGTCGCTGTGGCCAAAGGTAACAGGGCAATAAGCTTGGACCGTGTGCTGAGGGGTCGGCAGAGGCAGGCGTGCTACGCTGACTGTTCTCTGAGGGTCCTGCAAGAGGGATAGCGTTTGGAGAAAGAGAAGAGAATGTATGAAACAGATGCTCTGGAGAGTATAAACATTTCCTGTGGACATGTAGCAGAGTTCCCCCACAGTATTAAATGTACATCTTGAATGTGTGGTTACCTAAACATAGAAAGGGACCATTTACACAGTCGGGATTCAGGGGTCCTGGGAGTGGCTGGTTGCCTTAAGTGAAAGTGTTGTGGTATTTTTCTAGGAGTGGGTCGGAGATGGAGGTAGACACGGTGAACATTTCTGGAGCTGATGCCTGGAAGGAGAGGCATTGGGGTGGGGGGGTGGAGCGGTCGGAGGGCAGCTGCCTCCAAGCTGCCCGAGGACAGCCCATGGATGCTGGAGGTGGGCGTTGGCCACAGGCCCCAACCTGACCCTGTTTTCACATTCTGGGTTGCAACCCATTGTTGTGCCTGGAAATCAAGTCAAGATGAAAAGCATCTTTAATGAGGAAAATAGAGCAGAAGACGAAGTATCAGGGTGGACTGCGTGGAGGCGCCACACTGGCTGAGCTCGGGTGTCTGGGGGCTGCAGGAGCCATCCAGCATCTCCCACAGTCGACCTTCTCGTGTCAAAGTCATCCTCATGGTAGGGGAGAACAGAACGCCTTACATCTACCATAAGCATCATGTATAGTTGGTTGTGACCTGAAAGGCATGAATAATTACCTCATCTGCATCTGCCGGAGTCTCCACAGTTTCTGGTGGGAATGCCCCATGTACTTGTCAGAAAACGTGTTATTGAGTGCAACAATTTTTCAAGTTTATGACAATTGTATCATTTTAACTTAGTACACATTGCCCTAAAGTGGAAAAAAATAAACATGAAATGCAAAGAACAAAGCCATGTTCAAGTTCAGCTGCTGGGTCCATCCAGAAGTGTAAATATTTACAGTATTAAGAAAAATATTGACTCTGGAATGAGCAAACTTTTGATTTTGCCTGAACTGTTTTTCTGAACTACAGTCCAATAAGGAAAAAAGTGCAAGTTTTATGAAGAAGAGTATTTGAATTTTTATCACAAGTTCAAAACTCAGTCAAAATGTGGCATACATTATTTACGTTGGAATTTGTGCAAAAGAGGACTTAACTTTAAGAATTAAAGGGTTGTGTGGAACTGTGACATTGAGCAAAACTTGCCAGTGAACCCCTTGAATGGAAAGAGTGAGACAATAGTTTGGTACAGTTTCTTAGTCATTCTACACCTGTTAATGAGAATGCCTTTTATCATCATAGATACACAGTTGCAATATCAACCTGCTTTGGAAATGGTTCCTGCTTATCTGTATAAGCACACTGTTTTTGTTAAATCCACCGATGATTTAAAATTTAAATTCTTTAATGTAGCACAGTTTATCAGAACTTCTGTGCTGTTGTAGGACATTTAGAAGAAACGTTTTCTCAAACTCCCAGATATAGAGAACAGTGGTTGCCAATGGAGAGGGATGGATTGGAAGTTTGGGGTTAGCAGATGCAAACTATTATATATAGGATGGATAAACAACATCTTACTGTATAGCACAGGGAACTATATTCAGTACCCTGTGATAACCATAATGTAAAAGAAATATGAAAAATAATACATATCAGTATGTATAATGGGATCACTTTTCTGTACAGCAGAAATCAACACAATATGGAAAATCAACTATACTTAAAAAAAAAAAGATTGAGGTTGCCTGTCCAGAGATGGTACAAGTTTTACAGTCTCCATAAGAATAGGATAATATTAGAACTTTTAGTCTTTGTCAGGTATGGGTGGTAAGATAATTTTTATGCAGGACTTGCTGGATGGATTCCATTTCACTTCCCAGACAGCTGGGTTACACAGAATCGCAGAACTGAGAAAGTGTGTTGTTGATCAAAACACATGGAAATGTAAAAACTTGACTAAAAAAAGAAGTATTTGGAATCACTACTTTATACATCCCCGAGCTTTAGCATCCTAAGAAGTTCTGCCAACTCTATTGGTTATATTAAAAAAAAAAAATTAGTGAAAGTTGTTAATGTTTTTTAAAGGAGGCTCACTAAATAACCAACTTTTCAGTAATTTTTTGCAACATGGGGATAAAATATAAAAAACAAAATTTGCCATTTCAACTGTTTTTAAGTGTGTAACTCAGTGGAATTAAGTGCATTCATAATGTTATGTAAACATCACTTTCTACTTCCAGAACCATTTCATTATCCCAAATGGAAATTCCGTGCCCTTTATAAAAACCCTCCCCCCTACCAGACCCTGATAGCTTCTATTTTTTGTCTTTAAACTAGGTATTAACTCATATAAGTAAGATCATACAGTATTTGTACTTGGTGATTGGCTTATTTCACTTACCATATTGTCTATAAGTTTCAACCATGTTGTAGCATGTATCAAAATATCATTCTTTTTCAAGGCTGAAAAATAGCTCATTGTTTGTTTATAGTAATTTTGCCTAGCCATTCATCTGTCAGTGGACATTTGGTTTAGTCCCATGTTTTGGCTATTGTAAATAGTGCTGCTTTGAACATAGATATACAGGTACTTCTGATTCTTTTGGGTGTATACCTAGAGATAGAATTGCTAGAACTTATGATAATTCTATGTTTAATTCTTGAGGAATAGACATACCCTTTATTATGGAGGCTGTACCATTTTACATTTTTACTAGCAATGCAGAAGAGTTCCAATTTCCCCACATCCTCACCATATTTATTATTTTTATGGTGGCTTACTGTGGTTTAATTTGCCTTTCCCTAATGACTAATGATGTTGAGCATCTTTTCATGCTTACTGAACATTTGTGTATCTTCTTTGGAGAAGTGTCAAGTCCTTGGCCCTTTTTTTTATTGTGGTTGTGTTATTTTGAATATTAAGCCCTTATCAAATATATCATTTGTAACTATTTTTTTCCCTTTCTGTGGGTCTTTTCACTCTCTTGAGAATGTCCTTCGCACAAAAGTTTTTAATTTTGATGAAGTCCAGTTTCTGTAATTTTCCTTTTTCTGCATACGCCTTTGGAGTCATGTCCTGGAAATCATTGTCAAATCCAATATCATAAAAAATTTTCCTTATGTTTCTTTCCAAGAGTTTTTTAGTTTTAAGTCTTTGATCCATTTTTAATTAATTTTTGCTTGTATGGTAAGGTAAGAGTCCAACTTTATTCTTTTGCATGTGGATATCTAGTTTCCCAGAACCAGTTTTCGAAAAGACTGTCCTGTTCCCCATTAAACAGTCTTGGGACCTTTATTGAAAATCAGTCCAACATGTGTGTGAGTGTTTATTTCTGGTCTGTCTGTTGTGTTCCATTAGTCTGTGTCTGACCTTACACCAGTATTACACTGTCTTAATTACCACAGTTTTGTAGTAAATTCTGAAATTAGGAAATATGAATCCTCCAACTATGTTATTCTTTTTCAAGATGTTTTTTGTTACTTGGGGTCCTATGAGAATCCTTAGGAATTGTAGAAAGATTATATTGATCTCTGCAAAAATACCAGTGAGATTTTGGTAAGGATTACATTGAATCTGTAAATTACTTTAGATAGTGTTTTCACCTTAGCAATATTAAATGTTTCAGCCCATGAATACATAATGTTTTCCTTACAGCATCTTTATATTCTTATAGCAACATTTGGTAATTGTTAATAATTGGTGCACAAGTCTTTTGCCTCCTAGGTTAAATTTATTCTTATTATTGTTGCTATTTTGAATGGAGTTGTTTTCTTGATCTCTTTTTCATTGTTGGTGTTTAGAAACACGTGTGATTTTTGCATGTTGATTTTTGTATCCTATAACCTTGATGAATTTATTCATTACCTCTAGAGGGGGGTGTGTGTTTGTAAGTGTTTGTAACTGTTAGGGTTTCCTGCAGATAAGAGCATGTCCTCTGTGAACAGAGATAACTTTAGTTCTTCTCTTCCTGTTTTCCTTTTTCGCTTGATGGCTCTGGCTAGAATTTCCTATCGTTCGCTCTACAGAAGTGATGAAAGGATCATATGTACCTCGTATGTGATCTTAGAGGGAAGAGCTTTCCATCTTTCATCACTGAATTTGATGTTAGGTTTGGGTTTGCTACATCTAATTGGAGGCCAGTTAATCCAGACTTTTTGCTATGCCTAACTATGGTTTTCTTTTCCCTAAGAACCTACTCGACAGAGCTTATGGAATGTATATTTTTCTGGCTGAGAAGCAATTCCATCTGGCAAAGTCTTTCAAAGGTGACATTTAGGTAATAAAACTGACATATTTAAAATTTTCAGCATTCTTAACACCCACTAAATTTGAAACTTAAGGGGGGAGTCATGTTTCTGTTTGTTGAAAACATCCAGGAGTTCCTGAAGGCCTGCACAGCAGGGCAAGCAAGACATACCGACTGAGCTGGGGAGAGAGTGGGCAGTGCCAGCACGAGAAGGCAGGGGCCACGGGACAGCTTGATGGTTGAGGGGTGCCGAAAGGGTCCTCAAGGGGCCAGGAGGACACTGACCCCTCCCCTAAGCCGTCAGGAGTGGGGTGAGGGGAGAGAAACTGAGCCCAGGAGAGTGAGGCTGCAGTCAGGGTAGAATGCGGGAGGCATGTTGGGGAAGGGGCCGGGAGGTGGGCAGGCCATGCAGGCAGGCTGAACGGTGGCCGATGGGGTCGTCAGACCCACGTGGCCGTGTGTTTGTGGCGGGGAGGCCCAAAAAGGCATCATGGTACTGTCCTGGGGTCTTGCTGCAAGTGCTTGGGGTGAAGAGGTCATGGCTGTCCAGTGACACTGACCATGTATGTGTGTATATAAGGAGATTGAAGGAATTGGCTCCACTGATAGTCTGACTGGCAAGTCTGAGATCCGTGGGGCAGGAGTTCACTACAGTCTTGAGGCCAGATTCTTTCTTCTCCAGGAAACCTGGAGTCTTTGCTCCTTTACAGTCTTTGCCCTAAAGGCCTCCAGCAGATGGGATGAGGGCCACCCCGCTGTGTTCGGGAATTTGGGCCAAGTGACTGCAGATGTTTCCATGTCTCCAGAATGCCTTTGGAACAAACCCACTTTGGAGTCTGATCAAAGGGCTGGGTGGTAGAGCCTGGACAGAAGGGCGCATGAGACTGACTACCACGGGGGCAGGTTGACTCACGGAGCTGGGGGAGCCTGGAGGCCTGGGGGCTGCGGTTTCCTGTGGAGGCTGGAGGGAGGCCACCAGCCTCACCTGTCTTGCTCTGGGGATGAATTCTCCCCCCCACCGCTCCCCATCTTGTTATCATCACCAGGTCTCTCCAGCCCAGCGGCTCTCATGGGTCATTCTTGCGTTTCTGTGCTGGTGATTAAAGAACCCTAGAGACCTTGTGGAAAACATAAATGACTGGTGGTAAATATTACAGGTTTAGGACGCTTCTGTTCCTCTTAGCTATGATGACAGTTTGGTGGTGTTTTAAGAATTTTTGGTCTGTAATCGTTTTCTAGAACCACCATAACAAAGAACCATAGCCTCGGTGGCTTAAACATCAGGAGTTTGTTTTCTCATAGTTGGAGGTGGGGAGCCTGAGGTCACGCTGTGGGCAGGGCCGCTTCCCCCGAGGCCTCTCCCTGGCGTGTGTATGGCCGTCTTCTCCCCTTCCTCACGTGGTCCTCTATTCATGTGCACCTGTGTCCTCATCTCCTTTGTTGGGTTCGGGTCCACAGTAACGCTTCATTTTACCTTAGTTACCTTTTTAAAGACCTTTCCTCCAAATACAGCAACATTCTGAGGATCCTGGATGTTAAGGGCTTCAACATATGAGTTTGGGGCAGGGGACACGGTTCGGCCCATAACTGCGTCTTACCTTGATATCTTTGCTGTTTGACTGGTGGCATTAATATCCCTAGGGCTTCCCTGGTGGCTCAGTGGTAAAGAATCCAACTGTAATGCAGGTGATGCGGGTTCAATCCCTGAGTTGAATGGAAGGGATTGGCTACCCATCTCAGTGGTCTTACCTGGAGAATTCCATGGACAGGGGACCCTGGCGGGCTACAGTGCATGGGGTTGCAAAGAGTCAGACACAACTGAGTGACTAAACAACAATAAATTAATATCCCTAATTTTATGCCCTACCTAAATCGTTCAGTTTTCCTCTGAGAAGCTTCTGTGAGTCTTTTAATTCTGAATTCTAGAAGATTGAACCTGCGAGTTGAAGGAGAAATCTGAACTGTGACGAGTCTGTCCTGGGGCGGTTTTCTGGTCTTTCCCCGTCTGTCCTCTGTGTCCTGCGTTCTGTCCTAACCTGCCTGTCACTCGGTGGCCCTGTGCTCAGCTCACCCTCTCTGTGGGCTGTTTACGGTGCTTCTGTCATTTCTTTTCCATGGGTTTTGTTTCCTGCAGTGTCAGTGCTGATGTGAAGGCTCCCAGCATCGGTTTGTCTGTCTTGGGTCGATCTTTGCCTGCAGTCCCCCTTTTTTCCTGATTTTCTAACTTTTCATTAAGATAAGTGAACCACTTTCTAAATTTTTCTTATTGCTCTCAAAGTAAAGCCGCTTGAGGGAAATAAGTCCTTCCAGGCCCCAGAGGATTAGATCAGAAAATGGTTTCTCAGCTCTGGTTCCTGGTTTGCTCATCATCAGGCTCTGGCTGCCATTGACTGAAACCCAGCCTGAGTTGAGCCATCTACTTCAAGGGACACTGGACACCCACCTGGCCCATAGGGGAACCTGTGGGGGCAGAAGGGGTCCCTCCAGGTGGCCCAGGGCAAGGTGGGTGGCTGTTGGGACTGTCTGGTTTTCCCTCATCCGATGGGGTGATGCTAATGACCCAAGAACCCCTTTGGGAGTCCTGTCTCTGTGGATGTGGCTGCAGAAAGCCTGTCGGGGACTCAAGTCCTGCATATTCCAGACAGTGTCTCTCTGCTGGCGCTTCCTGAGAGTTTTGCCGCAGAGCAAGCCTCTGTCACTAGTAAGCACATGGTTCATTTGTGGGGAGTGAGACCAAGAAGGGGCATTTACAGTTCTGCGTGGCAGATGGAAAGAGGGATATGAGCCCAGCATGTGGCCAAGGAGCCCAGAGTGGATACTGACTGAACCATCGTGGGTGGTGGTGATTGGTGAGGGACAGTCCAAGGGGGCTTCCTGGAGGAGGTGACCCTTGAGCTCAGTCCTGTAGGGCCATAACACTTATAGCGGCTGGCAGAGCTCAGAACAACACTATGGATGCAGAGGCCAGAGAGAGACTCACGTGGTCAGGAGTTAGGAATTGTTCAGGGTCCTTGGGCCACAGGGGAAGCTGAGGAGGGTCTGAGTGCCTCTGAGGTGGGTTATAACAGAGAATGTTGATGGCTGTTGCCACTGTTCCTGAAAATAGTCTAACTTCTGATGATTTCTGAGAGAGAAGAAAGGTGTGAGGGATCTTTCTGACCCTAACACTGGTTCCTCTCTCCTCCTGGGATTCCCCTGTTGCAGTCCAGAGTATGACTTGTAACAGTCTTCTGTCTTCATGGAAATGAAACTCTGATTTCTGCTGAGATGTGGAAGATAAGATATGTGCTGCAGAAGGTTGTGTTGTAGATGGTCTCTGGTCTGTGAGTGTCAGGTGATGGGTCCCTGTGCAGACCAAGCTGCTCTGCCCGCCTCCCTCCTGCCCCCGCCCCAGTCCTCTGCATTGTTGGGGGGTGGGTTTTGTCGTAGTCAGTTCTGGAACTCTCATGGACCATCCTGTATGGATCAAATGTATGGTTTGTGCCACAGGAGATTAAAGAGAAAGATGCGATCTTACTTCCCTGCCTGTCTGGGGCTCCTTGTTGGAGCTGAGTGTGCACTTTTACGGAGCTGAAGTCACCCTGGCACTCCTAGGAGGTGGCAAGTCTCACATTCGTTCCAGAGGTCGCGGCTGTGAGAGTTCTTCTCCAAGGTGGTCCCTGCAGGGCGCGTGTTGGATCTGTGTGTGGTGGTTTGGTGTCTGCTGAGAGGGTACCTCTTAGGATTAGGGTTAGGGTTCTAGGCTGGGGCTGGTCAGGGCAGCACTTACATGGGTGATGCTCAGAGGGCCCCAGCTACACCTGCCGCACCTCCCCGCAGGCTAAGCCACAGTATGAGAAAGTCTTCAGGCTGTTTTCTAACTGTCAGGGGAAGAAGAGTCAGGTGACTCATGGGGACTTCTGACAGGGCTGCCATTCAGTTCTCTGTGTGGCTCACCCCTCTGAGCACCTGTGACCACAGGTCAAGCTTCTGGAGTTGGTGCCAGTCCCCTGACTCCCCCAAAATGCAAGTGGTGCCCAGGGTCAGCTGCCTTGCCCCTGAGCCCTGGAGAGCAGTGGGCCTTCCCTCTGTCTGGGTTTCTCACAGTCTGTCTCTGTTCCAGGTCCCGTGCAGTCCGTGTGGTTTGAAGACCGCAGGAAGGAACCGATGGCTTTAGCAGGCGGCCCAGATTCCTTCCTGCATCATCCGTACTACCAGGTAGGGTGAGCGCGGCCGGCGGACTCTGACAGGGGCACTGGCCGAGGGCTAGGGTGCAGGCGTAGCTCATAACCTGCCCGCCCATCACTAGCAGATGAGTGAGGAAGTGCTGAGTGGGACCGTGGACACATCCTGCACGTCTGCACGGCCTTCCTCCCTTGCTCTGGGAGAGTTCATCTCTATGGCCACAGCATCCTTTTCTACAGAGTTTTCATTGAGGTGCACACTTGCCCGCAATGAAGCAGGCCCTGTGTTGTTCCCTGCTGGGCCCTAAAACTCCAGATGGCAAGTGGGAACGGTGGCAGGGTTTGGGCTGCTGAAGGAGAGACAGGAGCTTACGGGGTGGGAAGTGGGATGGAGGAGCTTCTTGGCCTGGCAGAGACCTGCCTGTCACAGATGGGGCCCTTCTCATCCTGAGAGCGTCAGGTAGCCTTCATGGGGGACCGGGTGTCCCTCCAGCCTCTCTGCATGGTCTGCTGACGAGTTTCATCTGTCAGTTTCCTGTATGTCTCTCCTGAGGCAGGTTTCCGCTGGAACTTTTGCTTTATGGTGTAGATGGGCATGTTGGATCCTTAGATCTTTGGAATGGATAAGAGAATTTGCATTTCTCCTTATGAGTCTTTCAGCACATAAAGCGCTTGAATCATCTCTTGGCCTCCATTTCCCAGCAGGGTCTTAAGTTTTGAAGTCCCTTGATCTGATGTTTGCACTTCTCTGAGCTGGTCTCTCTCTCCCTTCATCTGTGACATCTCTGTTTAGCTGTGGTGATGATTATTTGCATATAGCATCATGGCTGCAGAGAGGTGTCTTTTTGATATTTGTGTGTGTGTGTGTGTGTGTGTGTGTGATAGAGAAACAGATCTTGGAAGAGAGACTGGAGACTAGGAATAGACTAGGAATAGGATTCACTGTAATCACTGAATTTGAGACAAAGCCACCATCAGTTTCAAGTGAGAAAAGAGGGCTCAAACCTCTAGCTGTGAAGCTTGCTGGTGACCCCGGGCATGTTCAGTGGGTGAGCTTTTCCAGGCCCTGTCCTCTGCCTCCTGTGGGACTGTTTTCTTGGTCTTAAAAAGGCCGGGTTGCCTCACCCTGTTGATTGACACTCAGAGCTGCCTCCATGGGTCATGGTTTCAACTCTCTCTTGGCCACTTGGCTTTGGCCGGTTGTTACCCAGCCTACTGCCTTACACTTGGCACCAGTGCTCCCAGGTAAACGGGATCAGGGATCTTCAGGGGCAGCCTTCCCCTGGGAAATTGGCCTGTAAGTTAGCTGAGTGTTCTCTCCACTGGTCACCGAGCAGACCATAAGGGCTAAACAAGACACAGGGAAGGAGCCGCCTGAGGCCCTCTTAGCTCATCGCCCTGGCATCTCAGACTTCCTTTGGTCCAGGCAGAGATGGCAGGATTGCCAGCTTCAGCCGGTACGTGGCTTCTCAGACTTGTGAGGTGTTTGTAGTCGGCGTCCCAGTTGCCTGAGGCCTTTGCAGGAGCCAGAAGGCGGCGGCCGCACTGTGGGCCTGCCAGCAGACCCTGTCGCCCCGGGGAGAAGTGCTCGGTCATGCTGTTGAGTGGCTTCCGCAGGCGCTGTCTCGCTCTGTGAGTCCAGCAGGCCGACTTGGCAGCTCTTACCCTGTGTTCCTGGAAAATCAGCTGACAGTTCCAGAATTTCTCAGAACATGGGATGATTTACAGTGCGTCCAGTCTTGAGTAATATGTCGCTACAGCAAAGAGATAAATCTCCAAGTTTTTATAGAGAGGAATTTCTTTGTACGATCTTCAGCAAACAAATAATGCTCTCCTTCTGGCTGCCCCGCCGCCACTGTGGCTTTTGGCTTAGGTGTGGGTTCACTCAGTGAGCCGCTGCTCCGTACTCTCTGGACACAGAAGCCCCAGAAGGACTGTGTGTATTTAATCACCCTCCTTCCTGCTTCAGAGACATTGGCGGCAGGTTGGTGGGGGACGGTGGGGGGCCTGGTGGAGGGGAGGTGAACTGCTTCACTCCGCAAGACTTTAGTTCTTCCTTTGAACTGTGGTATTATAGTTCTGTGGCCTCGGGGGAATGATGGGATGCTTCAGGGGCCCTGCTGGTGAAAAAGGATGAGTAATGTCAGGGTGCTGTGGTACTCGAGGAAGGGTGTGGAAAATACCCAGTAAGGGGCCGGCCCCGTCTTAGTTGCCCACCCAGGGTTGTTGCCCGTAATTCCTTGGTGTTGACTGAGCACCAGCCAGGTGCCATGTCAGTGCTGGGTGGCAGCTCTCCTCCAGCAGATTCATTCCTGGGGCTCCTGACCCCTGGTGAGGGAGACAGTCCTGGGGAAATTGGTATATGAGATACTTATGAGTAATGATGGTGATTCTTAAGTAAAATAGGACAGTGGGGGAAAGATGCCGGGAGGTCAGGGAGGCCCCCTGCCAGGATGTGCCTGGAGCTGGGGGTGGTGCTCCGGCCTGGCAGTGGCAGAACCTCTTCGGGGCCAGAGAGCAGCACGCCTGGCCTGGAGAGCCAGCGACAGGTCTGGATTTCTGTCACTTAGGAACGAGAGGTCTTTGGTGTTGGTGATTTAGTTGCTAAGTCATGTCCAACTCTTTGCGACCCCATGGACTGTAACCCTCCAGGCTTCTCTGTCCATGGGATTCTCCAGGCAAGAATACTGGAGCGGGTTGTCATTTCCTTCTCCAGGGGATCTTCCCAACTCAGGGATCAAACCCACATCTCCTGCATCGCAGGTGGATTCTTTACCGACTGAACCACCAGGGAAGCCTGAGAGGTCTTTGAGGGTTTTTAAATAGAGGCCCACAGCCCACTGTCTGCAGTTCCAAAATCCCCAAACCTCTGAACCAAGAAGTTTCTTTGTTTCTCGTGTCTCAGAGAATCCAGCCTGATCAGTCAGGACCGAGTCGCTTAGGCACATGAAGGGGCTTGGTGACAAGGCCGCCCTGGACCCTGTGTCATCTTTCTCAAGTCCAGACCATTCTTAGTTTACAGCTGTATCCTCCAGGGTTCTGATAAAGGGATTATGCACCTATTATGAGATGTATTTTATTTATTTATTATACATAAAACAACATTTGCTTGCTTCAAAACACACACACACACACACAAAACTGCTAGAAAATAGAATGAATAGAATGTTGAACTGTTATGTAGAAACAAGATTCTTAAATGTAAATTTGAGATAAGTTGTTAAGATTATTGGCACGTCTCCAGATATTTAATGCAAATATTTATTTCTACTTTTATAACTTTTTTCCTGATTTTTGATTTGAAAACACATCCACCTGTATTAGAAGTAAAATGTTGTAGAAGCTGCCCTTGTGATGTTGCTCTCCAAAGACACTGTTTGCTAGTTGTTGTTGTTTGATCGTTAGATCATGTCTGACTCTTTGTGATCCTGTGGGTCCTAGCCCACAAGGGCCCTCTGTCCATGGGATTTTCTAGGCAAGAATACTAGAGAGGGTTGCCATTTCCTCCTCCAGGGGATCTTTCTGACCCAGGGATCAGAGCTGCATCTCCTGTATTAGCAGGTGGATTCTTTACCCCTGAGCCACCAGGGAAGCCCCTGTTTGTCAGTAGAGAGTAGAAACACAGCGTTCTGTGATGGCTTCTCTTCCC
The DNA here is from genome assembly GCF_054371585.1 of Giraffa tippelskirchi. Classification (NCBI taxonomy): domain Eukaryota; kingdom Metazoa; phylum Chordata; class Mammalia; order Artiodactyla; family Giraffidae; genus Giraffa; species Giraffa tippelskirchi. The sequence continues at coordinate 53,085,234 of NC_137284.1, forward strand.
GCATATCTCTGTTTGTAGGGTAACTTCATAAATTCTGCCCCAGCCCCATGTCTCTGCAGATTGCTTCCTTGGTCCCATTTCAGTTGTACATTCCTGAGCCTTCTGACAAGGAGCCTCCCTTTGCAGGGCAGAGGTTGGCAAACCACAGCCTATGGGTCATTTCTAGCTCCTGCCTGCTTTGTAAATAAAGTTTTATTGGAAAACGGCTACATTCATTTACTTACATCTTGTCTCTGGCTGCTTTGGGGCCTCACCAGCAGAGCTGAGCAGAGCCTGGACCTCCCAAGCAACTCCTGTTTTAGGAAGTTGATTAGTGATATGAGTTCTGGGCAGACAGAGACCAGAGTGAGCCCCCTTATACCCGCCTGTGGCCTCCTTCACTGTGGGGGCAGCAGGCACAACACGCAGTGTGGCCATGAGCCCTTGCTTGCCAGTCATACAGCTTTGAGTCTCAGTTGTGTTCACATCCGGTTCCTGCCTCTCTGGAGAAGCTGGACGGTCTCATCTCTTACGCTCTGAATTTGGGGCTGTTCTCTGAAATTAACTCTGTTCCCAGAATTGCTCAGTGTCACTATTTTTTTAGCCAGAGTCATCCTCTGGCTTCTTTGTTTTCTATCTTACACACGTGTATTGGCAAAGAGGTCATTTCACTGGACCATATTTTCTTTAAGAAATTTGTGGATGGTTCCTTCCACTTTCTGGGAGAGACGGATGCAAGGATGACTTGAGTCCTCACTTATTTTTATTTTATGAGATTCTTCCAGTAGATAGGACCTTCATCTAAAGTGGTTTTTGTAACTCTTTCGAGATTATTTCTGGATTTAGTAACAACCACGTTTAAACCATGTTTAATAGAGATGTTTTTTGTGAGGTGAAGCTGGCGATTGGTGAATGTAATGATGATACACTCTGAGTGACTGGACTGGTGGGGACTCTGCATCATCTCTTCAGGTAACCTGACCCTCACCACTCCGTGGAGGCCGGGTAATGGGGAAAGGATTCAGCATTTCTGTTGACTTGTCTTGGGTTCTCTTATTTTACCTTCCACCAATCGCTGGAGACACAACCTTCATACCTTCTGCTGCTGCTGCTAAGTCGCGTCAGTCGTGTCCAACTCTGTGCGACCCCATAGACGGCAGCCCACCAGGCTCCTCCGTCCCTGGGATTCTCCAGGCAAGAGTACTGGAGTGGGTTGCCATTTCCTTCTCCAGGGCATGAAAGTGAAAAGTGAAAGTGGAGTCGCTCAGTCATGTCCGACTCAGTGACCCCATGGACTGCAGCCTGCCAGGCTCCTCCATCCATGGGATTTTCCAGGCAAGAGTTCATACCTTCAGGATACCCATTTTACAGATGAGAAAACCATCGCACTCACTGGTTGTCAAACCAAGGACTTTACTTGGGTTTTTCTAAGTAGAAGTCTTGCCACAACTCTGTGAGGTAAGTCCTTCATGTTCTCCCCTTTTCAGATGAGGATTGCAGGCAGGGAAGGCCATTACCCCCACCAGGCAATAGGTGTGTTTTTCTCAACATTTCTGTCAATGAGGGCTATGAGTGTTCACGTTGTGGGGACCACACGTGTCCCACTCTCTGCAGAGCCTTGCAATGATGCGATTGTGTGTGTCCTGGGATTCTGCACTCACTGAATTTCCGTGATCCTAAAGTGCCATGAGATAAAGGCCCAATTTAAAAAAATTATTGATTTATTTGGCTGTGCTGGGTCTTCATTGTGTCTTGTGGGATCTAGTTCCCTGACCGAGGATTGAATCTCGGCCCCTGCATTGGAAGCTTGGAGTCTGAGCCACTGGACCACCAGGGAAGCCCCTAAAGGATCAACTTTAATGACAACTTTTCATTCAAAGTAACGATTATCACATATCATCCTTAAATGTGGTTGGTTGGAAAATGTTTGAATTTCAAAATCATAAAATTGGAGGAGTGTCTTAGAATCAGTGAAATACTACAAATAAGTACATAATAAATAAAAATTAAGAAAAATTTTTTATTAGGGAAGGACAGACTTGCTCTGTTCTGAATGTTTTGTTTGTTTTACCTAAACCTTATTTTCTGGAAGAGTGTTGGCTTCAGGTCTTATATTTCTTCGGAAGGAGTCACATAGCTGTATTTATTGAATACCTTCTCTGTGTTCTTTCTGTTCTCTGTCTGGTACCATGGCAAGCATGGTGCATGGGTTAGGTTTCTGTTTTGTTTGGGGGACCAAGGTTTAAAGATGCTGGTAGCTCCCAGCTCATGTAGCTGGCACCTGGTAGATTGTGGTGGGGTCTGTGGGTCAGGATTTCCCTGCCCTGTTGCTTTGCTTCTCCTGGGCACCTGTGCTTCACTGGACAGGTGTGTGATGCCTGCCTATAGGCTGATCGATTGACTGAGGGGCTGAACTTAATTAATACTCTGTCAAATGAGATTTCATAGTCCAACAGAAAGGCTGCAAGGCTGGGGACTTGGGGCCGGCAGAATGATAAGGTGGCAGGGAGAGGGCAGGATTGCTTGGGGAATGATATGCTTGGGCCCTAGGCTCCTCGTGGGCTGGTCAGTGTTGGGGTGGCCTGGTTTCTCATGTCAGCCCCTCACCCACCTGCTCCCCTGACATGTGGTTGCTGCTGTCACAGGACAGAGCCTGCTCACTGGCACTTGCCCTTTCTGGTATCAGCTGGATTATGAGCATCATCTGCCTCATCTTGTGGGACCTGGGCGGTCCTGCTTGGTGTGGCCACCACCGCCCCCGCCTGGCTTGTCTGCTCCTGGCCTCAGTCACCTTCCCACCACCTGCCATCCGCTGGCTATCAGGGTGCCCTACTAATTCATGTGTCCCCATGGATGGACCTGGCCCCCGGCGAGCATGCCTTCTTCCTCCACATATCGCTCTAGACTCAGGTTAATGCGCCATCTCTGCAGGAAAGGGGATTAGAACTTCCAAGGGAGGTACAGGGGTCACAGTTTGTCCATCACAGACCCGAGCTCCACCTGCTGCTCTGCCTTGGTCCACACCATCGCATTCTGCCCGCATGACCTCCACGTCCAGCCCTGCGTTGGTCTCACCTGTGCCCGGGTCCATGTGGACTCTCAGGCCTGTCTCACTGGAGCAGGATGGCTGTGTTGGAGGCGGGGATGGCTGGCTCCAGGCTTGCCCACACAGTTGGTTTCCAGTTTGAAAGCAGGTTCCAGCCGCTGCAGGGAGACCGCTGCAGTCCTTGTGTCCACCCAAGGGCGTCCTCTTGGGGGCTGCAGATCAGAGGCTGTGCTTGCCTCCTGTGGGCCTGTTTGGTGAAAGGTGGCTTGTGGGGCACCGAGGCTGCAGGCAATTTCTGTGACTCTGACAATTTTGAAGACAGGATTGTGGGCGGGGTCCTGACACTGCATTATAATATCTGATGATGGCCCGTTGTGCACGCTGTGGTCCTGTTAACTATTGGCTAGACTAGATGAAGTGGGATGGTCTCTCTGTCCAGTCTTAGAGGTGATGGGGTGACGTGGCACTTTCACCGGCTGGGTTCTGGGCGCTGAAGAACTTGCTGTTTGCTTGGCTGTGAAGGGAGGAATAAGTTGGTTACTTTTATAGGTGCATCAGACCAGCAGCCAGAGGACATGGGTAGGTTGTGAGCACGCAGACAGTGCTTTGATGGACAGAAATCTTGACAGTTAACAACTGTTTTTTAAAAATGGTGCCTTTGAGGAGCAGGAGGAACCTTAAAATTACTTTTATTAAAGCATATGGAGTAATTTTAACACAATTTCCTGTTTAAGTGTTTGGTCTTTAAAGTGGAGCCCAGCCAGCCTCTCGTCCATGGGATTTCCCAGGCAAGAATATTGGAGCAGATTGCCATTTCCTCCTCCAGGGGATCTCCCCAACCCAAGGATTGAACCCACATCTCTTGTGCCTCCTGCACTGGCAAGCAGGTTTTTGACCACTGTGCCACCCAGAAAGCCAAAGTGGTAGCTAGTTTAAATTATATTCTTATATCCTGTGTGATATTTAGCTTGTAATGAGCCTCATAGTGGCCTCCACGGGTCCTTGTCTTGTTCCTGGTTATTTCTTCCTCTTTGGGAAAGTGTCCTCTGCTCCCTGGGCCTTGCCGCCCCTGCTCCCACCGCCACCAGTTATTAACCCAGCAACTATCTTTATATACACTAAACACTCACTTTGTCACTTTCCCTAGCATATGCTAAATACTTTGCATGTTTTGAAGGAGACTCTAAGAACGTGGCAACTGGTCTCTTAAAAATTATTAGTATCTTATTATTAAGCAGGGAGAAATGAAAAGTGTTTGAGGTTACTCTAACTAAGATTAGCATTATCAACATCTATGCAATTTTCCTGTGATTGATGTTTAAGGAAAGATCTTACTGAATTTTTTGTCACTTTGCTTTAGTTTTTCTGGAAAGGCGATAGGGAATCTCGCATTTCTTTTTCTGGCTTTCAGCTTTTGGGGAGTTCTCCTGGGCTTGCTGACACAGAGGGAAGTTCTATGAAGGTTTTCGTGCCCCTGCCACTGGGGTCAGAAGGGAGCAGACTGTCTCCACCAGTTGCTTCCAGGCCCCTGGGAGCCTGCTTAGGAGAAAGAGACTGGGCTTAAAAAATAAATTAAAAGAAAAAAAAAAACTGTAAAAGGAGCATAAGCTCATAGCAAAAAGACAACATTATTATTGGTAGAAATTGTAAAATACCATAGAAATGTAAGAAGCTGCATCTGAAGTTTATCTCACAGGGAAACCAGCATTCCTTGCCATTGTTAAGGTTGGTCACCATCAGGATGAAGAGACTGAATGCACTTTGCCCAGGCTGCCACCTGGACCTGGGCAGAGGTCCTGGGTCCATATCGCCCTTGAAACCTGTGCCTTCTGCCCTCTAGTCTTTGTTCAGGCCCCGTTTCTGAAAAGTGGGGTTTTCCCTCCAGTTTTATTTAAATTGCAGCTTCCTCCCCTACTTAGGGGCTTCTCTGGTGGCTCAGACGGCAAAGAGTCTGTGTGCAATGCAGGAGACCTGGGCTTGATCCCTGGGTCGGGAAGATTCCCTGGAGAAGAAAACCGCTAACCACTCCAGTACTCTTGCCTGGCAAATCCCATGGACAGAGGAGCCTGGTTGGCTACAATCCATGGGGTTGTGAAGAGTCGGACACAACTAAGCAACTGACTTACACACACACACTCCCCTACTTAACCTGCTCTAGGTTTTTCTTTTATTATTCCGTGGTACCACCCTCTTCATTTATAAAGAAGTAAATTGCACTGAATGTTTATTGCTTACTATTTATTTTCTCCAGATAAAATATAAACACTCAGAGGACAGGATCCTTGCTTTAGGTGCTAACATGCTGGCCTTATAATAGAAGCTCGAGGCATATTTGTGGAATGGTTGAGTCTCTTTGAAGATGGACTGTATTTCTCTGATCCTCAGGTGACCAGGTGGTCAGGCACCCTCATCTCTGAAGCACTGTGACTGCTGCCCTGGTCATTGTGTCACCCAGGAGAGGATTCTTTCATCCCTGTGAGCTTAAAGACATCAGTCAGTCATCACAGACTTCTTTTCTTTGGTTCAGCAAGCTTTCCTGTACCTGTGAGCTGTGAAGGGCGGTTTCCAGGGCTGATCCTCAGAGTGGGTGTGGTATGTTTTGGGTTCCAGTGAACTGGGTGTTGATGTGTTTGTAAAGCCTGCTTCTTAAGGAGCAAGTTCTCAGACTGAACCAGGGGTGCAGAGTGAGGATGGAGTTTCTGGGCTCCTCCTCTTTATCCCTCCTGGTGTGTGACATGCGCATGCTGCTCAGCTTCTCCTCCAGTCTCGGTTCCAATACTTTGGCCACCTGATGCGAAGAGCCGACTCACTGGAAAAAACGCTGATACTGGGAAAGATTAAAGGCAGGAGGAGAGGGGGGCGACAGAGGACGAGATGGTGGGATGGCATTATCGATTCAATGTTTATGAGTTTGAGCAAACTCCTAGAGACAGTGGAGGACAGAAGAGCCTGGCCTGCTGCATTCCATAGGGTCACAAAGAGTCAGACGGGACTGAGTGAGAAACAACAATTGCTTTACAATATTGTGTTGGTTTCTGCCGTACAGCAACGCAAATTAGCCATAATTATATGTATATCCCCTCCCTCCCCCCTTGCATCACACTCCTCTAGGTTGTTATTAGAGACATGCAAATCAAAATTACAATGAAGTATCACCTCATGATGAATGAAGTGACCATCATCAAAAAAGTCTACAAACAAATGCTAGAGAGGGTGTGGAGAAGAGGGAACCCTGTTGCACTGTTGGTGGGAATGTAAATTGATACAGCCACTATGGAAAACAGTTTGGAAGTTCTTTATAAATAGGGAATAAAATTACCATATGACCCAGCAATCCCGCTACTGGGTGCATACCCTGAGGAAACCACAATTTAGACACGTGTACCCCAACAGTCATTGCCTGCTTCTTTCTGGTGGGTCTTTCCCAGCCGTGCTTGCTCTCAGACCCCCTCTGCACATCTCCAGGACCCTCCTCTGTGCTGTCCCCTCCTCTCTGCCCTACCTTCCTGAGCTCTGAATTCATTCTCCTTAGAGGGACCCCCAGGCATGGTCTGCGATCCCTTCCTTGCACATGACTGGAAACTAGAGCCCACCTGGGGAAGTCCTGGGTGGGCTCCCCACATCTGTTTCCCCTCCCTTGGAGCTGCTATCCTGTGCTGCCTGTTGTCCAGTACAAAAAAACTGCCTCCATTTTTTGGTTATTTCAGAAGAGAGGGTGTATGTAATCCTTGTTGTCCATCTTGGCTGGAAGCACAGAAGTCTCCTTAACTTATTTTAACCATGGTTCTGGGAATAGATCAGGGTTGGTACATTTGCATGTAATACACAGAATCAGCTTTGGAGCTGAAAGGAGTAGAGATGCCATGTGGTCCAGAGATGTCACATTATCGATGAGGAACCAGGCACGGCCCGTACAGTTATTTGCTCAGGATCAGAGAGTTGGTCAGAGCAGCAATTTAGAAGCATTTGGCTCACACCACAATGAGACTTTTCATTGTGCTTCTCCTGGCCAGTGCTGAGGTTGGGACCCCGTGACCCTGCGTGCTGCAGGGCAGGCCAGGTCCTGTCCTGCAAAGGCGAGGAGCCTTTGGACAGAGAGGCGAGTGTGCTGTGCCCGGGACCTATGCTGCTCCTTCACTTCTGTCCTGGCCGCTTTCTTGGCACAAAGCTCCATGGAAGGTATGTTTCAGGAGAACATCACCTGACCTGTCAGCTGGGCCCTTCTCCGTGCTTCGGGAAGCTTTGTTTTGCCCCCCACCCCCACCTGCCCTCTGCGGAGCTATCACACCTGACCCAGGTGCAGTGTGGGAATGCAGGTTGGACGCAGTGGGGACCCAGCTTCCCTTGTTCTGCCGCCAGATCTTCAGCCAGGGGCTGCCATTCACCCCTGGCCTCCTGCCGTCTGCTCTCCAGAGGGACATGGAGATGAGGAAAAACCACCTCAGGGATTGTATCATGTTAGGCCCTGGGGCCTTTTCCTGGTCCCCCAGGGCGGTGAGAACCCTTTCCAAGTTCTGAGATTGTTGTTGAGAAAGCTCAAGGAAGAGGTCTGTCCTCACCCTGCTGATCGGGGGTGGGAAGTGGGGGGCTGGTGCTCTGCCGGGTGGGGTCCTACCTGGCTGATCCTGGCAGCACCCAGTGGTGAGGGGCGGGTGCTGGTGCCAGGCTTTGAGTGTAGATGTGGGGCGGAGTCAGGTGCCCGGGGAGAATGCGCAGAGCTTTGCTGAAGGACCCGGGGCCTCCTGGTCTTATGCTTTGTGCACCCCACCAGGGGGACCCCAGAACTGGGTCCCCACTTTAGACTTGGAAGCTGAGGCTCAGAGTGTAAGGAGTTATCCCCCGGCTCGTGCACCCGCATCTTGAACCTGTCTCCCGGACTTTAGAGCCGGGCTCTCATCACCCAGCTTCATTACCCAGCCCTTGCCATTTGAGGTCCTTGTGTGGGTGAGTGACCTGACTGCCTTTTCCTCCTGAAGGGATTCGGCCCATGGGTGACACCTGGCTTGGTCCCTGATGCTCCCTGAAGCTCAGCGCTGGCAGAGTTGGAACACAGGTTGCCTCCATTTGAAACGCTGCTGTTTATCACGTGGCTGGGTGAATCAGAGGGTATATGTCTTCTCGTTTCTCAGACCAGCGGCTCTCGAGCCTAAAGCTGCCCCAGGTGCTGCTTGCTGACCCTCCTGGCAAATGCATGTTGTATTATTCCTCACGGATGCTTGGTCCTGACTCACCTCCCTTTTCTCAAGGGAGGAGGATCCCAGGGAAAAAAGTGAGTGGGCGGTGGCTCGCAGGCCCTCGCGTGCTGTTCACACACTTGTCACGTTCCCAGCATCCCCTCCCGCAGCAGTCTTGTAAATGGGACGTGATGTGACTTCATGCCTCCCCGGGCTGGGCTGGGCGGGATCTGTGGCAGGAGGCTGGGGGCAGGGCCTTCTGTGTTCAATGGGTGAGGTCACGTCTACAGCTGTGCTCTGGCTAGAGTGAACCCCTGCTCTGCCATCACAAGGGTTGAGTGACCGGGTCATCTGGAGAGTGCTGCCTGAGTCTGACTCACTGGTCCCTCCCGGGAGGGGAAGGAGGAAGACTGGGTGCCCAGATGCCTGACCAGGCGAACAGCCTGGTGTGGCTGGGAACCAGCAGACCAGCCGGGAGTCCTCTTCCGAGAGAGCCAGGTGGCCTCCAGCTCATCATCTTCATTGGGAGGGCTCTGTGGGCCCTAGAGGACAGCCAGGACACCCATGGCAGAGTTTATGACAGGAGCCCACCTCTCGCGCTTGTAATCGGTAAGTTAGTAACTTGGAAAACCTCCTGCCTCATTGAAGGCAAGGATGAAAGTGAAGTGGGTGACAGGGGAGCCCTGTGCTGCCGTTCACTAAGCGGGCTGTTTGTGACATCACGTTCCTGGTTAGTTACTGTTTCATCGACTTGAGATCTTTGGCCGCCTTCCTGAGCCACAGTGATGGTTTTGGCAGGAATTCCTCACCTTTCCCTAGATCCCAAGACACAGAGCCCTTGTCAGAGCGTACAGTTGGGAGGCTGTTGGTATTTGCCAACCACCGACCTTCATGTCCATTTCCGAGGGAGGCTGCCCCTTCTCTGAAACAAAATCTGGTCTTTGCTGTTAGTCACCCAGCCCTGAGTGTTAGTTCGTATGTTACCTCTCCTGGTATTATTTACATGTTAACTTATATCTGTAATTAAGAGCTTGGATATAGTTAGGAGCTCTCAAATAGTGCAAGAGTTGATTTTTCCTTGGGGTGCCGGAGAGGAGATGGGCGCTGTCCTGGATCAGGTGGAATAAGTGATATGAGGAAGGAGTTTGCTGGGGTGGCATCTTCCTATTTTGGAGAGAAGTTTTTTGTACTTGTCTTGATCAGAGATGGTCTAGGAATTTGCATGTTAGAGTCAGTACCTGTATTCACAGTCTTTATTGAGTTTGTTATAATGTTGCTTCTGTGTTATGTTTTGGTTTTTTGGCCACACACCTCATGGATCTTAGTTCCTCGACCAGGGATCAAACCCAGGCTTCCTGCATTGGAAGGCAGAGTCTTAGCCACTGGAACACCAAGGAAGTCCCCTACTTTCCCTTTTCTTGATGAAATAAAGTTTATAGTTTATGGTGAGACGAGGAAGCTTTAAATTCTCCTTTGCTTGTTTGGACCTCCTCCACCACCTTTAGTGTGGGTTATGCATCTACATGAACCAGACCTCCTTTGGAGATAACTCCCTCTTGATCTCATCAAGGGTCACTACTCCCTAGGAGATAATCTTTCATAATCTTGTGAGGGGCCATGATGACGCATGACTTACTTTGTATGTGGCGATCTGGCATGTGTAAACTGTCAGTAGCACTTCATTTGATGTATAAAGCTTTGTCTCAAAAACTTACACAACCTTGCTTTGACCTCTAACAGATGGAACAGTCTTTGGAGCTTTCTGAAGGACTGTCTCCCGGGTTCTAATCCTCAGGTTGGCTCAAATTAAATTTTTTGTGTCTTTCTTAGATAGGCTGTTGATCAGCTTTTTGTGGACACTCTTATCACAGGTTCTTGGACCTAGGTATAGCCAAATGTGTAATTTGGTTTTAGGGTCAGTTTGATGTATACCTCTTCTTCTCTGTGCTCTTGCATGACATAAACAGTCAGAGTGCCATCTAGGGCACAAACTGACCCTAGGTCATTTATTATGAGTGTATTTCCATTAGCATGCTTGTGTGTGTGCTCAGTCGCATCTGACTCTTTGCAACCCTTTGGCCTGTAGCCTGCCAGGCTCCTCTGTCCATGGAGGGCAGGGGCTAATTGTGTAGAGCTTACAACCTGCAAAATGTGGAGTGCTGCTCTTTAATCAAATTCTCTGATGTTTTAGGAGTTGGCATGGTTGGTTAGCAGAGTGACAGCTTGTGTATGTAGCTCAGTACTGGCAAGAATGAGTTCTTCTATCAGACTGTATGTGGCTGAAGGTAATTAGCTGTGTTGCTGTGGGCCTGTCCCCTTCCTCCTCATCTGTAAGAATGGGGGTAAGACAGTACCTATTAAAGAAAGGACAGAGATGAGAATGCATGGGATCGCCTAGAAATTGATGGTTTCTAGGAATGCACAAATCGTGCTAGAACCCTTCCATTTCTGAATTTCTTTTTTTTAGCATTTTTGTTGACCTCCTCCACCCATTTCTCCTGGCCCTCATCCCCTGTTTGTAGCAACCACCAGTCTGTTCTTTGTGTCTGTATAGTTTTACTTTTATTTATTATTTTGATTCCACCTATATGAGAGACTAAAAGATCATATAGTATTTATCTTTCTCTGATCTATGTTACTGAGATTAATGCTCTTGAGGTTCACTCTTGTTGTCACAAAGTGCAAGATTTTATTCTTTTTTAGATGTGGATAATATTCCATTATATTCATATGCCTCCTCTTCTTTATCCATTCATCCGTTAGTGGACATGTAGGTTGTTTCCATGGCTTGGCTATTGTAAATAATGCTGCAGTGAACATGGGCTGCATATATCATTGCCAATTAATGTTTTGCTTTCTTCTGATGCTTGGAAATAGAACTGCTGGATTTTTCTTTTTTTCCGTTGGAGCACATTTTTCAAATGTTCAGCCATTCAAAACATTAATAAATATTCCGACTGTTATTCTTGAGGCTTAATGATTATTGCGTTTAAGTCTGTTTTTCACATTCTGAGGAGCCTCTAACCTGTTTTCCATAGTGGCTGCATGCATCATTTTATATTTTAGTCACTACACAATGCCATAGGGTTTCCTCTCTCCTCATCCTCTCTAACTCTTGTTATTTCTTGTCTTTTTGATAAAAGTCACTCTGACAGATATAAGGTGATATCTCAATGTTTTGATTTGCAGTTCCCTGATAATTAGTGATGTTGAATATCTTTTCATGTATGTGCTAGCCATATGTATATCTACTTTTGGAAAATATCTATTCAGATTTTCTCCTCATTTTTTTAAAAATTTAATTTTTTATTGGAGGATAATTGCTTTACAGAATTTTGTTTTTTGTCAAACCTCAACATGAATCAGCCATAGGTCTATATATATCCCCTCCTTTTTGAATCTCCCTCCCATCTCCCACCCCATCCCACCCCTCTAGGTTGATACAGAGCCCCTGTTTGAGTTTCCTGAGCCATACAGCAAATTCCCTTTGGCTATCTATTTTACATATGGTAATGTAAATTTCCATGTTACTCTTTCCATACATTTCACCCTCTCTCCTCCCCTCTCCCCATTCCATAAGTCTATTCTCTATGTCTCTTTCTCCATTGCTGTCCTGTAAATAAATTCTTCAGAACCATTTTCCTAGAGTCATTATATATGTGTTAGAATACAATGTTAATCTTTCTCTTTCTGATTCACTTCATTCTATATAATAGGTTCTAGGTTCATCTACCTCATCAGAACTGACTCAGCTTGGTTCCTTTTTATGGCTGAGTAATATTCCATTATGTATATATACCACAACTTCCTTATCCATTCATCTGTCGATGGACATCTAGGTTGCTTCCATGTTCTAGCTATTGTAAACAGTGCTGCAATGAACAATGGGATACATGTGTCTTTTTCAGTTTTGATTTCCTCAGGATATATGCCTAGGAGTGGAATTGTTGGGTCATATGGTGGTTTTATTCCTAGTTTTTTAAGGAATCTCCATACTGTCTCCAGAGTGGCTATATAAATTTACATTCCCACCAACAGTGCGGGAGTGTTCGCCTTTCTCCACACTCTCTCCAGCAGTTATTGTTTGTAGACTTTTTGATGATGGCCATTCTGACCGATGTGAGGTGATATCTCATTGTAGTTTTGATTTGCATTTCTCTAATAATAAGCGATGTTGAGCATCTTTTCATGAGTTTGTTAGCCATCTGTATGTCTTGTTTGGAGAAATGTCTGTTTAGGTCTTTTTCCCACTTTTTGATTAGGTCGTTTGTTTTTCTGGTATTGAGTTGTATAAGCTGCTTGTATATTTTGGCAATTAATCCTTTGTCAGTTGTTTCATTTGCTATTGTTTTCTCCCATTCTGAGGATTGTCTTTTCGCCTTGCTTATAGTTTCCTTTGCTGTGCAAAAGCTTCTAAGTTTAATCAGGTCCCACTTGTTTACTTTTGTTTTTATTTCCATTACTCTAGAAGGTAGGTTATAAGAGGATCTTGCTTTGATTTATGTCATTGAGTGTTCTGCCTATGTTTTCCTCTAAGAGTTTTATAGATTCTGGTCTTACATTTAGGTCTTTGATCCATTTTGAGTTTTCTTTGTGTATGGTGTTGGGAAGTGTTCTAATTTCATTCTTTTACATGTAGCTGCCCAGCATCATTTATTGAAGAGGCTGTCTTTGCCCCATTGTGCATTCTTGCCTCCTTTGTCAAAAATAAACTACCCGTAGGTGCTTAGGTTTATTTCTGGGCTTTCTATCTTGTTCCATTGGTCTATATTTCTGTTTCTGTGCCAGTACCATACTGTCTTGATGACTGTGGCTTTGTAGTATAACCTGAAGTCAGGAAGGTTGATTCCTCCAGCTCCATTCTTCTTTCTGAAGACTGCTTTGGCTATTCGGGGTCTTTTGTGTTTCCATATGAATTGTGAAATTTTTTTGTTCTAGTTCTGTGAAAAATGCCTTTGATAATTTGATAGGGATCGCATTGAATCTGTAGATTGTGTTTGGTAGTATAGTCATTGTCACAATATTGATTCTTCCTACCCAGGAACATGGAATATCTCTCCATTGGTTTAAGTAGTCTTTGATTTCTTTCATTAGTGTCTTATAATTTTTTGTGTACAGTTCTTTTGTCTCCTTAGGTAAGTTTATTCCTAGATATTTAATTCTTTTTGTTGCAATGGTTAATGGGATTGATTCCATAATTTCTCTTTCTGATTTTTCATTGTTATTATATAGAAATGCAAGTGATTTCTGTGTATTGATTTTGTATTCTGCAGCTTTGCTAAATTCACTGATTAGCTCTAGTAATTTTCTGATACTATCTTTAGGGTTTTCTATGTACAATATCATATCATCTGCAAACAGTGAGAACTTTACATCTTTTCTGATCTGGATTTCTTTTATTTCTTTTTCTTCTCTGGTTGCGGTAGCTAGGACTTCCAGAGCTATGTTAAATAACAGTGGTGAAAGTGGACACCCTTGTCTTATTCCTGATCTTAAGGGAATGCTTTCAGTTCTTCACCATTGAGAATAATGTTTGCTGTAGGCTTATCATATATGGCCTTTACTATGTTGAGGTAGGTTCTTTCTGTGCCCATGTTTGGAAGAGTTTTAATCATAAACGAATGCTGAATTTTGTCAAAGGCTTTTTGTTTATCTATTGAGATGATCATATGGTTTTTATCTTTCAATTTGTTAATATGTTGTATCACATTGATTGATTCTAATGTATTGAAGAAACCTTGCATCCCTAGAATAAACCCAACTTGATCATGGTGTATGAGCTTTTTGATGTGTTGCTGAATTATGTTTGCTAATATTTTGTTGAGGATTTTTGCATCTATGTTCATCGGTTATATTGGCCTGCAGTTTTCTTTTTTTATGTTGTCTTTGGTTTTGATGTCAGGGTGATAGTGACCTCATAGAATGAATTTGGAAGTGTTCCTTCCTCTGCAATTTTTTGAAAGAGTTTTAGAAGGATAGGCATTAGCTCCTCTCTAAATGTTTGATGGAATTCTCCTATGAAGCCATCTTGTCCTGGGCTTTTGTTTTTTGGGAGATTTTTGATCACAGCTTCAATTTGAGTGCTTGTAGTAGGGTTGTTCATAATTTCTATTTCTTCCTGGTTCAGTCTTGGAAGATTGAACTTTTCTAAGAATCTCTTGATTTCTTCCAGGTTATCCATTTTAGTGCCATATAGTTGTTCATAATAGTCTCTTATAATCCTTGGTATTTCTGCATTCTGTCGTAACTTCTCCTTTTCCATTTCTTTGTTGATTTGATTCTTCTCTCTTTTTTCCTTGACGAGTTTGGCTAAAGGTTTGTCAATTTTGTTTATCTTCTCAAAGAACCAGCTTTTAGTTTTATTAATCGTTACTATCATTTCTTTCATTTCTTTTTCATTTATTTCTGCTTGGATCTTTATGATTTCTTTCCTTCTAATAATTTTGGGGTGTTCTTTTTCCAGTTGTTTTAGGTGTAAAATTAGGTTGTCTATTTGATATTTTTCTTGTTTTTTGCTATAAACTTCCCTCTTACAACTGCTTTTGCTGCATCCCATAGGTGTTGAGTTGTGTTTTCATTGTCATTTGTTTCTAGAAATTTTCTGATTTCCCTTTTGATTTCTTTGGTAACCTGTTGGTTATTTAGAAACGTGTTGTTTAATCTCCTTGTGTTTGTGTTTTTTACAGGTTTTTCTTATAATTGATATCTAGTCTCAGAGCATTGTGGTCAGAGAAGATGCTTGATACGATTTCAAGTTTCTTAAATTTACTGAGGCTTGATTTATGACACAAAATGTGGTATATCCTGGAGAATGTTCCATGTGCACTTAAAGAAAGTGTATTCTTCTGCATTTGGGTGTAATGTCCTGAGGATATCAGTGAGATCCATCTCATCTAATGTATCATTTAAGACTTGTGTTTCTTTATTAATTTTTTGTTTTGATGATCTGTCCATTGGTGTGAGTGGAGTTTTAACGTCTCCTACTATTATTGTGTTACTGTCCATTTCTCCTTTTATGTCTGATGGTGTTTGTCTTATGTATTGAGGTGCTCCTATGTTGGGTGCATAGATATTTACAATTGTTATGTCTTCCTCTTGGATCGATCCCTTGATCATTATGAAGTGTCCTTCCCTATCTCTTGTAATCTTCTTTATTTAAAGGTCTATTTTGTCTGATATGAGGATTGCTACTCCAGCTTTCTTCTGCTTCCCATTTGCATGGAATATGTTTCTCCATCCTCTCACTTTCAGTCTACTAGTGTCTCTAGGTCTGAAGTGGGTTTCTTATAGACAGCATGTATATGGGTCTTGTTTTTGTATCCATTCATCCAGTCTGTGTGTTTTGGTTGGAGCATTTAATCCGTTTACATTTAAAGTAATTATTGATATATATGTTCCTATTGCCATTCTCTTAACTGTTTGGGGTTGATTTTTTTAGATCTTTTTCTTATCTTGCATTTCTTTACTATATAAATAGCTTTAACATTTGTTGTGAAGCTGGTTTGGTGGTACTGAATTCTCTTAACTTTTGCTTGTCTGAAAAGCTTTTTATTTCTCCATCAAGTTTGAATGAGATCCTTGCCAGGTACAGTAATCTCAGTTGTACATTTTTCCCTTTCAGTACTTTAAATATATCCTGCCATTCCCTTCTGGCCTGCAGAGTTTTTGCTGAAAGATCAGCTGTTAAACATATAGGGTTTCCCTTGTATGTTACTTGTTGCTTTTCCCTTGCTGCTTTTAATATTCTTTCTTTGTGTTTAATCTTTGTTAGTTTCATTAGTATGTGTCTTGGTGTGTTTCTCCTTGGGTTTATCCTGTCTGGGACTCTTTGCACCTCTGGACTTGACTGACTATTTCCTTTTCCATGTTGGGGAAATTTTCAACTATAATCTCTTCAAAAGTTTTCTCATACCCTTTCTTTTTCTCTTCTTCTTCTGGGACTCCTATCATTCGAATGTTGGAGTGTTTAATATTGTCCCAGAGGTCTCTGAAACTCTCCTCAGTTCTTTTCACTCTTTTTACTTTATTCTGCTCTTCATTAATTATTTCCACCATTTTATCTTCCAGCTCACTGATTAGTTCTGCTGTTTCAGATATTCTGCTATTGTTTCCTTCTAGAGTATTTTTAATTTCAGTCATTGGGTTGTTTGTATGTTTATTCTTTAAGTCTTCTAGGTTTTCGTTAACTGATTCTTGCATTTTCCCCATTTTGTTTTCAAGGTTTTTGATCATCTTTACTGTCATTATTCTGAACTCTTTTTCAGGTAGTTTGTCTATTTCCTCTTCATTTATTTGGACTTCTGTGTTTCTAGTTTGTTCCTTCATTTGTGTAGTATTTCTCTGCCTTCTCATTATTATTTTTAACTTATTGTCTTTGTCGTCTCCTTTTTCCAGGCTTCAAGGTTGAATTCTTTCTTCCTTTTGGTTTCTGCCCTCCTCAGGATGGTCCAGTGGTTTGTGTAAGGTTCATATAGGGTGAAATTTGTGCTGAGTTTTTTTTTCCTCCCTCTGATGGACAAGGCTGAGTGAGGTGGTAATCCTGTCTGCTGATGATTGGTTTTATATTTTTGTCTTGTTTTTTTGTTTAGAGGAGGCATCCTGCACAGGGTGCTACTGGTGGTTAGGTGATGCTGGGTCTTGTATTCCAGTGGTTTCCTTTGTGTGAGTTCTCACTAGTTGATACTCCCTAGGGTTAGTTCGCTGGTGGTCTAGGGTCTTGGAGTCAGTGCTCCTACATCAACGGCTCAGGGAAGATCTCTTTTTGAGATGGGTCAGTTCCTCCTTCAGCAGCTGCTAATGACCTCCACTAGCAAGAGTTTCTTTCTCTTGAATTCCTGGATGTGTTGGACATAAACCACCAGGAATTGTGAAATGTTTTTTACATATTCACAGCCTTAGCGTCCATCGAGAAAGCAGGAAGTCACTATTCATCACACTCTGCCGCTCAGGTCACACACCTGATAAGACACAGTGACAGGTTTGGAGGCTGTTACTGTGAAGACTTGTGGCCTCCATTCTCCTCCTCTTCTCATTTTTTTTAATGAGGTGTTTTTTTGTTTATTTTTTGCTATTGAGCTGCATAAGTTCTTTAGATATTGGGAGTATTAGCATATATCAAATAAACAATTTGGAAATGTTTTCTCCCACTCAGTAGAGTACCTTTTTATTTTGTTGGCCATTCCTTTTCCTATGCAAAATCTTTTTAGATGATATAGTTCTATTTATTTCCTTTTACTTTTGGTGTCAGATTAAAAAAAAGTCATCACCAAAACATCTTTGACATAGGTCAAGGGGCTTACTGTGCTTAGGTGCTAAGTCATGTCCGACTCTTTGTGACCTCCTGGACTGTAGCCTGGCAGTCTCTTCTGTTCATGGAGTTCTCCAGGCAAGAATACTGGAGTGGGTAGTCATTGCCTTCTCCAGGGGACCATCCTGATGGGGATAAAACCCACATCTCCTGTATGGCAGGCAGGTTCTTTACCATCTGAGTCACCAGGGAAAGCCCCCAAGTGGCTTACTACCTATGTTTTTTCCCAGGAGTTTTATGATTCTGTGTCTTATGTTCAAGTCTTTAATCCATTTTGAGTTAGTTTTTTGGTGTGATGTAAGATAGTGTTTAGGTTTCGTTCTTTTGTGTGTGGCTGTCCAGTTTTCCCAACATTTATTGAAGAGACTGTCTTTTTCCTTAGTATATTCTTAGCTGCTTTGTCATAAATAATTGACCATATATGCATGGGTTTATTTCTGGCTTTCTATTCTGTTTCCTTTGATCTAGGTATCTGTTTTCATGCCAGTGTCATATTGTTTTAATTACTATAGCTTTGTAATATACAGTTGTCCGTTGGTATGCAGGAAGAATTGATTCTAGGACCCCCGTCAAATGCCAAAATCTGTAAAAACTGAAGTCCCTTATATAAAATGATGTAGTGTTTTTGTATAACCTATGCACATCCTTCCATATACTTAAATCATCTCTAAGTTACTTTTAATACCCAATACAATGTAGGCAGTGTCTGAAATGTTGGAAATGCAATGTAAGTACATTACAATGTTGGCATACAGCCCTTAAAGTTTGCTTTTTGGAATTTCCTGGAATTTTTTTTCCAAATATTTTTGATTCACAGTTGACTGAATCCCCACATTTGAGACCCATGGATACAACGGACCAAGTTTTGTTTGAAATCAGGGAACATGATGCCTCCAGCTTTGTTGTTCATTCTCAAGATTGCTTTGGCTATTTGGGGTTTTTGTGGTTCTATACAAATTTTGGGAGTATTTTTTCTATTTCTTTGAGAACTACTGTTGGAATTTCAATAGGGATGGCACTGAGTCTGAAGATTGCTTTGGGTACTACAGACCTTTTAACAGTATTGATTCTTCTAATCAGTAAGCATGGAATTATCTTTCTTTTTATTTGCATCTTCAGATTCTTCCATTAGTATCTTCTTGTTTTCAGTGTATAGGCCTTTCATCTCCTTTATTAGATTTATTCCTAGGTACTTTGTTCTTTTTGATGTAATTGTAAATGAGATTATTTTCTTTATTTCTCTGTCTTACAGTTCATTGTTAATGCATGTAAATGCAATTGATTGTATGTCCTCCAGCTTTACTGAGTTCTTTTATTAATAGCTCTAATGGCTTTATTGACTACGCCAAAGCCTTTGACTGTGTGGATCACAATAAACTGTGGAAGATTCTGAAAGAGATGGGAATACCAGACCACCTGACCTGCCTCTTGAGAAACCTGTATGCAGGTTGCTGCTGCTGCTGCTACTAAGTCGCTTCAGTCGTGTCCAACTCTGTGCGACCTCATAGATGGCAGCCCACCAGGCTCCGCCGTCCCTAGGATTCTCCAGGCAAGAATACTGGAGTGGGTTGCCATTTCCTTCTCCAGCCCATGAAAGGGAAAAGTGAAAGTGAAGTCGCTCAGTTGTGTCTGACTCTTCGCGACGCCATGGACTGTAGCCTACCAGGCTCCTCCGTCCATGGGATTTTCCAGGCAAGAGTACACGAGTGGGGTGCCATTGCCTTCTCTGGTATGCAGGTTAGGAAACAATAGTTAGAACTGGACATGGAACAACAGACTGGTTCCAAATAGGGAAAGGAGTACGTCAAGGCTGTAAATTGTCACCCTGCTTATTTGACTTATATGCAGAGTACATCATCAGAAATGCTTGACTGGTTGAAGCACAAGCTGGAATCAAGATTGCCAGGAGAAATATCAATAACCTCAGATATGCAGATGACACCACCCTTATGGCAGAAAGTGAAGAAGAACTAAAGAGCCTCTTGATGAAAGTGAAAGAGGAGAGTGAAAAAGTTGGCTTAAAGCTCAACGTTCAGAAAACTAAGATCATGGCATCTGGTCCCATCACTTCATGGCAAATAGATGGGGAAACAGTTGCTGACTTTATTTTGGGAGGCTCCAAAGTCAGTGCAGATGGTGACTGCAGCCATGAAATTAAAAGATGCTTACTCCTGGGAAGGAAAATTATGACCAACCTAGATAGCATATTAAAAAGCAGAGACATTACTTTGCCAACAAAGGTCCATCTAGTCAAGGCTGTGGTTTTTCCAGTATTCATGTATGGATGCGAGAGTTGGACTATAAAGAAAGCTGAGCACCGAAGAATTGATGCTTTTGAACTGTGGTGTTGGAGAAGACTCTTGAGAGTCCCTTGGACTGCAAGGAGATCCAACCAGTCCATCCTAAAGGAGATTGGTTCTGGGGGTTCATTGAAAGGACTGATGCTGAGGTTGAAACTCCAATACTTTGGCCACCTGATGTGAAGAAATGACTCATTTGAAAAGACCCTGATGCTGGGAAATATTGAAGGCAGGAGGAGAAGGGGTCAACAGTGAATGAGGTGGTTGGATGGCATCACCGACTCAATGGACTTGAGTTTGGGTAAACTCCGGGAGTTGGTGATGGACAGGGAGGCCTGGCATGCTGCAGTCCATGGGGTCACAGAGTTGGACACAACTGAGTGACTGGACTGAACTGAACTAATGGTTTTTTGATGGAGACCATAGAGTTTTCTATATATAACTTCATGGCTTCTCCAAACAGTGAGTTTCACTTTTTACTTTCCAGTTTGAATGCATTTTGGTTTCTTTTCTTGCCTCATTGCTCTGGCTAGTGCTTCTAATACTATGTTGAATAAAAGTGGCAATAGTGGACATCCTTGTCTTGTCCTGATATTAGAAGAAAGGCATTCAGCTTTTCACCATTGAATGTGATGTTAACTGTGGGGATATCATATATGGCCTTCATTATGTTGAGGTACATTCCCTCTGTACCCAGTTTGTTGAAAGTTTTTATCAAAAATAATGATGAATTTTGTCAAATGCTTTTTCCTGTGTCTATAGAGATGATCATATGATTTTCTGATCATATGATCATTTTCTTGGTGTAACACATTGATTGATTTGCACAAGATGAACCATCCTTGAATCCCTAGAATAAATCCCACCTGGTCATAGTGATTGATCTTTTCAATTTTTTGTTGAATGTGGTTTGCTAACATTTTGATGAGGATTTTTGCATCTAAGTTCATTAGGAATATCAGCTTATTATTTTCTTTTCTTGTTGCATCTTTGGTTTTGGTAGCAGGGTAATGCTTTTTTTATAAAATTTGGAAGCGTTCATTCCCTCCTCTTC
Source organism: Giraffa tippelskirchi (assembly GCF_054371585.1). NCBI lineage: Eukaryota > Metazoa > Chordata > Mammalia > Artiodactyla > Giraffidae > Giraffa > Giraffa tippelskirchi. The sequence goes on from NC_137284.1 coordinate 53,106,094, forward strand.
TGTTTTTGAAAGAATTTGAGAAGGGTTGGTATTGCTTCTTCTTGGAAAGTTTGATAGAATCACCAGTGAACTCATCTAATCCTGGACATTTGTTTGTTGGGAGGATTTTTATTACTAATTAAATTTCCTTAGTAGTAATAAGTTTCTTCTGGTTTTCTTTCTCATCATGATTAAATGTTAGTAGGTGGTATGTTTCAAGATACTTATCCATTTCTTCTTGGCTGTCCAGTTTGTTGATGTATAGTTGTCCATGGTAGATTCTTGTGTTTCTCTGTATTTCTGCAATGTCACTTGTAAAATCTCTTTTGTTTCTGATTTTGTTTTGTTTTCTATGTGCTGCTGAGTCTAGCTAAAGGTTTGTCAATTTTATTTTTTTTCAGTGAATGGGATCATAGTTTCATTGATTGTCTCTATCATCTTTTTAGTCTCTATTTCATTTATTTCAGTTCTAAATTTTATTTCTTCCCTTCTACTGTCTTTTTTCTTCCTTGAGGTATAAAGCTAGAGTGTTCATTTGAGACCTTTCTTGTTTCATAAAGTAGGCCTGTATCATTGTGACTTTTTCACTTAGAACTGCATTTGCTGTGTCCCACAACTTTTGGTTTGCCATATTTCCATTTTCATTTGTCTCAGGATATTTTTCACTTCTTCATTGAACCATTCGCAGTTCAGTAGCATGTTGTTTAATCTCCACTTATTTGCCAATTTTGCAGTTCTTCAAGTAATTAACTTCTAGTTTCATACTGTTGTGAGCAGAAAATAGTGCTGGATCTTATTTCTGTTGTAAATTTATTAAGACTTGTGTTATGGACTAACATAAGGTCTAGTTTGGGAAATGTTCAATGTGTACTTGAGAAGATTGTGTATTCTGCTCCCTGTTTTATATATATATCATTATATCTATATATTTCTATATATAGATATGTATTTATATTCTGAATGCATTCTAATGTATCTGTTAAGGCTGTTGCTGCTAAGTCGCTTCAGTCGTGTCCGACTCTGTGCTACCCCATAGATGGGAGCCCACCAGACTCCTCCGTCCCTGGGATTCTCCAGGCAAGAATAGTGGAGTGGGTTGCCATTTCCTTCTCCAATGCATGAAAGTGAAAAGTGAAAGTGAAGTCGCTCAGTCGTGTGTGACTCTTAGCGACCCCATGGACTGCAGCCCACCAGGCTCCTCTGTCCATGGGACTTTCCAGGCGAGAGTACTGGAGTGGGGTGCCATTGCCTTCTCCATCTTTTAAGGCTAATGTTTCCTTATTGATTTTCTGTCTGGATGATCTGTCCATTGGTGTAAGTAGAGTATTAAAGTCCCTACTATTATTGTATTGCTATCTATTTCTCCTTTTAGGTCTAGTAGTATTTAGTTTATATTGTTAGGTACTCCTGTGTTGAGTGCATAGATATTTACAAATGTTATATCCTCTTATTGGATCTGACCCTTTTACCACTATGTAATCCACTCTTTGTCTCTTATTACCAAGTCTATTTTTTCTGATATGGCTACTGTACCTCTCTTTTGGTTCCCATTTGTGTGAAATGTCTTTTTTATCCATCCCTCACTTTCAGTCAGTGTGTGTCTTTATGTCTGAATTAAGCCTGTTGGTGGGCAGCCTACAGACTGGCCTTATATTTTTATCCATTCAGCTACCCTGTGTCTTCTGATTGGAGACTTAAATCTGTGTATACTTAAATTAATTATTGGTAGGTATGAATTTACTGCCATTTTAAAATTTTTTTCCCCTGGCTGTTCCTGTAGCTTCTCTTTGTTTGTCTCTTCTCCTTCTCCTCCTTTATGATTTGATGACTTTCTTTTCTGCTTACATGGTGCTTTTATTCCTTTTGCTTTTATGTATTTTCCATATAGGTTTTTGCTTTCTGGTTACCATGAGGCTTACATATATTAATTTGTATCTATAACAGTGTATTTTAAGTTGATAAAAACTTAAGTTTGATCCCATTCTAAATAAAGCTCAACATTTCTACTCTCCCTCTCCACCATATCTTATGTTTTTGATGTTGTATTTTATATCTTTGTATCTCGTTATACCTTAACTAATTATTTATAAGTGACTAATTTATAGCCTTCTATATATTTACTTTTCAGTGAGATTTATTATTTCATACATTTTCGTGTCAACCCTACCCCAACTCATGGTCGTCTCTCAAACCTGTGTGCTTCTCCCAGAAACCCCTTGTATTTTTGATGTCTTCTAGTCAGTAATGACCCACTAAGACCTGTCACTGTCTTTAAGGGGAGGATCTCAGCACCTGCATACAGGCTGTTAGGAAGCCAGACCCTCGGACAGCAGCTTTTTAAAGTGTATAAGTATATACATTCCTGTGAAACCCCAAACATAAGTCCCCTTGGACAGGCAATCTGGTGGTGTCCCCTGGGTGGCAGTCACAAGTATCAAGACTCCATCTGCTCTCAGCATAGTGCCCCTGGGTGGCATCTTTGCAAGAACCATCTCTCCTATTGCCAGAGTCTTGTGCATGCCAAGAGTACAGGCAAATGGCTGCCAGAGTCAGGTGATCAGGTGGCATCTACTGGGAAGCAACTGCAGAAACCAGGGCACCAGACCAGGAAACAGGGTACCTATAGTCTGTAAAGCTCCCCTCCAGAGACGTTGGTGGTCTGGAACTGGCAGGAGGAAGCTGTGAAGGTGGTAGCCACCTCTGAGCTGGGTGCTCGGGCGGGTGGTTCCCTTCATTCTGTTTTCAGTGTTGTTCTTTGTTTATCTTAGCAGAGTAGTTAAGGGCACCTTCTGTGTCTTTATTTGGGTCCCTGAGAGATCATACACAGGCAGGTCTGAGGACACAGCCCTGGGATGCCCACTGGAGAGATCTTGTTTACAGTATTCTTGTCCTTGTTGCTTTCTGAACACTGAACACCTGGTAGCTTTAGTCAGGGAGAGACCCTTCGTTTACATCTTTTTAGTTTAATCATCCCAGCTGGCCTGTGAAGCAGGCCATTCTGCCCCAAGGAAGCACAGTGATGCAGGAAGTTGCCAAATGTCACAGACTAATCAACATGTGGAAAACTAGCCTTAGCTGTATGTTCCCATTTATTATCCAGCAGATGCTGTGCTGACTGTTCCACTCCAGTCTCATCAAATTTCCCTAGCAGCCTTCTGAATCACGTGTCGTCCCAAAACCACTTGTCTGCCCAGTAAGCATGTTCCTGGTCCCTGGAGCAGTGTTCTTCTTGGGCATCTTGTACTGTTTCACAGCAGCTCAGGCAAGGATTTGTGAGATGCAAGTGCCGGCTGACAGCAGGCAGACACCTGCCTCTTGTCTTTTCGTGCACCCAGGCTGCATTGTGACGCTTTTCCTTGAAGCACAGCTTGTTCTGCTGGCCTGCAGCAGGGAGTGGTGTTTCCCGAGACAGCACTCCAGGGCCCTCCTTCCATCCCAGGGTCTCCACCTGCACCTCCTCCCTGAGAAGCAGAGGCATCCCTGCCCCAGGTCAGGGGTGAGGCTGGGGTTGGGCTGGGGTTGTGAGAAGGAGACAGCATGGGCGTTGCTCTAGGAAAGGAGGGGTATACCCTTCTTACTTCTCACTTTAATTGAAGCCAGGTAGCGGGGAGAGGGGAGAGTAACCACTTTCCTCTGGGCTGTCACAGAAAACTCCAGAAGGGGGTGCCTTCGGGGCTGGACCTGGAGGATATGCAGGTGGTATACATGGAGAGCAAAGAATATTCCAGACAGTGAGGACTCCATGCAGAGCAGGAGGGTGAGGCACAAGTGCTGAGGCCCCTGGAATGTTCCAGTGAGTAGATTACCTCCAGCCCCACCCCCACAGTCAGGACAGAGCAGAGCCCATGAGCCTGAGTCAGTATTTGTCTCCTGTTCTTCCAGGTGTGGCCGACCTGCTGCTCTCAGGACAGACTGCACTTTAATACCCCCTGCCCTGATAGGCAGGTGCCTGAACCCTGTTGCCAGGCCCAGCAGAGTCCTGACCTCACCTTGAGTCACCTTTTATATGTAATCTTTAAACCCGCAGATTCCCCTGTAGCGCCTCCATGGGCAGAGGCCTTGGCAGTGGGCAGTGGGCACTCCTGGTGGGTGAGGAACATGGGTCCAAAAGAGCTGGCCAGGCTGGTACCCTTGCCTGGGGCCAACAAGAGGCTTGGAGGAGCAAGGCTGGGGCATCCACGTGACCCCAGCAGTGGGGCTCACTAAGGAACTTTCTAGAGGAGCGCACGCCTGAGCCCCATCACACCCTGTGGCTCACCCCCCACCACTCCGAGGCCTCCGTGACCTTTGAATGAGATCACTTAGCATGAGGTCACCTGCAGGAGTAAGGTTTCTGGGCCTTGCTTGCTTCTGACTTTGGAAAGTGTTTCTCAAGCACATGAGTTGGGGGTCCAGCACCAAATAGTGAAGTTGCCTGTGCAGCTTTACTGAAGGGGCTCCCAGCCTTCCGCCTGTCCGAGGGGAATCAGCGCTGTGGCCAAGGCTCTGATTTAGAGAAGAATGCTCATCCTCAGCTCAAAGCCACCTTCAGAGAAGGATGCTCGCCTTCCTCTGCGTCCCCTGGGCCTTCTGCAGATGAGGAGGCTGTGTCCTTCAGAGAAGGATCCGCGCCTTCCTCTGCGTTCCCCAGGCCTTCTGCAGATGAGGAGGCTGTGTCTTGCTGGCCTCCGGCCATGGCCTGGCCGCCTTGCCCTCCTGACTCATAAGGGAGGCCCACCAACCTGGGATGGCTCAACCAGCCCTGGAAGAGACCAGGCCAGCCCAGCGAGAAGCCTTTCCTTTCATCCTAGCTTCTATTAGTATTACTCTGTGTCTTTTCTGTACCTGACCTTCTAGCCATGTGGGGAGTTTCATGATGCACTTCTCCTGGCTGCCTTCATGCTGTGCCTTTAGTTTAAAACACTGTCGTTTTCCATACTATTACATTTTTCTTGGCTTTGCGAGATAACAGAATGCTTGCCTGAAGCTTCTCTATGTTGACTTCTGCTCTATCGATCTGGCAGTTTTATATATGAACAAACAAGGCATTTGTCAAGATTCTGTTCTTACTGCTGTAATTTGTCATGCAAACCTGCCAGATTTCCGATGGTACTTTAGGTATAAAGTTGCCAGATAAAGTATAGCATGCCCAGTTAAATTCAGATAAACCACAAACTTTTTTTTCTGGATAAGCCCCATGTAATATTTGTGACATACTTACACCAAAAAAACTACTAGTTGTTTGTCTGAAATTGAAGTTTCACTGAACATCCTGTATTTTTAGTAGCTAAATCTGATCACACTATTTAGACCAGCTTGCCTTTAACTTAGGTTGGACGGTTCTTTGTCTTAGGAGCAAGGTCTCGGTGGGGTCTGGTGTGCTCGTCACTGAAAAGGGGTGTTTTCAGGAGGGCAGCATGTCAGTGCGTGGCTGGACTGGGCCTCAGACTGGCATGTCTGCAGAAAATGCCAGGTGCTTATGTACTCGGTGGGTCATGCCCAGCCCCAGGGATGCCTGCAGTGGGCTGGTGGGGCTCAACTTCCTGGTTTATACTCTATGCTTGTGTGGCCTACCCCCAACATTCATGTTAGTAATGGGTAACAGTTACTTAAATGTAAGGAAGTATTCCAGACAAGAAGTTTTAATAATTTAAGTAAACTTTTGTTACCAAATGCAAGTTCATCTGCCCGTGCACAGAGAGGCCTAACAATATTGAAACATCAGAGTTTTGGGAACAGCGAAAGGTTTATTGCAGGACTATGCAAGATGAGTGGCTCAGGCCTCTCAAAACCCCGAACTCCCCGAAGGGTTTCAGCAAAGCATTTTTAAAGGCCAGATGAGGGAGAGGGGTGGTTGGCTGTTACAGAGTTTTTGATGTCAGACTACTTTGTTCTTGCAGCTGTCCACGTAGGTCAGGTCACGATGTTCCTGTAAAGCTCCAGTAAGACAAATGTTATTCTCCCACAATTTTTTGTCTCTATATTAATGGAAGAATGTTATTCCCTTAAGTCTGAGCCTTGAGAATGGGCTATCCTGTGTATTTCAGATTATAAGCAACGTTCTTAACTGGAAGGAAAAGCAGTAGAATACAAAAGTAAAAGAAATAGGTCTAATATGGGGTCAAATTTGTTGTTTCCTATGACACTTTTTTTTAACTTCAGTTTTATTTATTTATTAATTTAGAAAATTTTTATTGAGGCATAGCTGCTTTACAGCGTTCTGTTCCTGCCGTACAACAAAATGAATCAGCTACATGTATACATATCCCCACTCTTTTTTGGGGTTTCCTTCCCATCTAGCTCACCACAAGCACTGAATAGAGTTCCCTGTGCTATACTGTCTATACTGTCTATTCTCATTCATTATCTATTTTATACATAGAAGTATGTATTTGTCAATCCCAGTCTCCCAGTTCTTCCCACTACCCCCACCTTTCCTCTCTTGATGGCCATATTTTTATTGTCTATGTCTGTGTCTCTATTTCAGCTTTGCAAATAAGTTCATTTGTACCGTTTTTCTAGATTTCCACATATGTGTGTTAATATACAATATTTGCTTTTCTCTTTCTGACTTACTTCACTCTGTATGACAGCCTTTAGGTCCACCTACATCTCTGTAAAGGGCACAATTCCATTGCTTTTTATGGCTGAGTAATAGTCCATTGTATATCTGCACCATGTCTTCTTTAGGCAGTCGTCTGCCGATGGACATCTAGCTTGCTTCTGTGTCCTGGCTGTTGTAAACAGTGCTGCAGTGAATATTGGGGTACATGTGTCCTTGGGAATTATGGTTTTCTCTGGGGATGTGCCCAGGAGTGGAATTGCTAGGTCATATGGTACTTCTGTTTTTAGTTTTGATACTACTTACAAGAAAGCAGCTGAGGAGTTCATGTCAAAGCAGCAAAAGGGGAAACGTGCTGATAGTGAACATACCAGGCAGCTGTGAGTGTGGAGACCTGGGCACTCACCCAGGAAGGGGCAGGTCTGTGTCTCTGAGGTTGCTGGACCCTTGTCTGCGCAGGTTGTAACGTGTGATGAGAGTAACCTTCCAGGCCAGACACAGGGGAAGGTTGGGTGATAAATGGGCCTGCATGGACTGGTCAGTTTATGGCCTCATCTTTTCGTGCCCAGCCGTATAAATGGCAGAGAAATGAAAGGGAATGCTTCCGGTTGGAGAAGAAACCAGGACAACACATAAAGGATGTTATTTATTTTTCTTTATAATGAGTGAAAGCAGTTCTCAAGCTGAAACTAATAAGCCTAAAAGAAAAGTTCAGGAAACTTGGCTGCCTTGAGTTAAACTCTGAGAATCAAAATATGAGTAAATTTCAAACAAGGTGGGAAAATTACTTGCTACAAAGGGGATCAAGCTTTGTTTCTTATTATTTTAAAGAGCTTATCCTGGAAGCATTAAGAAGCAGACTGATGTTTCTGGTGAGCCAGGACCTCCCAGGCATCCTGCAGGGGTCGTGCAGCCCATCTTGTAGATTTACCACCTGACCCAGCAAGTCCGGACACTGGCCCTAAACCCTCAGCTGGGTGATGGGGTGAGGCTCCTTCATGGAGGGCTGGACTGGGAGAACTTGCACTGCTCCAGCTGGCCTGTCAAAGGATAATCCAGAAAGAGAAAGACAAAGGGCTGATACATGTATGAAAAGATGTTCAACTTCATTATTTAAGACCTTCTTGTGAAAACCACTGCCTGCCTCTGGGATTGGCATGAAAAAGTTCCAAAATTGTTACCTTCCACCTGCTGGCTACCTGAGAACTGGGAAGGGGGCCATTGTCTATTTCTGGTGGAGGGTAACCTGGGAACGAGAGCTTGACAGTGTGTATCTAGACTCAAAAAAAAAAAAGCACATAACTTTTGACCTACTCCTTCTACTTTGGGGATTCTAAGAGAATGATCAGAAATGTGGACAAGTTTTATGCACAAAGGTGTTTGTTTGATTGTATTTATATTACCCGAAATTTGCGAATGACTGAAAGTGTTTCCAAGAGTAGTTTAGAATCTGGAAAAATGATGCTTACCAATTCTTTTAAAAAGAACCTTTTGTGATGTAAATTGGGGGGAAATTTACATTTTTTCAGAACAGAAAATTGTTTACACGCTATGATTTGTGCAGTGTCCAGCTGTGCATAGTGAAGGTGCAAAATTCAGAAGAATGCTGCCTTACCCCACTGTCATGGGTTGCTGTTCAGTTACTTAGTCGTGTCTGACTCTTTTCGACCCCAAGGACAGCAACACACCAGGCTCCCCTGTCCTTCACTATCTCTCGGAGTTTGTTCATATTCATGTCCATAGGATTTAGGCTAATTTTTATTTCTACTTTGTATTTTCAAGTACATATATGGGTGGTTTTGAAATTTGAGAAAAAAGGAAAAATATTTCTCTGAGATGGTAAAGGCTGATTGAATGGAGGACACTGGGCTGTGGAGTTGTAGAAAGTGGGTGGGGTGCCCTTAGATGGGGAGACTGCTGAATCCGGGGGGCGGGAAGGGACCACTTGGTTCTCTAACCTTGGCAATCTAGCTCTATCCTCAGCACCTCAGGGAGGGTCTTACCGGCATCCCTTGGGATCCCAGGCACCATGTCCTCCAAACCAATTTCCCCCCTCTTTCCTAATCAAAAACTTAAATTTCTTAGCAAATTGTACATTCACCAGTAGGGCATTAATGAAAGAAATCGTGTTACATGGCTACTTAATGTGGTATGCTAGAATTTTGAAAGGGCTGTTGGGGAATGTTTGTTGCCATGGAAATTTTTGAAAAGGTGCATTAAAATACAGCAGTGGGTGTCATGATGGTGATTCCGTTCTTTATCAGTATCATTTGTAAGCCCCGTGTGATTCAGATATAACATAGATGCTGTCTGTAAATAATTCAAGCATTGGGTCCACACATACTCTGTGTGTGCATTGTTTTTCCTCTGAAAGAACAGACCAAAAACTGATTGGATAACATCCATGGCTGAGAGAAAGGTTCATTTTAATTTTTATCTTTATCCTTTTCTTTAGCATCTGTGTGTACTCAGTCACTCAGTCATGTCTGAATGCGACCCCATGGACTGTAGCCCACCAGGCTCCTCCGTCCATGGGATTCTCCAGGCAAGAATACTGGAGTGGGTTGCCATTTCCTCCTCAAGGGGATCTTCCCAACCCAGGGACTGAACCTGTGTCTCTTGCATCCCCTGCACTGGCAGGTGGATTCTTTACCACTGGCACCACCTGGGAAGTCCCTTAGCATCTAAAGTTTCCTAACAGGCAAGCATTACATCTGTGATTTTAAAAACCAAAAGAGAGCTAGCTATTCCTTTCAAAGGGAGAGAACAGAGAGGGAGAGAAGCAAGTGAAAGTCTCTCTTTTTCAGAGGTCTTTGTCTGGTTTTCCCAGGTTTTCTGGAGGGAGGTTTGAAGGAGGCTGTGCCTTTCTAAGGAGCAAGCATCTCCTGTCCCTCCTGGACTCTCTCTGCTGTACTCCCCACGGTGGCCCCCAGCAGAGTGTGGACCAGACCCACCCTGTGGCCAGAGAGTGGAGTTACCACCGTCCCCTCTCACTCAGGCAGACAAAGGCTCTGGAGGCAGAAGCCACTGACTAGGGGGCATTCAGGCCCTAAAGCGTCTGTCAGAATAATGTGCTTTTTTGGAGTTTCTTGGGCAGCTTGGCGGGGGAGGCATGTGGGCTCTGAAGCCCGGCTACCTGGGCTCCAGTCCCAGGGCTGCCTCTAGTCACGGGGTGGTACTGGGTGGCTGTACCTTCTGTGTCCAGCTGGCAGAGTAAGCTCCACAGAATGCTGGCACTCCTGGATTGGGGGAACTTTCCACCTGCAGAGCTTTGTAGTACCAGGAAGGGTGAGGTTGCTGAAGGTACTTACTTGTGTTCATGTTAATTTTTATTAATATTAATAGATTTTTCCATGAAGATCTTACACTTTCTGACACAGTTCTAAAACCCAATTACAGAGGTAGAATGCACATTATAATAATTTCCAAAGTTTCTTTAATCTGCCAGAGAAATTTGCTATCTCTTCACCCCAGGTTAATCACTGCTAATATTTTCTTTTCGGCATGTAAAGAGTTTACAGGCCCATTTTCCACATCCTACTGTGTCTTTCATTGGATTGATTATAATCCCATGAAGAGGTTTTTCTGGAGTTGTGGGCTTGGTTTTAAGTTGCTGTTTTAACTTTTACTGAACATTTTTATCCTTACCTGAAGTCTAAAAAGTGCCACTGAATATTTACACTATTATGTATAAAATAACCAACCAACCGGCACCTACTGTGTAGCTCAGGGAACTCTACTCAGTATTCTGAAATAACCTATAAGGGAAAAGAATCTGAAAAAAGAATGAATATCTGTATAACTGCATCACTTGGCTGTGCACCTAAAACTAACACAGCATTGTAAATCAACTATACTCCAATAAAATTTTTTTTAATACTGAATACAAACCAAAGACAATAGAGAGGGTCAAAAAAGCTGGAACGTTATCCTCTGAAAATATCAATAAAATGTTTATCTCACTAATCAATGAAATGGATCAAGAAAAATCCCACCAACAACTAATAACAGCAAAATTATAGTGACATCTCTTCAGATAATAAAATAAAATCAGAAGATGTTATGACAATAAATTTGAAATTTTAGATGAAAATAAGCAAACTCCTATAAAAATATAACTTATTAAAGCTGGTGTAAGAAAAAATTTTGGTTTGAATAAATCTATAATATTAGAAAATAAAATTTTTTAAATGTCACTGAGCTCCTGGTGCTTTGTGGTCCGATTATGAAACAGTCATTGGGTGTTTGCATCCCAGGTGACAGACCGCCTAGGGCTTGATCACCAGCAATTGTTACAGAAAATCTTGTGCTCCATGGAATGCTAATTCTCTGTATTCATGGCTTAAATCCTGCAGTTGACAATAATTCTTTTTGAATTGCTATTCAGGGAAAGCAATTTAAGCCAGAAAACAAGAGTAACTTTTCTTCCAACTCCCTTGCCAAGCAGGCTGTCCGTTTTCGTGGTTAATTCTCCTTTTACAGTGTGTTTTAAACAACTGTCATTTAAAGTGAAAAAAAGTAGAAATTGGAAGGAAGGAAGAACTGGGGGAAGAAAAGCAGTGCGTGGGGTGGTGGGTGTGACTGACAGGTGTGAAGTGCTGCTTCTGACCAGAGCCTTTCCATACCCATCTGTGCAGGATAAGGTGGAGCAGACACCTCCTCACCGTCCTGGGGACCTGGCAGGACCCGGCTTCCCAGCACCGCCCGACCGGCTGGCGGGTCACCAAGGTAAGGGTGGAACCGAGCTCTCCCCTGACTCAGAGGCTGTGATTCCCGTTATATTTTGCAGCAGTGCTCGGCTTCGTAGTCTTAAGAACCCATTCCTGGCACTGACGTAGGAAGATGCTGGGCTCAGCTCGACTTTACCCCTTTAAGGAAAACACATTCTGTAAAAGGGAGATACTTGGTTATATCTTCATAGAGTTTCTTTCAATGAACCGACTTCAGTGATTGAAACTTCAAAACCGATTTCATGTGAGTTTTCCCAGGATTCAACTTAAGGATAACCTTAAAGGCATATTGAGGGCTCCTCCATGGGGAGATCCTCTTAATTTTTGGCATTTTTATTGGCAGTGAAACTATTGTGATGGCCAAAAAGTTCATTTGGTTATTGAATTCATTGTGCGATATGGTTCTCAGTGAAAATGAAAAATGTGTCCTTTACTTAAGACCGAATGAATTTTTTTCCCCGAATGAACTTTTTGGCCAATCTGATAGCCTTGCTTGTATGTACTTGGCGGGTGTTTACCTAGCTAGGTAGAGATGCCTTCTATTCCTTCTGGTTAATTTCTGATGGACTCACCATGGGGAAGGAGGGAATGTCTTAAAGAGATACAAGGACTTCGTAAATTAGGTCTCATAATCCCAAGCTTTGATGCAGTCTGGGATTTAGGAAGAGAATTGGTCTGATCATGAGATGGGACGGGAAAGCACACATGGCTGGCGCTTTAGATGATTGGAGCGCTGTGTTTGTTTTGTGGCTGCGCTGGATCTGCATTGCTGCACATGGACTTTCTCTAGTTCCGGTGAGCGGGGACTACTCTCCAGTCCCAGTGTGTGGGCTTGTTGAGGTGGCTTCTCTTGTTGCAGCTCACAGGCTCTAGGCATGCAGGCATCTGTGGTTGTGGCTCATGGGCCCTGGACTGTGGGATTCGGTAGCTGAGGCGCACAGTGCCCCACAGCAGGCGGTATCTTCCAGGACCGGGAATTGAACCTGGATACAGTGTGTCCCCTGCATTGCCAGGGTGATCCTTAACCACTGGACCACTAGGGAAGTTCCTGTTGGAGAGTATAAGTAACAGAAATTGTAGGGTTTAGAGCCGGTAGTGATTAGAATACTTAGATTTTCTTAATTACCTAAGGAGAAAGAGAATGAAATTTAGCAATAATAAAGTCTGGGAGGTGACCATAAAATCAAAAGGATGTTTTCTCAAGTATTAGAAGATTTGTAAAAGCAGTCAGGATTCCTGTGTCAAGCATAATTGTAGGGTCCCCTTTCAGAAAACCATTACACTAGGTGATGCAAAGGTAGGAGTACCAATTTGATCATGTTGGCTTTGAAACTTAGGGAAAATTTAATTTATTCCATTTCACTGCTAACAGTGAGTGAGTGAGCTGGGATCTGCCCTGACTCAGTAACTGAAGCCAGGTATGGGGAAGTGAGCAGATGTGACTCCATGGTGAACTCAGCTTCCCAGAGAGGTCACGCCCATCATGACATTGACCACCTTTCCCTCTTGTCCTCAGTCATTCTGCAGACATAGCCCACAAAACAAGAAAACAAAAAGGACTCCGCCTGGCTCACACAAGATAGAGTTGTCTGCAGAGCAGTGAGTGATGCTGACACCATGCCCAACGGGCTACAGGCTCCAAAGGCACCACTGATGGTGGGCAGTTCAGGTCCCTGGGAATAGTAGGGACCAAACTCATACAACTCGCTGGGTGGGAGCTAGGGCAGGGTACCCCCCAACCTCCTCCTGAAAGACCCTGGAAAATGATCCTGGGCAGAGACCCATAACACCCAAGACTCCCCTAAGGAGCACCCCTGAGCACCCCAAGCCCTAAGCACATGGGAGGATGGACAGGGAACACACAAGCCAAGTACAGCCCAGATGCCCTGCAAGCCAGCATTCCCAGCATGGGCAGCTGTCTACTAGTAGGCACTGCAGTTCCTGGGATGGTGAGATTGCCACTTCACACACACAGATAAGTGTGTCTGTAATGCCCTGGAGATGAATGCAAGAATAACATCCACCAAGGAGGACAAGAAACTATGGAATATGATGGGAAGAAATGAAACAAGAAGATGGGGGTGTGAGAGAGAGCCCCTGAGAAGTTTGGGAAATGAGATGAATCGCCATTGCTATTTCCAAAACACTGGATTTGGTCTACAGAGAATGGGCGAGCTGGAGTCGGCTCCCTCCAGCACTGGACGCAGTCACTGACACCCACGGGGACAGGAGGGTGGCAGGAGTGGGGTTGGGATTTGAAGAGATGCTGGTGGAGAGTGGGCCAGACCTGAGAAGGCAGAACCGCAGCTGCTCTCAGAAGACTGAGAGGAAACATGGAGACTCACGCACACCCAAGAGCGCTTTGCATTATTCCAGGCAATGGAAGACAAAGAAACTCTGAAGGGACACACAGGTCTCCCGGCCCGGGAATGGACGGATGCGTGACATGGGCCCAGTAGCAGCCGGAGAACAACACTGGAGTTTGTCAGGCTGCTGAGGGAAAGTGATCTCGCCACGTAAAATTTTATACTACCTTCTTGTGAGCAAAACAGAACTTTCAGATAAAGATTGAGGCAGCTTGCTATTGGTAATCCTCAGTAAAAGAGTGAATAAAAGTTGTACTTCCAGAAGAAGAAATATGAGTGGTGAGGAAGGCCCAGAGCATGAGAACAGTAACAAGCTGAGAAAGGGATTCTGTCTTAAGTTTGATTCCATGTGGATTGTTCGAATAAGGCAAAACTAAAGCTTTGGGTATTTAGCCAATGGGATTGTGTGTTTAAATGTGTGGTCAAATCATAATAAGACTTTAGTTAGGATAAGAGGAATGTAAACTAATCGAGACTACATGAGAAAAAAAGATAGTTACATGTTTCAAAATATTGTTGTTGTTGTTCAGTCGCTAAGTCATGTCTGACTCTTTGTGACGCCATGGAATGCAGCAGAGCAGGCTCCTCTGTCCTTCACTATCTCCTTGAATTTGCTCAAACTCATGTCCATTGAATTGGTGACGCCATCCAACCATCTCATCCTCTGTTGTCCTCTTCTCCTGCCCTCAGTCTTTCCCAGCATCAGGGCCTTTTCCAGTGAGTAGACTCTTCACATCAGGTTGCCAAAGTATTGGAGCTTTAGCTTCAGCATCGGTCCCTCCAATGAATGTTCAGGGTAGATTTCTCTTAGAATTGGCTGGCTTGACCTGCTTACTGTCCAAGGGACTCTCATGAGTCTTCTCTAGCACCACAATTTGAAAGCATAAATTCTTCAGCGCTCAGCCTTCTTTATGGTCCAACTCGCACATCCGTACATGACTACTGGAAAAACCATAGCTTTGACTGTGTGGATCTTGGTTGACAAAGTGATGTCTCTGCTTTTTAATACGTTGTCTAGGTTTCTCAATATTAGATGCAACTGAAGTATTGACTATAATTAAGAATATGTGTATAATCTAGTTTCTGACCTAGCAGGAAAAAAATATAAGGGAATCTATATTTTATTAAAAAAAACAAGCAACATCAAGCAAAAAAGGAATAAAAACAAGATATGAACCAAAAAGGATGTCAAACAAGGTATGAAATATGAGGTGTAATTCCAAGAATACCTCTAACAGTATTGACAGGTTCGAATTAGTAGAAATATGTAGAACCCTGCACCTAAGAGATAGACTGATTCTTCTCTAAAATCTGTATAACTGTAAAAAGTTGACCATGTATGGGAAGTTGAACTAAATTTTAAGCAATCCATTTCACGCATGCCATGGTCTTTGACCCAGCATGATTAAATCTGAAGTCAAGAAAAAAAGTTCAAAACAAGATTTGTAAGCGTATTTGTGTACACATAACTTTACAACATGTGGACAAAGGGTAAATCACTGAAAATATCAGTTGCTTAGAACTGAATGAAAAAGACATCTAATATAGATTAAAAAGTTATACAATGCTGCCAAAATGGTGTTTAAAAGTAAATTTCTAATCTTTGAAAGAAGGAAAAATTGAAATTAGAAGAGTGAAAGCTGAATAACTCTGAGGAATGTAGAAGGAAGTCACTACAAAAATTAAGATCAGAAATTCCTGAAATGATGAAGAAAATATCAATAGACAGGAACAGAACCAAAGCCAGTGTTTCCTAAAATCGACCAAAATCACAAATGCTCAGGGGGAAGAAGGACATACAGGAGAATCATATGAAGAGCAGGTCAGAGATTAAAAAAGTAAAATAAGAAAACCATGAATGACTTTATGCCAGTAAATGTGAAATTATGCAGGAAATGGATAATTAATATATTGCAAAGATATACAAACAATTGCAACACCAAATGCTGGAGAGAATATAGAGCAACAGGAACTCTCATCACTGCTGGTGGGGATGCAGAATGGTGTGGCCACTCTGGAGGATGGTTTGAAAGTTTCTTACAAATGAGCCATCCTCCTACCGTCGGAGACAGCCAGTCATGTTCCCTGGTATTTGCTCAAAGGAGTTGAAAAGTTTTATCCACATGAAAATTTGCACACAGTTATTTATAGCAGCTTTATTCATAATTGCCAGAACTTGGAAGCAACCAAGATGTCCTTCAATAGGTGAATGGAAAAATAAAACATGGTACACCCAGACAATGCAGTATTATTCAGGGCTGAAGAGAAATGAGCTACGAAACCATGAAAAGATGCAGAAAATCTTAACTGCATATTACTAAGTAAAAGAACCAGTCTGAAAAAGGCTACATGCAATGCAAATCCAACTATATGATATTCTGGAAAAGGTAAAACTATAGAGATAGTTTAAAAGAAAAAAAAAAAAGAATTAGTGGTGGCCAAAGGCAGCTGTGGGGAAAGATGAATACGCAGAACAGAGAGGATTTTTAGGGCAGTGAAAATATTCCGTGTGATATAATGCTGGACATCGCTTCCCTGGTAGCTCAGCTGATAAAGAATCTGTATGCAGTGCAAGAGACCCCAGTTCAATTCCTGGGGCAGGAAGATACCTGGAGAAGAAATAGGCTACCCACTCCAGTATTCTTGGGCTTCCCTGGTGGCTCAGACAGTAAAGAATCCACCTGCAATGCGGGAGACCTGGGTTCGATCCCTGGCTTGGGAAGATCCCCTGGAGGAGGGCATGGCAACCCACTCCAGTGTTCTTGCCTGGAGAAGTCCATGGACAGAGGAGCCTGATGGGCTACAGTCCACGGAGCTGCAAAGACTCAGACATGACTGATTGACTAAGCACAGCACGTCACAATGGATACATTTGTACAAAACCATAGAGTGCACCAAAATTCACCAAGAGTGAACCCTAAGGTCTGCTCTAGACTTTCTGTGATTATGATGTATCAGTGTTGGTTTATCCTTGGTAAGAAAGGCACAATTCTGGTGAGCAATGGAGATCATGGAGGGGTGGCTAGGCATATGTGGAGGTCAGAGATAAATGGGAAGTTCCTGTATCTCCCTCTCAACTTTGTTGTAAGCCTGAAACTGCTCTAGAGAAAAGTCTTTTAAAAGACAACAAAACTGGTTGCATATGAAAGAAGAAATAGCTTAGAGATTACCATTGAAAACCAATCATTTTTCTTCTGTGCCATGTGAATCAAGCATTACTGACCTGATGGAAAATACAGCTCTGTGAGTAGACAGCAGTCAAACGTTTTAGGTGGGGAATCCTGAGGAAATAGTGAAGAGAGTTGAAAAAGAAGAAACATAGTTGACTCTTGCAGAAATACTAAATTTTATTAAAGAAAGAACCCTGACAGAAGGGAGTCTATAAGAACTGCCACCTCCTCAGAAATGCTCAGGGAGTTCTGCAGATGAGTGTCACAAAGCCTTCAAAGAAAATATCCTGTCTCTATTTATGCCAGTGGCTGAAGAGAGAGGGCAAGTGCTTTTTTGCCCATTTTATAATGTTCTGTAATTTTGCAAGAGACAGTCCAAGAAATTCAAGTGCAGACCTATTTTGCATATTAACAAACAACCAGAAAGTCTGCATAGCATTGATGAACCGAGTTTAGCAGTTTGTCATAATCATGTAAGGATGCTTTTCCATCATTAGACTGAACACATTTAACATTCAAAAAGATTAAAGGAAAAGAAGATGATCATCTTACTGGAAACAAAAAGATTAACAAAGTTCACCACTTGTATAACAAGAAATAGACAATAACAACCACACACTTACTATTATTATATATAAACCAGGACAGATCTTCCTCAACTTACATATCCCTATAAACTGATTGCAAATTGACAATATCATTGTCAGAAATGCCTTTAATATACCTAACTCACCAGAGCTTAGCCTCATCCACCTTAAAGGTTTTCAGAAGAGTTACATTAGCATACAATTGGACAAAGTCTAACACAAACCTATTTTATAATGAAGTGTCAACTAACTCACCTAATTTATTGAATGCTTAGAAGTGACTGGCATAATGGTTGTCTCAGTTCGGGCGGTTGTAAGTGTATTGACAGTTTCCCCTTGTAACTGCAGGGGCTGCCTAGGCGCTGAGGCTCCCTGCCCTGCATCACAAGAGAGGGCTGGACAGTGTGTCACTACCCTGGGAAAGGTCAAAGCTCAGAACTCGCAGTGCAGGTTCCGCTGAATGCTCATCACTTCCTCACCACGGTGAAGTCGAAAAATACTTAAGTGGAAGTACATTAAGTCAGGGACTGTCTGTACCAGAAGAAACCTCTGTGACCTGTTTTTTTTTTTTTTTTTTTAATATCTATTTATTTATTTGACTTGGGAAAAATTTATTTATTTGGCCTGGGAAACCAGTCAACCCTAAAGGAAATCAGTCCTGAATATTCATTGGAAGGATTGATGTTGAAGCTGAAGCTCCAATACTTTGGCCACCTAATGTGAAGAACTGACTCGTTGAAAAAGACCCTGATGCTGGGAAGATTGAAGACAGGAGGAGAAGGGGACAACAGAGGATGAGATGGTTGGATGGCATCACCGACTCGATGGACATGAGTTGGAGCAACCTCTAAGAGTTGGTGATGGACAGGGAAACCTGCTGTGCCGCAGTCCATGGGGTCGCAAAGAGTCGGACATGACTGAGCAACTGAACTGAACTGATTTATGTGGTTTTCCTGGGTCTTAGTTGAGGCATGTGGGATCTTTCAGTTGTAGCATGTAGAATCTACTTCCCTGACCAGGGGTCAAACCTGGGCCCGCTGCACTGGAAGAGCAAATCTTAACCACTGGACCACTCAGGAAATTCAAAAACGTCTGCAAGCTGTTTAAAGTCTGTTGAAGATTTATAGAACCAGCATCCATGATGGAGAAATATTAGAGTATGCCCCTGAAAATCAGGAATGACACAGGAAGGACTACTGTCACAAGAGGTCTTCGCCAGTGTCATAAAACAAACACAAAACGGGAAATGTGAACACCGCAAGGAAATAAGGAAATCAGTGCCTTTCTGCAAATGATACCATTATCCATGTAGAAAATCCATTTAAACCACAAGAGTTCTTCAAGCTGGCAGATAAGTGAGATCAACAGATAAAATTTAACAATACTTGGTGCAACAGCTTCCCTGGTGGCTCAGTTGGTAAAGAATCTGCCGGTATAGGAGACCCGGATTTGATCCCTGGCTGGGGAAGATCCCCTGGAGAAGGAAATGGCAACCCACTCCAATATTCCCGCCTGGTTAAATCCCATGGAGAGAAGAGCCTGGCGGGCTACGGTCCATGAGGTCACAAGAGTCGGACATGACTGAATGACTAAACCACCACCAATGCAAATAGAAATCCCACTTTACATAATTATGAAAATTTAAGGTATCTGGAAATAAATTCAGCTAGATTACTCGATGTTATAAGATGTTGTTAAAGGACATAAAAAAGACCTGAATAAGTGGAGAGAGAACTGAACTGAACTGAATCATATATTCACACATCATAAGACAAATCATGAGAGTGTTACATCTTCCCAAGTTTATCTTTAAATTTAGTGCAGTTGAAACCAAGTTTTAAGTCGTTTTGGTGTAACTTGACAGATGGTTCTCTCCTCTAATATGGACGAGTGAAAGCCAATAACAGCAGAGACAAATTAGAAGATGAGCAAAGCACATGGAGACAGAAAAGGGTGATTCACACCATTGGGTAGCAGGCCTGCTTAGGAGGCATTGCCTTTAGCAAAGCATGTTGTTGTGTCAAGGGTGGACAAGCAGACATCCCATAAGGAGACCCACACAGTTACAGAAGCAGCGCACCACAGAGAAACTGTGGCAGATCCTGAGGATAGGGGCCGCAAAACTTCTCCAGAGTTGAGTGAGGACAGAAGTTGGGGGACCACCTGGGTCCCTGCCATCCATGACCCACAATCGTGGGTTTCAGGTCAGGGACTCTTTGAAAGTAAAAACCACACTTTTACATCTTTTCTAATAGGAAGAACTAATGAAAAGTGAGCATCTTTATACCTTTAGGCTGAGAAGGAAGTTTCTAAATAAGACTTTGTTGTTGTTTAGTCGCTAAGTTGTGTCCAACTCTTTGTGACCCCATGGACTGCAGCACGCCAGGCCGCCCTGTCCATCACCAACTCCTGGAGTTTACCCAAACTCATGTCCATTGAGTCAGTGATGCCATCCAACCATTTCATCCTCTGTTGTCCCCTTCTCCTCCCACCTTCAATCTTTCCCAGCATCAGGGTCTTTTCCAATGAGTCAGCTCTTCACATCAGGTGGCCAAAGTATTGGAGTTTCAGCTTCAACATCAGTCCTTCCAGTGAACACTCGGGACTGATTTCCTTTAGGATGGACTGGCTGGATCTCCTTGCAGTCCAAGGGACTCTCAAGAGTCTTCTCCAACACCACAGTTCAAAACCATCAATTCTTCGGCGCTCAGCTTTCTTTATAGTCCAACTCTCACATCCATACATGACCACTGGAAAAAACATAGCCTTGACTAGACGGACTTTGTTGGCAAAGTAATGTCTCTGCTTTTTAATATGCTGTCTAGGTTCGTCATAAC
Organism: Giraffa tippelskirchi; assembly: GCF_054371585.1. Classification (NCBI taxonomy): domain Eukaryota; kingdom Metazoa; phylum Chordata; class Mammalia; order Artiodactyla; family Giraffidae; genus Giraffa; species Giraffa tippelskirchi. Next base: position 53,126,304 of record NC_137284.1, read on the forward strand.
TTTCCTTCCAAGGAGTAAGCATCTTTTAATTTCATGGCTGCAGTCACCATCTGCAGTGATTTTGGAGCCCCAGAAAACAAAGTCTGCCACTGTTTCCACTGTTCCCCATCTATTTGCCATTAAGTGATGGGGCTGGATGCCATGATCTTAGTTTTCTGAGAACTAAGATGTCCTATGATGAAAAGGACATCTTTTTTTGGTGTTAGCTCTAGAAGGTCTTACAGGTCTTCATAGAATCATTCAACTTCAGCTTCTTTGTCATTGTGGTTAGGGCATAGACTTGAATTACTGTGATGTTGAATGGTTTGCTTTGGAAATGAACTGAGCTCATTCTGTCGTTTTTTAGGTTGCACTGAAGTATTGCATTTGGACTCTTTTGTCGACTATGAGGGATGCTCCATTTCTTCTAAGTGATTCTTGCCCACAGAAGTAGATATGATGGCCATCTGAATTAAATTTGCCCATTCTCTTCCATTTTAGTTCATGACAATGTTTACTCTTTGCCATCTCCTGCTTGACCACGTCCAGTTTACCTTGATTCATGGACCTTACATTCCAGGTTCCTATGCAATACTGTTCTTCACAGCACTGGACTTTACTTTCACCACCAGACACATCCACATCTGAGTGTCGTTTCTGCTTTGGCCCAGCCACTTCATTCTTTCTGGAGCTATTAGTAATTGCCCTCCACTCTTCCCTAGTAGCATATTGTACACCTTCCAACCTGGGGGGTCAACTTTCTGTGTCTTATCTTTTTGCCTTTCATACTTCTCACAAAGTTCTCACAGCAAGAAAACTGGAATGGTTTGCCATTTGCTTCTTAAGTGGACCACATGGTTACTGTAAAAAAGAAAGAAATAAAGAAAAGTCCTATATGTGAGAGAAACAGTCAAATAGAAAAACTGGCAAAAAGCAAGAGCAGTTTGCAGAAAAGGCCCTCATGCTGTGTATCTGATGCTGGATTCTCATTTCACATGGAAACCTGGAGGCTGGCTTGGCAGAGCTGGAGGGAGCCTGTTCTCCAGGTCTGTGATGTGGAGTAGAGTACGGCTTCCCTGGTGGCTTAGAAGGTAAAGAATCTGCCTGCAATGCAGGAGGCCCAGGTTCAATCCCTAGTTGGGAAGATCCCCTGGAGAAGTAAACGGCGACCCACTCCATTATTCTTGCCTGAAGAATCCCATGGACAGAGGAGCCTGGCGGGCTACAGTCCATGGTATCGCAGAAAGTGGCACACAGCTGAGCGACTAACGCTTCCTTTCTTTCTCTCTCTCAAGTGCATCCAGGTGCCACATGCTCAGCGTTCGTCTCGCGCCCAGCAGCCCTGAATGTCTGTGTCCGTGTGCCGTGTCTGTGTGTGTGTGTATAGGGGGAGGGCCGGGGTTTGCAGCCATCACGCAGTGCAGCACAGAAGTGGGGGCCCTCCCAGATGGGGTGGTTCTGCAGCCTGCCCTGTGGGGCACCCGCTCCTGCATCCCTTAGCCTTCCCTCCTTCCCTTAGTACTGCTGCTCCAGAAGTTCTTCTTAACAAGATGCTTCAGGGCACAGGACAGCACTTGACAGAGACAGTGCTCTTCTTTGGTGCTTCCTTAATCCTCAGGCATCCAGATGCTCTGACTCTGGGCCTCAGGTGTCTGTGATGTGTTTGCAAGGGACTTGATGTTTAGAGTAAAAGATTTGCTGTGACTTTCCTTGACCTGTTCCTTCCCTCTGGCAAAGAAGATTTACGCCCTGGTTTCTGTTAGCTCATTCCTAACATAAGCAGCTTATTTTTGTGTGAGGGTTGCTTAACATGCTTCAGATGTTTCCGAGCAGCAGGCTACAGAAGGGATGCTCTTCCTTGGACAGTGTGTGGTTTTGCAATAGCTGGAATTACTATCTAGACAGTATTTTAAAAATATGTTTTTATTAGGTTAAAATATCCATAACATAACATTTACCATTTTAACCATTTTTAAGTGTACGTTTTAATGGCATTCATTACATTCATAGTGTTGCGCAATTTTCACCACAGTCTATTTGAAAAATTCTGTATCATCCCGAGTAGAAACTCTGTACCCGTTAAATGAGAATCCCCTCAGCTCCTGGTAACTTCTCTATTATTCTGTGTTTGCCTTTTCTGGGTACTTCATGTGAGTGGACTCATTTGTCCTTTTATGTCTGGCTTGTTTTACTTAGTATAACGTTTTCAGGGTCCATCTTGGTTGTAGCATGTATGAGAATTTCGTTCTTCTAGCTGAATCATATTTTGTTGTCTGTAAACTATATGCGTTTATCATTTCATCTGTCAGCCTGCCCCGGTTGGCCTCCATCTTTTGGCTGCTGTGAGTAATGCTGCGAGGAACATGGGTATGCAAATAGCTGTTTTAGTCTCTGCTCTCTCAATTCCTCTGGGTACATACTTAGGAGTGGAATTTCTTAATACTATGGGAATTCTATGTTTAGCTTTTTCTTGACAATATTTTTGAGATGTGAGGTTTCAGAAAACTGTGCATTTTGGAAGTTTGGCCTTTTCTCATTTTAAACAGTTATGTCTGAGCAAGAATCCTTGCTCAGCACTAAAGCTGAGTGGTCCAGCCATGTCCTGCTCCACCTGGAAGATGAGCGGAAATGCCCTGAGGAGCAGAGAGGTTTGAAATCCACCTGCACGTGCCCTGTGCCCGCGTTCTCTTTGGAGATGGGACCATGTGTGCACACGGCCAAGCCTCCCGAGAGGTGATCAAAACATCACCCACGATCCCTGGACCCTCGAACCTCAAAAACAGAATCAGTTCCCTGACTCAGAAGGAGACTCCAGAATCCAGCTTTCATCTCCCTGAATCAAGGAATGCCTTCTGGACTCTGGCTTCCAGTGGTCCCGCCACCCCATCACAGCTCTTTTCTGCTTTGGTTACTTCTCTGGGTTTTCTTTAGACCGGAAGTCCTGTTATTAGGGTGCAGTTTTAATGTGCACAGTTGTATTTGGTGGGGTGCTTTTTTCTAGGGGCAGTGTAAGTGCAGAGGAAAGGTGTAGAGAGGGGCCATTTCAGAAACCCCAATATTTCATGGAGTAGTCTTGTTTACTGAGTAGAAAAGACCAAAATTAAAAAAGACTGTCATTTACTAGAGATGGTGATATAGATCCGTAAAGATCATCTTGTTTTGGATGTTCCCCTTCAGGGAACCATCCTGATGTCCCCAGATGCTGGGCGCAGCCAGGCGTGAGGTGGTTACTCTGCCTCTTGGTTTATCTTGTCCTGTGACAGTGGGCAAGTTAGTAACCACCTTGCAGTATAGATTATTCGTTTGCATATACCCATCTTGCACAATTATTGTGAAAATTAATAATAGTGATGATGATAATGATAAGTTGGAGTCCTGTGCATGCCCCATTTTGTCATCTAGTCATCAAAGCCACTGAGGGGGAAACCGAGGTCAGCACTCATCCAGAAATGACAGAGAAGTCACACGGCAGTGAAACTGGAATCAATGACAAGTCTCTCCCCCTTTACATTTTGAGATAATGGAGGGGAAACATAACACACACCTGTACAGAAAAGCCACCTACTAAGTGTTACTTTGTGTATCATAGTTTCCCCCTTTCTCCTGAGACGATGCATATCTTAAGGGCAGGAAGCATGTCTTACTGATTTCAAAGGTTCAGCTGAAGTGCCTTGTCCATAGTTGGACTTTGTAGATACTGGTTTAAAGGATTTCTGAAGGCACCTGTGGGCTCCAGAAAGATGCTGCATCCCCACGTGTATCTTCCATATGGGGAGTTCTGTTGATTCCAGGTGTGCAGCGACAAAGACCAGTTAGCAAAGGCCCTCCCTTCTCGTGGTGCCGCTGATGAAGCGTCAGGAGCATTTGTGTAAGAAACCGTTTTCTGCGTATTTTCTCCCTGATCGTCCATCTGGCTCTGCTGTGTGGGCGCTGGGCTTCTCTCTAGCCCTTTGGGTCCTGGTGCGGCTACAGAATGAATGGCCAGCTGCTGCTGCTGCAATATTCAGGACCTGCCTAGTGAGACCTCCCTCTCCCTTCTGGCTTCTGCTCACACTGTACCTGCACGCCTGTCCCCTGGGCGCCAGCTGCACAGACATTCCACTCTGGCCTCTCCCTTAGTCTGGGCACCCTCACCCCACCCCACTGGTAACACTGGCAGTGATTCTCCATGCTGACACCCTACTGCTTCCTTCAGTCCTGACTCAGACACCGTGACCCCCTTCCAGGACACCTGCCTCTTAAATAAGCTACTTCCTCTGGGGTTTTTTCCTATGGCTTTTTACTTTCCCAAATTTATCACACTTTGTTTTATGACATGCCAAATACGTATGTGTGTTTCTTATTTATTTCTAGGTTCCTTGAGATCGGGGATCTTTTGTTTTTGTTTTTAATCTTTGGGGAAAACTAAGAGACTGTTGGTTCTTTAGCCAAACTGAAGTAAGAATCAAGACTTGGCTAATAACTGTGTGATGTTGTGTGTGTGTTTTAACCTCTCTGAGCCTTGGCTGTCTAAACCTGTGATATGGGTGACATAGCTCGGGGTTGTAGTACAGGGGTGACCTGAGATGCCACAGTACATCTCCTGTAGTCACTCCCCGTACTCTTTCTGAAAATCACTCTGCTGACCTCTGTGCAGTGTGTTGGTCACAGCAGACAAGAATTTGTTGTTGTTCAGTCGCTCAGTTGTGTCCGACTCCCTGCGATGCCATGGACTGCAACACACCATGCTTCCCTGTCCTTCACTATCTCCCAGAGCTTGCTCAAACTCATGTCCATTGAGTCAGTGATGCCATCCAATCATTTCATCCTCTGTCACCCCCTTCTCCTCCTGCCCTCAATCTTTCCTAGCATCAGGGTCTTTTCTAATGAGTTGGCTCTTCGCATCAGATGTCCAAGGTTATTGGAGCTTCAGATCAGTCCTTCCAAGGAATATTCAGAGTTGATTTTCTTTAGGACTGACTGGTTGGATCTCCTTGCAGTCCAAGAGACTCTCAAGAGTCCTCTCCAACACCACAGTTCAAAAGCATCAATTCTTTCTCTTCTCCAGGGGGTCTTCCCAACCCCAGGATTGAACCCAGGTCTCCTGCATTGCAGGTGGATTCTTTACCAGCTGAGCTACAAGAGAAGCTCAAGAATACTGGAGTGGGTAGCCTATCCCTTTTCCAGTGGATCTTCCCAACCCAGGAGTTGAACTGGGGTCTCTTGCATTGCTGGTGGATTCGTTACCAACTGAGCTATCAGGGAAGCCCAGAGACAGAGAATAGTTATTAAATAAAACACTGAATTTATTTTTGGGGGCTCCAAAATCACTGCAGATGGTGACTGTCTTTTAATTTCCCCATGAAATTAAAAGACGCTTACTCCTTGGAAGGAAAGCTATGACCAACCTAGACAGCATATTAAAAAGCAGAGACATTACTTTGCCAACAAAGGTCCATCTAGTCAAAGCTATGGTTTTTCCAGTAGTCATGTATGGATATAAGAGTTGGACCATAAAGAAAGCTGAGTGCCGAAGAATTGATGGTTTTGAACTGTGGGGTTGGAGAAGACTCTTGAGAGTCCCTTGGACTGCAAGGAGATCCAGCCAGTCCATCCTAAAGGAAATCAGTCCTGAATATTCATTGGAAGGACTGATGTTGAAGCTGAAACTCCAATACTTTGGCCACCTGATGTGAAGAACTGACTCATTTGAAAAGACCCTGATGCTGGAAAAGATTGAAGGCGGGAGGAGAAGGGGCCAACAGAGGATGAAATGGTTGGATGGCATCACCAACTCAATGGACATGAGTTTGAGTAAACTCCAGTAGTTGGTGATGGACAGGGAGGCCTGGCGTGCTGCAGTCCATAGGGTCGCAAGGAGTCAGGCACGCCTGAGTGACTGAACTGAACTGAAAACACTGAATTAGGCTTTGCCACGTGGGAACTTGGAGCCGGGACCAGTGAGTTGAGGACCTATAAAGCCTTCCCTTTTTTCCACTTTCCATCTGTAAATGGAATCCTGCCCAAGGCAGCACCCAGCATCCCACCAAATGCCAGCTGCTCGTGTTCCACTGTGATCTGCAGGCAGAGCTTGGAACTAAAAGCAGTGGTTTAAGGGGAGATTGATCGTACATCATGAGGCTCCTGGTACCTGGAGCCTCCTGGTACCCAAGGACCCATACTTGGCTTACATGGTGCTGGAGCAAAAAGGCAGTGATGGGAAGCGAGCCTTCTGCCCAGGGCAGTGCATCTGTGCCAGGAAGAACATGCACGCCAAGAGGGAGGTGCCCACCAGAGGCACGTGGCAGCGGCTGCACATACTGAATTGAGACAGAATCGCATCCTTCTACGGTTCCTGTGACTTTGTGGATGGCCAGGCCGGCTTGATGTGGTCAGGGAGGCTCACATGGACAGGCAGAGGCCTGGACTGACAGCTGATGCTTCCTGCAAGACATCCCCAGGCCTCATACAGCCCTCTATCCCTAATGGAATTAGAGCCTCTGCCTTTTATTCACCTGGTGGCCGGGGTGTGACCTGTCTGGTAAGCCTTTTTCCAAGGAATGAAGGGACTGGGGACTCAGCAAACCCCAGAGAGTTTGGGAACTCTACCTGTCTGACAGTCTGTAAAGTCCTATAGCGGGATTTATGGAGACTCGGTAACTCCGCTTTCTACTCAGCTGTCATTCTCTGACCACCTCCTTTGTGCCAGCTGTGAAGTTAGGTAGGAGCCCAAGGAGAAAAAACATGCAGGTCCAGCCTTTATAAACTCAAGGTTAATGATAAAGAATGATGTCACTAAGAAATAAACCAGGAAATAAAGCTAAAACTAAAGTTTAATGGGAAAACAGCTGAAGAAAGTTAAAATTACAGTGTACCAGAGAAGTGGTCTGTCCACCCTTGAAGCTGGGTTTAACCTCCCTGTCCATCCATGGTGGCTCAGACAGTAAAGAATCAGCCTGCAGTGTGGGAGATCTAGGTTCGATCCCTGAGTCGGGAAGATCCCCTGGAGAAGGGACGGGCAACCTACTCTAGTATTCTTGCCTGATTAAACCTATGAACAGACAGAGGAGCCTGCCAGGCTACAGTCCATGGGGTCACAGAAGAGTCAGACACAACTGAGTAACTAACACTAACTCCATCTTGGGAGCTGAGTGACCCTGCACCTCAGCTTCTTCTTCTGAAATATTAAATATGCCTATTTGGCTGTTTTGCTAGAAAGATTGGAAATTGCTTGAGCTATGAGCTGTGCCTGGCATAAAACCTGGGGCTTTGTAGGTGGTCAAAGCACGCTAGCTGTTGTGTGTCGTCGTCATTAATAAGTGCAATGGTATGTGTGCAGAAAGTAAAACTCAAAACCCTCTCTCATGGGTCCAGTACACGCAGCCTCTCTCTGGGATTGCATCTCCAGAATTCATATCCATTGAGCCCAAATTCCCAAACAGACCGTCATGAGTTTTCCTTCTCCTGGGATGTTTTTCAGAAGGTGCCGCTTATACATGTGCTGTTGTTTTTCTTACCACAAGACTCATAAGCCCTCACTTAGGAAGTCTGTTTGTTCCCCTGATCCCACTCCAGAGATTTGGATTCAGAATGAATCGCGGCGAGTCCCTGTTCTCACAAGCAAGCCTCCTAGGGGGTGTGCTCATCAGACAGAATCCAGAGGGGCGGATCTCCATAGCCCCATGTTCCCCATCCTGAATGTCCCATCTTTCCACTTAAGCCCCGTTTCCATTACCTCCTGGGAGGCAGCTCCTCTCTCCTGGGCATTGCAGTTCTGGGAGATGTGCCCTTCTTGGAATCGCCCAGTACGTTCTCCTGAAAGGACTTTCCCCATCCCCGAGAAATTGGCCTCTTTGTGAAGCCAAATGCCCTCTACTTCACTGTCTTGTGTTACATAACTGGGATTTCATTGTAAAATTCTTTCTGCCAAGTAGTGAGCACAGCAGTCCTGGGAGAGCATCTGGCCTCTGGGATCCTTCTCTGGTTTAGGTAGTTCAGTGACTCTACCAAGGCTGTTTCCGTCCGAGGACTCAGACTGTCCTCCATGCCACGTCAGCTGCCCCTGTGTCCCTCACCCCTCTTGTAAGATGCTCTGTTGGGATTGAGGTCATCCCCTCCGTGAGGAGCCCAGAATCCCCTCGTCCCCTACCCCAGAGCTCGTTTTAGCTTCTTCACAGAGGAAACTATTTTTCCAGTGGCAGTGAAAGAAGTTTCATCTCTTCCCTTGCAACTTTGTATTTTGCACCATCATTCTTTTCCAGAGTGTATTGCCTAGGACTATGTTATGTTCAGGTGGCAGAATTCTTGTCTGTTTTGTTAATGTTTGTATTTCCAGTTGCTGGAGCAGTGTCAGAGATACAGTGGGTGCTCAGAAAATGTTTGTTGAATGAAGAGAAACATGGGTTACAACCTGAAGGAAATTTGCATTTATGGAGATGAATTCTCAGAATCATAGAGAGTTAATGTTGAGTGGGATCAGGATCTCCAGGTGTCTAATTTATCTTTAAAACTTTGCCCAGTTTGTGAGTACAATGCCAGTGAGTGACAGACTTTTGGACTGGGACCTGGATTTTCCGTGTTCAATTCCAGTGTTCTTGGATTAATATTTTTAGGATTAATGGAGAATGGGAACCTTGCAGAATGACAAGTTATTGCATCATTTCTTGCACCCAGGCTTCTGCCTGATTTATGATGTAATAGAAGAATTGGGAATCAAAACCAAAAGGCTCAGAAGAAACGAATCATTAAGGCAGGCTTGAGAAAGATACAATTAATCATTTGTGTAATATTTTTTATGTTTCTCTTCTCCCCACCCCCCACCCCTCAGTTGTCCTCTTAGGAAAAATAGAGATTGCACAGTGGAATCTGTATTTTTTTTCTGCAGTTTGTAGCTCCAGGCCTTGCTCCTTGCTTGGCAGGTTAACTTTTTGGTGCAGAGCCCAAACAGTCTTAAAAGACCTGAAAGAAGCTTATGTGATGTCCAGGCCTTTCCTGGCAGCAGTGTAGCAGGATAAAAATTCAAGAAAGAAAGGAAACTTATACTCTTTTCAGGGAAGATCAGAGGCAAGCCCTTGAATGTCAGTGAATGGGAACACTGAGTGGAATGAGTAGCTTTCCTTGTTTTCTTGATTTATATTTTGGATACACTCATTCTGCAGTTCTCTAAGACACAGATTGAACGAGTGCATCTCATGGGAATCAGAGTCTAGAATGATTAATCACTCATCACTCTTTTGCTTGTCTGCTCTGGTGGTAGAGCCGATGTGTCCGGCTGCCAGGATGTCTATATTTGACTTTTTATGTGCCCCGGGGACTGTGACACATCTTGCCCTCTGCGTGTCGCAGCCTTCTGGGTGTAACACACCTGATGGTGAGACACAGCCTGGCCTTCTCCCTGAGAGTCACTGCAGTCAGCATCCAGGCCCCTTCCAGCTGCTCCAGTGAGACGGGTGAGGCCTGGCTGTGTGGAAGGATGCAGACTGGCTGTGTTTCTGTATGACTGTCTGTTCAGCCTCTGTTGATGGCTGGGCTCTGCATGAGCCTCTCATAACACCAACAACCTATTGGAGGATGTGCACAGATACAGTTGAATACGTACCCGTCGCAGTCCACGGCATTACTGGAGAAGTGTACACATATGTACTGAAGCTTAGTGTTAATTGGAAAGAGGAATTCAAGTTTCATGTAACTTAGGAAATGAATGAACCTTCATGAGCCAGTCTCCCTGACCAGTCACCCAAGAAGCCAGCTCCAGGGGCCCCCACATGGCCCTCAGCCTCCACGGCCTGGGCACATCCCAAATCTTATTTTACCTCCTGGCTGGGTCCTCCATCTCTTAGATGAAATATTTCTCTTCTGAGATGGACCCTGGCCTCTTCTCCACACTAAACTCCTGGCCCCGCTGGTCACCCTGAGCCACCTGCACGGGCCTCCATCGCCCACCCCTGTGATGGCCGTTTCTTTCTGCTGGTGGAGGAAGTCACACGCGGGCAGACAGGGAGCAGTAGGGGAGTGGCTTTCTGCTGGGGCGAAGTGAGGACCTCAGGTGTGCAGAGTGGAGGCCAGGGAGCATCTGTCCGCCAGGGGCGGGGCTGGAGGCTTTGGGCCCGCAGGGTGTCCCCTGGCTGTGTGTTGCGGGATGCAATCCACAGTGCCTTGCCTATGAGATCCAAGTACATGTCATTGGTTCCATGCAGGCAGGTTTAGGGTCGAGAACTTCTTAAAGGCGCCCAAGTAGGTTAGCCAGAAAAAGACCTTAAGTGACCATATTGTAGTTCAGTCGGTAAAGAATCCGCCTGCAATGCAGGAGACCCAGGTTTGATTCCTGGGTCCAGAAGATCCCCTGGAGAAGGAAATGGCAACCTGCTCCAGTATTATTACCTGGAAAATCCCATGGACAGAGGTCCCACGGTCTACAGTCCATGGGGTTGCAAGAGTTGAACACGACTTAGCGACTAAACCAGCACCATTTGAGAATATTAAACATTCCAATTTTAAAAAATGCTTTTACTATTATTTTTATATTTATATTATTATTATTATATTTTTTTGTGTTAAAACATGCCTAACATAAAATCACCATCTTATCCATTTTTCAATATGCAGCTCAGTAATTTTCAGTAAATTCACCCAGTGCATCTATCACCACTGTCCATGCCCAGCACTCTTGTCACTTACAGAACCAGAATTCTACCCCCAGTAAATAATTGCTACTATTCCCCGCCCCCAGCTCAGTCACTGGCACCTGCCATTCTGCCTCTTATCTCTATGAATTGGACTGTGTGAGTTTCCTCCTACAGGTTCGATCACGATCATTTGTCCCTTCGTGCTCACTGGCTTGTCTCACTCAGTGTGATGCCCCCAGGGTTCGCCCACGTTGTAGCGGGTGTCACTTTCCTTCTGCTTTAGTAATAAGCACGGTCTTGTCATGTGGCTCAGCCACATGCGTTTGGTTTATCTGCTCATCGATGGACTTGAGGACTTTCTCACCCTCGGCTCTTGTGCATTGTGTTGCTCTGAACACGGACGTATGAATATCTGTGAAGTCTCACTTTCCATTTTTAGGGAGGTGTGTACCTGCTTTTACTTTTTAAAAATGGCTCATAGAAGAAAAAACAGGTTCTGTCTAAATTCTTTGATCTAATTATTGAAGCTTCTTAATTGAATATTAATAGACCCAGATTTTTCATTGCAAGATGAGCACTGAGGTATACCTGATTTGTGTTTCTCATCCTCTCCTTTTTAAGATTTTTTTTGCTGTGGACCATTTTCAGTCTTTTTTGAATTTGTTGCAATATTGCTTCTGTTTTATGTTTTGATTTTTTGGCCATGAGGCATGTGGGATCTTCACCTCTTGACCAGGGATCGAACCCACATCCCCTTCATTGAAAGGCAAAGTCTTAACTACGGGAGCACCGAGGAAGTATCCCCTCCCTGCCCTGACTCCCTTGTTGATTAGACTGAGACAATGATAGTTGCAAACAAACTAAAACCATTTTCTATATTGAGCTCTAATTCCAGTTTCTTTGGCCACCCAGCCTCAGAGTCAGATATATTTTCAAGTGTAAATACCCATTTCTGATTTAAAGTAAGCCTTGTTCATGTAGAAAATTTTCAACTGGAGAAGAAAATGAGTTATAAAAGAGGACAATGACCCAAGCTGCTTTAAAACCACTGCCCAACGTGGTACCATTGCGTGCGTTTAATTTTGCATCAGGAAGTGCCAGCTGGTGGAGTTTCTGGCCCCGGGTGAGTCGGTGTTGTACTGAGACCCAACTGATGGATCCAGGAGGAGTCCCAACAACACCTCGCCAGCCTGACTGGGGCAGGGGGCAGTGTTTCCTTCAGCTGTAGTCACCCTCGTGTGACGCCTAGTATAGTCACCTCACCCCGGGATTCTTCCCCCCCTGTCCAGGGCTGGCTCCTCATGGGGCTGAGGTGTTGGGAAGGGACACATAGGACATAGAGAATCCAGGGGCTCTGGGAACGGCTGGCAGTTCTCCCCAGAAATGTCCAAACTGACAGGCTGACTAGGACCAGCCTGCTGCTCTGCCCGCATCCAGTGAGGCCCAGGTGTGGGGACCAGGGCCATATCTGTTGGAGTGGGTCACCAGACTCTGTCCATTTTGGTCTAAAGCTTTGCTAACATCTCCCTTGGGCTCTGGGACCAACATGGGGCTTACTCCACTCATGTCCCCTCAGGAAGGTGGGAGACAGACAGCGTGTCTGCCATCCGTCTCCTTTGGTCAAGTGTGGAAAAGGATTTGTGACACTAATGAAAAAGCAATGATCCCACGTAGGCTCAGTGTCATCCTAACAAAGGGACAGTTCCCGCTTTTGCTTTTGTACATCATCAAAAATTAATGTATATACTACTTTGTGTCTGCACTTGTTTTGTAGCAGCTGCTATCATGACCTGGTTTATCCGAGTTTGCAGGTCCCTGGCTTAATTTCATTTGCTGTTGTTCTCATCGGGTTTCCGCTTTTCCCATTTACACCAAAGAAATACCGCTAGAGCATTAGTCCATGTTTTAGAGGAAGTTCTCAAAGTCCTGAATTTTGGGAAAAAGTGATGCTTGCTGAGACTTACCAGGTGGGCAGAGGAGCCGTGCTCAGGTGCCAAGCTCTCAACTAAGAACCCTGCTTGTGGGGTTCGCCTGGGCTGAGTTCCCAGGACCTGGCCTTCCAGGAGCATCACAGAGTGGCTGCTGTGTAATTGGAATAAGCACTTTGATGTTTTTGAGATACGAGATCGGAGTTCTGCTGTGGGCTTTGTCTCCTGCAGCCAGGGGACCTTCACTCCCCTGAGCACCAGATTATTTGCCTCACTGCTAAAGAGCTGATATTATACCTAGTGTTTTGAGGATTAAACAAGCCAGCGATGTGAGATGTAAGGGCACGTGGCCAGTGCAAATTCGCTAACTCAGGATGGCACTGCCCTCTATCGGGGTGGGAGGAAGAGGCGATGCAGGAGGCTTTCCCGGGGCGCTCACCCCGCTGTGCTGGGAAGGGGGGTGCAGCATGCTGGGAAACAGGTTCACGGAGCAAACAGGAACCCACGTGACACGTGTCCGAGGTCTGCTGTCAGATGTTGCAGGAACTTCATTAACTTGACTGTCCCATGCCCAGATGGGGCTGTAATCCTCAAGGGTGGGCTGTGTGCCAGCAAGGAGAGGACCCAGTACCCCTGGGTGCTGCTGTAGGCTGTGCGCCAGCGGGGAGGGGATCCAGTACACCCGGGTGCTGCTGTAGGCTATGCACCGGTGGGGAGGGGACCCAGTACTCCTGGTGCTGCTGTAGGCCATGTGCTGGTGGGGAGGGGACCCAGTACACCCAGGTGCTGCTGTAGGCTGTGCGCTGGCGGGGAGGGGACCCAGTACACCCGGGTGCTGCTGTAGGCTATGCACCAGTGGGGAGGGGACCCAGTACTCCTGGTGCTGCTGTAGGCTATGTGCTGGTGGGGAGGGGACCCAGTACACCCAGGTGCTGCTGTAGGCTGTGTGCTGGCGGGGAGGGGACCCAGTACACCTGGGTGCTGCTGTAGGCTGTGCACTGGTGGGGAGGGGACCCAGTACACCCAGGTGCTGCTGTAGGCTATGTGCAGGCGGGGAGGGGACCTAGTACACTGAGGTGCTGCTGTAGGCTGTGTGCTGGCGTGGAGGGGACCCAGTACACCCGGGTGCTGCTGTAGGCTGTGCGCCGGCGGGGAGGGGACCCAGTACACCGGGGTGCTGCTGTAGGCTGTGTGCCAGCATGGTGGGGACCCAGTACACCTGGGATGCTGCTGATGGCATAGGAGTTCTGGATTTCGGGTTTCTGGGATTGCTGGAATCCTCACCTTCCCTGAGGGGGGTATGATTTTAGCCACTCATCCCTAGAATTCTGATTTTTCTCCATCCATGGTTAGCCCTCGTGCATTTAGGGAGCCTAAGATGGAGGCATCTGGTCCCATCACTTCATGGCAAATAGATGGAGAAACAGACAGACTTTATGATTTTGGGCTCCAGAATCACTGCAGATGGTGACTGCAGCCATGACATTAAAAGACGCTTACTCCTTGAGAGAAAAGTTTTGACCAACCTAGACAGCATATTAAAAAGCAGAGACATTACTTTGCCAACAAAGGTCCATCTAGTCAAGGCTATGGTTTTTCCAGTAGTCATGTATGGATGTGAGAGTTGGACTGTGAAGAAAGCTGAGCGCCAAAGAATTGATGCTTTTGAACTGTGGTGTTGGAGAAGACTCTTGAAGAGTCCCTTGGACTGAAAGGAGATCCAACCAGTCCATCCTAAAGGAAATCAGTCCTGAATATTCATTGGAAAGACTGACGTTGAAGCTGAAACTCCAATACTTTGGCCACCTCATGCAAATAACTGACTCATTCGAGACGACCCTGATGCTGGGAAAGATTGAAGGCGGGAGGAGAAGGGGACGACAGAGGATGAGATGGTTGGATGGCATCACCGACTCAATGGACATGAGTTTGAGTAAACTCCAGGAGTTGGTGATGCACAGGGAGGCCTGGTGTGCTGCGATTTATGGGGTCGCAAAGAATCAGACACGACTGAGCGACTGAACTGAACTGGACTGAAGATGGAGGGATTTGTGCAGCTGCGGTCTTGTACAACATCTCCCCTGGGGTCAGAGCAAAGAGAGCCTGAACGTGTAGCCCCAGGCAGAGATGGAGCCCAGGGTCCCTGCAAATGCAGTGGCCTCTGGGGTGGAGGAGCCCAAGGCTCTCAGGACTGGCTAGTTCCCTTCATCCTTCTGCCTCTGCTCCCAACAGTCACTAACCCATGAGCAGCGCCCATAGACTTTCTCATCTGTGTCTGTGTTACTGTGCGTGCTCAGCCATATCCAATTCTTTGCAATACTGTGGACTGTAGCCCACCAGGCTCCTCTGTCCATGGGATTCTCCAGGAAAGAATACTGAAGTAGGTTGCCATTTCCTCCTCTAGGGGATCTTCCCAACCCAGGGATCCAGCCTGCATCCTCCTGCATTGCAGGCAGATTCTTTACCTGCTGTGCCATTGGGGAAACTCATCATTTCTTGATGGTACTGAATCTGAGTCACCACTGTAGACACTTAAGCAATCCTAAGGGGTGGTGCTTCTTTAGACGGAATGCATGCGTGTGTGCTAAGTCGCTTCAGTCGTGGCTGACTCTTTGTGACCCTATGCACTGTAGCCCACCAGGTTCCCCTATCCGTGGAATTCTCCAGGCAAGAATACTGAATTGTGTTGCCATACCCTCCTCCAGGAGATTTTCCTGACCCAGGAATTGAACCTGCATCTCGTTTGTCTCCTGAATTGGCAGGCAGGCTCTTTACCCTGTCGCCACCTGGGAAGCCCCTTAGATGGAATGTGAAGGTGGAAGTCGCTCAGTTGTGTCTGATTCTTTGCAACACCGTGGACTGTAGTCTGCCAGGCTCCTCTGTCCATGGAATTCTCCAGACAAGAGTATTGGAGTAACCATTCCCTTCTCCAGGGGATCTTCTGAACCCAGGTCTCCCGCATTGCAGGCAGATTCTTTACCATATGAGCTATGAGGGAAGCCCAAGAACACTGGAGTGGGTAGCCTTTCCCTTCTCCAGGGGATCTTCCTGACCCAGGGATCGAACCGGGATCTCCTACATTGCAGGCGGATTTTTTTTACCAGCTGAGTTACCAGGGAAGCCCTTAGATGGAATATGTAGACCTAAACATGGCTTTGAGGAAAGCTGGTTACAGATTGCATGAAAGCAGGGGATCACTGGTCTGCGTAGTTTGCATTATTGACAGAGTTGCCTGGTAGATGCTGGCTCTCTCACTTGCTGTGGAGTGCTATAGGGAGGGTTCTGGATGCAGTTCCTAGTAACAGAAGAAAGTGCCAGAGCTCTCAAGGAACCAGGCACACAGCTAAATATGGTGCATCCTTCCTGAGCACACAGTCCTGCATCTGGCTTAGGAAAAGGAACGACTCCCAGCTATCAATACAGATTCCCCAGCATCAGCAGATTGGAAGGGGTGTTACCATGGTCACTCTGTCTAACTGGATTGGTCCCAGGGTGTGTGTGTGTGTGTGTGTGTGTGTGTGTGTGTGTGTGTGTGTGTGTGTGTGTGTGTGTGTGTGTGTGTGTGTGTGTGTGTGTGTGTGTGTGTGTGTGTGTGTCCAGTTTCATGTGGAAGGGGTGTTACCATGGTCACTCTGTCTAACTGGATTGGTCCCAGGGTGTGTGTGTGTGTGTGTGTGTGTGTGTGTGTGTGTGTGTGTGTGTGTGTGTGTCCAGTTTCATGTGGAAGGGGTGTTACCATGGTCACTCTGTCTAACTGGATTGGTCCCAGGGTGTGTGTGTGTGTGTGTGTGTGTCCAGTTTCATGTCACCAGCTGACCCTGACGATGCTCTGGGTGATGGTTCCAACCACATGGCCTTCTGAGCACCACAACTACCCCAGAAGTGCAGGCAGCACTTTTTAGAATATGTCTGATCCTAATGAAAAAAATACCATGCAAGTTCTTACAGTTTGTTAATCAATTTGTTGACCTGTATTTGTCAGTTAATACACATTGAATTTGGCAATTACTGTTGTCTGCAAGGGTAGAGAGGAAAAAAGCTATTTTGTCCCAGATGTTGTGAAAATGTTTCTCTTGTTAACACGGAGAACATCAGGAGTTGTAGATCACTCCAATGCTGTGTTTATATTTATTTCCATGTGTATGTGGGACAGACTAAAAGGGTTTTTATTTCCTGCCTGTCCATACTAACCACTGAAATGAAACACTGTTTTGTTTTTTAAGTGATAGGATTTGGGAGTTCCACTTGTATTTTTGTTTGGAGTTGTGGTTAGGTGATTTGCTTTTATATTTGCTGAATACCTTTAAATATCATGATCAGAACAGAAAACAATGCTCTAGACAGCTTTAATGGTGAAATACTAGATTTTCTTATTCTGCTTACTTGTGTCCAATCAACTCTACATATTAAAAATTAAATACATGTGACTGGAATTACATGAGAATTGAAGATGAACTGGTGTGAAAAAAAGGTATTTCAGCAGCGTGTTGAGTTATATTTGTACAAGATTTTAATTGCTTAGAGGTCAACAGAAGTAACTCCTGGGGAACATGGTTTAAGTTGAAAGTGCTTTTGCAGGCCACACCTTTAGTTCTTGTCCAGGTAGAAATGGGTTAGAACTTTGGCCTTTGCACATGTCCTGGGGAATTTTCAGGTACAGTGCTGTCAAGAGAATTATCCTTTACTTCTCTTGCTGAGTATTTTGTTCTCAGAATTACTCCAAGTGAATCTCCCACCCGATTTACTGGAGCAGCCCACTGTCGGGAAGACAGTGTCCTCACTAGTTAGTTATCAAGGGTACAGCTCAGGAATGGCCAGGGGAAGAGATGCGAAGGCAAGATACCTGGGAGGGGGTGGAGCTCCCTGCTCTCCGGGTCACCCTCTCAGCACCCCACCTGCAACCCAACCTGGAAGCTTCTCAGGGTCCAGTCCTTTAAGGTTTTCATAGAGGCTCACCACACAGGCATGATCAGTGAAATCCTTGGCTATTTTTGTAACCGCTATCCCTTCTCCCCTCCCTGGAGGACGTGGGTGGCGCTGAAAGTCCCAGCTCTCTAATCACACAGCTGGTTCATCTGACAACCAGTCTCCATAAGGTGGCTGGGGGCTTGCCAGAAGTTAGCTCATTCACATAAACTCAGGTCTAGGTGAAAGGGGCTTGTTATGATTAACAAAAAACACTTGTTTAACATTTAGTAGTAGCTTGGAAGCTATTTCAGGAGCAACAACAACAGAAGACCAGATATAAGAAAAGATGCTCCTCCCCTTACTCTTATCACTTAAGAAATAACAGGGATTTTAGGAGCTGCATTCCAGGAACCGGGAACCAGGGAGGAAGACCTATATATATATGTTCTCTTATCGCAGCCTCCAAGTGCCATCCATGTTTTCCTTCTCACGGACAAATCTCCTCTTATTTAAGGCTCTGTCACCCTCTGGGGTTTTGGCCTCGTAAGAAGTGGGTGCCCCACCCACCAGCTCTCCGTTACTGCAGAGCACGTCTTACAGATGAAAATGGGGAGGGATTGCTGCCTGTGGGCGGATGCTTCAATGGGTCCATGAAGAAAGGGCTGGAAGGATGCATCTTGTACTCAAAGTGCAAACAGCATTTCTTTAAGGTGCCAAAATGGTTTTGTTAAGTGGATCCAGTGTCATGTTAACTATCTAATTAAAGAAGCCACCAGAGGGTGCTGTGAACCAAGCAGGGGGCAGTGAAGCTGGTGGGGGCAGCCAGGAGGAGGTTGAGGAATACCAGTCAGGTCCTCACGTGACTCACTCTCCCCTCTGCCTGCATCCTGGCCTCTTCCTGGCTTGGTGTCTGGAAGACATCCCCTGGAATAATTTATTAGTCCGAACATGAATTTGGTTCACTGAATTTGTACTCATTTTAGACCTCATTGCGCCTCCGTTTGCTAATGACACTGAGACCAGATATATCTATGAGTTTACAATCAGGTGATCAACTCAGACATTTGGAACAAAAGTCAGTGCCCAGCTAAGGACTGGGCTATTTAAGGAAGGAAAGTAACTATTAATAACTTGATTTAAACCGTATTGTATGACCTACATCTGTCCAGTAAATATACCCTCAAAGATCTGCATGGAGTGAAATTTCACGTATAAAATGGTTTTTCCTCCCCCTTGCGGGATTTCTTTCAGAGGTCCTGGCTCACAGAAGGTATTTTGGCCTCAAGTTAGCACCGATAACAGTCCTTTACAGAAGTGTCTACTGTGTTGATGCCCTGGTGTTTGATTCTGCCACTTGCCTGACCTGTAGGAAGGCTTCCTCATATGGCTGAGTGCTGACCCCCGGGGATGCCTGCAGGCGGCAACACGTGTAGGAGACATGGGCCATGTCCCTTCACAAGGGACTGGGTCATGAAACGTTCAAAAGGACTGAATGTCAATCCGGAAAAATCTCAGTGTAGTTATTTTTTTAAAAGTACCATGGCATATGGCCAAGTGTCCTCTTTAGAATCAATCCTTTAAAACCCTTGTTTGGAAGATTTAATTGTTGGTCTTTATTAAAGTTGGACAAAGTTTAAGTAAAATCAGACAACCCAAAGTGACTTTATTATCTAACCAGACAAAATGCTATTCATAAGTGACCCTGGAGAGAATTTTGAAGTCTGTCCTAAGATTAGGATATTTTATTAGACTTTTTTACTATAGTTGCTTTAAACAATGTTGTGTTCATTTCTGCTGTACAATGAAGTGAATCAACCATAGGCTCACATATATCTGCTCCTTCTTGAACCTCCCTCCCCCCTCCCATCTCATCCCTCTAATTTATCACAGAGCATCAGACCAAGCTCCATGTGCGATACAGCATCTTCGCACTATCTATTTTACACATGGTAGTTAGTGAGTATATGTCAGTGCTACTCCCTCAATTCGTCCCACCCTCTGCTTCCCCCACTGTGTCCACAAGTCCATTCTCCACATCTACATCTCTGTTCCTGCCCTGCAGATAGGTTCATCAGTACCCTTTTTTCTAGATTCCATGTATGTGTGTTAAAGAAACAATACTTGTTTTTCTCTTTCTGACTATTTCACTCTGTATGACAGACGCTGAGTTCATCCACATCACTACAGATGACCCAATTTTATTCCTTTTTATGACTGAGTAATATTCCATTGACTATATGTACCATGTGTTCTTTATCCATTCATCTGGGCTGTAGAAAATAGGCAAGTTTGAAATATGCCAGTGTAGGGTCTATTCATGAAAATTGTAACCAACTAAGTATATTGTTAAATGATTGGCCTGGGTCTAATAGATCCACAGTTGAATGTATTCTATTAAAGTAGAAATCAATTTTATCAATAACCAACCTCAGAGGAGAGATAAAGCACTTGAAGGGCGTGCATTGCACATACACCTTTTACCTTTGTGTTTACCATTTTACCTTTATATTTACTTTGATGTCAGAATCACTGTGTGTTCCTGAGAGCACAGTGCCCTGACTGCACGGAGGGGTGCCCAGGAAGGACCTGGCTGGTGGGGGAAGGAGCAGAGAGGAAAGGACAGGACCCTCGGAGGACTTCCCTTGGTGGGCACAGCCAGGGGGTTTCAGAAATACATTGTTTTTCAATCACTAAGTCGTTTCAGAAACATGTAAGGAAGATAACTTGAAGGAACATCTACTTAAGGGGATAAGGCCTTTAATTTTCTTGGCAGACATCTGTCAGAGAGTGAGAACACTATTCCTGTTTGATTTCTAAAGCAACATGAAAGCCAGGAAAACAGTGGCCTTTGTGTTCTGGTGGATTTCCTCCCCATGCTAATCAAGTAGGCTACCCCGCTCGTAATGAAATGCCGTCCGATCCCCGTTGTGCTCCCATGCTGCCCATCCACGCCAGGGCCTCCCTTCCGTGGCAAAGGCCACTGCCCACAGCAAAGGCTGTTTCTGTAATTCCAGTGGACTTGGCATTTCATCCTATTGATTCTGAAATGGTTCGTTAAGATGGAAATCCTGAGTTATTAATAAGGTGAGGGTGGCACGTGGACTTAATGTTTTACAGTTTGAGATGAGCAGCAATTATAGATCAGTTGCATGTCAGTAAAGATGAGTGGCCTCCATGATGGACACATTCTAGAACTTTACAGAAGTTCCAATCTGAGAACTCCAGTACAACGTACACTTTGACTTATCAGATGCCTAGCCAGCCAAGGGCTCCGGAAACAGCAGCAGAGGTCTGCTGATAGAGGTGGCTCTGTTTAGGCAGCCATTGTCCAGTTGCCAAATGCTGCTTCCTAGTTTACGCATGAGGACCTAAGCCCACTGGCCATGCAGGGTCCCCTGCAGGCGTTTTTCTGATTTGTCCGGGTCCTTCCCCACCTGCACCAGCTTCCTGACCCCCAAGATCTGTGCAGAAGCCCTGCCTGCTGACTCCCACGTTCTCCCTTGTGATGGGTTAATTTTTATTTCATGGTTATTATTAATTATTGTTTCAGCATATTGTCTCTTTAATATCTGGCTCTGGGATTGATATTGGACAATGCACTCCCTCCAAGCACCCTCCTTCTCCCCCAGTGCTGCTCCATTCACCCTGCCTGGACCACTGTCCTTGGCTCCAGCAGGACTGCACGCTCATCACAGCTCTTTCAGCAGCCTCCTGCCCATCTTTCCTTCTATCTGTGTGTCTGTCTGTCCTCCTTGGGGTCCTGTCTGCTGCCTGTAGTGTCTTGTCTGGTCCAGGCCCTCCCCAGACCCCTCTTCTGGGCACCACTGCCTGCAGAGTAAAGGAGGCTGTTCTGCGGCCTTCCCACCTCTGCCTGGGTCTCCCCGTGCCTGCCCTCCATCCCCCAACTCAGCCTCCTCCAGCCTGTGCCACCCCACCACCAACCCCGTGCCCTGTGGCTTCCACGCCTTCTAGAAGCGCTTTTATTGTTCCCTTGGTTTGTTTCTGTCTCCTTGTGCCCTCCTGCCCAGTGAGACAGCGAGGCTGAATGAAGGAGGGAGCAGAGAGGCAGGGGAGATCAGTGTTCTGAAAAGATCTGTGAATTCATTGATCAGGTGTGCACCTGCTGAGGTCATCTTGACAGTTGCAAACTTGTTTTCAGGTTCCCTCCTGGTGTGATCTGGGGCAAGTTACTTGCCCACTCAGCCCCACCATCTCCCCCACCCCACCCTGGACCAAACTCCTCGGCTGTTAAACCAGATTAATAGTCACTGCCCTATTGTTTTGTGAGGAGTAAATGACATAGAGCAAATAAATAGCATGGATTGAGTGTTTACCCTGCTCCAGGCTCTGTTACAGAGCGGATAATAACCCACGGACGCCTCATGCCCACCTGCAGGCCAGGTACCCCTGTGAGCGCAAGTCAGAGATGCAGGCATGAGAGATGGAGACCTGAGACCAAGACCTGGCCCTGAGCCATCATGGGCAGGGCAGGGCCGGGGCAGGCTGCCTCGGTGTGGTGAGGCCTGACTGTCCAAGGCCCTAAGCTCTGGTTTGTTCCTGGGTGTCCCCCGGGTTGTTGGGAGCAGATGGACTGTGAATCGAGTGACGTGTGACCTGCTGCATTAGAGGCAGCCCCAGCTGTGTTGGCCGCATTGTTAAAAAGTGACAGGTCTGTGGGAACTGAGCAATCGGGATGTGGCTCTGCTGCATTTGGGTGCTCATTGTGGGGAGCTGGGCTTCCTGGTGGAGCTAGTGGTAAAGAACCCGCCTGCATGCAGGAGACTTAAGAGACGCACATTCAGTCCCTGAGTAGGGGAGATCCCCTGGAGGAGGGAATGGCAACCCACTCCAGTATTCTCGCCTATAAAACCCCATGGACAAAGGAGCCTGATGGGCTGCAGTCCATGGGGTCACAGAGTTGGATATGACTGAGCGACTGAGCACGATGACTGAGGAATTGGCATGCACACCTGTGGAAGCTGTGTCCATTTCTGTGGGGGTCCTCGGTCTTATCTCCACTCACATGATGAGGGGCTGTCTGCTTTACCCAGAGCCCTCAAATTCACATGTCACTGTCATCTAAAATGCTGGTGGAGCAGTGTCAGCCTCACTGACGCACAGCATCACCTGTCGGAGTCCCTCGTGCTCATCTCCTTCTGGCATTTTCTGTGGTCCTCTCTCTTCATCAGCCTCAGGCCTTCTTGTACAAGGACAGGTTTCCTCTTGTTCTCAGGCGCCCAGAGCCCTGCAGGCACGGGTTTCACCGGCAGCCACCCTCGGAGCCCGTCCGCCTCGGGTGCGAGCCTGCTGGTGGCCTCGCAAGGCGAGCCTGTGGTCAGGGTCGGATGCCCCCCGCTCCCATCTCTCCGCTTCTTGTCTGGAATTTCGGGGAAGGGAGAAGTCCTGATTGGCCTTGTTAGGGCTCCGTGTGCACCTGGGATCCACCAGCTGGGGTTGGGGCAGAGGGTCCAGGCTGTGTGGGGCTCCCCGACCCCAAGGGACATGTGAGCTGAGCAGATGCCCTGAGAGGGTCTTCTGTGCAGACAGGAAGTGCAGGTGGGCTATCATTACGGGGTTGCTTCTGGAGGATCAACAAGTAATACACGTAACACATATGGGTCTTCACAGAAACCTGTGCTTATTTCAGTTACCATCCTCCGTCTGCTCCTCATATTTTAGTGTCGTGAGTTTTGGAACCCGGTCACTAAGACACCCGCCTGGCCGTAGCCGCTCACTGCTCCTGACGCTTGTCTTTCCCTCTCAATGCACAGAGGACGACGTGGACCTGGAGGCACTGGTGAATGACATGGACGCATCCCTGGAGAGCCTGTGCGCAGCCTCGGAGACGGCGCCCCTCCTGCACAATGGCCAGCACAGCCGCGGCCCGACCCCCGGAGCGAGGGTCCTGCAGCCACAGGCAGCCCCGAGGCAGAGGGTGCAACGGTCCCAGCCTGTGCGCATCCTCGCGGTCAGGTGGGCCCCCACCCCTCGGGGGCCAAAGGGTGGGTGGTGGGGCTACGGTGCCGGGCTCTGCTTGGCAGACCCCTTCTTTCCCTCTGTCCAGCAGGGCCGCTGGGGGTTGGACCTGGTACCCAGTTCAATTCAGATCACTTTTATGAGCACCTGCTCTGTGCCAGGTCGGTGGGGTATGCAAAAACACCGTCCAAGGACATTATTGTGTTAGTTGCTCCGTTGTACCCAACACTTTGCCACCCCATGGACTATAACCCGTCAGGCTCCTCTGTCCATGGGATTCTCCAGGTAAGAATACTGGAACAGGTTGCCATTTCCTTCTCCAGAGGATCTTCCCAACTCAGGAATAAAACGCAGCTCTGCATTGCAGGCAGATTCTTTACTGACTGAGTCACCAGGGAAGCCCAAAATGAGTGAACAGCCAAGCAGTCCCTGGAGGGCTCTCAGACCTCACTGCCCAGCATAGGGCCTGGGGACACCTGATCACATTTCCCAGGGGCTGAAGTGGAGAGGCTCAGCCTTCATGGAAAGGACTCTGGGGAGTGGAGGAGACCTCCCTGGAGGAGGCTGTTTTGCTGAAAGTTTTCACTTTCATCTCAGGTTCAAAGGATTTGTTAACAAGATAAGCTACTTGTTATATACATAAATAATACCAGTATTTATTAAAGAATTATCTAGCTTACTTTCAATACACTAACATTAAAAGAGCAGAGAATACATCACCAAATTGGGTTTTGACCAACATCCAGACTTAAACAGTGCTGGGAATTCCCATGTCACAGCACACCTGGAGTCCCAGTTGGGAAAAGGTCCCAGGCAGCACGTCTGCTCCCTGGGTGAGACTTCAAAGATTGCAGTGTGGGGTTCCCACTTATAATCCTAGGATGGATTCAAACTGATATTATCATCAGTCTGTGAGCAAATTGCAGCTCTGGTTTCATCTCAATGCTGTTTGTTCTGTTGTGTATTGGAATGTAGTTAAGTCTGGGGCTAGGTTGGCCAGGAACCCTGCCCCTACCCCGGGGCTCAACAATCTCAATATTCCTTCCCCATCTTACCTATGGTGCTGCAAGTCTTGCACTCACAGCAGGCCCATCACTCACAGTCACTCCCAGTCAGGGCAGTATCCAGGCAGGTTAGAAGCAAGATCTGAGGTCTGCTCTGGTTTGTCTCTGAAGCCTAAACAAGACTGTTCATTTAATTTCCCTAACAGAGGCAGACTTCTGAACTGGGTGTTGAAGGGGAAGTAGAAACTAAGGGATGGAGGTAGAGACTTCCTGAGCAAGAGAGATGATCCCTGGTGTCTAAAGTGGCCAGGCCTCTCCTTTTTTGTGACTGAGTAATATTCCATCGCATGTGTATACCATGTTTTCTCTGTCTGCTCATCCATCACTGGAAACATGGACAGTGTTCTCAGTAAATAGAACCCACAAAGAAGGACCATTACTATGTGATTGCACTTCCACGAGAAACCTGAAAGTGTCAGGAGCGAGGACGCAGGTAGTGGAGAGGGTTGCTAGAGGCTGGGGTGGAAATGGGAGGTGCTGGTGGGAGGGTCCAGAGGGGCAGTCTGACCTGGTGGACAAGGCCTGCAGACATGCTGTGCAGAGTGACCTGAGTTAGCAGCCAAGGGGTTCAGGTCTTGTGTGACATGTTTGTATTACATGCACACAAGATGATAATAATAAATAAGTGAAGAGGGTCGGCGTGAATGTCTGGAGATGGTGGCCAGACCATGGTGACGGGTCACGGCAAGTTCTTATCTCTAAACTCAGCTAGTTGTACACATGGACTACACGCGGGTTTGAGCGTCTGTCAGAGCTCCAGGGGTGGATTAGAAAAGAGATCCCGACAGGTGGGGTGAGATCCAGAGCCTGCAGGAGCTACTCCCAGGGCAGAGGTGGGAAAAGGCGAGTGAGGCTGGAGTTGGCTTTTGCAGGTCATTGCGGAAGCCTCGGTTCATGGGTGAGGGATTCGGAAGCTGTTTCAGGGATCAACCCGGAGTGGTGCTGTCCTAACCAGGAGTGGTGGAGGAGGTAGAAGAGATCTGCCAGCTCCTGGATTTGGAGGGGGTGGGGGACGGTGTCAGGGGCACCTCAGCTCTGTTTCTGCCTGGTAAGGGGGAAACATCAGGGCCAGTGGTTGTGAAGTGGAGGTGATGGAAGACCTTCCAGGCAGAGACTTCTGTGAAATCCAGCAAACAAGCTCTCTGTGACCCCCACCCAGGCCCCTTCTGGCTCTGGTGGGTTTTCAGGTGGGGGTAGGTAAGAGGGTGACACCTCTGCCTCTCTGGGCTTCTAGGGGAAGGCGTGCAGGGTGCTGTGTCGTAGGCATCTGTTGACTGGAGCATCTTCTGGGTCTCCTTTCCTTTTGGGGAGGGAGCTTTCCCTCTGCTTCCAGAAACTTCTGTGAGCCTTCTTTCCAGCCCAACATCTAAGTCTTCTGCAGCCAAATGATTCTTTTGCTCAGGGCGGCTAAGTCTGTCTCAAGAAGGGGAACAGAGTAAATACAGAGCTGTCTGCAGGCGAGGTACAGCAGCCTGGGTGGCCTGGGGTCCTGCCCTTTGTCACACCCATCCTTCCAGAGTATGGACCGCTTTGCTCCCTCCACCAGCACTCCTGTGTTTTGAGCTCCTGGTGAGCTCAGTCTGGGGGGAGACATTCTTTTCTCCTCTGAGCTTCTCTGGGTCTGGACATGTGACGGCCTTGGGGAGGCCCAGGAGGAAGGAACAGCAGCCGTGGTGATGGTGCCTTAGGCTGGACCAGGCAGAGGGCAAACGCGGTACAGGAAGGCCTGGTTTCCTGCCAGCTAGCTGCCCAGGACCCTTGCCTGGGATCCTGGCCATGCTTGTCCCTCTGCCCGGGGGTTGTGGGTTCTGAGTCCCATGGGACAGATGGGCTCAGGGTAGGAGGCATGCCCCCTGCTAGAGAGTGGACACTGGCTCCAGGCCAACCTTTTCTCAAGTGGTATTTCTCTTCCTTTCAGTCCTATTGTTTCTAACCGTCAGGTGCATTTTTAAAAATAAGATGACCAATATAGGATGCCCAAAGCCTCATTTTGTAAATGGGTCTGCTGAGGACTTCCTGTGTTCACTGAGCACCTCTTGTGTGTGCTACACCCCTCCTGTGTATAAGTAGCTAATGGAACGATCACTGCAGCCTTACCAAGGGGGTGGTGTGGTGGCTTCTCATTCCCAGGTAAGGAAACTGAGGCACCAGGGGCAGTGACTTGGCGCACACCTGGTGGGTGGGGACCCTGGACACAGACCCATGTGAGGGCTTGAGGAAAAGTCTGCCAGCTCCTGGATTTGGAGGGGGTGGGGGCAGAGTGTCGGGGGCACCTCAGCTCTGTCTCTGCCAGGGAGGGGAGAGGTTGGGGACACAGTTGTGAGGTGGGGGTGATGAGACTGTCACACTGCTGGAGAGAGCTCAGAGGGAGACAGGTGCTGAGCAGAAGCTGGAGACAGTGCGGGAGGAGGGACTGTAGTGAGGGGAAGGGCCGGGGGCGTGTTCTCACCTGGCCAGGTGGACAGGCAAGGCCCCACCCTTCCTCCCTTCCCTTACCTCGCGCCCTGCATCTCAGCTCCACTAAT
This sequence comes from Giraffa tippelskirchi, assembly GCF_054371585.1. NCBI lineage: Eukaryota > Metazoa > Chordata > Mammalia > Artiodactyla > Giraffidae > Giraffa > Giraffa tippelskirchi. The sequence continues at coordinate 53,153,288 of NC_137284.1, forward strand.
ACAGCTAATCATAGAGGGATGGATCCCATGGCCACAGGCCTCTTGAATGGAATTCTTTTCAGTTACGTCTAATATCCCTTAGTTTTTTGCTTTGAGTGATGCTTGTGAACTACTATAAAGGAAACACGGGACTTAAAAAAAAAAATAATTTATTAAGGTAAAATGCACGTAGCATAGACTGAATCACCACATAGTACATGTTCGGTGGCAGTTAGGGCACCCCCAAGACTGTGCAGCACCCCCACCCCCATCTAATTCCCAAGCATCTCCCTCCAAGACCCTCTAGCCCACTGAGCAGGGCCCACGCCTGCCCTCCCCACAGCCCTTGGCAGCCATCCATCTGCCTTCCATGCTGTGGATTGATCTGTTCTGGATATTTTTTACAAATAGAATTGTAAAATATGTGGCGTTCTGGGTTTGACCTCTTTCAGTTAGCATCATTTTCCTAATAAAGATTTTTTTTTTTTGCTTGCATATGTTTATTTCCTAGCTGAGTTCTTCTTTTCCTGTTGCAAATAACAAGTCAGTCTCATGTGAATATATGCTGTTCTATCAATTTAAAATTTTTAGCATTTCTTTAGTCCATATAGATATATAGGAAGGTATTATCATCTTCATTGTAGCAGATGATTTTATTTTTAAGGGTAGTTTTGGATTGCTAGCAAGTGTTGAGAGGCAGATGCAGAGACTTCCCACATATTCCCCATCTTCCCTTCCAGCATACACTCAGCTTTCCAGCATGCATCCACACCAGGCAATGCCTTTGCTGTACCAATAACCCTCAACACCATCCATCACCCAGAGCCCCTGCTTCCACCAGGGCCAGCTCATGGCAATGTGGATTCTATGCTTTGTGGACAAATGTATGATGACATGGGTCCAGTTTTAGAGTATTGTATGGAGTCATTTCACCACCCTAAAAAACAAAACTTTTAAAAATGCTTAAACAACCTCATCAAGAGAGAAGCTTTGTGAACAACTAGGATATCAGAAAGCCAGCCTCTTGTGCGGTTATTCAAAACAAAGTCAAACATTCTCTGGTGAGTCACTGGTTTTCAGAAATTGGGGGCTGGGAGGTCCTGAAGGTGACCTTGGCTGCACGCCCCTCCTCCACTCTTGCTCTGTGGATGCTCTGCCACCATGTGGCTGCTACAGAGGAGTGGGGTCTCTTAACAGTTAGCGTAAGCTACCTGGCACGTGGCCCAGTGATTGTAGAAAGCTGCTAAGTGCTGCTAAGTCGCTTCAGTCGTGTCCGACTCTGTGCGACCCCATAGACGGCAGCCCACTAGGCTCCGCTGTCCCTGGGATTCTCCAGGCAAGAACACTGGAGTGGGTTGCCATTTCCTTCTCCAGTGCATGAAAGGGAAAAGTGAAAGTGAAGTTGCCCAGTCGTGTCCGACTCTTAGCGACCCCATGGACTGTAGCCTACCAGGCTCCTCCATCCATGGGATTTCCCAGGCAAGAGTACTGCAGTGGGGTGCCATTGCCTTCTCTGGATTATAGGAAGGGTTTTCATCTATTCCATCTATGTGCTGAACTTTTTCATCTTGCAAATCTGAAACCCTGTCCCCAGTAGAGACTGACTCCCCGCCCCCCGTCCCCAGCCACCACCCTCCACCCCCTTTCTGAGCGAGCTGTTTCAGGTGGTTCATTGCAGTGGGGGCCTGCAGGGTCAGTCCTTTGCACCGGGCTCATGTCACTCAGCAGGGTGTCCCCACGGGTCACCTGGATGGAGCCTGTGTCAGAAGCCCCTTCCCGTGGGGGCTGTGTGACACCCCACTGCACACTGATGCCACGTCTTGTCATCCACTCGGCGGTGACTCCCACCTGCGGATGGTGGCAAGCTGTGCAGGGTGTGGCGTGGGTTCAGGTGTCCAGACACCCTTCTGTGTCCCTCCCACGGGTTTCTGGGCAAACCCCCTGATGTGGGCTGCAGGGTCCCAAGCGCAGCAGCTTCTGATGGCCGTCATCTCTCCCCGCAGGCGCCTGCAGGAGGAAGACCCACACTTGAGGACCTCGTCGCTGCCAGCCATCCCCAACCCCTTTCCCGAGCTCTGCGGCCCTGGGAGCCCCCCTGCGCTCCCACCCGGCTCCTTACCTCCTGGCCCGGCTGCCGCGAAGCAGGTGAGCCCAGCCTTGGTTGGAGCACCAGGCCGCTCGTGGGTGGGGTAAGGACGCACGAGCTGGCTCGTGGCTTAGGGAGGAAGGGAGGGAAACTGGGATCTTCACTCTTCGTTCTTCTCCTGTTGCTCCCACACTTGTCACCTGGCAAGGCTTTTTTAATCTGTTAGCCAAAATGCTGCTTAGGTCTGGGAGGTTTTTAGAAACAACACTTAGGACATTTTAGATATTTACAGGTTATACAAAGAGTCCCATAAAAATGATAAAAGAAATAATACTCATCATTTGGTGTGGAAAGATGAATTTCATTTTCTGAAAAAAACATCACCACTGTCGTCTTCGTCTGGATAAATGAGGCATTAAACCTGGGTTCTTCCAGGTACCTGGGCTGGAGGGTAGTTGAAGAGTTTGTAACATTCCTGACTTTGAGTAGGATCTGCTCAGAGCGGAGGGATTTCAACTTGACCCAGAAGGTGACAGCCACCTTTTAAACCAGCAGTTTCTGCCGTTAAGTAAGACTGGGAGGTGCCTATTTTATAGACATCATCCCCAAGGGAGGACGCAGGCTGAGCTTCAGTAAGTCAAGGTCAAATCACCAGTCATCACCTTGTCAGAGGGATGGGGCGGCAGCTCTGTCCCTCCCGGTTGGCAGGGCCTAGGCCAGGGTGGCTGGCAGGCTGGGGAGGGAGACCAGTGATGCTCTACCATGGGGAGTGAAGTGTGTGTGTGCTCAGTCATGTCCACCTCTTTGTGAGTCCATGGAGTACAGCCCACTAGGCACCTTTGTCCATGGGATTTTCCAGTCAAGAGTACTGGAGCAGGTTGCCACTTCCTCCTCTAGGGGTTCTTCCTGACCCAGGGATCGAACCTAGATCTCTTGTGCCCCCTGCATTGGCAGGTGGCTTGTTTACCACTGAGCCACCTGGGAAGCCCCATGATACTCTACTCATGGGTAGAGTGGTGTAATAATAATGTGTGGTATAATAATAATAATAACAATAGCAACAGTAATAATGATAACAGCAAAGATGACAGCAATACCTAATGTTCACTGAGTAAGGTCTCTGTACCAAGTCCTGTTCTCAGTGGTTTATATATTTATGTACAATAAATACTTTTACTCCTCAGAACAAACCTAAGAATTAGGTACAAATGGCAGCTGTGTACTGCATCTGTGAAACTGAGGCCAAGCTGTGAAGGGTGGGGGTGGGGGGCCCCAGTGTGGATAGGGGAGCTGGGGGGTCGTGTGGTGGGGAGCTGGGAGGGCCCACTGTGGGTGGGGAGCTGGGGGGGCCCCATGTATGTAGTGGAGCTGGGCAGGACTTGACCCCAGGATCTGGCGCCTCTGATTTTAGCCACTACACTAGGTGTCCCTGGGCCCTCGGTGTTCTTTCTTTGCAGCAAGCGTATTCAGAAACGTCTTTGCCTTTTCCGCGGGAACCACTCTCTTCTGCCTTGTCCTCAGGCATCATATACCACACATCCTCTTCCTCTGCAGACTTATCCCCAGGCCACGTGGGCTCTGCACTCAGGAGGGAGAAACACGTTTCTCCCGGGGCTCGCCCAAGCTCTGCTGCCTGCTGACCTCACGCCTCGTGAGCCCCCCCCACCCCACGTCAGCACTCAGAGGCCAGGTCAGTGTCCCCATCCGCGGCTGTGCTGGCTGGGCTGCAGCCCTCATCACATGCCTGCAGTCTGTCAGAGACGTCTGTCTCCCTGGTGACCTTCTGCTTCACATCAGGGTCTAGACAAGCTGTCTGTGGATTGGGCATGGAGGTTGTTTACAACATTACCCATCCTAAAATAAGACCATGAAAATATTCTCTGGCTCTCCCGGTGGCTGGCAAGGAGACAGGCCTCCACCCCATGGACTGTCCAACTCTGTAAGCAGAATCAGGACACCCAGGGGCTTTGCCTGCTGTTTTTCTTGGGATCGGAGCTAGTTCCCCCACGAGAACTTTGCATCAGTGCCTCTGTTTCTGTTCCCGAGATATCACCCCACTCTGGGCCCGGCAGCCAGGAAGGATGCACCACATTTAGCCCTACTTGTAGAGACTTGGTGTTCTTCCTTGTCTAACTGGCTCAAACGGATGTCTCTTTGCCACAGTATGTCCTGACTTTTGATCTCCTGAAGCATGTGTTTTGTTGGTATCACTGGTGTGCCTAGCAGTCTCAAGTCACCCTCATCAGCTCAGTGTCAGGCTATGAGGGGAGTAGGGACCCTCCTTTGTCACCTACCTGAGGGCAAGAGAAACCTGCTGTTCCCTCTCTCCCTGCCGAGTCAGAGGAAACAGGGATCAGCATCCAGTCTGGAGCTCTGAAGTGGTTTAAAAATGGTTGCAGTGCACTGGATGTGGGGGACTCACCTAACGGCACTCCATTCACTGGAAGAATGAGGTCAAGAGGGAAAGAGGAAGCTGTCTGGAAGGAGTGGGGTGCTGGGGGCATTGGACACCTCTTTCTGGTCACTTGACAAAGGGGGTGGAAGGAGTGACACATTCGAGCAGCCACTTGAAAGGAAGACCCCTTCTAGCCCAAGTCACTGCGGCCAAAGGACCTGGAACATGGTACCGGCCCCCAGGTGGAGGGACCAGATGTGGGGGAAGGTAGAGAGGAGTGGGGGAAGGGGTCCAGGGCCCACAGGACGGTCTGCCAGCCACATGTGCACGCCTATGTTTGCCATTACAGGGCGTGGGCAGCCATGGAGTCCCAGCGGCCCTGCCCCTCTGGGCTGTGTGGGTGCGGCTCTTCCCATCGGCCCTAGACACAGACCCAGCCCTTGTCTTTCACCCTGGGGTGAGGATGACGAGTGCTGTTTCAAAGAAGCACTTCCTGAAAATGTGCAACTGCAAGTGTGCTGAGTCAGGATGAGTGTGGACCATGGAGGGGACCTGTGGAGTGGCAGAGGGTGAATTAGATCCTCTGAGGGTCACTTGTGCATCTGTAATGGGATTGCTGGAAAGCATGAGAATCCCTTCCCTCCCATCTGAGACAGATAAGCACAGGCAGTCAGTCAACCAAGTGATATTGACAGGTAGTCCCATACAGGTCCTGCAGTCCCACCGGGAAGGCCGGGTTTTTTAGCATCTGTTTCATGGGTGTTACTGCACATTTAATTGTCACAGCACCTCTCTACACGGCAAGGGGGAGACTGTTTCCATAGTGGGTAATCCCAGCCCACCAGCTGCAGTAGTATGGCCAGACACAGTGGCAGGATGTGAACTTGGCTTGGGTGAGTCTGTCACCCCTGGGGTCCTCTCTGCCCCTTGCAGGGCCTGGTGCTGCACCCTCTGGGCTTGGAGGAGACCCCCAACTGTCAGGCCTCCTGCGAGGGCCGAAGGAACCTCCTACGAGATCTCAACCACTAGTGTTTCTCTGGACTATAAATGTCTTTTTAAATATTAATTCTTTCAACTTGAGATCATTGACGACAGCATTGAACATCTCTTGGTATCTGTAGCTGTCAGAAGTATTGGAACAGTGGACACTTAAAATATCTGTGTCTTTCATGGGAAAAATGCCCATACTTTCACCAAAAATCTAAGTGTGTGCCTTGCCCAGTGTGGGTGTTTGTGATCGGGTCCTGCTACAGAATGAGGGGCCAGGCTAGAGCAGAGCAAACAGCTGCCGGGGTCTGCACATAGACAGGCTCAGAAAGGGCGGCCTGTTTTACTGGATCAAGAAGTGAGTTCCCTTGGCAAACGAATCTGCTAATTCTTGCTGTTGCTGTGACTTGAAATTTCTTTAGGAAAAAAAGGTAAAGAATCAGAAAATGAACTTTTGGCCTGATTACCCTCCCTGATGGCTCTGTCATAAATGCATGTGATTAAACACCCTCACAGGTCATCCCATGCAGAAGCCACCACATGCGTGGAACATGAACACCTGTGCTTTTGTAAAAGCCTGTGGACATTCATGGAGGGAACTTTGGTTCCATTCTGTGGTCTCTAAATGTGTCTTTTTTTGCAGTTTAGAGTGTTTTATGCAGTCACAAGTTTGAAAAGTATCGAATAGACTTTTTGGTCTTGGTTGAAGGGGTTCCATGCTTTGGCAAAGTCTCTTCCACCTGCTGGGGCAGGACCGGGTCTGTGCCTTTCCACGATCATGAAAGACACTCAGCAGAGCCTTCCATACTCATGTACCCCTGCTGGCTGTGGCCCTTCTTGTTTCTGCGTCTCTCCTGGCCGGTCTGCCCACACCTTGGCCTGGTGGGCACCCCTTCCTGTGCAGCCTGGTGCTTGCCTGGAGTCTGCCCTTCTCTTTCCCGCCATAGCTGTTTCATCCCTTTCTTGGACTCTTGTTTCCTTCTCTAAACAAGTATGAAGGAAAAGCAATTTGAGTAGTAAAAAAATGTTTTTTAAAAAATTACAAGAATCACTGGAGGAGACCAAGTGAAGGCGTTTTGAGTGTCTCCAGAGAGAGAGTTCAGTAAACATCCGCCCACACCCCCTCCTGTCACTTCTGTGCAGCCAAGTCTCTGGATTTCTAGGAAAAAAGAAGACAGATGTGACCTCGTTGGGAAAGATTCTAAGTGGACAGCCTCCGCTGGTAAATTTTATTTTAGAACTGAACACTAATGATGAACGCGGTTTATTTTTCCTTGCCCCAGAACAGCTTCCTCGTTGTAATCCCACACGGAGTTGCTTGGAAGTCAAAGCAGCAGTATCTCACTGCCCTGTCTCTAGAACCCTGGATTCTTGGGATTCATTTGTGTCAGGAAACGCTGCACAGGTCCAGATGTCAGTGTCCTGTGTGACAGCTCCACAGGAAGGGCAGGTGGTGACAGCTGCCCTGTGGTGGGGCTGTCATCCCCTCCGGACGGCGGCAGTGATATTGTGACTGGACCTCAGTGTTAGGACCACTAGCTTCATGCAGACCATGGTCAGTGACAGTGGCAGACGGCACCATCTCCACTCTGGCCCCTGTATTTTATCTGGTTCTAGACAAAGCAGATCTAATTGTATATGTGTTTATATTTGTTTAGACTTCCCTTGTGGCTCCATGGTAAAGAATCTGCCTGTGATGCAGGAGACCCATATTTGATCCTTGAGTCAGGAAGATCCCCTGGAGGATGGAACGGCAATCCATCCCAGTATTCTTGCCTAGAGAATTCCGCAGACAGAGGAGCCTGGCAGGCTACAGTCGATGGGGTCACAAAGAGTCAGACACGACTGAGCAACTACGCTGCCACTTTCACTTTATATTTCCTATCCCACAAGTGTTTTCTGTCTTTTCCATGATCTCTGCAAAAAGCACTTTTAATAGCTGAAAATTGTTATGGAGTGTGTTTGAGGGCAGCAGTCAGGCCCTGGGCAGGGGCTGGATATTTGCGTGGTTTCCAGTTAGTTGGCTGTCCTGTGGGTGATGCTTCCCCGAGTGATGTGATGTAGCCTCTGTCACATTTTGATTCTTCCCCGGAAGCCAGGTTTCTAGCCCAAGTCTGTGGTATTAATGTGGCTCCAGCTGCGTGTTGCTGCATGTTTGCAAGGGCCTCTGTTCAGTCTCTGTTCAGGAAGTTATGGACTTCCCTGGTGGCTCAGAGGTTAAAGCGTCTGCCTCCAATGTGGGAGACCTGGGTTCGATCCCTGGGTCGGGAAGATCCCCTGGAGAAGGAAATGGCAAACCACTCCAGTATTCTTGCCTGGAGAATCCCATGGACGAAGGAGCCTGGTAGGCTACAGTCCACGGGGTCGCAAAGAGTCGGACACAACTGAGCGACTTCCCTTTCCCTTTCCTGTTCAGTCGGGGCAGGGTGAGTTTCGTAATTTCTCAGCCCTGACTCCACACCAGGTCGTTGCTGGTGTTCTGTCTGTGAGCGTGACCTGGGGGCCTCTGGGGCAGTACATGGTGTCTTTGAGACCTGGTCCCCCACCTGGGTGATCTCCCTGTGCAGGTGGGCAGCTGCTGGCTGCAGGGACTGTAGGGCCAGGACTGTGGTGGGGACACAGAAAGAGCCAGCTGGTCCCGCCTGCCCTGTGCCTGTGGTTGAACACACCGTCTCTTGGGTCGTCAGACCCCACGGCTGCCCTCGCGTGGCTCTGGCTGTTCCAAGGCTCTTTCTAGGCATGGAGCAATGTGAGACCTTGCAGCACCCACAGAGCAGAGGTGGAGGAGGAGATTCTGGTCCATTTGATGTAAGAAACGTTCCATGTGTGGTGCTGGCGGGACCACTGAATGAATGTAGGCGTGGAGAGCAGGGTCCAGTGGTCACATCCTGACTCGGGCCCCAGGCTTAGGCTGCCCATCTCCTGCAGGTCTGCAGCCCAACCCCCCTCAAACCTCCCCCATGTGGTCTCCAGTGTGGGAAGATGACCAGGAGGGAGCATCCTAGTGACAGTGACCAATAGGGCCTTGAGAATGCGTCCCCAAATGGCACCCCTGGAAGCTGCCTGCTGCCTGCCCTCATCTGGCACGGGTCCAACCAGGAAATCCAGCCTCCACTGCTTCTTCCATCTCATGGACCCCCTCCCCAGGGTGATTTGGGAGGCTTCCTCACACCTGGGCACTGCCACAGCCCTGCCCTCAGGAGCCCCGGAACTGCTGGGAGAGACACGTGCTGGATACTGCTCAGGGCCCAGAGTCACCAGCGGTTGGACATGGGACATTCCCACTGCGGAAAAGGCAGCAGCCAGCGAAGCAGCAGGGACTGGAGGACGAGGAAACGGTAGATTTCAGGGATGAATAAGAAAAACCATTTTGATAGAAAAATCTGCAGGGTGTAAACAAGGCCTGTTTGGTGTCAGTTTCCATTGGTACCGTGCTGCGATGACTTTTGGTTATTTTTAGGGTGGTTTTGGTCAGAAGCAGTGGAAGTCTCCAAATCCATCTCACCCTGCTGGGGGGTTCTTGGGGCTCTGATGAGCGTGGCTTTCTCTGGATCTCAGGTGAGGCTGTTCTGTCTCACCCGAGAGACAAAGGAGCTGCCTGTTCCTGTTCTTTTAGGAGCAGCTGGGTCTGTGACCTCAACCCCCTGAAGGGTCTTCATCTCTTATTCTCTGTATCCATCTTCTCTGGAGTAATTTGGAATTCCCCTAATAAAGACAAGCACCTTCTATAAACCTGAAGTTGTCACAGCAGGTGGACTGTCACAGAGACCAGAACAGATGCTCTCCTGCTGTGGCAGAGGCCCTAGTGACATCGTGGGGACCTGCTGCCCAGCAGGCCAGCTCTCAGGGACCCTGAGGATGTCTGCAGAACTCCCAGCTGTGTGCTTCTGTTTTCTGTTTGTCCTGGATACCAGTCCACTTACTTTTATAGGTGGGGTGCTTGTTTTAATTTAGTTTTATATTGTCTTGGTCACTGCATCAACCCGATATGCAACCAGGAGCACACATCAGATTCACAAACTTGAAATCCAAACTCCTACCCAAAGATTCCAGAATAGGCAGGGTCCCTTCCCCAGGGAGACTCACACAGACCCCCGAGGTGACACAACTGGAGCAAGCACAGCCTCAGGGCCTGGGGTCTTGGGTGGCGAGGGGCTGTCGCTGGGTTCCAGGCTGCTGAAAGGTTGAATTTTATGGGAACCCAGAAGAAGCCAACTGGATTTCACCTCTGAGAGTGAGAGGTTCCCCCTTCAGAAGAGTGTTTTTGACCTTATAAAGCTGCTGTCGAAAACTACGTGGTTCTGGTTTTAAGCAGAGACTTCTGTGCTCTAGAGCAGGCACCGAGAAAAAGAGCCAACAACTCTGAGTGTTGGAATATCATGAACAAGCCATCATGATTTAATTCACTGTGCTCCAACGGTTATCAGCTCTTTGGAAGAAGAGCTGAATTAGGGTCTTATCCTTTATTGCATGTTATTATGAACTATATGACACCTCCCTCCCCAATTCAGATGTGAAGTCCTGAAACCCCTGAGACCTTCGACTATGACTCTGTTTGGGAATAGAGTAGTTGCAGATGTTAGTCATTGAGTTAAGATGTGGTCATGCTGGAGTAGGTGGGCCGACCCAGTAGGACTGGTATCCTTTTAAAGAAGGGACATTTGGACCCACATAGAGGGGAAGGCCCTGAAAATGCAAGCAGTGATCAGGGTGATGCTTATATGCCAGTGATGGCCAGCAGATCCCCAGGAGCTGGGAGAGAGGCATAGAACAGAATCCTACTTGTAACTCTCAGAGGGGACCACCTTGTCTCTGATGTCCAGTGTCCAGAACTGTAGGGATAGTACTTCTGGGTAAGCCACCCTATTTGTATGCACATGCGTGTGCTAAGTCACTTCAGTCACGTCCGACTCTGTGACCCTATGGACTGAAGCCCGCCAGGCTCCTCTGTCCATGGGATTCTCCAGGCAAGAATACTGGAGTGGGTTGCCATGCCCTCTTCCAGGGGATCTTCCTGACCCAGGGATCAAACCCACAGCTTCTGCATGGCAGGTGGATTCTTTACCGCTGAACCACTGAGGAAGCCCTTGTATGTACATAGACTGAAATAAATTCTAGGTGGCATAAACTGTTAATAAAAATTCAACTCCTGGTGGGAGCTCCCTGTGCTTGAGACCCAGGATTGGACTTTGGATCTTTATTCCAGTTGATCCTAGAGCCATCCCCTCCATGGGAGAAAAGTCCTGCATTGAAGTGAGACCACCAGAGGTTGAGTCCCCTCCCCCAAAGGTCTTCACAAAGAAGCAGTCTCTCTCCCTCATCTGCATCCTTCCAGAGAACCTAGTCTGTTCAGATAGACCACACAGTTTGGCAAATGGTGGCATTCAACACAGAGGTAAGAGTAGGGACTACATTGGCCTGACTTACTACCAAGTCACCTGTGCTCAACCAGGGACCAAACCAACAAACAAAAAATGAATTGTTTTAAATTATAAAAGTAACACATGCTCACAGTAAGATCAAAAAGTGAAACTTAAATAGTACAAGGCAGTCTACAATAAAAAGTAAGGTTCCCTTTCTCATTTCCCAACTCACGTCACATTCTTCAGGCATAAGCAGTGTGGATGGATGTTGTCTATCTTGTCCGGGATTTGCCTGTGTTATCATGTTTCCACCAAAAGCCTCCTGGTGCTCCATTGAGTGGGGATAATACTTGGTTTAACCTAACCCTCTTATGACAAACAGTGTCATTGTTTGCAGTTCTTTCTTATTGTAAACAAAGCTGAAATGTACATTCTTGCATATGGGTCTTTGGTCACTTAATGGTGGAGAGCTGGGTGGTTAGATAGAGGATGGGTAGGTGGGTAGGTAGATATATATACTGGTAAACTTAGATAGATTCTCAGCACAGCAATTGCTGATTAAAGGCTGCGTGTGTTTATGACTGTCTGTGTGTGTGTATGAAGCTCATTTTTATAATTGTCATCAGAGGGCTGTGTACCCTGTATAGTACAACGAGAAGGCCCTGGCGCCTGGCTGACCCCTGTTTAAGGAGCAGAGGAACCTGGTATGGGTGTCTTGTGTCTCATTTCGCTTGCCCCCGAGCGGCAGCTAAGTCACTCCCCTGTGATGAAGCCGACTCCAAGCAATCCATCATTTTCATTGGCTGTTTCCGAAGCTTCAAGAAACTCTAGAAGGTATTTACTGAGCCCGTCTGGGAGCAAAGAGACAGACCCAAAGGGAGGTTTGCAGCAGGGGCGTTTGCTTACGAGTCGCCCTGGAAACCTCTGAGTTGGAGACCCAGTGGCTGGAGGGCCGGGTAAGGTGTGAGCTGTCACTTTCAGGTACTTAACTCTTTTTGGCGTTGCATCTTCTGGGTCCGTATTTGGTAGAACCTTGTGCTTTCCTGGTTTTTGAGGAGTTGGTCCCACTGGTGTTTGGCTTACGTTTCTCCCCTGCGGATCTGTGGTCTGAGGTGAGCAAACCTGAGAAGCCCTACTGATCATACAGATGGACGGTGCTGCAGCCCAGGGATCCAGCCTCGACTCTCAGCAAAGGGTTTCCCTTCTGTTGCCTGATTTTAGTTAACGAAAATGCAGCAAACAGGGATGCCCACTGATACCAATGAACATGTTCTGCTTTTTAAGGGACTTTTCAGTAATTACTGTCACTAACTCTTGATCTTTAGCAGTATTCTTGTAGCTATATAATCTTGCCGTAATGGTAGATAAGTTGACTTTCCCAAAAAGAAAGTGTTATTGGTGGTACAAAGGTTATTAGTATAAGGTCATTCCTAGCAGGTATATTTTGGAGGAGAGTTGGGATTTTGAGAGTGAAAATTGTATCTACAGATACATATTCTTGACTCTTAGTAAAAAGGTAGCCCCGCACAGCAGCCCTGTGGCTGCGATCTAGACTGTGGGGTTCACTGTCTGCATGATCTGGACCCAAGGAAGGTCTAGAGGTTGTGGTCCTTTTATAACCTAGCCACTCATGTCTTTCTCAGCTCCTCGAATTTCACCTTTTTCTAAACTTCCAGTAAATCTGTCAGTCTTCAGGTGTATTGTGTTCTTTGCATCCAGCTGTGTGTCCTCCCCGTCCCCTACAACATCAGGGCAATAGTGGGGCAGCGGCTGGGACGCTGGTGCTGGCTGGGCAGGTGCGAGCCGGAGGTCTGCATAGAATCTGATATCCCGCCCTCATTGATGGGGGCAGGGATGCTGCTTGGGCGCAGCTGGAGGGCCCTTTGTCCCTAAAGACCCATAAGACCTGCCCTGCCTCTCAGGCCAGAAGATGCTGGCTGAAACTGGATGCTGGTAAATACATTGAGCAGCTTGAGATAAAGATAGCGCATTGGCCTGAGGGCAGAGCCACCATAGTCAGTGCGGCTCCGGTGGTCTGGGGGCTGATCTGTAGGGTGGCCTGTCCTGCCGTCACAGAACAGAGGGACAGGCAGTGGCGAGGGGCTCTGTCTGACGGGCTCTCCGTACAGCCACCTCGCAGTGCGCAGGCGTGGGCGTGGGCTTTCCGCGGGCAGGTGCGGCTGCACACCTGTGTGAACCGAAGCGCCGTCTTTGCATTCTGGACATATTCCTGACTCCGACCGTGACTGAACTCCCTGGTGCCTGCGGATCTGGGGTCTTAACTCTCCTGACAGTGAAGACAGATACTTAATGGGGAAGGGGGAGGAGCCTGCTGGTGCAGAGCGTGGTCTCTGTGACCCTGCCCCCTTGCGATGATGGCACGCCGTGAGATGCTGGTTGAGGAGGGACCTGCGTGTCATTATTGTCACATGATGTGTTTTTTAAACTTTTACTTTGAAATAACTTCAAACCTATAGAGCAGCTGCAGCAATAACACAAAGCACTCCTGTAGATCTTGGCTCAGATTCCCTAGTCGTTCACATGCTGCCCCATTTAAATCATTTTCCTTGTTCCTGTACATTTATGCCAATGTGTATAAATGTGTGTATAACAGGGCACAGTGTAGCACATAGCAGTTAACAAAATCAGGGTGTTTGCATTAATAAGTGCAGGGATCCAAACCTTAGTCAGAGTCTCTAATTGTCCTTTTTTTAAAAAAAAAAAATTTATTGGAATAAGTTGCTTTACAATGTTGTGTTAGTTTCTGCTGTACAACAAAGTGGATCAGCCATACATATACCCACTCTTTTTTGGATTGCTTTCCCATTCAGGTCAGCACAGAGCCCTGAGTAGAGTTCCCTGTGTCATACAGTGGGTTCTCACTAGTCACCTGTTTTATATGTAGCATCAATAGTGTATATATGTCAATCCAGTCCCCACCCCCACCCCACCCCCCACCACCCCCGGTATCCACACATCCTCCCAGTGTCCTTTATGGCTTCCTTTTTTCTGGTTCATGAACCCATACAGGACCCCCCTCTGCACTGGCTTCAGTGTCTTTAATTTCCTTCCAAGGGGAGCCAATCTGACCACTCCATGTCCTCTGTCACGTAAGCGGTTACTAGAGCCCTGTCTTTGCTTTGTAGGAGGTTTCTTTGGGGCCCCTTAGGCTGTACATGGTGGGGAGACCACAGGTAGCTGCCTCCTCCTTGGGGCAGGAGTTCAGGACGCTGTGATGCTGGTTTGTCTCGTCACTAATGTTGGTATTTATTACTCTTGTCGGCTAGGTTTCTCCATTGCGACTTTGCATCTTTCCCTTGTAACTAGAAAGTGATTTAAAGGAAGAGAACTTGAAACCCTGTTATATGCTGCCTCCTTCCGACGTCCACTGGCTGGTTTTGTCACATATGGACGGTTCCCGTGTGGTGACTCTTGCTCTGTCACTCTGCGTTTATCAGTTGGCCTTCAGCTGTGAGGGCGAGCAGCACTTCTCTCCCAGCTGTGCGTCTGTGTGTGGGTTTATTTGTCAGTAAGAACAGGTTAATAGTTGTCGGATTCCATGGCTCACTGCCATCGTAGTCCTCGTTTGGTTTGGCTTCACACTGTCCCCGTGGGGCTGGTCCCCTTTTCCTCGTGACATGCTCTCGTCAGAGCGCTTCCTTGCCGAGCACGGACCTCCCCTTGCTCTGCATATGTGATGTTTGGGACTAGAGTCCTTTGACGTGGGGCTGTCCTGGGCCCTGGATTATGTTCAACAGCAATCGTGCCTCCGCCCACAGAGGATAGTAGTCCCCCACATGCACACCAGCTGTGACAAGTACAACTATCTCAGACGTTGCCAGATGTGCCTCGGTGGGCGGGTGGGGGGAGTGTCCAGCCCCTGTCAGGAACCACTCAGGGTGGGAAGGGGTACTGCTTTCTCTACTACATTTTAAGATTCATAAGAGAAAATGTGGGTTCAGTTCTTCAGATAGGTTAGCCAGGAGAAGTCTTCAGATTTTCTTTATTTCTCCTGGTGGCTTTATTTATCCTACTTTTTCTATGAAGACTAGAACTTGTACAAAAAGTAGAATAGTGTGGTGAACCCCACATGCCCCCCACCCAGACCCCACAACTGTCAAACCACACCCCCTTATATATTAATATTGTTTTTACCCAAATTCCAGCCATCATATCATTTATCTATAAATCTTTTAGTCTATTTCTATAAAAGATCCAGACTGTTTTCTTAACAATACTCTTAATACCATTGTGACACCTAATTCCTTAATCTCACTTTTGAAAAGCCTTGTACTCAAGTAGGAATTGCATTTACACTGCCTGTCTGCAACCCTAGTGCCATGAGTTCCCTTACAAGACACTGCCATCCCAGGGAAGGGCTTGGCCTTGGGAGTTTGCTCCCCCAGGGGCTATGATCTGCACTGAAAAACCCAGTCCCAGGCCACCTTGCAAGTTTCAGCACCACATTCATGCCACAGGGCTGCCTGCACCCAGCAGAGCTAGAGGCAGAACCAAGTCAGCAGACCCCTTACAGGTTATCTGGTCAACCCGTGCTCTGGGCACAGCACAGCCTTCACCCCACCAGGATGGACGGGCCGTGAAAGGGGCCTCTTTTCTCAAGGACCATCACTGCCTCTCCTGGTGGGCTTCAGCTGCTTGAAATACAAAGCAAACTTCGAATTCTTGGATTTTCAACTTCTTAGACCAGAAAGAGTTGAAAGCCCCGTAGAAGTCTCTGAGCTTAGCAGAGGCCCAGGGTGAGCTTCCTGCCAAGTGCTCCCTCTTCTTGAATTGATGCTGTGGACAGTCTTTGTCTTGCAGCCTTTGGGGAGGGGGATCTTTTAGGCACACGATGCCCCAGGAGGAGGAGTTGAGAGGAGTGTGTCTGGAATGATCATATATGGAGCATTTGCTCTGGCCGTGGAGTTGCATGCATTTCTGTGAGTGACACTCACCATCAGACTGTGTAACATCCCTCTGTTTGGGGTTGAGGATGTCGAAGGTCTGGGGTGGGATGGCTCATGCAGGGAGTGGAGAACAGGAGCTTAAATCCCATGCTGGCAGGTTCTACAGTCTCTGTAATGTTGCACTTAGACAGCGTAGGGTTAGGGGTGGGGAGTGGGGTGCCTTGGACATCTAGGAGAGGGGCCAGCACAGAGCGTGTGCTTGATGAGTGCTTGCTTCATGGGGGTGGAGGTTCGGAGATGCTCAGAGGAATAGTACGCATTCTGCCAAACACATGTCATCTCCTTTCTTGGAAATATTTCCCCTATTAGAGGTGGTACTCTGGGAAAATTGACATCCAGCCATTTATCCTGAGGAAGTAATTCATCCCACACTCCAAGACTCATGTACAAAGATGTGCCAG
The DNA here is from genome assembly GCF_054371585.1 of Giraffa tippelskirchi. Taxonomy (NCBI): domain Eukaryota; kingdom Metazoa; phylum Chordata; class Mammalia; order Artiodactyla; family Giraffidae; genus Giraffa; species Giraffa tippelskirchi. Next base: position 53,169,466 of record NC_137284.1, read on the forward strand.
GAAGCTCTGTGAGGAGAAGGATCATTGAGAAGCCACTGGGTGGGCAGCGCTGGGGCAGCACCACCTTCCCCACAACCCTGAGCAGAAATCCCCCACTAGCACTAACACACCAGAGAAACACAATGACCTGGGTCCAACGTGATGTTGCTGGTGTAATGTGAAGCTTGACACCACGATTGCAAAACCTCAGATGCCGTCTGAGCCCAGTGGTGTCCATGAATCTATTTATAAACACCTGGGCAGGAGAAGACAGGAAGGACACACTCAAGAACTGTAACTGTGAATCTGGGAGTTGTCAGTGATGGTCACATTCTTTCCTTTGTCCTGTATGCGTTTTCCAAACATGTTACAGTGAAAACCTATAAGAAAAGATGAATATATCTGTGTTTCCTTGAATGACTTGGGTTTGAACATGGGTATTTTTCAGTACAAACACAACAGTGCTACTGTCGCTGGCATAGGGTTGGTTGACCAACTAAAAGTTGTACTCAGATCAATCCCTCTGTTGGCCAAGGGTCAACTGTGTATGTATGTGTGTATGCATGTGTGTTTGTGTGTGTGTGTACATTTATGTGTATATGCATGTGTGTATATTTATACATATATGTGAAGGACAGGGAAGCCTGGCGTGCTGCAGTCCGTGCAGTTGCAAAGAATCAGACATGCCTTAGCAATTGAACAACAACAAAAATGTATGTGTCAGAAATGTCCCCTCTATATGATCCCGTCTGCTCCTGACTTGGCATATCCTGGAGGCCACCACGCTTGTCCTTACACAGAGCTCAGAGTGTGGGTACACCCATGCCACCTGTACCCTGAGTGAAGTCCTCTCCTTTATGTCGTAAAGCAGTCACTCTTCCACAGCTGTCAGGGCCACGGTGTGGGCAGGCAGGACGGGGCATCTCTCAGCAGAGACTCGCACACCCCCTGCACGACCCAGAGCCCAGCCATGGTGCCTAGTCCTGGAAGCTCGCAGGGAGGGGAGGCTTGTAGATGAGAATGGCTTGGCGTAGGGCTGCAGAGTCACAGCAGGTCACTGCGGTGGAGTGGAAGCCTCGGCTGAGCTCTGGGGCCCAGGAAGAAGGGAGACAGGTATGGCAGGAAGGGGTAGCTCCTCCCCAGGTGAACAGGCAGTCAGAGCAGCAAGCCTGGTCAGGCCCCAGGCGCTCTGCAGAGAAAGAGATGTGAACAGACGCTCCCAGGACAGCTCAGGACTCTGCTAGTGAGGGGCCAGGTGGGCCCCCAGAGCATCCCTGTGCGTGCAAGGACTCTGACACCCAGAGAAGCGCTGAGAATCTTCTCAGTTCCATGGAATTGGGACCTCTTGGTTCCTCTCTACCTCAACAAAGGAAAATAGGATTGGGGGGAAGAGGGCCAGGGGTGAACCATTTTTGAAGGCTTCATTGAATTTGTTATATTGCTTCTCTTGTTTATGTTTTGATTTTTTGGCTTTGAGGCATGTGAAATCTTAACTCCCTGACCAGGGGTCAAACCCACACCCCCTTCACTGGAAGGCAAGGTCTCAACCACTGGACTGCCAGGAAAGTCCCTGGGATGTTTTTAAAACAGCTGTTATTTTTATTTCCTGTAAGATACCACTCTTACAAATTGCTTTTGTCAGAGTAATAGGCTATATGTATCTATTCTAGAAAACTTAAAAAGAAATCTAGGTGAGCCAGTCAAAGTTGATTCTTCCAGATAGTGACTTTGAGGTGCCAGCAGGCAGCCTTGTGCCCTGAATCTTGCCCGTGAGCAGCAGGCAACAAGGGTGTCCGTGGGGTGCTCCAGACCTGTGGTTGACTTCCAGGAACTACTTTGTGTGAGTTGTTTTTAGAACCTTAACTCCTTTAGAAAGGATTATGAGGACTTAAAATATTTTTAATTGTCTCTGAAACCTTGAAATCAATAGATTATAACACAGACCCTTGTTTTTTTAAAAGTCCCTTTGGGTCTGCACTGTTGAACAGAATGATGCTAATGTTATTACAGCGTATGGTGGGGCCATGCGATCGTCTGTAGCAGCTTCAGTTATCGTCCTTGTGGCTCAAAAGAACATCAGTTTAGAATAGAACTTAAAGTAGAAGTCAGTAGAATTATATTCTTTTCAGTAAAACAAACCCAGCCCAGCCCTGGTCCTCCCCTAATCTGAAGTACATCTAATTTCATCCACACTTGCTAGGCCTGCCCCATGTGGGGGCTCTGAGGCCCCCCTTAGTCAACAGCCTCATGTAGCTCCCGGGAAGCCTCTTGCTGACAGAGAGAAAGGCAGACAGCAGAGGCCCGGGTTCAGACCCGGGTCCCAGTGGACCTGTCTCCCCCCTCTGGGAAGGAGGGGCTTCCACCCTGTGTCTAGTTGGGAGAGAGGAATGCTGACCTTGGAGGGAGTTCGCGTGGGGCCCCGCTGTGGCCTCTGCAGAGCTCAGGAGTGTACTTGCCGCTGCCCGGGCACCACCGGCTTTGCTGTTTTCCCTCCTCACAAGCTCGGCCAGACCAGGATTTCCTCCGCACCTCCCACCCCCATCACCCAGTCTCCCCTCCCTTTTGATATTTTTTTAATTGAAATATAGTTAGTTCACAGTATGTTGGTTTCATTTATACAACAAACTGATTCAGTTCTACGTGTGTGTGTGTGTGTATATATATATATATATATACATATATATATATACATATATATATATATATATACGGAAATATGTGTATATATGGGCTCCCCAGATGGCACTAGTGGTGAAGAAACCCCTCCCAATGCTGGAGACCCAAGGTCAGGAAGATCCCTGGGTCGAGAAGATCCCCTGGAGGAAGGCGTGGCAAGAATACTGGAGTAGTCCCATGGACAGAGGAGCCTGGCGGGCTACAGTCCATAGAATTGCAAAGAGATGGAAACGACTGAAGCAACTTAGCACACAGAATGCACGTGTATATGTATCTCCTTGTTCAGATTCTTTTCCATTTTAGTTTATTACAGGATACTGGATATAGTTCCCTGTGCTATACAGTAGGACCTTGTTGTTTATCTGTTTTATATGTAGTGCTTCGTATCTCCTAACCCCAAACTTCTAATTAATCCACCCCTCCCTTTTACCTTTGGTAACCAAAAGTTTTCTTTGTCTGTGAGTCTGTCTTGGTTTTGTAGACAAGTTCATTTGTATAATTTTTTTAGATTCCACATATAAGTTATATCGTATGATATTTCTCTTTCTCTAACTTACTTCACTCAGCAATCTCTAGGTCCATCCATGTTGCTGCACATGGCATTATTTCACACTTTTTCATGGCTGAGTAGAATTCCATTGTATATATGTACCACTCTTCTTTATCCATTTCTCTGTCGATGGACCCTTAGGTTGTTTCATGCGAATAGTACTGCTACGAACATTGGGGTGTACATATCTTTCCAAATTAGAGTTTTCATCTTTTCTGAATACACGCCCAGGATTGCGGGATCATATGACAACTCTTATTTTTAGACACTTTTAGGCACCTCCATTCTGTTCTCCAAAGTGGCTGTACCAATTTACATTCCCACCCACAGTATAGCAGGGTTCTCTTCTCTCCACATCCTCTCTGTTGTTAATTGGTTGTAGACTTTCTGATGTTGGCCATTCTGACCCATGTGAGGTGGTCCCTCATAGTGGTTTTGATTCACATTTCTGTAATCATCGGTGATGCTGAGCATATTCTAGTGTGGCCTCCCTTTCGATATTGATCTTCGTGCCTGGATGCCCCCTGGTGGCCCTAAGATACAGCCTGCCCTCTCCCTAAGGGTTTACCCACAGGATTTACAGGAGGCTTCAGGAGTTAACGAGAAGCCCAGCTTACATCCTCACTTTGAAAATGCATTTAAACAGGACCCAGAAAGCTTTTGAACTGAGAAGAAAGTTGGATGATAAAGAACTGAGACAAGCGCTCAGCTCAGACCCTGCAGGCTCTCTGGGTTCTGTGCCGAGGAGGGCCCATCTACTCGGCTCAGCCCCAGCACTGAGAGGCCTCTAACCCCCCAGGGATGCCCGGCACCTTGGCCAACCCTGGGACAAAGCGCTGAGAGTCCTCCATTTGCCGTTTTCACGGGTTGATCTCTGCTAGTGTCAAGAGTCTGCAGGATTCGGACAAGATTCCGACCTGCAAGTCCCCAGCAGGGAATGTCTGGTCCCTGAAGCAGGAATAAGGGTGGCAGGAGGGAGGTGCCCACTGTCTGTCTGCCTGTTGGGGGCCGTGATAGCAGGATGGAGGTGCCCCACCATCTGTCTGCCTGTTGGGGGCCGTGGTAATAGGAGGGAGCTGCCCACCGTCTGTCTGCCTGTTGGGGGCCATGGACATGATGTATCTTCAACCCCAACTCCTTTTAAACTCCTTCCTGCAAGTTTGCACAGATCCAAGCTCTTGCACCCCTCTCTATACAATGAATGCAGGAAAGGTGTCAACAGAGCTGCAGGAAAGATGGAACCACTGTTACCACTTCACGGCTTTTAGGAAGGGCTGCAGAACCAAGCCAGTCAGAAGACTGCATATGGTAGAACTTCCTCCCCCCGTTAACCCTGAAATGAAAGAATCTCAAGCTGTTTACGTACTTTTCCCTCTCTAATATAATTTTTCTGATTCAAAGTTTATTTATTTTTATCATTTATACAGCAAGAAAGCAATGCAGTCCAGGAATTTATTACAAATTTCAGAATCGGAATTCTGCCATGCGGATGGCATATGTTCTCATATTTTCTAAGTATATGAGGAGGTGTTACGTTGAACATGATTTGCTCTTTTCTGAGTTTTTTGATATTTAAACAATTGTTTAACTTTAGATAGTTTATATACTAGGATATAGTTGATTTACAATGTCGTGTTCGTTGTAGATGTACAGCACAGTGGTTCAGTTAATACATATACATCGATCTACTCTAGGCTTCCCTGGTGGCTTAGGTGGTAAAGAATCTGCCTACAATGTGGGAGACCTGGGTTTGATCCCTGGGTTGGAAAGATCTCCTGGACTAGGAAATAGCAACCCACTCCAAATGATAATTCCATGGACAGAGGAGCCTGGCGGGCTACAATCCATGGGGTCACAAAGAGTCAAACATGACTGAACAACTAACACTTTCATTTTCATATCTAGTCTTTTTTCAGATTCTTTTCCCATATATGTTATTCTGTAATAAATGGTAGTTTTGTCTTTAAGAGCAATTAGCTACTTACTTTCCTTTGCAGTGCAAAAACGGGAAATTCAGCAGTTGGCTTTTCCGACTGAATTGTTCCCACTGAATCTCAGCGATCATGAGGTTTGCTGTCTTAATTGCAAACCGGAGTCGGTCATGGCTGTCCGGGTCTAGTCCCCCACCCCTCGCCTTGTGTCTCAGGCCTTCAGCGAGCTCCTGCCTTGTCCCCAGCTCCGCAGCGCATCTGAAGGCACCCCAGAGGTAGGCAAAGGTGTCCCGGAGCTGTTCAGAAGAGGCTCCCGTTAGCCCCAGCCAGGCTGACCCCATGAGGCTGGTGCTGCTGCCAGATCCCCACTTTACAGGCACAGAGAGGCCAGGCCACTCAGCCAAGTCCCCGTGGCTAGTTGCTGATGAGGCCGGATTACAGTGGGTCTGATTCTCCCCAGAACCCCCACTTCTGTCAGGGGGCTCATGAATGATGCTTCCCCTTCCCTCCCTGGGGTCGCAGAGCCAGGGAGTGACCGGGCCGGACTGGCACTGCTGGTCTGTGCTCTGAGTCCTCCCTATCCTCGCAGGACCCAGCTCTGGGTGCTCCCCAGACAGGCTTACCCTAGGGACCTGTGTGCTCTCGGGGTCGATCTCGTCCTGGCTGAACTGTGAGTTAGTGGAGCAGAGGCCTTGGTGGGCTGTTGGGGAGGAAGTTCCTGCATCACGCCCTTGCAGGACCATGAGCATCTCACTTGGGAGCTTAGCCTGCTCCCCGGCATCCCTCGGCCCAGGCCTGCTGCACCAAAGACTGAGATGGAAGACCCTCACTTGTTTCCAGAATGAGCCCAGCCCTGCCCAGTTGCTGACTGCAAGGGTGGTGGGACAGGGCAAGATGCCCTTTCTGGAGCTGCTGGCTTCAGAGGCTGGCAGTTCCAACAGCATCTTCCTTTGTGCATTTGTGTTGGTTACACTCTCCTCTCGAGCTCCAGTCATGCTCCCTGGGTGAGGCTGTGGGTGTGTATGGTGGCTTCCTTGGCTTTCTGTCTCGGGGCCTGTTTAATCTGGTCAGCAGGCCCTGGTGACTTTGGAGAGGTAGCTGGATGGCACTGTGTCAGGAGCAGAGCCGACAGTACGGGATCTGAGGTCCTGTCCTGGCAGCCCGTGACCCTTGAGTCTGTCTGTGTCACAGCCTGCAGCCTGCCCACCCCACCCCCAGCAGGTCCCTGGCTCTGGGGATCTGAAAGCTGGAGACGTGGCCATATGACAAAGCATATCTTAGATTTTAATACTAGGTCTATATTTAGACCTCTGGAGCAAAAGGAAGTGAAGAAAGAGTTTAAAGGAAAGTGCAGTAGGACTGAAGGGAAGATTTAAAAGCTGCTGCTATAGCTGATTTGGGCAGGAAAAGACTTGGAGAGAGACAGGAAACACACTTCAACCTAATTTAAATTTCCTAGGGAAGATAGTATTCGTTGTAATCACAGATAAGTTCACTTAGAAACTTAGGAAAGAAGGAAATTAGGAACATGCTGATTTGGGTATTTGTATGTATGCACTGCTGTGGAAGACATTATATATGTTATTATATGTAATTAGCATATATATCAGTTGTATGAATTCTTTTTCTAGGTTTGTTTTTCTTTTGTATTAATGTATTTGTTCTTACAAAGTTTTTACCTATACACCAGAGACATGTTTTCTTTGTTGAAATTCCATTCGTTTTCATAAACTCAGTCATGTTATCTGTATTTGAATATTTAATTGGTTTTGTAGAAGTAGAACTGTCATTCAGTGAAATATCAATTCCAGAAAAGACATGGAGTGGGTTTCATTTAAAATGAATGTGAGTTACGAGCAGACTCCTGGGTCCTGATCTACCCCAGGTTGGAGGGCTGGTGGAGAGGTGGTGGGAACAGTGACCCTACCCCACTGACAGCTCAGTCCCCTAGGTGGTCCTTTCTGTCCTCTGGCTGTGAGGACTCTAAGTCTGCTGTGGACAGTCCTCAGGGGAACGCATCCTCCCTGTGGACTTCATCTCAGCAACTCATCGTCTCCTGCGAGACTCCTCACAGTGGAGAGAAATGTTCAAAGTCTGCACTTAATCAAAACACAAGAAAAAGGACTTGGAGCGGGGAGGGAGGGAGCTGGAGCCAGTTCCTCAGGACCAGCTGACACTCAGGCCACAGAAAGCTCCAGCTCCAAACTTGCAAGTGATAGCATGCCTTGCAGGGCTCAAGGTTGCTGAGAGATTTGGCAGCCAGGCCTGAGTTCAGAGAACACACGTGCTCAGGCCAAGTGTCCTGCCTGGTAGCTCGCTGCCGTGGGAAGGAATGAGCAGGGGTTTTGCTGGAGCACTGGTCTGAACCTTGTGGTGTTGTCCTGTTGTCATCACCTCCACCTCGGGCGGGAGCACCGAGTAGGGGAGTGATTGCATCAGGCCCAGGCAAGGACCTGATTGGTCTGCCCCGCATGGCTTGATTCACGAGCTAGAGGACCGAGCCGAAGGCAGCCTTGTAGCAGCTGCCCTGCTGCCCAGAGACAGCCTGCCCACCAGGCCTCTGTTGGTGGGTCAGCGCCCGGAGTGGGGGTCCTGCCTGCCAGCGATGGTGGGAAAGGCTGGGGACACACTCCCCTTCAAGACACAGTCTCGATTTAAAATGCCATCTTGTTCCTCTGACTGCTTTTTCCATGCTGTTGAGGTAAGATTTTTTTAAGCATCTCATGTTTCCTCTCAAGGCTACACCCCTATTGATTTTGCATCTGGGGCAGAGAAAAGGTTTGATCCTCTGGATTTCTGCTTGGCCATCCCCCTGTCTAGGAGCTGTTCACAGGTCATGGCTTTGAACAGCACTGGGAAGACGAAGCTGGCTTGGAATTTTGTACCGGGGAGGAGCCAAAGAGTTTTGGGGCTGCCCTTTTTGCTCGTTTAAATTTCGGCACGTTCATATTACTTTTTCTCATCTTCTTCCTAAGCCACAGTGAGCGTGAGGTGGGTAGGGAGTGACAGGAGGAGGCAGTGGGTGCTGCCTGCTGCCCTGGGGACTCTTGGAAGGGAGAACAGCTGGGGTCACCCGAAGTTAGGATTACTGCGGGGCGTCTGTTGCTTTGTTTTCACAGTCGGTTCAGCTGTAAACTGTCCAATCCCAAGACCACCAGAAGCACTTAAAAGGAATTCTGTCACGTCCCAAGACAGATCATGAAAAAGCAGCTCATACACTGGTTTGGCCACATGTCCCCAAGGTCTCCTGGGTGTTTTAAGAGCCTGTGTTGGAATCCTGTGTGCCCTGTGCATCCGCAGGGGGATGAGAGGGGAGTGTTGATGGGTGCAGTCTGCGGTCACCTGCTGCTTGGAAAACCAATAATACATGTTGGAGTGCTGTCATCTATACTTTTCCTGTTGTGTGTTGTATCGGTGTGTATTTCTGAAGACCCAAAGTTGTTCATCTGCAAGTGTCACCTTCTTGTGTTGTAGGATGTTAAAGTCTTCAGTGAAGACGGGACAAGCAAAGTGGTGGAGATTCTGGCAGACATGACAGCCAGGGACCTGTGCCAGCTGCTGGTTTACAGAAGTCACTGTGTGGATGACAACAGCTGGACGCTGGTGGAGCACCACCCACACCTGGGATTAGGTAGGGAGCAGGTCTGGGTGGGGGCAGCTCTGGGTGGGGGGCAGGTCCGGGTTGGGGGCAGCTCCGGGTAGGGGGCAGGTCTGGGTGGGGGCAGCTCTGGGTGGGGAGCAGGTCTAGGTGGGGGCAGCTCTGGGTGGGGGCAGCTCCGGGTGGGGTAGCAGCAGTGGACTACTCAGGGTGCTGTCAGGTGAAGACCACCACCACCAGATGCCAGACTGTCACTGCAGTGTCCCCTGCCAGTGGAGCAGGTGGCCTGTCCGTGCTCCTGCTTCTTCTCTTCTTCTGAAATCTCCCCTTCCTCGCTCGCGGCCCTCTCCCCTCGGGTGCTTTCAGAATCTCGCTCTTGGATATTTGGAGCAGTAATTCTCAAGGGCTCAGACACAGTAGGAAGGAGCGTCCCTCTGGTTCAACAGGAGGACTGGCTGTGAGAGGCACGGGGCTTGCTGCACACCTGTGCTCTGGGGAGTCAGCCAGAGGTGCCCTGGAAGATTCTGGCATCACTTTGCAGAGCCGTTCCCCCACCCGATGGTGGTGACAACCTGCAGGAGGGCACAGGGAGGCCCGCAGGAGTTGAGGGGGTAATGTCATCTAAGTTTGAGTTTCCCACAGTGTCTCTGGGCATTTGGGAAAGCAAGAGATTATTTTGAAATGTGTACTATTTACAGAACTTATTAAAATTTGGAGTTTGTTTGTTTGGTGGCTTATTTCAGGTAAAGAAGCTTTTCAGACTTTCATTTAATTTCTTACTGGATAATGTATGGTGCTTCCAAAATCATAGGCAAGTATTTAAAACCAGAATTTTCTGTAAGTCAACAGCTCTATTTTCTTTCCATGTCTTGAAGGAGAGAAAAACTGCACAGCTTGCAAACTTCTTCCCATAGTTGAAAGTCTTTCTTATAACCTTTTAGAACAATTAATAAATTGAAATTAAACCTAGGTCTGGAATATTCCTTTCACTATCTGGCATTTGTGCAACTCATATTATACAATCCAAGCCTACGCGATACAAGGTACATTTGAGTTGGCATTGCTTGAGGTCACGTGGTCTGGCTGTCCTGTGCGGTCAGACAGACGGTGTGCGGTTTAAAGTAAGCACTAAGAACTTCTGACTTCTTTCCTGTCACTGTGGGTGTGCAGCGCACTTGTGTGTCATCTGAGGCTTTCTCCTTTGTCCCCAGCAACCTTCTACCAGATACATTCAGTGGTGCTCAGCAGAGCAATTGACTGGCAAGCTCCAGTGTAAGACATCAGTGAATGGACCCTAGTGGTCTGATAGGGCCGCCCAAAGCATCTGCTGAAACACAAGTAATTTGCAAATTAGATAGTGTCTGAACCCTGCAGTTTGTATGCACACACACGTGCACACGTATGTATATGGACATATATACATATGCATGTACACACATGTGCATATATATCCATATACATGTGTACAGACATACATAGAGAATTAATTTTAAAGATGTATCTGCATAATTAGATCGAAATATAATGAATATTGTTGAAAGACTAGTCAAGAGTCCAACCACTTTTAATTTATAAGGAACTAGGAAAGCATCTTCAGCAGATATTCTAATACATGACTGTCACTGTACACAGACAGAGAATATATGCAGTGGATGCAGATACACAGAACGCTGTCACATACAAGGACTGCTTGAGAAATTTTTATTCAAGTATTTCTTTTCATAGCACCTGGTTTCTATAACGGGAGAAGGCAATGGCACCCCACTCCAGTACTCTTGCCTGGAAAATCCCATGGACGGAGGAGCCTGGTAGGCTTACAGTCTATGGGGTCGCTAAGAGTCAGACACGACTGAGCGACTTCACTCTCCCATTTCACTTTCATGCACTGGAGAAGGAAATGGCAACCCACTCCAGTGTTCTTGCCTAGAGAATCCCAGGGACGGCGGAGCCTGGTGGGCTGCCATCTATGGGGTCGCACAGAGTCGGACATGACTGAAGTGACTTAGCAGCTTAGCAGGTTTCTATAACATCATATAGTAGAGACATGATATACATTAAAACTTGAGAAATGATTCATCACATGAAGAAAATTTATTCTGAGGGGATAAGAAATGAAATGCACATACACAGTAGTCTCAGGGATGTGATACTCATAAGTTTTATTCTTTATTCTTTCTCTTATTCACAGATGGATTGACATACTCCCCTTTAGGGAACAACAGTTCATTATAACCAAGTGGGGGGAACAAAGAAGGAGAGGAGCAAGTAAAATCATAAAAATGACAAAGAATATTTGGATCCTGTTTGACAAAAAGAAGTCAGTGAGCTGAATTACAGACACAAAAAGTCCCCTCAGAAGGTTCTTCCTCACTTTCTCCCACTGGCTTCTTTTTCATGAGCAGTGAGTGGGCCCGTTGTCCTAATGCCTAGGTTCTGTAGATGGTTCTGCACGTTTTAGATACACCAAGTCCGGCAGCATCCGGGGAAACCTCCCACTGTCCGCGAAGAGCTTATTCATTCCCGTGCCCGTGTCTTCCCTGCCTGTTCTTCTCTTTGTGATCTAAGCCTATCATTTTCTTTCTGATCTGTTGTTCTTTAGGTGAAAGTCCTGTTCTTTCCACTTACCCACCAGCATTTAATGGTCAGACGCCCAGTAGTGGGAAGAGGAAGGTCCGGCAGCCTGTTTCAAGCTTTCCATGGGGCAGGGGTGCAGGAACACCTTTCAGAGCAGCCTGGGTGTTTCGGCATAACTCCCTTCGCGTGGGGTGTTCTCTGTGCTAGATGGTGTTCTTGTCATGTTCCCAGGACCCCCGGCACATGGATCTGCCACCTCTCCCCCCACCATCCTCAGGGCAGAGCCACCAGCCCCGTCTCCCCGGTCACTGATTCTCCCTTCAAAAGGACACACTCTTGCCAAGTGTATGTTGGGAACGCTCCTGGAACCTGCATGTGTACAAGCCTAGTGGCTCAGGCCAAAGGGAGATGATGTGTGCAGAGCCCTAAGGCAAGTGGTTGAGTCAATGTGTAGCCTTAGAATTTGAGGATTTCCAACCACGATTACTATGCCAGTCTTTGCAGCTAAGCTTTGATAACCTTAACAGTACTAAACTTTTTCACACTCAGAAACGAGTGATGATTTAGGAGATGTGGGACAGTTCCCAGGACAGCTATTCGAAGTACTTCCTTTCCATTAGTCAGAGACCATGCGTACATGTGAGGTCTCCAGCCTCTGAGGGTACCCTCAGCAGAGAGTCATGCTCACAGAGGCACAGAAACAGGGGCAGCTGCCGGTGTGAGTGGACGGCTTCTCTGGCTAGTGGGACCCTCCCTGCCCTCCCTCTGAACTGGACTTGTTGCCCCAGCCAGGTATGATGTCCCTCCTGGTGCTGCTGTCAGCTCCTACAGTCCTGGTCCTGTGGCACTTTGGCTTAAAAGTTGGGGCAGAGCCCTGAGTGATCAGTGGTTTTAGGTGACTGTGTCATGTGTTTCCTGATTTGGGTTTGTTCCTGGTCAGATGAGAAGAGTATGGCAGCTGCCCTTTGGAAGGCCCAGCGCATCTGGACCCCAACATCTGCACACGCAGACAGTGGTCGTGGGAGAAGCAGCTGCACACCTTCAGCCCTGTGCTCACAGGTGCCTTTGCAGGCTGATCCTTGTCTCTATCTCTGTGTCTGTTACATCTGAAAGGCACCAAATGACACACTTTCCCCACTAAAGGATACATCTAGCAGGAAGCTGCTTGTTGGGCGGATCTAGACATCAGGATGTTTTCTGAGGGTATGTTTTGCTTCTCACAGTTGCTCATAACCAGGCAACGCCCTGGGCAACTGTTCAGTGCTCTGTGCTGGTGGTGAGGGACTGCGGGGATCAGCGAAGGGGGATGCTGACGCCTCCTAGTGCTGTCGGTGGGGCACTGGGTCTGCCAGCCCCACCCCACCCGCTGGGGCTGCCCGGGTTTCTGCAGAGGAGTCCTGTGTCCGCTGCATGGCCACAGAAGTAGAATAGGCTTTTTTTTAAAAAAATTGAAGTTTAGTTGATTTACAGTATTGTATTAATTTGTGCTGTACAGCAAAGTGACACAGTTCTACACACACACATACATTCTTTTTTGTATTCTTTTCCATTCTGGTTTATCACGGGCCCTGTGGTATACAGTAAGACCTTGTTCACCCATCCTCTATATAATAGTTTGCATCTGCTGATTCCAACCTCCCAATCCTTCCCTTCCCCAACCCCTTCCCCCTTGGCAACCGTAAGTCTGCTCTCTATGTCTGTGAGTCTGTTTCTGTTTCACAGATATGTTCATCTGTGTCATATTTTAGATTCCACATAGAAGTGATATTATATGGGATTTGTTTTTCCCTTTCTGACTTACTTCACTTGATATGGTAATCTCTGGGTCCATCCATGTTGCCGCAAATGGTATTAATTCATTTCTTTTTTATGGCTGAGTAGTATTCCATTGTATATATGTGCCACATCTTCTTTGTCTATTCCTCTGTCAGTGGACATTTAGGTTGTTTCCATGTCTGAGGCTTGTAGAGTCAGCAGAGTAACCTTGGGCAGAGAAGCATCTGCTGTTGGGACCCTTGACAGTCTGCTTATGCTGTTGTGTGTGGCTATCCCAGGGTTGCTAGGCCAGGAGGAGAGGAGCCTTCCTGGGACGTGGCGTCTGGGTGCCTCATGCAGCCGATAGCTCCTGTCAGGAGGACCAGGTCACTGCCACCTGCTCTTTTATTTCTCCTTATTCTACCTGTTACGTGTGTGTGTTAGTCACTCAGTCATGTCCAGCTCTTTGTAACCTCATGGACTCCTCTGTCCATGGAATTCTCCAGGCAAGAATACTAGAGTGGGTTGCCATTTCCTTCTCCATATTTTACCTGGTGGAAAAACCTTAATTCTATAAACCAACCATCATCAGGCTATTGGGTTGTAGTTGTTTTCCCCCCATAACTACAGAAATATTTTTCTCTGAGTTAAAATCTTCAGGAAAGTCATGAGTTTGTTTTAAATGAAAGGCATGTGCTAATTCCTATTTTGTTGTTGCTGTTATCTGTTTTTATTTTATTCTGTTTGCTGCCCCTGGCTTGAAGGCAGATGGAGCTATTTTAACTATGTTCAGGCTGCCCCTGGTCCTTCCCTTCTGTCCTGGGGAGACTTTGGGCAGTGTGTGTGGTTCCTGAATTGCTGGCTAGTTCCCCTCACATCCGGGGCCTAACGGTGGGTCACTGGCAGTGCCCGAGCTTTCTGTCCATCAGGGGGAGGAAATTCAGGCTTTGAGTATGTCTCTACCAAGGAATCCTGCCCTGATATCAAACCAAGGCTGAGTGTGCTCTGCATGCCGTCATGCCCGGCTCAGACCAGCGCCCTGGTGACCGTGTCCGTCATGGACAGGAACTCTCCCACGTTCTGAGATGCCTTTGACTCAGAATGCTGTCGCCCTCCACTTCATACTTCCTTGAAGATGAGACTTTCTGGGGCTTCCCGGCTGGCAATGTAAAAGGATGTGGGGGCTGGGAGGGGCTGACATGGCCCTTTTGTGTCGATTTCATAGCATCTACTTATCTACCAGTTTGGCCTCAGTTCACACTCGAAACTGCCCTGGGTTGCTTCTGGTCATTTGTCCCATTAGGGAGTGAGGTTAGTTCCCTGCCACCCCATCAGCAGGCTGCATGTGGACACATGGTGGGTGCCAGGCCATGGAGCAGAGTGGTGCCTTGTGCTCCCCGTGGAACCAGAGTGTTCAGACTATGAGGGAGACCCTGCCCCAGGTTGATGGCGCTGCCAAGTCCTGCGCAAAAGTGTGTGTGTGTGTGCATGCTCACACAAGTGCCATGCAATGTGTGTGTCCTTCCCAACAACCCAGTCCAGCTGTGAGAAAGGCTCCAGGATGTGTGTGGTTAGCGTGGGCTCTGGCGCTCAGACAGGTATGGGGACAGGCTGCCTGGTGGTCACTCCCCTGCCCCGTGTTCACCCCAGGCGGCTGAGTTTCATGCAATCAAAGCCGAACCCTGTCTGCTGCCCCTCTATCCATGCACCTGTGCATCCTCCGTGCTCAGAGCTCTCCCCTTGGTCCTTGGGTGTTTTCCCAGTTGTTAGAGTCCCTGTTCTTTTCAAGAGTTGACATTTCTTAATTTAAAGGCAAGATCATTTACAAAGAGTCCTTTTTAAAGATAGTTTTTATTTGGCTGTGTCGGGTCTTAGTTGTGGCACATGGGTCTTAGTTGCCCCACACATGTGGGATCTGAGTTTCCTGACCAGGGATCGAACCCACGTCTCCTGTATTGTAAAGCAGGGTCTCAATGGCTGGACCACTAGGGAAGTCCTATGAAGAGTCTTTATGGACTCTCTCCTTAAGCTTTGTTGATGCCAAATTGAAAAGAAGTATGCAAAAGCAAAGACTGACCTGAGTTCCTCATACTCCAAGTCCTAAGACCTCTTATGCGCTTGAAAACGCATTAAAGTCAGATTTCAATTTACTTTAGCTCTCAATCTCATCTTCTCCATGATGCTTATAGAATGGAAAAGCCAGGTTTTGTATTTGGTTGTGAGGCTGCCTTTCATCTCCTACAATACTTTCTCCTGCAGAGCGGTGCTTGGAAGACCATGAGCTGGTGGTCCAGGTGGAGAGCACCATGGCAAGTGAAAGTAAATTTTTATTCAGGAAGAATTACGCAAAATACGAGTTTTTCAAAAATCCCACGGTGAGTTTTATCCCTTTGGATTTGGGGTTTGGAACTCTGGAAATATTGCAAGTATAAACTACTTGAGTTTCATTGTAGCTGATCACAAAATATCTGACTGAGATGTAGTGGGAGGCAGATGATTTGAGAATCAGTGTTGTTAGTTAACCTAGCAATACTGGCTCAAAACTCTCTCTCTGAAGCGTAATTGAATGCCTTTGTTCTGACCAAGGTAACCATCTCTTTTTCCCAAAAGTAACAGTGGGTGAGGAGGTCAGTCTCTAAATGGAGAGAGAGAGCTGGGGTGGGCTTCTTCAGTTATTTTGGAAGTTCTTAGTTCAACTGGAGCAACTTGGTCAAATACTCAGTAAAATAAAAACTCATTACTCTCGGCAAGTAGCAAATATTACATTGGAATTATTTGGGAAAGAATCAGTAGAGAAATCAACATCCAGGTGTATTGAGCCAGTTTCTTGGAGTTTTCTATTTTGGGGGGCTGGGGCCTTTGCCTTGTGGGGTGTCACGATGGGGAACCTCATACCTGCCATGGCATGTGCCCCATGAGTCACAGCAGCGTAGCTGGGAGGAAAAGTCCCAGGGCCTACTTCTGCTCCTGATAGTTTAGCTGCTTTCTTATTGAAAAGAAGAGATTTGATAACTGCTTTTGGATAATGCACCAGAAAAGACTTCTTCATGTCCCTGTGCTCATCTCCTGGTTTCAAGAGTTCTTTGTCTTGTGCACCCACTTGTGTCCTTAAGTTAGGGAGCGGGGCAGCCCTCTGCCCAGGTGCGCTGTGAGGTGTGGGTCAGAGAGGGCATCACAGACCTTCAGACTTGATTCTGCATTTAACAGATGATGCAGCCTTTTGAAGGCGGTGTTTCCACTGTGTGATAAAGAAATTAAAAGGACCATCATTTTAAATACAAATTGTGAAAAGATGCTCAACATCACTCATTATCAGAGAAATGCAAATCAAAACCACAATGAGGTACCATCTCACCCCGGTCAGAATGGCTGCTATCCAAAAATCTACAAGTAATAAATGCTGGAGAGGGTGTGGAGGAAAGAGAACCCTCTTACACTGTTGGTGGGAATGCAAACTAGTACAACCACTATGGAGAACAATGTGGAGATTCCTTTAAAAACTAGAAATAGAACTGCCATATGACCCAGCAAACCCCACTGCTGGGCATACACACCGAGGAAACCAGAATTGAAAGAGAAACGCGTACCCCAATGTTCATCGCAGCACTGTTTACAATAGCCAGGACATGGAAGCAACCTAGATGTCCATCAACAGACGAATGGATAAGGAAGCTGTGGTACACATACACAATGGAATATTACTCAGCCATTAAAAAGAATACATTTGAATCAGTTCTAATGAGGTGGATGAAACTGGAGCCTATTTTACAGAGTGAAGTAAGCCAGAAAGAAAAACACCAATACAGTATACTAACGCATGTATATGGAATTTAGAAAGGTGATAACGATGACCCTATATGAGATAGCAAAAGAGACACAGATATATAGATCAGTCTTTTGGACTCTGTGGAAGAAGGCGAAGGTGGGATAAGATGTGAGAGAATAGCACTGAAACATGTATATTACCATATGTGAAATAGATCGCCAGTCCAAGTTCGATGCATGAGACAGGGTGCTCAGGGCTGGTACACTGGATGACCCTGAGGGATGGGGTGGGGAGGGGGGTTCAGGATGGGGAACACATGTACACCCATGGCTGATTCATGTCAGTGTATGGGAAAAACCACTACAGTATTGTAATTAGCCTCCAATTAAATAATTTAAATAAATAGCTCAACTGGAATTCCATTACCTCCACTAGAAAAAATAAATAAATACAAATTGTCCATAATCGTACCTGTAGGGATGTTTTTAGTACTGGCATATCTGTAAGTATGTTTTCCTCAATTGGAAGCTAACCTTTACCATCTTTGTTTTCCACATCCTAGAATTTCTTCCCAGAACAGATGGTTACGTGGTGCCAGCAGCCCAACGGCAGTCACACCCAGCTTTTGCAGGTACTGGGCAGGAAGAGGCTTCTGCTGGAGTTTCTTCATAGATGCTCTCAGGCTGCCCCAGGGGCCTGGTAGAAACTTGGATCAGTTGAGCTCTTCCTCATAAGTATGAGCCTTGGCTCCTTTTGGAATTTAGAGTATCCAGGAATAAATGTTTACTTGGGAAAGCTGTGTGTATCCAGGCTTCCCAGGTGGCGCTACTGGTAGAGAACCCACCTGCCAATGCAGGAGACATAAGAGACTCAGGTTCGATCCTTGGGTGGGGAAGATCCCCTAGAGGAGGGCATGGCAACCCACTCCAGTATTCTTGCTGGAGAATCCCATGGGCAGAGGAGTGTGGCAGGCTATAGTCCATGAAGTCGCAGCGTTGGACACAACTGAAGTGACTTGGCACACATGCAGCCAGGCTCCCTCAAAACAAGCACTTAGAAACAGGATAAACTGACAGAGGCCAACAGAGCAGAAGGGTGGGGTAGAGAAGCTGCAGCTCCGGTGTTCCCTGTGAGTACCACCCCTCATCTCCAAGCACAAGGCCCTGGAAATTGCTGCAGAAAGATTGGGTCCATCTCACAGTGAAAACTGATCCATGCATGTGCACTAAGTCGCTCAGTCATGTCCAACTCTTTGCGACCCCGTGGACTGTAGCCCACTAGGCTTCTATGTTCATGAGATTCTCCAGGCAGAATACTGGAGTGGGTTGCCATGCCCTCCTCCAGGGGATGTTCCTAACCCAGGGATCGAACTTGCATCTCTTAAGTCTCCTGCATTGGCAGGTATGTTCTTTATCACCAGTGCCACTTGGGAAGCCCCCCAGACTGATTAGGTTGCTCTAAAATCTTTAAAAAGTTACTTCTTATACTCTAAAAAAACCAACACCCCTATCGTCATTGTCTCCTCGCTTCCTGAAGTCTGTTCCAAGTTAAACCTGGCCTTTCCCTCCCCTACCAATGGAGAGGGCCACCAGCTACCTCTCTCCACACTTAGTGCTGACTTATGCTCTTCTAGGAGGTCAGAATATTCCTCTGCACCCCTAAAAATATATCTCTTAACAGCATGTTAAGTGAGGGAATAAATCATTCACTAACACAACCAGCACTCTCTAGGTGGCACCAAATATAAGAGAAAGTACTAGAATGTAGTTCCTAGAGAATTCTTTCCTGAGCCCTCCCTTTCCTGCTTTATTTCATCTGCCTCTGGAAGCTGAGAGCCTCCATCTTCTGTCCTGGGCCCTCCCACCAGAGCATCTGTCTGCTCTGGGCTAGAGTTGTCAGTACTTAGTTATCCTGGTTTATGCACAATGAGGGGCAAATGATTTCCTGCATCTTAGTTGCCTGATTTGAGATGATTTGGTGCTTGGTGAGCAGGTACAGTGATCTCTGGAGACCCCAGAAGCACTGCCTGGGGGCACTAGGACCTGCCCAGCTGGCCTGTCCCACCTGCAAGAGGAGAAGTGTCTGTCTCAGTCAGTGGAGGGGACCCACAAGGGTCACCCCACACCTGGCTCCTGCCCTCTCTTTCCCAAAGAAAGAGGTGCTGCCAGTGTGCGGAGTTAACGGGGACAGTGGGCTGTCAGCAGGGTGTTTGTCTCAGGAGACAGACAGACACAGGATACACAGCTTTTACCAGAGGACATGTGGTCAAAGTGAAGGCCAGATGGTTTCTCCCAGCCCACATGCTCCAGATCAGTGCTCTGGCACTTCTGTTGCCCCAACTCTGAGGATCAGACTTGGATTTTTAAGGAAAAATAGAATAAAGGGCAGGATACTTAAACATATGATCTTATTAGAAGATTTATGACTTCTGTTTTTCAGCGTTAAAAAGATCTATTTGCTTGTGTGTGTTTAAACATGAATTATATTTTAGGTACCACCAATTTAGATGGGAATTTTAAGACGTTTGAAAGGAAAAATATTTGAAAACACTCAGTTTAACACATAAAGAGTATTTTGGTAATTCATAAAATGTTCCAGTGTCAGTGATGCTCATGGTATGTCCTCATAATTTCATGTCAGTATTTTCTGACTGTTAAAATTTGCTCTTCAACAGAATTTTTTAAACTCCAGTAGTTGTCCTGAGATTCAAGGGTTTTTGCATGTGAAGGAGCTAGGAAGGAAGTCGTGGAAGAAGCTGTATGTGTGTTTGCGGAGATCTGGCCTCTATTGCTCCACAAAGGGAGCTTCGAAGGTGAGTTTCAAAGCCACAACTGCCAGTCACAGCAGGCTGGGAGGGTTCCGAGTAAAGGGGCGCACCATGGCCTCCTCCCAGCTCGTGACTTATTAAGCTGATTGTGCAGCAGCTAAGCTCAGAGTTCTTGGTGCACAGGTCTCCCTGGGAAACCAGGTGATGACAGACCTGGGGACCCGGGGGCTGTGTGTCCCCTCCCCCCGCCGCCACCACCAAGCCGGCTGGCCTGGGCTCCCTCTGTGGGCTGGCAGCAGAGCCTCATGGCTGCCCGAGTCCCTTGGAAGATGCTGACTTAGTGTCTATAATTTGGAAGTTGGTGTCTAAGATAGCCATAAGGATATTCAATAGATGATTATCACCCTGATGCCAATCTAATATATGTTATTGTAGATATTTTATGGAATAAATTGCAGTTTGTGTGTATTCCCAGCGGGAAGAGAAGGTGAGGGATTGAAAATGGCTGCAGGCCTCTGAAGAGAGTTGGAGTGTTGTGGGTTGGCCTTGCTGGGGTCTCTTTTGGTGTCTTTGCATTTGTGACCTATTTTCCTGTAACATCCGAGGACACCTGCTATGGGAGCATACCCAGTTGATCTTGGCCGTGATTGTACAATCCAAGAGCTGCAGTCTCTTCTGTTCCTGCAGGAGAGAGAGGGGAGGAGCTGGGGACGCTAAGGGAGGGTGCTGGCCCAGCATCGGGCTCTGTGAAGTCAGGAGAAAAGGAACATGGCCACCAGAGAGGAGGGTGTGGCCACCAGGGAAAGGGGGCGTGAGCTGGAGGGAAGGGGCGTGGCCACTGGGGAAATGGGGTGTGAGCTGGAGGGAAGGGGCGTGGCTGCACGCCCTTCTTCTGAGGCTGCAGGTCTGGATTGGTCACAGGGAGGTCACTTCCTCATTTCCCAGCTCTGATGTGTGGCTTATGGTCTTCCTCATTGCTGCTGAGCCCCAGGTCATTTGTCGCCTAGAGCAGGAAACAGGTAGGGATGGAGAGTTAAGGCACAGGATGGTACAAACTGTTGATGCTCCCATCAACAGTTTTTTGGAGGCACAGTTGGCCGCTGATCACTCAGCATAACAAAGGTGGTGGGGGTCTTGCATTTGAGTTTATGCTCCTAACCTTGACCATGGTTTGCAGATGTCCTGGTTTCCACTTTGACTATTACCTTATGAGAAGGAATATCAGATACATTGTATCCATCTGTCTGAATATTGGGAGGTTTTTAGCAGGGTCTGGGGGATATGGTTTTAACTAGGCACTACACCACGGTTATAACCTGTAGACTGTCATAGGGGAGAGGTGTTGAGAGCGCGCATAGACTGCCCTCTGCTGACAAGGACAGGAAACACTTGCTCTTGGCTGTGCTGAGAAGTTCCCCCCTATAAACCTGACCACCTTCCTACAGGAGCCCAGACACCTGCAGCTGCTGGCCGACCTGGAGGACAGCAGCATCTTTTCCCTGATTGCCGGCAGGAAGCAGTACGGCGCCCCCACAGACTATGGCTTCTGCATAAAGGTACCGCCCACCCTGAGACTCACAGATAGCATCCCACCGTGAACTTTGAAGTTAAACCAGCGACCTCCTCTCTTGGTTGTTGCTTTTTTAAAATAACAAACAGTTTCATTTATTCATGGATTTATTTATTCAATGGATTTATTCATTGGTATAAAAATATTTCATGTGTGCTTTCAATGCGTCAGTCCTTGAGTAGCTCAGATGCTCAGAGAAAACTAGAATCCATGATGGACAATGCCCCATGGCTTAGGAACGGTGGGCCCAGTGGCCCCAGCCTGTCACCTGAGTGGCCTCCAGGGTACTGAGTGAGCTGATGCCTTCTGTGTGGTCTTCCAGTAACCAGGACGTTAGACTAGTGGTGGCCACAACTCTGCTTCTCACTGTGCAGGTGTGTGAGGGCACATACTCACAAGTGTACTCACATGTGCACATGGTGCATGTGTGTACCTGCACATACCTGTGTGAACAAGGACATGCGCACATGTAGACATATGTGTGCATGCTTATGTGCACATACACACAGTCCTTCCTACTCAGTGAGGTTGTGATGTCAGTCATCATAATTGTAGATATTTACAGAATTACACACTGTGCCCAAGACCCTCTGCTGAGGTTTCTGCCTCCATCATCTTCCTGGGTCTTCCCAGGTGCTCACAGGGTGGGAACTGCCCAGCCCCGTTGCCCACATCAGGTTGCCAGTGAGCGAGCCCATAGTCCCCCAGCTGTGCTGTCTTCTAAGTAGAGGCGGAGACAGGGCACAGGGAGCCTATTCCATCCAAAAATACCGTTTTTCTGGTTAACTTTGTGAAGCTTCTTTGGTTACAGTAGTAAGAACCGACCTCAAACCCCCTGAAGGCCGCGGTGCACAGGAGGCTGGTGGAGAGCGGCTCAGGGGGCTGGAGCTGTCCAGGCCAAGGCACTGCCCACCCCCTTCCCCCTGGCCCACACGCCAGCCCACACCCCTGCGGCCTTTGTCTCTCCCACTGTATCTGCCACACACAGGGCTCTCCTTCAACCCTCTTCCCTATCCAGGTTCCCAAGGCAGAGAGCTGGGCTAGTCTAACCCCACAGGGCCCCTCAGATCTGGGCTCAGAGGGCCTGGACCAGCCTATGCCTGCAGGCTTTCTTCCATCACAGCTGGACCCTGCCCCTGGGCGGGACCTGCCAGCTCTCCGCTGCCTCCTCTGGGGCCACGTTGGTCTCCCTCTCTGGGCCTTTCCACAGGGTCCGTCCTTGGGCTCCACAGCCCTGAGTCTTGGAGGCTTCTCCCTGCCTCAGCTCAGCCTGTGGGCCCTTCCCGCAGCTGCCTCTTCCTCGGAGGTGACTGAAGACACCTCCTTCCAAAACCCAGGAGTGGCTGTCCTTCCAGGAACCCACTTTCCCTGCAGGAGCTAGATGCCCCCCCTGCCCCCACTACCTTGATGGTTTGCTTTCCTGTTTGTCTCCCCCAACACCCACCATGGGAGGATGACTGATCACTCAGCTAAGTACTAAGTAACCAACTACCAGGCCCGGCCTGTGCCCCACAGAGCTGTGAGTGATGCCCAGTGCCCAGGTGCACACACCTGCCTGTGCTCCCATCTCTGCCACCTGGTGGGTTGTGCTGCGGGTGGAGCTCAGCTCTGCTCTGAGAGGAAGGGTGGTCCTGACTCACCGTCACACTCACAGGTCTTCCTTCTCCACCTTTAGCCAAACAGAGTCAGGAACGAAGCTAAGGAGCTGCGCTTGCTCTGTGCCGAGGATGAGCAGAGCCGGACGTGCTGGGTGACAGCCTGCAGGCTCCTCAAGGTGAGTCCCCGTGGTCACGGTGTGTGTGTATGTGTCACCCCACTGTCACTGTGTGTGTGTCATCCCAAGGTCACCGTGTGGATCATCCCCTGGTCACTGTGTGTGTGTCAGCCTGCAGTCACTATGTGTGCATGTCAGCCCCAAGGTCAGAGTGTGTGTGTGTGTGTAATCCTGCAGCCACTGTGTCTGTCTCTGTATTTGTGTGTGTATGTGTGACCCCATGGTCACTATGTGTGCATGTCAGCCCTGAGGTCAGTGTGTGTGTGTGTGTGTGTGTGTGTGTGTGCGCGTGCATGCGTGTGTAATCCTACAGTCACTGTGTCTGTCTCTGTATTTGTGTGTGTATGTGTGACCCCATGGTCACTATGTGTGCATGTCAGCCCCGAGGTCTGTGTGTGTGTGTGTGTGTGTGTGTGTAATCCTGCAGTCACTGTGTCTGTCTCTGTATTTGTGTGTGTGTGTGACCCCGTGGTCACTGTGTGTGCGTGTCAGCCCTGCAGTCGTTATCTGTTTGTGTGTCATCCTGTGGTCACTACGTGTGTGTCATCCTGAGGTCATTGTGTGTATCATCCCCCGGTCACTGTGTGTGGGTGTCAGCAGTTCCTGTGTGTGTGTATCATCCCCCGGTCACTGTGTGTGTGTCAGCAGTCCCTGTGTGTGAGACCCCAAGGTCACAGCATGTGACAGTGTACACCTCTCCATGGATGATACCTGTTACCCTCCACGTCCCATCACTGAGCTCTAGGAGTCGAGGGTCCTCACATGTTTTTTCAGAGTCTCAGAAGCTCCCACAGAGCCGTTATATCAGCGGAGCCAGAGCCAGTTCCCGACCTAATGCTGGTGGCATTTAGGGTGGGAGCAGGCTGTGCTGTGCTTTGCAGGACAGCAGCCCTGCCCTGATCTCTCCCATGAGATGCCAGCAGCACCCCAAGCAGCTGAGACAGCCCCAAGTGTCCCCTGGGTATGGGGTGGGTTGAGAACCACTGGTTTAGAGAAATGGGGAACAAAAGGTCAGGACCAAGGAGTCAGCAGATGGGGGTGGGGTGGGCGCACATAGGTCATCGGAGGTTAATGGTTTTCCTGACAGCATCACACTCCGGAACTCCCAAAATGTCAGGGCCTTGCAGGAAACATGACGGATCGTCTGGCTCCTCACAGGGTCTCAAGGGTAACGGTGTCTCCTGACAATAATTCTGAAGGAAATGTCTTGCTCGGACTATCTCATGGGATCGCATCCCACCGCGATTTCACAGAAACAGCACAGGTGACCTCACATGCCCTGTAGTAGAAGCGCAGGGCAGTGCCCCGCCCTGCAATATGGCACAGAGTGTTCCCTCTGCACACACACACCATGTGCTGGAAATTCGTTAGTATAGAAGGTGCTTGTGAGTTACAGGTTTGCTGATAAAACAGACTTGGCGCAAGTCAAGGGCTGGAAGGGATGCGTATTTGCTTAGCTGTGGCAACCACACGTCTCTTACAGAAGTCCCCAGCCGTCCCTGAGGCTTCCAGCTACTCTGAGACTCTGGGTGGCATCCCTTGGAAACAGACGGGGGAGGCTGAGCTCTGAATACTCCTGAGAGGCGCTGCAGGCTTCCGGGAGAGGCAGCCAGTGTTCTTCTGTCCCAGAACCTTACTTTGTTTTATTTTTTGTCACTGATAAAACAGAGAAGGGTTAAAATATAAATGTTACTGTTGTGTAACAGAAGAGGAAGTGCTGTGTTGGTGTCAGATGTCGTACATCATAGGCCGCTCCCTGACGCTGTGCTATCCTAAGTCACTTCAGCCGTCGCTCTTTGGAACCCTATGGACTGTAGCCCGCCAGGCTCCTCTGTCCATGGGATTCTCCAGGCAAGAACACTGGAGTAGGTTGCCATTTCCTCCTCCAGGGGGTCTTCCCAACCCAGGGATTGAACCCTTGTCTCTTAGGTCTCCTGGATTGGCAGGCAGGTTCTTTACCACTAGTGCCACCTGGGAAGCCCCCTGCTCCCTGACAGTCAATCAGTCAGATCAGTCGCTCAGTCGTGTCCAACGCTTTGCAACCCCATGGAATGCAGCACACCAGGCCTCCCTGTCCATCCCCAACTCCTGGAGTTTACACAAACTCATGTTCATTGAGTCGGTGATGCCATCCAGCCATCTCATCGTCTGTCGTCCCCTTCTCCTCCTGCCCTCAATCTTTCCCAGCATCAGAGTCTTTTCAAATGACTCATTTCTTCCCATCAGGTGGCCAAAGTGTTGGAGTTTCAGCTTCAACATCAGTCCTCCCAATGAATATTCAGGACTGATTTCCTTTAGGATGGACTGGCTGGATCTCCTTGCAGTCCAAGGAACTCTCAAGAGTCTTCTCCAACACCACAGTTCAAAAGCATCAATTCTTCAGCGCTCAGCTTTCTTTATAGTCCCAACTCTCACATCCATACATGACTACTGGAAAAACCATAGCCTTGACTAGACAGACCTTCATTGGCAAAGTAATGTCTCTGCTTTTTAATATGCTGTCTAGGTTGATCATGACTTTTTTTCCAGGGAGTAAGTGTCTTTTAATTTCATGGCTGCAATCACCATCTGTAGTGATTTTGGAGCCCATATAAAGTCTTCCACTGTTTCCCCATCTATTTGCCATGAACTGATAGGACCGGATGCCGTGATCTTACTTTTCTGAATGTTGAGCTTTAAGCCAACTTTTTCAGTCTCCTCTTGCACTTTCATCAAGAGGCTGTTTAGTTCTTCACTTTCTGCCATAAGGGTGGTGTCATCTGCATATCTGAGGTTATTGATATTTCTCCCAGCAATCTTGATTCCAGCTTGTGCTTTATCCAGCCCAGCGTTTCTCATGATATACTCTGCATATAAGTTAAATAAGCAGGGTGACAATATACAGCCTTGGAGTACTCCTTTTCCTATTTGGATCCAGTCTGTTGTTCCATGTCCAGTTCTAACTGTTGCTTCCTGACCCGCACACAGATTTCTCAAGAGGCAGGTCAGATGGTCTGGTATTCCCATCTCTTTAAGAATTTTCCACAGTTTGTTGTGATCCACACAGTCAAAGGCTTGCTGCTGCTGCTGCTAATTTGCTTCAGTCGTGTCCGACTCTGTGCGACCCCATAGACGGCAGCCCACCAGGCTCCCCTGTCCCTGGGATTCTCCAGGCAAGAACACTGGAGTGGGTTGCCATTTCCTTCTCCAATGCATGAAAGTGAAAAGTGAAAGGGAAGTCGCTCAGTCGTGTCCGACTCTTCGCGACCCTATGGACTGCAGCCTACCAGTCTCCTCCGTCCATGGGATTTTCCAGGCAAGAATACTGGAGTGGCTTAGGTATAGTCAGTAAAGCAGAAATAGATGTTTTTCTAGAACTCTCTTGCTTTTTCAGTGATCCAGCGGATGTTGGCAATTTGATGTCTGGTTCCTCTGCCTTTTCTAAAACAAGCTTGAATGTCTGGAAGTTCACGGTTCACATATTTTTGAAGCCTGGCTTGGAGAATTTTGAGCATTACTTTGCTAGCGTGTGAGATGAGTGCAATTGTGTGGTAGTTTGAACATTCTTTGGCATTGCCTTTCTTTGGGGTTGGAATGGAAACTGACCTTTTCCAGTCCTGTGGCCACTGCTGAGTTTTCCAAATTTGCTGGCATATTGAGTGCAGCACTTTCACAGCATCATCTTTCAGGATTTGAAATAGCTCAACTGGAATTCCATCACCTCCACTAGCTTTGTTCGTAGTGATGCTTCCTAAGGCCCACTTGACTTCACATTCCAGGATGTCTGGCTCTAGGTGAGTGATCACACCATCGTGATTATCTGGGTTGTGAGGATCTCTTTTGTATAGTTCTGTGTATCCTTGCCACCTCTTCTTAATATCTTCTGCTTCTGTTAGGTCCATACCATTTCTGTCCTGACAAGCTGGTGTCAAAGCCAAGTGTCCCTCAATAGGGAGCTGGTTCCCTGAGTTAAGAGATTTTCTCGCAGAGAGCCCCCCTGCAGCTGAGAAGGAACAGGCTTCTCTCAGGACTCTGCAGTGGGGCATGTTCCAGGATGTACTATTAACAATTCAACAGCACAGTGCAGAAGGGTGTATAGAGATATCATTGCATTTGTGGGGTGAGGGGTGGAGGTGTGTGTTCAGATTTCCTGGTATGTAAACGTGAGACAGCAGGCGAACGTGGAGGCCATCACCGGAGCCTGGAGGCTATGAGGCAGACAGGGCAGATATGCAGGGAGACCTTCAAGGTTTCATGTTTGTGTGATTTCATTTAATTTTTTCTCTGCAAAAATATAACCTCTTTTGGAAAAAGCAAAAAGGAGATGCAGAAGGAAGTGATACTAAGGCATCATGTTCCGTGGGTAACAGGCAGTGATGTAGCCCTACTTCTGACCCTGTCTCACATGTGAGGAGGGTGGGTGTCTCTTTGTGCTGTCGTAACCAGGTGCAGGGAGGGAGCAGCCGAGCTCGCAGCAGCCATGATGGCTGGCTATTATTAGTGCCAACAACACATGTTCTGTGTGTACTGGCACAATGGGGACGTTCCAGAGCATCTACTATGGGTCAAGCGTCACCTCACACCTGTGACCTCACTGCTCACAGCAGCTCTGTGCATACATGTACAGGCATCCTCAGAGTACAGGTGACGGAGCTGAAGCCCGTGACATGTCACACATGGCACTGGCCTGGGGCCGAGCCAGCAGCAGGACCCCAGTGTGCTGGCCCCAGAACTCCATCCCTAACCGGCACTCTCACTGACTCCCTGAGAATCTCCGGGAAACCAAGATCCATCCAGTTCCAGACGTGAGCCTGTTGTCTCAGTCACATTGCCCCAAGGGAACCACGGACTCCACATCCCACAGCGCTGTCGTGCAGGGAGGCAGGGCCTGGCCCCGGTCACTGCAGCAAGGCAGTGGTAGCTGGAGCCTTTCTCAAGTGAACAGCAGTGGAGTCATATCCTCCTATCTTGGCTGGTCACACCCTGGGGCTCCCGCCTCTATAGAGCGGACAGCATCAGCATCTGGTGTGAGGGATCCCCTACAGACATCCGGGTCTCCTCCCTGCCTGCCCTCAGCTCCATTCATCTTGCTCAGTAGGGGGAAGCAAAGTTGTGTTCCAGAGACTTGCACCCTTCAAAAGTGCTGGGGAACCTTCTCAAACGCCTCTTGTTCCCCTGGCCCTCCTGCATCACCAGCTTCTTGGACTGTGAGCAGTGGTTCAGTCAGTGGTCAGTCTTGTCTTCTTCATGGGGAGACCTGTCCTCAGTCTGCAGGGACCTGACCTGGAGAGGCTTGAGGCTTCCTTCACTTTTCTTTGCATCTGCTCTCATGTCCAGGCACCATCCTGCCTGCCTTCCCCCAGATCCTCAGAGCTGGGATGACCTAGTGCTCGGAACCTAAGAGATGCTCAGAAAATGTGCATTGAATGAAAGTGGAAACTGACCCAAATGCCTGTGTCTGGCTTTGGGTCACACTGCAACAACAATTTGGATGGTATAAAAATCCCAGGGTGTTTTTGAGAGGAAAGCCTTCTTTTGCGTTAACTTAGGACCTTCCTGTTTCTCTTAAGTACCAACCCAGTTACACCTCCTTTAAAGAGTGTGTGTGTGTGTGTGTGTGTGTGTGTGTGTGTGTGTGTGTGTGTGTGTGTGTGTGTGTGTGTGTGTGTGTGTGTGTGTGTGTGTGTGTGTGTGTGTGTGTGTGTGTGTGTGTGTGTGTGTGTGTGTGTGTGTGTGTGTGTGTGTGTGTGTGTGTGTGTGTGTGTGTGTGTGTGTGTGTGTGTGTGTGTGTGTGTGTGTGTGTGTGTGTGTGTGTCTCTCAAACCTCCCGGGGAGAAAACTGGCTAGTATCTGCTTCAGTTCCTCTACCTTCCTACTACAGTGTTTCCTAAATGATTTCATAGAGACTCCAGGGCTGTGCAGGGAGTGTGAAAACTGTGTTAGTTACCTACCATATCCTTCCTGTGACCCTCCACCTTGTAGAAGCTTAAGCTGCTATTGCAGTTCTTCCCCAAGAGGGAGATCTTGCTTCATCAACACAAGATTCTGTAGGGCAGTGGTCCCCCATGCTTTTTGGCACCAGGGACGAGTTTTCTGGAAGATAATTTTTCCATGGGCTGAGGCGGGGTGGGGTCATTTCCAGATGATTCAAGCACATTGCATTATGTACTTTACTTCCATTATTATTACATTATGATATATGATGAAATCATTCTACAACTTAGCACAGTGCAGAATCAGTGGGAGCCCTGAGCTTGTTTTCCTGAGCTCAGGCAGTAATGCAAGTGATGGGGAGTGGCTGTAAATACACATGAAGCTTCCCTCGTTCGCCTACTGCTCACCTGCTGCTGTGCAGCCCAGATCCTAACAGGCTATGAACCAGCACGTTTTTGACCCAGGGGTTGGGGACCCTACTCTAGGGAATTCCCTGGTGGTCCAGTGATTAGGACTCAGTGTTTTCACTGCCAGGGCCCAGGTTCAATTCCTAGTGGGGGACTAATATATCCTGCAAGCCACCCAAGTAGGGCTAAAAAATACATATAATTGTTTTTTTTAAGTCTGGAGCTCTTAAAGAAGCTTTAAAACAACAGCAAAACAAAACAAAAAAATCCACAGAATTCTGTAATGAATTACTCGACATGGAAAAGGCAATTAAAGTGGATGTTGGACACAAAGGCAGCCAAGGAGCTTCCTATCTGGCACAGGCATCCGGAGCAGAGGTTGCTCACAGCACCTGGAAGCAACACAAGTGCAGGGACTGAGAAGTTGTATCAGGTAGAGGCAAAGCATCCCAACTCTGGTGATAACACCAGTGGTTTGCTGCATGCTCATCATATGCCACGCACCTGCTTGGAGCTTCATGTTACCCCATTTGACCATCATGAGAATCTGGGGGAAAATTCAGCCCTCACAGTACAGGTGAGGAGAGAGTGCTGGGAGTGTGGCTGGCCAAGATTTCATGTCCCTTGGGGGACTCTCTTAGGAAGCCCAGGTGGGACTTGGAGAATGGCTCAGGTGTGTTCCAGCCTCCCACTTGGTGGTGCCACCTGCCAGCACACAGCCAAGTTCACTGCCTCTTTGGATCCCAGAGTTCAGACCTCTGGTCTGCAAAAGCCAGTCCTCTAACCACTGAGAATTTGGGGAAACATCTTCTCTAGGGCCAGGCTTCCCTGGTGGCTCAGCAGTAAAGAATCTTACCTGCCAATGCAGGAGACACAGGTTTGATCCCTGGTCTGGGAATATCCCCTGGAACAGGAAATGACAACCTACCCCAGCATTCTTGCCTGGAGAACCCCATGGAGAGAGGAACCTGGTGGGCTATAGTTCATGGGGTCTCAGACACAATTTGGTGACTAAACAACACCTTCTCTAGGGCACAGCAAAACAAAACAAATGGGGACAGTGCAGTCAGCTATCCACAAAGCAATTAATATTAATAGCTGTGTTCACGGTAATGGCTTTATTCTTTAATCTGAGATTGTGTAAACTTAGCTAATTTAAACTTTATAAAACTCTGATTGTCTGATCCACTATTATATCAAAGTATTTTATAAAATATTGTTGATATGGTGGTAGATCAGCAATTAGTTTTTGGTGTGTGTGTATGTTGTCTTATTTGGAAAATTAGTTGCCAGGGCTTAAGACAGTCACAGATTTTTTTTTTCCCCCAAATCTGATTACTTCATGAAACCTAAAATAATGAATGTCCCTGATGTAGACTTTCCCTTTTACCTTCCCTGCAAGAAGATCTCTCAAGTCTAGTGGTTCCCAAATTTTATTTTTATGTAGCAGAGCCCATTTCCCGTCCTCAGGCAAAATCTTGGGTAATTCCTCAATATGTGGAATAGATGAAAAGACTGAATGGATTACATGGCATATCAGGTTATTGCTAAGTGGCAAATAGTCCCTAATCTCAGCAGCTATAAGAACAAATATCAGTCCTGCTCTTATGCGGCAGGTGGCGCAGCCCCATCCTGACCACTGCCAGGGAAGGGAGGCAAAGCCAGGGGTCTCCCATCCACAGAAATGACATATATCCATTCCACTCACAGTTGAGGGTCCAGACTGCTCTCCTGGTCTCTCTGAGAAGAGCCAGCCCCTTTCTTGAATCAAAAACAGAGCTAGAAACTCTCAGCAGACAGGCCAGTTACTAGCACACAGGTGCAGTTTCAGTTTTTGTTCAGAAACAGCCACCACTCATAGCATCTCTGAAGCACATTTCCACCCTGAAGCCATGTGAAAGCTGCCTGCCCCATCCCTTCCTGCCTCTTGCCCACCTGCTGCACTGTATGGCATGTGAGCAGCCCCCAGTTCATACCTGTGTGAACTACAAACACAGATGTCTTTTCTACGTGAACAGATGGAAACAGGGGAATTAAAGTACACGGAGAGTAGAAAGGAAGGAAGGAGTGTAAAACCCAGTCATTTTAAAAATGGGAACAGTGAAGACAGGCTTTGCATTTCTACCTATGTTGTACTTTTAAATCAAGATGAAATGGGCATTCTTTGCAAAACATAAAAACCTTAAAATTAACTGGAAAACCCAGAGGGAGAAATTGAACTCCCATTTTTTTTAAAAAATGAGTTCATTTAAACTTTGAGAAACATTCAAGCTCTGTGCTGTGTAAACTGTAACAGAACCAGGAATAAGACTGTATGCTGAGGTTTTGGCCACCTTCACCTATCAGGGCCTGTGCTGTCCTTTCGGATACTAGTCAGGTGTGGCCACAGAGATTGCATTTCATTTTTTCCAAATCCACATTCTTCTCTCTGGGACCAGAACTCCACTCAGCATCCATTTGAATATGAGCCTGCTGACAACAAAATCTCTCCATGTTTATTTGGTTTGTTTTGACTTTATTTTCACAATTGAGGGAACTTTTCACAGTTGATCAAGTCCTGTATTAGGGGTTATTTTATCCTGTGCTTCTCCCATCCCATTGTCTTCTAACTCTCTTCATGCAGGTTAGAAAGTTAGCTGTCCTTCTCATTGCTTTTTCAAAAATAGCATGTCTTTCTCTGGTTGCTTTTACATTTTCTCTGTTTCTGTTTTGCATGATGTTCCTGGGTGGTTTTGTTTATTTGTTCCTTTTGTTTTCCTTTTATCCCGCACCTAGATTCTGTAGCTTGGTGTATTTTTATTTGCTTGGGGAATTCTTAGCCATCATCACAAACATACTGCCTTTTCATACTGTTCATGGAGTTCTTGAGACAAGAATATTGATGTGGTTTGCCATTCCCTCCTCTGGTGGACCACGTTTTGTCAGAACTCTTCATTATGATCCATCTATCTTGGGTGGCCCTGCACAGTACGGTTCTTAGCTTCCCTGAGTTACACAGGCCCCTTCTCCACAACATGGCTGTGATCCAAGGAGATCAAACAAGGTAATCCTAAAAGAAATCATTGGAAGGACTGGTGCTGAAGCTCCAATTCTTTGGCCACCTGATGCAAAAAATCAACTCATTAGAAAAGACCATGATGCTGGGAAAGACTGAAGGTAAAAGGAGAAGGGAGTGGCAGAAGATGCAGTGGTTAGATAGCATCACCAACTCAATGGACATGAATTTGCATGAACTCCAGGAGATGGTGGAAGACAGGTGCCTGGGAGTCACTAAGTTGGACATGACTTAGTGACTGAACTACATCTCAATCATTTCTTTTGATCTGTTCTCTCTCTTCCTGTCTCACTGGGGTGCGACTGTATCTATGGTAGACCTTCCCATCATGTTCTAAATATGTTAAGTTTAGAAATGAGTACATACTGCTGGTCCTTGACCTGGAAGTGAGCTGACATCCATGAAGAACAGTGAAGAGGAAGCTGCAGCCCACTTGATCCCTGTTTCCTCTTCCTTTTTTCTTTTCTGTGTGGTTTGAAGGTGTAATTGAGGAGTGCAGGTTGAGACATCAGGAGTGTAGGAGGCTTTGCAGGACACTCAGTGCTTATTGTGGAGAAGGCAATGGCACCCCCACTCCAGTACTCTTGCCTGGAAAATCCCATGGACGGAGGAGCCTGGTAGGCTACAGTCCATGGGGTTGCTAAGAGTTGGACATGACTGAAGCAACTTGGCAGCAGCAGCAGCAGCAGTGCTTATTGACCGAGGAAATAAAGCCCAAACTGCTGAGCTGGTCGGGCAAGGAGGCTGGTGGTTAAGAAGAGCACTAGTTCGGAAGCAGGATTGTGTATTCAGAACCTGAATCCTTACTTTACTATGACCTTGAGCAACTTGCTTTACTTGTTTGTGTTCTGTTGTTTGTGAAATTAGGTAAAGTGCATATTTCATAAAATGGAGAGGACTAAATAAAAGAGCAGCAGAAAGCACTGAGAGCTTTGCCCATAGCACCATTCAGTAAGGCTAATTGTTCTTGCTAGTCATTATTATGTTGTTACTTCCTTGACCGCTCCCTACCCACCCAGCACCCCCAGACAGACGGCAGTAACTGTGAAGTGTTGGTGGTGGCAGGCCCAGAGACAGGGCTCCGTTGGGTGTTTATTCTTAAGCTTACCCAGTTGTCGCCCACTGTTGTATGTGAGAGTGGCTCTTGAGTGCCAGGGGTTTGCCATGTGTGGGGCTTTGGGGGCTCCCGAGGCCCTGGTGACTGACTCTGGCCCTCCTTACCTCTTTAGTATGGGATGCTCCTTTACCAGAACTACAGAATCCCACAGCAGAGGAAGGCCATGCTGTCCCACTTCTCGACTCCAGTGGTAAGTCAAGTTGTACCTCTGAAGCCACATTCCTCTTCAGCTGCTGCATCAGCATGGGCTGTGGGCATCTTTTTTTCAGATGAGGCTGCCCAAAGAAGCCAGAATATCTCCCCAGCATGTGTTTCCCAGAAGAGGGACTTTGTCGTCTCAGCAGGGTGACTACTGGGAGCAGATTCCTCTCTACCCTCTCCCCTTTCCCACATCTCCCTGCAGCGTTGCTTTGGTGAATGGCTCCCATTGAGAGCTCTATTCTAGTGTTCAGAAATGTTGACAGCAGTGCCCACATCTACTGAGGAGCTGCCTTTACCACCTTCACTTCTGTCCATTTCAGCCATGGGGTCGGTCCATGGTGCTGTTGACCATGATGCTGGAATCCATGTGAAAATTGAGATTGTAGTGAGTCTTCTCGTGACCTTAGGATGGACTTTACATCCCAGAGGTGCAGAAACGCTTCATCCTCCCCGAATATTATCTTAACACATTATTGACTGAGCAATGTATTAACACATCTTTTGTTATGCAAATGTTTATTGGCCAGGAGTATCAATACATTTTTAGAAAGTGACAGAATTAACATCACTGTGCAAAGTTGTTAGATCTTAAAATTGATCAAAGGTTCATTATATAATTTATGATTACTGTTATCACTCATGTTTTGCTCCATTAGGTTTTTGTTGCACCTTGTGTATATTATAAATGTGAAATTTTCAAAAATGACACATTGAGAAATTTTGAGTGAAAAATTTTTTGGTGAATTTTATGTAGATATTTTCTCTGATTGTCCAAGTGACATATATGTTAGTATCTCAGAAGATGATAGTTCTTCAGAATATAGTTCTGATTCAGACAATGTGAATATCAGACCAACAAAAAAATAGAAAACCTTAGTGATTGATTCTGGTGCAAAAAGTGAAAATGAAACTCATGGTGCTGGAGAAAACTTTACAGGGGTAACTATTGAATGTGATAACCTGCAAAGTGTTAGTGAAATAACAGAATTAATTTTTTGGCCAGCCAAAATAAAAATCATCACCAACCACAGGTGTTAGCTTCTGCAGAAATCCCCCAGTTGATAACGAGTTAACAATCTCTCAATGTCCGTTCCTCAGAGATGTCAAAGTACCCACAGAAGTGGTGCCCGTGTTTCTGTGAGCTAACTTACCTGAGAAAGGATTTGGCTGCTGGTGAGGGCTGGCTCACCTTTGATGTTACCATATCTTTGATGAGTTTTTGTGGGGTTTTTTGTAATGCAGGAGAAAGAAAGAATGACTTTATTACTTTGCCAGGCAAAGGGGGATCACAGCAGGCTAGCTCCTCAAGAACTGTGCCCTCTTTGGATGAGTTTTAATTCACATTAGAGACCCTGTGGAAGACCACACAGGTGAACACCAGTGGCCTCACCAGCAGCTTTCAAATATCTTGAGAGAATTGGAAGGTTTCTTTCCTCTTCTTGAGAAAAACCGAAGCCATTTTTCGTTCAAGGGCCCTTCAGACACTGAATGTTCTGTCCAGTCCTTGCCCGTCCTTCCTGCCCCTCCCTGGGTCTACACAGCTCTCCCACGCTGAGGCTCCCACCTGCCACTCTGCTTGCTTCCCTGCATCTTAAGAATCCATGGCCTCTCCTTTCCAGCGCAGCGTCTCTGAGAACTCCCTTGTGGCAATGGACTTTTCTGGGCAAACGGGAAGAGTAATCGAGAATCCAGCTGAGGCCCAGAGCGCGGCCCTGGAAGAAGGCCACGCCTGGAGGGTAAGACTGTGGCCCGGTCCTACCAGGACGGGCTCACTCACAGTGGCCACCCCACCCCTGGTCTGCCCCAGAGAAATGGCTCTGTGCTGGCGGCAGGGATGCGGTGCAGGGGAGGGGAGGTGGCTGTGAGTTCTCACCTGCAGAAGGCTGTGGCTTGCCTGGGCTTCTCCATGCCCCCGGCTCCCGGCCACCCCTACGCCCCGTCCCTGGGCTCCCATGGAAGGAGGGGCAGGAGCAGAGCCCTGAGGCCCCATGGCTCACAGCCCTGTCCCTGCTGATGTGTCATCAGGGCCCCTGGGGAGAGCACGAGGCCAGGCGTTCCCATCGTGGCTCAACCGCTGACCAACTTGCCAACCTCGAACAG
This sequence comes from Giraffa tippelskirchi, assembly GCF_054371585.1. Taxonomy (NCBI): domain Eukaryota; kingdom Metazoa; phylum Chordata; class Mammalia; order Artiodactyla; family Giraffidae; genus Giraffa; species Giraffa tippelskirchi. Next base: position 53,205,199 of record NC_137284.1, read on the forward strand.
TTTCTTTACTCTGAGTGAGACTCAAGTTCCTAATCTCCAGATGGAAGGATTTCACACAACTTCCAAGCTTTTCTGAGCTTTAAAGGCAACTATGGCTCAGAAAACCTCCCCATCCTTCAGTTTCAGAGTGTTCGGAAGAGGAGAATGTCCCCAAAGCTGCAGTGTTCAGACCTGCCTGAGTTCCCTGCCGAAGCTCATGATTTTCTCCTAAAATGTATCGGGAACTGAGCTGCGTGTCTTCTGTGTGACAGATGCACCCTGGCTTCAGTGCTGGGATCATTAGCAGTATGCCCGGGTGGGACGCTTCTGGTTTTAACAGCTGCGACCCATAAGCTGTCTGCCCTCCTGGTCACATGGGAGAGGTCCTTGTGACCACATGGGACTGAGGCGGCTGTCATTCCGCCAGCAAGGGTCTCTCACGGGGCCAGCTTCTTGCCCCAGGTGTGTCCCAGGGCGTGGTGATTGTGTTTGCTGCTGACTTGGTGCTGACACAGGGATTTCTTTTGCAGAAACGAAGCACGCGGATGAATATCCTAGGTAGCCAAAGCCCCCTCCACCCTTCCACCCTCAGTACAGGTAAACACGGCATGTTTGCTTGATATTGTACATAAATAACAGAAAAGTGCTCCCAGCCCTCCCTGAGCTTCACAGCGGGCCTGGAGTGCAGCGCATGGAAGCTAGGACCGCAGGAGTCAGGGTCCCATGTGGCCCCGAGCTCGTTTAGCAAGGCGTTTGCTGTGCACGGAGCCCAGGCTACCCTCCTTCTCTGGTCCCCACAGTGATTCACAGGACGCAACACTGGTTTCACGGCAGGATCTCCAGGGAGGAGTCGCACCGGATCATTAAACAGCAAGGGCTCGTGGATGGGTAAGGGATGCAGCCCAGGCGGGAGTCTGCTGGGCTCAGCTCAGAGCATCCTGCCGTGTGTGTGTGTGTGTGTGTGTGTCTGTGTGTGTGTGAGTGAGTGGGCAGAGGGGACGAGGGCGGTACAGCAGCCTCGTTTGAAGTTGGAGCAGCGTGCTCAAGAGTATAAGGGTAGTGCAGGGTTTGCAGGCTGGGAAGTGGGCGGAATGCAGTCCTTTTGTCCAGACCCCATAACCCTCCTGCACCTATTTGATGTGATTGGAACAGCCAAAGAACATACTCTGATTAATACGGCAGCAGGCAAATGGAAAGCTGTCTTTTTGCCTACACCTTTTACTTTATGCATTATATCTTTGACTTTTGCCCCAACCACCCCAAACCTCAGTGGTTTAAAGCAGCAAAGCTGTATCACTGTTCACAGTTGGGGCAGGTTAGGTGGCTAGTCGCCCTGGGGCCTGAAGAGCTAGGGCCAGGATGGATGCACTTACGCATCCAGTGGCCAGTGCTGCTGTGGATGGGTGATGAAGCAACTGGGTGCAGGTCTTTGGCACGCTAGCCTGGGTCCATGCACTTTGTGGCCATCATGGGGGCCCTGGGGGTAAGAGGTCAAACCCCAGTGCACAGGCACTTCTCAAGCTGACACCTGCTTGGACAAGGCAAGCCACGTGGCCAGGCTCAGCATCATGGGAATGCGAGGGATCTGCCTAGAGTGGGGCTACAGATGTGTGAGGGCCCAGGGGAATGGTCACTGCGGAGCTCAGCCAGAGTTCTGTCTCCATGCCCCAAAAAAGAGGCCCTGAGGAGCTGGTTGGATGCCTTGGTCCATCCTTGTCAGAGCTGCTTCTCACTGGGTCTACTCAAAAAACAGATTATTAGAAGCTGCTCAACTCAGAACACTCCTTTTGTTGTTTAAATCCTTCATCTTTAAAAAGTTTTATTACGGACATCTGAGAATTCACCTGAGAGAAGAGAGTGTAACCAACCGCGTCCACCTCTTGCACAGCTTCAGAACTTGCTCACCTGAGCCTGTCTGTTCCCCTTCCTACATTTTTATTATTTTTTTTTCTCCTTCTTCCAACTTTTCCTACTTTTCTTCCTCTTCTTCCTTCTTCTTCTGGAGTCTTCTAAAGGAGAACCCAGACACTCAGAATTTTTACCAGTAACTGTTGCAGTGAGTGTCTGTGTCTTTCGACACAACCACAATATCATCATTGCACTTAAGATAAACAGGAATTTCTTAGTGTCCTCAGAAGTGCTGTCATGTTCATGCACAAAAGTCCTTTAATGTACTTGGTCTAAATGGGGAGCCATTCATGGCATCTAGTTGCTGTGTCTCTAAGTCTCCCGAAATAGAATAGGTCTCCCACCACTGCATTTTCTTTCCTGTTTTTTTTTTTCCCGTCTTCCCATTGTTGAAGAAGGAGGCCATTGGCTAATTGTGTACTTGTGGTTTCTTTGACTGTGTTCCTCTGTCTCCCTGGTTTCCTGTGAAGTGTGGGCAGAGGCTCCTTCTGGGACAGAGCTGCGGTCGCTGTGTGTCTGCACTCCTCGCCCCAGTTGTCCTGCTTCCTGATCCTGGGCTGGGCAGGGGTCTGTAACCCCCACCCCCGCCCAGCTCCCAGCCCCCAGGGTCATTGTTTTATTAGAGGTGACAAGATCGTTGTTTTCTAATTCTGTTATTCCTTCACAGTCCCTTCCTTGAAACCCTTTCCCCTGTCACATTTGTATTTCTGGGAGAGGTGACTGACTGCTTGATTTTTTTTAATTTGTCTATTTATTTATTTTGGCTGTGTGTGTGGTTCTTTGTTGCTAGGAGTGGGCTTTCCCTAACAGCGAGCAGGGGCTGCTCTCCAGTTGTCGTGCACAGGCTCCTCATTGCGGTGGGTGTCTTGTTGGGGAGCACAGGCTCTAGGGCACGTGGCTCAGTAGTTGCGGCTCCAGGCTCTGGAGCACAGGCTCAACAGTTGTGGCACAAGGGCTTAGTTGCTCACTAGCATGTGGGATCTTCCCAGACCAGGAGCCAAATCCATGCCCCCTGCTTTGCAAGGTGGACCTTCAACCCCTGGACCACCAGGGGAGCCCTAAGTGCTCGATTTTTCCCTTTTATTTGTCAATTTCTTTTTTTCTTTTGGGGGGGTATATAATTACTTTAGAGTGTTGTGTTAGTTTCCGCTGTACAATGATGTCAATAAGCTATTTATATACATATATCCCTACCCTCTTGGATTTCCTCCCATCCCCATCCCCACCCCCCACCCCCACCCCGATCATCACCGAGCAGTGTCAGTTTCCAGGATCATCATTTGGTATCCTACCATCTTCCAAGGCTGACAAATGAGATGTTGTATTTTGTATTTTAACTCTGGTGATGAGCTTGATACTGTGTTCGACTTCTTTCAATCCAAGCTTAATGTTCTTGATTTTCTGGATGCTTTCTTTTGGGCTCATTGGGTGTGCCTCTCTTAAGTTGGTTCCTGAGTTCTTTTGACTCAAAACTAATAGGGTTTGTTTTCTAGCTGTGACACATTCTCTTAGATGCCCTAACTTTTTGGAATGGAAAATGGTGGCTAGAAACCAAATTGGTAGGTCTTTTCCATGGACAAAGCTAGGACATATGCTTTTTAAACTGAAAAAGATTACAGGTTCACATTGATTTTCTTGTTCAGTCACTCAGTCGTGTCTGACTCTTTGTGACCCCATGGACCATAGCACACCAGGCTTTCCTATCCTTCACCATCTCCTGGAGCTTGCTCAAACTCATGTCCATTGAATTGGTGATGCCATCCAACCATCTCATCCTCTGTTGTCCCCTTCTCCTGCCTTCAAGCTTTCCCAGCATCAGGGTCATTTCTAAGGAGTCAGCTCTTCGCATCAGGTGGCCAAAGTATTGGAGCTTCAGCATCAGTCCTTCCAGTGAATGTTCAGAATTGATTTCCTTTAGGATGGACTGATTTGATCTCCTTGCAGACTCTCAAGAGTCTTCTCCAACAGTTCAAAAGCATCAATTCTTCGGCACTCAGCCTTCTTTATAGTCCAACTCTCACATTCATACATGACTACTGGAAAAACCAAAGCTTTGACTACTCGGACCTTTATCAGCAAAGTAATGTCTCTGCTCTTTCATATGCTGTCTAGGTTGGTCATAGCTTTTCTTCCAAGGAGCAAGTGTCTTTTAATTTCATGGCTGCAGTCACCATCTGCAGTGATTTTGGAGCCCAAGAAAATAAAGTCTGTCTCTGTTTCCTTTGTTTCCCCATCTATTTGCCATGAAGTGATGGGACCAGATGCCATGATCTTAGTTTTCTGAATGTTGAGTTTTAAGCCAACTCTTTCACTCTCCTCTCTCACTTTCATCAAGAGGCTCTCATCAAGAGGCTCTTCAGTTCCTCTTCACTTTCTGCACCACAAAGGTGGTATCATCTGTGTATCTGAGGTTATTGATATTTGTCCCCATAATCTTGATTCCAGCTTGTGCTTTATCCAGCCTGGTATTTCGCATGATGTACTCTGCATATAAGTTAAATAAGTAGGGTGACAGTATACAGCCTTGACATCCCCCTTTCCCAGTTTGGAACCAGTCCATTGTTCCATGTCTGGTTCTAACTGTTGCTTCTTGACCTGCATACAGATTTCTCAGGAGGCAGGTAAGGTGGTCTGGCATTCCCATCTCTTGAAGAATTTTCCACAGTTTGTTGTGATTCACACGTCAAAAGCTTTATTTAGTGTAAGTCACTGAAGCAGAAATAGATGTTTTTCTGGAATTCTCTTTTTCAGTTTAAAAAGCTAGGACATAGCCTTTTTAAACTGAAAAATCGATTACAGGTCCACATTGATATCCCAGTTCAAATGGAAAGCTATAGGATTTGTACATCTTAGACTTTATTGTATCTCTCTTTTCTTCCTCTGAAAAATCTAATGTCGTTAGCTGCTTGCTTAACCTCACTCTATTTGTGAGCTGTATCCCATATCACATCATAAAAATATTCATAATATTACTTCAGTAAGATTACTAAATTCACACTTCTTTATAGCCCTTTTATCCTTAAGGAACATTCCAGGCAGAATCATGTTAAAACACCAAGCTTAAGGTAATTCTTCTCTGTGGTTCATTTTTGAGTCCTAGTCATACAAGTTTTCTCCACTCCTCAATCATTAAGGAGTTCGTTCGTGTTATCCTCCAGAACTTGTATTATTGATTACACTCCCTTCCTTTTTTTCATGATTATTTCTTCCATTTCTGTTCATTCATTTTTGTTTGCATGTTTAGATCCCAAGTGCATTCAGAATTTATTTATCCTAGTTCTCTATGTAAAGATGGATCTGATTTTTTCCCATATGGGTGTACAGTTGTTCCAGACAGCTTTTCTGAAATGTCACTTGATCGTAGACGGTCCTTTTACAGCCTTAGAAGTGACCCATCCTGACTACAGACTAGATGCTTCTCCTCTGAACTTTCTGCCTAAGAGAGAAAAGCCTACCCTCCTCTCTTAGTGATGTTTATTGCATGTAGGTTTGTGTGTTTTCCAGGGGCTTCAAGGATAGGATGCTTACCTATTGTAGCCCTAAACCGCAACCAAGCTAAGCCACCAAATCTTCTCATGGGGCCCCATTTACCGTGTTGTCTGTGGGATTCATTTTCAGAAGTCAAGTGGGTTTCCTTGCCGGGTGACATCTTACTGTAACCGAAGCCAGGTTCAGCCACTCGTCACTCATAAACCAGTAATTCAAGAGACAAACGTGAGTAGAAAGGAAAGGTTCCTTAATCAGAAAAGCCAGCAATCTCGGGAGGTGAACTCATGTCCTGAGACCAACTCTGAAGATTCTGCTCAGCAATGACAATTTGTAAAGGGAAACAGTGCAACGGGGTGGGGGTGGGGGGTGAGGGTGTCAATGCATCATGAAGGCGGGAGGTTAGATTCATACCGTTCTCCACTGAGTGCAGACTGGAGGACTTGAGACGTTATCTTGCCCACATGGACTGCCTGCAGGATTGCTTAGGGAGGCTCTTGCGGGTGGAGAGATAGCCATTCTTTAACTGCTTAATTCTCCTTTTTATTTTTACTTCTTTTTATTGTATTTAGGAAAAGAATCAGCAGGTTAGACAAGGCATAACTCGTTCAGGAGAGAATAGGTCAGGAGTTAATTTCAATTGCCTAGTGATTCATCCCTATAATTAGGTTCTTTTAAGATTAGAGGGGGACAGAAATGGGCAAACAGGAAAGAGCTGCTTTCAACACTGCCAGAGAAGTGACAGCTCCACAGGAGGCATCACTGGGTACCGTGCATCCATCCTGGGGCCCAGGGCAGTGACAGTGGCACCCACATCCCTGAGAGGCTGACAGTCCAGCCCACTTTGCGTTAAAAGGAGCGCCCCTGGGGTGCAGAAGCCCCAGGGTGGGGAGGGTCAGCATGCTGGGTCCACTGCACTGTGTGTCGGCTCTTTTTTTTAAACCCCGTTCGTCTTGCAATTCAACTTTTCCTGGAGCGAGCCCCAGTTGGCAAGGTTCCCTCTGTCCAGTCTTGGTGAGGAGTGTGGGTGTCTTTCAGCTTTCCTCCCGCCCCCACTTGCCTTGTTCCTCTCTATCCTTCCCTGGGTCTGAGTTGCTTCTAAGTTTATATGTTATATCCTTCAATCCCAGCCTCCAGCTGCTGGCGCTCTAGGAAAAACAGAAGGCAGTGTACGGGGACCCATTCACGTGTCATCACAGTGATGTATATCATCCACTCACTCCCGTGTTTAGGGAGGAAGTGTGCTTGGAAAACGAGGTAAATTAAATAATCAATGCCAAATCATTATGAATCCCTACAGAGGTAATGGAGGAAGCCAATTTAGAGTCTGACAACAAACAACACTGAAAGGCAGGCCAGGATGACAGCTGTTATAAAACACTGCTGCCAAGACCTTTAGCCTCAATCATGGATGAAGTAGGGGGTGGAAAGAGACAGCAGAGCCTGCAGTCTACCCAGAGGGGCCTCTGAAGTCACCTGGATGCAGGCGCCACTCCCACCCATGCCCCCACAGGTGACCTGTGTACACACGCAAGCATGAGTCTGTGCACACATGTGCATGTGCATTTGCACTCACACCCCCAGCCCTGTGGAGCCCACCACTGCCTGGCTGCCTCCCTCCCCCTCTTGCCGCCCACAGCCCATGCCAGAGCCCAAGATGGAAGGAGCTTTCCCAGGGGCCAGTCCTGCTCTGCAGGCCCCGCTGTGACTCACCCCAGGGCTCCTGTCAGGACTTGCAGCGTGTAAGGCTCTGTCCTGCCCTGCCTGCCCCCACCACGTTCACACTAGGGGTCCAGCTCCACTGCCTCCTTGCCATCTACAGCCCCGGCCTCTGTGCCTTTTGTGAGCTAGTCCCTCTGTCTACACTCCAGGTGCCTCCACTGGGCAGAAGGCCATGACTTTGCCAAGACTTGTGTTCTTTATGGCTCTCCCCCCACAGGCAGAGTGGGGTGCTGTCTCGGGGCTAATACGGCACCCTCAGTAGAGTGCAGAGTACTAGCCAGCCATGGAGGAGCCCCTGCACACTTGCTCCGGCTGTGCCAAGGCTCCCCTGTGATTGCTGCTGGCTGTGTGACCTCAGGGAATTTGCCTCACTTCTTTGGGCCCCCTCGCCTCACTGTAAAATGAGGACAGTAACAGGGTCACTGTGAGTCCTGAGCGAGGCGGTGTGCGCAGTGCCTGGGCTGCATACCTGAGTTGTGCTGCCCCTCTGATCTCCGTCAGCCCCAGACATGAGCAGCCCTTTGCTTGTCCCTGAATAGACACGTGAGCCCCCCTGGCTTTAGTCCTGACGGCAGCAAGGACGCCCTTGTCGCCAGCACCTTCGCTCCGTGTTCCATTCTGAGTCCCAAGCAGAGACATCTCTGGGTGTGTCAGCCCCCAGCCTGTCTCGGCAGTGCTCCACCCCCCAACAGAAACCCCTGCGCCTGCAGTTTGCTGATGGCAGTCACCACTGCCTCCAGGGTGCACACCGTCTGGACAACAGCTCCCAGCATGTGTGCAGTCCTGCAAGAGAGGCCAGGGAAGATGGCAGATCGCAATCTGCCACTCCCAAGTGTGAGATCCAGGAATCTCACTGACTCTGGGCCCTACCCCGCGCCTCCACGTCGGCGGTCATTTCAGGTAGACAAGCATTAGGCACAGGCCATCGGGGCAGCCTCATGATCTCTTGGTCACACCCCTAACGGGTCAGCAGACGGACGGCGTCTGTACCTGCCTTGTTGCTCGATGCTCAGAAGGAAACAGCCAGGGGTTCATTGAGGGCTCAGGTGAGACTGCCCAGCCCCAGCTTCTTCTCCAGGAAGATCGAATCCTTGGGTTTCTGCTAGTGAGCCACTTGGAGAAGAGAGCACAGCCTGGGAAGGACAGGTGCACAGCCCTGCCTGGGAGAGGAGCTGGCCCTCCCGTCCACCCGGCTCTGCCAGCACCAAGCACATCACACGCACACATCTGACGTCATAGCCACTCCCCTCCCGTACTCCCAGCCCAGCGGTGCAATTCCATCCTGGTTGGCATCTCCAGAGTGTATCCTGCAGAACATGCATCCTATAAAATGCCATCAAAGAGGGGCTGGTATATAATAAAAGATGCTGTGAAGAGTCAGGTATGATAGGAAACCTCATGCGGGGGCCCTAAGGGAGTCACGCTGAATAAAGGCTCCAAGATGTCTTGTGGTGAAATAAAACTTATTCACCTTCATAACAGGATTTCTCAGGCTTATTGAACTGCCTTCCATCTGAATTTACAATCTAGACACTGATGGTTTATCTGATGGTCACAGTTTGGTGTCCAATGCCTTTAAAATATGTTTCCTCTCAGGCCATTTCTTCTTTGTCCCTGGAATTAGGGCCTTTTCCTTTCTAAAGAAGAACTCTGTCTTAACATCTGATTCCAGATTTGTTCATGTAAAAGCGATGATTTACACTTCTTCCTGCTATTCTAATTTTTAGTTGAAGTATCATTGATTTACAATATTGTGTTAGTTTCCAGTGTATAGCATAGTGATTCAGTATTTTTGCAGATTTTTCTCCATTACAGGTTGCTACAAGATAGTGGATATCATCTTTATGCTGCACAGTACATGCTTGTTGCTTGTCTATTTTATACACGGTGGTTTGGATCTGTTAATCCTATGCCCCTGATTTGTCCCTCCTTGCTTCCCTCTCCCCTTTGGTTTGTTCTCTGCATCTGCAAGTCTGTTTCTGTTTTGCTTATATATCCATTTGTATTATTTTTTAGATTCCACATATAAGTGATACCATCCAGGACTTGTCTCTCTCTGTCTGGTTTATTTCACTGAGCATAATGTTCCCTAGGTCCGTCCATGTTGCTGCAGATGGCAGGACTTCACTCTTTATTATGGCTGAGTAACATTCCATTGTGTATATGTACTACATCTTCTTAATTCAGTCATGTGTTGACGGGCACATGGCCTGCTTCCGTGTCTTGGCTATTGTAAGTAGTGCTGCTGTGAACATTGAGGTTCATGTATCTGTTCAATTAGTGTTTTCATTTTTTCCATTTATGGATATCCAGTAGTAGAATTACAGGACCATATGGTAGTTTTAGTTTTTAGGGAACCTCCATACTGTTCTCTGTAGTGGCTGCACCAGTTTCCATTCCCACCAGCAGTGCTCCCTTCTCTCCACATCCTGGCCATCACTTGTATTTGCAGACTTTCTGATGTGATTTCAACTTGTAGAGAAGTGGCATGAATCATGTGACAGACTCCCGTATACATGTTACCCAGGCAACCTGAGTCATGAATGTTGCAGCACCTTTTGTCATCTTCTCTCTCATTTTTTTATCAGAACCATTTAGGAGTGAGTTGTAATTATTTCAGTATAAAATTTCTAAAAACATGGACTTCTCTTAGGCAACCACAGGCTCGTTATAAAAATTAGGAAATTAACACAAATGTGATTCTGTCCCCAGCCATGCCACTTTCTCAGATTTTACCAGGGGTCCTACTTGCATCCTTTGTTGCCAAGGAAAAGAACTTCTTGGCCTCAGCCCCACCCTGGGCAGCCCATGCCTTGTCTCCCTTTGTGTCTCAACACTTGCAGGAGCCATGAGGGCAGAAGTACCAGGTAAGGGCTCATCTGGTCACTCCCAAGAGGTGATGCTGAGTCATCTTCAGTGCATCCTGTCGGGAGATGCTAGGGGGGATTGCCTCATTCCTGTTGGTGGTCACTTGAATATCTGAAGATGGTATCCACCAGGTTTCTCTATCAGAAGGTTACTGTTGGTCCCTTTGTCATAAACATTAGTGGGTAGATCTTTGAGACTATGGAGATACTGTTATTCTCATCAAACTTTGATGCTGGTTTCAGCATCCCATGAATATCTGCTTAATCAATGGTGATATCTGGTGATTGCCAGATGGTGGTTTTCTAATCCATCTTCTTTCTCTGTGTAGCTGGCCGTCTGCTCTTAGGAAGAGCTTTTTTTTCCTCCTCTGTTATTTATTTGTTCGTTTATTTATCACACCAGTGGGGACTCGGGATTCTTGTTCTATGCTATAGGTCATACTCAATCACCTATGTTATTCACTTAGATGACCGGGTGTGGCCACACTGCCTCCTAAGTTAGTTTTCTTTGAGTACCTCCTTACTTGCTGGCACAAAGTGTACCAGCTTCACCCTGTACCTTTCCTGCCTCAGCCCTAGAGGCAGCCATGTCCTCAAGGAACCGTGTCCCCTGGTTCCTCTTGATGGGTAGTGAGAGCCAGATCACAGTCTGGGTGTGGAGGGCGGTCTTGCCCTACAGCTCACTCAGCTCCCAAAGCTTCCTGAAACTTCGCCTCCTGAAGCCTGTCTGTTCATGTACGCATGCAGATAACATGCATATTCAGTCTGAAATTAACAGTCAATTGATTCTTTCCATTCCCAGGCTCTTTCTCCTCCGTGACAGCCAGAGTAATCCAAAGGCATTTGTCCTCACACTGTGTCATCATCAGAAAATTAAAAATTTCCAAATCTTACCTGTAAGTATTGACGTTTTCACACTCATTCTTACTCTTTTGTGTTCTGATTTTGTTCCTTGTGCAATTTTTGAACTAACCACACTAGAGAACAGTAAACATCAGACAGTTTCAAGCTCACTAGTGATATCTTTATAGGAGCTTCCTCTATGCAGAGGGTGTGCCATTTGCATGGACACTCACAGGCTTAGTCAACCGCACCCTCCTCCCCGGGGTGTGCTGAGTGCATGGACACTCACAGGATAAGTGATGAGCCTCCTCCGTGGTGAGTGCTGTATGCGTGGATACTCAGGGTAACTGGTCAACCGCACCCTCCTCCATGGGGTGTGCTGAGTGCATGGACACTCACAGGTTGACTAACCAACTTTGCCCTGATGAGCAAGGCAAACTGGGAGGAGCTTGGGACCTTCCTCAGAAATAGGGGAGCAGTTGTGCCCAGTAGCCGTAGGTACTTGGCAGTGCCCCTGCCAACCTGCCTCCACACAAAAACTCGCTCCCCAACCTCCTGCCCTGTTGTTTTCTAGCTCACCTCACTGACTCCATGTGTCACCATAGAACCTCTCCAGGGATGGAGAGCACTAATCCTGACAGGGGGGCCTGTTTCGTCCCCAAGCTGTGGCCTCTGATTTAGCCGGTCTTATTGTGTCTCTCTAGTGCGAGGATGATGGGCAGACATTCTTCAGCCTTGACGACGGGAACACCAAATTCTCTGACCTGATCCAGCTTGTTGACTTTTACCAGCTGAACAAAGGGGTCCTGCCTTGCAGACTGAAGCACCACTGTATCCGAGTGGCCTTATGACCTCAGATCTACCCTGGCTGCAGGCCGGTGGACGCTGACACTGGAGTGAAGAGGCCTGTGCATCCTTCAGAACACACGTCTGTCTGCACCTCGGGGCTCGGAGCAAGATGGTGCATTTGGCGCCAGCTGACCACAATCAACTAGTCTGTTGGACTTGATGGTGATTTGCTGCTGCAGATACAGCAGGGCTGCCCCTCTCTCCCTGGCCTCATTGGGGAGGGCGGGAGAGAGCAAATTCGAGAATAAACTGGAATGATGGTCTTGGCTGGGCCATGGAGGAACGCAAGCCAGAGAGAAGTGATTGGAAGTGAACTCTTGCCCTGGAATAATCTTGACAATTAAAACTGATATGTTTACTTTTTTGTATCGATCCCTTTTTTGCACTCCTTGTTTTCAATATTGTATTCAGCTTATGGCAGGAGGGGCCGTGGCTTTTCTGTGTGTACGAGATGTAAAGACACTTGAAAAGGGGCAGCCCCCAGAGGTTGGCCGCGTTTGTAGAGGGTGGTACATACCCTCTGCACATCACTCCCAGACAGCAGGCACCCCAATCCTCCCCAGTATACTTGAAAGCCTTTTTGAAATAAAAGGTGTTCTCGTGGTGGGCACATGGTGTGCTCTGTGGCCAGAGAGGCGACCCAGCCTGCCACCCCTCCTCTGTGTCCATCTTGCACTTGTGCTGTCCACCTGCCCTCCACGTGTCGTGTTGCCTTCCTTGCTGCTGGACGCTTGTTTCTTTGGAAAACTCGCTGTCCCGCAACACAGAGGGGCTGAGTGGCTGCCCCTCGTTAGCCACAGGCCAGCCTTCCTAACATGGCGAGTGACCATTGCCCGCCTGCAGTGGATGCCAGGCCGCCTGGCCCACCTTCCAGCCTGTTTTAGAACCATCACTGCCTTACCCCTCCGCAGTGGTGCCAGCCTTCCAGGGCTGCTCTTCCTGCCTTGGGGGCTCCGAGGATCTAAAAGGAGGTGGCACCTGCTTGGCCTGCATCCATATGTAGCTTGTTTCCATGGTGACAGAGGTGGAGACATTGGAGAGGGCGGTCTCGCCTGTTGGCCTCCTTCCTGCTGACACCCCTGTGGCCAGCTCCTGCAAGGCAGCAGGTGGCTCCCCCACTGGCCCAGGTCAGGAGGCCCCCATGGCAGGCTTGGCCATGGACAGGTTAGCAACACAGCACTGCATGCTGCTCCAGGAGCTGAGTCAGACAGTGGCTTGAGATGTCCCCACCCTCCGCCCTGTCCTCTTAGCCGAGTCTTCTGGCGTGAGGGTGGCCGTTTCTCTGCCTTTGTTCTCTGCAGAGCAGAAAGGGCTCCCCTGACAGCATGCATGCCACTTGCTGAAGGATGACTTCTGTCCCCAGGTCACAGCGGCCATGCTTCCCTGGCCCCTCTGGACCTCGCTGGCCGCTAGACCCCTGGACTGCTCACTGCAGCACTTCCCAAGGGAGACGTGCAGCCTAGGACACAGTGATGCATACCCGCTGTACCTCAGTTCGTGGTGTAGACACTGTATTTTAGTTGACAAGACATACTCTACTTATTTTCCATGAAGTGTCTACTTAGACAAATGAAGAATTTTTAGTAAAACATGTTTTTAACCATGAACGTTCAATGGCTTTTTTTTGTTTGTTTGTTTTTTGGGGGGTTTTTTGGTTGTTTTCTAGCCTGTTAATCTTTCCAACTGTTGACAATTAGGTAATTTTCAAGTCATACCTGGCGGCCTGCTTCCCCTGGAGGGACTGATGCTTTAGTTACACTAGTAGACATTTTTCTCTTTACCAGTTGGAGGTAAAACCTTAAAAAAAAAAAACAAGAAATCCAGCAAAAAAAAAAAAAAGCCACCTCTCCAGTTTCTTTTTTCTGTTTACATAGACCAGTCTCCACCAGTGAGATAAGACTCACTCAGTAGACAGCTAGTATCTGCAGTATTGCGTATTTATAAATACACCTTCTATTTAAAAAGAGAACTAAAGCTTGACTCTGACGCACGGTTCTGTGTGTAGCTTCCTGGCCGCAGTAAACCGTCACCGAGCGTGACCCTCCCAGGGCCCCTTGTACCGGGGATCCACCTGCCAACGGGCAGCCCCTTGCAGGAGATGGGCGTCCAGCTGGGCAAGCCAGGGGCTGAAGGACACTCGACTTTTATTTTTGTATTTAAATGACATGAATGTAAACGGAACAGCTCAGGGTCGTTTTGGAGCCTGTTGACTTTTTATTCTTCCTGTGATTTTCTGTTGTGGACAGAAGCTCCATGTAGCAACCTGGACTGAATTGAGAAAGAAAACGCCAAATGCTTTGGGGATTAACGCTAAGTAGCAGAGCTTTGTGATCTTATGTGTTAGAGTTTCAGAACGTTTTTCTGTTTGCTAAACCTTGGAGAAATATGTGCCTCAGTCTAGACGTTTTGTCTTCTCTTTTCTGCACTGAATACCTGAGGGTTTGACCAGTGGACACACCTCTGCAGGATGGGGCTGGCTCGCTGAGGGCTCTAATGCCAGTGTGGTGAGCATAGCGTCGCCTAATGTGTAGACGTTTTCAGGGAATGCAGAACGGATTAACTGAAAAGACAAACCCTTTGTTCCATGTGCTTTGCTCCTTTCTGTACATAGCTCCTCAGCTCACGAACCTAATTGTAAACATTCAGGTATTTTTGTACAAATAAGGGACTGATGTTCTGTTTGTCATTAGAAATAAACATTAATACAGTGTTCTTCATTTTGCCTGTGGTGTGTGTTTCTATATTTTAAAACGTCCAGCTGATCAAGCACTAAACACCTAGGGAGATGATGTGGGATATTTTAGTGATGTGCTTCTTACCTGGCTAAACAGTAGTTACAAACGAGTAGGTGTGACGTGCAGACTGGTGTGACCCTGCTGGGTGGGCTCCGTGCCGACCACAGAACAGATCCACTGGCCTCTCCTCCCCCCACTTCCTCCGCAAGAATAGAGACCCGTGGAAGCTCCAGGTGGGGCAGGGATTCCATGGTTGCATATCTCACCCAGGCCCGCAGAGGGCACTCCAGGGTGCATGGGCCACCTGGAGGGACACTACAGACCCTTTTGGAAAACAGCAGGACAGGCAGGGTTTAATGTGGAGTGATAGGTGTCATTCCCTCTCCCCCATCCCAGGGATGCCATGTGTACTTTCAATCTGTAAATAGATCCAAGTCGTGTTTGATCTCTGAAAGTTTTCTTGAATTACATCTAAATCTGGTTTTGTTCCATCACTGCAGGTCTTGTTTTTAAAGACAGCAATATTATGTGTTGGGTCTCTCTCACCTGCCTTTTCCAAGATTTATCTTTTCTCAAACTTGCTGACTCTGGTGTGCACATCCATCTGTCCCCCAGGTCACTCACAGTCTCTGGGCCGGCTGCTTATTCCCTGAGCCACTTCCAGCCTGCACCACTGCAAGGATGTTTCCTTTTCCCTCCGTTTCTCTTTGGAGTCATGCTGGCTTCTGTTGCATATATTCCTGCATCACTGCTTTAAGCTTTGGTGAACTAATTGCTTTGATTTTTGTTTTGTTTTTATTTTATTTCATGGTATTAGGCTTGGTTGCCAATTTAATCTTCATGTCAATGTATTTCTACTGAATACTCCTTACTACCATTTTTTTCCCACTGTTTTCTCGTTTTCTCACGGGCATCTTCATGGTTCCTTGAAGAATGTGGGTTCTTCTTGGTTGAGTCATTCATAGGAAGTTTGTGTAGGAAAGAAAGCAGAGATTGTGTCTGATGCTAGCAGGACAAAGTAAATGAATGCTATTTATTTATCAATAAACACAAAGGGTCATGGATGGGAATTCCAAGGCCTTGACAACATTAGTCATCAAGATTGATCTTCCAACCAACTTCTCTCCCTCCCCGGGGTCACACCTGCCTTTTCATTCAGCCTCACATGCCTTCCAGATAAATTTCATATTATTTTGCAATGCAACAACTTTTCCCCCTTGGTTGTTCTATGGCAAATTATGCAATGTCATTTTTGATAATTATGGAGTTTTGTCATTTGAAATAAAAATTATGAAAAAGTCTCTTAGAAATAAAAAAAATTCTATTGTAATTCTACATTCTTACACAAACTCGTGCACACATGAGCATAGATGTCTACAAGGGCTATAGCACAGGATTCCTAGGGAAGACCTGGGCCCAGCTGAAGAATTCGTCTGGAAGGTGTGTGAAGAATGAAGACAAAGGTGGATCTGAGCACAAGTGGATGGAAAATGTGCCCTTATCCAGGTATGTATTGTCCAATTCGATAGCACTAGGCACGCACGACTACTATTTAAACTGCAATAAAAAATAAAATGAAAACTTCAGTTCCTTGGTTGCATCATCCTTATTTCAAGTCCTCAATAGCCACGTGTGGCAGCGGCCACCATACTGGACAGCACATTGATAGGACGTTGTCATCACCGGAAATCTTGTTGGACATGGCTGGTCTTATGGGATGCATAATGAGAGGCTAAATTGCAGATGTGGGAATGGATGGTTGGAGGGGGCAGTTCCCTTGAGAGTCAGTCTCCCTGTGCCTGGGTGATGTTCTGAATTAACGAAGCCAGATCCAAGGCTAAGGGCACCTGCACTCATGGGACACCTCTGCCTCACCCCATGAGTAAGACAATACTAACTTCTCGTTTGCCACAACAGGGTGACACCATCCACTGTCTCCAGTTTGTTTGGGTACAATTTGCTTTCCAATTATAATGGAATGGCAGTGGTTTCACATCATAGGCATACACTCTATACAAAACTCAGTGATGTCCACTTAGCCCCCCACCAACATGACTCCACTGAGAAAAAGCATGCTTCCCAATTTGACATCAACCTATCCAGTGACCAGATCTCCTGGAGTGAGCCAGAGGTAGAAACTCTACCTTGTCTATTTTCTAAAATAATCACCACTACTGTGAGCATCTCCCCAGACTGAGTGTAGCTTTAATGTCTATAAAGTGCATGTCTAAATATAAAGTGCGTGACCCCAAATGAAAGCAGGACTGTATTGCTATGCATCTGAAAAGACAGCCATGTCTCTGCAGGGGTAAGAACAAGCCATGCGGGACCTCTCAGAGATGGCTTTGTCCAGGGTGATTACACAGAACACAGGGATCATTCTTGACACTTTGACATTAATTCAAAATCAATCTGGACAAAGTGTGGATGAACTAAAGCATAGTGGAGGATTCATCCAGCCAACCAGATTCAAAAATATGCAATGCTTGGTGTATTTTTTATTGGAGGAAGGAGACTAACATTTTTTTATTTTGTACAAAAAGTGAAATTATATTAATATTTTGTCATTGCACTACTAGTGTTGTACATAAAATATGGCTTCGCAGAACTTTCTGGGAGGACTGAGGTATATTCGAAGGTCGTTCAAAACATCGATGGTTTTCTGCTGCATTGCTGAGTCGACAGCTGAACCATGCTTTAAGGGTGGGCTGCACAGCTGTACCAAACCTGTATTTCTGACACTTCCTCTCCAGAATGGACACCTTCAAGATGATGCAGGGCAAGTGTGTTCCTGGTCTTACTCCCAGGAGTCCTGACTCAGAAGGCTGAGTAGGAGACAGAACCATGCCTCTGTACCAGCTCTGTACCAGCTCAGCAAGATTCAGTGCAGCTCCCACTGGGAAGGGGAATTCTAGAAGCTGCCGCAAGAGCCAGGCTTCTCTTACATCTATGGAATTAAAATCTCTGACTTGGCGATAAAAGCATTCGGCCAACACCAGTGGGTGAGACCGTCCCCAGCTTACGATGAGCTTCGGGATTTTAGGGTCCACGTTCCCACTGCGTTTTTCATTTTAATTAATTAATTTATTTTAGTTGGGGGCTAATTACTTTACAATATTGTAGTGGTTTTTGCCATACATTGACATGAATCAGCCATGGGTTTACATGTGTTCCCCATCCTGAACCCCCCCTCCCACCTCCCTCCCCATCCCATCCCTCTGAGTCATCCCATTGCCCCAGCCCTGAGCATTTGTCTCATGCATCGAACCTGGACTGGCGTTCTGTTTCACATATGATAGTATACATGTTTCAATGCTATTGTCTCAGATCGTCCCACCCTCACCTTCTCCCACAGAGTCCATAAGACTGTTCTATGCATCTGTGTCTCTTTTTCTGTCTTGCATACAGGGTTATCATTACCATCTTTCAAATTCCATATATATGGATTAGTATACTGTACTGGTGTTTTTCTTTCTGGCTTACTTCACTCTGTATAATGGGCTCCAGTTTCATCCATCTCAATAGAACTGATTCAAATGTATTCTTTTTAATGGCTGAGTAATATTCCATTGTGTATATATACCACAGCTTTCTTATCCATTTGTCTGATGATGGACATCTAGGTTGCTTCCACGTCCTGGCTATTATAAACAGTGCTGCGATGAACATTGGGGTACACATGTCTCTTTGAATTCTGATTTCCTTGGTGTGTATGCCCAGCAGTGGGATTGCAGGGTCATGTGGCAGTTCTATTCCCAGTTTTTTAAGGAATCTCCACACTATTCTCCATAGTAGCTGTACTAGTTTGCATTCCCACCAACAGTGTAAGAGGGTTCCCTTTTCTCCATACCCTCTCCAGCATTTATTGCTTGTAGACTTTTGGATAGCAGCCATTCTGATGGGCGTGAAATGGTACCTCATTGTGGTTTTGATTTGCATTTCTCTAATAATGAGTGATGTTGAGCATCTTTTCATGGGTTTGTTAGCCATCTGTATGTCTTCTTTGGAGAGATGTCTGTTTAGTTCTTTGGCCCATTTTTTGATTGGGTCATTTATTTTTCTGAAATTGAGCTGCAGGGGTTGCTTGTATATTTTTGAGATTAATTGTTTGTCCATTGCTTCATTTGCTATTATTTTCTCCCATTCTGAAGGCTGTCTTTTCATCTTGCTTACAGTTTCCTTTGTTGTGCAAAAGCTTTCAAGTTTAACTAGGTCCCATTTGTTTATTTTTGCTTTTATTTCCAATATTCTGGGAGGTAGGTCATAGAGGATCCTGCTGTGATTTATATCGGAGAGTGTTTTGCCTATGTTTTCCTCTAGGAGTTTTATAGTCTCTGGTCTTACATTTAGATCTTTAATCCATTTTGAGTTTATTTTTGTGTATGGTGTTAGAAAGTGTTCTAGTTTCATTCTTTTACAAGTGGTTGACCAGTTTTCCCAGCACCACTTGTTAAAGAGATTGTCTTTTCTCCATTGTATATTCTTGCCTCCTTTGTCAAAGATAAGGTGTCCATAGGTGCGTGGATTTATCTCTGGGCTTTCTATTTTGTTCCATTGATCTATATTTCTGTCTTTGTGCCAGTACCATACTGTCTTGATGACTGTGGCTTTGTAGTAGAGCCTGAAGTCAAGCAGCTTGATTCCGCCAGTTCCATTCTTCTTTCTCAAGATTGCTTTGGCTATTCGAGGTTTTTTATATTTCCATACAAATTGTGAAATTATTTGTTCTAGTTCTCTGAAGAATACTGTTGGTAGTTTGATAGGGATTGCATTGAATCTAAAGATTGCTTTGGGTAGTATACTCATTTTCACTATATTAATTCTTCCAATCCATGAACACGGTATATTTCTCCATCTCTTTGTGTCCTCTTTGATTTCTTTCATCAGTGTTTTATAGTTTTCTATATACAAGTCTTTTTTTTCGTTAGGTAGATATATTCCTAAGTATTTTATTCATTTTGTTGTAATGGTGAATGGAATTGTTTCCTTAATTTCCCTTTCTGTTTTCTCATTGTTAGTATAGGAATGCAAGGGATTTCTGTGTGTTAATTTTATATCCTGCAACTTTACTATATTCATTGATTAGCTCTAGTAATTTTCTGGTAGAATCTTTAGGGTTTTCTATGTAAAGGATCATGTCATCTGCAAACAGTGAGAGTTTTACTTCTTCTTTTCCAATATGGATTCCTTTTCTTTTTCAGCTCTAATTGCTGTGGCCAAAACTTCCAAAACTATGTTGAATACTAGTGGTGAGAGTGGGCACCTTTGCCTTGTTCGTGACTTTAGGGGAAATGCTTTCAATTTTTCACCATTGAGGATAATGTTTGCTGTGGGTTTGTCATATATAGCTTTTATTATGTTGAGATATGTTCCTTGTATTCCTGCTTTCTGGAGGGTTTTTATCATAAATGGATGTTGAATTTTGTCAAAGGCTGTTTCTGCATCTATTGAGATAATCATATGGTTTTTATCTTTCAATTTGTTAATGTGGTCTATTGCCTTGATTGATTTGTGGATATTAAAGAATCCTTGCATTCCTGGGATAAAGCCCACTTGGTCATGATGTATAATCTTTTTAATATGTTGTTGGATTCTGTTTGCTAAAATTTTATTAAGGATTTTTGCATCTATGTTCATCAGTGATGCTGGCCTGTAGTTTTCTTTCTTTGTGGCGTCTTTATCTGGTTTTGGAATTAGGGTGATGGTAGCCTCATAGAATGAGTTTGGAAGTTTACCTTCTTCTGCAATTTTCTGAAAGAGTTGAGTAAGATAGGTGTTAGCTCTTCTCTAAATTTTTGGTAGAATTCAGCTGTGAAGCCATCTGGTCCTGGGCTTTTGTTTGCTGGAATATTTCTAATTACAGTTTCGATTTCCGTGCTTGTGATGGGTTTGTTAAGATCTTTTATTTCTTCCTGGTTCAGTTTTGGAAAGTTATACTTTTCTAAGAATTTGTCCATTTCTTCCAAGTTGTCCATTTTATTGGCATATAGCTGTTGGTAGTAGTCTTTTATGATCCTTTGTATTTCTGTGTAGTCTGTTGTGATCTCTCCATTTTCATTTCTGATTTCATTGATTTGATTCTTCTCCCTTTGTTTCATGATGAGTCTGGCTAATGGTTTGTCAATTTTGTTTATCTTCTCAAAAAAAACATCTTTTAGTTTTGTTGATTTTTGCTATGGTCTCTTTTGTTTCCTTTGCATTTATTTCTGCCCTAATTTTTAAGATTTCTTTCCTTCTACTAACCCTAGGGTTCTTCATTTCTTCCTTCCCTAGTGCTTTAGGTGTAGAGTTAGGTTATTTATTTGATTTTTCTCTTGTTTCCTGAGGTATGCCTGTATTGCTATGAACCGTTGCTTTAGCACTGCTTTCACAGTGTCCCATAGGTTTTGGGTTGTTGTGTTTTCATTTTCATTCATTTCTATGCATATTTTGATTTCTTTTTTGATTCCTTCTGTGATTTGTTGGTTATTCAGAAGCATGTTGTTTAGCCTTCATATGTTTGTATTTTTAATAGTTTTTTTTTCCTGTAATTGAGATCTAATCTTACTGCATTGTGGTCAGAGAAGATGATTGGAATGATTTCAATTTTTTTGAATTTACCAAGATGAGATTTATGGCCCAGGATGTGATCTATCCTGGAGAAGGTTCCATGTGCACTTGAGAAAAAGGTGAATTTGATTGTTTTGGGGTGAAATGTCCTGTAGATATCAATTAAATCTATCTGGGCTATTGTATCATTTAAAGCTTGTGTTTCCTTGTTAATTTTCTGTTTAATTGATCTATCCATAGGTGCGAGTGGGGTATTAAAGTCTCCCACTATTATTGTGTTATTGTTAATTTCCCCTTTTGTACTTGTTAGCATTTGCCTTACATATTGTGGTGCTCCTATGTTGGGTGCATATATATTTATAATTTTTATATCTTCTTCTTGGATTGATCCTTTGATCATTATGTAGTGTCTGTCTTTGTCTCTTTTCACAGCCTTTATTTTAAAGTCTGTTTTATCTGAAATGAGTATTGAGACTCCTGCTTTCTTTTGGTCTCCGTTTGCATGAAACATTTTTTTCCAGCCCTTCACTTTCAGTCAGTATGTGTCCCTTGTTTTGAGGTGGGTCTTTTGTTGACAGCATATATAGGGGTCTTGCTTTTGTATTCATTCAGCCAGTCTTTGTCTTTTGATTGGGGCATTCAACCTATTTACATTTAAGGTAATTATTGATAAGTATGGTCCTGTTGCCATTTACTTTGTTGTTTTGAGTTCCTGTTTATACACCCTTTCTCTGTTTCCTGTCTAGAGAAGATCCTTTAGCATTTGTTGAAGAGCTGGTTTGGTGGTGCTGAATTCTCTCAGCTTTTGCTTGTCTGTAAAGCTTTTGAATTCTCCTTCATATCTGAATGAGATCCTTGCTGGGTACAGTAATCTGGGTTGTAGATTATTCTCTTTCATTACTTTAAGTATGTCCTGCCATTCCATTCTGGCTTGAAGAGTTTCTATTAAAAGATCAGCTGTTATCCTTATGGGAATCCCCTTGTGTGTTATTTGTTGTTTTTCCCTTGCTGCTTTTAATATCTGTTCTTTGTGTTTGATCTTTGTTAATTTGATTAATATGTGTCTGGGGGTGTTTCGCCTTGGGTTTATCTTGTTTGGGACTCTCTGGGTTTCTTGGACTTTTGTGACTATTTCCTTCCCCATTTTAGGGAAATTTTCAACTATTATTTCCTCGAGTATTTTTTCATGGCCTTTCCTTTTGTCTTCTTCTTCTGGGACTCCTATAATTCGAATGTTGGGGTGTTTCATATTGTCCCAGAGGTCCCTGGGGTTTTCCTCATTTCTTTTGATTCTTTTTTCTTATTTCCTCTCTGCTTCATTCATTTCCACCATTCTATCTTCTACCTCACTTATCCTATCTTCTGTCTCAGTTATTCTACTGTTGGTTCCCTCCAGAGTGTTTTTGATCTTATTTATTGCATTCATTATACATTGACTCTTTTTTATTTCTTCTAGGTACTTGTTAAACATTTCTTGCATCTTCTCAATCCTTGTCTCCAGGCTATTTATCTGTAACTCCATTTTGTTTTCAAGATTTTGGATCATTTTTATTATCATTATTCTAAATTCTTTTTCAGGTAGACTCCCTGTCTCCTCCTCTTTTGTTTGGTTTGGTGGGCATTTATCATTTTCCTTTACTTGCTGCGTATTTCTCTGCCTTTTCATCTTGTTTAGATTGCTGTGTTTGGGGTGGCCTTTCTGTATTCTGGTAGTTTGAAGTTCCTCTTTATTGTGGAGGTTCCTCCCTGTGGGTGGGGTTGGACGATTGGCTTGTCAAGGTTTCCTGGTTAGGGCAGCTTGTGTCGGTGTTCCGGTGGGTGGAGCTGGATCTCTTCTCTCTGGAGTGCAATGGAGTGTCCAGTAGTGAGTTTTGAGATGTCTATGGGTTTGGTGTGACTTTGGGCAGCCTGTATATTGATGCTCAGGGCTATGTTCCTGCGTTGCTGAAGAATTTGTGTGGTACGTCTTGCTCTGGAACTTATTGGCTCTTGGGTAGAGCTTGATTTCAGTGTAGGTATGGAGGCTTTTGGATGATCTCTTATTAATTAATGTTCCCTGGAGTCAGGAGTTCTCTGGTGTTCTCAAGTTTTGGGCTTATGCCTCCTGCCTCTGGTTTTCAGACTCATTCTTGCAGTAGCCTCAAGACTTCATCCATACAGCACTGATAATAAAACTTCTAGGTTAATGGTGAAAAGATTCTCCACAGTGAGGGATACCTAGAGAGGTTCACCGAGTTACATGGAGAGGTGAAGAAGGAGGAGGGAGATAGAGGTGACCCGGAGGAGAAGAGGGGGACTCAAATGTGGAGAGAGCAATCTAGCCAGTAAACACTTCCCTATGTGCTCTCCACAGTCTGGAACCCTCAGAGAGGTTCATGAAGTTACATAGAGAGGAGGGAGGAAGGAGATAGAGCTGAGCATGAGGAGAAAGAGGGGAATCAAGAGGAAAGAGAGAGATCTGGGTAGTACTCTCTTCCCTAAGTGTTCTCCAGTGTCCATAACACCTACAAAGATTCACAGAATTGGTTTGAGAAGAGAAGGAGGAGGGGGGAGATAGAGGTGTCCTGGGGGAGAAGAAAGAGAGTCAAAAGGGGGAGAGAGTAATCAAGCCAGTAATCACACTCCTGAGTAAAAATGAGTACCAAAGATTGGGTTCTTAAATGTACAAAGTTGATATCAAATACTATATAACAGAGATTAAAAATCTAGAGTAGAGGTTAGACTCTTAAAAAAATACAATATTAAAAAAAAAACAAGATCACAAAAAGTATAAGATATATATATGCAGTTTGCTTTAAAAATAGGGTCTTTTTTTTTTTTGCAAGGTAATAGTGGGTTATAAAAATGAAAATTAAAGGTGTAATGGAGGACTTAGAGAAAAAAGAAAAAAATTTTAAACAAATTAAAAAAATGATAATAGTAAAAATATATCCAGGACTTTCTCTGGAGCTGTTGCTGGCAGTGTGGGGTCAGTTCATTTTCAGATAGTTTCTTGTTCCTGCTTACACTTTTCAAGATCTATAGGCCCCTTTCAATGTGGTCGGTGTTAACTACAGGGATTTTACTCTGTTGTACCTGTCACTTCCAAAACAGTTCCCTCTGTTTATTTGGCTTCTGTTTGCAGGTCTCTTCAGTGTCTAATTTCTGCCCTGACACAAGGAGGTGGAGGTGGTCTCTTTAGGTTCACTTGTTCAGTCGTGCCGTGGGGAGGGAGGAACACTGCAAACCAATATCACTGGCGTGTGTGTGGAGAACTTGCAGTGTCTCGGCCGCACTGGGTTTGCCCCCGCTCAGGGCATGTGTGCTTTCCCAGTCTACCCTGCTCACACTTCAGGTTATTCTGCCAGGGAGCAGGCCCTGAGATGGGTGCACTTCCCAGGTCTAAGCTGCTCAGGTTCAGGTTCTCAGGTACTCCACAAAGGCACAGACTCAGTTGGGTCCTTGGTTTGTGCCAATCCCTGGTAGGAGCAGCTCAGGCAGCCAGGTGTTTGGCAAGTGCACTGATGGGGCGGTGCGATTTATCACCTCCCTGGTCCCAGCCTCTGTTTCTGGGTGCGCCGAGCTCCAGTGTGCCTTGTGTCAGTTCTGGGGAGCTGGTGTCTGTCTGTGACCCTCCCAGCAGATGTCAACCATCCAGAATCTTAGGAAGTCTTTGCTCTCTGGGGCTGAGTTTGCCCCTTTCTGGCTCTGGCTGGCCCCACCTGCCAGCTGCATCTGGCAGGGGATGGGGTAGTCTGCAGCCGGCTAGCTCTTCTCTGGTATGGCTCAGTCCTTTGTTCTGTGAGTGGGCCGGCAGTGCCTTAGATTTGGGCTTTTCGCGGGATAGTTCTCCCTCTCTCTGGCTATCCCACAGTTTAGGTTGCTATCTCACGTTAGCTCCCTCAGGTTGCCCTCAGGGCATTTGGGCCCGGTCCTTACCCTAAGCAATGCTGCCTGCTCCTCTCCGTTCAGCCCCTACTTGCTGGTGGTGGATGCGAACGTCTGGGGTACTTCTCTGCTGGAGTTGCCTTTAGGCATGTAATCTGTGGGGTTTATTTATTTATTTTTCCTCCCAGTTATGTTGTCTTCTGAGATTCGAAGACTTCCCCCAAACCCACAGGTGAGAGAGTTTCCTGGTGTTTGGAAACTTTTCCTCTTTTACGACTCCCTCCCTGGGACGAGTCTCCATCCCTAACTCTTTTGTCTCTCTTTTTATCTTTTATATTTTGTCCTACCTCCTTTCGAAGACAATGAGCTGCTTTTCTGGATGCCTGATGTTCTCTGCCAGCATTCAGAAGTTGTTTTGTAAAGTTTGCTCAGCGTTCAGATGTTCTTTCGATGAATTTGTTGGGGAGAGAGTGGTCTCCCTGTCCTATTCCTCCACCATCTTCCCCACTGCGTTTTCATCCCTCCCAAGCCACCAGAGTTTTTAGTTCCTAAGATAGTGATCTTGGTAGAATGTGATGGGAAAAGCTTAGAATTAAATCCAAAAATGCCTGAAGCTGTCCTGGAGAGCATCCAGTGAGCACATGGCTGGCATAACTGGAAGGCCAGTGGGGACTCGGTCCCTGGCAAGACTCAGGCATCTCCAGACTCTCTCCACCCACTGACAGGGCCCACGTGGAGAGGCCATGCAGCCCCCACTGTGCCCTCTCCACACCCTCAGCACACCAGGCCAACAGCCACCCAGGAGGGCTCATTCAGGGCATGCGGCCAGTCCCAGCATGCCCAGGGCTGGCCCGTGGCCTCTTGACTCTCCAACCAGGGGTCCTCTGGTGCCTCCCCACCACTCTCTTTGCACTGAGTCACTCACAGAGGCTGGCAACGGCCTGCAGGACATTGGACAGAATCCACAGGGGGTCTGTGGCCAGATAACCAGGCAAAATCAAGGTCTCCTGAAGGACTGAACTGTCCTCTCTCCTGCCTGCCTGAGTACCCAGCAGGAACCTCTTCTGGCCTTTACCCACCCCCCTCCTCCTTTGCAATCAGGCCACTAACACTACATCTTCCCTTCCCCCTCCCTAAATGAGATGAAAAAGCCAGTGCGATAGGGAATTCCCTAGTGATCCAGTGCTTAGGAATTGGTGCTTTCACTCCCGGGGCCCAGGGTTCGAGTCCTGGTCAGGGAGCTCAGATCCTGTAAGATCTTGCAAGCCATGGCAGTGCAGCCAAAAGAAAAAAGAATGTTCTGAAACCCAATGGAATGTATTAGCTTAATTATGATTAGTTTGAGTAGCTGAGCAGCGTATAGCTTTGTCTGTGCTCAGCCGAGCCAACCGGCCCCTACCCAGGGCTCCCCCACTGCCCTCAGGTCCTGCTGAGGCCTAGCCCCTGCCAGGCTGAGTCCTGGTCCCTTCCAAGCTTGAAATAATACAGGAGATAGAAGCCCAAAATTCCCAGAAGAAAACTACAAATAGCTAAGGAACATATGAGCAACACTTTTTAAATGAAATGAAGAATAAGTACTGCAATAGCTGTTTGCCATTAAAGGCTGCCTCCTCCAGCTTTTGTGTTTACTCTTGAACCCTCACTTGCAGATTTTACAAACCCAAGCCTCCTTTATTTCTCTAGAGAGAGGATTACCTTCAGTGCCATCTGTCGTCTTTGATCATAACCTATGGTAAGAAACACTGTCATCTAGTGCCCCAGCGTGCATACACATGGACACACAGACATAACTGAAACAGAAATTTCAGGAAGCACCGTTTCCCTTGTTATGTACAAAGCCCCCTTTTTCCTATTCTATTCTGTTCTCTTTGCTTTCCTTTTTCAAAATGCTGGTCATGAAATCTCCAAACTGCTTTCATGATCCAACGATAGGTCAATCCCAGTGAATTGAAAAACAGTGAATTGGAGAAGAACCAGGTTGAAGGACTGACACACCCAACCTCAGACTTCCTCTGAAACTGCAGTAACCAAGACGGTGTGGACTTGATGGAAGCAGAGAGACATGGATCAGTGTAACAGAATAGAGAGCCTGGAAACAGACTCACACAAAGAGAATCAACTCATCTCTGACACAAGACCGAAGGCAACACAGCAGAGCAGAGATAGTCTTTTCAACAAATGGAGGTAAAACAACTGCCACCCATGAGCAAAAGATAAATCTAGACACAGACATCACACCTTCACAAAAACTAACTCCAAATGGATCACAGACCTCGATGTAGAATGCAAAACTACAAAACTTCGAGAATATGACATGAGAGAAAACCTAGATAAATAGAGGATTTGGTGATGGCATTTTAGCTATAATACCAAAGGCACAATCCACAGAAGTAGAAAGCAAGCTGGACTTCATTAAATTAAAAACTTCCACTCGGCAGAAAATACGGAATTGACATTGTCAACCACTCCTAAGAAAAGTGGCTTTTCCAAGAAAATTTGATTCCTTGGATATTTCTCCTCTGCAGATTCAGTCTCAGGGTTCGGGCTAGGATTAGGGCTAGGGCTTAGGGGTTAAGGGTTAGTGGTTAGGGTTTAGGTTTGTTTAGGGTTGGTGTTAGAGTTGGGTTGAAGTTTAGGTTGAAGTGTTTAGGGTTATAGAGTTGGGGTGGGGGTCAGAGTTGGGGTCATAGTCATCATCACTGTGGCCCCTTGGCTTTCCACCCCCTGCTTCACTGGAATCTCCAGGGCCCCCTTGCTGGTCTCTACCAAGTAGGGATATTGAAGTTCCTACACATATCTCCAGGGCTTTCCAGGTGATGCTAGTGGTAAAGAACCCACCTGCCAACACAGGAGACATAAGAGACACCAGTTCGATCTCTGTGTCGGGAAATTCCCTGGTGGAGGGCACAGCAATCCACTCCAGTATTCTTTCCTGAAGAATCCCATGGACAGAGGATCATGGTAGGCTATATTCCATAGGGTCACAATAACTTGGACACAACTGAAGCAGCTTAGCACTCATGCACAGGTGTCTCCAGACCAGATGGCGTGGCTTTGACCCTGTAGAGAGTTGCTCAGTGTAACAAACGCATGAATCTCATTGGGAGACAAAAAGTCTCCTTAAGATCATGGATTGGGGGCAGCTTTAGCTCTATACAGTCAGCAAAAACAAGACCAGGAGCAGACTGTGGCTCAGATCATGAACTCCTTATTGCCAAATTCAGACTTCAATTGAAGAAAGTAGGAAAAACCACCAGACCATTCAGGTATGACCTAAATCAAATCCCTTATGATTATACAGTGGAAGTGACAAATAGATTGAAGGGACTAGATCTGATAGACAGAGTGCCTGATGAACTATGGACAGAGGTTCGTGACATTGTACAGGAGACAGGGATCAAGACCATCCCCATGGAAAAGAAATGCAAAAAAGCAAAATGGCTGTCTGAGGAGGCCTTACACACAGCTGGGAAAAGAAGGAGAAAAGGAGAAAGCAAAGGAGAAAAGGAAAGATATTCCCATCTGAATGCAGAGTTCCAAAGAATAGCAAGGAGAGATAAGAAAGCCTTCCTCAGCGATCAATGCAAAGAAATAGAGGAAAACAACAGATTGGGAAAGACTAGAGATCTCTTCAAGAAAATTAGAGATACCAAGGGAACATTTCTTGCAAAGATGGGCTCGATAAAGGACAGAAATGGTATGGACCTAACAGAAGCAGAAGATATTAAGAAGAGGTGGCAAGAATACACAGCAGAACTGTACAAAAAAGACCTTCACGACCCAGATAATCACGATGGTGTGATCACTCACCTAGAGCCAGACATCCTGGAATGTGAAGTCAAGTGGACCTTAGAAAGCATCACTATGAACAAAGCTAGTGGAGGTGATAGAATTCTAGTTGAGCTATTTCAAATCCTATAAGATGACGCTGTGAAAGTGCTGCACTCAATATGCCAGCAAGTATGGAAAACTCAGCAGTGGCCATAGGACTGGAAAAGGTCAATTTTCATTTCAATCCCAAAGAAAGGCAATGCCAAAGAATGCTCAAATTACCGCACAATTGCACTCATCTCACACTCTACTAAAGTAATGGTCAAAATTCTCCAAGGCAGGCTTCAGCAATACGTGAACCGTGAACTTCCAGATGTTCAAGCTAGTTTTAGAAAAGGCAGAGGAGCCAGAGATCAAATTGCCAACATCGGCTAGATCATCGAAAAAGCAAGAGAGTTCCAGAAAAACATCTATGTCTGATTTATTGACTATGCCAAAGCCTTTGACTGTGTGGATCACAATAAACTGTGGAAAATTCTGAAAGAGATGGGAATACCAGACCATCTGATCTGTCTCTTGAGAAACCTGTATGCAAGTCAGGAAGCAACAGTCAGAACTGGACATGGAACAACAGACTGGTTCCAAATAGGAAAAGGAGTACATCAAGGCTGTATATTGTCACCCTGCTTATTTAACTTTTATGCAGAGTACATCATGAGAAACACTGGGCTGGATGAAGCACAAGCTGGAATCAAGACTGCTGGGAGAAATATCAATAACCTCAGATATGCAGATGACACCACCCTTATGGCAGAGAGTGAAGAAGAACTAAAGAGCCTCCTGATGAAAGTGAAAGAGGAGAGTGAAAAAATTGGCTTAAAGCTCAACATTCAGAAAACTAAGATCATGGCACCTGGTCCCATCACTTCATGGGAAATAGATGGGGAAACAGTGGAAACGGTGTCAGACTTTATTTTTGGGGGCTCCAAAATCACTGCAGATGGTGATTGCAGCCATGAAATTAAAAGACGCTTACTCCTTGGAAGGTAGGTTATGACCAACCTAGACAGCATATTTAAAAGCAGAAACATTACTTTGCCAACAAATGTCCATCTAGTCAAGGCTATGGTTTTTCCAGTGGTCATGTATGGATGTGAGAGTTGGACTACAAAGAAAGCTGAGCGCCGAAGGATTGATGCTTTCGAACTGTGGTGTTGGAGAAGACTCTTCCGAGTCCCTTGGACTGCAAGGAGATCCAACCAGTCCATCCTAAAGGAGATCAGTCCTGGGTGTTCATTGGAAGGACTGATGTTGAAGCTGAAACTCCAATACTTTGGCCACCTGATGTGAAGAGTTGACTCATTGGAAAAGACCCTAATGCTGGGAAGGATTGGGGGCAGGAGGAGAAGGGGACGACAGAGGATGAGATGGTCGGATGGCATCACTAACTTGATGGACATGGATTTGTGTAAACTCCGAGAGCTGGTGATGGACAGGGAGGCCTGGCGTGCTGCAATTCATGGGGTCGCAAAGAGTCGGACACGACTGGGCGACTGAACTGAACTGAACTTACTGTGTCTGCCTAGAAGATCTATCCAGAAACCCCTCCCCAGTGAGGTCTACACATGACAACACTAGAAGGAATTCTTTAACTCCAAGCTGCATTCAGTTGAAAATATGTTCTGTAGGAAAGTTCCAGTCCACATGGTACAATAAAAGTACCTAGAATTTCCACTCTAGCATCAGTGAGCCTCCAACACTGCCCTGTGGACACAGGACTTAGTTAAGGAGCCTTGGCAGAGGCTGTCCGTGACTCATCACTTTCGTGCACACAGCTGACAGGTCTGGTGACTCTGCCCAAGGCAGTTCCTCGGCACCAGAGCTTGCTGTGCCTGAGTGAGGGTTGAACAGGGGCATTACCAGCCTTGAGAGGTGGGCACTCTGTCCTACCTCCCTGAGTCCTGCTCCGTGGGATGTGCCCACCCGACCACCACAGGGGTAAGTGGCTTGGAAATGTGCCCAGTATTGCCTAACAAAATAACAACTAACAAAATAAACAACTTGCACTCCAGTCTGTGTCTTAGGACAGCTTTGGAGGAACCCAAACTAAGTCAAGAATGTTCCTGGAGTTAGACGATGGGGCTGTAGAAGGGAAAACTCCCTTTCCAAAGGTCAGATCCTTGCAATTTAACTCCATCAGTGTGCTTGCAACCTAGACCTCAGCAGAATATTTGAATGTAGGAACAAATTATTTTAAAGTTCCTCTTGAAAAAAATAGATATGAAAGCAGCATGGATTCTTTTTTAAGAAAAATGATAAGGGATTTCTTGCCTTCTAAGAACCCAAACGCATTAGAAAGTGATGCATTTGTATGTATGCCTGAAATTAACCCAACACTGTAAATCAACTACAAGTAAAAAAATTAAAAATAACAAAAATATTTTAAAAACGAAAGAGACAAAGTTTACGCACTATAGCCCTGGCACAGAAATGAAAGAACAATTCCACGGGACCAAAACAACAAGCTCAAGAAACAAATATTTTTCAAAAATCATGTTGGAAGGATTAGCTTACTCTATGGGGGAAAAAAAAATCAGAACTTTATCCTGTGACTTACCCTAAAATAAATTTCAGATGGAGGAAAGTTCTAAAGATAAATATCTAAAAGTATAAAATACTGAAAGGAAACAGGAAAATGTGTATACATTTTGAGTGAAGAATCATTTCCCAGGTTCCCCAGAGATTTCTCAAGATTTTCTTGACCTTTATCACCATTAGAAATTAATGTTTAACCAGCATGTGACTCTGAAAAGGCAAAGACTCGTGAATCTGAAGCAGTGAGAAGAGGGCAGGGCTTCAGCCCAACTCCCCGGCTGCTCTCCCGTTTTCTCCCCAACCCTCAAAGCTGGCAAATCTCAGGCAGGAGTGGAGACCCAACAGAGCCAGAATTCCCAGCAAGTAAGTCCTGTCTTGCTTTCTAACTTGATTACAACTGTTGGAAATGGCAAGCCCTGTGGCTTTACTCTGCTGCCCCAGGGCTGGGCTTTGGCGTAAAGCTCAACTGGTTTGGGAAACGAGCTCACAGGGGCGGCGTGCCGTCTGTGAGCCTGGGGGCGCTGACCTCACAATGCTGGAGCTCACAGGGGCAGCGTGCCGTCTGTGAGCCTGGAGGCGCTGAGCTCACGATGCTGGAGCTCACAGGGGCGTGCACCCACCCGTGTGATGAGGCAGGTGCGGGTACCATCTCTCGCAGCCTGACAGCGAGCACAGGACACGCGGGTTCCTCTGCTCTTGACTGCGTGCCACCCATGGGGTTTGGGGCTCCAAGCCCTGTTTCTTCCTCTCTAAAATGGGGATTTTAACTGTACCTACCTTGTCAGGTTTGGGGGAGCACTAACTCTCGTAACGTATGGAAAGTACTCAGCATATCGGAGATGATGAGTAAATATTAACTCTTCCCTTACATTTCTAACAACTGTGACTCTGCAAGGCTCTCCTACATGGCACGCGGTGTAGTCCCCTCAGAGGCAAATTCAGAATCTACCTGTGCAGTGGGATTTGAGAGAACTGAAGGATCTTCCCTGCCAACTAGCAGGCTCACTATAATCCAATCGGAAGATATAATTCTGAAGGAGAAACCTTTGCTTCTCCCTCCCGCTGGAGTTAGAACAAGAACTTCTGGGTGTTTGTTGTCTGCTGAGACTCACATACTTGGTCCCCAGTCATATCCTCATTTCACAAGAAAGAAAACTGAGACAGAGGAAGTGAGAGATGTGGTCCAAGACCTCAGAACTCATCAACGCGGCCTGGGACCTTCCTGTACCATCTGAAGCTTTCTGTCCTGCTACTCTGGGAGAGTGGTGCCTCTTTAAAGCACCTGCGAAGCCTGGGGCTTGTTGTGAGCCCCCGAGGAAGGTTAATAGGAGCTGCTTGGAGATCCAGGAGCAGGGTCTGGAGGGATTGGATGGGAGATGTGAGGCTGTTGAGGGGGTTATGGGGTGAATAGAAAAAGTGGGAGGGGGAAATTCAGGGCACAGCTGGGAGGTGGAAAGTGCAGGGCTGAACAAGAAGTGGGAAGCTCTGGGCTCCAACACAGGTGAGGGCATAGTGGGCATGGTCTTCTTGGGAAATCTCCCCATACCTGGCCTAGGGGCCGAGTGCTCCCAGTCCTTGAGGGCCTCTTAGGAGAGGTCCTGATGGCCATCTGTCCTGAGGACCTCAGGGGGCTCTCAGTCAGCCTAGCAATCCATTGTGATGGGGCCAGATGACAGGTCCAAAGGAGTTCACCCCTGCCCTTTGGGCTCCCCTGTATGAAGGCTTGGGACAGACATGCCCCAGAGAAGTTCACTCAGAGTGGATTGATGACATTCTGAAACCAGGAAAATGTTGGTGCTGCTTAAAATTTAAATCATAACTTCCAGATTTTTAAAAATTACTAAATGATGCTTAAAGAAATAGAGCCCTGAGTTTCACTGCACCCCGGCCTCGATAACTGAGAAAGAACAGGGGTGGTTCACTTTACAACAAGGTCATTAACAAGTAATCTATTAAGTAGCGTGACTTTACAAAATGATAAAAGGTTCAGTCCACCAAGAAGTAATATAGTTCTAAACACATGTAGACCTAATGGAAAAGCCTTAAATACATAAAGCAAATTTTGGCATAACTATGGGGAGAAATCAGCAAATTCACCACCATAACAGATTTCAACACCTCTTCAGCAATGACAGTGAGCTGGACGATAGAACAAGCTAACAAGAACATTAGTAAAGATTTAAAATATGTCAACAAGTAACAGTCTTGGTTTATTGGATGTACTGTCTACCCAATGATTAGAATAATCCTCCACCCGATATTAGAAAGCACACTTTCTTCTCAAGAGTACATGAAATGTTTACAAAACTTCAGGATGTGTTCATAGCAGGCTGTAAGGCAAGTTTCAGTGTCAATCAGAATTGCTAAAATACCAGCTGCTTGCCAATCACAGTTCAAGTCAGTTAATTAAATTACAACTGAAGAAAAAAATAAGTAAAAGTTGCTGTGCATATCTGAAAATTTTGGGGAAGCTACTACTTAACTCACGAATCAAATTTAAAATGTAACAGAAATTAAATAATGCTTGGAAATAAGTGATAAGGAAATATACTAATTTTAAAGCTTGAGCTACGTATTGAAAGCAGCACATAGATGAAAGCAAATAGTTTTAAATGCTTATATTGGAAAGTAAAAAGGCCGAAAAAATAATGAGGTAATCCCTCAGCAAAAGATGTTAGTAAAAGAACAACAGGATAAAGATCACTGCGTGCAGGCAATAATAAAGACAAAGAAGATGAATCAGTGAAAAAGAAAATAAATGTAAACGAAAGAGGATCAACAAAGCCCAAGGGTTTTTTTTTTTTTTTTTTAAAACTAGTACAATAGACACAGTTTTGGTAATATTAGCTAAAGACAAAAAGAGACAGGAATAGATAAATAATACAGTAATAAAAGGGGATATAATTATAGATCCAACAAACTAAAAAGCTGATGACTGTATCATAAAAAAGAATTCTTGTCATTAAATCTAAAAAACTGATGAAATAATATCAAATTGGATTCAAGGAGAAATAGAAATCCTGAAGAGTCCTATAATAAAAATAAATTGACACTAAAAATATTTCCTCAAAAATGAAGGGGAGGGGCAAATGATCTTATGTATGACTTCTTACACTCTTTTAGCGACTGCAAAATTCCAAATTTCAAAATTATATGACTGTTTCAGAGAATTAAAAACGAAGAAATTACCTTCAGATCAGTCTGTGAGACCATAGAATCTGACACTAAAACTAGAGAAAAACTTCTATACAAAATGTTAATGCACCACAGTTTTATCCCAAGAATGAAAAGATATTTGAAAATTAGAAAATTTATTAATGTGACTCATCACTTAACAAATTCAGAGGAGGAAACCCATAAGATTTTTTACTTTTGGTGCAGAAAATATTTTGATAAAATTAAACATCTATTTATTTTTAAAATAGGAATAGAAGAAATTGTCTAATAAAGAATATCCAGGGACTTCCCTGGCAGTCCAGTGGTTAAGACTCCACACTTCCAATGCAGGGCAACAGGTTCAATCCCTGATTGTGGAACAAGATCCTTGAATGCAGTGTGGCCAAAAAAATTTTTTTAAAAAGACTATCCAATAAAACCTGGCTGTGAATAGTGAAATGTTAGAAGTGGTCCTTTTAAAGTCGAAGTCAAAGGGATGAGATGGTCACCACCACTGCCCCTATTAGTACTGCCTCAAAGGCCTTAGAACAGTGACAGGCACATACAAAATTTTAAAAGTTAAGTTTTCTAGCAATCACTTTAGCAAAATTAAAAACATATGTGCACTAGAGTAGACTATTTTAGGTAAAACAACAAAGTGAAACGTAGCCCTGCATTCAAATTGTGTGGTGGAGAAAATTTCCACATTGCTTCAGTTTTTAGATTTAAATTTAAATTTAAATTATTAAATAACATTAACAGAAGCATTCATTTCCTCAGGAGCACTGGCTGCACTTCAAGAGCTCAGTAACCAAATATGGTTCATATCTCTGATGCAGGACAGTGCAGTCCTAGACAGTGCAATGAGACAAGGAAAACAAATATGTAAAAGAACTAGAAACAACACCCTTTTCACGATTCACAGATGATACGACTGATTACAATGAAATCCATCTGAGTTAACAGACAAATTATTGAAAATTCTGAGAATGTATTTAGGTGGCCAGAAAAAACGTCCAACACAAAAATCAATCACAATTCCATATGTCGGCAATAAACAGCTATTTTCTTGGATTAGGAACAAGAAAAATCACTTTAACACATATTTATGAGACATTTTGTTTCCATTTCTGATAAATGCTTGTGTTTCTACTGAATTGTGTTCTTTCACTGAAAAGTTCTTTTTAAATGCATGTTTCTAAAGCCGTCATTAGCAATATGTATTTCAAATCCTTTCCTCCACTCTACAGGTTGTCTTCCTAGTTTATGTAGTTTGAAGAACAGATATTTTTAACAGTAACGTAATCAAATTTGTCAGGGTTTATGGTTAGCTGATTAAGCAAACCATTTAAGAAAACTTTTTCCTCTACATTCATAAAAATATGTCTAATTTTTGTATTATCCTAAGAAGTTTGCTTTCACGATTAAGAACTTAATTTATCAGGAATTTATTTTTGTATATAGAGTGAGAAATGGATTCAATTTCATTTTTTTCCAAGCAGCCAACCAATTGTTCTAGAACCATTTAATTGTTTCAGTTCAGCTCAGTCGCTCAGTCGTGTCTGACTCTTTGCGACCCCATGAATCACAGCACGCCAGGCCTCCCTGTCCATCACCAATTCCCGGAGTTTACCCAAACTCATGTCCATCGATGTGGTGATGCCATCCAGCCATTTCATCCTCTGTCGTCCCCTTCTCCTCTTGCCCCCAATCCTTCCCAGCATCAGGGTCTTTTCCAATGAGTCAACTCTTCGCATGAAGTGGCCAAAGTATTGGAGTTTCAGCTTCAACATCAGTCCTTCCAATGAACACCTAGGACTGATCTCCTTTAGGATGGACTGGTTGGATCTCCGTGCAGTCCAAGGGACTCTCAAGAGTCTTCTTCAACACCACAGTTCAAAAGCATCAATTCTTCGGCGCTCAGCTTTCTTCCCACTGGAAAAATCATAGCCTTGACTAGACAGACCTTTGTTGGCAAAGAAATATTTCTGCTTTTTAATATGCTGTCTAGGTTGGTCATAACTTTCCTTCCAAGGAGTAAGCGTCTTTTAATTTCATGGCTGCAATCACCATCAGCAGTGATTTTGGAGCCCAAAAAAGTAAAGTCTGACACTGTTTCCACTGTTTCCCCATCTATCTGCCATGAAGTGATGGGACTGGATGCCATGATCTTAGTTTTCTGAATGTTGAGCTTTAAGCCAACTTTTTCACTCTCCTCTTTCACTTTCATCAAGAGGCTTTTTAGTTCCTTTTCACTTTCTGCCATACGGGTGGTGTCATCTGCATATCTGAGGTTATTGATATTTCTCCCAGCAAACTTGATTCCAGCTTGTGCTTCCTCTAGCCCAGCATTTCTCATGATATACTCTGCATATAAGTCAAATAAGCAGGGTGACAATATACAGCCTTGACGTAGTCCTTTTCCTATTTGGAACCAGTCTGTTGTTCCATGTCCAGTTCTAACTGTTGCTTCCTGACCTGCATACAGGTTTCTCAAGAGACAAGTCAGGTGATCTGGTATTCCCATCTCTTGAAGAATTTTCTACAGTTTATTGTGATCCACACAGTCAAAGGCTTTGGCATAGTCAATAAAGCAGACATAGATGTTTTTCTGGAACTCTCTTGCTTTTTCAATGATCCAGCGGATGTTGGCAATTTGATCTCTGGCTCCTCTGCCTTTTCTAAAACTAGCTTGAACATCTGGAAGTTCATGGTTCACGTATTGCTGAAGCCTGCCTTGGAGAATTTTGACCATTACTTTACTAGTGTGTGAGATGAGTGCAATTGTGCAGTAATTTGAGCATTCTTTGGCATTGCCTTTCTTTGGGATTGGAATGAAAACTGACCTTTTCCAGTCCTGTGGCCACTGCTGAGTTTTCCAAATTTGCTGGCATATTGAGTGCAGCACTTTCACATTTAATAGTTTAACAATAGTTTCACATTTAATAGTTTAACCTTACTCTATTGATTTGCAATTCCACAAGTTTATTTTCTAAAATTTTTGTGGCATTTTTTCCTGGGCTCTCTATTCTGTTAACTTTGCCAGACACCTATCCTTATATCAAAACTGTTACAATTCTGCAGCTTCATCTGTCTTGATAAAAGTAGAGCAGGAATGTAATACTGTCTTTTCTCAAGAACATGCTGGTCATTCTCAGACTTTTGCTTTTCCATTCATATTTTAGAGTCAAATATCTGGGTGGGATTTTGATTAAAGTGCTATTGAATTTGTTAATCAGTTTGAGTAAAATGGAAATATTTACAATGTGGAGTGTTCTTACTGGTGAGCGGCCATTTATTTCCATTTATTTAGGTCTTCTTGAGTGTCCTCCCATGAGCTTTTGTGTCTCTTCATAAAAGTCTTGCACACCTTTTATAAGATTTTGTTACAGCCATTCCTAGAGTCCTGTTCCTTACTGAGTCAGAGCTTGCCACTGTCCCTGGGATGGGGAAGAAGCGGCCCATGTCACCAGCAGGATGAGAAGCAGGTCCAAGCTCAGACCTGCCGCCTGATGTCTCAAGCCTGCGCTGCATCTTCAGACCACTCACATCTTCTTGTTTCTCGTTGGTGTTGTTCAGTCACTCAGTCATGTCTGACTCTTTGCGACCCCATGGACTGCAGCACACCAGGCTTCCCTGTCCTTCATCATCTCCTGGAGTTTGCTCAAACTGATGTCCACTGAGTCAAAAATTCTTGTTTCTACCTTCCAAATCAATTCAAATCTATTTATTCTCTTCCCTACAATTTACTCTCCAAGTAACAGGTGGTGGAACATTTAAACCATCAGGAACCACATTTCTCAGCCTCAACGACTTCAGTGACTGGAAATCCCATCCAAGAGCAGTCAGGACCCCATGTTGGGGCTCCCTTCTGGGCTGTTCCCTTCTCACCGGTCTTAGCCCTGATCACAACTGGCCACTGTGGCTTTCTCTCGGCTTCTTCACACACCATCTGCATCCACTCCTGGGCTGCCACACAGCAAGCTCACCTGGCAGTGCCCAGCCTTCCTGGTGAAGGACGCCCTGCTAGGTCACATGTGCTAGCTGTGTGACCCTGGACAAATTTCTGAGCCTCTCTGGACCTCCATTTCCTCATCTATAAACTGAGGGTGATGATCATATTTACGTTCTTATGGGAGTTGTGAGGGACTGAGTGATTCTGTGTAAAAACAAAACAAAACAACAACTCCTGTACAAGAAACGTTTAAAATGCTAAATATAGTATTATTGCAGTCACTATGAAAGGGAAGGTTGCACTCTGGTCTCACAGCGCCCTCTCGCAGAGGTCGCTCATCAGACCTGGATCCCTCCACTCAGCCTCCACGGTGATACAGGATTCACAAGAGTCTGCGCTGGGCCAGGCTCCAGAATCAGCGGGCACCGCGTGCAGATCCCGCTGGAGCCAGGCTTCCCAGCCATCCCGTCCAGCTTTCCCCCTCCCTTCTGGGCCTCTAATCATGCAGAGCGGGGCCGGGAGACCAGGTCCTCTGTGGCTCCTGGCGACGTGGTTCCAAGCTCAGCAGGCACTGCACCCTGAGGTCTGATCCCTGCGCTCAGAGCAGCGCGGAGGGAGGGAGGAAGCTGCACGGGGCGGGCCCGGGTCCCTGCAGGCCCCGCCCACCGGCCCAGCCTTGTCCCCGCCCACCGCCTTGGCCCCAGCCGCCTCCTAACCCAGCAAGGCAGATGCCCTTTTGGGCAGATGCTGTGTCATTAAAGCCAGGGGGGAATGGCTATCTGTGGTCTGTGCGGGGTTCCCAGCTCCTGGCTGCACCACATGCCTTGTGTGTATATGTTTGTGATGGTGTGTGTGTGTACATGGCTGTCTATGTGTGTACAGCATTTGTATGTGTGCCCTGTGTAGCATATGTGTGCGTGTGTGTGCCTGAGCATGAGTGCCGTAAGAGAGTGGATGGCGGGAGCAGGGGAAGCTGGTGCCCTGCTGGCCTACGTGGGCTCTGGCCAAGGTGGGCTCTGGCCCAGGTGGCGCAGGCCCTTGGGACCTAAGCCCACCTTAACTGAGGAAGGAGCCCTGCTCCATAAGGCCTGGATCAGCATGCGCAGTGAGGTGGGTGAGCTGGAAAGCCCAAGTTTGAAGAAATCCCTAATTTGAATGCTGGTCAGCTTCAGGGGTAAAAGAACAGGACATTGAATCTGATGAACCTGGATTCAAATCCTTGCCTGCCTCTTCTTCTGTTTCTCCGTCTGGGCTCCTGGGCTTGGCCCTCGCAGCCTCCCGTGGCCAGGGCAGTCCCCTGCACAGCACCGCGGGTCCCGGTGGCCCCAAGCAGGCACAGCACTGACACAGAGCGCATCCTCTCACTTGCCTTGCCCAGGCCAGCCTTTCTTTGCCCCTTGCAAGAGCCAGGAGCCTTCTGCTGATCAGAGGTCACCTCGAGAGACTCCAGGAGAACTGGCCCCGGTCTGGGCCCCGTAAGGGCCCTGGGACCCTGAGCCCCTTTCCTTGTCTTCTTGCCCTCCCCCTCCCAGGCTCTGCAGGCTCCGCTGTCCCTGGTCCCTGCTCTGCCCTGCGGGACCCTCCCGTCCTGCGGAGGATGGGGAGCAGGAGGGCGGGGGGTGGGGGGAGATGCTGCGGAGTAAATAATCAGAGCAAGCTGCTCTGATTGGCTTTGGGGAGGCGGACACTCTGTCTACATAAATGGCAATTGCATCCTCTGTGCCTTTTAACTGTCACCAAGGAGGAGAGAGAGAGGGAGAGACAGAGAGCAAGCACCTCGGACTGCCTGTGAGTACCGCTCTTTGTCCTCATAGCCTGGGGGGACCAGACTCAGAGGGGATGCCAGTTCCTGGTGCCTGGGTACCTTAAGTTTGGGGATCTTGGGGATGGAAGGTTCGCCTGTTGATTGCAGCTGGGTGGATCTCCTCTGGCCAGCTGGGAGGGGGGCATCAGCTGTGTGCAGGTGTGGCAGGCTACCGGAACTTTTTGAGAAGATTGGTGCCAATCTAAGTTCCCTGCTTTTGTGTGTGGTATGTCTAAACAACAGGTGAGATAAAGAATCAGAAACTTCTGATAATTTTTAGCCCTTGATCTCTGAGCCATAATAGCAACAGAACAGAGCAAGTAGAAATTATTTCTCAGGCTGGTTCGTGGTGCATCTGAAGAGCACAGAGGCCAGGAGACAGAGGCCTGGGGGAGAATATGGACCCTTCTTGTCCTCCGCTATGAAGGGCATCCTCCTACACGATGCTCGTAAAAATCAATTAGGTCCAATGTTTACAAAGGGCTAAGTACACAGTAGGTGGTCATTAATGTGATCTATATTACTAATAAGCAAGTAAGTAAACTGCAGGTGGGAAAATGGGGGGATTCTAATGCTGGTGCGGGAACAATCTGCTCAGGGTATGTTATTTTCTCCCGTTTTCAAGGGAAATTCAAGGAGGCGACTTGGGTGTTCCCCTTCATGCTGTTTCTCTCACAGGCTCAAAGAGTTGTGTCTTTACAGTTGATTTCTCATTTAAATAGCAGTGTTTTTCTTCTGAAACAGAACCAAAAACAGAGGGGACCGTTGCCACATAAAAATCAGCCAGGACAGTGGTCACCCTGGAATGGTTAAGACATAGCCAAGACGAGGAGAATCCGAGTGTTTCTTGAAAACAATTGTGACATTCACAGCAGCTCTCCATCTCTCCCAGGTCCATGACAGGTGGGCTGGCAGTTTGCTTACAATGATGAAAATAAAACAAAACCCCTTGGTGAAAGTGTTAGCCACTCAGTTGTGTCCATCTCTTTGCAACCACATGGACTGTAGTCCACCAGGCTCCTCTGTCCGTGGGCTTCTCCAGGCAAGAATACTGGAGAGGGTTGTCATTTCCTTAAACCTCCACGGATTCAAATAAATAGCTGGGCAGTTTATTTACACACTTTCCCCTCTTCATGATGTTTATTCTGAAGGTTTTACCCTATTAACTCTTCATCTGAGTCTGGTGGTAAGTATGGGGAGAGACTGCAGGAAAATTTGACTCCCTCCATATTTTAGAAAAGCTGTCCTTAGTTTCTCGGATCTCTTCGGCGTTTCTGGAGGAGGATGCTCGGGGCGTAGGAGGGCAGCGATTGGCACACGGCCTCAGAGGAAAGGTTAAAATCCCCCTGTGGTCTGCATGCAGCTAGGTTCCCTGTAAATGAGGGGTGTGGGGGACACCAGGCCAAAGGGAATTGGATGGTCTTCTGAGCTCACAGACCACATGTGAAACCACTGATGAGCTGAGGGGCTTAGTCCAGCCACCTGCTTCCCTGAGCCCATCTCCTCATCTTGAGAGTGGGGATAATTTTGCTGCTTTGCAGAGCTGCTGTGGAGATTTAGGGCAGAGGTGAAGGGCTACCCCAGGCCATGGATGGTCACCACTGGGCATTTGTCAGGGTTTGGAGGAGCTGGGGGAGACGTGCTTCTGCCAGGTTGTTCAGCCTCTGCCTATTTCTGCTTGTGTTGGGACCAGCCCAGGTTGGGGCCCAGTGCCCTCACCTGGAGCGTCTTCTTCTGGTGACCAGGCAGGACCCCGCCCACATGGGCGCTGCTTCCCCAGCCCAGGTGGGAGCCCCTAGGGATGGGCGCTCTGACTCCTCAGGCCATGTGAGAACATAGGTGGCAGACAGCCCAGGTGTATGTGTGGCTGTCCGGCCACAGGGGTCAGGAGGAGGGTCAGAAATGCCAGCACAACTGTTCCTGTTACTGGCTCGTGGCCTCGTTAGGAGCATCCACCCCTCAGAGCTTTAGCAAAATGGCAGTGTTAACATTGGCAGGGGTGTTGAGAGTGTTAATGATGTAAGCATACAACGAGCTTAGCAGAAGGTCGGGCAACACCGATTCCTTTGTTTTCTTGGGACATAGGATGTAGCCGGAGAAGGCAATGGCACCCCACTCCAGTACTCTTGCCTGGAAAATCCCATGGACAGAAAAGCCTGGTAGGCTACAGTCCATGGGGTCGCTAACAGTCGGATACGACTGTGCGACTTCACTTTCACTTTTCCCTTTCATGCATTGGAGAAGGAAATGGCAACCCACTCCAGTATTCTTGCCTGGAGAATCCCAGGAACGGCGGAGCCTGGTGGGCTGCCATCTATGGGGTCGCACAGAGTCGGACACGACTGAAGCGACTTAGCAGCAGCAGCAGCAGCAGGATGTAGCCATCCTATGTGTTCCCAGGATTCGAGTTGAGGGGATCCTCAGTTGCAGGCTTCTTATCGACGTGGGTGATAGACCTGCAACTGTGCTCAAGGAGTAAGTGTTCACAGTGAATTTAGAAAGTCAATATTTACTCCTGACCCAATTTGTGAAAAAAAGTGGGGACTTCATAAAGACTGTGCCAGAGATACTGCCTAGATGCACAGTGGCAGGTGTTGGGTGTTTATTCTAGGTGGGAAGTCAATATGTATTGTAGTCACAGGGCATCCTGCCTGTTATAAAAAGAAGCAATCAGCTAGAACACCGTGTAGCAGTCTCAGTCTATAAGAAAGGCCAAAAGTTGTGTCCCTTTATCAATTATTAATGTGACTCCAAGAGAATAAGAGAAAGGGGCAGGGTGAAGGATTGAGAAAAAAATGAGGAAAAAAGGGGGGAGGAGGTCTAGTCTGACACTAAATTAAAATGGAAACAGAAGAGGAGGGTTCAGATTAAAATGACTGATGGTCCTTCTGTGACTATCTCAGAAGAGTAAACAGGAGTGAAAATGATAAAAATTTTAAGCTTAATTTGAAACTGAATGAATGATAAAAGCTAGCTGGGATGGCATGTTCATGCCTACCAAGCCTGATGGGTGACTTTTTTTTTTCAATTCTAGTTTTTCTGAAAAGAAATTTGACAATATGCCAAAGAACTATAAAACTCACACCTTTGAATCCCATTGGGAATGAGTATCTTTGAGGGACAGATTCAACAGGGAAGAAGTGCTTGGCTCCATGGTGGGTAGCTCACGGCTGCTTTCCCCACAGCAGTGCTGTTCACAACAGCCAACAACCCGCAATTAATGTGGGATGTGACACTTTGAAATCGGCAGGTATTGATAAGGTACATATGTGCACGATATTAGTGTAATTACACACAGTGTCATTAGGCTTACGGGGAAAATAAGTGGTAAGAGGCTACTAAATGACACACATATGCTGACGACAGCTGTTTGAATGGTCTGAGCTCAGGGATAAATTAGAATACTATTAACAGGTTAAATGCCACCGATAATTCTCTACTTTTGAAATTGCTTAAACTGAGTTTTTCAGCCAGCTTTATATTCCATCCCAATCCATCTGCAGGAGTGTGAGTGGAAGCAGTATCTTCCCATGAGAGTAAAATTGAAAATTGTGCTGTAAATTTCTTTATGGCTCCTTCTCTTAAAGAGTTGCTGACCAAGAAAATACTAAGATGGGGATTGTTCATTAAGCAGCGACTGAATCAGAAACAGATGTGAGATTCTCATGTCAGAGGAGCGAGGCTTTCCCCTCTAGGTTTGATCTGCATCCAGGGTGGGCATGCACTCTCCTCACCCTCCATTTCTCTCCTGCTTTCCTGGTGCTCTGTCTGACCCCATGATGATCTGACCTGCTTCTTTCCTAACATAAGGATGCATCAATGCCAGACCCAGCCAGCATTCTGAGTCTGAGAATTCCAGTACCGAGTGTCCTGTGCCTGCAGCATCTCGCTACCCAATTACAAAGGGCTAAACCAAGACTCCAGAGGTCATGGAGCCAGCCGGCGGCTACCCAGCCTCTTGCAGCAGCAGAGCCAGAACTCACGTTTGTTGCTCTGACCTTAACCCCTGTTCTCTCCACTTCTCATGACTGCTGGGAAGAGGAGTATGGTCTAGGGATGGCAGAGTGGAAGACTCTGGTTTTATGAAG
This sequence comes from Giraffa tippelskirchi, assembly GCF_054371585.1. Taxonomy (NCBI): domain Eukaryota; kingdom Metazoa; phylum Chordata; class Mammalia; order Artiodactyla; family Giraffidae; genus Giraffa; species Giraffa tippelskirchi. The sequence goes on from NC_137284.1 coordinate 53,249,373, forward strand.
TGCAACAGGGAACCTCTCCAATCTAGACCCAGCTGGCTAGAGAGGAGATGCCCCCTGGGTGTCCAGCCCTGACGAGGGAGAACCCACTGCCCATCGCTCAGGCATCTGTGGGGTTTCCCCTCTGACAGCAGACTCCTGGAGATGTTGCCATGGGATGGACCACAGAAGTGATTGTGTACCCTACTTAGAATTCTGTGTGATGCTTAGTGCTGTGGCCATTTTACAGATTGAAGATGGAGGCTTGGAGGTCCAGTGGCCTGGCCAGAGGCACACCTGCAGCAAAATGTGGCAAGCAGCTTGTCCTCATAGTTACCCTGTGTCAGGAATGCAATCAGGAGAAGGGAGGTGCCCTTGGAGACTGCCTCCTCCTGGCCTCTAGGGAGTATCCAGGAAATCATTCCTGGAAGCTCAGGGAGAAACTGGATTTTCAAGTTTCTGATCTGGAGGGTTGGTCGTACTGTTTCCCAGGAAACCCTCAAGCTGTTGGAGATGCACTGTGCCTGTGTTTGAGTCCAGTGCATTCAGGAAGTGGTGGGTCAGAGGTCAGAGTGCTGCGTCCTGTCTCTCTGAGCCTCAGAGAATTTATTGTTCAAGAGGTGATAATAGTTTTGATAAGATTGTTATGAAGATTAACTAGAGCCCATGCAAAAAGTTGACATAGCACTTGGTACATGTAAGTTAATGTAAATGTTGACCTTTTTTTAAAAAAAATTGTATTGAACTGTACTTGATCTAAAATGTTGTAATTGTTGCTGTGCAGTAAAATGATTCTGTTACACATACATACATTTTTTTAAATACTCTTTTCTTTTATGCTTTATCATGGGATATTGATTATAGTTCCCTGTGCTGTAGTAGACCCTGGTGTTTATCCATCCTACATGTAATAGTTTGTGTCTTCTAATCCCAAACTTCTAGTCCATCCCTCCCCCACAGCCCCTCCACCTTGGCAACCACAAGTCTATTCTCTATGAGTCTATTTCTGTTTTGTGCATAAATTCATTTGTGTCATGTTTTATATTCCACATATAAGTGATACCATATAGTATTTGTCTTTCTCTTTCTGACTTACTTCACTTAATATGATAATCTCAGGTCCATGCATGTTGCTGCAAATGGCATTATTTCATTCTTTTTAATGGCTGAGTACTATTCCATTCTGGTGGCTCAGACAGTAAAGTGTCTGCCTACAATGTGGGAGACCCAGGTTCGATCCCTGGGTTGGGAAGATCCCCTGGAAAACGAAATGGCAACCCACTCCAGTACTCTTGCCTGGAAAATCCCATGAACGGAGGATCCTGGTAGGCTACAGCCCATGGGGTCCCAAAGTCAGACATGACTTCACTTTCACTTTTCACTATTGCATTCTATATACGTACCGCATCTTCTTTATCCATTCGTCTGACAATGGATATTTAGGTGCTTCCATGTCTTGGCTATTGTGAATAGGGCTGCAGTGAATACTGGGGTGCATGCATCTTTTTGAAGCCAGATATTTGCCCAGGAGTGGGATTGAAGGATCATATGGCACCTCTATTTTTAGTTTTCTTTAAGGAACCTCTATACTGTTCTCCATAGTGGCTGTACCAATCACATTCCCACTAATAGTGTAGGAGGATTCCCTTTTTTTCACAACATCTCCAGCATGCATGGTTTGTAATGTTAACCATTTTTAAACCAATGAGAGTATTTCACCAAAAACACTTCAGCTTAGGTTAAGTAATTGTATGAGTGGAAGAAAGTGGTAAGCGTGTATAGAGAGGACAGAGTGCTTGGCAGGATACATGGGCTCTGCCTCAGCTCTGCATTCATACCTGGGAAGACCCTCAACACCTCTTCCTCCTGTACGATGAGGGTAGCAGTGGCAGAGATGTAACAAAGCATGCAGCAAATTAGGACTGCCTTTTTGGGTCTCTGTTCCTGTCTCTCCCTGCCCCCCTGGGCCACCACAGGCTGTGTTTCCCCAATTACAAGGACACCTGGATCCTGGTAGCATTTTGCCAATGGGGGGTGCTGGTGGGAGGTTGAAGGGCAGAGGTACCCACCTCCTTTGTGATGCTGGCCGTCTCCTCCACGGTACCAGCTCCATCCGGGTGAGCCTAACGAAGTTGTGGCTTTGCACTAATGACCTGAGTCCCAGCTCCAGGACACAGTCTGCATCCCCCGCCTGGCCTTAAGGCCCCTAAATATCTCACTGTTAACTAGCTGTTAAGTGGCACAAAACATGTTAGAGGTGGTTTTTTTTTTTTCCCAAACAGGTTAACAGATCGCCATCTTTATTGTTAGATAGGTGTCATTGCTAGAGGCTTCCTGACAGTCTTGGCTAGAAGCCTTTCTATTGTCAAGTTTGTTTATTCTCTTTGTGCCCATAGAGAAGATGATCATCCAGAAACCAGTCAATTTAGGGGGAGGTGAGCCAATTTAGTTTTGCGCCTAGTACTCATGTACTTGAGGTTTTAAAAAAGAGACAAGGCCGCACAGTTCCAGAGGGAGAAGTGTTTTGTGAAACATAAATTATGGTTTGTTTTTCCTGGAATAGTGTTTAAAAAAAAGGGTAAACACTTTTCTTTTTATACTGATAGAGAAGGAAAGCCAGGAAAGGTTGATTGAAGAGTCCGCTGTCCCAGGGTGTGAAACCAAGACCAAGGTTTTTCTGAATCCATAGGTAGGACCATGGACAGATGCAAAGCACCTTGGTTCCGATCTCCTGCCCAGAGGCATGGCCATACTCAGACCCTTGTGCAGTGGGTGTGGCTGGCCCTTTGTGTTCAGGGCTGGCTGTGCAGTCACCACTGTAAGCTCTGCACAAGGCCCACCTAACCCCCACTGCCAGGGAAGAATTGTCTGGAGCCTGGGCCCAGCTCTCTCCAAACACCTATGGCAAAGGTAGGATTCCAGGGGTCCAGGAAGGGGAATATTTCCAACTAGGACCACAAGGACTGCTGGGGCCAGAGCAGAGGGGAGTTCAAATCCAAGATGAACTTCTGGGTGCAAGACTGGGGAAACCAAGTCAGTTCTGAACCTGCAGGGTTAAAGGCTCAGCGTGAACTGTACACAGGAGTCTGGGAGAGGGGTCAGGATTCCCTGGGGAAAGGGCAAAATGTCTCCTGCTTTTGTGGCAGGTATATGATGAGCTGGTTTATGGTTGTCTTAAAGGTAGAGAATAGGATCTAATATGTCAGAAACAAAATGTTCAGAGGACAAAGAGATTTTCCATTCATTCATTTTTTTGTTCCTCCTTCAGAAAACAGTCACGGTACTTACTGTGGTGCAGGGTCTGATTGGTCCTGAGAAACCAAAATAAAGAGTTGAGGACTCTGCTTAGAGAAGCCCGCAGTTAGCAAGGGATGTCAGTGAAATGATGCAATACAAAAACGAATGGCCTTCAGGTCAGTCAGGAGGCCTGAGGGCCTGCAGAGGGGTTCGTACTGCCTTGAGCAGGTGGGGCTCCCCACAGGGCTGCAGCTGCTGGCCACGGCTACGATCAGATTATGTCAACAGCCACCATTTCAAGGCCTGGAAAGACATCAGTCATAACCTTTATCATCGTCTACATCTTCCAGCCAATATTTGCCCAGCTTGAGGGCATGAGATAGCAAACAGCTCCAAAATGAACACAAGATTCTCTGTGACTTTGTAATGAAAGTCTCCTGGAAAAGTCTTTGTGGGAAAGAATTGGCAAATAAAGGACAGAGTGATTAGAAAATAATAATCAAACCTTATCTTACAATTTGACTGGAAATATTTCTTTGAAAGGGCAAGTTGGTGTGTCTGTCAGTTTATTTTTTCCCAAGACTTCCTGTTTGGCCATCCATATTCTTGTATTCCCATTAGAAGAGAGCAGCTGGTACTCCAGGAATCTAAGCATCCTTCTGAAGCCTCAGAGTATCCCTGGAGCCTCAGTAGGGCAAATAGAGGTTGTGTGAATATTTACTCTAAGAAGCCTTTTTGAATAGTCTTCCACAAGGAATAAATCACAAAGAAACAGATCCTGAGATCTGACTACATTAGAATTCTTATAGGTCAGAATAAAATTAAAAGCAAAACTAGATCAAATAAAAATGAGGAAAATGTCTGCAAAATATATCACACATAGGGTACAAGTATTTATTATAGGGTGCAAGTGTTTATTATATTAGTGCTCTTGCAATTAAATAAGAAAACATCTAACATCCTAGTAGAAAAAAATGTAATGAACAAGCAGTTCATTCAAAAGGAAATCCAGGAAAAGAAATCTCACACCACTATCCAAAGTCATATGAGAAAACTATTTGTTTTCATAAATCAAAGTAAAATGAAATCATGAAACTTTGCCTGACTGGCAAAGCTTAAAATGTACCAGTGTTTGCTATTATGTGACAAATCTAGAGTTTTCATACAGTCCCTGTGACTGAGTAATTTGGCAAAAATATTTTCTGGGGACAAGTCTGGCCACATAATTTTAACCAAGTGGCCCAGAGGTAAAGAATCCACTTGCCAATGGACACAGGAGACATAGGAGACTTGGGTTCAACCCCTGGGTTGGGGAGCGCCCCTGGAGGAGTAAATGGCAACTCACTCCAGTATTCTTGCCTGGAAATCCCATGGACAGAGGAGCCTGGCAGGCTACAGTCCATGGGGTGGCAGAGAGTTGGACATGACAGAGTGACTGAGCACACACACAAAATATGTATATCTATAATAATTTGTTCTAAAGAAATTATAGAATAAATGCTTTTCTTAAGAAAATTTTGACACAAACTGTGAAAAAGCAAAAGATTGAGGTTGTATATTTCAATGCTTTATAGAAAATCTAACAACATGTGTTGAATGCTTATTTTGTGCCTCTTTTCCTAAGCTGTTCTCATGTTATCTAATTATCATAAAAATTATTTGAGATAGAGCTTTATTATGGTGTTTGTTTTCAGTTGAGGAAAATGAGGAAACCACAGTGGCATGTATGTCATGCTGTGCAGAGTCTTTTAGTTCTTGATCATGCTGCGTTGGCCATTAGGTTACACCAACTGTCCCCACTAATGTAAGTGATAACCAGAGATGATGTAGATATTCAACAATAGTGATGTACATTGTGAATACAGCACATTCACACTGTGGAACACTATGCAATTGGGAGAAATCAAGCAATAGAAAAGTATTTATCAACCTGGGAAATGTACTCATAATTACTTCATGAAAGAAAACAAGCTAGCAAAAAGATCAGCTGTTTGATGCAATTTTGGTTGAATTCGAATCAAGTCAATTTAAAACGCTTCAATTTGAAGTAAAACCTAGTTTTACTCTTTGTATGACATTTGACATAATCAGAGTTGTTCCAAGTGAAAAATAAATTTAGAAGCCTTCAGGCCCAAGGAATTATGAACCTGAAAGTGTACATATAAGGAGGCTTTCATGGCTTTGCACTAACACCCTTTGGAAATTCTGGCCACGATATTTTAGATAAGCTCCCTTGACCTGCAGCTTATGAAACACAAAGGTTCAGTGGAAACTTAAAGACTCAGTTTCGTGTTTCTCATGCTATTATTTTAGCCTTTGCAGTTGCTGTAATTTAGAATCAAATCCTATATCATATCCAGTCACTGTCACTCATGTGTTCACTATGTGAAAAATTTGTCCCCAAACAATCATTTGGATGTGGAGGTTTGATCCAGCCACTAACTTGATGAAGCCTGGAATCTTCCATGGGTGCCTTCTATGCTATTCATGGAGAAAACCTGAGCAGAGAACATTGGAGAGAAGGCCAGGAGAGGAGAGGCATCACCAAACTGATCCTCTTTACAAAGACACTCTCCTCAGTCAGACTCAGGTTTCTCTGAGCACTCCTGAGTGTAGGTTTGTACTTCAGGGAGCTGAGCCCAGCTGTAGCAGAAAATCATGCTAAGTTGGCTTATCAGGAAAGTTCTAACCTTGGGATAGAATTCAGCTCTTCTTCCTCCACCTGGACACCCAGCCAAACTATTCTTAGTAAAGTGCCATCTGCTTCCTAACTCTACCTGTCTTCTGTAAATCCCCATTGACCCCTGTTGTATTTGGGAGACAGTCTCCCTCTCCTATTGCAATAGTCCTGAATAAAACCTGTCTTGATATGTTTAACATTAAAATTAAAAAAAAAATGAAAAGCAGCACAGATGATGGGAAACAATGGAAGAAGTGCTGAGAACATGATGTCAAGACCATCAGCTAGATACAGTGGCTTGTAGAACCATCTCCCAACACTTACTCCCACAGGAAAGCTAATCTTGATTTATGAATCTTTGAACTATTAGAATTAAGAAATGCGCCCATGACTTAGCATACAATTGTCTCTTATAAGAAACAACATGGAAGGGTGTGTGCAGAATTTTTGAGTGGTGGAATTCTAGATGAATATATTTTTTTCTTTGTGTGGTCCACATTTCCAGTTTGGAAAATATAATCCATGCTTACTATTCATAGATTTTCTATGTGTAGGTGCAACTGTTTTCAACAATTCATTTGTATTATTAATCACCACAATGGTGCCTTCATGATCATTCTTGGGCACACATACATAGTAGGAGAGAAAATTTAAATTGCCCAAGGAGCTTGTTGCTAGCAGGATCTAATAAGATGATGCTCTGCCTAGGTGCTTCAGCAAGTGGCCTATTCACTGCTGCATCTTTATGTTATTCTTAGTTACCTGACTATTAAAAATGGCCCCCAAATATAGTGCTGACGTGCATTCCAGGGGTCCTACATGCAAGAAGGCTATGATGTGCCTTAGGGAGAAAACACGTGTATTAGATAAGTGACATTCATGAGTTAGACAATTGTTGGCCAAAAGTTCAAAGTCAATGGGGCCAAGGTGTATTAAATAAAGTGTATTTAAAAGGAAATGGGGCTTCCCAGGTGGTGCTAATGGTAAAGAACCTGCCTGCCAATGCAGGAAACATAAAGACCTAGGTTTGATTCCTGGGTGGTGAAGATCCCCTGGAGAAGAAAATGGCAATCCACTCCAATATTCTTGCCAGGAGAATCCCATGGACAGATGAGCCTGGTGGGCTACAGTCCATAGGGTAACAAAGAGTCCAACACAACTGAAGTGACTTAGCATACATACATGCCTGATTTCAAATGGCAAATGTTAATATCTCTGGACAACAGTAGTAGGATTCAATAGGCCTAGTTACAAATCAAAGCTAATTCCAGCTTTCTTGGGGCTTCCCTGGAGGCTCAGATGGTAAAGAATCTGCCTACAATGTAGAAGACCTCGGTTCAATCCCTGGGTTAGGAAGATCCCCTGGAGAAGGGAATGGCTGCCCACTCTTGCCAGTAGGATTCCATGGACAGTGGAGCCTAGCGGGCTATAGTCCATGGGGTCTCAAAGAGTCAGACACAACTGAGCGGCTAACACACAAAAGGGCACAGAAAAAAGATTATGTATTGATTGACTAACGAAAGTGTGACCAGAAATGCACAGAAATGTAACCTTGCATTTCCCCTGGGAAAGGTCCAGTGTTTGCTAGTTCAGAGTTCATGTATTCTTCATGGAATGTTACCACCAAAGAGGACCAGGATCACCTGAATGTTGTATGCAGAGGTGTGGTCCCCTCTGGTGATGGAGTCAAGATATAGAAAGAAGACTTGCTGATGGGGCTTATGCTATCCAGGCTCTGTTCATGCTGTACACAGGCCACGTGACTGCCTTTATACCCTCCGGAAAGATCAGCAGCATCATCTGCTTTTCTCAGATAAAGAGAGACTCAGAGAATCTCTGTCCCACTGCCCATGAAGAATAAGGCATGATTTGGAAACCAAGGCTTGTTATTAAAGTTGGGATGGACCACGGAAATAAATGTGTGCCTGGTCCACTTCATGATACAGACAGAAAAAGAAATAACACAGAGACGTGGCATTGTCTTTAGCTGAGTAGCTGGTGAATAGTAGGATAAGTACTTTGCTACAGTCTCCAAATCCAGGGCTATTTCTACCCCATCTGGACACAGAAAAGTGTTCCTGACTCAGAGTCTGGGTGGACCCTGGGGTGTTTGGTTCTCCGCCCAGGCAGCCCCCGTGGTCGGCTTGGATCTGCTCCACTACAGGTGAGGCATTGTCACATTTGCAACTGGTTTCTCTTCTCTCTGCGCAGCTTTTGCCTCCGAGGAAGTCCGGTCACCATGAATGTGAGCGAGTTCCGCAGGAGGGGGAAGGAGATGGTGGACTACGTGGCCGACTACTTGGAAGGTATCGAGGGGCGCCAGGTGTTCCCCGATGTGGATCCAGGCTACCTGCGCCCCCTGATCCCCACCACTGCCCCGCAGGAGCCAGAGACATTTGAGGACATCATTAAGGATGTCGAGAAAATCATCATGCCAGGGGTAAGGCTATAACCACGGTTAAAGAAGGGGAGGGCAGGTGTTAATTTAGTACCTATTGGGTGTCAGGCAATTCACTTGTATTATTATTGCACCTAATCCTCATAGTCATTTTCTTGGGGAGAAACTCTGTTATTTCTCTTTTATAGCTGAGACAACTGAAGCCCAGAGAGGTTGAGTGATCTGCCTAAGGTCACACAGCTAGTAAGTGATGGAATCAGGACTGCAATCCAGATCGTGTGGGCTCCAAAGGTGGTGATGATGATTTCCCTCTAGCCCCCTGTGTTGTTACTGAACCAACGTGGGTCCACTGGCCCCTGTGCAGTAAAGCCAATCAACTGACACCAGGCTGTGGTGAAGGATAGTGTGGTATTTATTGCAGGCATCCAGCAAGGAGTCCAGGACAGCTAATGTTCAAAACATCCAAACTCCCAGTGGGTTTCTGGAAAGCATTTTTAAAGTCTCAGGATAGTGATCAGCTCCTCCTCTTATTGGTTGATGGTGAGGTCACAGAGTAGGATCACAGGGGTTCACATAATCAATCCTCAGGTGCCGAGAGGCTGGGAGCTATGTGCTCATGGTCATCAAGTAGTTAATTTCTTCCATGTGGTGGGGGTTCATCTGTAAAACAACTCAGGAAGTGCAGGTCAGATACTATTGTCTGGGTACTGCAGAGAGGAGCCGCCTCAGAGGCTATGGGGGAGGGGTCTGTTCCCGGGAAAGACCCATAGGGCCCTGCTGGGTTACAAGGTCAGTCCCCTGCCCTGAGACCCTGGGATGTGAAAGAGATGGTTAGTTTCAAATAGGTTAATTTCAGCAGAGGGGCGATCAGTGTGTGGAAAAAATGTTTCATTTATTTTATTTGAGAGTGGGCTGCGTGGTGCTGAGACTGCCCAGCGTGGACCACCAAAGTGGGCCTCTTTGTCTGTGGTCCTTGAGCCTGGGCATGGGGTACACTCGGGGCTGCAGACAGATGTGGGAAGCACCCAAGACAGCTGTCTCCCAAGAGTCACTTGGAGGGAAGCAGACAGCTCAAGTTCAAAGGAAACTCCACTGCAGCTTCATGCTTGTATGGTGAAATTTTCCTTGGACTCACCTAAAGGCATGTTCACTGCTGTGGTGAGGGGTCTCAGACCCTCAGCCTCACCCCCTCAGCTCTAGTCAGGAGCCTAGGGCCTGGAATTTCAGACCCTGACACTCGGGGTGAGGAGCCCCTGCCCATGGGGTTCCCTGATGGGTCCCTTATGCCCAGGGCACCTCCCCGCTCTCTTCCTCCCAGGAGTTCCTGTGACATTTGTGCTTTAAGCCGAGAGCAGGATTCTGGTTCTCACCAGCTCAGAGGTTGTGCAAGTGTGACAAGCCGCTCAGCATGAAATCCCTCCCAGGAATGCAGTTAAATGTCAGACCCGGGGCTGTCCCAGCCACTCTGCAGCAGCAGATACCACTGCTGGCAGCTTGGATGGGTGCATTCTCTTCTCATGGGGCGAAGGTTGGGCATCCGAGGTCAAGGTTCCTGCAGATTCAGATCCTGGGAGGTTCTCATCCCAGCCTTTCTTCTGTGCAGAGGGTCCACCCCTTCCATCTCATCCAACCCCTTATCTCCCGAAGGCTCCACCTCCAGGTACCATCTCACAGGGTTTCCATGAGACGGCCAAACCCAGAAGTTTCTGCTCCATTAGCTGGGAATGGATTGGACAAGAGAGTGAGGAAGCTGCAGTAGGCAGCTGAGGAAACCTCAAAAATCAAATCTGTCTCTTTTTTTTTCCTTTTTCTGATATAGACTATTTTTTGGAGCAGTTTTAGGAAAAGCAGTCTCATAACACAAAGAGATGGGTATCTCAGGGGCAGCCCCGTTGCTGACATTTCCGGCCAGAATTTAAAACAAGGTTTTTCTGTTAATAGAGACTTGCCTCTCTGTGGCACACCCAAGCGCCCTGGGCCCCTGCCTGCAGGGCTGCCCCCTGGCCCCAAGTGACTGCCCTTGTCCCACACAGGTCACCCATTGGCACAGCCCCTACTTCTTCGCCTACTTCCCCACGGCCAGCTCATACCCGGCCATGCTTGCGGACATGCTGTGCGGAGCCATTGGCTGCATTGGCTTCTCCTGGGTGAGTGTTGGTGGGGTGGGGGGGTGGGTCCTGGGGTTTCCACATGGGGACATGCAACCAGGACTCAGGCAGTGAGCAGGTGGCACCACCCCTGTGGGAAGGAGAGGGACTTAGGTCTGGGCAGAGGGGGCCTCGAGTGGGAATTTGGAGTTCAGGGAAGCAGAGGGGGAGTCTGTCCACATCCAAAAGCCAGTTCTGCACAGTGGTGTGTTTAGAGGTGCTTGGTTTGAATTCAAACCACAGTAGAGGCCCTGGAGTTTCTGCAGCCCAAGCCCGGGAACCTGCATGTCTCCCAAGCAGAACAAGGGGTTTCTAGACCATCTGTAGTTTGAGAACACAACTGCCCTTGTCCCACCCGCTATGTTCTTGGCCATGGATGCTGTTCCAAGAGTGACCCCAGCCCAACAGAAGTGCTGCTGCCAAGAGCAGGGGATCAGCCCTGCATCCACACCAACCCCAGGGCATCTTTATATACAATGGAATATTCAGTTCAGTTCACTTCAGTTCAGTCACTCAGTCGTGTCCAACTCTTTGCAACCCCATAAACCACAGCACGCCAGGCCTCCCTGTCCATCACCAACTCCCTGAGTTCACCCAAACCCATGTCCATCCAGTCGGTGATGCCATCCAACCATCTCATCCCCTGTCGTCCCTGTCTCCTCCTGTCCTCAATCTTCTCCAGCATCAGGGTCTTTTCCAATGAGTCAGCTCTTCACATGAAGTGGCCAAAGTATTGGAGTTTCAGCTTCAACATCAGTCCTTCCAATGAACACCCAGGATTGATCACCTTTAGAATGGACTAGTTGGATCTCCTTGCAGTCCAAGGGACTCTCAAGAGTCTTCTCCAACACCACAGTTCAAAATCATTAATTCTTCGGCACTCAGATTTCTTCACCGTCCAACTCTCACATCCATACATGACTACTGGAAAAACCATAGCCTTGACTAGACGGACCTTTGTTGGCAAAGTAATGTCTCTGCTTTTTAATATGCTATCTAGGTTGGTCGTAACTTTCCTTCCAAGGAGTAAGCATCTTTTAATTTCATGGCTGCAGTCATCATCTGCAGTGATTTTGGAGCCCAGAAAAATAAAGTCAGCCACTGTTTCCACTGTTTCCCCATCTATCTGCCATGAAGTGATGGGACCGGATGCCATGATCTTAGTTTTCTGAATGTTGAGCTTTAAGCCAAACTTTTCACTCTCCACTTTTATTTTCATCAAGAGGCTCTTTAGTTCTTCACTTTCTGCCATAAGGGTGGTGTCATCTGCATATCTGAGGTTATTGATATTTCCCCCGGCAATCTTGATTCCAGCTTGTGCTTCCTCCAGCCCAGCGTTTCTCATGATGTACTCTGCATATAAGTCAAATAAGCAGGGTGACAATATACAGCCTTGCATGGAATATTACTCAGCTATAAAAAAGAGTGCAATAATGCCATTTGCAGCAATGTGGATGGACCTAGAAATTATCATACTAAGTGAAGTAAAGTAGACAGACAAAGACAGGCATCATATGCTATCGCTTACAGGTGGAATCTTAAAAATGGTACAAATGATCTTATTTACAAAACAGAACTAGAATCACAAACAGAGAAAACAAACTTGTGTTTACCAGAGGGTAATGTGGGGGAGGAATAAATTAGGAGCTGGGGATTAACATATATACACTACTATATATAAAGTGGATAACTAATAACAACCTGCTATATAACACAGGGAACTCTTTAATATTCCGTAATGACCCAAGAGACCCTGTCTCTTGAGAAACCTGTATGCAGGTCAGGAAACAACAGTTAGAACTGGACATGGAACAACAGACTGGTTCCAAATAGGAAAAGGAGTACGTCAAGGCTGTATATTGTCATCCTGCTTATTTAACTTATATGCAGAGTACATCATGAGAAACGCTGGGCTGGAAGAAACACAAGCTGGAATCAAGATTGCTGGGAGAAATATCAATAACCTCAGATATGCGGTTGACACCACCCTTATGGCAGAAAGTGAAGAACTAAAGAGCCTCTTGATGAAAGTGAAAGAGGGGAGTGAAAAAGTTGGCTTAAAGCTCAACATTCAGAAAACTAAGATCATGGCATCTGGTCCCATCACTTCATGGGAAATAGATGGGGAAACAGTGGAAATGGTGTCAAACTTTATTTTTTTGGGGCTCCAAAATCACTGCTGATGGTGATTGCAGCCATGAAATTAAAAGACGCTTCCTCCTTGGAAGGAAGGTTATGGCCAACCTAGATAGCATATTGAAAAGCAGAGACATTACTTTGCCAACAAAAGTCCGTCTAGTCAAGGCTATGGTTTTTCCAGTGGTCATATATGGATGTGAGAGTTGGATGGTGAAGAAAGCCGAGCGCCGCAGAATTCATGATTTTGAACTGTGGTGTTGGAGAAGACTCTTGAGAGTCCCTTGGACTGCAAGGAGATCCAATCAATCCATCCTAAAAGAGATCAATCCTGGGTGTTCACTGGAAGGACTGATGTTGAAGCTGAAACTCCAATACTTTGGCCACCTCATGCAAAGAGTTGACTCATTGGAAAAGACCCTAATGCTGGGTAGGATTGGGGGCAGGAGGAGAAGGGGAGGACAGAGGATGAGATGGTTGGATGGCATCACCAACTCGATAGATATGGGTTTGGGTAGACTCCGGGAGTTGGTGATGGACAGGGAGGCCTGGCGTGCTGCGATTCATGGAGTTGCAAAGAGTCGGACACGACTGAGCGACTGAACTGAACTGAATGATCCATACGGGAATAGAATCTAAAGAAGAGGGGATATAGGTATCCATATAACTGATTCTCTTGCTGTACAGCAGAAACTAACACCACATTCTAAATCAACTATGCTCTAATAAAAACTTTTTTATTAAAAGGCCTAGAAAGGTCCTAGCCCAGCACCATAGGAAAGATTACTGGCTTCCCACATGCAGAGCACTCCAAAGAAGGGCCGCCCGCTGACTGTGTGAGGGACCCCAGCACTGCCCATATTTGAGGGCATCTCTCCAGGCCAGGGTCTGCGCTCAGCCTTCTGGATCCAGGGTGCCTGCTTGCTTGTGCTAAGTACCTGAGCAGACTCTTAACTCCTGACTCGTGCTGACTAATGGCCTCAGGCATGTAAGAAGATGTGAGTTCTTGAATGCCCCAGCTGACAGCTCCTCTGTCACACCCTGACTCCTGGCTCCGGCCCCCTCCCTCATTGCTCCTCTTTAGGCTGGGGTCCAGAGTTGCTGGGGGAGTGGGCCTCAGCACCCTAGAGGCAGACTTGGAGGGTCACCCCTCAGCTCTTGCCTTAGTTGCAGGAATTTCTCTTTGGAAGAGCAGCCTGGGTGCTGCCCATGTGTCCTTGGGGACCCTCAGAGCACATTGTCCCCTAAAGCATGTTCCTTACACCAGACAGGACAGTAGACTCCACTCAGACTCCAATCCAGAGACCCCTGTCCCTCAGGGTGATGGCACCTGTCCTTCTGGATCTGTTCTTCTGAGAATGGTCTGGTGCCCTGGGGTCTTGGAGGGCTGCCTCACTGTCTCTAAGAGGCACTGGCCGAGCCCTGGGCTCTGGACAGTGAGGCAGCTTCCCATGCCTGGAGTGGGGCTTGGCCAGGATGGGATGGTGGGACCCTCTGGATGGTGCTGCCCACAGTATGTGGGGAACTAGAGCACGTGTGAGGGCCAAGGGCACCCAGAGCACCACAGTGAGACCCACATGGTTAGAGAGGCTGGTCCATCTGCAGGTGGGGCCTGTGGCCAGCTACCCCATCCCGAGCACAAGGAAAACCATCCCCAGAGCTTGGGAGGCAAGATCAGAGATTGGGGGCTTCCTGGGGCTTCACCTCCTCCACTCAGCCCATCTCATTCCTCGCACTGTGATTGTGGATCGGGGTCCACCAGAGAGCCTTACTAGGTCCTTCTATAAACAAACAGACAGCTGAATGAGTAAGCTGGCCTGGGCACAGTGCGGCTATGGGGCAGGTCATCGCAGAGGTCAGTGCCTTCCTGCCCTGCTGTCCTCCCAAGTCATGGCTGGAGACCATGTTTGAAACTTCGGGAGATGTTTGAATAGCACCTGGGATCAGGTGATTTTAATCTAGAAGTCAGTGAATGAATAAAGCCTGCTTTTGCTTCTGAAATTCAGCCAGATCTAGGCCCTTGTTCCGGCACCAGCCCCTAAAGGTTTATGATGGAGAAGCCATGGAGGGCAGAGGTAATGATGCTAGGACCTGAGCCTGTGGGTGAGGCAGGTAGAGACTTGCAAACCCTGTGCAGAGAACGTGGACTTCCAGCAGCCAACCTGGGCCCCAGGGAGCATGGCTCCTTCAGGTTCTCCAGGGGCCAGATGAAGTGGAAGGTTATGGGTGCCAGCTCTCAGCACCAAGCCCTGCCAGTGGTCCTTGGTGATGACTTGGGGCTGCTGGGGGAGGCGTCCAGCCTCTGCTGCTGCTTCTCCAGAAACTCCACCATGTGCAAGCCCACCTTCAAAGTGAGTCCCATCCAGGGATGGGCCTTTAGAAAATGTTTGAAATCTTTTGCTAAATTGATCAAGGGCAGTAAGGAAGTCTCGCCTGCTTCTCATACCCCTGGATCCCAAGCTGGCGGGAAGCTGAGGGCAGCCGCCTGTGGTTCATCCTTTCCTCCTGCCCACAGGCTGCCAGCCCGGCGTGCACGGAGCTGGAGACGGTGATGATGGACTGGCTGGGGAAGATGCTGCAGCTGCCTGAGGCGTTTCTGGCTGGAGAAGCTGGAGAAGGGGGCGGGGTGATCCAGGTAAGGTGGAGAGGGTGGGGGTCTGGATTCTGGGATGCAGGTGGGCAAGAGGCTCGCAAACTTCTTGGGTCCTCATGTTTCTTTTGGAGAATAAGCAGAGCAGAGCCCTAGGAAAGCTCTGCATCTGGTTTGGCTCCCCAGCCATCTCCCACTCCCAGGCCTCTGTTTATGGTGGGCAGCATGGCAGCTGTTACTTGGCTGGTGCAGAGAAGTAAACACAACAGTGGAGACGTGTGTGGTTCCCCATTGCTTTCCCACATACCAGAGTGCGTCCCAGGCCCACACTTAATTTTCACAGCAGCACTCTGATTAGAGACCATTTCTCAACCCCCATTTTACAGGCGAGGAAACTAGGGCTCAGAGCAATCAGGTAACTTGCCCATTGATTCCCAGCAGGTAAGTTCTACCACTAGGGTCTGAGTCACACACATCTGACCACAGAGCCACAATCTGACCACCATACAGGGCTGTCCGCAGTGGCAGCTGTGGCCCAGTGCTGCAGAGCCTTCTAGAAAGGGTTGCACCCATGGGAACCCGCCATTCACCTAAAGATGCTGCCTTTGCTGTGTGATGATTAAATTTATTCTTCATCTAACACGTATCTCTGAGAGTATCTACGTGCCAGACAGTGCGTCAGGGGACAGGACACACAATGACAGGCACAGCGGACCATCTATGGCACAAATGCAACTAAGAAAACTAGGACTGCTTGGCTATTTTCTTTCCTACCAGCAAAGAGGGACACCAATCAGCCCATCACCCTCACAGGGAATGCACTCTCTACTTTGGGAAAAAAAGAATTTTCTTTTTCAGATATCGTCTTCTCAAAGGTTCTGAGTCAGTCACAGCAGCTGTGTGTGTGTCCACTCGGCTGACAGGAACTGAGGCCCGGATGCCTCAGTGTGAGGTCACCTGCTGGTGTGGCCGGATGAGGTAGGAGGCAAGCCCCGTCTCCAGGCTCGAGACTGCTCAACTGAGCGGGGTTTTTAAATGCTAGTGTGTTAATCTGCTGACCAACCCTATTATCTTGCAGTTCTTTCTGGTGGGAGCCTGACGGATCTCACAGCTAAAGTCCGGGTTGACCCCTTGCAAGTCCTAAGCAAGACTCTGTCCTTGCCTCTTCTAGTTTCTAGAAGTTTCCCACATTCCTCTGCCATGACACCTCGTCTGTCTTCAAAGTGGCTGTGTCCCATCTCTCTGACCCTTCTTTCAGGTCACCTCTCCTCTGACCACAAATGAGAAAGCATCTTCACTTTTCAGGATCCATGAGATTAGACAGAGTCCATCCAGATAATCCAAGATAACCCCCTCCCCCTCCTGTCAAGGTTCTTAACTTAATCACACTAGCAGGGTCCCTCTTCCAAACACAGTGGGGATTCTCAGCTTCCAGGATGAAAGCGTGACACTTTTATTCTCCCAAACAAAACCAGTGTGGGTCAGTGTCACGGAGGGAGGGACCCACAGAGGGAGTCTCACTTCTACCCTCACAGATGTGGGTCAACAAGTCTTAGGTGGGCCCAGGAATAAGCATTCTAACCTGCATGTCAGGTCATCCTGATTCTGCATTCACGTCATCTCATTCGGAGATGTTGAAATACACTTCAATAAACAAGCCTTGCGGCGTGACCCAGGGCTGACTTTTCTGTGACCTATAGCCTGCTTATTCTCTTAAACTAACTCTTTTGCCAGATCTCTTTCTGATGGTTGCAATGGGATGGCTGATGTGGTGATGGGCAGTGAGACATGGCATATTCACAGGACTGGTGTTAGTGGCAGACAGTTTTTTTTTCATAAGAGATATGATATAGGCTGATTGTATTGGAGTCCTGGCTGTGATGCTCAGATTCATAAAAAGGAGATAGCCAGGACGAGAGTTTTGATAATGAAGTTGACTGTGTATCATTCCGGCAGGTTGGGATTATGGAATGCTCCCAAGATTAGGATCGTCATGAAAATGTTTGTAGTGATAATATTGGCAGATTCTGCTAGGGAAAAACAGGACGAATGGACCTGCTGCATGGCCCCCGCTAAAGCCAGAGGAGAATTCTTCTGTCAGCTCAACTGAGGCCCTGTGGTTTCTGCCAGTATGGAGATAAATCATATCCTGGCTCGGGGTCAGGATGGGAAAATCAGTCGCAGATGCTCTTGTGAAAGGATTATGGTTGAGAGCGTCACCGAGCCATTTATTAGCAGGACTGATAAGAGAATTGCTGGGTCACTCTATATAAAACTGTCTGTCTCCTGCCCAGCCTGGCCAAGCTCAACCACACTCTCCTGTCCCCTCCTATCTCACCTCTCTGCTTATAGCACGTTCCCTCCTGCAACAGCACTTCTGAGTGGTGGCTGATGGAAATGAATCCTTCACTCTGAGTAGGCAAAACTTCAATACCATGCTGTGAATGGGACTTAGACATGGTGGCAACAGTGAATTTTCTCACAATGGCAAACATTTCGGTCACCTTGGACAGTTTTCTGTTGGTCAAGGTGATGCAGCCTGGGGCAACCTGGGAAAAACTGCACACAAATGTCTAAGCTCCAGGCTGCTTCCAGCCTGGGGAAGGGGCTGCTACCCACAGCCCCAGTCCATGCCCCTTCAGCTGCATCTCCCCTTGCTGGGGGGTCAGGTGGCTTTCAGGTCCCCAACTCTCTGGGGCTTCATTGCCAACAAAGAGCAGGGCCTGAGAGAGGCAGGCTGCCACAGGGGACCTTGGTGGTAGATTCTGTTCGACTGAATTCCAGCTCTTTAGTGTCAATTTTGGCTCTGCTATTCAACTTAAAAGCATCATCTTGTTTTCACTAACGAAAACTAGACATCCGTTAGATAAATGGAAGAGATGCAGAAACACTTTGGGGCAGCTTCCTCCCAGTGTTATTTCAATACTTGTGAGTGTGTGTATACATACATATGTACATAATATAAACAAAATTGGGATAATACAATACATCATGTAGATTTCCTGTGTGGTGTTTTACTTACTATTTTGTTGTGGGCTTTTCCCACTGTTTATTTATTTTATTTGTAAACAATTTTGGCTGTGCCTGATCTTTGTTGTTGCCCACAGGCCTCAGTGAGCAGGGGCTACTCTCTAGTCATGGTGCGGAAGCTTCTCATTGCTGTGGCTTCTCTGGTTGCAGAGCCTGGGCTCTAGGGAGCAGGCTTAGTAGTTGTGGCAAACAGGCTCAATTGTCCTGCATGTAGAGTCTTTCGAGACCAGGGACTGAACCCATGTCCCTTGCACTGGCAGGTGGATTCTTAACCACTGGACCACCAGGGAAGTCCTCCTATTGTTTAGTCTTTGAGAATACTATTATTGCATGATTTTCTCTCTTTTTTTTAAATTAAGTATGGTATGTTTAACATGCATGATCTCCTTCCATTTGCATGACTTTCTATGGTGTCACAATTTACATAAATAGAATATATATAGAAATATATATAGTATCACATCTTTCACTCATAAATCATATTTCAAAGGATACCCTTTAAGATGAAGGTCAACAATCTCCTAAGAGGATCTTCAGCTTTCTACTGAGACTCGCCTGGTTGAGTCCATATTCAGCATGAATGCTCCAGCTCCAACAAAAATCAGAAACAAACAAAAATTTTAAAGGAGTCTTTCTGGGTCACTGGAGATCATGACAAAAACAGTTTCATATTTAATTTTTTCAGCAGCCCGAGCTGATTTCTCTCATTTGATACTACTCAAAATCTTACAGATACCTCATCATCCAAGGTGTGTGTATCATAATAATAGCAACTTTGTGTTGAACACCCACTCTGAGTTATGCTGTGTTTTAGCTTTTATTTCTTCTGTTTTATGTGTTCATTTCTCAATCTCCAAATATTTGTGAGGATTGGGTTATCAACAATCCAAGGCCCAGAAACATAGTGCATGGAGCCCAATGGCTTGAGCTAGTTCGAGGCGAAGCTGGTGCACATGTGAGCTGGAGACCAGGGTGTCCCACCAGCCTGTCCCTGGCCCTTGGCTTGGGTGTGAGTGTACAGAGATGGGCATGCTGCCATGAGCTTCATCTTTAAATTACTTTTTCCTTTCAAGACACTTCCATTTTCCAGAAACAGCAGAAGCCCAGGCATTTGATTGGGACTAATTCTGACATCTCTCAGCCCAGGACTCAATACAACCCCCCTTGGAGCCCTGTCCAGCCAGTTTGCTCAAGGAAAGCAGTCGATCGTGTCTGTGTTTGAGACAGGAAGCCCACCCTTCCCTCTGACAAGGCTGATTGTCTCTAATTTGCAAGGGCCCGGACTGCTTGAGCCTGGTGACAGCCGGGTGGCCCTCAGATGCTGGGGATGCTGGCCCCTTAGAGCCATAATCACAGCTGCCAGGCGTCAGCCCTGTGATGGGTGTCTGTGTCAAATGGCAAATCATCCTTTGAGCTGGACAAACAGGGCCATGGAAATAGTCTCTTAATTGGGTCTGAAAGCTCTCATAGAAGAAAAGCCAATTTCGTGCTATGTGTAGGGTGACACTTGAAAACCAAGAAAATGAAAGGATGTTCCTGCTGCAGCATCAGCAGCCAGTGGCAATGCTCACCACAGTTCTTTCTGCCTTGCCTCAGCCTCACCATGGCAACCTTTGTCTGCAGCGGGAAAACAGAGGTATCATTACTGCTCTCTGTGCAAGAGCAGATGCCCATCCCTTCCTTGGCCCAAACCTGCTTCCAGCAGAGGCCAGAGACCCACTTGTCCCCCTACCCCTGTTGCCAAGCTATTACCTAGTTCAAGCCCACTCTGCTTGCTGCACTACAGGCCAATTAACTGAGAGATGTGGTGTTGAGGCAAGGAATATGTCTTTATTGGGAAAGCTGGCTGGCCAAGAAGATGGGAGAGTAATGTCTCAGCCTTCTTGTTGGGGGTCTGGATGCCAAGTTCTTTTATAGAACAGAAAGGGGGAGGAGTTGAGGAAGCAAAGTAAAACAAAACAATCTTGCAATTACCTCCTAGAATGGCAAGCCTCAGGCAGGGGATGTATTAATTTCTTCCTTCCCAGGTGGATCAGTGGTAAAAGAATCTGCCTGCTAATACAGGAGATTCAGGAGTCACTGGTTTGATCCCTGGGTCAGGAAGATTCCCCTGGAGAAGGAAATGGCAACCCACTCTAGTATTCTTGCCTGGAGAGTTCCATGGATAGAGGAACCTGGTGGGCTACAGTCCATGGGGTCACAAACAGTTGGACTCAAGTGAGCAACTGAGCACTCCCATCCCCAAGTGGACAGGGTCCTGAACAAAGACACTTTGGTTTAATATTCAAGCAGGAGGGCAGGGTTCCCTGAGGCAGGGCATTATGTATAAATAGTATCCTTTGAGTGAAAAAAACAATGGGAAGCAAAGGTTAAGTAAAAGAAACAGATTTCCTACAATAAACGCATGCCTCCTTGAGCCATTGCACTTATGGATGCTTGGCTGACAGTTTTTTCATTGGGCATATTTTTGAAAAATCGCTTTTTGTTGCCTGAAGAAGGGGAGTTTTCTTTCAAGACATGGACAGCACCTAAAGGAAAACCCATTATGAACTGCTGTGGTGGTTCAAGCCCTTCCTTAGAATATGGTTCAGAGAAGCATGGACACTGGGGGGCAGTGAGAGTTCCAAGGCCTCAGACAGAGGGTGATGTTGAGGGGGAGCTGCATTCCCACAGGAGTGTTGGGGGAGGATGAGGACACTCACCCCTGGACCCGTGCCTTTCAATGAGCTTCCCATGTCCAGTGTGTATGAAGGAGGCAGTGGATTTCCCTGCTTTCTTCAATTTAAGTCTGAATTTGGCAATAAGGAGTTCATGATCTGAGCCACAGTCTGCTCCCAGTCTTATTTTTGCTGACTGTATACAGCTTCTCCTTCTTTGTCTGCAAAGAATAAAATCAGATTTTGGTATTGACCATCTGATGATGTCCATGTGTAGAGTAATCTCTTGTGTTGTTGGAATCGGGTGTTTGCTATGACCAGTGTGTTTTCTTGGAATTAAGATTACAGATGTGTATATATGAATTTATGCATTAGAGCTGCACAGCTCTACAGAACTATGAGTAAGTGTTTTTATTTTATAAATTTCTTTCTCACAGTCAATAAAACTCTACCTTTTACACTTTTTATTTCTAATGGTAATACTATTCAGTTCATGGTCTCTTCCAGGATTTACATAAGATTCTGTGTTTACAAGTGGAGTGGTCCCTGCAGACAGATGTGGGTTTGCTCCTAACCGTACTGCTCACTTACTGTTGATTTGGGGCAAGTTACCTAAACTTTCTGAACATAGGTTTCCCAAGCAAAGATGATGCAATTAAAAATGAGCTTAGTTTGCAACTTAAATGGGCTGACAGAGTGGGTGCTGAGTTTATATTCTCTTTCACCGTCACCCACCCTCAGAGGAGTGAATTTTGCATCCTTGATTCCTTTGCCAAAATAAGTTGTTAACATTCATTGTGTTAGCTTGATAAGGCTGCCATAAGGAAGAAGCACAGACCAGATGACTTAGGCAGCAGACAGGATTGTCTCATCGTCTGGAGCCTAGACATCTGAGGTCAAGGTGGCGTCAGGGCTGATATCCCCGAGGCTTCTGCCCTCGGCTTGTAGACAACCATCTCCTCCCTGTGTCCTCACCTGGTCTTACCTCTGCGTGTGTGTGTGTGTGTGCGTGCACATGTGTGTGTGCATGCATGTGTGTGTGCGGGCACGTGTTCTCAGCTCCTAGTCCTATAAGGACATCAGCCAGGCTCAGCCTCGGGCCCCTCTAAAAGGCTCATTTTGACCTTGTGATCCCCTTCAAAGATCTTGTCTCCATATGCAGTCACATCCTGAGAAATTGGGAGTTAGGGCTCCAACATGTGAAATCTGGGGGAGAGGAATTCAGTCTGCAACATTAGTGACTGGGGAAACCCTCCATGGCAATTTCTGGGTCTCAAAGAAGAGACAACCCCTTTGTAAAAACACACAAATGTATCTGTCCAAGTTGCTGTGTGTGTGAAGCTGTGCTGGGAACTGTGCCCTTGGTCCCATTTCCTCCTCTGGGGGAAATGGACCAGTACCTCCTGTCCAGACTGGGAAATGTCTATGGGAATGTGTCTGCCAAGTCTGGCAACAGTGATGCCTGGTAAGTGCCAGTAAGTGCTGGTGGGTACTTTATGAAACAGGCAAAGCAATGCTGAATTGATAATAAGAGCTGAAGTTTCAGTCACAGGTATACAGCCTTTTTCCCATGCATGGGAGAATGGACTTGACAATTTCAGATGCGTCTTCTAAGAAAATAGGAAGATCCCACATCACATCTCTCACATTTAGAGATGATTCCCTGGCTGCAGTTGGAAGGTCCTGTTGACCTTTTCTTTGATTTAGGGAAGTGCCAGTGAAGCTACCCTGGTGGCCCTGCTGGCCGCTCGGACCAAAGTGACCCGACGCCTGCAAGCCGCCTCCCCGGAGCTGACGCAGGCTGCCGTCATGGAGAAGTTGGTGGCCTACGCGTCTGACCAGGTGAGTGTGGTGCCCAGAGCCTCCTTGAGCCTCCTGGGGTGGAATGGTTTAGTGGTGTCAAGTCAAAACCACACCGAGGACTTCCTGCTGGTCCGGAGGTTAAGACTCTGTCTCCCATTGCAGGGGGTGTAAGTTCTGTCCCTGGTCAGGGATCTAAGGTTCCATATGCCTCAGGGGGTGTCCAAAAGTTAAAGAAGAAAAACAACAGGCCGTGCAGTATCCTTTCCAATCCAAGAACAGTCCCCCAGGTGTCACTAACTGGAGACCTGTGCTAAAGAAAAGATGTAGGCTGCATGTGGGATCTTAGCAGATCAGGCTGAAAAGAGAATAAACATGCCATGAGCTCACCCTGACTCCACCTGTCCCAGCTCGTGTTGAGGCCATCTGGCTGCCTTCACCCATGTAGTGGAGGCGCATGTGGGGCTCAGGGCTCAAAGACCTGGGTTCACGTCCCAGCCCTGCGATTTTACATTCTGTGATCTCAGGCCAATCACGTCAGTTCTCGAAGCCTTTTTTAAACCATCAGACAGGGTCAAAAGGGC
The DNA here is from genome assembly GCF_054371585.1 of Giraffa tippelskirchi. NCBI lineage: Eukaryota > Metazoa > Chordata > Mammalia > Artiodactyla > Giraffidae > Giraffa > Giraffa tippelskirchi. The sequence continues at coordinate 53,272,608 of NC_137284.1, forward strand.
CTGCCACCTGGTGTTGCCACCCTGCCAGCTAGTAGTTGCACTAAGATGAGGGATGAGGCAGTACTTTGTAAGGTTTGGAGATCTCTGCAAGTGGGGGCGTCTAGTCCATGATCAATTCCCATGATCAGCCTTCTTGAAAAAAGGTTAAAAACCAAAGCAAAACGCAATTGTGTGAGAGAGGACAGAAGGAAAGAGCATTGAGCAGTAGCTCCACAAGTGAACCAGGAGTCAAGAGGGCACCCAAAAATGGTACCACCAGAGGTTTTGGTTCCACAAGGAATAGCTGATTTAGTTTGCCCACATAGTATTTTTAAAATTTTTTCACTGTGACAAAAGTCACATAATATAAAACATGCTATTTTAACCATATTTAACTGTACAGTTCAGGCTTCCCTGGTGGCTTAGATGGTAAAGAGTCTGCATGCAATGTGGGAGATGCAGGTTCTATAGCTGTATCAGGAAGATCCCCGGAGAAGGGAATGGCTACCCACTCCGGTATTCTTGCCTGGAGAATTCCATGGACAGTGGAGCCTGGCGGGCTACAGCCCATAAGGTCACAAAGAGTTGGACCCGATTGAGTGATTAACACACACACTACACAGTTCAGTGGCATTAAGCACATTCACACTGTTGTGCAACTCTCGCTATCATCCGTCTCCCAAATTTTTCACCTTCCTAAGCTGAAATTCTGACCCATTAAACACTAAGTCCCCATGACCCCTCCCCTCCACTCCATACCCCAGCCCCTGGCATCTACGTACTTTCTGACTCTATGAAATTGACTATTCTAGGTACCGCATGCCAGTGGGATCAAACGGTTTTTGCCTGCTCACACTGTATTTTGGAATGTGTTTTAGGGTTAACTTAATATATACCCTGCAAATAGATGGCACCTCCTTTCCCCTGTGCTGTTCAGTATACTCTCATCGCTTATCAGTTATCTACGTGGTCATGTGTGCATTTCAGTCCCAGTCTCCCACTTTATCCTACCCCCTTCCCCCCCTTGATGTCCAAAAGTTTGTTCTCTATATCACTCATGTAATAATTTTAATGAATTTCTTAAGCCAGGCATTTCAACTGTGACAGCTTTGTTCTAGGGAATAAATATATGTAGCCTGAAATCAATATAATACCCATATTTTGATGCTTTGTTAGGAAGATTGTCTCTGTGTGTGTACTCTAACTCGAGGCACTAGAGCTGCCCACAGAGGAAGAAAACTATTCACTTCTATTTATTTCTCCCTTGTTTCCCAGAAAGACGTAAGAAAACTTTTAAAAATGCACGTGTAGGTCTCTATGTATCTATGTTGAGATGAGTTGCTATGAATGTTAGGTGGTAGTCTTTCCCAGCAGGGTTTTCATGAGGGAATTTCACCCTAGAGAAGTGATCCGTGGTGTTTCTAGATTCTCCCAAGGATGCTGTGTGGCCAGTACTATCCTAGATGACAGGAGTCAGGTGGGTTCGTTACATCAAGCAGACAGCCATGGGCTCTAAGGCACAATTCTGTGGCTTTGGATTCAGGTTTCAAAGGAGCAGGGTCTGATGTGGAGCTTTAGGGGTTCACCGCTCTTTGGGGAAGCTTGTAGGAGTTAGGGAAGCCAGATACACAGGGAAGGAATGAGCAAGGATGTGTCCTCTGGGATAGTCACCTCCCATCAGCTCCTCCTGAGTGGAATCTACATTTCAGGTGAGCATTAGCCCCTAGGAGCACGGGGTCAAGGTGCTGATTGTAAATATATAATCCTATCACCTTGCTCCTCATCTGAGGGTAGAGAGGACACACAAACCACGAGGAGAGCTACTTTTGAGAATCATCATATATTTCACATGCAATTTTAAAGCCTCAGATGATAAGAGTGGGACTAGGAGCTTACTAAATACCCTTACAAAGTAACATCATCATCAGGTGACATTACTAGGTGTCGTTTTCCCAACTTTGCTTCCAAATGAGCATCCACTGCTTCTGTCAGATTCAAACCAATGAATGAAAAAGCCCTCCATACAGCTCAGTATAAGACTGCCCTGATGGCCCAGCAGGTAGAGTCTGCCTGCAGTGCAGGAGACACAGGAGATGGGGGTTCCATCCCTGGATTGGGAAGATCCCCTGGAAGAGGAAATGGCAACCCACTCAGGTATTCTTGCCTGGGAAATCCCATGGACAGAGGAGCCTAGCAGGCTACAGTCCATGGGGTCGCACAGAGTTGGACACGACTGAGCACGAAAGAGCACACACTCGCCCGCAGGCATAGCCCAGCACTCTGCCCTCTGAGAGTCTGAATCAGGAAACTGGGAAGCAGATTCCTCAGGACCTGAAACAGCTCCTGGTCTGGAGGTGCAGGGAGTTGGGGGCAGGATCAAGGCTCTGCCTCCTGGTGCTCAGGAGCCATGCAGAAGTGCTGGAGGCTGCTGCAGAGTCTAACCTGGCCCTCTCTTGCAGGCACACTCCTCCGTGGAAAAAGCCGGCTTAATTGGTGGAGTGAGATTAAAAGCCATCCCTTCCGATGGCAAGTTTGCAATGCGAGCTTCTGCCCTACAGGAGGCCCTGGAGAGAGACAAGGCAGCCGGCCTGATTCCTTTCTTTGTAAGTTCCCCTGGCCCCACAGGAATGTCTGGGCCCTGCTGGGGCGGTGGGTTGGCCTGTGGTGACATGATCATTTCCTGGCTGCCGCGGTGGTCACGGGCCAGGTCAGCGCTCCAGGTCAGCGCTCCTCTCCTTCAGGGCGGCTGGAACAAAACTCCAATTATTTTCCCTTCCGCTTGTGTGAATCTCTGAAACACAGAGTACCCAGCCTGCGGGATACTGCTAAACCAAAAAGTCTTGCTTCTGCTTCCTGTTAAAAATGACATCATAGGGTGCACCCTTGACATGGTAGATGCATGACAGACATCGGAGTTAGCTGAATTAAAAATAAAATACACTTTCCACCTAGAGGTGTGTCCTCAGTAGATACTAAGATGCATTGTTTGTGAGAGATGTGTTGCAAGCCGGCAGTGATTAATTTAAAATACACTTAAATAGGATATAATTAAAACATCTAACTAACCAAACATCAGCTAGTTTTGCTGTACATGGCTGGGCATTTTCCAGCGGGGAACAAACAGTTGCTGTTACAACTAGAGCCTGGGAGCTGTCCTCCCTGGTGGGCTCATGGGATTGTCTCATGTCTGTGCTGGGATGTTGGATGTGATTGTAGCACTGGCCCCATGGGGTTATCTGGCTGCACTTTGGAGTCACCTGGGGAGCTAAGAAGAATCCTGGTGCCCAGGCCCTGCTCCAGCCTCTCTTAGGATGATGCCAGGTATTGGAGTTGCTTCACGGCAGCTTCCAGATTCTGCTGTGCACCCAGGATTCCATGCTCCTAGGCACCCATCCATATCTGGGTACTTCCTAGTTGTGGAGCAAGCTAGGTTCAACAGACTCTAGGTGCCACATGTTTATAACTTCCATTACTTTTTAAGAGTTACTCTTTGAGATGAGCTTTTTTATCCAAAAATTGTTTTGATCAATTAAAATTTACCACCATTTGTTGAATAACTAACATGTAGTCTGGGGGAGGGATGGAAGGCATGATTTTATACATAATTTGATCTTGATTCAAGGATTTTCTAAGGGAATAAGGAGCATAAACAAATAACTGTAGAAACATCAACAAGTGTCAGGTTGTTGAGTTTGAAGATTTCTTTCTATATTTTGGATTACTGTTGGAAACCAGTCCTTTATCAAGAGGTATGGTTTGCCAATGTTTTCTCCAAGTTGGTGACATGTTTCAGTCTTCTTCCACAAAGAAGAAGTTTTATTTTTAATGACGTTCATCTCATCACTTTTTTTCATGGACAATGTCAGTGACACCTAAAAACTCATCTGCAAACCCAATATGTTCCAGATTTTCTCCTGTGTTAGCTTCTAGGAGTTTTATAGTTTTGCACTTTACATTTATATCTATGGTTCATTTTGAACTGGTTCTTGTAGATGGTGTAAGTCTGTATGCAAATCCATTTCTTGCATGTGAATGTCTGTTCCAGCACCATTTGTTGAAAAGACTCTTCTTTTCCCATTAAATTGCGTTTGCTCCTTTGTCAAAGATCAGGTGGCCATATTTGTGTATGTCTATTTTTGGGTTCTCTGTTTTGATCCATTGATCTGTCTGTTTATTCTTCCCTAATACAACACTGTCCTGATTACTGTAGCTTTTATTAAGGCTTGAAGTTGGGCAGTGTCAGTCCTCTGACTTTTTTTTTCTCCTTCAATATTGTGTTGTGTATTCTGCCTTCTTTTGCTTCTCTCCATAAACTTTGGACGTGTTTTGTCAATAGCCATAATATAATTGGTTAGAATTTGAATGAGATTGCATTGAATTTATAGATCAAATTAGGAAGTATTGACATCTTGACAATGTTGAGTCTTCCTACCCGTGTACATAGAATATTTTTCCATTTATTTTGATAAATTCTTTCATCAGAGTTTTATAGATTTACTCATATATATCTTGAGGCTTTCCCTGTAGCTCAGTCAGTAAAGAACCAATGCAGGAGACCTGGATTCAATTCCTGGGTCAGGAAGAACCCCTGGAGAAGGAAATGGCAACCCACTCCAGTATTCTTGCCTGGAGAATCCCACGGACAGAGGAGCCTGGCAGGCTACAGTCCATGGGTTTGCAAGAGTTAGGCACGACTTTGCAACTAAACCTCCACCATATAGATCTTATACATATTTTGTTAGATTTTTATCTAAGTATTTCTCCCTCCCTCTTTCGCTTTGCCTCTCTAGTTTGGTGTGAGTGTACATGGTATTGTGTTTTTAATTTCAAACTCAAATATTTCATTGCTGGAGTATGAGAAAGCAACTGACTTTTGTATATTATCCTTTATTCTCTGTCTTGTTATAATTGCTTACTAGTTTCAGGAGATTTGGGGTTTGATTTTGATTTGGGGGGTGGATTTCTATACAGATAATTGTGTCATCTTCAAACAAAGGTAGTTTCGTTTTCCCCTCTCAATCTGTGTATCTTTAGTCCCTTTTTTGTCTTTTTGTAATAGCTAGAATTTCCAACATCATGCTGAATAGGCATGGTGAAAGCAAATATCCTTGCCTTGTTTCTGTTCTTATCAGGAAAACCTATAGTTTCTCACTATTAACTCTGATGTCAGGTTTTAAACATGTTCTTTGTCAAGTTGAGGTAGAACATCTATTAAAACATCTGCTCTATCCTATTGGCTAAGATTTTTAAAATTTTGCTGGATTTTGTCAAATATTTTTTGTTTATCTGTTGATATGATCATGTGATTTTTTTCTTCTTTAGCCTTTTGACATGATAGGTTATATTAATTGATTTTCAATGCTGAATCAGTCTTGCATACCTATAGTAAGTCCCACTTGGTTGTTACTTTGTATATATTATTGAATTCAATTTGCTTGTGTTTTGTTGAGAATTTTCACATCTATCCATAAGAGATATTTGTCTATTGTTCTTTCTTTGAATGTTTTTGTCTGATTTTGGAACTTGGGTAAGACTGGCCTCACAGAATGAGTTAGGAAACGTTCCATTTTCCTCAGTTTTCTGGAAGAGATTATAGAGAATTAGTTTTATTTGTCTCTTTTTTAACTGAAATATAGCTGATTTACAATATTTTGTTAGTTTCAGGTATACAGTATAGTGGTTCAGCTTTTTTACAGGTTATGCAGCATTGAAATTTATTATCATATGACGCTATATTTCCCTGTGCTGTACAATGCATCCTTACCCTATTCCAATACTTGCTTATCTAGTTTATTCATAGTTGTTTGTACCTCTTAATCCCCTACCCTTACCATTCCTCTCCCCACTTCCCTCTCCCCCCTGGTAATCACGAATTTGTTTTCTGTATCTAGTTTAATTCCTTTCTTAAATGTTGGGTAGATTTTATGAGTGAACCCACCGGGGCTGGTTGCTGTCTGTTTGGGGGGTGCTATTAATTTATTGATTTTATTTTTTGATAGATACAGGTCATCTTAGTCTGTTCAGTTTGCTACAATAAAATACCACAGACCAGGTGCCTTATGAACAACAAAACTTTATTCCCCCAGTTCTGGAGGCGGAAAGTCTGAGATCAGAGTGCCAGTGTGGGGGCTACTCAGGGTCCTCTCCTGGGTGCAGACAGCTGACTTCTTGTCGTGTTCTCATATGGAGGAAGGGGCTCAGGAGCTCTGCGGGGTCCCTTTTATAGGAGCACTAATCCCATTCTCAAAGGCCTCATTCTCACAATCTCCCAAATGCCCCACCTCTTAATACCAACCACTTGGATTTCCATGGTTTTGCAGATGTGTTAGGGGCACAGAAACATTCCAGCTGTGGCATAGACCTGTTGAGAGCATCTATTTTTCTTTATGTGAGTTTTGTAAAATTATGTCTTTCAAAGAATTGATCCATTTCATTCAGGTTTTCAAATTTGTGGGCATAGAGTTGTTTATGATATTATTTAAATATTATCCTTTTACCACCCAGGAGATCAGAAGTGATGGTCCTTTTATTTCTAATATTAGAAATTTGTGTCCTCTCTTTTTTCTTAGTTAACCTAGTTAGATGTTTATCAGTTTTATCGATCTTTTCAAAGTACCAGCATTTGGGTTTGTTGATTCTCACTATTGATTTTCTGTTTCTAATTTCATTGATGTCTACTCTAATTTTTATTATTTCTTTTCTTTTAGGCCCTTTGGATTTAATTTGCTTTTTGTTTTCTAGTTTCCTAAGGTGGAAGCTTACATTCCAGATTTAAAATTTTCTTTCTTTTCTAGTGTATGTATTCATTTAATGCTATAAAGCTCTCCCTAAACATTATTTTCACTGCATTCCACCCATTTTGGTAAGTTGTATTTTCATTTTCATTGAGTTAAAAATATTTTGAAAATTTGCCTCAGACTTTCCCTTTGCCCTGTATGTTAATTAAAATCTTTACTATATTGTCAAGCCATAAACATGATATGTCTCTCTGTTTATTTAAATCTTCTTTAATTTCTTTCATCATGTAAGCCTATACTTGCTTTGCTAGATTTATACCTACATAATTCTTTTTTTGAACAGTTATAAATGGTATTGTATGTTTAATCTAGGTGTCCATGTGCTTACAGTAGCTTACAGAAATACAATTAATTTTATATGTTGATCTTGTATCCTGTAATGCTGCTGAACTCACTTGTTAGTTCTAGGAGGGTTTTTAAAAAATGAATTTTATGGATTTTTCTGTCTAGATAACCATGTCATATGCAAACAGGTACAGCTGTATTTCTTCCCTTCTGACCTGTTTGCCTTTTATTTATTTTTCATGCCTTTTTGCACTGGATAGAATTTCAAGTACTATTTGTTTGGCAGTGATGCAGGTAGGCATTCTTATCTGGTTTCCAACGTTAAAGTGAAATGAATGTAGTTTTTCACCATAAAGTATGATGTTATCTCTAGGCTTTGTAGATGTTCATTATCAAATTGAGAACGTTTTCTCCATTCCTGAAGTTCTGAGAATTTTTATCATGAATTAGTGTTGAATTTTGTCAAATTATTTTTCTACACTGATTGATGTGGTTGAGTGGTTTTATTAAGTCTGTTAACAAGGTAGATTACAGTGGACTTCAAATATTAAACCAGCCTTGCATTCCTGGAGTAAATCTCATCTGTTCATAATGTAATTCCTGTTGCTAGATTCTAATTACTAACATTTAAGGACTTTTGCTTCTATATGCATGAGTAATATGGGTTTGTAATTTTCCCTTTTTATAGTCTTATTTTAATGTTAGGGTAATACTGGTTTCATAAAAAGACTTGAGAAGCTGTTCCTTCCTCTTCTATTTTCTGAAACAGATTGTGTAGAATTCATGCTAATTCTACTTTAAGCATCTGGTTTTGAATTTAGCACTGTACTATATATGGGAAGAAGCAAGAGTCTGGGTTCTTGGAAATCACTCTTTTGATACACACCTTAACCATCCAGGGTCAGTATCTGGCTTTTCTCCATCCTGAATCCACTCAGGGTTCACAGTTCAGGGCAACCGCAGTGGCTGATGGCTTGGTGGCCACAACCTTGTTTGCTTACTGATGTGGCAGGCAACATTCTTGTTTATACCCTCATAATCTGGGGGTGGAAATTCAGAGGCAGCACCATGTTTCATTTTGGCTGCTACTCTGCGTCTTTGTATTGATGAGGACTTTGAAATAAGCATCATCTATGCGCTCTTCAGGGTGGCCAAGACCTCTGTTGGGGCATTTTATATGCATCATTTAAGAGACATCTACACCTCTATCAATTACATTCCACTGTTCTCATGGTGGGCTCTCAAGCAAAAGGTGACAAGTTCACAGTCTTCGGAGCAAGTGCCAGATACTCACACTCATTGCACTTCAAAGCCTATCATGATGGAATAAGTAACAATTCCACGTTAATTCACTAAGTCACTCATTTGTTTGACAAATGAATGCCCACAACATACTAGACCTGTGGGACTGAGATCAAGGAGGGCCCTCAAGCATCTTACTGGCTGGAGTGGAGATATTAAGGGAACAGTCTGCACCAGGGTGCAGTGTAATCTGCATTAGAGGTCCAGTGATTTGGAGCAGAGGGTTTCACAGCTCATCAGAGCTCATAGTTCGACCTGTATGAAATGCCTGTTTCCTTAGAGCCCTCCTTATGCCAGCCCCGGGATTCCATGGATAGGCATGATCCCTTTCCTCTTGCAGTGCTCCTGGTGGCAGATAGACATATCCACTGATCTTTGTGCCATTTGGTGAGGACTTTGCATGTGGACAGTGCTTCCCTGGTGGCTCAGATGGTAAGGAATCTGTCTGCAATGCAGGAGACCCCTGGTTTGATCCCTGGTTCAGGAAGATCCCATGGAGAAAGGAATGGTGACCCACTCCAGTATTCTTGCCTGGAGAGCTGCATGGATGGAGGAGCCTGGAGGGTTACCATCCATGGGTTGCAAAGAGTTGGACATGATTGAAGCAACTAACACACACACATGCTCATGGACAAGGGGTAGAGGGTATGATGAGCTCAGTAGGGGGGTGTCAGTGAAGTCTTTGCTGAGAGTTAACATATAAGCCCCCTGTCCTGGAGGACATGTATCACGAGCCTGTCTTGTGGAAGAAAACAATACTGCAAAGGCACGGAGATGGGAAGGATCACTGGTTGCATGAGGAGATGCAGCTGGCCATTGTCTTAAACGGGCAGCCAAGGGCCTGTGAAGCTGGAAGGAGAGGCTGCCTGGACAAGGCAGGAGTGTTGCTTGAGCTTTGACATGTCTGCTTGTTCCTATTGCTGGTTCCCATTGAAACATGTGCCTGGTGTTTGTCATCCTTCACATGTGTGACTCTGTGCCCGATTCTGAGATGCAGACCCTGATGCCTGGATGTCTAAGGGAGCTTGCTGACCCTGGAGGTCTAGCCAGTCCTGGAGATCTGAAAGGTACATGAGCCTTTCCTAAGCAAGCTAGCCACCTGGAGCCCACAAGCCCTGCCCACCTCCTTCATGGTTCACAAAGGGGCTACAGCCCCTTCAAGGTGTGACCTTCTGTTGAAAGTAGGGGGCACATTGGGCAGATCCGAACTGGGAGCCCTCCAGGAACTCACCGGGTCTTGTGATACATTTCTCTTTCTTCCTCTTGGTGGCTTGCTTTCCTGACCTGATAAGATCAGGCCCAAGGCAGAGGGCAGTGCTGAGAATGACAGACGAGGAGGGGAGGGAGGACGGGAGGGGGCAGCGTGGGGTAGCAGGACAGCCCCAGGCTCTCAGAGGTGGGGCGCCCAGCCTGCCTCCCCCTTTGCAAATGTGATTAGGTCTCCGCAGAGCAGCTGAAATCAGGTTAGCATCTCTGAGCTGAGCCGAGTAATCAGAGCCCGGAGCAGAGCAGGTGCTGGGGTTAAAGCGGCTTCTGAGAATGAGGACAAGCTGCCTCACAGCCCTCAAAACACTGAACACACGGGCCCTGCCATCCACCAGCCTGGCACATCCTCCTAGGAGCCTGGATCCCATGCTGCCCACATGCTATGCAGGGAGCTGCCCAGGGATTGGGTTGGTTGCAAGGGCCTCAGGCATGGCCTAGTGTGCTGGGTTCTTTAACTGGCAGAACCAGAGTTAAGAATACCTGAGCTCTCTTCTTGGTCTGGTCCTGCCTGTTTGTCCTCAGACCCCACGCTGAGTGTCTCACTTAAGCTAACACTAAAGTAGGGGGTCCCGAAGACATACAAATCAGGAGAGTCCTGATGACTGAATATAATGTCTGCAAAGCTCTCAGCTGCAAAACTGAGACATGTTCTCAGCTGAGGTCACTCCCAGGACTGGGCAGCATTTTCTTGATTTTACAAAATGCTCCATGGTAGAATGAAAATATCAATATTAACATAAAAACCTCAGAATAAAAGCTGTAATATTAACCAAATCTCATCATAAGAGACAAACAGTACTAATATTTGGTGAAATTATTCTAGACTCACTTCCATATGCACATTAATAGAAAATAATTTTAACAAGAGGATATTCAGGTTGCATTTTAAAAACAGATGGTATGGCATTTATTTCCATTAGGATTTAGCTGAGGAAAATGAGATGAAGTGAAAGGAATTCCTAGATGACAGAAGTGTCATTCCTAAGAGACTCTTAAAGTTGAGAAAATAATTTGCAAGTGATATTAAGATGGTTGGATCATCCTGTGTGTGTGTGTTTTTTAAAGCTACACAAGCTTTATGACATAGACAAAGCATTTTATGGGTCTCATGTTCTACCTACCAAACCAGGACCCTTAGACAAAGCGTTTTTATATTCAGTTATATTTTTGGAAGGAATTGCAAACAACAAAGGAAAATGGCTCACTGACTCAGATTCCCATTCAGTGACTCATCTGGTCAGGATTAAGCAGGCTTGGAGAATGGCTGGTGCTTGGATTGGGGTGGGGAGGAGTGTGAGGGGTGGGCACAGAGGTGGGAGGAGAGGGACTGAGAAGCCATGGGAAAGGTCAAAGCTGCAAGGTCTACACTCACAGACCTCAGGCTCTGGGCATATCCTGGTCCAGTGCATTTGTGTTGTAAATGAGAAAACAAACACCCAGCAAGTGTCCACTTGATGCAGAGCTGGGCCTCCAGTCTGGCCTCTTTGTCCCACGTGCTTGGCTTCAATGTCTGCATATCCATCTTGCCTTTTCCTTTTCTGTGTTGCTGGTAACTGGATGTCTCAGGAAGCTTGCTGACCCTGGAGGTCTAGCCAGCTCCTAGGGACCTGAAAGGAAAGTGACGCTTTCCTAAGCAAACCGGCACCCTCAGAGCTCACACACCTTGCCACATCCTCTACGGGGCTCTCACACTCCAGGCCACTTTTCTCCCACCCTGATCTCCCCAGAGCCAGGGGCCAGACAACCAGAGCAGCTCTTGTGCCCACAGCCCATTGCAGTAATCTGAAATAACTCATGCTTGTCAGTATTAAGCTTGCCTTGCCTGTTCCTTTCTGCTGGAACCTGTAGTTTGTGCCCACCCTTTCCCCTCTCTCCATCCCTTCCTCTACCTCCTGATTGATCAACACTGGTGCTTCCCTGTGTGTCTCTGCATGGCATGGCATCCCTTCTCCCTGCGGGTATCACAAGCTATCTGTTCAGTGGTGATAGCCTCCCATACTGTTGGCCTTACCTGACCTCAATAACAAAGCATCACTCTCTCCAGCTCAGGTGACTATGTCAGGTGAGCCTCCACAGGGCAGAGCCCCACACCTCCCTGGTCAGACTACTTTGACTCGGAGACACATTTGGTTTTCAGATCAAACACAGGTGGTCATAGGTGAAATGGAAACAGGGAGGCCTCCAGCCCAGTTCTCTAATTTACTAGCTTTGTTTTTCTGATCCTCCGTCTCTATTCTCAGGGCACAGATAATTGCTGGAGGCTCCATAAAGGCTACACAGATTGAATGAAATTTCAGTCTTGTCACATTGAAAGAGAAATTTCATTATTTAGATAGCACCCACCACCACAGACCAATTAGGCTCTTTGGTTTTGAAAACATCAGATGCTTTTTGATTGTTTGGAGGGTGTTTGCATGCAGTGAATGGTGCTGAAGCACCCAATCTGTGCCAGCAAAGTACGAGTTCCTAGCAACATGAACAAATAAGATGCAGACCCTGGTCTCAAGAGCTTCGTGGGTTGCCAGGGCTGGACCTGGGGGTGTGGCTGTGTGTATGGAGGTTACAGCAGGGACTATGATGTAGGACTGAACAAAGGACATTTGCTTCTTACCCTCCAGGTGGTGGCTACACTGGGGACCACATCCTGCTGCTCCTTTGACAACCTCTTAGAAGTGGGGCCCATTTGTAAGTATCTGATTAAATTTTATTTGGAAAAAATTTTCCTGATATCCAAAGACTTTAGTGAACTGCCTCTTTGGGCTCTCCTTCATAATATTAACTTCATATTATATTATTCCATTATATAATAATACATTAAAACATAATATAATATTATAATAATATATAACTGACTCATTGGAAAAGACTCTGATGCTAGGAAAGATTGAAGGCAGGAGGAGAAGGGGACGACAGAGGATGAGATGGTTAGATGGCATCACCAACTCGATGGACATGAGTTTGAGCAAACTCCAGGAGTTGGTGATGGACAAGGAATCCTGGTGTGCTGCAGTCCATGAGATCACAAAGAATCAGGCATGACTTAGCAAATGAACAACAGAGCCACATACAGTTATCAGAAGTAACAGACAGCCTCTGTGTACTTTTCCCAATTTGTTCTGATGGTAACATTTTGCAAAACTGCAATACATGTCACAACCAGAGAACTGACATAGTGCAATCTGGGAGATCATCTTATTCAGATTTCCCCAATTATATTTGTCCTCATTTGTGTGTGGGGGGGGCAGTGTTTATTAAGCCTGGGACAATTTTATCATCACTGGTGTAGGTTTACGTATCTGCCACCACAGTCAAGGTACTGAATGGTTCCATTGCCACAAGAATCCCTTGTCGTTTATGATTTTTCACTTGTCTGCAGGAGTTTTGGAGAATCCTGTGGATGGAGGAGCCTGGTGGGCTGCTGTCCATAGGGTTGCACAGAGTTGGACACGACTGAGGCAACTTAGCGTGCATGCATGCATTGGAGAAGGAAATGGCAACCCACTCCAGTATTCTTGCCTGGAGAATCCCAGGGACAGAGAAGCCTGGTGGGCTGCCGTCTATGGGGTCGCATGGAGTCAGACACTACTGAAGCGACTTAGCAGCAGCAGCAGTAGGAGTTTTAGGGCAAGTTCATGGTTGGAGGGAAGCCAGTCCCCCAGAGGCTACCCTTGGTCCTGACACCAGTTCCCAGGTCAGGGCTTCCTAAAACCTCCCCCAGGTTTGCAGGTTTGACACTCCACACCTGGGAGCAGAGAGGAGGTGCCCAGGGCAGAGTAGGGTGTGGTCCAGTCTGAGGGCTTCTGGTCGTCCTCGCCTGTGAGGTCCCCCCAGTCCCAAAGCAGGACAGTAGGCACAGGGTGGGGCTCTCCCTGCCAGGGATGCTCGCCCAGCCTGTGGTGCCAGCCATGTGTACCTGAGCTGTCACACGTTGCCCGGGAGGCTGCCTACATTTCCTGGCCCCTCCGGGAGATCCAGTGAGTACTTTTAGTTCCCAGTCCTCCAGGTCTCAGAACTGATATGAAACGACCCAAAGCCCCCACTGTAAACCCTGCTGTTACACTGTCTGGGGGAGAGTCCTAGCAGACATGGCCTTGCCCTCCCCAGAGCCAAAGGCAAAGGCCAGAGCTCCTTGGGGTGAGGCTAGTTCTCTCTGCAGCCTTCTTTCTGGGGACCCTCTTCCCGCCAGAGGCCCCTCTGTCTTTTCCCACCCACTGCCCCCTCTGAGATCTCCTGTGCCCTCTGGAGTGACACAGCCTTGGGGGCTGGCATCATTCCAGCCCCCTCCTTGGGGTCTGCGGTCAGATCGCCTCTCCTCTGTCTTCCCAGGCAAGGCCCAGCTAAGGCAAGGGGCTGTGGTTTTACTGTGTGACAAGCATCTTTCTCACGGGGTGAGGGTCGAGGGGCCCCCAGAACTCCATCCCCCTCCTTCTGCCATCATAGCTGTATTCCTTCCTGCCTTGTCTGTCTGAGCTGGGCAGAGACCCTGGCATCGGTCAGACTCTACCCAAATGCCTCTAACAGAAAATGCAGTTCTCTTACAGCAGCCTCCACGGCCCCACGGAGAACCCAAACTTGCCCTGAGATTTTGTGTCTATCCTGTACGTGTGTCTGAAGCTTCTCCCCACCCTCAGTAGAGCTGACCTATAGCAGCGACAGATGACAACATTGCTGCAGAGGTGCTGGCCATTGTGTCCTCTCCCGATCCCATTTTTCCTAAGGCTTCATGCCCTTTCTTGTACACAGCCATGTCTGTGAGGGGTTCTGAGGGCACCCGGGGGCAGGCTGGTCTGTGTGAGGCATTTTAGGCCTCACCCAGTGTGACCTTCTGTGTTAATTATCATTGTCCCAGGACACATTTGATCTTAAACCAACTGAGGGCTTTTGTTCCTTCCATCCTGAAGATCAAACTGAATCACGGCTTTGAAATGTCTCTTCCATCTTTTTATCAGCAGAATTCAGAACTGCTCCTCACTCCTCATAGCATTGTGTGTAATGAACCAGCATCACGCAGGCAAAAGTGAACTGTGAATCTCTTCACCTGCATGGATGCATTGGCAGGTCCTGACCGGCCCCTGCAAGGGTGCCCTGATCCAGGTCTCTTGGGGCAGCATCTGCCCCCATAAGGGAAGGAGCCCACCCCCTGATCTAGACCCACCACCTCTCCTGCTTGTGTATTTCACAGCTATGGGAAGCACCCAGTGCTGAGGCTGGGAATAGTCACAGTGATCATGTCATTCCTCACTGAATCTATCCTAGTGTCATGATGGGTACAGTATGAGTGTCATCTGGTTTATCCCTCGGGGTCTGAGTGCTGTTTTATCTCCATTTGCTGAGAGCAGAGCGAGCTTGTGGCATGACAGTAAGGCCACACGGCAGCTGGGCACCTGGGGGAGGGATTTGAACCCAGATGCACCCGAATCGAGGGAGCATGTTCAAACAGGACTCTCTCCCAGCTCAATGCTAGAAGGTTCCTGTCCTGTGAGGCCCTTCTATGTGGCTGGAACACAAAATTCACACTCATGAAAGGAGCTGAGAAGATTCAGGAAGCATAAAACAGGTGCCTGAACTTCCTGCGGGGATGAAGGGGGGCAAAGAGACCAGTGGGGACTATGGGTGATTCCAACCTCAAGAGATGCTTGTGGGAAGGGCTTCAGAGTCCAGAGAATTGGAAAGAAAGTTCCCAGTGAGTGAGGCGGGGAGAGCAGAGCAGAGTGAATACCTGGAGTGGTTGTGGACAGCTGGAGGAGAGTGGGGTATGCTAGTCTCATGGAGCTCTGCTGGACCTGAGGGTCAGCTCCAAAAGTCAAGCTGCCCCCCTTGCCTCCATGCATGTGCTGAGTACTGGTCCCTGTGCCCGGCACTGTCAGGCCAGCAACAATGAAGGGCTGCTACCTCAGCCTCACTGCCTGTCTGAGATGCAGACATCAGACAAACAAACACTATTGACAGACTATGTTCAAAAGGTGCCGGGATGGGACAGGTGCTTGACTCCGGCATGGGGACATCCCTCCAAGAACTCACAGGTCATTTCTGGGCTTCAGGTCATGAGGAGGGCTTGTGGCTGCACGTGGATGCCGCCTACGCGGGCAGTGCCTTCATCTGCCCTGAGTTCCGAAACCTTCTGAATGGCGTGGAGGTGAGTGTGCTTTTCAACAAGATCACTTTTATTTATTTACTTATTAAAATTTTTATTGGAGGGTAGTTGCTTTACACTGTTGTGTTAGTTTCTGCTGCATAGCAAAGTGAATCAGTTATACATACTCAGTGCTCTGCGATGAGCTCAATGGGCAGGAAATCAACAAGATCATTTTAAAAAGGTATACTGTGATCAGTGATTTGTCTTCATAAGGATGTGATACTTTTATTTTTCACTACTGTGGTTTGTTTCAGCGAGTGATTTCCATATCCATTTCTGTGATGATTAGAATTTACACCTCCCTGTGACAGGGGGTGAGAACCTTCCTGGTTCCAAAACCTGTCTTCTCAAAGAAGACATACCTGATGTTTATACTATTTCTTAGTCTGCAGATCCTGGGCACAGCTGTCATGATAGGATAGATTTTTAGTTCATAAAATGATGGGGGAATATTTAGGAAGAAAATAAAATCTTAATGCATTTCAGATCAATGGGTAGTTTTTAAAAACCAGCCCACCATTCCATTCAATCTAAGTCAATGTCACAGTTGTGTGCTGATCATGCAACTGAGCATGATGTTCACGTTCATAGAGATGGAACGAGCAACGATCAGTGCATTTAAATGTCCCGTGCATGCTCAGAATTTGGAATATATGGCCTGTAATACCTCCTAAAACATCTGATTCTTTTGAGAAACAGCGATCAAAATGGTTGACCGATGCTCTGCTTCTCCAGGATGCAGACTTAACACACAGAGATGATCTTAGGGACAGATCCTAATAAACTATTCCAGACCAAAGCAGATTTTCACTGTCAGCAGCTCACAGGGCAGGCGGTTCCTTCTTGCCAGGGACTCAGATGTACATGCTGCGAAGGGCCCAGAGCAGCAGGCTTTGTCAGTAATGACTTCATGCTCAGAGGCAGGGGTTTCTTGAGACCATGGCCTCACATGGTGCAGGAATCAAGGGTGTTGTCTTGGGCTTGAACAGCCGGTTTGCATCCTGACTTTGTGCCAAGACCAGCCATGTCCCCTTGGGCAAGCTAGTAACCTTTCCACACCTCACAAAATGGATTTCATAATCAAGCCTCCTTTGAGGGGTTATTATAAAAATCAGAAGACTTAATCATATTTAAAGGGCTGAGAAGCAGCACCCACACACAGCAAGCTGTGCACACAGTACATGTTATTCTCATTTCCCACTACAACCTGGAGAGACTGTCCCTCCAAGCCTCTCTCTGATCTCTTGTCTGCTGCCAAGCAATTTTCTAATGACTGATTTGAATTCTCATAACGCCATAATACTAGAAAAGTAGGTATCGGTGGTATATAACACAAAATTCTCATCTTTGAAATGAGTAATCCTTTTGTCACTAATGAATGAAGATGCATTCTGGTTTATGCCTCCATCACATCCATCCATTCATTCACTCATTCATTCAGTAATTACTTATTGATCTCTGCATGTGTGCAAGGGCTTAGATCAATCCTCGGGGGTACATGGAGGCCTCTGGAAATCTTGGGAAGGGGTGAAAGTACATGAGAAATTCTGGTAACAGGGTGCTCACACTGACTCCTATAGTTCATGGCTGATAGTTACTTAGGTGGGTGTTTGGTGGTGGGAAATGAACAAGAAATCTCTCCACCATGTAAGTACGTTTTGTTGTGGTCCTATGTGTGATGATATATATCACTGGGAATGTCTCCCTCCCCTGGGGCCTCAAGAGACCAAGGGCAAAGCATCCATCAGGATGTATGTGAGCCTCCCAATGCCTGGTCTTTTCTGAGTGTCTGGTGTAGAATTTCACGATCTGTTCCCACTACACTCTTCTCTTCCCCATGAACCAACAACTCAAAGTTTCACTTTCATGAGGCGGTGTCTAATTGTCAGACCACCACAGTGGTGGGGCAGCCCTCCACCCGTCTCTCTGCAGTGAGTTCCTATCAGTATCAGATAGGATTTCATACCCAACAATGAGTAATGCCATCCAGCCTCCTATGGCCAGGTCCCTAGGCTGGGAGGGCTGGCTGCTCAGCTGGCAGATAAGGGACTGTAATATCCTGTCTACCCAGCCCAGCCCTGCTGATAAGCGCCTTCCTCTCCATCAGCAGGAAGAAACATCCCTGTGGGTAATGAAAGACAGAGAGGTTTAAAGAGATCAGCCCCCAGGAGGGAACTAATAAAATTCCTAGTAAACAAAGCCCTTCTTTCACCTTTTGTTTCTCATTTCCTGCCTCTTTCTCAACTTTGCTTTTTATTGGAACCTGGAGGGAAATGAATCTGCTCCCCTAGAGTGGGTGGAGGGGTGAGGTGGCCATCAGCAGATCCAATGTCTGCCCTCCAGCCCCTCCTGGCCCCTTGTGTTCTCGCTGCCTCCTCCTGCTCCTCCCTCGTCAGCATGGAGAAGTGGTGTCCCAAAGCCTCGGGGAGACTTTGAAGCTTCCCCCTAAGAGATTCCTCCCAACTAGGGTCTTGGCATGGCCACTGTCATCAGTCTGCTTCAATTATAGATGCAGGCACATGGCCTCAGGTGGACTCAGGTCCCGGTACTCAGCCAGAGGACAAGCCAAGGACATGTGCTCTGACAAGTCAGGGAAAACACAGACTTCCCTAGTCGGTCTTGGTGGTTGAAATCTCTTATTTGTCCTACTTGAAAATAGATTGACACTTGAACTTGACAAGTGACCTTAGAGCCAGTTGTTGGCAGTTGTTACCACTGGTGTCCACAGACCCTCTCACTGTTTTGAGTATAATGAATGTGGATGGTGTCTTTAGAACGAAGAAGAAAATATTTAGATAAACAAGAACAGTTGTTGCTCTATTACATCCATATTGGTAAAAGAACCATCCAACTCAATGAAAAATGGGCTGATCCTGATCGCTGTATATTAGTTATGATCTTTTCATTTCCATTGTTGATCATGGTACGTATACTCTGAGAACTTTGCTAGTTCATAAAATTTGGGAAACATGCGTCAAGTATTTTCTAAGCTGAATCAGTCCAATTTTCTGACATAGCACCTGTGAATTAAAATTAAATTAAATTAAAATTGTCAATTAAATTAAAATTAAATTAAAATTCCAATTGTCAAATAGTCTAGTAGTTTAAAGTGTGGATAAATTTTATGTGACTTTGAACTATGCAAAATTGAAAGCACACAACATAAAATATGAATAACATCTCATTTTATGTGGAAAAGTAGAACTATGACTTTCCTCAAAAGTGAATTGGGATTCACCAGTGTCAAAGCAGGAGAGCCCACTGAACTATAAAGTGTGTTTCTGTTGCTTCTTGGGGGTGGGCATCCTCATGGATGATAGAAATGTCCCATGACTTTTGTCAGGGTTGGTCTTGGACTATGCTTTGAAATTCTGCATGTTTTATATTATCCAAGGTCCTTGAAATGCATCCCTTGATTCAAATGTTATAGCCCTACATCAAATTAGGATTAACACATTTATTTTTGCATATATTTTTAGGAAGGCCTTAGACATTATCTAATTCCAAACCCTCACATAAATTCCCATAGAAAAATACTGCTGCCACATCAGTACAGAAAGGGTGTTTCAGTCATCCAGACATCACCCCTCAGCCGCCCCTGAAAGTGAGCCTTGTGGGGACTCAGGATAGGAATGCGCAGCACACCGGCCCCAGGTAGCTGAGATGCCCATCAAGGTAACGATTTCAATGAGCCCAGACTCATGCATCTTCCCACACAGAGAAAACCCTAAATTCCTTAACTTGACATGTTTGGTTTCCTTGGCCTGTGTGATAAGTCACTTCAGTCATGTCCGACTCTTTGTGATCCTATAGACTGTAGTCCGCCAGGCTCCTCTGTCCATGGGATTCTCCAGGCAAGAATACTGGAGTGGTTGCCATGCCCTTCTCCAGGGGACCTTCCTAACCCAGGGATCAAACCCTCGTCTCCTGCACCTCCTGCATTACAGGCAGATTCTTTACCACTGAACCACCAGGGAAGCCCTTGGTTTTCTTTAATTGACAGTAATCTTTTGATGTTCCAACTACCAGATTTTTGTTGCAAAAACCCCTATATAGCTTGGATTCCCCCTTCCCTCTTCAGGGCAGTCCCTGGCAGTGACCTGAGATGCTGTGTCTGGGCTTGGAGTCCTGGGAAAGTCTGTCAAATAAAGCATAACTCTCAGCTTTTAGATTGTGCTTTTTTTTCAGCCGACAACCTGGTACCTTTTATGCCCAGTGGACCACAGTCTCACTCTGGTTCTGTGGGTGTCCCCTGCAGGGTGCCCCCAAGGCACATCCCTACCAGCTCAGCAAGTCCCTCCCCTCGCCCTCTATGAGGGGAGGTTGGTTTAGGGCTGCCTGTGACGTCATTTTTATAAGCCCCGCCCAATGACTGCTCTCGCACCAGTTCTCTGGACTTAACCAGAGCTGCTCGAGATCATAGCCACTTTTTCCATCACATGGCCCTACAACCACATAGCAGTTACAGGATTTGCACCAGATGGTTTCTGCATCACCCTCAAGACCTGTGTTGAGGTGTTCATGGCTATTATCTCATGACTTTTCCACGAAGCAGGACTCCGATCCAGGCACATGGAGAAGCAGTTGTGCCCAGATGCCAACCCAGATCCTCTGGCTTCAAAGCTCTTTTCCTCCCTTTGTGCCTCAGCCCAGAATCAGATATATTAGCTTCATGTTTCATGAGATAGGATTTGAAATGGATGAAATGAGGCTCAGGCAGGTGGGGTGGCTGCCCAAGTGCCCATGAGCCCCAGACCCCACAGTTTCACCTGATTCCCATTCTGTCTGGGTGGTCAGACTATTTTTATTTGAGAATACAAACTGTTAATTACTATGCATGAGGTCTTGTTTTTAGCTAAGCATTAATAATTGAAGAGTTTTCTTTTTGTTGTTATTATTCCTTGGCAGTTTGCAGATTCATTTAACTTTAATCCCCACAAATGGCTCTTGGTGAATTTTGACTGCTCTGCTATGTGGTAAGTTTCCCTGCTCATTAGATGTCAATTACCCTGCTTCTTAGACAAGTTTATATGAAAGAAACCTGGAAGGTGAAGTGCCATTGCTGGGGAAACACATAAAACACGACCTACCTGCATTTCTGCACAATGGGTAGAGATCTTGCTAAATCTTACCCTGTCGTGTGCTGTGATCTAGAACATATTGGCACAAGAGAAGTTTAACAGAGAAAATATCTGATCTAATTTACCTAGTATTAACAACAAAAAAACAATACAAATTAACCTTAGTACATATTTGTAATTCATTTGCTTCTATGTTTTTATTCTTAAATGTTTAATAAATCTAAGTCTAAATCCTTAAAAACATTTGCTAAGCAACAAGAAAAGTAATTCTATTTTCTAAGAAGTTCCCTGGAAATTCTTAATAGCCATACCGTCAGCACATTGGTTATATTAAGAGCAGAAAAAAGAATTCAGAAATTATAGGGGATGACATTTCACTGTGCTGATGATGTTTAAAGAAATAATGAAGACTGGAGTAGAATGGGATCACTAGAAAGTAGTGCTTCTTAGTTTATTAGAGTAAGAAGTTGGTTAATGAATCCTTAGATCTAGGAGTTTTGCATGAATTTTGTGCAAAATTGTTTACTGCATAATTAAGGGAATGGTTTTCTGTTGGGGTCCTTTAATGGACTGGAACCTGGTGGTACAGAGTTGACGATAAGAAAGTAAAAGAAAGAAAGAGGCTGATATTCCCTGGTTTACACAGAAGACCAATAAAACCCTAAGACAAAGGGTTTGCACTGCTTATGTAGGCTCAGGGCACCCTCTGGAGGAGGTCTTGAAAGCCTGGGCAAGTAAGTAAGCTTGGCGGGCCTCTATGCTCCAAAGAATTAGCCTGAAGGAGAGAGAGAGAGAGAGAGAGATGAAAAAAGACACGGGGACCCAAGCTCTGATGGAACAAGGGTGTTTTATTCAACATAGTGTGGGTATATATACAGTCTTACAAGGTAGCTTTTTCAGCAAAGATAAGGATCAAAAATCTTACAAATTATCAAGGAAACATAAGGTTAGAATTCATGTCAAAGAGAGAGGGTTGTAAATAATCACTTTCCTTATCAGAAAGGAAGAAAGTTGTAAATAGTTACTTTTCACATATGGAAAAGCTAATGAAGGAAATGCATGCATTCCTCAGTCCCCGGGAGCAGCTTGCCAGCTCCTCTTAATCGTTGAATATTCAAGGATTAATAAGGAACAGAGGAATCATGACAGATCAAAAAACAGCACACAGGAAGCCTCCTGTTAAATGCTCCCTAACAGTATTCCATCTTAAAAAGCTGAGGAAAGCAACTGAAGTCAGTTCCCCAAGTTCACCTTAACTTATCTAATGATAAACTGCACTCAGTGCTTTGTTATCGTTTAGTCACTAAATCATGTCTAACTCTTTGCCAGCCCATGGACTGTAGCCTGCCAGGCTCCTCTGTTCATAGGATTTCTCAGGCAAGAATGCTGGAGTGCATTGCCTTTTCCTTCTCCTTGGGATCTTCCCAATCTGGAAGCTGAACCTGCCTCTCCTGCATTGGCAGGCAAATTCTTTATTACTGAGCCACTTTTAGGTCCGTTTAAATCAAATGTCCTTTTTTGTCAGTCTTTGCCTGAAACTCTGATACATGATTTTAAAACCCATTTGTATTTGGGCTAAAGTTTGTCAGAAATGCTAATAAGAACTTAGAAAAGCTATAACTTTTATGAATGTTAGCATTCTTGTGGTTGTGTTTGCCTATTTTACCTAAAAGAGAACACTTTGAAGATAGTTTGTATAGCGTGTCAAAACTCCCCTTTCTCTAACTTTAAATTGGGTTGAGATGGAATTCTTTTCTGCTGGGGTATTTGATCTGGTGCAGACACTGTCCGAGGGCTTCCCTGGTGGGTCAGACAGTAAAGAATCTGCCTGCAATGCAGCAGATCCGGGTTCTATCCCTGGGTCAGGAAGATACCCTGGAGAAGAGAATGGCTACCGACACCAGGATTTTCTTTAAATTAATTAATTTATTTTAATTGGAGGCTAATTAATTTGCAGTATTGTAGTGGTTTTTGCGATACTTTGACATAAATCAGCCATGGGTGTACATGTGTTCCCCATCCTGAACTTCCCCTCCCAACTCCCTCCCCATGCCATCCCTCAGGGTCATCCCAGTGCACTGGCGCTGAGTGCCCTGTCTTATGCATTGAATCTGGACTGGCGATCTATTTCAAATATGATAATATACATGTTTCAATGCTATTCTCTCAAATCATCCCACCCTCGCCTTCTCCCACAGAGTCCAAAAGTCTGTTCTTTACATCTGTGTCTCTTTTGCTGTCTTGCATATAGGGTCATCGTTATCATCTTTCTAAATTCTGTATATATATGCATTAGTATACTCTATTGGTGTTTTTCTGTCTGACTAACCTCGCTCTGTATAATAGGCTCCAGTTTCATCCACCTCATTAGAACTGATTCAAATGCATTCTTTTTAATAGCTGAGTAATATTCCACTGTGTATATGTACCACCACTTTCTTATCCATTCATCTGCTGATAGACATCTAGGTTGCTTCCATGTCCTGGCTATTGTAAACAGTGCTGTGATGAACATTGGGGTACATGTGTCTCTTTCAATTCTGGTTTCCTCAGTGTGTATGCCCAGCAGTGGGATTGCTGGGTTGTATGGCAGTTCTATTTCCACTTTTTTAATAAATCTCCACACTGTTCTCCATAGTGGCTGTATACTAGTTTGCATTCCCACCAACAGTTTAAGAGGGTTCCCTTTTCTCCACACCCTCTCCAGCATTTATTGTTTGTAGACTTTTGGATAGCAGCCATTCTGACCAGCGTGAGATGGTACCTCATTGTGGTTTGGATTTGCATTTCTCTGACAATGAGTGATGTTAAGCATCTTTTCATGTGTTTGTTAGCCATCTGTATGTCTTCTTTGGAGAGATGCCTGTTTAGTTCTTTGGCCCATTTTTTGATTGAGTCATTTATTTTTCTGGAATTGAGTTACTTGTATATTTTTGAGATTAATTCATTGTCAGTTGCTTCATTTGCTATTATTTTCTCCCATTCTGAAGGCTGTCGTTTCACCTTGCTTATAGTTTCTTTCACTATGCAAAAAATTTTAAGTTTAATTAGGTCCCATTTATTCATTTTTCTTTTATTTCCATTACTCTGGGAGGTGGGTCATAGAGGATCCTGCTGTGATTTATGTCACTGAGTGTTTTGCCTATGTTTTCCTCTAGGAGTTTTATAGTTTCTGGTCTTACATTTAGATCTTTAATCCATTTTGAGTTTATTTTTGTGTATGGTATTAGAAAGTGTTCTAGTTTCATTCTTTTACAAGTGGTTGACCAGTTTTCTCAGCACCACTTGTTAAAGAGATTGTCTTTTCTCCATTGTATATTCTTGCCTCCTTTGTCAAAGATAAGGTGTCCATAGGTGCATGGGTTTATCTATGGGCTTTCTATTTTCTTCTATTGATCTACATTTCTTTCTTTGTGCCAGTACCATACTGTCTTGATGACTATTGCTTTGTAATATAGTCTGAAGTCCAGCAGGTTGATTCCTCCAGTTCAATGCTTTTTTCTCAAGATGCTTTGGCTATTTGAGGTTGTTTATATTTCCATACAAATTGTGAAATTATTTGTTCTAGTTCTCTGAAAAATACCATCAGTAGCTCGATACGGATTGCATTGAATCTATAGATTGCTTTGGGTAGTATACTCATTTTCACTATATTGATTCTTCTGATCCATGACCATGATGTATTTCTCCATCTATTTGTGTCATCTTTGATTTCTTTCATCAGTGTTTTATAGTTTTCTATATATAGGTCTTTTGTTTCTTTCAGTTCAGTTCAGTTCAGTTACTCAGTTGTGTCCGACTCTTTGTGACCCCATGAATTGCAGCATGCCAGGCCTCCCTGTCCATCACCAACTCCCGGAGTTTACCCAAACCCATGTCCATCGAGTCGGTGATGCCATCCAACCATCTCATCCTCTGTCCTCCCCTTCTCCTCCTGCCCCCAATCCTTCCCAGCATTAGAGTCTTTTCCAGTGAGTCAACTCTTCACATGAGGTGGCCAAAGTATTGGAGTTTCAGCTTCAACATCAGTCCTTCCAATGAACACCCAGGACTGATCTCCTTTAGGATGGACTGGTTGGATCTTCTTGCAGTCCAAGGGACTCTCAAGAGTCTTCTCCAACACCACAGTTCAAAACCATCAATTCTTCGGTGCTCAGCTTTTTTCACCATCCAACTCTCACATCCATACATGACCACTGGAAAAAACATAGCCTTGACTAGACGGACCTTTGTTGGCAAAGTAATCTCTGTTTTTAAATATGCTGTCTATGTTGGTCATAACCTTCCTTCCAAGGAGTAAGAGTCTTTTAATTTCATGGCTGCAATCACCATCAGCAGTGATTTTGGAGCCCAAAAAAATGAAGTCTGGCACTGTTTCCACTGTTTCCCCATCTATTTCCCATGAAGTGATGGGACCAGATGCCATGATCTTACTTTTCTGAACGTTGAGCTTTAAGCCAACTTTTTCACTCTCCTCTTTCACTTTCATCAAGAGGCTTTTTAGTTTTTCTTCACTTTCTGCCATATGGGTGGTCTCATCCACATATCTGAGGTTATTGATATTCTCCCAGCAATCTTGATTCCAGCTTGTGTTTCTTCCAGCCCAGCGTTTCTCATGATGTACTCTGCATATAAGTTAAATAAGCAGGGTGACAACATACAGCCTTGACGTACTCCTTTTCCTATTTGGAAACAGTCTGTTTTTCCATGTCCAGTTCTAACTGTTGCTTTCTGACCTGTGTACAGTTTTCTCAAGAGACGGGTCAGATGGTCTGGTATTCTCATCTCTTTCAGAATTTTCCACAGTTTATTGTGATCCACACAGTCAAAGGCTTTGGCATAGTCAATAAAGCAGAGATAGATGTTTTTCTGGAACTCTCTTGCTTTTTCAATGATCCATCAGATGTTGGCAATTTGATCTCTGGAACCTCTGCGTTTTAGATTTATTGATAAGTATTTTATTTTTTTTTATTGCAATGGTGAATAGAATTGTTTCCTTAATTTCTTTTTCTGTTTTCTCATTGTTAGTGTATAGGAATGCAAGGGATTTCTGTGTGTTAAATTTATATCCTGCAACTTTACTATATTCATTGATTAGCTCTAGTAATTTTCTGGTGGAGTCTTAAGGGTTTTCCATGTAGATGATCATGTCATCTGCAAACAGTGAGAGTTTTACTTCTTCTTTTCCAATATGGATTCCTTTTTTTTTCTTTTTCTTCTCTGATTGCTGTGGCTCAATCTTCCAAAAGTATGTTGAATAGTAGTGGTGAGAGTGGGCATCCTTGTCTTGTTCCTGACTTTAGGGGAAATGCATTCAATTTTTCACCATTGAGGATAATGTTTGCTGTGGGTCTATCATAGATGGCTTTTATTATGTTGAGGTATGTTCCTTCTATGCCTGCTTTCTGGAGGTTTTTTTTTTTAATCATAAATGGATGTTGAATTTTGTAAAAGGCTTTTTCTGCGTGTTTTGAGATAATCATGTGATAGCTATCATTCAAATTGATAATGCAGTTTATCACATTGATTGATTTGCAAATATTGAAGAATCCTTGCATCCCTGAGATAAAGCCCACTTGGCCATGATGTATGATCTTTTTAATATGTTGTTGGATTCTGTTTGCTAGAATTTTGTTGAGGACTTTTGCATCTATGTTCATCAGTGATATTGGCCTGTAGTTTTCTTTTTTTGTGGCATGTTTGTCTGGTTTTGGTATTAGGGTGATGGTGGCCTCATACAATGAGTTTGACAGTTTACCTTCCTCTGCAATTTTCTGGAAGAGTTTGAGTAGGATAGGCGTTGCTGCTATTGCTAAGTTGCTTCAGTTGTGTCCGACTCTGTGCGACCCCATAGACGGCAGCCCACCAGGCTCCGCCGTCCCTGGGATTCTCCAGTCAAGAATACTGGAGTGGGTTGCCATTTCCTTCTCCAATGCATGAAAGGGAAAAGTGAAAGTGAAGTCGCTCAGTCATGTCCGACTCTTAGCGACCACATGGACTGTAGCCTACCAGGCTCCTCCGTCCATAGGATTTTTCAGGGAAGAGTACTAGAGTAGGATGCCAGTTCTTCTCTATGTTTTTGGTAGCATTCATCTCTGAAACTATCTGGTCCTGGGCTTTTGTTTGTTGGAAGATTTCTGATTAGTTTTGATTTCCGTGCTTGTGATGGGTCTGTTAAGATTTTCTATTTCTTCCTGGTTCAGTTTTGGAAGGTTATACTTTTCTAAGTATTAGTCCATTTCTTTCAAGTTGCCCATTTTATTGGCATATAGTTGCTGATAGTAGTCTTTTATGATCATTTGTATTTCTGTGTTGTCTGTTGTGTTTTCTCCATTTTCATTTCTAATTTTGTTGATTTGATTCTTTTCCTTTTTTCTTGATGAATCTGGCTAATGGTTTGTCTATTTTATTTATCTTCTCAAAGAACCAGCTTTTAGTTTTGTTGTTTTTTGCTATAGTCTCCTTTGTTTCTCTTTCATTTATTTCTGCCCTAATTTTTATGATTTCTTTCCTTCTACTAACCCTGCGGTTCTTCATTTCTTCTTTTTCTACTTGCTTTAAGTGTAGAGTTAAATTATTTATTTGATTTTTTTTCTTGTTTCTTGAGGTAAGCTTGTATTGCTATGAACCTTCCCCTTAGCACTGCTTTTACTGAATCCCATAGGTTTTGTGTTTTTGTGTTTTCATTTTCATTCATTTCTATGCATATTTTAATTTCTTTTTTATTTCTTCTGTGATTTGTTGGTTATTCAGAAGTGTGTTGGTTAGTCTCCATATGTTCGTATTTTTAATAGTTTTTTTTTTTTTTCTGTAAGCTTTTGATTACTCCTTCATGTTTGAATGAGATCCTTGCTGGGTATAGTAATCTGGGTTGTAGGTTTTTCTCATTCATCACTTTAAGTATGTCCTGCCTTTCCCTTCTGGCCTGAGGAGTTTCTATTGAAAGATCAGCTGTTATCATTATGAAAATCCCCTTGTGTGTTTTTTGTTGCTTTTCCCTTGCTGCTTTTAATATTTGCTCTTTGTGTTTGATCTTCATTAATTTGATTAATATGTGTCTTGGGGTGTTTTGCCTTGGGTTTATCCTGTTTGGGACCCTCTGGGTTTCTTGGACTTTTGTGGCTATTTCCTTCCCATTTTAGGGAAATTTTCAACTATTATCTCCTCAAGTATTTTCTCATGCCCTTTCTTTTTGTATTCTTCTTCTGGGACTCCTATGATTTGAATGTTGGGGCGTTTAACATTGTCCCAGAGGTCTCTGAGGTTGTCCTCATTTCTTTTAATTCTTTTTTCTTTTTTCCTCTCTGCTTTATTTATTTCCACCATTCTATCTTCCACCTCACTTATCCTATCTTCTGCCTCAGTTATTTTACTGTTGGTTCCCTCCAGAGTGCTTTTGATCTCAGTTATTGCATTATTCATTATTGACTGACTCTTTTTTATTTCTTCTGGTCCTTGTTAAACATTTCTTGCATCTTCTCAATCCTTGTCTCTAGTCTATTTACTGTAATTCCGTTTTGTTTTCAAGATTTTGGATCATCTTTACTATCATTGTTCTTAATTCTTTTTCAGGTAGAGTCCCTATCTCCTCCTCTTTTGTTTGATTTGGTGGGCGTTTATCATGTTCTCGTACCTGCTGAATATTTCTCTGCCTTTTCACTTTGGGGTCTCCTTTCTGTAGGCTGGAAGTTTGCGGTTCCTCTTTGTTGTGGAGGATGCTCCCTGTGGGTGGGGTTGGACAAGCCGCTTGTCAAGGCTTCCTGGTTAGGGAAGTTTGTGTCTGTGTTCTGGTGGGTGGAGCTGGATTTCTTCTCTCTGGAGTGCAATGAAGTGTCCAGTAGTGAGTTTTGAGGTGTCTGTGGGTTTGGTGTGACTTTAGGCAGCCTGTATTTTAATGTTCAGAGCTATATTCCTGCATTGCTGGAGAATTTGCGTGGTATGTCTTGCTCTGGAACTTGTTGGTTCTTAGGTGGTTCTTGGTTTCAGTGTAGGTATGGAGGCTTTTGGATGAGCTCTTGTCAATTAATGTTCCCTGGAGTCAAGAGTTTTCTGGTATTCTGAAGTTTTGGATTTAAGCCTCCTGCCCCTGGCTTTCAGTCTGATTCTTACAGTAACCTCAAGACTTCTCCATCCATACAGTACAGATGATAGAACATCTAGGTTAATGGTGAAGATTCTCCACAGTGAGGTACACCCAGAGAGGTTCATGGAGTAGCATAGAGAAGAGAAGAGAGTGGAGGAAGATAGAGGTGACCAGGAGGAGAAGAGGGGGAGTCAAAAGTGGAGAGAGCAATTTAGCCAGTAATCAGTTCCCTAAGTGTTCTCCACAGCCTGGAACACCCAGAGAGATTCACAGAGATAAGTAGAGAAGAGAAGAGGGAGGGAGGAGATAGAGGTGACCTGGGGGAGTAAAGAGAATGTCAAAAGGGGAGAGAGCAATCAAACCAGTAATCAAACCCCTAAGTAAAAATGGCCAACTCCAGTATTCTTGCCTGGAGAATTTCATGGACAGAGGAGCCTGGTGGGCTACAGTCCATGGGGTTGGATACTATTCAGCAACTAACACACACACACAGATGCTATCTGAAGTAGTTGGTGGATGGATTGTGGCTCCAGAGTATCCAGCTGGCATGGAGTCAATGTGAGTCCCCATGTGTATCCCAGAGGCCTCTGTTCTGGGAGAAGGGCTGGCCTCAGAGCAGGTTAACTAGCAGCTAAGGGGCCGTCAGTGGCCAGTGAGCCATTTGACTGAGAAAAGCCACAAAATCAGCCTGGACAGATCAGCTGATGGCTGATGGGGGAAGGAACGAGATGACTCCAGATGGTCTTGTGGCAAGCTGTGGTGTTTTAGTCATTTCCTGGGTAAAATAATATCAGAAATGGATGTTCAATGAGTCCCGATAGATGCAGCTCCATCAACACACTAATTAGCCAAAGTCACTGGCCCTGCAAGTGGCCCTGCAAGGGGGACACTGACATCACTGCCCCATCTTCCAGATTCGGAGACTGCATCTGTCAGGGACCGCTCGTATATGACCCAGATGTTGAGACGTGATAAGGGTGAATACGAGAAAAGCAGAATTCCACCCCTGTGTTCAGAAAGCCAGGCAGTGAGTTAAGGATAAGAGAAGACGTGTTTCATCAGGGGTTTTCTCAGCACCTGGTGTGACGGCCGAGGCTGCCATGGGTGCTGGATGAAGACACAGCCAGAACTGGGGGCTAGGAGTAACGTGTCTCAGGAGGGTTCCTCCTGTGTCCGGTTCAGACACCAGCCCACAGAGCGGCATTGGCAAATGCAGGGACAAGGCTCAGTCAGTTAGAGAAAGGAAGGCGGAGTTGACGGTCACAAACCTGCAGGAGAAACTTGAATTGAGCCACAAGACACAGGAGTAGTCCACCGTATTTGAAATGTTGCCGCAGAGAAGGGAAATTCGTTATCCTTTAGAAATGGTGAATTTGAAGGGTGGGGATCAATACGTAAGGAGCTTCCTACCAGCTAGTTTGAAAGGCTAAATAAACAAATGAGTAAAGATTTAAATTATAATAGAGGATATGCCTCCTCTCTTCTGAGTCAGTGTGGTCCTGAACAGAACGATTGTCAAGGGTTTTGAGGTGATTCATCCATTCAGGAGAATCAGGTCTCTCCTAAACCCAGGGGTTCACCCCATGATATCATAATGACAATATGAACATTGATTGATGTAATTTGATCTGGAATGATTTGTGTTTTAACATAGTAATTACTAACATCTACTATTTTGGGCTCTGTGCTTACATTACCTTTCTAGGGCTTCCATAACAAACAACCATATATTGGGCAGTTTAAACAATAGAAACCTTATTCTGGAGGCTGGAAGTCCAAGGTCAAGGTGTGAGAAGGACTGGTTCCCCCTGAGACCTCTCTCCTTGGTGTATAGATGGCCATCTTCACACTGGGTTTTCATATGGTCTGTTTTCCATGCCTGTCTATGTTTGGTGACATGGTATCTGAAAGAGGGCATATGAAGAGGGTCTAGGCAATGAGTGTCCTGAGGGCCAGGGGGAAAGGTAGCCAGTGCAAAGGCCCTGAGACATGTTTGTGCACAACAGAGAACTCAGAATAGGTCACAGTTAACTGCAGATGGTTCTCTGAGGTCCACATGGATTTTGAATTTGTTTAAAATAAGCTGTTTACGTTTTACAGTTGGCATTTTTCCATATACTTGCAACTTTTCAAAGTTTCATCAATTACTTAGGCCTTTAAAGAGTCATTTCCGTTGGTCTCAGTTGCTGGGGTGTCCTTCCCACCTGGCACAATCCAGTGGGCCCACACACAGCCTGGCCCTGTGCTCCTGTGGGCACCAGGCTTCTGGAGCATGCATACATGAGTGATGCTTTCCAGAAACTTCTAGCTTGAAGAAATGATGTGCCAACTTAAATTACAGCACTGGATGCTATCAAGAAATAACATATAAACCTAAGTTCTTGGGCTGTCTGGGAAGAATTCCCCTGCCCTCACTGGCAGCAGAGGAGGCATACCTAAACCCTCATCCAGGGGTGCCCAATTCTTTCCTTTATGGCAATAAAGATGCTTGAGTACAAATTTTACATTCAAGATATTATCTGCTATTAGGTGCCCTTTTATTTTTCATATGTCACCTCATCTAATCCTATTGCAGCCTTATTGATACAGGAAATATCCTGGTTTCTTAGTTGAGGGTACTGGGGTTCTGAGGGTACTGGGGTTCTGGGATCACTAACGGCAGACAACTATCCATGCTAGAACCACATGTCTGATACAATAGGGGTAAAGTTTTAAAAATTATAACTGAGTAAAAAGAGTCAGAGACAGAATCATGTATCTCCCAGGATCCTGGAATGTGAAGTCAAGTGGGCCTTAGAAAGCATCACTACGAACAAAGTTAGTGGAGGTGATGGAATTCCAGTTGAGCTACTTCAAATCCTGAAAGATGATGCTGTGAAAGTGAGGCACTCAATATGCCAGCAAATATGGAAAACTCAGCAGGGGCCACAGGACTGGAAAAGGTCAGTTTTCATTCCAATCCCAAAGAACGGCAATGCCAAAGAATGCTCAAACTACCGCACAATTGCACTCATCTCACACGCTAGTAAAGTAATGCTTAAAATTCTCCAAGCCAGGCTTCAGCAATACGTGAACCGTGAACTTCCAGGTGTTCAAGCTGATTTTAGAAAAGGCAGAGGAACCAGAGATCAAATTGCCAACATCTGCTGGATCATCGAAAAAGCAAGAGAGTACTAGAAAAACATCTATTTCTGCTTTATTGATTATGCCAAAGCCTTTGACTGTGTGGATCACAATAAACTATGGAAAATTGTGAAAGAGATGAGAATACCAGATCATCTGACCTGCCTCTTGAGAAACCTGTATGCAGGTCAGGAAACAACAGTTAGAACTGGACATGGAACAACAGACTGTTTCCAAATAGAAAAAGGAGTATGTCAAGGCTGTATATTGTCACCCTGCTTATTTAACTTATATGCAGAGTACATCATGAGAAACGCTGAGCTGGAGGAAGCACAAGCTGGAACCAAGATTGCCGGGAGAAATATTAATAATCTCAGATTTGCAAATGACACCACCCTTATGGCAGAAATTGAAGAAGAACTAAAAAGCCTCTTGATGAAAGTGAAAGAGGAGAGTGAAAAAGTTGGCTTAAAGCTCAACATTCAGAAAACTAAGATCATGGCATCTGGTCCCATCACTTCATGGTAGATAGATGGGGAAACAGTGGCTGACTTTATTTTTCTGGGCTCCAAAATCACTGCAGATGGTGACTGTAGCCATGAAATTAAAAGAGCTTACTCCTTGGAAGGAAAGTTATGACCAACCTAGATAGCATATTAAAAAGCAGAAACATTACTTTGCCAACAAAGATCTGTCTAGTCAAGGCTATGTTTTTTCCAGTGGTCATGTATGGATGTGAGAGTTGGATGGTGAAAAAAGCTGAGCACCGAAGAATTGATGCTTTTGAACTGTGGTGTTGGAGAATACTCTTGAGAGTCCCTTGGACTGCAAGGAGATCCAACCAGTCCATCCTAAAGGAGATCAGTCCTGGATGTTCATTGGAAGGACTGATGTTGAAGCTGAAACTCCAATACTTTGGCCACCTCATGCAAAGAGTTGACTCATTGGAAAAGACCCTGATGCTGGGAAGGATTGAGGGCAGGAGGAGAAGGGGACGACAGAGGATGAGATGGTTGGATGGCATCACCGACTCGACAGACATGGGTTTGGGTGGACTCAGGGAGTTGGTGATGGACAGGGAGGCCTGGTCTGTTGTGGTTCATGGGGTCGCAAAGAGTCGGGCACGACTGGGCGACTGAACTGAACTGAACAGGATGCAACTGATTACAGGCACGCAAAACAACATACAGTTTACAAACACACACAAAAGGATACACAGCGAATACATTGGAATTGTTCCAACTGGGTATAGAAAAGAGATTTTGGGGAGTGAATGAGGCAAAATAGAGCCTAGATTCTATGCCCACTTTTGTTCAAGCTGACTCTCATTCCACTTTGTCTCTGTATACTGAAAACAGTCCTGGACTTTAGCCCCAGCATGTACAGCCTAGAGGTAAAGGAGAACGGATGGACCACAGCATCTCTCTCCTGTTTCAAGGCAGCTACCCTTTCACCCACCTGAGTGGCAAACCCACTGAGCAGGGCCCAAACTGGGGACCCCTGAGTGTTTGCAAAGGATGTGAACACATCTTACAGCCTGGTGACAGGGAGCAGGGCTAAGAGTCTATTCAGAGGCTTTTTTGCCCTGTGCTGTATATCCAGGGAATCACATTAATCTATTTTGCTATTCTAAGAGGTATTGCAGTAAAAATGAGCTATCCTAACACAATAGGACACAGACAATAAGGATGCTTGTGAGAACTAGATTTTTGGAAAGGCCAGGTATCCTTCAACACCTCAGAGATGAAAACAAGCAAATAAACAGCCTTAAGTTGTACATGTTTTTATGTTGTTGTTTAGCTGCTGAGTTATGTCTGACTCTTTGTGACCCCATGGACTGTAGCCCACCAGCCTCCTCTGTCCATGGGATTCTCCAGGCAAGAATACTGGAGTGGGTTGCCATATCCTTCTCCAGGGGATCTTCCTGACCCAGGGATCGAACCCAAGTCTCCTGCATTGGCAGAAGGATTCTTCACTGCTGAGCCACCAGGGAAGCCCTTGAATTTTTTTTTTTTTATAGATATGTTTAAAGATTTTGCTAACACAACACATAAGATACAAATGGATTTTTTTTTATTGCTCTGGCTTTTTTGTATTCCTCAAAATCAGAAGATCTCTTTTTGTTTGATGAAATTTTACCAATGGTTAGTCTGTAATTTAAAGAAAACTTGTTGGCTATATTCTCTAAATATTGAAATGGACAAGATAATTAAAGTTTGTAAACTTGCCCTCATTAGAAGCATAGGAAATATGTTTTATAATGATATCATTATTCTGTTCATAAGCTTTTTATTGTTCATTTGGGTATTTTGAATCTTTTCTATGTAAATACGAACCACTGTGCTCTGTCTCTTAAAAGCAGATTTTCTCCAAAGAAAGTCTCAAATTCCACCAAGGGCATGTTTTATTTTACCTTTAAAAATAAGCTTGAATTTTTCCAAATAAAATCAATTTTTTTAGTTTTATTGCCTTTGTATACTCCTGTCATCGTGGATTTTTTAAAAGTTCAGTTACTTGGGAAGATTTTTAGTCACTCTGGTTACGGTAAGATGTGTTTCTAGAAGCTGTGCAGGATGGCACAGTTTTCTATGAATCTCCTTAGTTTCTTTGCATTGTGGTCCTGTGCTTTTGGCATCTTGGATCCTTGATAGCATTATTGACATGAAGAGCTAACCTGAGCCCTCATTCAGCAAGCCCTACACATAAGGTGGTGTAGATTTTTTTAAAAAATGTAAGAAGCCATACTTTCTGCACAAAACAGGAGCCCCTGCCCCTCCTCCTCAGGATCCTCCCTCAGAAATGTGTCTGGTGACAGGGACAGGTTTTCCTCATCGTCAGGCCCATCCGAGGTGGGGCGACTTTGATACCTATAAAGGGTGTTACTGTTCATGCGTGTGTGTGAGTGTGCGTGTCTGCACACATGCATGCACACACCCATTTGTTTGTTTAAATAAAATCTTCCTCATTATAGTATCACAAAACTTCACAAGGAAAAGCAAAGCTGGTACCTACATTTTGAAGAGCAGACCATTGGAGCCACGGGCCAATGGACAAAGGGAAACAGGACGTTGGAAATTCCTAGACCTGAATGAATACGAAGATGTGACAGATCTCGTGGCCCACAGTAAAGCAAGGCTTGGAGAACAGACTTAAACAGAAAAGACAAGAGCCAACAAGTAATGAACTACGAGCCCAAAGGAAGCCAGAAGACAGCAGTAGAATAAACACCCCCCAGACCGGAAGGAGGGAAGTACTGAAGATGAAGAGACATTCATGAAACAGGAAATGAGAAAACAGGTGCCGAGGTCGACAGAGCCAAGTGCTGGTCCTCGCCCTGCCTCATAAAATAGGCGATCTCCAGAAAGAGGGGCCAGAACAGAGGAGAGGGCACAGTCAGCTGCGTTGGAAACACAAGGACACACCACAGACACAGCAGGGTTTTAAACAATAGGGAGCACTGGGAGCAACAGCATGCCAGAATTGCCTACAAATGTATACGTGCAATAACTATAAAAATGTATTATCAGAATAACGGGAAATCCTAAACATCTCATAGCCCTAAGGAAAATGTGCCAATAGGGACAGTTTACACAACAGAAACATTCAGATTCTTCTAACAGCAAGTCCTACCAAACTGTCAAGACATTATGCACAGGAAAACCTGTGTCTAATTATAAATGTAGTTCATAGACTTACCACGAAGTTAGTGTCACTTTGATTCCAAAACCAGATAAAAGGACTTCTCTGGTGGTTCAGTGGCTAAGATAGCCTTCCAAGAAAAAAAAGCAATACCTGGGCATTTGTATTTTTCAAAAAATTTCAAGATAATTCTGCTATGCATCTAGATTTTAAAATTTTCTCCAAAATTCCAGATACATTTCTAATGAGCAGCCATGGTTTAAAACAACTGGACTATTTGATGATCTTTTATCTAGTTTGTTTCACTTTTTCTGTTTCACATTCAGTGATCCCGTTTCATTTAGTTCATATTTTCCAATTTCTCCATCTCTTCTTCTTCTTTTCTTGATGTTCTTTCTCAAGCCTTTATCAATCGTAGTAGAAGACGTCGCCTTCCAATGCGGGAGGTGCAGATTTGATTCCTGGTTGGGGAGCTAGGATCTGCATACCAAAAAACCAAAACATAAAACAGAGGCAATATTGTAACAGATTCAATAAAGACTTTAAAATGGTCCACATCAAAAAAATCTCTCTGAGAAAACATGAGAAACTGAGAAAGAAAAGCTGCAGGACAAGCTCATAAAATTACATGTGAAAATTCTAAGTAAAATTTTAGCAAACACAATTCAATGGTGTTTAAAGGAAAACAAAAGCTGATATATTAGGATCAAAATGTGTTAATTCCAGATACCCCAGGGTGGTTTAAAAATATCAGATTTTTAAATGTCGTTAATCATGTTTAACAGTAACGGAGAAAAAAGGTTATTGTCACATTAAATATGGAAAAAGTAATAGATAAAAATTCTAAAACACACAGAGCAAAAGCTCTTAGTAAAAGAGGAACTGAAGAGAACTTTCTTAATCCGATAAAAAAAGAAAAGCTACCAAAAAAACTACAGCAAACATATTCTTGGTGGTAAAATATTAGAAGCAGCGCATTTAAGGAAAGAAAATCACAGTTGCCATAATGCCCACCCTCGTCTGCACTGTGCTTTCCTAACCTGCACAGTTGGACACAGTGGAGAAGTGACAGTGTAAGGATTACAGTGAAAGCCATAGAACTCATGGTTCTCAGATGGTGTGAGTGTCTGTCAGTGAAGACAGAATCTTCTAAGATGGTATTAATGAGAGAACACAGCAAGATTTCTGGATACACAACACTTTTAAGGTTGCATTTATTTACATGTATGATAAACAGCATGTGTAAAATTTTTTTCTATGTCTTTTTTAAAATTAATTTATTTTTTTATTGAAGGATAATTGCTTTACAGAATTTTACTGTTTTCTGTCAAAATTTTAGAAAAATATTTTTATAATAGCAAGAAAAGTTACTGTGAATAAATAGGTTGCAATCTGTGTAGATTTTTATGAAGAAAAGAACACAAGTTTTTGGAAATCATTCCAGGAGACCTAACTAAATGGAGATGCAGATTCAATGTCGGTCTCAGTGCAATTATAGTAAGTATTCTGGCTGGCTATTTCTGTGGAACTCGAGAAAGTGGAGCCTAATATTTGCAGGGGCCCAGGACAGCCAAGAGAAGAGTGAAGATAAGACTGGTGAGGACCATGCCCCATCCCACAATGACTGAGCCGCGCTCGTTGGAGGGACACAGCCAGACGGAGGTCAGAGAGAGCCCACAAACAAGCCTTTGGATCAACATTCCTAATATATGCCATATTTTTACGATCCTGTCTACCACACAGAGGCACTCAGCCTAATAAATAAATGAACAAATATGTCCTCACCAAAGAGGAAATGGGAGTGGCCTCTTCATAGAGGCAAAGTTACTCAACTTTGTTAGTGGTTAGAAATGCATGTTAAGGCATAGGAAGCACTGCCAATGGTGGAAAATAGTCTCCCTGGCTAGATGTCGGCTGGGATGCGGATCATCAGGGGCTCGTGGGCTGCCGGGCCTTTAGGAGCACTTGGCACTGCCCCACGAGGCTGCAGGCACCGTACCTTTCCTGCTGGCCCACGACCAGACCAGTGTCCCCAGCTTGTCCCTGACACACCGGAGCATCCACACAGTGTCATCCAAGGGCACGTGGAGCACAGTGAGAGCAGGGACAGATTGGGATTTACTACTACAGTACCCTGTGGGGAGCTGGTAAAAGTGGACAAGCGAGCAAAGACCTTGTGGATGACCAGGGCGGAAGCTCACAGGTAGAATTTTAAGAGAAAAAACAAATTCTAAAAATTACACAGAGAAAGGTACCGTTTATGTTTAAACAAGTTATGTTTACATTGTGTTTTACTTAGAAATGTGTGAAACTATACCTTAGATTACTTAGTGATTTGCACAGAAAATTCTGTAGAACCCAATGACGTGATAAACCCCCATGCGTCTCATGGCTTCCTGAGGGGCAGGCGGTGAGGGGAGGGGAGACCTGTGGGCAACTTTTGTTTCACACATGATGAGGTGGGTGTTTTATTACTTATACCTTTCTGCATCGCTTTACCATGGCATATAGTATTTTTAATTTAAAAAAAGCAGCTACAAAATCATTGCCAGTGTCAGTGGAGAGGGCAGTGTGACTACATACAAAGGGCAGAGGTCTGCTGAGAGTGATACTGTTTCTACCCCTTTCTCTCCTGTCTCTTTGTGGCTCAGCATGACCTTCCCCAGCATAGAGAGGCTGGAGGAAATGGTCCCGCAAAGCCGGGGATGCAGCCTGGTCCGTGTACACACTACACGTTGCCCTGCCTCGGGTTCTCCCCCAGGTCAGCCCCAAACAGCTTGTTACTGCTCACTGCAGTTTTTTGTTTTGGGTTTCCTTTTTTTCATTCTGCAAAAGACACTTTTTAAAAACATGGTCTCTCAGAAAAAAATAAATTGCAACCATTTTCAACTTGATGAAAATTGAGGGAGGAGGATAGTGCATAATGATAAAAGGTACAGCTGAAAAAATAAACATGATTCTATCTGGGTGGAAGAAATTCTCATCTCCATAATCTCTGATCCCACACCCTGGCTGTCAATTTCATGTCTCTAGTTTCCTTTCCTGCCCTCCCCAGCCTCCTCTACTGCTTTCTGGGAAGGGGACAAAGTCTTTGGTCTCAGGATGTTGCAGGATGCAACATGGCGCACAAGCTCACACTATTGGAATTCACTGTCTTCTAATCCTTTGAAGCAGTCACTTCAAATCAGCTTGAGCCCCCTGCTCCCTGATCCTCCTCTGTGAGCTGCATCCTGGTTTCCTATTTCATGCCCGCTGGGTTTCACCTTCCAGGGACTCTCATTTGCTTCCAGCCTTAGTGCTGTCAGACTTGGCTCTTTCTCTAGTTTGCCTCCAGATTGTATTTGCACACAATTGCTTTGAGGTGCCCAGAGACATGAAGGGCAGGTCTGGGATGGCTCAGGCAGTGCCTCCTGCCTGACAGTCCCGTGTTCATCCCACATCTGCCTGTGATGCCCATCAAGCGCCGACTGTGCCAGGCCTGAAGGACAGAACGGGACGAACTCCAACCTTCTAGGTTCCTCTTCCAGCCCCCAGTTCCCTTGCTCTCCAGACACCAGCAGGATGTCCCCGAACCTGGTGCAGCTCTGACACCGGAGAAGCACAGACCCGGCAAGACAGTCACATGTGCTGGGTCCCAACAACCCGCACTTACATCCACTTCGGCTGTAAAGTTGGGGGTTCCTACAACTCCTTCCCCTGCTCCTTCAGGTTTGACAGTTAGCTAGAACAACTCATTTATATTTACTGCTGTATTATAAGGACCCGAATGACGGCCAGTGGAAGAGATGCTAGGACAAGGCAGGGGTGGGACTAGGGGGCACAGAGCCCCCATACCTGCCTGGCGTGGGTCCCTCCCAGCCTGCCCATGTGGTTCAGCTGCCCTAAAGTTCTCTGCACCCCATCATGTAGGGGTTTAAGGAGGCTTGCCCATACAAATATGACTGATTAAATCGCTGGCCATTGGTGATGATCTTTCCCAAGTCCTTTCTTGGAGATCAGGAGGCAGGATTCAAACTTCTGCCCCTCCAATCAAGATTTAGTTTCCTGGCAGCCAGCCTGGACCCTGAAGCTACCCAATTGCCCAGGCTTCATCCCATCCAGCCGTTGTCCTGAGGGTTTCAGGAGCTGGGTGCTGGAACCAGGGACAAAGGCCAAATACTTATTGTTTTATTATACCATGCCTCCCCCACTACAGGGGCCCAGAGCTCTGGAGGTTAATGTTGTGTTGCAGGGTAGGGAAGGGGCATCCATGTGCTGAGTGGGGGTGTTAGGAAGGATGCCAAGGATCAGTAGGCCCCAACTGAGCTGGGCAGGAGAAGGAGCAGAAGGAGAGGACCCTTCCTCATTAAGTCTTCTTGTTTATTGTCTAAAACCAGGGTGAAAAAGAGGACAGACCTGACCGGAGCCTTCAGGATGGACCCAGTCTACCTGAGGCACAGCCACCAGGACTCAGGTAAGCTAGGCCAAGCTTCCTCCAGTCTGTTCCCATCACGGCTGCATCCACAGTGTCCTGGAGCCAAGGTGAAGCATCACAGCCACAGTCCTGGGGGGCCAGGGGCAGAGCCAGGAAGACTGGACATGAGTCTGAGCAAACTCTGGGAGATGGTAAAGGACTGGGAAGCCTGGCGTGCTGCAGTCTATGAAGTTGCAAAGAGTCAGAAACAACGTAGTGACTGAACAACAACAGACTGATAGCAACAGGGGAGGAAAGGAAAGGAAGACGGTGGGCCAAGAGCCAGAGAAGAGAATATGGGAGAAGTTAGGGCAGGATCGTGGAGAAGGCAATGGCACCCCACTCCAGGACTCTTGCTTGGAAAATCCCATGGACGGAGGAGCTTGGTGGGCTACAGTCCATGGGGTCCCGAAGAGTCGGACACGACTGAGCGACTTCACTTTCACTTTTCACTTTCATGCATTGGAGAAGGCAATGGCAACCCACTCCAGTGTTCTTTCCTGGAGAATCCCAGGGACGGCAGAGCCTGGTGGCTG
This sequence comes from Giraffa tippelskirchi, assembly GCF_054371585.1. NCBI lineage: Eukaryota > Metazoa > Chordata > Mammalia > Artiodactyla > Giraffidae > Giraffa > Giraffa tippelskirchi. Next base: position 53,313,288 of record NC_137284.1, read on the forward strand.
CTGTCTATGGGGTCGCACATAGTCGGACATGACTGAAGCGACTTAGCAGCACCAGCAGCAGGGCAGGATCGACACATGAATGTGATCTCTAAAAATTAAGTCTCTCAGTTAAAAAAAAAATTATGATTACTTGAGATCAAGATAAGATAAAATGCATGAGGCAACCTGCACAGATGCCCTGTCCCTCTGTGCCTGTTTATGGTAATACTCATTCTGGGGTGGTTATTTATTAACACTTGCTTGTCTGTCCCCACAAGACTCGGCCTCCAGGTGGGAGGGGGCTCTCTCATTCCCCAAAACCTGCGTAGTCCCCAGCTGGTGCCAGGCTGACCACTGTGAGCCCCAGGGAAGGAAGGACAGGCCGAGTCTTGGGAACTCATGCCACCTTCTCCTCAAGTTTCCTCGGATGGCAGAGGACGTGGGTGATGGGAGGGACATTGGGGATCACTTGACCCCACCATCCACATAGAGAAGAAGAATGGACGGGTTGGAAACTGAGGCAGTTTTGGTGACGGGGGCAGGCACACTGAGCAGCAGGGACGCAAGTGAGGGCACAGCCTGCTCCCTCCTGCCCAGACCCCAACCTGTGCTGTCTCCAAGGGAAGATCAGACCTGCGTTCGCCTTCCTAACATTCCCTACCATCTCATGCAGCACATCAGAGGCAAAACACTCACCCTCTGATCAGGTTTGCTCAGAACTTGAAACTGCTCTAAAAAATAAACTCTAGTTTTTGTAATGGCATTGGCATGAAGCCATGAGGAGTTATGAACCAACTGTCAAAGCTCTTCTATATAAAAGTGCATTTCATGTTTGAATAATGAAAACCTCAGTAATCATGACACCTTGAAAAATGTTGCTCTTCAACAATGAAGGAATTCTCAGGAATTCCCTGGTGGTTCAGTGGTTAGGACCCAGTGCTTTCACTGCCAGAGCCCTGGGTTCAATCCCTGGTCAAGAAACTAAAATTCTGCAAGCCATAGAAAGAGTTTAAGCCAAAGGCAACTGAGTAAAGTTTATTACTCCAGGAATTTCTTTAAAGTAATTTTATTCCATGTTTAAGGAAAGGCAGTTTCTGACTGACAAAACAGCTGTGGCTGTTAGAGATGAACAATCTTAGTTATTTGTATTTTTTTTCCCTAAAAATCTATGAATCAACGAAAGCAATGACCTATTTTGTGTTTAGCAGGTAAACCACTCAAAATCAGCTTTAAACTTCTGTGGCTAGTGGATGTAAGGGTGTATTTTATCTGATATAGTATATTACTCTCCTGCTAATCCTTCTGTAATTTTAAGTGAAATATGTTTAGAGTGTTTCTTTAAGAGACTTTCTACTCAAAAAAGAAATCTTTTCATTACTTAACTGTCAAAAAAAGACCACTTAGGACTCCCCAAGTGGCCCTGCTCTTCACCCCTCACACTGCAGCTCCCGAGGCTGCAGCCACGTCCCTCCTGTGGGTCTGGGGGACTCCTCTCCCTCACCACTTGGGTCTAGGACAAATGTCTCACTGGGCAGGGGATCCTCCCAGACCTCTCCCTGTGAGCCAGTCCCCTTCACTCAGTCATCTCCCCCTCACTTCTCCCCATGGCTTCTTCACTGGTCACTTGTCTGTCACTAGAACTGAAGATCTCTGGAGTGGGGGGACTCGCCCTGCTGCTCCTCTGACTGGTCAGTGCCCTGGCAACAACATTAGGAGTGACTGTGGCTCCCACATATTCCCATGTTTCACTTTTATAGACATTGTGTCATTGGACTTGTGCCAGAGAGCAACCAAAAACATGGGATTTTTTATTTTGATGACAGAAATTTCTGTCACAAAACAGATAATAGGAAAACAGTAGTCATACCTGGTATACAGACTTTTCAAATGAATTCTTTCATTATAAAAACTGTACATCTGGACAATAGAAAAGAGGTGGGCCAGAAACATAACCCTGAACTTAACCCTCCACCCAGATGTTGATCCTGTTAATATGTGGCTTCTTATATGCATTGTTTGGTTTTATTTTTTTTTACTATATGCAGACTTAGAAACTACTCACCCCACTTATGTCTTATGTAGTTTTACGACATACTAGGAAAGGCACTGCCAAAGAATGTTCAAACTACCACACAATTGCACTCATCACACGCCAGCAAAGTAATGCTCAAAATTCTCCAAGCCAGGCTTCAACAGTATGTGAGCCATGAACTTCTAGATGTTCAAGCTGGGTTTAGAAAAGGCAGAGGAACCAGAGATCAAATTGCCAACATCTATTGGAACATCGATAAAGCAACAGAGTTCCAGAAAAACAACTACTTCTGCTTTATTGACTATGGCAAAGCCTTTGACTGTGTGGATCACAATAAACTGTGGAAAATTCTTAAAGAGATGGGAATACTAGACCACCTGACCTGCCTCTTGAGAAATCTTTAAGCAGATCAAGAAGCAACAATCAGAACTGGACTTGGAACCACAGACTGGTTCCTAATCGGGAAAGGAGTCCGTCAAGGCTGAATATTGTCACCCTGCTTATTTAACTTCTATACAGAGTACATCATGAGAAACGCTGGGCTGGATGAAGCACAAGCTGGAATCAAGATTGCCGGGAAAAATATCAATAACCTCAGACATGTAGATGACACCACCCTTATGGCAGAAAGCAAAGAAGAACTAAAGACCTTCTTGATGAAAGTGAAAGAGGAGAGTGAAAAACTTGGCTTAAAGCTCAACATTCAGAAAACTAAGATCATGGCATCCAGTCTCATCACTTCATGGCAAATAGATGGGGAAACAATGGAAACGGTGACAGACTTTATTTTGGGGGTTCCAAAAATCACTGCAAATGGTGACTGCAGCCATCAAATTAAAAGACGCTTGCTCCTTGGAAGAAAAGTTATGACCAACCTAGACAGCGTATTAAGAAGCAGAGACACTACTTTGCCAACAAAGGTCTGTCTAATCAAAGCTATGGTTTTTCCAGTAGTCATGTATGGATGTGAGAATTGGACTATAAAGAAAGCTGAGTGCCGAAGAATTGATGCTTTTGAACTGTGATGTTGGAGAAGACTGTTGAGAGTCCCTTGGGCTGCAAGGAGATCCAACCAGCCCATCCTAAAGGAGATCAGTCCTGGGTGTTCATTGGAAGGACTGATGTTGGAGCTGAAACTCCAATACTTTGGCCACCTGATGTGAAGAGCCGACTCATTAGAAAAGACTCATGCTGGGAAAGATTGAAGGCAGGAGGAGAAGGGGATGACAGAGGATGAGATGGTTGGATGGCATCACCGACTAGATGGACATGAGTTTGAGTAAGCTCTGGGAGTTGGTAATGAACAGGGAAGCCTGGCATGCTGCAGTCCATGGGGTCACAAGAAGTTGGACAAGACTGAGTGACTGAACTGAACTGAGGCATGTAGGATGTAGTAAGTAGCCCACAGTGAAGTAACACCGTCATCAGAGGGACTTGCTGCTGGAGAGGGCTTTAGCATTCTTTATGGTAACAGGGAACACTTGTACAGGGCAGCACCTAACTGGACCAGGTCTTCAGCCAGTCCTCAGGGAAGCAGGTTCTTTGAGACACAGACTCCATCTCTAACCACGTTGTTCAGCTATAAACCTTGTGCATCTGACTCCTCTTCTTTAAAGCTTCTATTGCATAGTCCAATAGAATTTCCTGCCATGAAGGATGTGTCCTGTAATTCTGTGTTGTCCTGTGTGGCAGTCACTAGCCACAGGTGGCTTTTGAGCACTAGCAATGTGGCTGGTGTGACTGAACAGTCGTTTTAGTTTTCTGAATTGTAATTCAGTGTAACTGACTAGTGACTATCAGGATGGGGTGGTGACCTGAACTTGGAGGTGTTTCATTCATCCTCCTTTACAACATCACCTTCTTACTGGGTGTTTATTACTTGCCAAGTACATTCTTGGGTGCTGTTACCTCTGATGACTGCTGTTGGTGTTTGTTGATGAGTCTGTTCCAAGGGGCATGAAGAGAAGAAAAGCATCATTTGGGAGTTGACTTAGGCTGCGTGACTTGTGGCTTCCACTCGGGGTACCAGATGAAATGAGGACATTGAGCCCTGCAAAATGGCCCTGCATATTCCCCTGTTACTATAACCGTACTATGATCTAAATTGGTATGATCCTAATCGATCTGGTCTCTCCAGCTCTCAGCTGGGGTGTCCTAACAAGCGGCCATTTTAGATTTTCCTGTAAATGTAAGGCAGACCCATGTGCCCAGTGGACCAAGCACATTTTACCAGGGTGGGAGGAGGATTATGGCAGGTGGACAGCCCAGACGACACTGGAGGATCAGATTCCAAAACACAGCTTTCTAATTCCCACCTGATTCTGTGCCCAAGATTCCCATGTGGAGACTCCGTCTGCGAGATTCTTCATCCAGTGTTTTTCCGTATACACCAGCTCTGACTTTTCTGCTTTTGGCACAAGAGACCTAAATGCAAAGCAGGCCTTGTTCATAACCCCTGTGAAGCCATTTGAATCCCAGATAATGAAGCCAACTTAGAAGATACTAACTGGGTATTTACTCAACTCCAGAATTCGGACAAAGGAATGAGAACACGGAGATAAACTCCCATCAAAAGTTTGATTTTTTTTACATTCACATCACTTCTATATCACAAATTCACCTTCCCACACATGAATGAATGGATAATGAATTTGTCATAGAATCTGAATGCCAATTTACCCCAGAGCACAGAAGAAATCTCAGATTTCCCTGCTTATGTAACTGCAGAAAGTGAAGTGAGTGGGAATCCACCCCTAATTCAGCATTTCCTCTTGTGCTTTGCTCTCTGGAATCCCCCTTGAATCTGATACCTTGGGGATCATCTCAAAGAACACCCAGCCCCTGCCCTCAGTGATCTTTGGTCTGATTCAAGAGATGATGGAAAAGAATGAGGCAGTTAATCAACCAATGTGTCTAACGGTTCCTTTTTTCTTTCTTTCTCCTTTGCAGGGCTTATCACTGACTACAGGGTAAGTGGGAGATTTATCTTCTCAAGTCCATGTCTGAGGTCATCTAAACTGTGAATGTCGTGTGAGGCCATCACGGGCTGTCACTCCTGCTGCCTCCCAGTCCTCTTGGAATTAGGGTCCCACAAGAGGACACCTCCAACTGGGTCCTAGCTAGCAATCTGGCCAGGCAGGGGCAGCTGCGCCGAGCCGCTGACAGCAGATCTTAGGTTTGGATGGAATGACGCTGCCCGTGCTCATATTCCTCTGTGAGGCAGAAAACTATCCTCAGATCATGTGGCCCTTGTGTTCCACGCTCAGGCTGTGTGCCAGGAGCCGCCATTCCCAAGCAATGGGAGAACAAGGGTCAGAGGACATAAGAAGTGCGCAGATGGCAGCTCTTGTGTCAAGCCTCCTTCCCCAGGCAGGAGCACTGTGCTGCTCTGGCCACTGCTCTGAGTTGGGAGCGAAACTGGGAGTAAAGTGGCTAACATGAGCAGCCCTCTCCTCTCCGAACTTACATCTGGTCAGGGCTGGGGGGGAAAAGACTGGGTTCACAGGCTCTGCTCCCGGGGAAGCTAGCCCAGTCCTGCCTCAGGCCCCAGAGAGGTAGTGACAGCATTTTAGGGTGACGCTGGAATGAACACAATTAAACTGCATGCATGTTTACTCTCATGCCATAGAAATTAATTTTCCAGCGTTAGATTTCATTCACATTTTAATTTCTCAGAGGCTGCTGGGGAGGAATAATTTTGGTGTGCAGCATCCTGTAAGGAAGGGACCACTGTGCTCTAGTTAGTTAGTTAGTGTCTAGTTAGTTAGTTATTTATTGGGGTGACAGTAGATTTTCCAAAAAGACACGTGAGGTTAATTTTTACTAAGACCCCTCAACAGCTTGCAAACGCATAGCTAAATAGAGGACAGCGGGTGTCAGTGGGCACAACTTGGGCTCTCTGGCCTTGCACATCATTAGCTCCTAGATGCCTGCTTTCTCACAGATAAAACAGAGCTACTCACCCCTGTTCCCAGCGTGGTTAGGAAGATAAAATGAGATGGACTGCGCATCCACACAGTGCCTGTTGTAAACAGCAGTGACATTGTGCTGGATGCTTCTGAACCTCAATCTTGGGCCCGTGTTTCTCTTTGCAACTTGAGAAGCTTCTGCAGAACCCCTGGTGCTTTCATTGCAATTCAGAAGTGGGGTGCCATGGCCAGGGGTGCATTCCCTAGAGCAACAGTGCCCCCCAAGCCTGCTGTGCCCCTCGTGTGGCCACCCTGCACCCCAACCCCCTGAGTGGCATTACCCCACGCCCAGCAGGAAGTTCATCTCTGGGCTCTGCGGGCAGCCCAGAGAACAAAGATGGAGAGAACCCTGCTGTGCCCTCCATCTCCTTTAGAAGCTCCAATAGGAAGTGACCTTGTAAAATCAGAATGATTTTATCTTTATCTTCCCAAATGTCCCTGCACCCTCTCCCCTCTCACTTTGGTACCTTGACAACCATTGGAGAGTGTCACACCTGGGAAGCTGACAAATGCAGGAAAAGCTCAGGAAGGCTCACATGATGTCCCGCATGTTGATGAACATACTTTCTGCTGATGGCCTCTGGCAGGCTGTTCCATAGCGGCCTGCAGGGCAGGAAGAAGACGCATGTTGCTCTAGAGAATGGGCAGCACGGGGAATGTGCAGCAGAGGGTGTGGGTATCTGCTGCCCCCTTCTTTTTTCCTGTAGGCAGAGAAATCAGTGAACATTCCCACCCTTCCTGGGTAGTAAGCCCAAGGGCAGGGCCACACCTCCCCCTGTCTGTTCACAATGGCATCTGAGCCCAGCACTGGTCTGGTCCCTGCATGCACTCCGTAAGCACCTCAGAGCTTTGTAAAGAGAGCTTCTGTCTGCACCACTCACCCCACTGCTGTCAGCTTTGCCATTGTGGCAGCCAGAAGGGTTGGTCTCCAGGGAAATAACTGCCTTCAAGAGAAACAAGCCAGTCCATGAGCCAAAAAGGAAGCGGCCCTCAGCACAGTCCTCACCGAGCTGCTGTCTTGTGTCTTACTTCAGCACTGGCAGCTGCCGCTGGGCCGGAGGTTCCGCTCTTTGAAGATGTGGTTTGTTTTTAGGATGTATGGAGTCAAGGGACTGCAGGCCTATATCCGCAAGGTGAGTCTGCTTTCATTATTCATCCAGGTGACATTAGGGAGGTCTTAGACCTGAGAAATGAAGTAAGATGTTTTCAAGCAGGGCACAGGAAACAGCGACTAAGCACAGCACAGCACAGTGTGTATAAGTGAAAGGGGCTCAGTAGTGTCTGAGTCTTTGTGACCCCATGCGCTGCAGCCCACCAGGCTCCTCTGTCCATGGAATTCTCCAGGCAAGAATACTGGAGTGGGTTGCCATTTCCTTCTCCAATAGCAGTATGTATGCTTTTTTTTAACAACTGAAGAAACAGGCCAGAGGAGACCTGCTCACTTAGCTGGCTGTGGACGGCCTGCCAATTTCCCGCCGGCTCCTCCCGTCCTGGAGTCCTCAGCTGTGGCCCCACCCTGATGGACAGAGGCCCTCAGATGGCACGGGTACAGGGCACCCCTGCAGAGTCTCATCTTGGTGACAGTGCTGTGCAGCTGCGGGCAGGGCGAATGGCTCCAGGCCCTTCCCTGTGACAGAGCACGTGGCAGTGGTTGGCGGCTCAGGGCCCCACAGCGCCACCCACACCGGCATCCATCCATCTTACAAGGCTGCTCTGGGGGCTGTAAAGGGTCTGGAGCATCTCTGTGGGAAGAGAACTGGGAGAGGACATGTAAGCGAGCCCATGAGTTCTCCCCATTCGGGAGCCGGTGCCCAAAAGCCGAATGAGGATTCAGCTGCTCTGGGGAAAGAAGGTGAAGCACAAGTAGTTTATCTCATGAGAGTGATTCCAGCTGGAAGCTCAGGGAAGCTGGCGGTGATCATGTCACTGCTTCCTGAAAAGCGCTTCGTGATTCCCTGAGAGGGACCGACCCTGCCCTCCTAGGAGGGTACCGTGTGGCAGGAGCCAGATACACCCCAGCAGGTGTCCCAGCTCCCCAGGATCCAGCTTAAGGGGATCCCCTGCCAGCAGTCTCTGGAGCCCTCTAGTGGCACCAGATTCATCATGTGCCTGGGGACCCCTCATTTAAATGGTGGTTTGTCATACATATGGAATCTAGAAAAATGGTACAGAAGAACCTATTTGCAGGGCAGGAATAGAGATGCAGACATAGAGAAAGGCCAAGTGGACACAGTGGGGAGAGGGGAGAGTGGGACGAATTGGGAGATTAGGATTGACATATATACACTACCATGTGTAAAATAGATAGTTAGCGGGAAGTTGCTGTATAGTACAGGGAGCTCAGCTCAGAGCTCTGTGATGACCTAGAGGGGTAGGATGGATGGTGGGGAGGGAGGGAGGCTCCAGAGGGAGAGGATATGTGTATACATACGGCTGATTCACTTTGTTTTACAGCAGAAACTAACACAACATTGTAAAGCAATTATATTACAATAAAAAATAAATGAAGTTTCTGTCCCAACACTTTGAGCCATGCGACCTCTGCTCACATGCTCCCTGGACACCTGTCAGTGAGCCCCATACTGGTTGCTGGGGTTCAGGACGAGCTCCACGGGCGCTGAGACCTGGGTGAGCTGGTTCTCAGATCACATACTGTGTGAATCAGCTCTTGGTCTCTGTAAATACCTTCATGTTTAGTATGGGCTGGTTCAGGGAGAGGAGGCAGCCTGGGGCTGACGAGGGTCTCACTGTGGTGGCAGATGCTGTGGAATAACAAACAGCCACAGAGCTGGAGCTCTGGTGCTGGGCAGCTGTATTAGAACCAGTCTCAGTCTCCTGGTCTGCAGAATGGGCATGATTGTGGTGTTATTGGGCTTCCCAGGTGGCGCTGATGATAAAGAATCCACCTGTCAATTCAGGAGACGCAAGAGATGTGGGTTAGATCCCTGAGTCAGGAAGATCCCTTGGAGGAAGAAATGGCAACCCACTCCAGTACTCCAGTATTCTTGCCTGGAGAATCCCATGGACAGAGGAGCCTGGCGGGCTATGGTCCACAGGGTCACAAACAGTCAGACTTGACTGAAGTGACTGAGCATGCGCCTGCATCATGGGCCAGCACCAGGACAGGATGGTGAAGTGCCTGGCTCCCCAGCTGACGTTGTCCACTGTCTCTCTTCAAAAGTGTGTGTGTGCTCATGCCGAGTCGTGACCAGCTCTTTGCAGCCCCATGGACCGCAGCCCGCCAGGCTCCTCTGTCCATGGGATTCTCCAGTCAAGAATACTGGAGTGGGCTGCCATGCCCTCCTCCAGGGGATCTTCCCAACCCAGGGATCAAACCCACGTTTCTTATGTCTTCTGCATTGGTAGGGGTGTACTTTACCACTAGCACCACCTCTGTTCTGAAAAGTTTAAATCCCTCCTGACAACATTTAGCTTAAAATTCTAAAAGATTGGGTGTGCTGAACACAGTCCTCTGAGCAGAAGAAGATGACAAGAGGTGTTTTTCTGAAGATGGTGGCCCCTTGCTCCTGGTAACAAGTTTCTCACACTCTGTGGGGACAGCCGGGACGTGGGTGACATCAATGCTAAAGCATAGTAACGAGTTACAGACGCATGGTCTGATACTGTTCTCTAGGTGGTGAAGTTCCGCATCAAGTCATGACAAGAGATTCAAACACATGTCCCTTCCCTTTCCAGCACGTCCAGCTGTCCCATGAGTTTGAGGCATTGGTGCGCCAGGACACCCGCTTTGAAATCTGTGCAGAAGTCACTCTGGGACTGGTCTGTTTCCGGCTCAAGGTATGTCTAAGTCGACTTCATTGTCTGCATTTTCTTGACTGGGAAGAGAGGAAACTGTCATTCATTATATCCATCCATACATCAACTGAGCTCCCCACCACTTTTCCAGTCAGCTGGTCCCAGCTCCCCACCCTGACTTCTTGCAACACCTGCCCTTCTCCGTGGTACTCAAACCTCTTGCCCATGTGTACCTGGGCGAGAATGCTGGCCATTTTCTCCATCGACCCATCTGCACCATTGGAATCCTGGAAGGACTGACCCATCCATGGGATCACTGGCCCAAGCATGGTCCCTGGACCTGCACTGTGTCACCTGAGAGCCTGTGAGAAGCCAGTCTGGGGCTCACTTGGGACCCACTGACTTGCACCCTGTATGCCCCCCAGGCTGCGGGTGCCCACAGGGGTTCAAGGGGTGCTGTTCCTTGGGGCTCTGTCATTCTGCTATCTGAGGGTATCAGTCACCTTTGGCAGGAATCACAACCGTGTTTCCAAAGGCCCCAAGGGGCACTGCTCACGCAGGCCCTTAACAACCAGCCTCATGTGGAGGAAGCCATTAGGTTAGCCCTAATGCCCTGACCATGCATTGGCGAGGTTTCCATTTGCAGAGTCAATGCTGCCCACAGGCCTCCGTGTCTAAGTCCACAAAAGGAGGCAGGAGAAGGCACCATGGACTCAGTTGCCTTGTCAAGGTGCTGCTCATCCAAACGTAACCCAGGTCTTCCCATTTCACTGCCGACATTGGTTCTTCAGGCTTTGAGGGATGGTGTGAAGCACACATGGAAAAACATAGAGGCAAGAGAGTAGAGTCCTGACACAAGAGGCAGAAGGGAGATGCGAGCCTCACACAGTAACACCTGAGTACAGGAGGGCAGGGCATCACAGAGACACCTGAGCACAGAAGGGCAGAGCATCACAGAGAGACCTGAGCTCAGGAGGGCAGAGCATCACGCAGACACCTGAGCACAGGAGGGAAAAGCATCACAGAGAGACCTGAGCACAGGAGGGCAGAGCATCAGAGACACCTGAGCACAGGAGGGCAGAGCATCACAGAGAGACCTGAGCACAGGAGGGCAGAGCATCACGCAGACACCTGACACAGGAGGGCAGAGCATCACAGAGAGACCTGAGCCCAGGAGGGCAGAGCATCAGAGACACCTGAGCACAGGAGGGCAGAGCATCAGAGACACCTGAGCACAGGAGGGCAGAGCATCAGAGACACCTGAGCACAGGAGGGCAGAGCATCATGCAGACACCTGAGCACAGGAGGGCAGAGCATCACAGAGAGACCTGAGCACAGGAGGGCAGAGCATCACGCAGACACCTGAGCACAGGAGGACAGAGCATCACAGAGACACCTGAACACAGGAGGGCAGAGCATCACAGAGATACCTGAGCACAGGAGGGCAGAGCATTAGAGACACCTGAGCACAGGAGGGCAGAGCATCACAGAGACACCTGACACAGGAGGGCAGAGCATCACGCAGACACCTGAGCACAGGAAGGCAGAGCATCACAGAGACACCTGAGCACAGGAGGACAGAGCATCACAGAGAGAGACCTTAGCACAGTTGGGCAGAGGCCAGCTCTGGGCCCAGGATCCAGGCCCCACAGGGTGCGTAGTGAGGGTGATTCTGTCTGCGCTGCTATTGGCTGCAAATATGCTGTGATTTGTTTGCCATCAAGCACTTGGTTTTTACTTCCAATGTTCTTGAAGAATTTTAATTTTTTTAATTTTTAGCAGCTTTATTGAGATATAATCCACATAGCATACACTCTGTCCGTATAAAGTATGCATTTCAGTGACATCTAGTCTGTCCCCGGGGTTGCACAGCCATCCCCACAATCTAGCTTGTGAACATCTTCATTCTCCCCCAAAGAAGCCCCAGCCACCATCCATAGGGCCACGACCCTACTTTCTGTCTGTGGGTCTGTCTGCTCCAGACGTTCATGTTAATGGGATCATTACTGTGCTGCCTTCTGTGATTGGCTTCTTTCAATGAGCATCGTGTTGTCAAAGTCAAGACTTTTATTTTCTCCTCCCCATTGACTTGGGCAAACCTACCTGCATGTCCCTTCCCGCCCTGGAAGCCTAGGGTCTTCTCAGAAAGCAAAACGTTTCTTCTGTGAAACTTGTTACTTCTATTCCATGAATCCAGTTTCTCCTTGAGGAAGCATGTTGTCCAGGCATTATTGCTCGTTTTTCTGCCTCCGTATCTACTATCTTGTTATGTTATTCTTTGCCCTGTTGCCATTTGCTCTGGATGTCAAGTCTCTGCTGTTGCTACTGTTGTTACACCTCAGACTGTTTTCTGTCTTTGCCTCTGTTCAGTAGAAAACATCGGAGAAGGCAATGGCACCCCACTCCAGTACTCTTGCCTGGAAAATCCCATGGACGGAGGAGCCTGGCAGGCTGCAGTCCATGGGGTCGCGAAGAGTCGGACACGACTGAGCGACTTCGCTTTCACTTTTCACTTGCATGCATTGGAGAAGGAAATGGCAACCCACTCCAGTGTTCTTGCCTGGAGAATCCCAGGGACAGGGGAGCCTGGTGGGTTGCCGTCTATGGGGTCGCACAGAGTCGGACACGACTGAAGCGACTTAGCAGTAGCAGCAGCAGCAGCAGTAGAAAACATATCTTGTCCAATCCATTTGAAAATGGTGAGCAAAGTTTTCCTGAGTTGCTTCCTTTTATTTCCTGCGTATAGCAGTTTCAGGCATTTGCTCCTCCATTAAGTCTTCCTGGTGAATTTCCAACCTTTCAAACCATCATTTCCACCTTCTCACCTTCATCCTGGAGCGGAACTGGCTCTAACTGGATCTGGTGCACAGCAGACGTTCCTAGGTGGCCTTGGGCCCATGCACTGTCTGCAAGCCACTGGGCAGAGCCTCATGCCAGTCAGCGATATGCAGACTCTGCACAGACGTGAGGCCGACCAGGACTTTTCTCTTTCCACTGTCCTCCCTGTTCCCAAGATGGAGCAATAACAGTACAATCTACTGAGGGTCTTGTGACCCAGGATGCTGGCCCCACTTCCAGGCCCTTCTACATCACCCATAAGGGGTGTGGGGGTGGAGTCACTGCCTGGGAACAGAACAAAGACAGAGGTGGGGGAAGATGAGAAGAGTAACTGGACTGACCAGACGGGACGGGCACGGCTCCCAGTCTGTGTGACACATGCCCTCCATCTGGTCCTCTCAGTGGGGGGCATGGGCTCCCAGCCTCCCTCTCCAAGGCTGGTGGGCTGCTCCCTTCCAGAGGAGGGCCACTGATGGTCCTTTGGTCCATAGTTCGAGGATAGTTTTCCAAGATTCTAGCCAGAATCTGACTATCATGCTTCATTTTCCACACAGCAATTGCCTACTTAGAAAGGAGTTCCATTCCAAGGATGCATTCGTTAAGTTTAGTCTGTATGTAGGTTTAGTGAAATTAGCCTAGGTACCCAACTAACACAATTGGCTATAGAGTACTGTACTGTAATAGGCTTGTAATACTTTTCACACAAATATTACATTAAAAAAAGAAACAAAAATAGAGAAAACATGCTTAATCTTATAGTTCAGTCCCTTGAATAGCACAGTAGGACCAGGTATAGCACCACTGCTTTTATGCTTGCTTCCAGACTTCCTGGGCATGAAATAAAGATACCTCCCTACTGCACTCTGATCCCCTGGAGAAGGGAAAGGCTCCCCACTCCAGTATTCTGGCCTGGAGAATTCCGTGGGCTGTATAGTCCATGGGGTCGCAAAGAGTCGGATGCGACTGAGCGCCTTCCACTTCACTCATCTGCACTCTACCCATGACTGTGCAATAAAGGACACAAGAGCACAATTTGCAGAGCCTGCAGGCATAGGGCATGGTGCACCAGACACGCGAACGCGATGGGACATGTGAACACACATTCTCAGCTCTGAAATGTCACAACTTCAAGGTTCGTATGCAGGAGACTTACTGTATTGTGAGATTTCTTCTGTATGTTTCCATTCACTGGTGCCATTATACAGTTCTGCTGTTTAAGCTCATCAACTTATAGGTAACATGTCTAGGAATCTTCCATTTTTCCTTTGTAAACCTGGGAAACAGAAGGTTCATCTTTTGACAGCACACTGGAACATGAGGAAATTGTTGTGCAGGGGAGGCAGCCCTCTTTCAGGTCCACGTAACGATTACTTAGTTGAATTTTTTATGACTGCAAATGAAAGGCCTGTGGTGAGGTGGTTCTCCTGTTGACCTGGAACTGTATCACTCAACACCTACCTCGCTTCGTGATGCATGTTTGAGCCTCCAAAGATTTGAGTACTGCTTTTCTCAATCTGCAGGGTTCCAACAAACTGAACGAAGCTCTTCTGGAAAGAATAAACAGTGCCAAAAAAATTCACTTGGTTCCTTGTTCCCTGAGAGACCAGTTTGTGCTGCGTTTTGCCATCTGCTCACGCACAGTGGAGTTGGCCCACGTGCAGCTGGCCTGGGAGCACATCCAGGAGATGGCGGCCAAGGTGTTAAGAGCACAGGGGGAGGAAAAGGCAGGTAAGCCACCCTGTGGGGCCGAATTCCCTCCACCCTAAAAAGAGGGAGATAGAACCACCCCTGTCTGGTCTGGAGAAGTGGAGGGAACATATCACATAGGGAGTCTTTAGAAACTTCGATAGATTTCTACTTTGTACTCTTATCAGTCACACATCTCTGTAATATCCCCTCAGCTTTCTTTAGTGTTTCCCCCAACTTACAGTCATAGCAACTTATAAACTGGAAAATGGTAGATAAATGAAAATTAGTGAAAACACTCAAAAAGGAATTTGACATGACTGCTGGTTTGCTGTCAGGAAGGACAAGTTGATGTTGATTTAGAGAAAGAAAATGTTAAACTGTTGTGCATCAGTTATAGAAACCCTGAAGACAGTGGGCAGGTGACTTGTAAGAAAAGCATCTGCACAAACACAGCATTGACAAGTTGGAATGATGTCTGTTGAATTGCAAGGGTCTTCAGAGCCTTGGCATTAGGTTATTTTATGAATGTCATTCCACTGGAGTTTTCCCACCACCTTGATTTCTTTCTTTTTTCTTTTGCCCCACTTGGGGGAGGTAGATGGTAGGAGCTTCTGCTTTTCTTTCTTTTTAATATTAAACAAGTAAGAGATTTATATCTCTCTAAAAAGAGTTTAAAGAAAGACAATCAAGGGGCAAGAGTGGGGCTTCAAGAATCATCAGGATCCCAGGATCCTTCCTTCTTGCTTCCCTGCTATTTTTAGCATCAACATAGAACATCTGTCTCATGACCCAAAATGGTTGTTCATGCTCCAGCCATTGCATCCTCATTCCAACTTTTCTATCTTTCTTTTTCTGCTTTATGCCCATCTGTCATCACCCATGGGGGATGCAGAACCTAAATGTGTGATGGAATTAGTTTGCTGAGCATATACAACTTGATTTTCTAGGCTCTTAATTTTAACGATGAGTACCTGAGATATTAATACTATAGTGCAGTGGTCCTCCACCTCTAGGATCTAATGCCTGATGATCTGAGGTGGAGCTAATATAATAATTATACAAATAAGGTGCACAATAAATGAAATACCCTTGAATCATCCTGAAACCATCGCCCCACAAATGGTTGGTGGAAAAATTGTCCTTGATGAAACCAGTCCAGTGCTGAAAAGGTTGGGGACTTCTGTGTAGTGCTCAAAAAATCAGAAGTTAAATATTGCATTTAATTTACGTGAGAGGTCCATCCCAGGCTTCTGGCCCATGAGGTCAGAGACGTGCCTCTTTCAGGGCATGTCCTGAAATATCAGGTCCTTTTCCTGGCTTGGCAAACCCCTTTCCTAAAGGTCTGCTGCTCATAAGCTGAGGGATCATCCTTCAGGGAGCAACACCCCAGTTAGAGCTTTAGCATCTCGGGAAGGTGTTGGGAAGAGGCCTATAGTTCCAGATTATTCCACTGCTCCACAATAAGCATCTCTGTGTGTGGTGGGAGTGTGTGTGTATGTAGGGGGAATAAGATAAATTCAAAACAAAACCACACAGGCAAACACTCTAGAAGAACATTTCTGCAACTCTATGTTTGTGTATCTTATCATGTCTTATTCCCCTATGCCTGGAACAACACAGGAGACTGTAGCTCAGAAAACTCATCTGAAACAGAGGCAGGTCTCTGATAGGAGTAACAATTACTCTGGAGTTATTATGCATGTGTGCGTGCTATGTCGTTTCAGTCATGTCCAACTCTTTGCGACCCTATGGACTGTAGCCCACCAGGCTCCTCTGTCTATGGTATTCTCCAGGCAAGAATACTGGAGTGGGTTGCCATGCCCTCCTCCAGGGAATCTTCCCTCCAGGGATCGAACCCAGGTCTCATGTCTCTTGCATAGGCAGGTGGAGTCTTTACTACTAGCGCCACCTGGGAAGCCCATGTGGAGTCATTATTTGTTGTTCAGTCACTAAATCATGTCCGGCTCTGTGACCCCCTGGACTGCAGCACACCAGGCTTCCCTGTCCTTCACTATACTTGCAATCAATTCCAAAGGTAACAAAAAGGAAAATTTTTTAAAATGGAGGACACAATAGTAAATTACAATGCATATATGTTTTAGTCAGATTAATTAGAGTGATGAAAATCTTAATACCTTGATTTTACTTGTGCTTATGTTAACATGCTCAGTCGTGTCTGACTTTTTGTGACCCCATGGACTGCAGTGCATCATGTTCCTCTGTCCATGGGATTCTCCAGGCAAGAATATTGGAGTGGGTTGCCATGCCCTCCTCCAGGGGATCTTCCCAACTCAAGGATCAACCCCCTATCTCCTGCATTGGCAGGCAGGTTCTTTACCACTAAGTCACGGGGGAAGCCCCTTGTGCTTATGTAAGTTTATGTCAAATGCAATGGTCACAGTTCTGAAGGAAAGAAGGAATTATCCCTATTTTACATAAGGTAGGAAATGGGGCCAAGATTCTAGTTGACATTAATAAAATGTATCATAGAGAAGGGGCTTCCCAGGTGACTCAGTGGTAAAAAAAATCCACTTGTCAGTGCAGGAGACACAGGAGACACAGGTTCGATCCCTGGGTCGGGAAGATTCCTTGGAGAAGGAAATGGCAACCCACTCCAGTGTTCTTGCCTGGGAAATCCAATGAACAGAGAAACCTGGTGGGCTACAGTCCATGGGGTTGCAAAAGAGTCAAACATAACTTTGCAACAAAACAACAACAATCATAGAGAAGCCAGATTGGCAATAAAAGCTCATTTCTTCCAGTTCAAACTCTTTTCTATTTCACAGATGGAGAAAGTATATTCCTTCTCTGTTTTCCAAGGAGGAGTATACAAAATTCTGACTTTCACATTTTTAAAATATAGCCACGTGTTCCTGTTCTTTTTTTCCCCTGTAGAGATCAAAAATTGAAATTATCTGAAGACTAGGATGAGAGGAAACTGTGTATCAGCCCAGCTCCTTGGAACCCAGCCTGTATGAGGCACATGCTTCTTCTCCAGTTCAGTTCAGTGGCTCAGTCATATCCGACTCTTTGTGACCCCATGGACTGCAGCACGCCAGGCTTCACTGTCCATCGCCAACTGCTGGAGTTTACTCAAACTCATGCCCATCAAGCCAGTGATGCCATCCAACCATCTCATCCTGTCATCCCCTTTTCCTCCCGCCTTCAGTCTTTCCCCAGAGTTATCCAGAAAGAATCCCAGGACTGCACCTTTTCAGCCACTCATCAATGAAGAAATATTATTTGCTACAAGTTAACCTCAGTGAATATAGCTTTTATTCATTATTTGGCTGTGACTGCTGTTATGTTTCTATGCCTTTGAAGTTGTCAGTGGGGTAAAGCCTTATTGAAATATCGTCCATGGCGATCTATGATTATGGGATTTATACCTGTGGTATTTAAATTGTTCTGTCATGTGGCTTAATGCTTAATAAACAATGTGAAGTGTTATGCATATTGTGTCTGGTGAGCATCCTGTTCTATACCATAGAAAATCGATTGTTATAACGTGGACTTATCCTTTCAAAACAGCTAAAGATATGATGTTCCTGGATATTTTTAAATGACATTCACTTAGTCAACAAGCATTTAGGGAGTGCCTAGTATATGTCTGATGGGCTTCCCTGGTAGTGTTGGTGGTAAAGAACCTGCTTGCCAATGCAGGAGATGCACGAGTCACAGGTTTGATCCCGTGGGTCGGAAAGATCCCCTGGAGGAGGGCATGGCAACCCACTCCAGTATTCTTGCCTGGAGAATCCCCTGGACAGAGGAGCCTGACAGGCTATGGTCCACAGGGTCTGAGAGTTGGACATGACTAAAGCGACTTAGCACATATGCATGCAGTATATGTCAGTCACTGTTCTAGACGTAATAGCAACATGAGTTTTATTTGGAAATGACTTCAACTTCTAAAGAAATATCAGTAAATTTAGAACCAAGACACAACCAGAGACCAAATTCTGCTGGTGTGGTGAGAAAGATTTCTTGGGCCTTGGTCTCCTCATCTGATTAGTCCACCTGCCCTGTGGTATCATGACTAATAAACACCTGAAGATTCTCTTTACACATAAGTATCAGGAAGATGCAGTTTTTGTCCAAATAACTGATCTTTATTTGAAAATATTTTTATTCTTAGAAACGTATATTTTAATCCCAAGACTAGTTTTTATTCTTTGGAGACTACAGAATTGTCAGAAACACTCTCAGAATGGGACCTTGAATTATTATTAGGGCTATTTGAATTTCAAAGATCTCTGTGATCTACGTGCATGTAATTGAATTATCTGTTTTTTTGAAATCTGGAAATACATCAGAGGCCATGTGGTCCCTATCTCATTTGGTCAGGTCATTTGTTCTCTGCCCATCAGTGGACAGACCTGGCCTCCATCACAGCGTGGGGATGTGGGATGGGCCACTGGGACCCACTGCTGCCACCACTTTAGGCACTGCGGAGGGTGGTGATCTGAGAGCTTAGATCACAGTGTGGAGGCTGAGGTGCCTGCCTTGTACAGTGAGGTTGTCTGCCCCTGAGTGTGCTCTTGAGTTAAGATTGCTGCAGGGCCCCCTACGTGGGGCCTCAGAGTTACCAACGCAGCCGCAGCCCTCAGCCTTTGGGAGTGGCTTCACCCAGCCGATTCACAAATGCACTTTGGAAAGACGACTCAGATTTGTGTTTGAGGCAGGAGACAGGGCAGCAGGTGACAGCAGGATGCTGCCAGGTGACATGGACAGACAGGGAGCAAGAAGCTGGTGGAGTGAATGAAGAGCTCCCCACTGACCGAGCTGGATCTTTGTGTCAGGGAATCTCAGACCTCAGCTGGAATGTAGACCCAGGAGAGACTGCAGCTTGCCCACTTCTGGCTCATTTCTAGCTAACTTGTGGCAGTTCACCTTCCCCCTCCCCCCGGGCTCTCTAGGCATCTCCATAGAGCAGTGATCAAACCCCAAATTACCCAGCCTAGGAATAGAAGGACATACTTCCTCCCAGTTTATTTAACACACATCCTCATGACATGTTCTCTATGTTGTAAATATTTTAATATTAACTTATTTAATACTTATTTTAAAGTTATCAACTATTATTCTCATTTTACAGATGAGAAAGAGGTCTAGTGACTTTTCTGCATGAGGCCTGGGACACAGCAGCCTGGAATTCACACTCTTAGCCATTCAATTCCAAGTGTGCTGTCTCTTCCCCAGATAAGCCATTTCTCAGGATAACTGGCAGTGAGGAGCTTTCATTCCCTTCTGGGAAAAGCCCATCTTCGCCTCCCAGGGTAGTCTTTGACCCTGACCCTAACCAGACAATCCCCAAACAGCCCAATGTGGGGCAGTTTCTGAAGGTCTGAACTGTGCAGCCTAACCCATCTGTGCAGCATCTTCATAACCAATCCAGTGTCATGATGCAGCACACAGACCACCGCTGGCCCTGGAACCGGCTAGCATCTCCTGATAACAGGCACCTCCAATCAGCGCTGGGAAAATCCCAGATCCATCTGGACATACCTAACATCTTGATGCCAAGAAATCTGTTTTTTCTTATGATACTTCTGACCACAAATGAAAGGGTTTTCCCTCCTGGCACCAAAAACATGGAGTGTTTTCCAACAGCAGTTTCCTGCTTATCTGACAGCACCTGCCTGGAGTTAGCATCCAACCCCACATGTTAAGGGCTCAGTCCCTCTAATACCCTCACCTCACTACCAGCCTGGGCCTCCTGTCCTCCTGCCTGACCTGCTATATATTGGGGGTTCCCATCACTCCCATGTCAAGATCCACTGTTGGCCAGAACAGTTTACAGAACTCAGGAAGTTACTTTATTTGCATCTACAAGTTTAACATGAAGGATACAACTCAGGAACAACCGGATAGAAGAGAGACATAGGGTGGGACAGGGGGAGGGGGTTGGGGGGGACTTCCATCCCCCACCCCCACTCCCTTGAGGGCATGGCTCTCCAAGCAGCCTGATGTGCTCAGTCAGTCAGTTCAGCTGCTCAGTTGTGTCCGACTCCTTGCGACCCCATGGACTGCAGCATGCCAGGCTTCCCTGTCCATTTCCAACTCCCAGAGCTTGCTCAAACTCATGTCCATTGAGTCAGTGATGCCATCACCAATCTGAAAGTGCTCCAAACCCTATTGATTAGGAGTTTTCATGGAGATACAGTACATCACTGGTTGATTAAATCACTGGCCATTGTGATGAACCCAAGTCTCTGGTCCCCCTCCCCCATTGGAGGTAGGGATGGGATGGTGCTGAATGTTCCCACCTTCTCACTATGGTGACCACCTCCATCTTTACTCTGTCTGTGGACCTGCCAAGAGTAGCCTCCCTAGAACAAAAGAGATTACCCACAGAATCCAGAGGATTTAGGAGCTCTGTGTCAGGAGCCAGGGACGTAGACCTAATATATAACTCTTATTATATCAGACCTAAGATACCTTTTGGAGTCATACATCTCCTCCCTAAAATGCAGAAAGCAGCCAAATTTCCTGACAACAGAGAATCTCATTCCTGCTGACTCCATGCCTGACACAGGAGGAATTTGTAGAAAAGCCAAGATTTTAAAAAAATAAGCAGGAATATTACTCAGCTCTATAAAAGAATGAAATAATGATATTTGCAACAACATAAATGGACCTAAAAGTGATCATACTAAGTGAAGTAAGTCAGAAAGAGAAAGACAAGTATCATATGATATCACCTACATGTGGAATTCAAAAAGATGATACAGGTGAACTTACTTACAAAACAGAAACAGATTCAGACACAGAAAACAAACTTATGGTTAACAAATGGGAAAGGAAGGGAGAGGGATAAATAGGGAGTTTGGGATTAAAATATACACACTACCATGTATAAAATAGATAAACATAAGGCCTATTTTACAGCATGTGTGTGCGTGCTCAGTAGCTCATTTGCGTCTGACTCTGGGACCCCATGGACAGTAGCCCACCAGGCTGCCCTGTCCATGGAATTCTCCAGGCAAGAACACTAGAGTGGGAAGCCATTCGTTTCTCCAGGGGATCTTCCCAACCCGGGGATCAAACCCAGGTCTCCCGCATTACAGGCAGATTCTTTACTACTGTGACATCTGGGAAGCCCATTTTATAGCACAG
Source organism: Giraffa tippelskirchi (assembly GCF_054371585.1). Taxonomy (NCBI): domain Eukaryota; kingdom Metazoa; phylum Chordata; class Mammalia; order Artiodactyla; family Giraffidae; genus Giraffa; species Giraffa tippelskirchi. Next base: position 53,334,666 of record NC_137284.1, read on the forward strand.
GGAACTGTAATAATCTATATGGGAAAAGAACCTGGAAAAGAATATATATATATCAGATTCACTTTGTTGTATATCTGAAACTAACACAACATTGTAAATCAACTATCTCTGTGCTCGTGCTGTTGCCTCTGACTCTTTGCGACCCTTTGGACAGTAGCCTGTCAGGCTGCTCTGTCCATGGAATTTTCTAAGCATGAATACTGGAGTGAGTTGCTTCAATAGAAAATAAAAATTAAATTAAAAAATAATAAATTGAAAACAAAGAAGAGGTGGGCTGATTATCCCAAGGGAAACAGAAGGAGGAAGACCCCAGAGGAAGCAGGTTTCAACCATCCATTGACTTCACACCTATGCTCCTTAACCTGAGAGTCCAGGTTAGCAACAAATATTGCTGGTCTTTTATTCAGAAGGCCTGTATTTGAGGAAAGGAATGGAGCTTGCCTAATGGCTTTCTGATCTAAGGATTGTTTCATTGCTTTTCTCAATCATGGAAATCTCCAAATATATACGAACATGTTTTGCTTTTTTTTAAACTGCATTTGATATCGATACTTATTTCTTCAGTATTCCTGTGTCACCTGCCATCACCTACACTTGTCATAAATAGTAGACAAAATAAGAAAGTACTGTGAGAGTAAGTTGCTTGTATGAATTGGATAAATTTGGAACTATCATTTTGGAGAAAGTTGAGTGTGATTCCACAGGTAGAGATGCAAAATGGATGGTTGAGGAAAGAAGAAAGGAGGAAGGAAAGAATAATGGGTTCATATAGAGAAGACCCCACGACATACACAGAAGACTATACATGTACATCCCATATACAGAAGACTCCAAAAATGTCCAGAATGTGGAAGTCAAATCCAGACGCTGCCATTGGTAAGAGATTGTGCTATCTCTGTAACCGAGCAGGGCCCTATGAGGCCTTCCCAGAACTGACCCCCACACATGTCTTCCACCTGCCTTTTGTCTGTAGAAAAGCTTTAGTCTAAGAATAAATTTATTCAGAGAAGTGAGAAAATACAGAAAGGAAAACAGTCAAGCAAGACAAAATGATAATAGGTTAGCCAATAAACAAAGTCAAGGGCTTCAGTTCCTCCTCAAGGACTATAGCTAATACTCTGAGCCATGACCTTTGAGCTGTTTTGCAGAGGCTGAGACCCCCACCAAGTGAGGGAAGTTAACTGTATTCTGCTCACAAGCACATGGAACCTGGACCAGAGGGAACCAGAAGGTTGACGACGCCGACTCCTAATTACCTCACCACCAACCCACCAGAAGAAAGTCCACAAGTTGATCATGTCCTGTCCTTGAACACTATATGACTCCTCACTACCCAGTCCAGGGCAGGACACATAGTTTTGAGAGCATTAGCCTCCTGTGGCCCCCTTTGCCTGGCCAAACAATACAGCTATTCTTTTCTGCTTCACCCAAAATTCTGTCTCTGCATTTCTATTCAGCACGGGTGAAGAGAGGACAAGTTTCAGCGACATCCCCAGGCATTAGAGAGGAGCCAAGTCACATGAGGAGTGTTAAAAGGGAAGAATATTTTATTGGGAAGGACACAGAGAGGCCTTACTTGGTAACTGTCTTCAAATGTTACCCTCACTCTGACATGAAGAGTCCTTGTGCCTCAAAGAGCAAGTGACACAGGAGTTATTTTCAAAGTGAAAAGTTGACTTATCAGCAAATAGAATGTGATTTCTCACAGGGCAGTAAATTCTCCACCTCGGTGGGTGCTGGCTGGAGACAGGAAAATCAACAGTTGAGAAATGGTGGGGGAAACACCTCTAAGAGACTGAAAACTACAGTTGTTGCTGCTGCTGCTGCTAAGTCGCTTCAGTCGTGTCCAACCCTGTGCGACCCCATAGGTGGCAGCCCACCAGGCTCCCCCATCCCTGGGATTCTCCAGGCAAGAGCAGTGGAGTGGGTGAAAATTACAGTACATGACCTTTAATCTCTCTTCTGTATCTGAGATTCCAACAGTCTATGAAAATAAGAGAATCTGGCTAAATTACAAATTAGAAACACCACAAACAGCATGGGTTATTTTTCAGTGAGAAGCCCTAAGCTGTGCAACCCATGTCCAGCAAAGGACTTGCCTGGCCATAACAACGCCTAGCACTTGGGCATTGTTTCCTGGGGGTCAGGCTCTGGCCTCAATGCCCTTCAGAGGTCAGCTCCATTTATCCCCCAACAGTCCTTGGAGGTAGATAATGAGTAGTGGAGTCAGGATTAGAACTCTGACTCCACCACCTAGCCCCAGCCCCTCTGACATAAGAATTCCATGTGTTAGCTTCCTAGGGCTGCTTAAAAGAAAATAAATTTACTCTCTCAGAGTTCTGGAGGCCAGGATCTAGAAATGGAGAGGCCAGCCAGGCCACACTCCTTCCAAAGCCTCCAGGGAGGATCCTTCCTTGTCTGTTCCAGCCTCTGGCAGCCCCAGGTGTTCTCTGGCTTGTGGCTGCATAACTCCTACTTTTGCCTCATCTTCAGGTGGTTGTCTTCTCTCTCCGTCTCTTTTCTTCTTCTCTATAAAAGCACCAGTTACACTGGATTAGGGTCCATCTCAATCCTGTATGACCTCAGGTTAACTCAATGACATCTGCAAAGACCTTATTTCCAAATGAGGTGACATTCACAGATACTGGTGTATGTTTTTTTTTGGGGGGGGATACAATTCAACTCACAACATACGGTATTAAACTGGAAGCGCCAGAGGTATGGACTCGTGTTGGCAGTAGATTCAGGAGGAAAACAATAGAAGTGGATCATTCCTTTCCTGCTCTGTCCACTCATTTCAGAGGAGGCCCATCTCCCCACTCACCAGCTCCATTCATGTTGCTGATGCCAGGGAGCCTTAACGGTTCATCCAGTGCAGCTAGGGAAAACCTGTTACTGAAATTGCACATCTCATTAACTCCAGGTCCACACACCCTTTACTTCTCTGATGGAGGCAGGAACCCATCCCCTCCATCCTCGATTTTCACTCTGCCTTCTTCCTTAATGCCGAGTTAAGGAGGTGAAAGGTGGGAAATTGGTCAGAGTCCAGCCACAATCAGGAATCCCACCCAGAAGGAATTGACTCTTGTTCCATCTGCTTCCACATCCCCTCGACCTCATCCATTTCCCTGGACCTACAAACACACCACTTTTAAAATTAAAGTGACGCTCCTGGCAGACAAAGATGCACATTATTTGAGGCCATATTCTCCCTCTGCTTAAAAACAAATGAGATTACTGAAGTGTGCATTGGCATTTGTTGGAGACCATGTTTATAATATTCATGAATATGGAAATGAGAGGCCAGCTCCCAGAATCCCTCACACCAAGAACTTGCATTCTGTTTGCTGTATGTGAAAACTTCTTCCCTTGCAGGTTTAAATATTTTTACTAAGCAGAAACAACAACAACAACAAAAAACAGTGTATGGTCTCAGAAGGAAAGTGGAAGACCTGCCTAGCTCAACCACTACACTCTTACAAATTATGCTAAAGTATTAGGACAGCATTCTAAAATATCCCATTTGTAACAGAAAAGGTCTTGCTATAGATTAGGGCTTGAATCCCACAAATATCATTAATAACACTAGTAGCAGCATTAAGTATAATACAGCATCACAGCTGCTTAATGTCTGCAACGTGTCAGCTTCTGCTTTGACAATTTAAGTATTAGAGCTCATATTAACCATAACTCTTACAATAACATCTTGGGTTAGATGCTTATTCTTATTTTATAGATGAGGGTGAGGTTGAAATTCAGACAGGGCATGGAATTGAGCTAGATTTTTGCCAACTATGTAGGAAGAAAAAACTGCTGGATTGGGAAATGCTTTTCTGTCAAATGTGCAAAGTGGCAATCCTAGTGTCATTGGAGAAATTTTAATATGTGAACAATGGGCTTCCCAGGTGGCACTAGTGGTAAAGAACTCACCTGCCAGTGCAGGAGACACAGGAGATGCAAGTTCAATCCTGGGCCTGGAAGATCCCCTGGAGGAGGGCATGGCAATCCACTCCAGTATTCTTGCCTGGGAAATACCATGGACAGAGGAGCCTGGCAGGCTACAATCCATAGGGTCGCAAAGATCAGATATGACTGAAGTGACTTAGCACACACTCACGCACATGAACAATACTCTTAGGAGGCTAAGATGGTGGTTTATATAATACAAATTCTCCAAAATGCTATCACTAAAACTTTGGTGATGAAAATCACTGAAAATTGCTATTACCCAAATATGTAGTATTGATATGATTTCTAAATATACAAGTAGAAAAATAGCTAGTAAACAAAGCTAGTAAGCTGGTCTTGAGATAATGTTTTTCATTTTCATTTTATTCTGGGTAATTAAAATAATTAGTAAATTATTTAATATATTATGAAGAATTGGGATAAAAAGTCCTTTGTTACTATTTAATCCAAGAGCTGAATTGTGAGCTACCCTTTTCCCTTGTTTATTTTTAAAAGGTATTGTCCAAGCGTTCCCTTTTATTTTATGCCCACTTTTAAAAATTTTTAAAGAAAGGTCCTAAAAGAAGTGTTCCATCTCACACTTCTCTAGGTTTTGCATTTCAGTGTCATGTGCTGTTAGTTGCTCTGAGAACTGGACAGTCATTTTCTCCATCCCTGGTGCCAGGCGCTCACTTTCTGGGGAAGCAGTACCCACAGGACCAGGGAGGCAGGAGAGTAGGAGGCACTGTGGCTTTCCAAGGAGTTTCTCCTCTTTTCTCTCAGAGAGAAGTACTCAGGAGGGCAGGTTCTTCCCCAGTCTGGCCCCTTCTTGCTTTAAACTGGAATATGTGAGCAGGTTCCTTGGGTTGTAGGCGTGCCTTTGGGACATTGAGGGTAGGATGATGGCAGGATGAGAAGGTGGGAAGATGGTCCTTTGTGACCCCCTCAGGTCATGCCATCAGACTCCACACTTCCTAGGTGACTCGTGACGTGAACCGTTAAGTTGGTGCAAAAGTGTGGTTTTTGCTTCATTGAACTTTGCCGTTTGATACTGAAATATATTCTTAAATGTGGTTATGTTATACATCATTTTAATGCTCATTTCTTGCTTCATGTTTTTTGCTAATGAATTATTACTTGCTGTTTACTTTATATGTATTTTAGACTATCGAAATAATGCTAGACAAAAAACAAATTCGAGTGATTTTCTTGAGTTCAAAATGGGTCATAAAGCCACAGAGACAACTTGCAACTTCGACAACGCATTTGGTCCAGGAACTGCTAACAAACATACAATGCAGTGGTGGTTCAAGAAGTTTTGCAAAGGAGACAAGAGCCTTGAAGATGAGGAACGTAGTGGCATGACATCAGAAGTTGACAATGACGAATTGAGAGCCATCATAAAAGCTGATCAGAGGCTGACAATGACAAACTGAGAGCATCATCAAAGCTGATCCTCTTACAACTATATGAGGAGGTGCCCAAGAACTCAACGTCGCCAATTCTACGGTCATTTGGCATTTGAAGCAAGTTGGAAAGGTAAAAAGTTTGGTAAGTGGGTACCTCATGAGCTGACTGCAAAAAAAAAAAAAAAAAAAAACAACGTCGTTTTGAAATGTCATCTTCTCTTATTCTATTCAACAACAACGGACCATTTCTCAATCAGATTGTGATGTGCGAAGAAAACTGGATTTTCTATGACAACCAGTTCAGTGGTTGGACCTAGAAAAAGCTCCATAGCACTTCCAAAAGCCAAACTTGAACCAAAAAAGGGGTCATGGTCACTGTTTGGTGGTCTGCTGCCCATCTGATCCACTACAGCTTTCTGAATCCCAGTGAAATCATCACATCTCTGAGAAGTATGCTCAGCGAATCAATGAGATGCACCCAAAACTGCAATGGTTGCAGCCAGCATTGGTCAACAGAAAGGCCCCAATTCTCCACAACAATGCCCTACCGCAACCAACAATTCAAAGGTTAAACAAGTTGGGCTATGAAGTTTTGCCTCATCCACCATATTCACCTGACCTCTCCCCGACCAAATACCACTTTTTCAAGCATCTCAACTTTTTGCAGGGGAAATGCTTCCACAAGAAGCAGGACACAGAAAATGCTTTCCAAGAGTCTGTTGAATCCCGAACTACAGATTTTTCTGCTACGGGAATAAACAAACTTATTTCTGGTTGGCAAGAACGTGTTGATTGTAATGGTTCCTATTTTGATTAATCAAGATATGTTTGAACCTAGTTATAATGATTTAAAATTCAAGGTCTGAAACCATGATTACTTGTGCACCAACCTAATACCCAGAGGTGGCTGTGAGGGGTATTCCGTTCCTTGTCCTGCGCCAGGACAGTCCCTGGGAAGAAGGGCATGCTTTCCAGCCTTCCAGGAGCATGTCCTCCAGGGCTCAGGGAAGAAAAGCTGGCTGAGTGACGGGGGGATCTGAGATGCGGATTCTAACTCCCATATTGAGTCTAAAAATGTGTGAGAGGGAGGCCCGTTCCCAAGGGAAACAACCAAGCCAACTCACTGGGGGAGCCGGTCAGAGCTCCGTAACCGAGACGCGGGGGCGGGGCGGGGAGCTCAGACCCCTCCCCCAGAAGCCTACAGGGCTTCCCCGCCGGCGCTCTCGAGGTCTCACAGACGCACGCACGCCGGCGAGCACGCACGCACGGCGGGGCGGAACCGGCCGCAGTGCGCAGGCGCACACGGTCCGCCCGTTTTTCGGAAGCCGCCGGGTGGTGGCCGAGATCCTTGGGAGGCTAAGGCCGGGGTGGGGCTCGGGGCCAGGAAGGCCGAAGGGCGAGTGGCTTCATGTGCGGGCAGCCCGACCCGGGAGTGTGGTCTCGTGGCTGGTAAGGCTCCTGCAGCGGCGTGTCCGGAGCCGGCCTCTGGGAGGTGGTGTCCCGGGGGCCGGGCGGGCGGCGCTCTCCGGAGGCTCCGCCGGGGGAGGCGGGGCGAGGCCTGGGGCCAGAAGGGAGGGCCTGCACCCGAGGTCAGGGCCAGCGAGCAGTGGGCGGTCCCTCCCTGTCAGCGCCGCAGGGTCAGCGCGGTAACCACTGTACCCGGGGACGCGCCTCCGGGTGCAGGGGGTGGGTCGCTGTAGTGGGAAGCACCTACTGTCTGGACCAGCCCCACATCCTACAACAGGCAGGGAAAACCCCGGAAGATGGGACTGCAGCTCCTACATCACTGCCGAGTAACCGTTGTAGAGATTTAGGAAGTGGTGCTTGGGGCGAGGCTGTGCTGCTGAGGGGCGCTGGCCAAGCCGTCTTTGGTTTGTGTGTCCGTAGTGTTTGGGTGAATGATTGCGTTGAAAGGAAAAAGGAAGACTTGAGAGGTGAATATTGAAGAAATCGGAGAGGGTGGAAAGGAAAGAGCAGGGTGTTGGGGGGATAATGATTAGAACGCTGAGCCTTTGGAAGAATCCCAGGGTTGCAGATGTCAAGATGGGATGACGCTGTGGGAGACGAATAGGATATTCATGGTAACAAGAAAGTTGGTTGTAAGTGACTTCTAGGTCACTTCTCTTGCAATTTCTCATTTCAGGTATTGATTAAAGGGATTAAAATAGGGTAAAATGGAATAGTGGAAAGAGGGATAAATTGTCAGGAGATGTCAGTTCTAGTTTTGACTTTATAGCTCTAAGCAAATTAGGATCTCTCTGAGTGTTTATTTTTTTCAAAAATATTACAGAGGTTTGTGAACGCCTACTTACAATATGACTGATTCTTTGTAGGGTTCATGGGAGAAAGCTGTATTAAGCATGGCTCTTGCACCAAAAGAACCTGCTGATTATTAAGCTATATTTACAGGTGATTTCGAAGATAAAATTTAAAATACATAAGTTCTTGGTTTTTACTTTACCAGCAGTACCCTTAGGAAGCTTCAACATTTTCTTACACATTTTTCTTGTGGATTGTCAGGTAAATTCTACACATCCACCAACATTCATCTACACATTCATCTACAATTCTGTGAAAATAATTTTAACTTAATGTAAGGAGGCTTATAAGACTAACATGAGGGGAAAAAGATCTAAAATAAAGCACTTTACTACCCACTCGTTCTCATATTTCATCACAACAGCTTCGTTTTTTAAAGCATCCTGTGAAACTGGGAAATTGTGAGAGATTCTGGGGCATCCTGTTTTAAGTGCTCATCTGCCTGTTCCAAATCCTTGGAAACATTTAGTATGTGATAATTGTTCGTGTTTGTTATCTGTGACCTTTGGTGGCACTGTGAAGGGGCATTTTGTCCATGGTAAAGTGCACATGACCTGCAGTGAAACTGCTCATGTGTGAATTCTGGCACCATTGCTCACTGGCTGTGAGATGCCAACTTAAGTTTCTGAACTCTCAGCCTCAGTGTCTGCATTTGTACAGTAAAGAGGCTAATAGTAATTTTCAGGTATTTTCATATTCATTATTTGACTTGATTCTCACAATGATTTCTCTCATTTTACAGATAAAACTGAAGGCCCAGCAATAGGAAGAAGCCAGCATGACATTGTTCCTCTGATTGTCCTTAGAGACCAGATTTACACCCCTCTGCTTGACTTGGTTTGTTTTGCTTTGCTTGTCTCTAGTTCCATTGTTTTCCATGTTGCCGCCACTGTCTTTGATCTTCCTGTATTTAGTGTTTGTGGTGGTTCTGGGGAGAGTGGCCTATTAGCTAACTAGGCCCATGGCCCAGACAGGACCCAAGACTTTCCAGAGGGCAGTCCTTTGAAGTGCCCTCAGAATATCCAGCCACCTCTGGTCACTAACACCACCCTCTAAACCTTGTGAATGTTTTTCCTATTCACAGGGAAAATTGTTATATAACTAAAACAGTTTAACCCGTAACAGAGCATTATTAACTCTTTAGTCTTTTATATCTTGAGTAGTTGAAAGCTATGGTTAAATAGATGTTTCCACTATAAACAGCCTTTCCTTATAAATTTACTTTATAAATAAAAAGTCCAGTGTGCTTTCCTTAAGATGGGCAAAGATTTTAAAAGTATGTTTAAAGTGTTGTGTCTTTGTTTCCTTCTAAACTGAATTTTTTTCATCTTTGTTATTTGTTATAGAGCCCCTAAAATGGAGGCCTCCAGCTCCAGGTCTATACACCTGAGTGACTGGCAGAAGAATTACTTTGCACTTACATCTGGAACGTGTACACCAGGACAGAAGGCAGATGCCTACCGAGCGCAGATACTCCGCATTCAGTATGCATGGGCAAACTCTGATATCTCCCAGGTCTGTGCTACTACACTGTTCAGAAAATACGCAGAGAAATATTCTGCAGTTATTGATTCTGACAATGTTGAAACTGGCTTGAATAACTATGCAGAAAGCATATTAACTCTTGCAAGATCTCAGCAAACTGACAGTGACAAATGGAAGTCTGGATTGTCAATAAATAATGTGTTCAAACTGAGCAATGTGCAGGAGATGATGCGTGCTGGCAAGAAATCCAAAGACTCTCTGTTGGCGCCTGCTGATGCATCACTAGTCATCCACAAAGAGGCCACTGTCTTTGACCTTCCTACATTTAGTGTTTGTGGTGGTTCTGGGGAGAGCAACCTGTTGACTAACTCAGCCCATGGTGCTGACAGGACTCAAGAGTTTCCAGAGGGTGGTCCTTCTTTGAAGTGCCCTCAGAGTGCCCAGCCACCTCTGGTCATTAACACCACTAACATGTGTCCTGTAGCCTCAGCACCTTTTGGTGAGTCAGCCCTTGCAAAGTTCCATGCCAAACCATTATTTGGAAATGTCAAAAAGGAAGATAACAGCTTTCTAAAAGGCAACATAGGACTAAATGTGTTCTCATCTAATCAATCTTGTTTTCCTCCTTTCTGTGAAAATGCACGGGACAGAAAAGCTTTTTGTGGTGCTGGCACCATCGATGCACTTTCCACCCCAATACTGAATAAGGCTTTTAGTAAAACAGAAGATAATGGCCAAAGAGGGGAGAGCAGCCTGCCTGCTTTTAAAACTGCAAAGGAACAGTTATGGTTAGATCAGCAGAAAAAGTACCACCAGCCCCAGCGTGCATCAGGGTCTTCATATGGTGGAGTAAAAAAGTCTCTGGGGGCTGGTAGATCCCGAGGGATATTTGGAAAGTTTGTTCCTCCTGTACCTAAGCAAGATGGAGGAGATCCGGGTGGGGGGATGCAGTATAAGCCTCAGGGTGCAGGTGCTGCAGACCCAGCACACCCCATGGATGAGCGTCTGAAGAACTTGGAGCCCAGAATGATTGAGCTTATTATGAATGAGATTATGGATCAGGGACCTCCAGTAAACTGGGAAGATATCGCAGGCGTGGAATTTGCCAAGGCCACAATAAAGGAGATAGTTGTGTGGCCCATGTTGCGGCCAGACATCTTCACTGGCCTACGAGGACCCCCTAAAGGCATTCTGCTCTTCGGTCCTCCTGGCACTGGTAAGACTCTGATTGGCAAGTGCATTGCTAGTCAGGCTGGGGCAACTTTCTTCAGTATCTCTGCTTCCTCCTTGACTTCCAAGTGGGTGGGTGAGGGGGAGAAAATGGTCCGTGCATTGTTTGCTGTAGCAAGATGTCAGCAACCAGCTGTGATATTTATTGATGAAATTGATTCCCTGTTATCTCAACGCGGAGATGGTGAGCACGAATCTTCTAGAAGGATAAAAACCGAATTTCTAGTTCAGTTAGATGGGGCAGCCACATCTTCTGAAGACCGTATTCTAGTGGTAGGAGCAACCAACCGGCCACAAGAAATTGACGAGGCTGCCCGGAGAAGGCTGGTGAAAAGGCTGTATATTCCCCTCCCAGAAGCTTCAGCCAGGAAACAGATAGTAGTTAATCTGATGTCCAAGGAGCAGTGCTGCCTCAGTGAGGAGGAGCTCGAGCTGGTGGTGCAGCATTCTGACGGGTTCTCCGGGGCAGACATGACTCAGCTGTGCCGGGAGGCGTCTCTGGGTCCTATTCGCAGTTTGCAGGCTGCTGACATTGCAACCATAACGCCTGATCAAGTTCGCCCAATAGCTTACAGTGACTTTGAAAATGCTTTCAGAACTGTGCGACCTAGTGTATCTCCGGAAGATTTAGAACTTTATGAAAACTGGAACAGGACTTTTGGTTGTGGAAAATAAATGGGACACTTAGGATGGCATCTTTGTAGTCTTGTCTTTCCACTTTTTATTATAGCAAGGAAATTAATGAATTGTTTGTGAAATGTATATTCTGAATCTGTACCTCAAAATAAAATAGAATAACAATATGTTAACTTTTACAATTGATTGACTTAGACTATATTAATATAAGCTCAATTTTCATTCCAGTTGTTTCCTGATATTTAAGCCTATACATACAAGATAGGAATGCACTTCTTTTGTTTTGTTGCTAAGAGGTCTTTTCAGGATGTATTCTGTGATGAATAGTAAGCTCAAACAGAAACTTAAAAAAAAAATGTGATTTGTGTATGAGTATGTATCTGACTTACATGCATGTTTTATTGAAGAAAGTTTCTTGTGAGGATCACATCATGCTTAGGGTTGGCTAGTGTAGTGGTTTACATTAGAAACTGAGTGTTGTTTACTGTTGTTTAATGATCTCAACCAGAGCTAGAGTAAAAGTGCCAGTTTTTACTTTGTTCTGGCATGTAACCTCTTATGGTTTCCTTCCTTTACCAAGACTAAACATGTTCAGAAATCAGTGTAATCTAATATCAGAGGCATTCACAGAAGAGAAAGGGGAAGAATGTGCTTTTCCAGGGGGTAGGTGATGTTTACAATTAATATTTGACACTACCTTATAGCCTCTAGGGTTTGTCTCATTCAAAAATGTTTTTAGGTTTTTCAAGTAGACTGCTTCATTTTCTAAATAATACATGTTCTGTGTAGAAACATTACAAAATAAAGGTGAACAAAAGAAAATAAAAATCACTGATACCTTACCATTTTGAGGAACACATTATAAACATTTGTGTTGCTTCTTCCAGATGTTTTATACAGGAGTAGGTTTGTGCTCTGTGTTCTTGTTTGTAGTTTGTTTTTTCTTTAAAGTATATGAGTCATCATCATCTTCCACATTGACATCTATGACCTCTTCCCTTATGTAAGTGCCTGGGATCCTGTGGTATGGGTGGCCTAAAATTTAGTCACCCCTCTGTTGGAGGACATTTAAATCATTTGGTTCACCTTTTGTTTATTGTAAACAAAAATATATTAAATGCCTTAGTGATCTTTTAAAAATTATATACATTTCTTGAATAAAATTCTTGGATTAAGGATTTTTTAGGCTTCTGGCATGTGCTCTATTATAAATTGCCCTCTCCCGGGTTCCTCCCGGGGCTACACCTGTCTGAGTGTTGCTAAAAAAAAAAAAAAAAAAATTGCCCTCTGAAACAGTGACACCCTGTGTAAAATTCCCACATGCTCTGAATCAAAGTGCCTGTTTACCTGTACCAGCTGGACAGATGCAGGTTTTGTTAGCATTCTTTTGCATCCTCATAAAACATCTATCAGATGCTAGGCAGTGTTCTAGGTGCTGAAAATAGACCAGTGAACAACAGTTCTCATGGAGATTACTTTCATATTCTAATGTTTTGAGAACAATACAATGTAAGAAATGAAATTTGGAATTTTTAGTAGGTGAATTTAGGCAGTTTATATATTGTTTTAATTTTTATTCTTGGTCTGCCTGCTATTTTTATGCTCTTTTAAAAGCTTTATTTCTCCAACTTTTAGTTTTTGCCTTTGAGATATATCTTTTAGTATAATTTGGGTATTGAATCTTTTCTCCTAATTTTTTGCTATATCTTTTAAAATCTTTAAGCATTTCGCCATATTTCTTACTATCTATGTCTCTTTCCATTCAACATAACAGCACTGTAACATTGGATTTCTGTAGAAAATTTGAGCTAGGGAGTCACTTAGCAGTTGTTTCTACATTATACTAGAAGCATTCTTTCAGCTTTTTGTGATTTGCAGTATGTTTCTGAGGCATTTGGGTAGGAAGTTTCCTGAAACTTAGGCTTGAAATTTCTTTGTATCTCTACATTATGAATATTATCTTGATTGAATATGGTAATGTTGGGTTGAATTCTTTGCTTCCCAAGTGTTTTGTGTGTCACTGTCCTTATTCATTATTTTTGAGAAGTAAACATTACCTGTATTTTTTAATATCATTGAAAGATACATTTCCTTTGTAGAAATACATTTTACCAACAGATGTAACTCATTTGTATATCAATGCTTAAAAATATTGGTAGGTAGAGTATCTGCATTTTTAGTATCAGGGATTTTTAAATGTTTTTCTTATTTATCTGATTATGGTTCTTTGATGTATAGTCTTCGGGAAATTCTATTCCAACTTACCTGTCTTTGCCATCCTTTTGAAATTCTAATTCATTTTTTCACTTCCAAAATACTTGTCCAGTCTGCCTCCATGTCAACCAGTTGATAAGGTGGAGTACTTGTAAAGGGCATGGACTTGAACCAGAGGGACATGTTGTTAGACTCTGACTCTGTCATTTACTGATTGGGACTATAGCCTCCCTGACTGTTCAGTCTTAGTTGTGAAATGAGAGTAGTCTGTACCTATCATCTTACTGGAGAATGAGAATCCTATGGTACAATACAGGCTTACAAAGCCTGATTGCTCAATAATTGTGCATCCTCCTCTTTCTGGCTTGATTCTGCCTTCATTGCTTTGAAGGATCATTTTCTTTTCAACTGTTTCACGTGGTTGTTCATTCTAGCTTATCCTTAATTCCACCTTAATCCAGTGTGGTATTGCACAAAAACAGGTATATGGATCAATGGAACAGAATAGAGAGCCCAGAAATAAACCCACACACCTATGGTCAATTAATCTGTGTCAAAGGAGACAAGAATATACAATGGACAAAAGAAAAGTCTCTTCAGCAAGAGGTGCTGGGAAGGTTGGACAGTCACATATAAATCAATGAAGTGAGAACACACTCTTACATCATACACAGAAATAAAATGGCTTTAAGACAAATGTAAGACATGACACCATAAAACTAGAAGAGAACATAGGCAAAACATTCTCTGACATAAATCTTGTCAGTGTTTTCTTAGTTCAGTCTCCCAAATAAAAATAACAATAAATAGGACCCAAGCAAACTTACAAGCTTTTGCACAGCAGAGGAAACCATAAAAGAGAAACGCAACCTATAAAATGGGAGAAAATACTTGCAAATGAAACAATCAACAAGGAATTAAACTTCAAAATATACAAACAGCTTATACAGCTCAATATTTAAAAAAAAAAAAAACCTACTTGTAAGATCTAAATAGGCATTTCTCTAGAGCCAGATATCCTGGAATGTGAAGTCAACTGGGCCTTAGGAAGTATCACTACAAACAAAGCTAGTGGAGGTGCTGGAATTCCAGTTGAGCTATTTCAAATCCTAAAAGATGATGCTGTGAAAGTGCTGCACTCAATATGCCAACAAATTTGGAAAACTCAGCAGTGGCCACAGGACTGGAAGAGGTCAGTTTTCATTCAATCCCTAAGAAAGACAATGCCAAAGAATGCTCAAACTACCGCACAGTTGCACTCATCTCACACGCTAGTAAAGTAATGCTCAAAATTCTCCAAGCCAGGCTTCAGCAATACGTAAACTGTGAACTTCCAGATGTTCAAGATTGTTTTAGAAAAGAGAGGAACCAGAGACCAAATTGCCAACATCCACTGGATCATCGAAAAAGCAAGAGAGTTTCAGAAAAATCTATTTCTGCTTTATTCATTATGTCAAAGCCTTTGACTGTGTGGATCACAATAAACTGTGGAAAATTCTGAAAGAAATGGGAATACCAGACCACTTGACTTGCCTCTTGGGAAACCTGTATGCAGTTCAGGAAGCAACAGTTAGAACTGGACATGGAACAACAGACTGGTTCCAAACAGGAAAAGGAGTACGTCAAGGCTGTATATTGTCACCCTGATTATTGAACTTCTATGCAGAGCACATCATGAGAAACCCTGGGCTGGAGGAAGCACAAGCTGGAATCAAGATTGCCGGGGGAAATATCAATAACCTCAGATATGCAGATGACACCACCTTTGTGGCAGAAAGTGAAGAACTAAAGAGCCTCTTGATGAAAGTGAAAGAGGAGAGTGAAAAATTTGGCTTAAAACTCAACATTTGGAAAACTAAGATCATGGCATCTGGTCCCATCACTTCATGGCAAATAGATGGGGAAACAGTGGAAACAGTGGCTGACTTCATTTTTTTTGGCTCCAAAATCACTGCAGATGGTGATTGCAGCCATGAAATTAAAAGATGCTTACTCCTTGGAAGGAAAGTTATGACCAACCTAGATAACATATTAAAAAGCAGAGACATTAGTTTGTCAACAAAGGTCTGTCTAGTCAAGGCTATGGTTTTTCCAGTGGTCATGTATGGATGTTAGAGTTGGACTATAAAGAAAGCTGAGTGCAGAAGAATTGATGGTTTTGAACTGTGGTGTTGGAGAAGACTCTTCAGAGTCACTTGGACTGCAAGGAGATCCAACCAGTCCATCCTAAAGGAGATCAATCCTGAGTGTTCATTGGAAGGACTGATGTTGAAGCTGAAACTCCAATATTTTGGCTACCTGATGTGAAGAGCTGACTCAGTTGAAAAGACCTGATGTTGGGAAAGATTGAAGGCAGGAAAAGGGGACGACAGAAGATGAGATGGTTAGATGGCATCAACGACTCAATGAACATGGGTTTGGGTAAACTCTGGGAGTTGGTGATGGACAGGGAGGCCTGGTGTGCTGTGGTTCATGGGGTCGCAATGAGTCGGACACAACTGAGCAACTGAACTGGCTGAACTAAAGACATACGGATGGCTGACAGGCACATGAAAAAAATGCTCACCATCACTAATTATTAGAGAAATGCAAATGAAAACTAAAATGAGGCATCACCTCACACTGATCAGAATGGCCATCATGAAAAAGTCTACCAGTAGGGGGTGGTCCTGAAAGGTTGTTGCTGGACCACGAAAATATGGCCAGGATTCTTGGCCTCTGGAGGAGAAGAATTCAATCCAGGGCCGGAGATGAGGCTTGATCACTCAGAGCTTTTGTGTGATAAAGTTTATTAAAGTATAAAACGGATAGAGAAAGCTTCTGACATAGACATCAGAAGGGGGCAGAACGAGTACCCCCCCTGCTAGTCTTCAGCTGGATGTTATATAGTCCCTAGCAGTTTGTTAATGAAAGAAAGGAATGTCTTAAAACTCAGAATGGCACCAGGCCCCTCATCCATAAGATGCATTTTGGGATAATCTTGGGACCAGACATCCTGGATCATAAAACAATTGACTTGAATCTTGTAGAAGGGCAGGTTACCATACAAATAGTTTCATTTACATAGATTAGGGGAACAATGTCTGAGTGTAACATACTGGTTTGTCAAGTTGTTTCTGAGCCATTAGGCGGAACTGACTTGAAGACAGATTTTGGGGTAAATGCATAGTACATTAACATAGCTTAAGACAAACATTTCTATAAGAAAAATGCATTGGTTAACTCAAGGTTTGAGAATAGTTAACTTCAGGTGAAACCAGGTGTCATGGCAACACAGTATTTTAAGAGAAACCTCTTAAATTTGTATAGAGAAGGGAAAAAATATCGTTAGTTTGTTTCCTCCTGCTGCTTAAGAGAGATAAAAATGTCTGACACTTGCAGCCTATTTCCTCCGTTTGGAGACCCCTGGCCTTCCTGGCTGTTACCCTCTCAGTCCTAAGATGGTGGAGGATTAGGACAGGGAGACCACTTTCTCCCCCACAAATGCATCAAAAGATCATTTGAACACTGAGCAAATACCACAAAACAACTTTTGAACGCTGGTGGAGGTCACCAGGCACCCAGAAAGGCAGCCCATTGTCTTCGAAAGGAAGTAGGACAAAATATAAAAGATAAAAAGAGAGACAAAAGAGTTAGGGATGCAGACCTGTCCCGGGGAAGGAGTCGTAAAAGAGGAGAAGTTTCCAAACACCAGGAAACCCTCTCACTGGCGGGTCTGTGGGGAGTTTTGGAATCTCAGAGGGCAACATAACTGGGAGGAAAAAATAAATAAATAAAACCCACAGATTATGTGCCTAACTGCAACTCCCAGTGGAGAAGTAGCCCAGACAGACGCTCGCATCTGCCACCAGAAAGCGGGGGCTGAACAGGGAGGCGTGGGCTGCATTGCTTAGGGTAAGGACCGGGCCTGAATGCCCAGAGGACAATCTGAGGGAGCTAACATGAGATAGCAACCCAAATTGTGGGATAGCCAGAGAGAGAGAGAGAGAGAACTTTCCCGTGAAAAGCTCTAATCTAAGGCACTGCCGGCCTGCTCACAGAACAAAGGATTGAGCAAATACTAGAGGAGAGCTAGCCGGCTGGGGACTGGCCCATCCCCTGCCGGAGGCAGGGAGGCAGGGGGGCCTGCCGGAGGCAGGGAGGCAGGGGGGTGGCAGCCAGAGCCAGAAGGTGAGGGGCAATCTCGGCCCCAGGGACAGCATCCTCTACCAAACTGCAAGTAGGCTCCCAGTTGCTAATCAAGTCTTCCTGGGATCCTGGACGGTTGACATCTGCCAGGAGGGTTGCAGCCGGAGATCAGCTCCCCAGAGGAGACACATGGCACACCTGAGACTGCACTCATGTGGCACACCCAGTAAACCAAGCAGCTGGGCAAAGGGGGGTGTGTGTAATAAGATGCACCGCCTACCTGAGGAGTGTGCGCTCACCAAGCACCTGATCACCTGAGCTTCTCGGACCTGGGAAGGGCACAAAACGCAGGCCCAACTGAGTCTGTGCCTTTGTGGAATACCCGAGAACCTGAACCTGAGCTGCTTAGACTTGGGAAGTGCATGCAACACAGGGCCTGCTTTAGGCAGTTCCCTTGCAGAGCAACCTGGAGTTTGCTGGGAGCGGGGGCAAACCCAGTGTGGCCCAGACACTGCGAGCACTCCCCACACACGCCAGTGATATTTGTTTGCAGTGTTAATCCTTCCCTGCAGCACAATTGAACAAGTGAGGCTAAATAAGTGACCATCTTCGCCCCCTTGTGTCAGGGCAGAAATTAGACACTGAAAAGACTTGCAAACAGGAAGCCAAAATAAACGAAGAAGAAGGAATTGATTTGGAAGTGACAGATACAACAAATTAACACCCTGTAGTTAGCATTGACTACATTGGAAGGGGCCTACAGACCTTGAGAAGAAGTATAAGCTGGAACAAGGAAATATCTGAAACTGAACTGACCCACACTAAACTCAACAGTTCCAGAGAAATCCCTAGATATATTTTACTATTATCATTTTTTATTTTTAAAATTTTTTTATTTTTAAGTTCTTTTACTCTGTTAATTTTCATTTTTAAAACCTCCTATTACCTTGCAAAAAAAGAACCCTATTATTAATGCAAATTTAATATATATAAATTTATAATTTTTGTGATTTTGTTTTACTTTTTTTAATATTGTATTTTTGAGAGTCTAACCTCTACTCTAGATTTTTAATCTTTGCTTTTTGGTATTTGTTTTCAATTTTGTACCTTTAAGAATCCAATCTTCAGTACTCATTTTTACTTAAGAGTGTGGTTACTGGCTTGATTGCTCTCTCCCCTTTTGACTCTCCTTTTTGTCCCCCAGGTCACCTCTATCTCCTCCCTCCCCCTTCTCTTCTCTACTTAACTCTGTGAATCTCTTTGGGTGTTCCGGGCTGTGGAGAACACTTAGGTAACTGATTACTGGCTATATTGGTCTCTCTTCTTTTGATTCCCCCTTTTATCCTCCTGAGCACCCCTATCTCCTTCCTCCCTCTTCTCTTCTCTATGTAACTCCTTGAACCTCTCTGAGAGTTCCAGGCTGTGGAGAACACTTAGGGAACTGATTACTGGCTAGATTGGTCTCTCTTCTTTTGACTCCCTCTCCTCTCCTCCTGGTCACCTCTATCTCCCTCCTCCCTCTTCTCTTCTCCATGTAACTCTGTGAACCTCTCTGGGTGTCCCTCACTCTGGAGAATCTTTTCACCATGAACCTACATGTTTTATCATCAGTGCTGTGTGAATGGAGAAGTCTTGAGGCTACTGTAAGAATAAGACTGAAAGCCAGAAGCAGGAGGCTTAAATCCAAAACTTGAGAACACCAGAAAACTCCTGACTCCAGGGAACATTAATCGACAAAAGCTCATCCAAAAGCCTCCATACCTACACTGAAACCAAGCTCTACCCTAGAGCCAACAAGTTTCAGAGCAAGACATACCAAGCTAATTCTCCAACAATGCAGGAACATAACCCTGAGCATTAAAATACAGGCAGCCAAAAGTCACCTCATTACTGGACACTTCATTGCACTCCAGAGAGAAGAGATCCAGCTCCACCCACTGGAACACCGACACAAGCCTCCCTACCAGGAAACTTTGACAAGCCACTCGTCCAACCCCAACCACAGGGGGAACCTCCACAGTAAAGAGGAGCCACAAACTTCCAGCATTCAGAAAGGCCACCCTAAACACAGCAATCTAAACAAGATGAAAAGGCAGAAAAATATTCAACAGGTAAAGGAACATGATAAAAGCCCACCAAACCAAACAAAAGAGGAGGAGATAGGGAGTCTATCTGAAAAAGAATTCAGAATAATGATAGTAAAAATGATCCAAAATCTTGAAAACAAAATGGAGTTACAGGTAAATAGTCTGGAGACAAGGATTGAGAAGATGCAAGAAAAGTTTAACAAGGACCTAGAAGAAATAAAAAAGAGTCAATCAATAATGAATAATGCAATAACTGAGATCAAAAGCACTCTGGAGGGAACCAACAGTAGAATAACTGAGGCAGAAGATAGGATAAGTGAGGTGGAGGACAGAATGGTAGAAATAAATGAAGCAGAGAGGAAAAAAGAAAAAAGAATTAAAAGAAATGAGGACAACCTCAGAGACCTCTGGGACAATGTTAAGTGCTCCAACATTTGAATCATAGGAGTCCCAGAATAAGAGACAAAAATAAAGGCCATGAGAAAGTACTTGAGGAGATGATAGTTGGAAACTTCCCTAAAATAAGGAAGGAAATAGCCACAAAAGTCCAAGAAACCCAAAGAGTCCCGAATAGCATAAACCCAAGGTGAAACACCCCAAGACACATATTAATCAAATTAACGAAGATCAAACACAAAGAACAAATATTAAAAGCAGCAAGGAAAAACAAGAAATAACACACAAGGGGATTCCCATAAGGATAACAGCTGATCTTTCCACTGAAGCTCTTCCGGCCAGAAGGGAATGGCAGGACATATTTAAAGTGATGAAAGAGAAAAACCTAAAACCCAGATTACTGTACCCCAGCAAGGATCTCATTCAAATATAAAGGAGAAATTAAAAGCTTTACAGACAAGCAAAAGCTCAGAGAATTCAGAACCACCAAACCAGCTCTTCAATAAATGCTAAAGGATCTTCTCTAGACAGGAAACACAGAAAAGGTTTATAAACTCGAACCCAAAACAACAAAGTAAATGGCAATAGGATCATACTTATCAATAATTACCTTAAATGTAAATGGGTTGAATGCCCCAACCAAAAGACAAAGACTGGCTGAATGGATACAAAATAAAAGACCTCTATATACACTGTCTACAAGAGACCCATCTCAAAACAAGGGACATATATAGACTGAAAGTGAAGGGCTAGAAAAAGATATTTGACACAAATGGAGACCAAAAGAAAGCAGGAGTAGCAATACTCAGATAAAATAGACTTTGAAATAAAGGCCATGAAAAGAGACAAAGAAGGAAACTACATAATGATCAAAGAATCAATCCAAGAAGAAGATATAACAATTATAAATATATATGTACCCAACATAGGAGCACTGCAATATGTAAGGGAAATGCTAACAAGTATGGAAGGGGAAATTAACAGTAGCACAATAATAGTAGGAGACTTTAATACCCCACTCACACCTATGGATAGATCAACTAACAGAAAATTAGCAAGGAAACACACACTTTAAAAGATACCGTGGACCAGTTAGATCTAATTGATATCTATAGGACATTTCACCCGAAAACAATGAATTTCACATTTTCTTCAAGTGCACACGGAACCTTCTCCAGGATAGATCACATCCTGGGCCATAAATCTAGCCCTGGTAAATTAAAAAACATTGAAATCATTTCTAGCATCTTTTCTGATCACAATGTGGTAAGATTAGATGTCAACTACAGGAAAAAACTATTAAAAATACAAGCATATGGAAGCTAACCAACACACTTCTGAATAACCAACAAATCACAGAAGAAATCAAAATACGCATAGAAACAAATGAAAATAAAAACGCAACAACCCAAAACCTATGGGATTCAGTAGAAGCAGTGCTAAGAGGAAGGCTCATAGCAATACAAGCCTAGATCAAGAAATAGGAGAAAAATCAATAAATAACCTAACTCTACACCTAGAGCAACTAGAAAAAGAAGAAATGAAGAACCGCAGGGTTAGTATAAGGAAAGAAATCATAAAAATTAGGGCAGAAATAAATGCAAAAGAAACATAGGAGAACATAGCAAAAATCAACAAAGCTAAAAGCTGGTTCTTTGAGAAGATAAATAAAATAGACAAACCATTAGCTAGACTCATCAAGAAAAAAAGGGTGAAGAATCAAATCAACAAAATTAGAAATGAAAATGGAGAAATCACAACAGACAACACAGAAATACAAACGATCATAAAAGACTACCATCAACAACTATATGCCAATAAAATGGACAACTTGGAAGAAATGGACAAATTCTTAGAAAAGTACAACTTTCCAAAACTGAACCAGGAAGAAATAGAAAATCTTAACAGACCCATCACAAGCACAGAAATTGAAACTATAATCAGAAATCTTCCAGCCAACAAAAGCCCAGGACCAGACGGCTTCACAGCTGAATTCTACCAAAAATTTAGAGAAGAACTAACACTTATCCTACTCAAACTCTCCCAGAAAATTGCAGAGGAAGGTGAACTGTCAAACTCATTCTATGAGGCCACCATCACCCTCATGCCAAAATCAGACAAAGATGCCACAAAAAAAGAAAACTACAGGCCAATATCACAGATGAACACAGATGTGAAAATCCTTAACAAAATTCTAGCAAACAGAATCCAACAACATATTAAAAAGATCATACACCATGACCAAGTGGGCTTTGTCCCAGGGATGCAAGGATTCTTCAATATTTGCAAATCAATCAATGTGATACACCACATTAACAAATTTAAAGATAAAAATCATATGATTATCTCAATACATGCAGAGAAAGCCTTTGACAAAATTCAACATCCATTTATGATAAAAACCCTCCAGAAAGCAGGCATAGAAGGAATATACCTCAACATAATAAAAGCCATCTATGATAAACCCACAGCAAACATTATCCTCAATGGTGAAAAATTGAACATATTTCCCCTAAAGTCAGGAATGAGACAAGGATGCCCACTCTCACCACTACTATTCAACATAGTTTTGGAAGTTTTAGCCATAGCAGTCAGAGAAGAAAAAGAAATATAAGGAATCCATATTGGAAAAGAAGAAGTAAAACTCTCACTGTTTGCAGATGACATGATCCTCTACATAGAAAACCCTAAAGACTCCACCAGAAAATTACTAGAGCTAATCAATGAGTATAGTAAAGTTGCAGGATATAAAATTAACATACAGAAATCCCTTGCATTCCTATACACTAACAAGGAGAAAACAGAGAAATTAAGGAAACAATTCCATTCACCATTGCAACGAAAAGAATAAAATACTTAGCAATAAATCTACCTAAAGAATCACAAGACCTATATATAGAAAACTATAAAACACTGATGAAAGAAATCAAAGATGACACAAACAGATGGAGAAATATACCATGTTCATGGATCGGAAGAATCAATATAGTGAAAGTGAGCATACTACCCAAACCAATCTTTAGATTCAATGCAATCCCTATCAAGCTACCAATGGTACTTTTCAGAGAACTAGAACAAATAATTTCACAATTTGTATGGAAATACAAAAAGCCTCAGATAGCCAAAGTAATCTTGAGAAAGAAGAATGGAACTGGAGGAATCAACCTGCCTGACTTCAGACTATACTACATAGCTACAATCATCAAGACAGTATGGTACTGGCACAAAGACAGAAATATAGATCAATGGAACAAAATAGAAAGCCCAGAGATAATTCCACATACCTATGGACACCTTATCTTTGACAAAGGAGGCAAGAATATACAATGGAGAAAAGACAATCTCTTTAACAAGTGGTGCTGGGAAAACTGGTCAACCACTCGTAAAAGAATGAAACTAGAACACTTCCTAACACCATACACAAAAATAAACTCAAAATGGATTAAAGATCTAAATGTAAGGCCAGAAACTATAAAACTCCTAGAGGAAAACATAGGCGAAACACTCTCCGACATAAATCACAGCAGGATCCTCTATGACCCACCTCCCAGAGTAATGGAACTAAAAGCAAGAATAAACAAATGTGACCTAATTAAGCTTAAAAGCTTTTGCACAATGAAGGAAACTATAAGCAAGGTGAAAAGACAGCCTTCAGAATGGGAGAAAATAATAGCAAATGAAGCAACTGACAATGAATTAAACTCAAAAATATACAAGCAACTCCTGCAGCTCAATTCCAGAAAAATAAACGACCCAATCAAAAAAAGGGCCAAAGAACTAAACAGACATCTCCCCAAGAAGACATACAGATGGCTAACAAACACATGAAAAGATGCTCAACATCACTCATTATCAGAGAAATGCAAATCAAAACCACAATGAGGTACCATCTCACACTGGTCAGAATGGCTGCTATCCAAAAGTCTACAAGCAATAAATGCTGGAGAGTGTGCAGAGAAAAAGGAACCCTCTTACACTGCTGGTGGGAATTCAAACTAGTATACAGCCACTATGGAGAACAGTGTGGAGATTTCTTATAAAACTGGAAATAGAACCGCCATACGACCCAGCAATCCCACTGCTGGGCATACACATCGAGGAGACCAGAATTCAAAGAGACACATGTACCCCAATTTTCATCACAGCACTGTTTACAATAGCCAGGATAGGAAAGCAACCTCGATGTCCATCATCAGATGAATAGATAAGAAAGTAGTGGTACATATACACAATGGAATATTACTCAACTATTAAAAAGAATGCATTTGAATCAGTTCTAATAAGGTGGATGAAACTGGAGCCTATTTATTATACAGAGAGAAGTAAGTTAGAAAGAAAAACACCAATACAGTATATTAACACATTTATATGGAATTTAGAAAGATGGTAATGATGACCCTATATATGAGATGCAAAACAGACAGAGATGTAAAGAACAGACTTTTGGACTCTGTGGGAGAAGATGAGGGTGGGATGATTTGAGAGAATAGCATTTAAACATGTATATTATCATATGTGAAATAGATGGCCAGTCCAGGTTTGATGCATGAGACAGGGTGCTCAGGGCTGGTGCACTGGGATGACCCTGAGGGATGGGATGGGGAGGGAGGTGGAAGGGGGTTCAGGGTGGGGAACACATGTACACCCGTGGCTGATTCATGTGAATGTATGGCAAAAACCACCACAATATTGTAAAGTAATTAGCCTCCAATTTAAATTTTTAAAAAAGTGTACCAATAAACAATGCTGGAGAGAGTGGAGAAAAAGGAACCCTCCTACCCTGTTGCTGGGCATGTAAATTGGTGCAGCCACTGTGGAGAACAGTATGGAGGTTCCTTTAAAATATTAAAAATAGAGCTAACATATCCATCAATCCCATTTCTGAGCATATATGCAGAAAAAACCAAAAACTTAATTTGAAGACATTCATGCACACCAATGTTCACTGCAGCACTCTTCACAATAGCGAGGACATGGAAACAACCTAAATGTCTACTGCTGGATGCATAAGAAAGATATGGTATATATACACAATGGAATTGGAATATTAGTTAGCCATAAAAGAATGAAATAATGCCATTTGCAGCAACATAGATGTACCTAAAGAAGTCAGAAAAATATAATACCACTTACATGTGGAATCTAAGATGATGACACAAATTAACTTATTTACAAAAGAGAAACAGACTCACAGACTTAGGAAAGCTAACAGTTACCAAAGGGAAAGAGGGATGAGGGATAAATTTGGACTCTGGGATTGGCTTTAATGCACTACTATAAGTAAAATAGATAAATGACAAGGACCTACTGAATAGCAGAGAGAACAATACTCAATATTTTGTAATAATCTAAAAGGGAAAAAACTCTAAAAAATAATATATATTTTATATATACATTAGGTTATATATATATTTATATATGTTGAATTATTGGTGTTTCAAGAAAATTATATATATCTATGTATATATAAAACAGTCATTATGCTGTACATCTGAAGCTAACACAACATTGTATTTGGTAGGTGTTAAATAATTGCAGTTTTACATTGCTGAACTTGGCTACTTGATTTTGGAATACATTCTTAAATATGGTTATGTTATACATCATTTTAATGCACATTTCTCTCTTCATTTTTTTTCCTACTGACTTATTACTTGCTGTTGTTTTATATTAGACTGTAGAAATGATGTTAGATAAAAAGCAAATTTGAGCCATTTTTTCATTTGAGTTCAAAATGGGTCATAAGTAGTGGCGACAACTTGCAACATCAGCAACACATTTGGCCCTGGAACTGCTAATGAACGTACAGTGCAGTGGTGGTTCATAAAGTTTTGCAAA
This sequence comes from Giraffa tippelskirchi, assembly GCF_054371585.1. Lineage (NCBI taxonomy): Eukaryota > Metazoa > Chordata > Mammalia > Artiodactyla > Giraffidae > Giraffa > Giraffa tippelskirchi. The sequence goes on from NC_137284.1 coordinate 53,360,356, forward strand.
GGAGACGAGAGCCTTAAAGATGAGGAACATAGTGGCCTGCCATTGGAAGTTGACAACGACCAATTGAGAGCCATCATGAACGCTGATCCTCTTATAACTACATGAAAAGTTGCCGAAGAACTCAATGTCAACCATTCTACGGTCATTTGTCATTTGAAGCAAATTGGAAAGATGATAAAGCTTGATAAATGGGTGCGTCATGAATTAACTGAAAATCAAAAAAATCATCATTTCAAAGTGTCATCTTCACTTATTGTACACAACAACAATGAACTATTTCTCGATCTGATTGTGATGTGTGATGAAAAGTGGAGTTTATGTGACAACCAGTGATGACCAGCTCAGTGGTTGGACAAGAAGAAGCTCCAAACCACTTCTCAAAGCCAAATTGGCACCAAAAACGTCATGGTCACTGTTTGGTGGTCTGCTGCCTGTCTGATCCACTGCAGCTTTCTGAATCCTGTTGAAACTATTACATCTGAGAATTATGCTCAGCAAATCAATGAGATGCACTGAAAACTGAAATGCCTGCAGCTGAGTTCCTGGTTTTAATTGTTATTAAGGTTCGGGCAGCGGCCAACAGGGGCTAGGCCGGGCCGGGGGCCGGGGGCCGGGGGCCGGGGGCGGCGGCCGAGAGGGCCTAGGCCGGGCCGGGGGCCGGGGGCGGCGGCCGACAGGGGCTAGGCCGGGCTGGGGGGCCGGGGGCGGCAGCCGACAGGGGCTAGGCCAGGCGGGGGACCGGGGGCGGCGGCCGACAGGGGCTAGGCCGGGCCGGGGGCCAGGGCCGGGGGCGGCGACCAACGGGGGCTAGGGCGGGCCGGGAGCCGGGAGCGGTGGCCGACGGGGGCTAGGCCGGGCCGGGGGCCGAGGGCGGCGGCCTACAGTGCCTAGGCCGGGCCGGGGCCCAGGGCCCGGGGCCCGGGAGCGGCGGCCGACAGGGAAAACTAGCTAATCTGATCACACGGACCAGCCTTGTCTATCTCAATGAAACTCAGCCATGCCGTGTGGGGCCACCCAAGATGGATGGGTCATGGTGGAGAGGTCTGACAGATTGTGGTCCACTGGAGAAGGGCATGGCAAACCACTTCAGTATTCTTGCCTTGAGAACCCCATGAACAGTATGAAAACGCAAAAAGATAGGACACTGAAAGATGAACTCCCCAGGTCAGTAGGTGCCCAATATACTAATGGAGATCAGTGGAGAAATAACTCCAGAAAGAATGATGGGATGAAGCCAAAGCAAAAACAATACCCAACTGTGGATGTGACTGGTGACAGACTCAAAGTCCGATGCTGTAAAGAGCAATATTGCATAGGAACCTGGAATGTTAGTTCCATGAATCAAGGCAAATTGGAAGTGGTCAAATAGGAGATGGCAAGAGTGAATATCGACATTCTAGGAATCAGCGAACTAAGATGGACTGGAATGGGTGAATTTAACTCAGATGACCATTATATCTACTACTGTGGGCAAGAATCCCTTAGAAGAAATGGAGTAGCCATCATGGTCAACAAAAGAGTCCGAAATGCAGTACTTGGATGCAATCTCAAAAACGATAGAATGATCTCTGTTCGTTTCCAAGGCAAACCATTCAATATCACGGTAACCCAAGTCTATGCCCCAACCAGTAATGCCGAAGAAGCTGAAGTTGAACAATTCTATGAAGACCTACAAGACCTTTTAGAACTAACACCCAAAAAAAGATGTCCTTTTCATTATAGGGGACTGGAATGCAAAAGTAGGAAGTCAAGAAACACCTGGCATAACAGGCAAATTTGGCCTTGGAGTACAGAATGAAGCAGGACAAAGGCTAATAGAGTTTTGCCACGAGAACGCACTGGTAATAGCAAACACCCTATTCCAACAACACAAGAGAAGACTCTACACGTGGACATCACCAGATGGTCAACACTGAAATCAGATTGATTATATTCTTTGCAGCCAAAGATGGAGAAGCTCTATACAGTCAGCAAAAACAAGACCGGGAGCAGACTGTGGCTCGGATCATGAACTGCTTATTGCCAAATTCAGACTTAAATTGAAGAAAGTAGGGAAAACCACTAGACCATTCAGGTATGACCTAGATCAAATCCCTTATGAGCATACTGTGGAAGTGACAAATAGATTTAAGGGTCTAGACCTGATAGACAGAGTGCCTGATGAACTATGGACAGAGGTTCGTGACATTGTACAGGAGACAGGGATCAAGAAAATCCCCATGGAAAAGAAATGCAAAAAAGCAAAATAGCTGTCTGAGGAGGCCTTACAGATAGCTTGGAAGAGAAGAGAAGTGAAAAGCAAAGGAGAAAAGGAAAGATATTCCCATCTGAATGCAGAGTTCCAAAGAATAGCAAGGAGAGATAAGAAAGCCTTCCTCAGCGATCAATGCAAAGAAATAGAGGAAAACAACAGATTGGGAAAGACTAGAGATCTCTTCAAGAAAATTAGAGATACCAAAGGAACATTTCATGCAAAGATGGGCTCGATAAAGGACAGAAATGGTATGGACCTAACAGAAGCAGAAGATATTAAGGAGAGGTGGCAAGAATACACAGAAGAACTGTACAAAAAAGATCTTCATGACCCAGATAATCACGATGGTGTGATCACTCACCTAGAGCCAGACATTCTGGAATGTGAAGTCAAGTGGGCCTTAGAAAGCATCACTATGAACAAAGCTAGTGGAGGTGATGGAATTCCAGTTGAGCTATTTCAAATCCTCAAAGGTGATGCTGTGAAAGTGCTGCACTCAATATGCCAGCAAATTTGGAAAACTCAGCAGTGGCCACAGGACTGGAAGAGGTCAGTCTTCGTTCCAATCCCAAAGAAAGGCAATGCCAAAGAATGCTCAAACTATTGCACAATTGCACTCATCTCACATGCTAGTAAAGTAATGCTCAAAATTCTCCAAGCCAGGCTTCAGCAATACGTGAACCGTGAACTTCCAGATGTTCAAGCTGGTTTTAGGAAAGGCAGAAGAACCAGAGATCAAATTGCCAATATCTGCTGGATCATTGAAAAAGCAAGAGAGTTCCAGAAAAACATCTATTTCTGCTTTATTGACTATGCCAAAGCCTTTCACTGTGTGGATCACAATAAACTGTGGAAAATTCTGAAAGAGATGGGAACACCAGACCGTCTGACCTGTCTCTTGAGAAACCTGTATGCAGGTCAGGAAGCAACAGTTAGAACTGGACATGGAACAACAGACTGGTTCCAAATAGGAAAAGGAGTACGTCAAGGCTGTATATTGTCACCCTGCTTATTTAACTTATATGCAGAGTACATCATGAGAAACGCTGGGCTGGAAGAAACACAAGCTGGAATCAAGATTGCCAGGAGAAATATCAATAACCTCAGATATGTGGATGACACCATCCTTGTGGCAGAAAGTGAAGAAGAACTAAAGAGCGTCTTGATGAAGGTGAAAGAGGAGAGTGAAAAAGTTGGCTTAAAGCTCAATGTTCAGAAAACTAAGATCATGGCATCTGGTCCCATCACTTCATGGGAAATAGATGGGGAAACAGTGGAAACAGTGTCAGACTTTATTTTTTTGGGCTCCAAAATCACTGCTGATGGTGATTGCAGCCATGAAGTTAAAAGACGCTTACTCCTTGGAAGGAAGGTTATGGCCAACCTAGATAGCATATTTAAAAGCAGAGACATTACTTTGCCAACAAAAGTACGTCTAGTAAAGGCTATGGTTTTTCCATTGGTCATGTATGGATGTGAGAGTTGGATGGTGAAGAAAGCTGAGCGCCGAAGAATTGATGCTTTTGAACTGTGGTGTTGGAGAAGACTCTTGGACTGTTGGAGTCTTCTTGGAGAAGACTCTTGGAGAAGTCCCTTGGACTGCAAGGAGATCCAATCAATCCATCCTAAAAGAGATCAGTCCTGGGTGTTCACTGGAAGATCTGATGTTGAAGCTGAAACTCCAATACTTTGGCCACCTCATGCGAAGGGTTGACTCATTGGAGAAGACCCTAATGCTGGGTAGGATTGGGGGCGGGAGGAGAAGGGGACGACAGAGGATGAGATGGTTGGATGGCATCACCGACTCGATGAACATGGGTTTGGGTGGACTCCGGGAGTTGGTGATGGACAGAGAGGCCTGGCGTGCTGTGATTCATGGGGTCGCAAAGAGTCGGACACGACTGAGCGACTGAACTGAACTGAACTGACATTGGTCAACAGAATGGGCCCAGTTCATTTCCATGACAGCACCTGATTGTAGGTCATACAACCAATGCTTCAAAAATTGAACGAATTGGGCTACAAAGTTTTGCATCATCTGCCATTATTCACCTGACCTGTCGCCAACCAACTACCACTTCTTCAAGCCTCTTAACAACTTTTTTGCAGGAAAAACACCTCCAGCAAGTGGCAGGAAATGCTTTCCAAGAGTTCGTTGAATCCTGAAGCATGGATTTTTATGCTACAGAAATAAACTTATTTCTCGTTGGCAAAAATGTGTTGATTATAATGGTTCCTATTTTGATTAATAATGATATGTTTAAGCATAGTTATAATAATTTTAAATTCATGGTCTGAAACTGCAATTACTTTTGTACCAACCTAATAAATCCACTGTACCTCAATAGAAAAAAAAAAAGATTAACATAGTGCAAAAAAAAAAAAATCGAATTGGAAGCTCAGCCACTGGCCCCATTGAAATCTGATGAATATTTTACATTCACATCACATCTTGATCTAAGTAACGACATTCAAAAATTCCACAGTTGCATGTGACTAGTGGCTGCCATACTGGACAGGGTAGGTCCAGATGCTGTGTCATCAGCCCCATACTTGTAATCATTGTAAGCTATTCTTTTAAAAGTCTGTGTTCTATATATGTAGTCAGCCTTTTGATGTAGGAAACAATTTCTGTACCATTAAAGCTATCGTTAAGAATCTGGCTTTGGGAACTGGTGAACTTCATACAGTGCTGGCTTCTGTGCAAACAGCTTCTCATCGTGTTACCTCAGTGTCGCTGCAAATTTGACAATGATCTTTAAACTCTCTCAGGCTTCATTGGCAGGCATTTTGCTGCAGCCCAGGCTCCTTCTGTCATCCAGAATCAAGCGGTGTAAATTATAGGCTAGAGATTATTGTCAGAGGAAAATTTTTATCTGTAAGTAATTTAGAAATACTTAATATAAAAGAAACAAAGACACTATATAAAAATAGAAATGCTTAAAAATAACAGTGCCTTTATTGACATAAATTTTAATTTAAAAGTGTCTCTAGGACTTCCCTGCTGGTCCAGGACTTAAGAATTCACCTAACAATGCAGAGGACAGGGGTTCAGCCTCTGGTGAAGGTAGATTCCACATGCTTCTGGGCAACTGAGCCTGTGCACTGCAACTACTGAGCCAGCGTTCTGCAACAAGAGATGCTCATGCACCACACCTAGAGAGCAGCTCCTGCTCGTCACAGCTAGAGAAGCCAAAATTAAGTAAATAAATAAAAAATTTTAAAAAGGTGTCTCTAAAATGGTTGATATTGAAGTTTGGAACTCACAAAGTAGTGTGTATTTAATATTGGATTTTAAATTATTCTATCATGTTCTCATGTTCTCTTTAATACTTGGGGTAGATTACCCTTTGGATATTGATGTTATGTTTTACATTGTCACTCCTTTAGAATAAATGACAAATTGTTACTCAATCAGCATTGATTAAACATCTGACTATGTAATATATGACTAATATGCATTTTAAATAAATGCATATTCCATTTAAATTAAGGTAAAAACAAAACTAATAAGTGCATATGTGTATGGTTGTACATATATATTTATGTACTTTTAATATACCTATCTAAAATGTAAGTGAAAATGTTAGTAATATAGATAAAGGACATAGGTCAGAAATGAGATATAAAACCTCCAAGTCTCAGAGAAAAAAGTAAGCAAGGAAAACCTGATCAATCCAAAGAAATAAGAAGACTTTAAAAAGGAATAAGGAGGGAAAAAAAGGATAGAAAATTTAAGATAAGATGTCAGAAAAAAAGATTAAAAACTTCAGGTTCGCAATACATGTGAAGAATTCCTTGATTAATAAACAAAGCCTCATAGGTTAGGCAAAAAGGCAAAGTTCAATGATATTTTTATAAAATGAAACAGGAACTCTGACAATAAGGTTTGGAGAGAGGAGCGTGCAGACACCAACAGAAGCAGCGCCTTAATCCCAACCAGAGGGGAGTCAGACTCAAAAGTGATAAACTCCGTGAGGAAAAATATTGTTTGTTGATAAAAATCTTCCTACCTCTTACACCATTCATGCACCTTTATACATGGAGCCAAAAGCATCAAAAATTGACAATTAAAAATGATGAAAGCACCAGCAAAATTGGAAAAGATCCATATTGTCAAGTGCTGGTAAAGACTTGGAGAAGAGGTCATTGCACACTTTTCTAGGGGAGAATACACATAAGTCTAGCCTTTCTGGAAGGCAATTTGATCACATCTGCCTCCAAATTACTCCACTTCCAGGCCTCCATACTATGAAAACGAGTTTATGGAAACATTCTAATATACGAAAAAATAACCCCAAATCCAACAGTGGAGAATGGTTAAGTCCATTCCATGGGGTTTTAGCAGTGATTTTTAAGAATCAAGTAGATCTGTATATACACTGATGAAGCGAGAGCACCAAGCTCTGCTGAAAGGAGCCAGTTGCATGATAATCCCTATGTCTCTGGGTAAGTAAAGGGATGCAAAAAAGGACAGTCAATGACAATTAAGACTGCTTACCTCTCTGGAATGGGAATTGGAGGAGGCAGGCAGTTTCCATATCTGACAACAACAATGTATTCTTTTTGTAATTTTTAAAAACTCAAATAGTATTTTTAAGGTATTGAACATGGCTTTATTTTTTTAGATTAGAGGAGCCATTAAGTTTGTTCGTAAGTAAGGAAGTGGCAAGGTGTGAGAATTGAAAGCCCCAATTATAAATTCCTTTCAGAAAACATTATTCTATTTCATATGGAAAATGACGCTGTGAAGAGATGATGGCTGAACAGAAAATAAATCTTTAAAAATCAGGGTGGAAGTTTTGCACATACATCAGATTGCATTAGAAGTAAACCTCTCAGAATCAGAATCTGTAGCAAATAGTCATTCATCCAACTCCAAATTGAGCAAGACTATCAAAATTGCTTTTAAAAGTAGCTGTGAGACAAATACAGATTTCATCTGCATTTTAAGGAACTGAATTGTTCAGAAACTCATTTTACAAAGGAATCTTTGAGCAAACAACACACATGCATGACTACATTAGTGACTTCAGAAGTGGATAAATTCTATTTTTTCTGAGTTTGGGGTGTAGACAATGTCAGACCCTCACATTTGGAAGAAATGACGTGGCCATACATATGCTTCTGACTCCGTGGGACACTGCAACCTGGAATATATGATAAGCTTCTGGAGACATAATTTCACAAAATATAGAAAATTGCCACAAAACTAGGGCATGATTGCAATTTAAGGGAAATGATGCAGATAAATCTATTTTAATGGATAAGCTTAGTAGATGCAATATAAATGTGTTGGTAGTTCATTATTTATTCCTCTCAACTGGACTAAATTAGAATGGAAAATGCACACAATATCCAGTCTACAATTGCACACAGAAATGAAAACAAATGTTTTTCCTAAGCCATTTTTACTATTTTGGAAAGACTTAATCCCACTGTATAGTTAATTTCAAAGGCTCTTTCTGACTCTTTCAACTCCACTCCACGACCTATTGTGGATGTTTTTTGCGCCAAACATTACCAAGGCTCACCGCTGAACTGATCACAAATTCTCTTTGATCAAGTGAGTCTCTCTGGACTCAAAGATATTTTCATTCAGCAAAAAATAGGTTAGTGAGCTGGACAGACAGACCTGCCTTTCATCACTACCGGACAAAAGGTCACAGGGGATGAGCCCAATGCAAAAGGCTGCGATACCTTCCAATTCGGTAACTCTTAGTTTATTGAGCAATGTGATTAAGTAGTTGGCAAGGCTTCTCTTTCTTGAAGCCAACACAACAGACAGATTAAGAAGAGGACCCTTCTTAATGAAGTGAGAGCAAACACTGACAACTTCAGACTCTCCCAAAATTCCACCCAAGTTCAGGAAACCAATTCATAGACATTTACCCTAAGAAATGGGAAATTCAGTATAGTATTTCCTTTACTGTTTTAAATTTGCTAATTTACATAAAACATAGTACACACTTATCCTGTCCTAGAGAAAATATGACATTTTTTAAAAGCAAAGAAACAAATTCTCTGATTAAATTTGATAAAGTGTTATCTGCTTAAGACAAATGGGCTCTTCCAACTTTAGTTATCAACTTGAAACAGAAGAAAACATATTAAACAGACAAAGCTGAACTTTGCATGAGAAGAAAGTCCAACACATTGTCTAAGGAAACTGTAAAAGTATGTACAGGTTCAGGGTCAAAAAGTTAAACAACTGAGATTGGCTCTTTCAAGCATAAAACTCAAGAATACAAAATTCTAGGTACTAGGATTTAAGAATATTTACTTTTCTTGTCTCTCCTTATTGTTTTCTGTTTTGTTTTTCATAAGGATAATCAGAAGCATGCTCAATACATATTAAAACATTTTTTCTTTTTTTTCCCTTCCATTTTCCCTTCCTTTCCCCCTGTTTTCTGTATTTTTTTCTTCAAGTATTAATTGAAACTTTCTGATTAGTATTTGGATACACAGTACTTAATGTCTTTTTAAAAGAAACAACTCCAACTCAAAAAATTTATCTTCGAAAATATCATCTTGAGACTAGAATAAAAGTTTTCTTCATGAGTCCCAGAGATAAATTCCCAACTGGAATTCCTGTCATAGATTCTCTCACTTCTTCCCATTAGAGCAATCTTAATTTTTGGAAACATTTAGTGAATATAACACATTTAATTATTACATGCTCTCTTAGGAAAATTGGAAAAGTACAGAATGAGAAGAGAAACAAAACACACAATTCCACAGCCCAGAATGTTTCGGACATTCTCTCCATGATGCACACAGTATAATAAGTTCTTATGTAGTTAGCACTATCCTGCAGACACGATTAGCATTGAAACTTAACAGTACACTATAAGTAGACCTCTCCATTCCTACAGACTCTTCAGGATTGCACTGTATTCCACTGAATGAATGTATCAAACTTTACTCAACCAATCCCTTGATGTTGACCTGTTGTAAAGGACAAGATTGTTAAGTGTTAAGAAAATGTTTATAAGGACAGCATGGAACTATATGAGCTGTGAAAAAATGGGAGGTGACAACCTTCACAAAGTAACCACAGCACCAGCCCACAAACTGCCAGTCCTAGACGCTGAGGCCCTTTCCAAGGGCCTCTCTTTAGGAAAGGATCCTTCTGTTTAAATTGATCTGTCTTTGTTAAGATGGTTCAACAGCTTCCAAGCCTTGCTGGAGGTTCAGAAATGGAGGGGGTGGGGGGCGGTATGTGGTTTCTCTCCTACCCGTGAAGTCCCCCATGCCACGTAAAACATTTAACACCAAATAAAATTGTGTGCCTTTTCTCCCTTTGACCTATTATTACTTTATTTCACAGGCTTATCCACTGAACTTACATGAGTAGAGGCCAAGCTTTCCTCCCCTACAGACATCAGAGATCTCTGCTCCAGGGACCTGGAGGCCAGGGTGAAGGATCACCTTCTGAGAAGATGAGCTCTTACGACTCCTTGCTCAGGCCAGGGTGAAGCTCCACAGAGGTCAAGCTGGGACCCTAGGAAGGGGTCGAATAGGAGTGTCCAGCAAGGTTAGAAGAATTCTGGGCCAGAATGAGGACCCTTCTCTGGATGGGGGGAGGTCCTTATGCTTATTAACCGAATTTTTGCCAGGATTGACTTCAAGGGTTGTAAGAGCTGAATAACAAATTTTAAGGGTGTGTTCATGCTCAATCCGGAGAAGGCAATGGCACCCCACTCCAGTACTCTTGCCTGGAAAATCCCACGGACGGAGGAGTCTGGTAGGCTACAGTCCATGGGGTCGCTAAGAGTTGGACACGACTGAGCGACTTCACTTTCACTTTTCCCTTTGATGCACTGGAGAAGGAAATGGCAACCCACTCCAGTATTCTTGCCTGGAGAATCCTAGGGACGGCGGAGCCTGGTGAGCTGCCGTCTATGGGGTCGCACAGAGTCGGACACGACTGAAGTGACTTAGCAGCAGCATGCTCAATCCCTCAGGCACGTCTGACGCTTTGTGACCCCATGGACTGCAGCCCATCAGGCTCCTCTGTCCATGGGATTCTCCCAGCAAGAATACTGGAGTGGGCTGCCATTTCCTTCTCCAGGAGATCTTCCCAGTCCAGGGACTGAACCCGCATCTCTTGTGTCTCCTGCATTGGCAGGCAGATTCTTTACCACTAGTGCCACCTACCGAACATCAAACTGTAAGCTCATATGTGAAAACACATTTACCTGGTGGCAAGCCTGTTTCCAGCCTTAACTTGCTAAGTGACCGGGTCAGTTTTCACTGCCGCAGGGCTCCATTTCCCCTGTGTCAGTGGGGCGCTGGGCTGGGGGTGCAGAAATGCTCTCCCCAGGTAGGCGCTGTGAGACCCTGTCCTGGAAGCAAGGGTTGGGTAACTAGCTGCACTCTCTGCCTTCACCACTAGGGGGAGCGCATGCCTTGCTTTGCCTGGGGCTTCAGCGATGCCCTGGAGGTGGCTGTGTCTGGCTCTTTTTACCTTTTTTTTTTTTCCATTTAGTGAGCTCTTTATTTTTAAATTTTTATTGGAGTATGGTTGTTTATGTTATGTTAGTTTTTGCTGTACAGCGAAGTAAATCAGTTATACACATATCCATTCTTTTTCAGATGCTTTTCCCATATAGGACATTATAGTGTATTGAACAGAGCTTCCCGTGCTATACAGCAGGTTTTTAATAGATACTTAATTTTTATATAGTAGTGTGTATATGTAAATCTCAATCTCCTCATTTACCCTGTGCTCCCTCTTTCCCCCTTTGGTAACCGTAAGTTTATTTTCTAAGTCTGTGAGTCTGTTTCTGTTTTGTAAACAAGTTCTTGTCATTTTTTAAGATTCCACACATAAGTGATGATATCATACGATATTTGTCTTTCTCAGCCCTTTGAATTTTGATACCATTTTATCTTAAAATTCCAATTTAGATGTTAGAGAATGTTTAGCTAATTTGACACAAAGCTCAAATTTTTCGTTTCTTCACTTTTGTATTTAAATTAAAATATTATGCTTAATGAATTAGCTTTTTAAAATGTTTTGGCCTATAGTGTTGCTGGGAGATTTCCAGCTGAATTGCTTTACTGACACTCACTCCTGTGTACACGGGAAAGTGAAAGTGAAAGTCACTCAGTCGTGTCTGACTCTTTGCGACCCCGTGGACGTCCATGGAGCTCTCCAGGTCAGAATACTGGAGTGGGTAGCCTTCCCCTTCTCTAGGGGATCTTCCCAACCCAGGGATTGAACTCAGGCCTCCCACATTGCAGGCGAATTCTTTACCAGGTGGGCCACAAGGGAAGCCCAAGGATACTGGAGTGGGTAGTCTGTCCTTCTACAGGGGATGTTCCTGACCCAGGAAGGGCCTTAAATTCCCTCTAAGGTACCTGTCCTTTCCAGGGCCGAGCAGACATGTGAACTGGTGGATGTACACGGAGGTGAGTGGCTGGTCCTTGGTCCTTCCAAGCCTCTATGTTTTCTGACTTCAAGTCATCAACACAGACACCAAACACACATGAAATTATTCCGTGGGAGGGCATTTTGCACCTGCTCCCTTGAAATATTATTCATTGAAAGGACTGATGCTGAAGCTCCAATACCTTGACCAGCTAATGCAAATAGCTGACTCATTGGAAAAGACCTTGGTGATGGAAAAAGATTGAGGGCCGGAGGAGAAGGAGATGACAAAGTATGACATGGTTGGATGGCATCACCTACTCAATGAATATGAGTTTGAGCAAGCTCTGAGAGATAGTGAAGGACAGGGAAGCCTGGCGTGCTGCAGTCCATGGGGTCTCAGAGTTGGACACGACTGAGGGACTGAACAACAACCCTTGGCATAGAGCATCTTCCTGAATCCTTCCCTCTGCTCTCTGAACAAGCACTTTCAATCTCTGTTGTAACAGAGGAGGCAGTCAGAGTGAGTTGCTAATCAAGGGGTCGCCTTCAGCCCCCCAGCACACACAGAGCCCTTGACTTTGTCCACGTACAACAGGGCCACAGAGGGGCCTGGACCCCTGGGAGGCTGTTGCTGGCTGACGTGGTCACAAGCCATGCTTGAAGGACCCTGATTCTCAGGCGGAACCTTCCAGAGCTGCATCCTGTCTCACCCCTGGAGATGGGCACTCGCCATTGATGGAAGAGCTGGGTGGTTCAAGTCAGTGCCTGTTTTCTGACAGAGATGCAAGAACTTTAGTCAAAGTCCAGGGAGCCAGGAAGCAAAGCACCATGCAAATTCCTCCTGGAGGCTGGGGCAGCATGGCGTGTGGATGTGTGGAAATCGCTTTCACAAGGAACATTTCTCTAACTGCAAAGGAAGTGAGGCAAGCAGTTTATTGGGGAGAAGCAGAAGCAAAAGGAAAGTGATTTGCCTTTTTTTCCTCTTTTTCTCCTGGGAGGAGAGTGATCCTGCAAGAATCTACCAGCAGGGCGTCAGACTCCTTCCCTATTTGCTGGAAATCCCACCCTCCGAGGCTTCTCGGCAGTTCCTGCTGGTCGCCGCTGCCTGGAGGGGACTGGCGGTCAAGGGAGCAGCGGGCCTGGGGCACAGCCCCAAGGGAAGTGGGGTGAAAGTCTGGGAGGTGCCAGGGAGCATCAGGGAAGAGCAGTCCCACCCCAGAGACACCTTGAAGGGCCAGTGAACCTGCTTTATTGACGGCACACCGCCTCGGGCAAATGCTATATCCCTGCTGGCAGAGTGGAAGCCTCCGACCCCGAGTGGAAGTGAAAGTCACCTTGTAATTTGAATACCGAAGGCGGCCTCCAGGATTCAGTACCCCAGGGCAGGCTTCCTCAGGAACAAGCTGGGAACCCAGCTTGGGAACCCATGGTTGTTTTCGGAGGGGGGAGGCAGGGAGTTTATGGGGTAGTGATGCCAACAGTGGCCCTGTGGGACTCCAGGGCACGGAGGCCTTTTTGTCCCCCATCCCTTGTAGGCAGAACTCTGGGCCCCACAGCCTTCTCTGGGTTCCAAAGGGCAGGACAGCAGCTCCTCAAAGAAGAAGTAGCCACGAAACCACCTGAGGCAGAGGTGCATCCACATTAGAAGAGGGACCACCTAGGACCCTGCACACACCTTCAGCTTCTCAGCAACCCCACCCTTTTGTAACTGCAGAATAAAAAAGACTACAAGACAGTTACTACCCTGATCCTATCACATACTCTGGCCTGACCAGAGTATATAACCTTTCCCTACTCACCAGGGAGGGGGACACAGTTCTTGAGGCGCTAGCCTGCTGTGTTCCCCCTTTGCCTGGCAAAGTGGTGAAACCCCTCTATCTTTCTCCTCTATGACTCCGTCTCTATATTTCTGTTTGGCGTTGGTGCAGAGAGAGCTGAGATTTTGGCAACAGTGTTGCCTTGCTCCAGTTCAGCAGAGTTGCCCCACACAATACACAATGCAAAGCTTTCCTATCTGCTCTGTCCATTGTGGCAGCCACAGCCCCACATGACTCATGGAGCTCTTAGAATGAGGCTGTTGCATTGGGAAGGCTGAATTTTCTCATTTATTTAGTTTTGATGATTTTAAGTTTAGATCACCCGCTGTGGCTAGTGGCCTTTGTGTGGATCAGCATTGCTCTTCGCAGAACTCCTATTTGTGAATGAAAACAAATGCTCTGTCCTGGCATTTCCATGCTGCAGCTGTGGGAACGGGTGCCCTGTTTCTGGAAGCAAACAGGCAAGAAGCAGAATCGGTCTTGGTTGCTGCGAGGTGCACCTTTTCAGCTGTCCTGTGTTTAATCTCTCAGCACCGCCTGCACGGGCTGGGTGTGCACCCAGAGTCTGTTGGTGTGACCACGTAATCCTCAGGGTAAGACACTGCTACTGTTTTTCTTTTCGATTAACACGATTCTGTTGCACACAAGTTCAGGACCAGATCACTGGGAGTCTGAGCTGCCCCATGGCCCCATAAGTGTGGGATGATCCCCCCAGCTGGGGGGGGGGGCAAGGTGAGAGTGGGGACCCTTTAAGTCTCTTTTACATTGTCTCTAGGCTATGGCTTTTGTTGCAGTATTGCTGTCCGCGTGGCCCTGCAGTCTTATGCTTTTTCCATGTGGCTGTCCCAGAGAAGTGTTCATTCAGTGACTGTGGATCTTGCGTGTAATGGGCGGGCGTTAGGAAGTGTGGTTCAGGGTGACTCCCTGTGACCTTGAAGAAGTCATTCTGTGTCCCAGTCCCTGGGTCCCTGGTTTCACTACCTGAAGCTGCTGTTCACTCCCATCCCTGCCCTTCCTCAAAAAGCCCTGCTCTTCCTGGATGGCCGGGTGTTCCAGGACCAGGATGGGGTCTCATTTCTTGCTTCTCCCCCCAGGCCCTTGCTTAGCCTTGATGCTGAGAAGGCCCTTCTCCAGCTCAGTGTGGAGGCCGCTCTTCCTGCTGGACCCCCGGGTGGCAGGCCCTTAGGACCACAGAAGCTGCAGACCCCCCAAAGCCCTCCTGGGACCCTCAGGCTAAAATCAACGGCATTGTTGTTGTTCAGTCATGTCCAACTCTTCGTGACCCCGTGGACTGCAGCACGCCAGGCTTCCCTGTCCTTCACCATCTCCCGGAGTTTGCTCAAACTCACGTCCATTGAGTCGGTGATGGTGTCCAACCGTCTCCTCCTCTGTCACCCTCTTCCCTTCCTGCCCTCAATCTTTCCCAGCATTAGTGCTGAAGAAGGAATTCATAGGGCCTGGACTCCATCTTAGGCTTGTTCATGTTGATCATGCTTGGCCACCTCTCCAATGGACTCTAAACTCTGTGCTTAGTGCCTATGGAAACGACAATAGCAGGATAAGACCCCCTCTGGACAGGGGAATCTTGAAGATTACATCCAGGTTACTCATCGCCTAAGAGAAAACATACACTGATCCCCCTACCTCTGGACAGGTCATAAATTTTTCTGTATCTATCGGAATGTAACCTCAGGCTTATTGATTATTAACTGTTAGGAATGTAACCTCGGGCTTATTGATTATTGACTGTTTGAACACATAACACATGAGTGATGGGGTTACTGTGATTGTATTTACCTTTCCTTTGTTTATTTAAGTCTCAAGGAATTTGGGGTGGTGGGTTCAGACATGTACACATGGGGTATAAAAGATTTTCACAAATGCTGGTCGGGGTCCTTGGCTAAGAGGAGACTCTGCCTTGGGCCTGCCGGTGTAATAAACTGTACTTCACTGTCTGCATCGTCCTGTGTGAGCTTGTTTCCCGGAACGCGTGGCTACAACAGTGTCTTTTCCAGTGAGCTGGCTCTTCCCATCAGGTGGCCAAAGAACTGGAGCTTCAGCTTCAGCATCAGTCCTTCCAATGAATATTCAGGATTGATTTCCTTTAGGATTGACTGGTTTGATCTCCTTGCTGTCCAAGGGACTCTCAAGAGTCTTCTCCAGCTGCTGCTGCTAAGTCACTTCAGTCATGGCCGACTCTGTGCGACCCCATAGATGGAAGCCCACCAGGCTCCTCTGTCCCTGGGATTCTCCAGGCAAGAACACTGGAGTGGGTTGCCATTTCCTTCCCCACCTTCTCCAGCACCACAGTTCAAAAGCATCAATTCTTCCACACTCAGCCTTCTTTACAGTCCATCTCTCACATTTGTACATGACTATTGGAAAAACCACAGCTTTGACTACACGAAACTTTGTTGGCAAAGTAATGTCTCTGCTTTTTAATATGCCCTCCAGGTTGTCATAGCTTTTCTTCCAAGGAGCAAGCGTCTTTTATTTTCATGGCTGCAGTCACCATCCACAGTGATTTTGGAGCCCAGAAAAATAAAGTCTGTTAATGGCATGGCCGTCCCCAAATGTGTCTCCATGTTCAGGCCTCTGGTGGGCTGGTGCTCACCCATCCCTCTGGCCCAGATTTCCTTGGGCCAACTTTCTTCACCCAAACACCTCCTTCTGCCTTTCCACTCAACTCTGTTCTTCCTGGTTTTCTGTCTGCGGGATCTGTTTCTGATGGAAGGGGCTGACGTGTCCAGTGGTGAGTGGGTCCGTCTATTTCTTCTCACGGTTCTAGGGCATATTTGGGTGCTCTGTGCTTAGGCACACACACATGAAGAATTGCTATGTTCTTCCAGAGAACTGACCCCTTTATCATCAGGTAAAGTCCCTCTATCCTGGATAACCTCCCTGCCTCTGAAGTCTGCTGTGTCTAAAATTATAACAACTCCTGCTTTCTCCTGACTGGTGTTAGCAAAGGGTGTTCTCCGTCATCGCTTCAATCTATGTGTGCTCAGTCGCTGAGTGGCATCCAACTCTTTGTGACCCTATGGACTGTAGCCCGCCAGGCTCCTCTGTCCATGGAATTTTCCAGGCAAGAATACCAGAGTGGGTTGCCATTTCCTTCTCCGGGAAATCTTCCCAACCCAGGGATCGAGCCTACATTTCCTGTGTCTCCTGCATTGCAGGCAGATTCTGTACAGTCTGAGCTACCAGGGAAGCCCCATGAGTCTTAAAGTGACTTCTTCATGGACGATGTGTAGTTGGATGCTGCCTGTAGATCCACTCTGACAGTCTCTACATTTCAAGTGGTGTATTTAGACCAATGATGTTTAAAATGAAGATTGATACAGTTGGATTAGAAGCCACCACACTTGTTACTATTTTCTCTCTTTTATCCCCTTTCTGTTTGCTTATTTTTACTGTCTTCCACTTGTCCTGGTGTCTCCAGTTTTAATCGTTTTGTAAACAGGTTTCTGTTGCCTGTCTCTCTGCCTCTGGCTCAGACTAGCTTTGTCCGGTGGAGCCTCGCTACCCAGTCTCTCAACCCTCCTCCTCCCCATCAGCTGTGTCCCCCAGGACTGCTCAGCCTATCCCCTGGATGAGACCCCCTGCCAGGGCCTGAACGCCAGGACCCACAGGAGAGGACCCTCCTGGAGACCTCAGGAGCCTGAGACCTGTGTCCCATTGTCTCCTGTCTTTCTCTGGGGAGTTGATGCTAGCCCTGAAGCACACGGAAAGATGGGAGGGGGATTCAGAAGGAAGAGCCATGGGCTGGGGGGTCCAGGCCATCATCTTGGTGGGATAAGACCATAGACCCCAAGGACCAGGGGACAAGTGTCCATCCTATATGCCATATGCCCTTCCTGGGGCCTGACCCTGAGCTTGGAGTGGAAGTTTGGGGATGATGAGGCAAGACCTCTGCCTCATAGTCCAATGGAGGAGGAAGCCACTTAACAGAGCACCACGCAAGGCTGAGACAGACTTAAACAGCTCCAGAAGCCTGGAGATCTGGCCTTGAGACAGCTACAAAGATTAGTTAAGAACAAAGGTTCAGCCTTGTTACATGCCTAGCTCAGCAGCTGGCACAGCTTGGGGAGCCTTCCAGGGCCTGTGGGCTCATCATGTGCAGGAGCCTAGGTTCCAGGCTGCCGAAGGTTAGAAGCAGCCTGGAGCGATGTGGAGAATCAGGTCCTGGTCAGACCGGATGCCATCTGCAATGGGTGGACTTGGACCCCAGACTAGGCTCCCTGACTCCAAGGCTCCTGGTGATTGGCACAGACCCTCAAGCACATGGTTGTTGTTTAGTCACTAAGTCGAGTCTGACTCTTGTGACCCCCATGGACTGTAGACCGCCAGGCTCCTCTGTCCATGGAATTCTTCTCCAGGCAAGAATACTGGACGGGGGGGGGGGGGGGGGGTTGCCATTCTCTTCTCCAGGAGATCTTCCCAACCCAGGGATCAAACCCGGGTCTCCTACACTGCAGGTAGTTTCTTAACCACTGAGCCACCAAGCAAGCCCCTCAAGAACACACTGTACCTATTTTATTTTTGAACAGTAACACACATGATTGTTTTCTTGTAGGGTAGTATAAAGGAAACTTCAAACAATTGTGATGCTTCAAGGTGTGGGATCTGGGTGTGGGCAGGGGGAGCCAAGCGGGTTTTGTGAAGGGGAGTGCCCAGGAGGGAGGAGAGCCCTAAAAGGGGAATTGAACCGAGGGCCTGAGACCACACGCCCTCCTCACTGTGGGGCCTCCGCCCGCCCCTGCCCACAGGAAGCAGGAGGGAGGAAGCTGACGGGGGTGCAGCGGCAGGTGCGGGGAGCAGAGGCAAGGTGCCCGGGAGGCCTGGAATCCCGCCGTGGGGTCCCTCCGAGAGGGAGCAAGGGTTTGAGTGGGGTGGGCAATGCTGCGCTGCCTTCGGGGGCCAGAAACCCTGGGAGTGGGCACAGGAGGCCCCGGACCGGGCAGAGCAGAGGGAGGGAGGCCTGAATCAGGAAGGGAGAAAGAAAGTATCTTTGGACAATTCACACACTCAACGTCACATCTAGCTGGTTTGACAAAACATGGGAAACAAGAAGTGAAATTTGTTAACTGCACCAAGATCCAGGCAGTTCACTTCAGGGGACAGCTTTGGTACCAAATTATCCTTATTATGCAAATTTCCTCCCCAAGCGGCCGGCCTCCAGTTGTGCCTGGGGACCACGGGGCCGCATCTGCTTCCCGTCCTGTGATCCCCCGTAGCCACAGCCCACCTGCGGGGCTGGTGCAGCACCCTGCTGCCAGGGAGGGGGCGCGGGCGGCCTGTGCTGGGGAGTGGGGTGGGGGCACAGGAGACATCACACAGGGATCATGCCTTGTTTCTGTCCTTGGCTTTGCCAAAAAGCGGAAAAAGCAAGGGGACTTCACAGTGAGGTTTTCACCTTCCTCCTTAGGAAAATACAGCCCAGAACTTGGCATTTTTTGAAGCATCTGGTCCCAGCTGAGGCCTGAGGTCCAGGCTGCACCAAGTTCCCCATTTCTTTCCTGCCAGCATCAGTCTCAGGGGTCCGCAGCCCATCACTGCCTCTTGCATCTCCCTCCCCAGGCCCCCCGCCAAATGTCACAGCCAGTGACCTGGATGCTCAGCTGGTGGCTTCTTCACAGCCTACTCCTGATCTCAGCTGCTTTATTGGACCTGCTCTTTGGCCTCTCCTTCGTGGAGAGGATTTGGGTGCTGGGCTCAGCGGGCTTCTCTCCTGTCTGGGACCATCACCCTCTTCTCTGTAGGAACAAAGCTTCTGTCACCCTCCCACCACGCTCTGCCCTGGGGTACCTCCTGGGTCCATCCTGCTTTCTCACTCTTGACCACCTGCCTCTCAAACTGTGACCTGTCTTCACAGCTGACCCATTCTTGTCATCCAGTACCTTCCGTTATGCAAAACCCAGCTTCCCCTCTCAATCCCTCTGCCCAGCCCACGCTGCCCCTGCCCCCCACTAACCGCTCACGTAGGACTTGAGATTTGGAGTCAGCACCTCACAAGTCCTCCGCATGCAATCATTTCAATCTTCTTCAATAGACAATTATCTGTGTACATGTTTACTGACCTGCATCTCAGTCTGTGGGTTGCTGTCACAAAATGCCGGAGACTGGGTGGCTTGTGAACAACAGAAGTTCATTTCCCGCAGGTCTGGAAGCTGGAAGTCTTGAAGTCAGGGCCAGGTGAGGCCCCCCTCCCGGTGGTGGATTTCTGACTGTCTTCGCAGGAGTCAGGGTGAGGGAGCTCCTTGAAGCCTCTTTATTAGGACACCAGTCCCACCAGGTGGCGCTAGGGCTAAAGAACCCGCCTGCCAACGCAGGAGACAAGACAGAAGAGATGCGGGTTCCATCCCTGGATTGGGAAGATGCCTTGGAGGAGGGCATGGGAACATACTCCAATATTCTTGCCTGGAGAATCCCATGGATAGAGGAGTCTGGTGAGCTACAGTCCGTGGGGTCTTAAAGATTCAGACACGACTGAAGCGACTTAGAACGTAGCAGTCCCACCACGAGGACTCCATCCTGATGACTCAGTCACCTGCCAAACATCCACCTCCAAATACCTTTGGGAGGCAGGAATTCCACATATGATTTCTGGGGAGACACAAACATTCAGACCATAGCAAGCACCTACTATGTGCCAGGTAACTCTTCTTGACACTGAGGATATGGCAGGAAAAAAAAAACAACCAACCTGCTCCTGGAGACCACATTCCAGTGACAGAGATTCTAGTCTTCTCCAGCCCCGCTGCTGGTAGGTTATGCCTTTCCCCTCTTGCCAGGCCTCCTGCCTGCTCCTCTTGTTGCTTTCCTGTTTCTCATTATGTCACTCTCTTCTCTGCCTCCAGTGGCTCTCCTGCACCTGCTTCTCTTCCTCTTCACACTCCTCTGGCTGCAGGAACTGAGCTTGCTTTCTCTCGCTTTCCTGGGCTCTGCTGCCTGCAGGATGAGGGTTCTGGTCCCCCTCCCCTTTCTTGCAGGGCGGGGGCTCAGCCCCCTCAGGAGTTGCCTGAGTTTAAATCCTACCTGCGTCCAGCGGGGCAAGTCTCCCTGGAGTCAGCAAGCCCACCATGGTCAGGCACTGAAGCTGGTTTCTCTAATCTAGGTTTCACAGGTAGCACAGGTAGTATTTTGGTTTTCCACTCTCTGACTCGCTTTTCATGGCAAACCCACTCCAGTATTCTTGCCTGGAGAATCCCATGGACAGAGGAGCCTGGCAGGCTACAGTCCATAAGATCGCAGAGTCGGACATGACTGAAGTGACTTAGCACATGTGCACGAGTTGTTTTAAATTTAGGAAAGGAAGAGAGAGACGTTATTAATTTTGAATAATTATTCACTTCATTAATAATTAATTATTAAGTTTCTTCCTCTGTCAAAAAAGAGAGGGATGTGGCTGGGCTGGAGGAGAGGGTTAAGGTTGTATCTGCCTTGATGGGGACCAGGTGGGTGGGGTCAGCTTATCTGGACTTGAGGAACTGGTCCCATATGAGGCAGGTGGAGCCCACCCAGAACTCCTGCTCCAGAAAGGTCAGGAGTGGGTCTCTGGAAACTCCACTTCTGAGAACCAGCCAGGTGATTCTAAGCTGCATTTGAGAACCAGGGTCATGGGGGAATTTCTGAATGCCCCAAGGTCGGGGGAAGGTGATGTGGGTGAGGGAATCAGGAGGCGGTCTTGAGCTGGGAGCTGGAAATTTGGGTTAATGCTGGGAGGCCAATGGGAGGACAGGAGCCTGGCCATGAGGCAGAAGTGCTATTCTAGGAGCCGAGGGACTCCACCTCCCCCTCGTCAGAGGTAGCAAGGGCCAGGCTCTTGGGGGAAGGCAGAGAAGATCCAGGCTGTGTTGGCAGCACCTGAGCTCCAGCCCTGCCTGGCGGCTGTGCTGGGGCTGCTCTCTGGGTTCTGAGGCAGAGAAAGACCAGCAGGGTTCAGAGTGATGCCTGGGCTTCTGAGCAACAGGGGACCCATGTGTTGGTGGTCTGAGCACTTCTTCCAAGTCTTGTACTGATTGCCCAGCTCCTAGATGTCTGTTTTGAGCCCTGCTCAGGATTTGGAGTTGAGAGGCTGGACATATGAAAAACCAAACTTTTGGCAACAGCCGAGCAATCCTGTTCGTTAGAGTGCATGTACTTTTAGTGAAAATGCAGAACTTCACCAAGGAGTCACAAAACCTCCAAAATGTTTTATTTTGCTGGAAAATAATTGGAAGTGGGAGCAAAAATCATTGGCATCTGAGCCCCCAATTCTGATGTCTAGCTCCTCAGGTTTCACACTAATTCGTAAAACACAGCATGTTTTGTAAATTTATGGCACTTATCAGGAATAGAATTGGATGAGCAGCTGTCTTCAGGGAGGATAAAAAACTGCACCCAGAAAACTGCCAGAGCTGCCCCAGGGGGAACAGCAGAGAGGGAGCTGTCCAGGGGGAACAGCAGAGAGGGAGCTGTCCAGAACATGCCAGGCTGTTCCAGGTATGCAGGGAACAGTGTCTGTCTGACAACTGCATCCACACCTCGCTTCCTTTACTCAGCATCTTCTGGGCCCTTGGCGCAGGCAACCAGGCTCTTTGAACCTTGGTGCATCCACCTGGAAGCAGTTGCAGTCCTCCTGGGGCTGACCAGGCAAACTGTTCCTGACTCTTACCCCTCCCAGGCGTGAATGTGAGCTGTTCTGCTCCTCACCATCACCTCATGAAGGAAACGCCCTCCAGACCCAGAGTGGGGCTCACCAGGTTGGGCACATGGGGTGGATGCACCCCTGGCTCACTGGGGGCTTTCAAGGGGACCAGAGGAAGCTTAATGGCTTACAGCATCAAAAAGATGCTGAGGATAATCATTCTTAGCATGACTTCAATAATACAAAAGGTAGTGAAAACCAAGAAGTGAAGTCTATCATCCTACAGAATGCTCTTGAAGTGAGGGTTTGCAACTTCACCCTCACTTGTTACAGTCCTGGGTTCCAGGATGGATTGCTCCTCGACCCCTTCCCAAGCTCTTGCTGAGCTTGAGAGATGAGGGTAGGCCACTGCTCTCCTCAGATCCCTTCTAGTTGAGTGTTGGTCGTTCGGTTGTGTCTGACTCTTTGCAACTCCGTGGACTATAGCCAACCAGCTCCTCTGTCTGTGGAATTCTTCAGGAAAGAATATTAGACTGGGTTGCCATTTCCTTCTCCAAGGGATCTTCCCGACACAGGGATTGAAGCCAGGTCTCCCATGTTGCAGGCAGATTCTTCACCATCTGAGCCACCAAAGAAGCCCACTTCTAGACACACTCATTAACCTTGGTAAGGTGCACACAAACACATTCCTCACTCTCACAGTCAGACCCCCACCACCACCACCACCACTTTGGAGTCACTTTTCCACCTTAAATTGAGCTTAGGTCATTTCTGAGTTATTTCTTGCACCCGTGACCACTGAGAACGACAGGATATAGCTGTGAAACTGAATCTGGCCATGGTTGTGCCATCACCTCTCTCTAAGCCACGCGTTCATTCAGTGTGGTAACTCAAAGGTGCCGAAAACTTTTTTGAAGAATGCTACCCCGGCCACTGACACTTACGAAAAGCCCCTGATGCCAGAGCCTGATGTGAAACAGAACAGTCTGTGGATTTCATTCAAGTTTCACCTGATCAAATGTTGAACCGTGTAAACTCGATCACTTCATCTTATTTACTAGATTTGAGCCCACACGGTGTCTGGCTGTTTCTCCCAAAGGGTCAGAGGGTTTTTACCCCCGAGCATCTCAAGCAGTGCAGTCTGTGGCAGACAGAGTTGAGACACCCCAGCCCTGCGCCCCCTGCCCTAAATGTGCAGCTCAGCATGGAGAGTGCCCCCGGGGTGGCCACTGCGGTCAGTCCCTGCCTCTGTGCTCCCCCCGGCCACCCATCTGCTGCGCATGGCATTAAGCACTGCTCTAAGAAGAGCTGGGGAATGTGTGTCATATTGCCCACAACCTCCACTCACCCTCAAACCCGCAAGTACCCCAAGCCCAGCACAGCTTGAAGAGGGGGTGCTCAGCCTGCCGAAGTGAACTGATGCACTGGCGGCAGCAGCGAATGCATATGATCACATATGATACCAGCTTGTCTTGTACCCGCCCCCAAGCCCATCTTCTTCCTCTGACCTGGAGGGAGTCTGTAGCAGGTGGCAGGTCTGTGGGATGATTCTCTCAAGACCAGCGTGGGCTTCACAGCATGGGGCAGACAGAGTATTCGTTGCATTTATTAGTTCTATCACCACAGAGAAGCATTTGAAAATGTGTACAAAAGGATACTCTATATTCCTCCAAGGGCACACCCCTTGTTCACAGCAAAACAGAAATAATTTAACATCATCATAGAGGCAGATTGGAAATACAACTGCATTTTCTCATTTACAGTCCTGTACAATGGCAGCTGCACACCTAAAGAACACATAAATTGAACCCTGAAGAGTCACCACACACAACATTGTAAAAAAGTGTATTAGAAAGTATTGGAAACAAGATTGCATGTTCATTTCTGGTTACACTTGTTCACAGTGAATGCTATGGCACCAATAGCATATGTGCTTTTTTTAGAAAAAATTTATGATGTCTGTATATCTTAAATAAGTCTAATTTTGGTTTCTTTTAAAGTAAAAAAAAAAAACAAACCCCACTAAACTGAAGGAGAGAGATCTGGGTTCTGAGTAGCACTGCCCCTTCATTATTGCTGGAACATAAGTGCATGAGAGAAACAGATTTACATCACAACTGGTCTACAGAAGTCCATGGCATCTCGCTTTTGTTTTGGCAAGAAGATGATGCTAAGAAATTCCTACTGAAAACAAAACAAGAAAAAGCACAAAGATAGAAAAAACAAAAACAAAAAAACAAAAAAGAAACTCGCATCGCATTGAGAGATAGCTGTCTTTCTTGATGAAGTGTCTGAGATCTCATTTTTGGTTGATTCTGAATTGGAAGTGAAATGTGCTGGTATCTGAAATGCTAGGTGCTGAGACACGCCCTTGGGTGACAAAGCGACAGTAACACGATTCTTTTTAATGTCTCTTCTACAAGGACAAGCCCATGCTCTACGATTCGTGATGCAGGAAGACCTGGGTGAGTAGGGTCCAGGTGTTCTGAGTGGAGGGGAGCTGGCGACCGCGATGGGCTGGAATGCCAAACAGGGACTTCTCATGATCGACGGGATCCACCTGCCCCAGGTGCCCCTCCTTTGGTTGACATTCATTTTCAACACAACGAGAGTGCATGAAACCCAGTGCATCCACAGTGGTCCCCGAGACACACACTCACATTGTCACACAGCCGAACAGACCACAGAACGAAATGGGGTAAGGTCATGCAAAATGCCACTTTTACCAGGTAGAAGGAAAATGTCAACAGCTTTGGGTACAGAACATGGCCACCTTTCAAGCATAATTTAATTACTTGTTGGCATTGTATGAAACCTTACTTTAAATACAGTAGTTTCAGAGAAAAAAGGTGTTACATTAGAAAACCACAATAAAAGGTGTGTAAATAAGGTTATATTGGCTACAAAAGGCAGAGAGAAGGAGGGGAAAGTCCTGGGGAAAACAACTCCTCAGCCACTATTTACAGTGGTGGGTTGAGGTCAGTGTGAAGCCACAGGGGAAAAGATCACTCTGTTCAGCAAATGGACCCCGTGGAACAGATGTGGCAGGTGAAACTGGCCTGCAAACTGGACATGTAAGCAGTCTCTCACCCTGAATATACATGTTCCTGGGGATAAGGTGGATCTTTCTCTGTAACTGCACATGGAACTAATGCTGTCCACAGCCCAGAGTCCCCCTCTGCCCCTCACCCAGTGCCCCAGCGTGTCACTGACCAAGTTACTACAACTTTGTCTATTTCCAGGTTCAAAACATCACACAGTTCCGTAAGCAAAGAATCCCATGACTCAAGGATGCTAGGGTGCCACCCTTTCCACAAAACCCAAGTGCACCTGGGAAGGTAAGCTTCTGAAGACTGAAGGTGGGGTAGTTCATTGAAAGAATTAAAATGAATCCAAAGGAACAGGAGTCAGGCTAGAGACTGCTGACTGGGGACATTCATTGCAGGACTTTCATCTCTGGAAGGCTTCCAGACCATTGATTGGTTTAGAATTTAATTAGAGCAGTGATTCTCCACTAGGAATACCTTTTTCTCCCCAGTGGCATTTCTAGTTGTCAACTGGGGGGTCCTACTGGCATTTATTGTGTAAGTGACCAGTGAAGTGACAGTCACTCAGTCATGTCCAACTCTTTGTGACCACGTGGACTGTAGCCCACCAGGCTCCTCTGTCCATGGAATTCTCCAGGCAAGAATACTGGAGTGGGTTGCCATTTCCTCCTCCAGGGGATCTTCCCAACCCAGGGGGTGACCTCATGCTGTTAAACAGCCTAGGATGCCTGGGGAAATACCCTGCCACCCAGTATCCAGCCCCAAATGTCAAGAGTGCTGAGCCCAGGATCTCTGGAGTTGACTGAAATGCAGAGATGTTTGTGCACAAGTTTTGCTGTTTCCTTATGGTCACCTTGGACATTTTGGTGATGAAAAATACTGGAAATATTTGCAACTGTATGCCTTCCTGCTCAGTGGTTGAGATGGATGTCCTTAATGATGGCATGAACCTATACTATTACTTTCCAGGTTAGGATTGGGACCCGTGGACGTCTCTGTGGGCCTTTGAGGGCATGAAGGGTCCTCACCTCCAGGGCCACCTCCCTCTGTCCAGCTGGACCTTGAGTTCTGGTCACAAGATGATCCTGGATACTCCCCCAGTAAGACAGGTGCATCCTGCCTAGGTGGACACAAGGGTGCAGCTCTGTCCTTAGAGGAGAGAGTGTCAGATGGTTTGAAAGTGTGGTTTCAAACAAACAGGTGCTGTGTGTAAGCAGTAGCCTCTGGATTTCACCTGACAAATTTCCTTGACCTGAAAATGGTCATTCTGAATCCCTTAACGGATATTAAAATGAGAATACTATACACAGAAGGCAGGGAAAGAAATGTCCCCACAATGAGAAACCCAGGCTTGGAGCTACAAACACAACATTAAATGAAATTTAGGACAGACTTTCTGCAGGAAAATAGGCTTCTGGTCACAGGCAGAACCGGGCAGGAAGGCGTACAGAACCAGGCATGGAATTTAGAATAAAGGTTTGGTTTCTGAGGGATTTTATCATCTGAACATTTCAAAAGGCATTAACGTCTAAATTTCAGGGCTGGTGTTAACAATGTAGTGATAGACTCTGGGGGCCCTTAGGAAATGAGAGAGCAGAGAACAGTGGTCCCAGGTGCCCTACGGAAATACAGAGTTCATTCCATGGGACAAGAGGCCTCTGGAGGCTTATGGGCTGGACAACGTCATGACAAAGTTTGGAATGGGAGAATGAATCCAAAAGGCTCTCCAAGCCCTCCCTTCCCTCTGCCCAATAGTCACTTTTCCCAGCAGTGTGCAGAATTTGACTTAGAATAATATCTTCCTTTGGAACCTATGGCCTGTCGGTGCAGGAGGCACGCAGTTTCCGGCCCTGCAATGAGGGCATTTCACCCCAGGGTCACGGTCATGGTCACGGTCACGGTCACGGTCACGGCCACAGCACAGGGGCTGTGAGCCTGGCTCCCGGGACCTTGCGAACCCGATCTGGTGCCCGAAACCATGCTTAGCACGGAACCAGCTCATTCCTTCCCGGGCTTCCACCTGTTTTTATACAATTCTCCCCGAACATGACATATCACTTGGAGGCCGGCGATTGCTAGGAAGCAACAGGGGAGGGGACTTCAGCCTGCGGTCTACAGAATCGTCTAGTAAGAGAGCATTCCGGGGGCTCCAAATGGAACCCCGCATCTAACAAGAAAAACGTCCTGTTCTCAAAAGCAAATCAACCAACTCAGAACAAAACGAAGTACCGCCTAGAGGACAAAGCACAGCGGTCCAGTCCAGCCCCAGCCGCCCGCCCAGGGGCGCGTGCAGGTCGCGGATGCTCTTCCTGCGGGCACGCGCAGTCCGGGTTTAGCTCATGTGGAAGCGGTGCTCCCCGCGCGTGATGTGGGACGAGAACTCGTAGCGGTCCTGGCTGTGGTAGCCACACATGTTGCACTCGAAGGGATCTCGGAAGCCGTGGCAGCCCATGTGGATGGTGTACATGACGTGGTCCAGGAAGAGCACGCGGCAGTGTTCGCACCTGTACACCTTGAGGGCTTCCCCGCTCGTGCCGATGACGCGCAGCGCGTCCGGGGGGCCCTCGGAGGCCGCGCGCAGCACCTCATAGGCCGCGTGCTCCTCCTTGATGGACAGGCCGTTGCGCGCGTGGGGGGTGATGTGGTTGGTCAGGTAGATGAGGCCGCCCCGCTGCTCCTCTGTGTTGCTCTCGGTGTCCGTGGAGTCTTGGCAGCTGTTGCTCGGGGACGCCTCGCGCTCTGAGGACGTGGACTTGGCCTTTGAGAGCAGCAGCAGGTTCTCCACAGCGCCGTCCTGGGCTGAGTGGTTGGAGCGCGCGGGGCCCTCGGCATGCGGCTTGTGGAGCGGGTACATGGGGCTGAGCACTGGGACCACGTCGGAGCTGCCCGGGGGTGTCTGCACCAGGGGGCGCAGAGACTCGGCCCCCAGGTAGCTGATGGCGTTGTTGATGGCCTGGTCCATCACGTGTGTCTGCATCATCTCGTTCTCCTTCTCGTAGCTGGCATTGCCGTCGTAGGGCAGTTCCGACAGGCACTTGTCCCCTGTGGGAAGCGGGTGACAGTCAGAGAGGCCCAGGTTACCTCTGTGCCCGGCAGCAACAGCTGACATCTACACCCGTGGGGGCAACGATCTCGGGCAGACACACAATGCGGACATCAGCAAAAGAGGGCAAAGCTGACAGTCTCTGCCTGCCCTGTACCTGGCATGGCGCCCTGCCTGGGGTTGGTATTTAAACCAATTTGTCTGACAAATCAATAAACGAACAGGTGAACCAATTTAAACAGCATATATGCAAACACTAAACCAATACTTGTATTTACTCTGGGTGTTAATAAACATTTTGAGTGTGCTGAGTGTGCTAAGTTGCTTCAGTCGTGTCTGACTCTTTGCGACCCCATGGACTGTAGCCCGCCAGCTTCCTCTGTCCATGGGATTCTCCAGGCAAGAATACTGGAGTGGGTTGCGGTGCCCTCCTCCAGGGAATCTTCCTGACCCAGGGTTTGAGCCCATTTCTCTTATGTCTCCTGCATTGGCAGGCGGGTTCTTTACCACTAGCGCCACCTGGGAAGCTCTAAAGATTTTTATATTTAATTTAAAATTAATATTGAAATGATATGTTTTCATATAGAGTTCTAAGTAATTCACAATGGCTAGTTAACATCACTAATTTATTTAATTCAAGCAATTATATGATTATAACAATGTGTGATGTTATGTCATATATTTTAAATTCATAACTATAATACTCTAGAATAAAGCTTAATCAAAAATACAGAAACTTTATATTCTTCATAGTGAAATGGTATCAGTCTTGTCAACAACAAAAAGCTGGCTCTGACTTGCGTGAGAGTGAAAAGCATCGTCAGATGTACCAGCCTCCACATCTTCCCTGGGCTCTAATTCCATGCCTGCTTCTCAGTTCTTAGCAGCAAGGAGCCTGTGCTGCAGTCATTTGGTGAAAAGTTGGTAGAAAGTTGAGAGCAGACTGAGGAAGCTCCAGGGGTGACATTTACTTGTTCCTTCAAACAATTACTGAGCAGGAATGATTTGCAAGAAATTACTGTCAACGACTCGTCAGCGAATTTGGCCCCAAGAAGCCTGAGATCTAATATCATGGTTGGTAGGAGGCAGCGAGCTCACTTCCCCTGGAAATTTGAGAAAAGATTTGACTTCTTGTAATTAGCTTTTGAGTACAAGTTTTCATAATGAAATAAAATGAATATCCTTGAAGATAACACCTTCTTGATGTACAGGTTCTAAGCTCAGTAAGAAATCTTGGCTTAATTAGCAAATCCATGAGTGAACTGTCTGCCTCATTGTTAAGGTCTATTGATTCACTTTACTTTCAGTGGTGGTTAGTTAATAAGTCATGGGAGGAGCGGCATTCAGAGGCAGGTCTGAGCTGTTTACATTTTGACCCTTGCTCTGTTTCTTTCCTTCTCTCAACACATGTCCACTGAGTGTCCACCCTGGACCAGACAGGAGGGACAGAATGGCCAACAAGTAACATCCTTCACAGCCCACAGGGGAGACAGACGTTAGGGCATGGTCACATGGAGCGCATCCCTGTCTGAGAAGTTCTGTGAAGGAAAAGGAAGGTTTGCTATGGGGACTTAATTCTGCTTTCTAGTATGATGAGGCATATTTCTGGACAGTTAATGTCACAGATTTTTTTAAAGATTATCAATAAGTCTGGGAACTATGGAGCAGTTCATCCTTCAGCTGCTAAGCACTAGCTTCAGTCCGTGATATGTGTCCCACACAGGGAGCAGCAAGAGGCAACTAAGGGGAGAGGGAGCTAGGAGGCTGAGATGGACGGGTGAGTGGAGCCAGAGCCTGAGCAGATGGATGGGCAGGGTAGACCCGAGGAAGACTATATCAAAGGAAGCTGGAAGGCTTTGAAGGAAGGAAGGGCCCTTCTCCATCACGTGTGTGCATGTGTGCTAAGTGGCTTCAGTTGAGTCCGACTCTGTGCAACCTTATGGACTGGAGCCCATCAGGCTCCTCTCTTTATGAGGATTCTCCAGGCAAGAATACTGGACTGGGTTGCTGTGCCCTCCTCTAGGGGATCTTCCCAAACCAGGGATTAAATCTCTTATGTCTCCTGCATTGGCAGCTGGGTTCTTTACCACTCACACCACCTGGGAAGCTCCACTGGTGGAAGGCAAAAGTGAGGATGCCTTCTGGCTGCCCAAGGGTCCAGGTTAGGGCTGACGGTGGCTGGTGAGACTGATCATGGTGGAGATCCCCACACCTCCCCCACTGACACCTGACATCATGGCCTGCAGCCAGTTCTCGCAACAGAAGGTTAAACTGCTCCATAGTTCCTAGACTAATTAACAATCCTTACAAAATCTGAGACCACTGATAACTATCCAGAAGTATGCCGCATCAGACTAGAAAGCATCATTAGGTCCTGCTTCTTGCTTTGTTGGGATGTGTATCATAGAGCGGCCTGTCTCCCTTTCATCTCAATCTGCTGGTAGTCAGGAGTGACACATGCACTGACAACGGTACCATGTGACCCTTATATGACACACAGAAACTTGTCCGTGGCCAGCCACACCCTCTGCAGAACCGGAACATATTGGAATCTCTATGGAAGTTGGGTGGCAGTGATCATAGGGAGTGGGCTTCATGACAATTCTGATACATATAAAGTGCTTACAGCTCCACCCAAAATGGCGCTTTCCCACCTAATGATCCTGTTTCTCCCAGAGTCATGGTTCTGTGCTTTCCTAAGCAACTGTTTTTTAAAACCGGGTATCAACAATAAAAGGATGTAGGGGGGAAAAACCCTATATATGTTTCAGACCCACGTGGCATATTGAAACCACCCACAGAATTTCTCTTCCCTTAATATTCCACAGAGTGAGAAAATCCCACAACATTCACTTTGGCAGAATGCTAAAGAAAGGTACATAGTCTAAGGAAATACATACTTATAAAAATCAAGGAAAGAAAATTCTGGCATGAGATACATGGTTAAGCTTGACAGCTGATTTTACTTATAAAATCTTAAATATGAAGCAACAAAATCCTCAGCAATCTCCCTAACATCCTCATATCCATAGAGAATCAATTCAAATAGGTGTCTTTTTTTTACTTCTGATCAAAAAGCAGTTGAAACCTCTCCTAATGAGACCAGGTGACACTAGATGAGTGAGCGCTGAGGTTGATTCACTAGATGGGAGATGCGAGTTAAGTCCGAGATGCTGTCCACTGGGAGGAAACACCCCAAGGGCCAGAACATCCTCTGGCAGCTAGAAATACTTCCCAACCAGGTACAGTGATAACTGGTTTAGGGCATTTAACCAAATCTCAGAATGAGGGAGGAAGGGCAGAGAGGAAGTCTTTTAACAAAGACTGCACTTTGCCTTCCTTGAACTCCTCCAACCTCATCCCTAGCATTCCTTCAGGATTAAGAAAAGCTGAGCTCTCACAGAAAAAACAAAAACAAAAACAAACAAACAAACAAAACCCCCACATCTCAGATACAATGGGAAGAAAATAGCAAACATCAGTCAAGCTCTGTCAGCCCAAGTCAAATACACAAGATGAAAAGAAAAGGTCATGGTTACTGTGAAGATAATTTCTAGCAAGCCAAGGGAAGAAAGGAAGTAAAACAGCCCAATAAGCCCACCCTCAGAAAAAGCCTAATTCAAGGAAGAGAAGAATGTAGCATAATTGCTTTGTGACGTGAATTCAATTAAAAAGATACTGAAACATGGCAGGCTAGAATAACACAATAAGATGAAAATTTAGATCTCAGGAAACAAAATGAGGTCCAAACAGTATCATTTACAGATCATACAGGGATTAGAAATAGCAAGTAATACAACATAAACTCCTGAAAATGGAATCACTGACCTAGAGGAGAAACACAAGATAGTAACAGTGAATAAATGTGAAAAAGGCAAAAAAAAAAAAAAACTTAGAGAAATGCTAACGTATATGGAAGACAAACTCTCCAATATAAGGATGACTGGTATCTCTGAACAGAGATCATAACAGATGGAGCAAAAGACATATTCATAAAAAAGAATTTCCAAGAAATAAAAGAGAAAAGAAGGGAATCCCCAGACTAAAATGTCAGGAAATTTTTATTCAGAATCCAAAACACCAAGACATAACCTAGTTGTATTCAACTTTTAGGTTAAAGAAAAAAGTCTTCAGGCACTCAGACAGAAAATGGAAATCTTGGCTTCAGTTGTGATGGCAAAATCTAGAAAGTTCTAGACTGAGGGAACAAAGACAGTGACCGACCTCACTCAACACAATGTTCTTCAAGAAGAAAGGCAGCAGGCAGACCTCCTCAAACACAGAAACGATTATGGAAACAGAACACCTACAGAAGCTTCTTGAAAATAGCTGCTTGCATGCAAAGTCCAATCATTCAAAATAAATAGAAATAGTAGTCAGGGTCTTCCCCAGTGGCTCAATGGGGAAGAATCTGCCTGCAATACGGGAGACACAGGAGATGCAGGTTTGATCCCTGGGTTGGGAAAATCCCCTACAGAAGGAAACAGCAACTCCCTCCAGTATTCTTGCCTGGAGAATCCCATGGACAGAGGAGCCTGGTAGGCTACAATCCACGGGATTGCAAAGAGTTGGACTCAACCGAGTGACCAAGCAAGATAGTAAGAGGGCTGAGTCTGAGCCTGTCTTGAATGAAAACTTGGAGCTCTTTCAACCCCACCACTACTGGGCCAGCTTATACAGTAACAGCTGGGTTCTTACACACTCTTTCTGAAATTATATAAGAAGATAAACTCAGCTTCTAGAGGTAAAGAGAGGTCTTAGAGGTCCATTTCATTTTTGAGTTTTGGGATGGAGAAACCATGACAAGAGAGGAGTGGTTGATGAAAACCCCATCAGGTTGATGTCAGGGTAAGAGGCATTATTTTAGAAATGAACTGCCAATCACCAAGCTCTTGGGGAAACATCTACCAGAGTGCACAGCTGGTTCTGAGCCCCTCTTTCCAATCCCCACTCTGGCATCCTCTACCTAGGTCCCCTACCCGACTTCTGTGTGGTCTACCTCTCCCCAGGGACTTCTTTTAACCTTAGTTTTGTTTGATCAGAGAGAGGGGTTCTGTTTTTTTTTTATTCTTTATATACATATTTTTTCAACACAAATATATCTAAATCTCAATACAACACCTAAACTGTGCTCTCACTGGAGGTAGCTACAGCAGAGTTTCACAGATGGTAATTTGGTCTGAAGTCTCCATCAGCCACAGGGGCTGAAACACCCATTCACAAAGCCCTTGGCATCCTGTGGTTCAGCTGGTAAAGAATCCACCGCCATGTGGGAGACCTGGGTTTGATCCCTGGGTTGGGAAGATCCCCTGGAGAAGGGAAAGGCTACCCACTCCAGTATTCTGGCCTGGAGAATTCCATGGACAATACAGTCCATGGGGTCACAAAGAGTTGGACACGACTGAGTGACTTTTTTTTGGCATCCTCCAGTTTTCTGATCTGAAGAAGGAAGTGGTACCCAGCTCCCCAGGGCCCATGACGGTCCAACAATCCTCAGACACACTTGCTGCTCCATCTCCCCTGGTTACAGGGGCCCCCATCCCCCCTCTACCACACACGGCCTCCTGGGAGGAGTGGGGAGCCCTGTTCTCACTCCCACCTGGTACCACTTGAAATCCCACCCTCAGAAGTCAATTCTCTGAGTCACCTCACCCCGCTTCTGCTCAGGAAATGAGAGGCCTCCCCATTTCTCACAGTCTAAAGGCCCACATTCATGTGGGTGACTCCCCACACTGTGTCTCCAGCTGGTGGTTTGCAAAAGTGTTTTTTAACTGATTCCTTCCTCCTGTCACCCCTCCCAACTCCAGGCCTACGACAAACCTCTGCTTAAAACATGATCAAAATGGAGCCTTTTCTTCAGTGTCGGAGAGAGGTGGGAACCCAAGAACCTGGCCTCCCCTAGGTCGTGTCCCCTCCTGCAGGTCAGCACCCACCCAGGCCTCACTGACTACTGACCCCATTCCAGAACCATCCTCTCTCCTCACACACATTCCCCAGGTTTCCACGGGGCATCATTCAGAAAGTCCTTCAAAATGGACAGATCAAGCCCAGCCTCTGTCAATCCCCAGAACCTGTCACTGGCACCCGTGTCCTCGAGTCCCCATGACTTGTGGTTTCCATCCCCCGTGCGGCCCCCACCTTCCCCTTTCAGCAGCCTGTCCCCCACACCTTCCTCTTTCCAGGCCACCAAGGCCCTGTGTTCTCCCATTTCCAGTCAGTTTTTGGCACCAGAGGTGTCTATTTTCCAAGAGGTGACTCCAGTTAAAGATGTGTCAGTGCTTTCTCCTGCCTGCTGGGTTAAGGCTACATTTCTCACCTTGGCATTCAAAGGCCATTCACCTGTGACCAGAGCTGACTGGGGCTTTGTTACTCAGGGGATTCCCTGAGGGTCCGTGACTCACCCTGGAATCTGCCCCGCTTCTCGAACTTGTCCACATGTCCCCCTCAAGTCCCCAGCCAGCATCACCATTGCTCTGTATTTGTTCTGATCTGCCTAGAATCCTCCTCCATTCTTCCACTGTCAAAAATGTGTAGAAATCCTCTTCCTACTTCAAGGTCACTGTCAACTTCCCAAGCTGACGTGACCCTCTCCCTGTTCCATCCTCTTTCCATATTATTTTCATAATACCATCTTCACATTGAGGGGTTTTAAATGTCCTCACATCCTGGTGTTATTCTATGTTCATAAAACCCTGTGTGTGCGTGCTTAGCCACCCAGTCATGTCTGACTCTTCGAGACCCCATGGACTACAGCCTGTCAGGCTCCCCTATCCATGGGGATTCTCTAGGCAAGAATACTGGAGTGGGCTGTCATGCCTTCCTCCAAGGGATCTTCCCAATCCAGCGATCAAACCCAGGTATCCAGCATTGCAGGCAGATTCTTTATTGTCTGAGTCACCAGAGAAGCCCATAAAACCCTGTGAGATATGTAAAGGATGGAATTTAGGCTGCAGAGGTGACAGCTCACACCTGGGTGTGAACTCACACCCTCAGGCTGAGTCCCAGCCCAGTGCCTCTCTCCCCTCCCACCTGCCCTGGTGTTATCCTTGTAGGACGACATGGCTGTGGGTGTGCCCATCGTCTACACTGGAGGAGAGGGTGACCCCACACTGACAGCAGCTGGCACAGATGCAGTCAGCAGTGGAAATAGCAATCGAGGCTGTGGCTACGCCTTGCTATGCACCTCGTGGGCCAGCTGGCCTGCAATTGTGCCTATTTAGACTTTGACGTAGCCCCCATGGGGAGTATTATGAACTTTGGAAAAAGGAGCCACTGAGGCTCAGCAAGGCTGCTGGGGCTGGGCATCTGGGCGGTGTGCCCTCTGCCCTGGGCTCGCTGATCAGCCATCCGTGATAGACACAGAGCAGATCTCACCAGGTGCCCCAGACCTTGCAAAAACACCTCTAAGAACAACCCCTGGGAGAAGATCTGGTATTTTTAAGAAGCCTATCAGAAAACCATTCCAAGAGACTTGAGAAATGTTAAGCTTGCTAATTTTTGCTTTTTTTTTTTAAATGAGATATGTTTCCTTTCTTCTTCCCTCAACTAATCACCGTCTAAAGCACCCACATGGTTGTTCTTTTAAGAGACAGGAAACGTTTAACTCTTACCAACAAATTTCTGAGGCATAGAGCTCTTACGTTTGGCGACGTTACTTAGTCTCTCCAGCATGAGGGAGCGGTCCTGCCCAATCTTGCACAGATCTTCTGCCATTTCACTGTGATTAGTTTCTTCTTTAATGACTAAAGTCAAAGACAGAGAGACCAGTTTAGAAACGCTTACAGTGAAAGGATTCAGTCTCATCATCCAGTGTTAAATCTGACATGTGTTAAGTGCCTACAAGAGCCAGGATCTTCGTGGAGATTATTTCTAATCTTCCCAGCAACGCTGCCAGCCAGACAGAGGAGGATCAGAGCTGATGACACCTGCCTTATCCTTTAAGATCTGGTAACAAGCACCACCACTCTCCCCAGAAGCTGGACTGTGATTTTACAATTGTGTCCCATTGACAAGTCTTCTTAATGTTTCACATACTCCCCAGTCCACTCATTCAGTCACTCCTGAAAATGGCCCTCTTGAGAATGAAAGAACTCTCAGCTAGAAATGATCTAAGGGTCTGACTCTGTCACACTGAACAGAGACATAGGAGAAACGTGGCCACAAGGATGCTGCAGCCAACCCTGGCAATAGGGGGAAAGAACTCGGGAGTTCCTGGGCCCTGAACACAGCAATCTGGAAAGTCAAAGAATAAGCACTGTAGGAAATCTAGAAATTGTGGAGATGAGAGGTGATATAGGGAGTACTTCTAGCTGATCTTTGCTTTGCTATGTCATCCCTTTCTTTCCATAATTGAAGATACAGCTATATATTCTGCATAGCCTCTCTGTGTTCTAGTTTTTATGGCTGGATTTTTGGAAATATCAATTTTTCATCTCCCTGCAATTTCTCCTAATATATAAGAAGCTAAAAATCTGAACTTATTTTCTTCCTAATGGCTAATCAATTCTTCCCAAACCAATTCTGTAGAGTTCATTGAAATCCCACTACCCTGTGTGTCTTCCTTTCTTATACAGGGCATGCTGATTGATCACAGGGTCTCTGGAAGGTTTACCCATTTCTATTATTTATTTATCTGTCTAGTCTTCAAAGAGGTCCAGATGACAGCAATGTTTTAATATAACATTGGACATTACTTTTCTTTTTAAAAAATGTCAATTCCCTCTTTTATTTTTCCAGATACACTTTATATTATTACAATAAGATTGACAAATTGACAAAATTGACAAAATTTGACACGAATTTTGTGCTAAAAACAGACCATGACCCCAGAAGATACACGTGCAGCGTCCAGGCCTTTCTCCCCCATGGCTCTCCTGTGCCTTCTGGCCCCAGCACAGTCTGTGAGACCAGAAGCAATTCTGAGCATTTCTAAGCATTTTTTTTCTTTAGCGCTCCTTTTTTGTTTTTATTTTTTTGCGCTTCCATGAAGCTTAATGGGATCTTAGTTGCCTGACCAGGGATCGAATCTGTGCCCCCTTCACTGCCCCCTTAGTTCAGAGTCTTAACAACTGGACTGCCAGGAAAATCCCTACTTCTAAGCATTTTATGTTTTCATCGCTTCACAATCAATGCCACATTGAAAAAATATATTGCAAATCAGTTATTACCACTGGTAAATGTGATTTTTTAGCCTTGGAAATGTGGGTTTTCTTATTAAATGGGTAAACATAATAGCCCACATCCTGATTTATAGGAGGGGTATGAATAAAATACATAGAAGTCAATTGCACTTGTTGTCTTTTTGATCAAGCTAATATGCTTCCTGATGTGTCCATCCTTTTCTGCAAAGGTGGGCTCTGTGGCCTGCCTGGGGTGCCTACAGCACCTTGAGCTGGGTTTCCTTTCTGCTAGGCCATGGGGCCTCCTGAGACCCTCAGAGCCACCACAGCAAGGGACCACAAGTCCAGAGCTCCCAGACCACTGATATATTTCTCTCTAAGCTTCTAATGCAATTTATGCACCTAAAGGCTCAAGAGAAACTTATGTTTTCTATGAAGAAGTTAGGAAATTATATCAGATGACCAGAAAGCTTCTTCCTAAATAAAATCATATTCAGAAAAATTAAATCTTTGCCATGTTTCATAAGCAAGGCTTTGTCTTTACCTAAAGAGAGTGAAAGAGGAGACTGAAAAAGTTGGCTTAAAGCTCAACGTTCAGAAAACTAAGATCATGGCATCTGGTCCCATCACTTCATGGGAAATAGATGGGGAAACAGTGGAAACAGTGTCAGACTTTATTTTTTTGGGCTCCAAAATCACTGCTGATGGTGATTGCAGCCATGAAATTAAAAGACGCTTACTCCTCGGAAGGAAGGTTATGGCCAACCTAGATAGCATATTTAAAAGCAGAGACGTTACTTTGCCAACAAAAGTCCATCTAATCAAGGCTATGGTTTTTCCATTGGTCATGTATGGATGTGAGAGTTGGACGGTGAAGAAAGCTGAGTGCTGCAGAATTGATGCTTTTGAACTGTGGTGTTGGAGAAGACTCTTGAGAGTCCCTTGGACTGCAAGGAGATCCAATCAATCCATCCTAAAAGAGATCAATCCTGGGTGTTCACTGGAAGGACTGATGTTGAAGCTGAAACTCCAATACTTTGGCCACCTCATGCGAAGGGTTGACTCATTGGAAAAGACCCTGATGCTGGGTAGGATTGGGGGCAGGAGGAGAAGGGGACGACAGAGGATGAGATGGTTGGATGGCATCACCAACTTGATGGACATGGGTTTGGGTAGACTCCGGGAGTTGGTGATGGACAGAGAGGCCTGGCGTGCTGCAATTCATGGGGTCGCAAAGAGTCGGACACGACTGAGCAACTGAACTGAACTGAAGCCCAAAGAATGGCCTCAACCTAAGGTGGACTGGAGGAGTTCAAGCCTGTCTCAGGGCCCATGTGCATGCTCATGAGGCCTGGTCCTGGGAGGTGTGGGAGCGATGCACATGAGAAATGCACAGAAAGCATAGGTCAACCGGCCCCAGTCCAGGGAGGCCCTCACCCGCTGCCTGCCTGTGCCTTGATGCAGACTTGATGGACCTTCTTCAAAGGGCTTTTATGGATCCTCCGCCAGCATGAACTTCACACAAGAAGACTTCTCATCTCCTGAGAACAGGACTGAAAGCCACTGTGTGGAATTCCAAACCATCTGACCCCCAAAGGGAATCAGTTCACATCTCAGGACTAAATGAATTCTGACTGTAGGGTACTATGTAATACATATATTCCTGACGTAGAAGTGTGTTGACACGGACACAGGAGACTCCAGCCCCAGGGAGTCCCTAATGTGTGTGTTCAGGTGAGGGCATGACGCAGATCTCTGCTCAGAGCCTTTCCATGAGGTCGGTCAGGCAGGAATGCCCTAACTCCCACCTAAGAGATGGGCCTAAGTGGCATTTGGAAACAGTCAGAAAAGAAGCTTGCATTCAGGTCTCGGTGAAGGAGAAGCTCCCAGAACCCCACTGGACATTAGGGCTTGTATGCTTAGTCATGAAAACAGTGGAGGCAACCTGTGAACTCTGCCGGGGCCTCTGGTTCATCTTGTTATCCCAATTCCATGTGTATAGTTTTGGAGGGAAATTCAGATTACTATCTCAGTAGAGTCCCCTGGGCTGCAAGGAGATCAAACCAGTCAATCCTAAAGGAAATCAGTCCTGAATATTCATTGGAAGGACTGATGCTGAAGCTGAAGCTCCAATACTTTGGCCACCTGATTTGAAGAACTGACTCACTGGAAAAGATCCTGATGCTGGCAGCGATTGAAGGCAGGAGGAGAAGGGGACAACAGAGGATGAGATATGTGTATGGTATCACCAACTCGATGGACATGAGTTTGAGCAAGCTCTGGGAGTTGGTGATGGACACAGAAGCCTTGTGTGTTTCAGTCCATGGGGCTGCAAAGAGTCTGAGATGACTGAGCAACTGAACTGAACTGATCTTCAGTAGGACTTGGCATGGTATATAATGTGTCCTCAGTAAATATTTGTTGAGTAGATAAATGACTTATTTAATCGTTCATTAAAAGCACTGACTTCCAAGACCCATTTTTTTAACAGAAAAATGTAATATCAAGTATTTACATTTTATTTTAAAGGACTATAATCATCTTCTCATCCCTTAATCTCCTACTCGAGGGTTTGGCCACAAATTGATAAATTATTATTAATATTATTAATATTTCCTTTCCTCTCTTCCACTAAGATACAATGCCTTTATGTTCTAGAAATAGACCTTAGACTTTGAAGGAAGCTAAAAGATAACTTGATGCAATCTCCCCATTTTACAGGTGAGAAGATTAAGGCCCAGTGAAATCAAATGTTGGACCCAGATTGACCCCAGATCAGTGGGGGACATGGTACTAGGACCACGGCATCCTACTCCTTGATGCCAAGACTACTCAATTTTTAGGACTTTATTCTGACACTGACTCCTCTTTCCTTTGATTTCCGCTGCCATTAGTAATCTGAGCATTACTGAATTCACTTAACAGCACTGAAGCACACTTAGAAATGGGGCTTCCCTCTCAGTCGGTAAAGAGTCTGCCAGCAATCCAAGAGGCCTAGGTTTGATTCCTGGGTCAGAAAGACCCCCTGGAGAAGGAAATGGCAACCCACAGAGAAGCCTGGCAGGCTACGGTCCATGGCGTCGCAAGAATCGGACATGACTTAGCAACAAAAACTACCACCCCACTTAAAAATAGGATAGTAAGCCTCGTGTTATATGTATCTAATCACAATAACAAAATAAAATAAATGTGGAAATTTAAAACTAATAACCTGAGAGTTCTCTGGTGGATTTTTCTTTATGAAAAATTATTATTAAAGTCAGAAAGCTGAATGAGGCTTGATAAAACCTCAGCTATTCATTTAACATCTACTCCTCCATCTGGTGCTAGTGGTAAATAACTTGCCTGCCAGTGCAGGAGATAATAAGAGATTTGGGTTCAATCCCTGGGTTGGGAAGATCCCCTGGAGGAGGGCATGGCAACCCACATCAGTATTGCTGCCTGCAGAATCCCTTGGACAGAGGAGTCTGGTGGGCTACAGTCCATAGGGTCGCAGAGAGTCAGACACGACTGAAGTGACTTAACATGTACGCACACCTCCATCCAACGAGGATTTTTCCAGCAGTCATGCTAAATGAGTAGTGTTTTGAAAGAGGTGAACTTGAGCTGATCTATCCATAAATTTCATGTCTTAGAAAATCAGAAAGGTGCTTTTGACAATACTGCCGGCCCCTTGAGTAAATTCAACCCTTTCCATACTCTCTGTTAACATCTTTCACTTCACCTTGTCTCAGATCAGAGCCAAACATCTTGAGATTCAACAGATACATAGCAATGCATCAGAGCACATGAGGGAAAAAAGAAGCTTGCCTTGAATCCTGTGACAGTTGCAGGACCACAGACAGTCAAGGTCTTTCAATTACCCCATGTCCCAGGCAGGTGCCAACAGTGATGAATGAAAACATGGCCTGAACACTCTTATTTGATCCACTTCATGAAAAAAATCATTTTTATAGCCAGATTTCACATATTATTTTGATGACTAAGCACAAAGAAGCAATCTATACTCCTAGGTTAAAAAAAAAAAAAAAAAAAACCACCAAAAAAACCCAAAACAAAACCAGAAAAGTAAAAACCTCAGACTTTCAAGGGTCACTATGATCTTAGAAGCTGATCCAGATTTTGAGAGGGAGGGGTTTCACGAGCACATGCTCCCTGGTGAGAGGAAGTCTTGGAAAGCTGGGAAGCAGGAGGCACTCCTAGTGAGATCTCAGTGGCCAGAAACATCCCTCCATCCCAGCTGTGGTAGCTCCCGGGCCTGTGCTCTGGCCCAGCTGCATCCCAGTGGGCGAGGGGCCCTCCTTCCCACCCTGGCTGGGGAGGGAGGGGGGCCAAGGCCAGGCAGCCTGTGCCCTCGGTGCTTACCTGGGTACAGCGTGCCTGGAAGGCCCATGCTTTGCAAGTAGTTGTGGCAGCGCTCTTTGTGTTCCTCTAAAGAGCTTCGCTGTTTATAGCTTCGGCCACAATATCCACATTTGTGAGGTTTACCAACTGCAGGAGACACAATGGAGTTCGAGACCCCGATTAAATAGTGGCCATACGTGTCATGGGAAGGCATGCAATACACTTCTTATCAAAAAGGCAAAAAAACCCAAAAAACCATCTGTTCTTGAGAGCTAAAAGTATTATGGACTCAGTTAAGATGACTGAATTTAAAAATGTGAATGATCGGGGGTTTCCTGATTGTACCAAGAACTTCTGCACCTTTTTTCATTTTAACTTGCTCACTGTCCGGCCTACCAAATTCTCTCCTACTTGAATCATGAAGCCTGTCTTTTAACTGAAGAAAACAAACTCCTGCAGTGTGATACCAGGGATGCCCAATACCAGGGCAGAGGTGTGCGGAAGATGTACCATGTTGGCAGGACAATATACACATTCAGCTCCAAAGTCAGCCTCTTGTCCACTTCTACACCATGGGCCAGGTCTGGCATGACACTGGTGCCAGATCTAATGCAACCAAAGTGAATTCAACTCCTAAATTAGTGCTAAACTAATAATCTGAGGTATCAAAGAAACGACAGTGGATAAACAGACTCTAATGAAATGAGCATTCTGTTCCCAAAATGCATTTTCTGGTTCTAACTTGGAAAAGCTCTATTTTCTCCCCCAAAGACCCTTAGAAGAGCATGGCTTATCTTAAATAGAGCAGCCCTGTCCAGCAGAATTTACTACGAAGAAGGAAGTGTTCTCCCCCTGAGCTGTTCAATGTGGCAGCCATGAGCCATGTGTGAACGCTGATTGTTAAAAGTATGGTTTGTGCCACTAAGAACAGAAATTTGAATTCTAATTTTAAGTAGTTAAAAAGTAAATACCACCTATGGCTTGTGGCTACTGTATTGAGTAGTGTACTTCTATACAGAGTTTAGTTCTTCCTGAATTTTATTGAGTGATATTTTAGGAAAAGACTAGCACAGATTCATATCATACCTACACTTAGAGATTATAATAGATAGCATTTTAGGAGATGAAATGGATAAAGGATATTCTATTAATTTCCATCCTAAAGTCAGAATCTTCTCCTTTCCTGCTCATATTGTTAGATTTCACATATTTGAGAGTATTATGGAAAATCCATGCCATCCACATAGGAATGTTTGGTGAAATGGCTTAACCAAAGCTTATATTGGTTAAATCTCTTCCTTAGGTGAACAGAAGCTACAGTTTAAGAAAACCAGGATGAAAAGCAAAATTTGACTTCTGGAACATTTACTAGTGGGGAAAAAGAATAATTCTTTATCTGGAGAAAGTGCTGTATCCCTAACATCAAAGAAACAACACTGAAATATACAATGTTGCTTAAAACTGCACATTTGTTGAATATGCCCTTTAGAAACTAATAGAATAAAGATAACTCACTCCATGTCCTTTCCTGGAAACACTGTAACTTCAGCAAATTCCTATACATATGGCCTGAAAACCCTTTCCTGTCTGAATACCCATTTCTGTCTGAGTATATGATTGACTTTAACTCTGGAACATAAGTTCTTGGAAGCAACTGAACTACAGTGTATCTTGAAGTGTAGCTCACTATTTTGTAGGAAGGAAGGTCACTAGCCAAGCTTGCAACTTCCAAGGAAAGCTGAGAAGAAGGGAGGGGGACCCTTCCCCACCATTCCAGACCACCCAAGTCCCTCTTATTAGTATGGGACGAGTCCTATAGCCGGAATCTCAGGCCACCACCAGTTGCCAGGGAAAGCTACCAGGTTGATGGCAGTTTTTAGTGGAATGGGAGTGCAGCCACTTCACAATGAAATAGAACACAACCACATTTGGGTTTGTAGACAAAGGCTGAAGTCTTCATTTTGTTCCTATGAAATCAACTTGTAGAACCTACATCACTGTTGTTTTTTTTTTCTCCCCCTAGGAGCTGTGTGTCAGTGGCGCTTTCTGATGGCAGAATCACCAGCAGCCCTGGATCAATGATGGTTCTCTCCCTATAATTTTATCTACACACTCATCAGTGAATCCTTAATGGAAATAAACTGTCCAAAGTCTACGACTATCTATATTGTTAGCCATACTTGGAGCAGGACACCATCATGCCACAAATGAAATAAGCAGGAATGGAGCCAGAATAACCTAAAACACAGCACTAGATGTTTCTAATTTCACCACATGACTGATACGCAGAAGAGATTTCTGTTGCAAATCAGAGTGGCCTGGGATGACAATGGTAGGTGTCAAGCTAAGATTCAGTCTGTTTTTTCTACCAAAGGGGTGCTGTGTATCCTACCAACTCCAATGCAGTATCACTACCAACTGGGATGATGTCGGCTTGACTCTACCTGAAGGATACTGGTGAAGTGGCTCTGTCCTAGACCTCCTGGTGGGCTCTGTACACAGACGGTGTAACTGTCACATCTGAAGCCTATAGGGGCCCTGTAAACCTTCACCTCTCGGGGGACAACACACGCACTCCTTATTATCCACGTTGTAAGCATCCGAGAATGCTC
This sequence comes from Giraffa tippelskirchi, assembly GCF_054371585.1. NCBI lineage: Eukaryota > Metazoa > Chordata > Mammalia > Artiodactyla > Giraffidae > Giraffa > Giraffa tippelskirchi. Next base: position 53,404,600 of record NC_137284.1, read on the forward strand.
ACTGTCACAGTGTCACCGTCCCACTTTGGGGGAAATGCCGTCTCCCTGTCCCCTGCAGCAAAGTCCTCCCAGCCCTCAGCAGGGCCCTGGCCCAGGGTCACCCCCACTGATCTCCCACTGTGGGAGGATCCACTGGCTTCAAGTGGCTCCTTTCTCAGATTTTTAAGAAGCTCGCCCACACCACACCATCCTGGTTTTCTAAGAGCATCTAGGAGCCTCCTCTATGCTGAGGGTCAGGAAGGATGTCAGAACAAGGGGAGGTGGCTGGGCCGAGCCCCCCGAGAACCAGACCGGCGGCCTGTCCCCCACAACTGTCCCTGTGGCCTCCCGACAAGCCCCTGGAGGAGGACATCCCCACCATACTCATAAATGCCCCCCAGCCCCCTTTCTAGGACAACTCACAGAACCACACATTCACCGGGAACTTTTCCAAAGGTGAACCCAGAAACCTCTCCCTGGAGATCTGCTGTCTCCTCCTTGAGCCCCTCCTGTCCCTTCCCATGCATCGTGGTACCTGGTACACACCGGGCCTTTGCTGTCTCTTCCCTGGGGAGCTCGACAGATGTGTGAAGGCCTCAAACCCTGGCATTAACTATACTCACTATCTAAGGGGGAGAGACCACTTGAGTCCAGGCCAACCTTCTCCAAGGACATGCACCCCCTCCTCCGGGTCAGCGGCCTCTTTGAGGTGCTGCCCTGGGGGTGATGGGGAGCTGCTGGTCTAGATGGTGAGCTCCCTGAGGGCAGGGGAAGGGCGTGATGTCAGATGCCCCCAGGGACAGCACACAGGTCTCACCCTGTCTTCCTTTGACCTGGAAGATCACAGGGCCACTGGATCATGAAACACCAAGGAATTTTCTATGGAGGCAGGAGATCTAGTATAATCAGAGGTTGATCTGGGCTCCCAGACTGGAGCACTTCAAATACTGTGGAGCATTCACAGGTACCATCATCTCACTGAGACCCCAATTACCCGGATGGGTTTACTACATTCTGGTAACAGCTCCAAACTGGCCTCTCCCACTGGCGCCTCAGTCAGCCTCTGGTGTGACTGCTACTTTGGGTCCCTTTGGGCCCATTTGGGTGTGCACCAGGCGACACCAATCAGGACAGAATCACCTTTGCAAAGAAAACTATCCCCATGATGACCCCCGACACACTCGGCCTTAAACAGCAATGAGGGTGGCTTCACAATGATCATGGAGAGACGTATTTGGAAATTTCGGGGCATTGGCTGCAGATTCAGGACAAGTGCAAGCTGGTAAAATCTTTGCAAAGAAAAACCCACTTACCTGAAAAATAGGATGAGGAGGATTCTCTTAAAATATTCTAAGATGAGACACGTGTGTGTGTGTGTGTGTGTGTGTGTGTGTGTGTGTGTGTGTATACAAGCTTGTGTAAGATTTCCCCACCCTTTTCCTCTGGTTTGTTGGGAGACCAGAGCACATGGGGGGAGGGCGCTGATCCTCCAACTGGGTGCAGCCAATGCCCAGGGGACTGGTCCTGGGAATAGGGCTGCCCCAGGAGGGAGCCAGGCTCCCCTGAGCTGAGCCCACCTGCGCCCACCCAGGGGACCTACCGGAGTGTGTCCTCAGGTGGCCGGTGAGGGCGTCCCGCCGGCGACATGCGTAGTTGCAGAGGTGGCACTTGAAGGGCTTCTCCCCTGAGTGCAGCTTGATGTGCCGGAGCAAGTTGCCTTTCTGCGTGAAGGAGGCCCCGCACTGGTTGCACTGGAACGGTCGCTCTCCTGGGGGGACAAGAGGGAGAGAGGTGAGAGCGGAACTCAGCGGGGACAGAGGAGGACACGGCGAGAAAGTTGTTTCCCACGGGCCCGGTGACTTCCACCGGCTGCAGGTTTGATAGAACATGAGGCTTTCAGACTAAACCTGCCAGTTCCTTAACGCTTCACTGGTTGGGTCAATTTGATCTGAAAATCTAATTTTTTTCCCCTAAATCAGAATGGCACATCACAATGCAAATTCAAACTCATTTAAATAAAGTGACTGCAACATTTTGTGATGAAGAGCCACTCTTCCTGATCAGCAGTTTTGGAATAAACCAATATCCAATTTTGCGTGTTGTGGCATTTGGTGGGGGTTTTAATGTGGCTTTTTTCAAAGGGTCTTTAAAATATGCCACTGAAGCAGCAAAATAAAAAGGAAACTCATTAAAAATGCATTTCAGGATCACAAGTTCATTTCAGCGTTACATTCTTATATTTAAATGAAAGGCACTTCATTATAACAGTTATAATAACTTCTTTTCATTTACATTTTCCCTGTATTTTCCCTTTCAATTTCTTCTCCATTACCTGTCTGTCCCTATGCAGGCAAATCAGGAAAGAGACAGACAGAGTGTGAGGGTGGGAGGGAGAGAAGGAGAAAGACTGAATAAAATGAGAAGTTGAGAGACTGGAGGGAAGGTTTCCATTATCCAAAGAGAAGTCCTGAATCCCCCTCAAAATCTGAGCTCCACTGAGGATTCTGGCTTTTTCCTTTGCCTCATAATCCTGCAACCTTGAAGCCAGTATTAAGTCTATCCATATCTATTGAAGTCAGTTATAGTTTCAGTACAGGTATTCTAAGAGATGAAATTCAGTTACTATTAGGAACTCTTTCGGGAGCAGAACCACTGGAGTGGTAACAAAAACAACAACAGAACAAAACAAAAAACCCACTGAACTCTCTGCTGTGTGTCAGTTCCCCAAACTCGGGACCCAACAAAGGGATGAACAGGCAGCTGCAATCAAGAAATATGCTATTGACTAGTCACAGGTCTCAGAATCTAAAATCAGTGAATATTTAAGTCTCACTTAAAACAGGGATGCATTTGTCATGTTTAAGTAAATATCGAAACTCTTTAAAAGGTGCTTTTTTTTTTAGACGAAAGGCTTTGTATGACCATGATATCTGGTATTGAGATACCATGAAAATGCACTTCCTAGTAACAACTTTACCTTAGGGAAGAAGAATGTGTTAAAATGTATTTTAACAATTTTCCCAATCAATCTGCATGATTTTGGTGAACAAGATAGAGCAATCAGAAGTGTATCTGGTACTACTAAATCTACACAAAATTAAATTTAGAAGCCTGTGTTGGCATCTGAATTTCAAGATTATCATCATTCTTAAGTGGGAGGGATAGACACGCTACTGGAAAAACTAAAGCAAACTTACAATGATATTCAGTTATAGACCATTTGGAATCTTAACAATAACAATATATTTGGAATTTTCCAAAGTCTATATCTAGATTGGATCTGACTGAGCAGAGGAAATCCAGCAGGTGGAAAGGTGATGGAAAAAGTAACTTCCCAAATCTCTGAGTTACGAGCCCACACTACATGAGGAGATTAAAACAGCTAGTAGCAGGCAGACCCAAGGAGCATCTAATAGAGATTGTTAGTTTCATACTAGAAACACTTCTGGGCCTTTCCACACACATGAGTGTGTGTGACTGTGGTCTTTAGCTCCAAGCAGACAGAAGAAGGAAGAGGAGGCAAGTGGCCCCAAGTGCAGGGTGACCAGCAGGGCGGACCCTTAGGCTGAGTGTTCTGGAGAGCTAGGTGGTCCAATGCCATGAATATGGTCATGACAAGGATGTGGACTGTTCCTGGTGACCAACGTGCCTCAGTGTGACCCCTGCCCATTGTGAAGTGCCCCCTCTACGCTGACGAGATGCTGGGCACCCGGCTTCTCCTGAGGTCTGAAAGGTTGGAGGGAACACCCGGTCAGACCCTGCCATCCAGCCAGTGTCTCAGCAGAGAGAGAAAGGACAGATGGTTACAGTCATGTATCCCTTCAGCAGAACAGGGCAGACAGGAAAGACAGGGGCCGTGACTTCGAGAGTGAAGTTTGTCTTCTAATATGAGTCATTGGCTTTCATTTAGCCTGCTGGGCCTGGTGTCTTAATTCCACTGGCAAGCTTTCCTGGAAATCTATTTGTTTTTGATTATTGTGCTGGCATGAATATGTAACCTGGGGCCTGGAGACCGGAAGACAGCATTCGCTGAAGCCATGACACGGAATTCAACTCAAGGTGGCTTCCCTTTGGAGGTGTTAGCAGGAAAGGGCCCTGGAGCTGGAAGGCAGAACTCAGCTCACCATACCTGGTCCTTCTGCCACTGCCAATTGCTTGCCCCTATAGTATGTAGATGATGGCTAGTGAGCCCAAGTTCCTCCAAGTCTGTATTCCCGTTTACTTAATTGGGATGCGGAGTTTTGTATCATTAATTCAAAATTTAGTTTGTAATCTCAGCGACTCCATAATCTGCCATTTCAGGGACTCTCTGAAGAATGCCTAAGCTTCTTTTCATAACTTAATTGGGTAAAAAAGAAAGTCCATGGACACCTACATCATAGAATTTCTGATCCTATATCCGAAGAAAGTGAATTTATAAATATATTGAACCACAGGATTTGCCTGGGCTTACTGCAGTCATCCTTGGATCAGCAATCAGTGTGCTGCTGCTACTGCTGTTTTGTCACTAAGTCATATACAAATCTTTGCAACCCCATGGACTGTAGTCCACCAGGCTCCTCTGTTCACGGGATTTTTCCAGGCAAGAATACTGGACTGGGTTGCCATTTCCTTCTCCAGGACATCTTCCTACCTGGAGATTGACCCAAGTCTCCTGCTTGGCAGGTGGATTCTTTACCACTGAGCCACCTGGGAAGCCCAGCACCCAATGTGAGGCTATGTTTACAAAGCTTAATGATTGCACCTTTTCACCTTACAGATGGGCATAGAGCAGGCACAGGGCTGGACAGGATAACCATAATTCAGACATTTTTCTTGATGCTTCCTATTAAAAATCCTATCATTTAGAACCAGAATGCTACACATCTGCATGGTGGGGTTCTCCCTGCATTACATGCTACTCTCCTAACAGCCTCCTTCTGATTCTCCCAGAAGCCCTCTGAGGTTGGCAGGAAGATGTTACTATGATGCTTGAGTTAAAAAAATGAAATTGAGCAGCAAAACTGGGGAAGTGAAATGATAGCATCAACAGACCACTCAGATGAAGGCAGCCACAGCCCTTATGGGGCTGGTGATGAGGGAGGTGGCCCCGGACAAGCGAGTCTTTCAGAAGGAAACCCCGGTGTGCCCAGCCCACTGGGTGGCAGCAGGTGCAAGTCCAGGCTCCCTGATGAAAGGCCCCCTGAAATGGCACTGTTTCTGGTTCACTATAAGCTGCACCTTGCACCACCTACAGACAGTCTGGGTCCCTGCTCCAGCTCCCAGCATCCTCTGGGTCTGGACCAGAGTCTGCGTTTTCACAGGACCTCCAGTGACTCATGGGAACTTTACCTTTGGGAAATGCTGCTCTAGAAACATGTTAGCCTTAGGGAATTCAGGGCAGGGTTGGTGATTAGCAAAGCCCGCCTTTCTGATACATTCCGCTCTGATCCCGTGAATGTGGATACTTTGTAGTGTGTCTACTCAAACCTAGTTTGACCAACATGTTGCTGTTTCTATACATACCAACCTACCACTATATCTATGCAAAGTAGAAAAGCATTATGAAGGCAATCCAGGAGTTCCTTGTTTCACATTTTCTTTTTTCTTTTTTAATAGAAATCAAACTGGAATCATAAAACTGGTAGTCTCTAAGTCCCCTTTTCTGGAATGAACTGTTCCATTAGCGAAAGACTCCATGTGTTGGTGCCTATCTGGCACGTAGACACTATTTGTGGGCAGAAGTGGGCAGCAAACAGGCAGTCTACTCTGCATATTTATACTTGGCAGGTTTATTCATTAAATGCAATTATTCTTTTTATCAGGGCAGGCAGTCATTATATTCTGGCCAATTAGTATGCCAGCATTTCATTCAGTTACAAATATTTATTGAAGAGAACTTTCACTGTATAGTGAGGTTTTACGTGAATTAACAGGAAAGTGATTCATTTGTGAGGTCTATTTCTCTACCAGGAATGAATTAACATGGGTCCCAGTGCATCCTGTAAAGGGTCTCTCACCACATAACCTACGTTCACTTTAATTTCTGCCTCCTGACTACTCTCCTGTGAGCTTCCCTTAGGGCCGGATGTGGTGGGGATTGTTCACTGAGTAATTGGGGGATTAACAGGCACATTAGGAAAAACAAAGTTTGCTAAACCGTAGAAGTTAAGTTTTTATCAAAAATGAATGTTGATTAGAAGTAAACATATTATTGGTTTTTCCAGATGGATGACAACCGAAAATCATTTTGGGAACTACCTGATTCAAATATAAAAATGACAACTCTACAGAGATCTGCATTTCCTTACAACCCAGTTGTTTTGCTCCACGAATTTTCTGAGTTCCTGCTTCATTTTTGATAACAGAGAAGCATGTGGCCAGGGAAGAATCACATGAGGCTGCGATGTTCATCTTCTTCCTCACTTCCCTGAACTAGATTACAAAGCCCACTCCGCCTTCTCAGTCTGCTGTTTTGTCAGTTTGTCTCCTCTTGTGGAGAACAAGGGTAGACCCTGGCTTTAAGATGACCTAATCCTAATCCTAACCACAACCCCCCTGCCCCCCAACCACTCCTAGGCAGCAGTGGCTCAGGGTATGTTTATGCCCAAACTTTCAGTGACCACTGGAGTTGGCACATTTATTATGTTTTTTCTACCGTTCGAGCAGAAGAGTAAAGTTTCTATTCAGTTCTAAAGACTCTTTATGCATGCCGTTAAAGGTAAGGTGTGCCCTGTTAATATTTTATCTTGAAGACTCTTTAGGGCCACTCGTGACACTTCTGGTGGGTAAGCACGTGACTGCTCATCCACCATGACTGCACAGGGGGCACATGGGCGGGGCAGAATGGAGACCTTAAGTCGCTAGCCCCCAGTGTGGGAACACGTCCAGAGCTTGGGTGCAGCCTTCAGTTTGCACTCCTTCATTTCTGGATCCAGAAAACTTTCTCTTCTGCTGCCAAAGCCTCCATCCCCCACATCCACTAGGGCAGGGGTTTAGATATTAAATTCTTTACCAATTTGAGAGGGTCTCCTGCATTGTAGGCAGATTCTTTACTGTCTGAGCCACCAGGGGAGCCCTCAGATGGGAGCTGATGGCAATCAAACCATCTCGGTGGGAGTGTGACCTGGGAGGAGAAGCCTTCTGAAAACAAACTCTTTCTGAAAGACTACATTTTGCTGCTATTCCATCAGCATTTGATGAATGTTTCTAAGAATCAAGCCCTGTTAGTTCAAATACCCCTAACATGCATCTTCCACTCCTGGTTTCTCAGTGGACAGTCTGAGGAGTGGATTTCAGGGCATCAATCTCTTACTCTGTTTTCTTTTCTTATGGGTGAACCATCTGGCACAGCCCCACCGCCCCTATTTAGCGAGGAGAACCTCAGGCCCTTGTTAGAACTCACACACCTGTTACCTTTCCCTGTCTGCTTATAGCTTTAGTTGATAGGATCAAATTGGTGCATGTTAAGAAGTCCTTTTGGATGAACAGGGAGGCTACATCTCGCTCAGGACACTCGGCCGGGAAGGGCCTTGTCCTCTGTGACACCCCGCGGGCCCCTCCAGGCCACCAAAGGAGGAACTATGCCAGGCCTTACCAGTGTGGCTTCTCTTGTGGACCATGAGCACATTGGGGCCGATGCAAATTATCCCACAGACATCACACTTTAGTTTGCCGTTAGGAAGTCGAATGCCTCCAGCTCCTGACAAAGCTTTGCTGCCTTGGACACTGTGCGAGCCATTCATTTTGTCTCCGGAGGCATCGAGCATCCGCAAGTCCTCCGCACACTCTTCCCCATTCACTTCACAGGCACGCCCATTCTCTTCATCACTCTGAGTCTCTACTTTAACATTACCGGCTGAAAGAGACAATACAATACAGGGGCCGCTCAGTGTCAGGCAAAAACAGAACAGCACCGCCCAGCAGCAAGGCAACCCAGTGGGAGCGACAGCTTCTGAACACAGGTTCTCTGCAGCTTATCCCAGGGCACAGCAGCTGGGGTCCGGACCTGTGCGCCCACTGGGGCCTGTGACGCATGGCAGTTGGCATCCCGGGTCTGGGTCATTTGCCTGCCCTTTCTGTAGGTCCGAATGGCAGAGGGTGAAGAAGCATGGAAAAGCTATTTATAAATTCTCACTTCAGACTGGGGGGGATGGGGGGCTCTCACCCAGGATAAGGTCACCAGGTCTACCATGACCAAGTCCAACACCCTGTGAGCCAGCAGAACCCCTGATACCAAGTAAGTGGTGAGTGATCATCAAGTAATCCAGCCCCCACGGGTGGGGGATCTTGTTTGGCAACTCTCCTGAGAAGTGCTTATCTAGCTGAAAAAGTCCCCTTAAGCATAAAGATAAGCATAAGGATAAGCATAAGCTTCCTTTCCTTCATTCATTCATGTATTAATAAACGTAGGGACAAAACTCAGCAAACACACCCTCAGATTTCTGACTGTAGATTCCTGAAAGAATTTTGTTTGTTTCTTTGGCATATGACCACTTTAAACCCTTTTTATTCCATAGTGATAATAAAACCTGTATCCTAAAGTAGGCCCATGAGTCTCAGGTTTCCTCCAGTTGCTCAAGGGTTGACTGGGATGGTCTGTGAATGTAAACAGGTCTGTACTAGCTTTTCAGAAAGAAAGACTCGTGTGTGGGCATGGGGAGGGGGAGCGGGGGGGTGAAGGGCTCTCGGTTATGATACAATAACCACTGTCCACTTTGTATTGTTGTTTCCTCAGCATCACATTTAGGGTCATTATTTCTGTCATTCATGTATTTTTCTTGGTAAAGAAAACAAATCTTTGGTTTGCACTCTTCTGAAACACCGACTGATAAGGGATGGCTGAATCCAACACTGCGATGACCAGGAGAAACTGCAGTTACACTGAAAGCCCTCGTGTTTATCACAGTCTCTACAGATGAACAAGGGGAAGTAGGTAAATTATGTCAAGTAAAATAATCAATGAGATAGACAGTAACCATGATTACAAAATTTTTGATTGGTGTTGTGAATCAGTGGTTCTCCCACTATGGTCCCTGGACCAGAAGCAACAGCATCTCTTGAGAACTTGCTGCAAGAGCAGACTTTGGGGTCCACCTCAGATCCACTGAACAAGACTCACCCCAGACCCACCCCTGGGGGTGGGTCCTGCCTTGGACACTTCCACTCACACTAGAGTCTGAGAAAGCCTGTGCTAGTAACAAGCTTGTTGGACTCAACACATTTCTCACGATTGGCAAGCCCAGAGGCGAGACTCTGAAATCAGAATTCCTGGTTTGGAATCTCAGCTCCATTCTTTATAAATGCTGAGATCTGGTACAACTCATGTACCTTCTCTGTACCTCGGTTTCCTCATCTGTGAAACGGGAAACTGTCAGCACTGGCCCAGCTGGAGCTTTGAGAGAACTGAGGGGGTAAAGAGATGGCTTTCTGCCATCGGGACGCACACCCTGGTCCTGGAGGCAGGCTGTGGGAAGCACAGGTAAAGCATGTCAGGAGTGAACAGGATGAGAACAGTGGGAATGAAAAGTGAGGGATGGATGTCACCTTAAATCTCACAGATGCCCTCAAGCCAGAAGTCTTGACACTCATCTGACAGCAGTCCATGAAGGCGGGACTTTGTCATTATTCTGCCAAGTGACATTTTCTCTGAGAACTGTATTCATAGACTCAAGAAACCAGGAGGCTGAAAAGGCCTGAGATCTTTTTGTTAATTACCCTTGGATCATTGTGGATCCTCTGGTACAGTTTTAGGTAGATGTATTCAGCACCACAAGAGGCTAAGCACAAAGAAGAAAATTCAGTATCCTGTGATATTCTAGTTTTATGGAAAAAACATGGGCAGCCCCCCAGTTTGGGGGTCCCCAGACCCCTGCGCAAGGTCAGGGGAGCATAAATCACAGGGACTGGACAGAGGGCTGGAGTCACATGGAGACACATGGAGTCACAGGAGCCAGCAGGCACATGCTGCGGATGCAGAGCTGGAAGCTGCCTGCGCTTGGGGGTGGGGCGGGGGGCAGAATTCAAGGCCAGACGGTCACAGAAAGGTCTGTGGCAAGTGAGAGGGGGGACAGGGGTGGAGGTGAGACCCAGTGGGCCACACATCAGCCACTGGCTCAGCAGATTCAAGCATGTGTGACTTTTCTCTCGGTGTGAGGGGGAAGTTCCTATCTCTTTGTGGACAAATGCACCCTGGGTGCTGGCTGCGTGGAAAAGGTGCAGAGACGCCCCCAACCAAGGCGAGTGTCCATGAAAAAGGTCTCTCGTCTCACGGGGAGGTGAATACAGGCGGCGGTCGTATTATTCTCGTACATGACGGAAATCAGGGCAAGGAACTGTCTTAATATGTGGCAAACACAGATCCGATCTCAAAAGTTGAAATCTAACATACATCCATGTAAGGTCCACATAAGGCAGAAGACACATTTGAGAAACAAGCTCAGACGGGGTATTTTGGCTTCACTTCTGTAAATGTGAAAATGGCTTCGGGGGTTTTACGTGCTGGTGAGCTTGACTGTCGACGTGGCCCATGAAAAGGACAGTAGAAGCTGCAGACTTGGGGGCCCATTGAACTACAGAGTTACTGACCTACAGAGTTTCCCTGCCACTCAGGCTGGATGCCTCCTTTAAACAGGTGCACACAGTCCAGAGAGGGTCAGAGGAAGGCAACCAAGGGGCATGGAAGCCCATTCCTAGATGTCGAGGGGCCTGGATGCGCTGGGCTCAGACACAAGCCTCAGGCTAAGAGCAGAGATGCCCTCTGACCCCAAGTTCCTGAATGAAGGGAAGCAGGAGGAAGACAAAAGAGGGATTGGAGGTGCTCCTGAGGGGGACCCCTGCCCTGGGAGGCCTCCACCCTGCTGGGCGACAGAAGGCAATACCTGGAGCGCCGTGGTGGTGGGTGGCTCTGGCAGCCAGGCTCCCACTCAAGGCACCAGAGGGGCGGGCGCTGGTATGGAGGGCCTGCCCCTGCCTCTTGTAGGCACCTTCCCAGGAAGGCTCTCGGGTCTGAGAGCTGGTGGGTCCGTGGTTTTGAACTGCACACCCCGGACCACTCGGTGGCACCAGCCTTTGCTCAAACTAGTGAAGGAGGAGACTGGGAACAGATGAAGGGTGTGCACTTAAGCCATCTGCAGGTTCACACCCAAACACTCCAGAGCCCACCCCAAGAGACAAGCAGGGCCCCTGCATCCTTGTATGAGAATGCCATGTGATCAGCCTTCCTGCTTTCTTCCTCAGACCCATCCTGTCATCAATTCCAGGAACCAGTCATCCTCCTAACTTGTGTTCCGTGGTCCAGCCCACAGACGCTGTCTCTGTGGTCATCCCTTCTCCGAATTCCTAAACCATTCCATCGGCTCTGTTTCTTGGACCCCAAGCTGCTTAGTTGTACTACTGCTTCTATGAAATGTTATACTCTCCTTGAATATGGGGATTATACTTATAAATATTTTGTAACTCTGTCCTTCCACCACTTAGAAAAATGTCAAACTCAGTATGGTGCTGAATGGAACTGATTAAATATAGAACATGAAATGAAGACTTTGCATTTCTTGACCCTGGAACACATTGGCTCAGGCCTAACTGTGCAGCTAACTTTTCCACCAAGCCCCGGGAGTTAATGGACGAGGCCCCAGTGTCATTATTTAATAAACATGACTGCCTGCAGAGTGGATGTGCCTTCAAACCCTGAGCCAAAAGCCACTTAGATGCAATTTAAAATTTGAGAAAATGAAAGTCTCGTTTTTTTACATCTCAGAGGCTTTCTATGTTATTAGTAACAAGACAGTCCTTAGAGTGACCTGGGTGCCTGAACATTAGCACATAGACAAGGTTAGCCCTGAGAGAATCCAGAGAACTCGGGGTCACTGGGGCCAGGAGACCTGGATCTGCTGCCAACCATTGTATGGCCTCATGAAAGATTAAAACATTTTAATGCAAAGGGGTAAAGCACACTGGCAGCCTCGCCTCATAGATAGTTTCCCCACCACTTTCCTTTCCCTTTAGAATGTGTCTATATATTTATAGGTGAGGTAAAGCATTGGTACTCAGATGGCATTTTTCCACTGAATAGAAATTCCCTTAACTATGAGTTTAGACCAGGTAAGCTCAAAATGCTCAATATTTTAAATGAAAAACCAGGAGACAGAAATATTAGTGACTAGCCAGGAAAGATCAAATGTATTTAAGGTGTATCTTGAATGAAGGTAATTAAAAATTTTAGATGAAGAGAGATGTGTAGATGTTTTTGTGCTGCCTCTAAAGGTTTATGAAAAATTTTAAGCACTTTAAGGTTGATGAAACCACTGATTAGAACTTATATCATTAAAAATGCAGGATTTTTCATTGCAAGGAGGCATGATTACTTCCTTTAAGTCTCTAATGGGAAGGTAGCCATTCCCTTCTCCAGGGGATCTTCCTGACCCAGGGATTGAACCCAGGTCTCCTGCATTGCAGGCAGATTCTTTACCATATGAGCCACTAGGGGAGCCCTCAACTAGAAATATGTTTATCCTTATTTGACGTTTTGGGTTTTAAAAGGAATGAAATCAGGGAGAGATAAAAGAGGAAGAGTATGAAAAACAGAATGAGTTACTAGCATATTTACATTTTCCTCAGGTAACAGGGGACACAAATTGAGATAGAAGAGGGTCAAACAGTTTGTTTTTAATTTTCAACAAGGGACAAAGGAGAAGTAAGTGAGGAGGACAATTCTCTATCATGACCACTAGGTGGTGATGTTGGCCAAGAACAGTTGGGTTGCTTGTTTGGGTGGGGACCTCATCAACATCAACAGTTACAACTTGGGTATGTGGGAGGGGGTGGGGAAGGAGGAGAGAAGAGATACTAAAACCTTGTGAACCCAACTGTATAAATGTATAGACAGGAAGGGCATTGAAACATGTATCTTCTATCTTACAGTATCTGCAAGTATTGTATATCTTTACAGGCAGCAATTGTTTACATACTTAAGTCTTCATCAAAGGATCTTCTCCAACACTGCAACGTGCTTGATCCTAAACATTTCTCAAATTTAATGAAAACATGTCAGAATGTATTATCTTACTCTTAAGTGCATTTGACTTTTTAATATTTCAACAAATATTTCAATATTTCATCTCAAAATTAATATTAGTTCTCTGTTCTAGTACCTTAAAAATGTTTTATATAAGTACATAAGCACACATATAAATACATATATACACACATATACACATTTATATATACATGCATATAGATCTCACAGAAATAAATATCAAGCTGTTTTAAAGTCAATTCAAAGGAACATTAGTAAGACAAAGATCTCTATAACTTTTATAAACTGGAAAAGCAGTCAGTGTAGGTTTCAAGAAAAGGGGTAACCCTAGGTTGATAACTGCTAAACCCTTTTGGTGCCAAAGAGTTTTTGATAACCAGGATGTGATAAGCCTTTCTTTAACTGCTACTAACACCTTTGAGATTAGAGTTTGTGTTAATACTTGTTACAGGATTAAGCATTACTTATCTTCTGATATTGTTTTATAACATTAGAACATTTACAAATATGGGCTCTGAAGACTATGTCCTAAGGGGGCAACCAACTTGCATCACTTTTAGTATTCAACTCTCTGGACATTAAAAAAAAACCCTTTCCACTTCTTAAAATACTCCTTCAAGGATGTTGCCCAAATGTATTTATTATTCATCATCTCTCAATACCTAAAAAAGAAAAATGAAATTAACATCTGCGTTGGGTTTGACAGCTCAGATCAGGAATGTCCCGCACACAGAAGCACTCAGCGTGTCTGCTCAGGAAGTGAGGACCACGAACTAACGGCCTTGATGCCCTGAGACTTTTCTCCTCTCAGTTCTGAAATTAATACTTCCGAGCAACAGGAGAGTATGCATCCATCTTTGTCCTGCAGAATTGTGCAAGGTATCTTGAAAGTATGTTGGGTTATTTAACGGTGACAGAAAGTCTGGTCAGTATCATTATACTCAACCAAAAAGGAGATACTGGTAACATTCATAACGAAACTATTTAACAGCATTAGTAGAGTAATAATTCCGTTAATACTATTATTACTTCTACCCTTACTGTTACTGCACTGCCACCATGAAAGGCATGCTCCATAGTGTATCCAACAGTCTATGATAAAACCAGGCACACACACCTCAAGTGTTTAAGTGATGTTCTCGGTGGCAGATGTTTAATCAACAGCATGACTGATACAAGTATCAGTCATCTCAATGTTTCAAGTATGGAGGAAGGTGATTAAAAACCATGCATTCACAATATTTACACTATGGGAACTGAGTATGAAATGAACATGCATTATCATTTTCTAGAAGCAAAGTGTATACTTACGAGAGAAAGAATTGGGAATTATTGCATGGAAATCCCTAAAGCCGTCAGCCCCATAAGCCACTGCAACAAAGAAGGCAAAAAGAAAGCTGGGCTGTAACACCATCCAAGAGACAGAGTAAGAGTTTAAAAGAAAGCATTGGTTTTTTTTTTTTTAAAGGAAAGTAATATTACTCAAAGCCATTATTTAGCTACCAGTCTGGCACTGTCGGCCTTCAAACAAAGGACTGAAATGGCAACAGAGTGCTTACTTTGAAACAGGACCTCACTTCCCAGAGGTCTGAGCTCATGGCACTAAATCACACACAGATGCTGTAGAGTAACCTCTGGTGTGCTGAGCATCTTAGGCACTGCTTCTGGAACATTCTAGAATGGTGAGAAACCCTTCAGCAGAGTTGGTACAGACAGGTCCAAGATCTGCGCATCATAGCTGAGCTTCCCCTGGGAAAGTGCTTATCTTCACAGAAGCAGTGTGACTCTTAACGGACTGACTGCATTGCAAATGTTCTTCCTTCGACTTTTTCTTAGTGGGTGGGGGGTCCAGGAAGGGGAACACATGTAAACCCATGGCTGATTCATGTCAATGTATGGCAAAAACTATTACAATATTGTAAAGTAATTAGCCCCCAACTAAAATAAATAAATTTATAAAAAAAAAAAAAAGAAAGTCCTCACAGAAAATTAAAAAATGTTCATGCAACACACTGGGTGGGGAAAAATTTGTGTTTTCCCCTACCTCAAAGTGAACTACCAATTTCTGTGGGTATTCCTTATCAGCTGCCCTCATAAAGACTATTATCACCTCAAATTGCCAAGTTGGGTTTTTTTTTTTTCTGTTTTATAGGTTATCCCTTTCCAGTGTGTGCCTATGTCTTGAAACTTAACAGACACTGCACATCACACACACACACACACACATACAAACACACACATGAGTTTTGTCTGCTGAAGTGACACCCCACTGGCAGTCTGAGTTACATCCACAGAGTAGCTGCTCAATTAAACATGTTGCTGAACTACTGAATAGCCGAGTTTCCTGCAGAAAACAGACCTACTGAACTTGGCTTAACCAGTGTTTTCCAAACTTATGTGCCCATAGGCCCTCCCCTCTTCCCCATGAAAATTTTAGTAAAATATTAGGAGAATGGGAAACAGTCTCGGAGACACCTCCAAAGCTATTCCTTGAAGTTGCTACATGAATCATTTCTTAATAAGCCCTCAGCCTTCCTGTCTTCCTCCTGTTCCTCTGATGCTCCTTCCTTCTGATCATCTGAGTCTAACAGTCAGCATGGGTGCTCCCATCCCCCACCCAGCAGGGCTGTCACAGCTGGTCTGCCTGGCCCACCCGTGCTCCATGGTCAGCAGACAGTCAACCAGGGACACTGCTTTCACAGTGACCTTTGCAATTCTGTCATCTTCACTGAGCTCCACCTCTTTGAATCGACTTCTGAAACCCCGAGCCCTCCATGTCACAGGGTGCTACCATCTCAGATGAGGGAGAAAAGGTCAAGATGTTTTGAAAGGTCAGTATTACCTTTTAAAATCAGGGACATCAGAATACATGACATAATATAAAATTTTCTGATTAAATGACATCACTGCCTCGATTCTCTGACATATGACTGAGACTGCTGACAGGTGCTTGAGCCTGGCTTGATTTAAAAGTCGGCCTCCTGGTGACCCTTCAGCCAGAGGCCACGTATAACAATGAGGAGGGGGAGGTGAAGGTGGAGGATGAATAGAGTGGATGAGTGAAGGAGCTAAAGGGCTGAGAGATGAACGAAGTTCATCTAAAAGCTGCCTCCCCAGGAGAAGATGTACACTTGCACAAGTCCTGGATGATCAGAGCATAAACCTTAAAACACCAAATTTCATCAGCACACCTTGCATTGAATATAAATAATAGTACAGCACATCATCAGACACCGAACGTTAACCATTTATCAAGAGCATCAGTTCTTTGCTTATACTCTGTAGCTATAAAGTTGTGCTTTCCCCAAGGAAAGCAGAACTGATAGAAGTTCACTGTTGCTCAGGCACCACATACATTACTGCAAGTACCAACTTTTGAGTTCAGAAAAAGGAAAGCTCCTCTCTTCCTGCAGGGAACAAGCACACAGTAGGGAAGCGTGAACACTCTCCTGTCATGCTCTGTCCCATCTCATCCCATTTTACTCTGATCACTCCAGTACGTCATGGAAGGCAGGCACCAGGAACTCTGTAAACAACAGGGACTTATTTATAAGCTCTTTCCACAAACTGCCTTTAGTTCCCACATGGTCCTACAAGGCAGGACCATCACTAAGGCACCAGGGAGGAGCTGGGGCTTCCAGGAAGCCCTGGAGTTTGTCCTCTTGGGGGTGAGCGGGGAACCAGGTGAATCTGAGACTATATGTAATTAACACAGAAACTCAGTACTCCAAATACACTCTCTGCCTGGAGGATGGGGCTTTGGGAGCTGTGCTTTCTCTGTTGTGAAGCTGGAGAGCTTAAAAGTTACTGCAGCTGCACACAAGCACACACTGAGATGCGTGCACACACACTCACCATGCATGGGAGTTACAGAGCATCTACCGACAGAATTCCCTACACAACTAACACACACACATCACTGCATATAAGACAGATAACTAATAAGGACATACTGTGTAGTACAAGGAAGTCTCCCCAATACTCGGTAATAATCTATGTGGGAAAGGAATCTAAAAAGGAGTGGATATATGTACATGTATAACTGAATCACTTTGCTCTGCACCTGAAACTTAACACTGTAAAGCAACTATACTCCAATGTAAAATTTAGAAAGTGAAATAGATAAGCAACAAGCATATATTGTGTAGCACATGGAATTACAGCCGTTATTTTGTAACAAGGTTTAAGGGAGTATAATTTGTAAAAACACTGAATCACTAGGCTGTACACCTGAAACTAATGTAATTCTGTTAACCAACTGTATTTCACTTAAAAATAATAAAATAAAGAATACATATGTTTACTAAAATAAAGAATCCCCAGCATCACAAAATGACTATGAACAAGCGGTCTGGAAAGTGAGATCCCCTACCCCAGCTCTGCCTTCTCCAGGGCCACTGGTCCCCATGCCCACAGGCAGTGAGCATGCACGGTGGGCACCATGTTGCAGAGGCTCTTACTCTCCTTGGGCCACTGACCCCAGTGCCCTATGCTCCCATGCTGTCCCCATGTCCGGTGAATGTGACAATTGGCCGCACCCCCATTCTCCCTGGGCACTTGGGGGGCTGTGTTACAGGTGCAGAGCTGATGTGTTTCTGGTCACAGTCCTGGCTGGTCCTGAAGCTTCACTATGGGAGCAGAAGTGATGTCTTGACTGACTCACAGCCTCTTCATTTCTTTTGTAAATTCCACCCCAAATTTCAGGCTACTGTTTCATAAAAGCGTGCAGACAGAAGCAGATTTAGTGAACCTTGTTAAGTTTCCTAAATTTCACAGGATACATTCTTGTCACCAAGAGCAAATTGAGCTCACTTGGTAGGAATTTTTATTCCCTGAGTTGTTATGAACATTTCTGTATAAAATGCTGGGAATGCCTCAGATTCTGAACCCTATTCAGATTGCACATTGATGATCATTTTGAGAAAAAAAGGTGAAAGGCCCGGAAACCACCCTCTTCAGGTCCCTTTATTTGTGCAAATTATCAAGAATATAATTCTACGCTTCTCACACTGCTGGTACCTTTGGGAGAGATGAAGATGTACTTGGGATTTTCAAACTGGGTGAGAAGAAGTCTGTCCCCTCTCAAGTCAAAGAAAGATGGATGATTTTAGTGTAAATACATTCAGATTTGTATTTAGGAGAATTTAGAAACGTGCTGTCATATGACTTTTATACATATTCTTCAAATCATATTAAGCCTGTTGGTCATGATCATTAGTCTCAGTAACTCGTGTAAGTATGGTTTGCAGTGACCTGTGCAATGCCTGCAGATCTCACATTTCAGGGATGGGCATCCTTGCCCTGTCATGGCCCTAGTGAGAGGGTCCCCACATGGGCCATTGGGCAAAGGAGAGGACAAGGGACTGTAAGAGCTGAAAGTCCAAGACCACATTTCTGCAGGAGAGCTAGTTACGTCCCATAGCAGTACCAGATCTAGACTCTCTAGAGATTCCCCCACACCAGATGTTTCTGGGGTGGACCTTTGTGCTCAGACCACCCTCTACATGAGGGAGAGCCTCGTCCTGCCAGGGGAGGGAATCCTGACATTCCTGACCCCACGCCGAGAAAGGAGTATCCTTCCAGACTGACGGAAGAGGAAGCTATAGTCTGACCTCGCACATGGAGCCCATGAGCACTGGCTCACATCTCAGCTGAGTGATCCCTGAGAGGGTCCTCCTGCAACACCCTCTTCCTACTCCAGATCCTTCCTCCAGACCCTAGGGCCCCAGTGTCCACTCAGCCCTGTGTCCTGGGTGGACACAGGAAGCAATGATGTGCCAGCACCTGCTGATGGCGGGCAGGATTCTCCTGGGCTCCAGCCCTGCCTGCCTGCCCTTCCTTCCCTTCATGCTGCAGACAAGCAGGTAGAATCCAAGCTCCAGGTCTTCCTCCACACCCAGCTCTCCTCCTCCCATCCCACATGCCTGTGGTCCTCTCTCTGACCTCATGGCTGCACCCTCACCCCTGGCCTTCGAAGGCCGATTTCTGAGTTGTTTCTTTCTGACCTTTTCCAGTCACATTGCATCCAGCACATGCGTGAAGCTGCCGCCTGTCTGGAGGGGCTGCCTCTACCTGCTTAATATCCTGCCAGGGCTTCCTACCTCCCACCTGGCACTGTCCCCTCTCAAACCATCTGACCCCTGGGCCTGAGATGCTCATCCTCAAGGCTGACTTTGTCAGGGCACCTACTTCTAAGGTCTCTGCTAGTCTGTACTGTTATAATGAGGGCTTCCCAGGTGGAGCTATTGGTAAACAACCCACCTGTCAATGCAGCAGGCATAAGAGACACAGGTTCAATCCCTGGGCTGGGAAGATCCCCCAGAGGAAGGGATGGCAACCCACTCCAGTATTCTTACCTGGAGAATCCCATGGACAGAGGAGCCTGTGGGCTACAGTCTGTAGGCTGGCAAAGAGTCAGACATGACTAAGTGACTTAGCGTGCACTGTTATAATAAGACAAAACCCCAGGTCCTGTCAAATCCTGATCAGCAATGACAATGATTCTCCAGCTGGTAACTCTATTTAGACAACCAAATGCAAGAGGAAACAAATCGCCATCTTCACCTCTTTGGAAATGCCTTGCAGCTGGTGTGAAGCTGTCCCTGTCCCAGCAGATCTGTGTCCTGTGCAGATGTCAAGGTCTCTTTCCCCAAGCCTTGTCCCCCAACCTGCTCAGCTAGCAAAGACTCCCCACCCACTACAGGGCCCCTCTGCTTTCCTGACCTTGTGACACCCACTCAGAACCCACCCTCTCAGCTACGCCCTTGACAACTCCACTCCAGAGCCCTTAGGATGCATGCCTAGTTCTGGAACCTGGTGTGTCTGGAGCTCAATCCTGTGCTCAGATAAAGGGCCACAAGACCTGTGCTCCCTTCTCTCCATTTCCTCTCCTCCTGCACAAGACCTAGAACATGAAGGGCTCACCATAGGGGCCTCGAATCAAACTCCTCACTATTCCTTTTGGACACAACCATCGACTTGAACATTTTCAGAAGCCCACATACATTCCAGGAGAAGCTGGAAGACAGAAGGCACTGTGCTTCTTACGTCTGAGTGTGACTCCCAAGCATCGGGGTGCGTTTAGATCAAGTGAGTCACAGGGAAAGTGCTGGACTTGACTTCAGTTTAGAGAACTGAGCACATGGGCCCAGGCTTTCTGTTTGAATGCATCCTCCGGCTGCTCCTACCTGCGTCCCAGGATGTCACATCCTAGACGTCCCTGAATCTGGAGCCTCGCTGACTTCTAGGAAGGACGGGGCGGCTGTCAGAGAGCCAGGTGCAGGGGCCGCAGGGCTGGACACTCGGCTTTGCCTCCCCCAGGGCTGTGGACTCAGTGAGGCACCAGCTGCCCTGAGCCCCGAGTTCCTCATCCACTGAATGGGAATCACCGCATCCATGCTGTCAGGTTCATGTGCAGATTCACAGTAGCGCTTCTAAGGCCTCTCTCTCGGCCAGCCCTCTTCTCAGTGGAAAGGCACAGGCAGATAACTACGACTAACGACAACACCTATCTTCTCGTCAGAAAAGGCTTCAGGCTGAAGGGATTAGCCACAGCTGACTAGCACCCACCAAGCTTTTTATAACCAGGAAAAACGACAGGGCTGGTGCTTTGTAAGACCATGTGGTTCGGAGGACAGCTGCCTTTGGTGCCTGGAAACCCAAGTCTACACAGACTTCCCTTCTACCTCAAAACCCCGGCAGGTCCTCACCTCCACTTGGGACTGGGGTTGGGGTGACCTTTTAAGGCCATCACTCGCCCTGACAGGGTTTTCAGTTGACAGCCAGGTCATGCAACAATAGTGGTTGTTTCAAGTGAAAAGTGACAAAATGGCCAAAGTGAACTTTGCCTTCCTTCCTATAACAACTAACCAACAATCTGACGATCTGATGGGGATAAACCAACTCCTGATCTTCTCTCCGTGTAGCACAGCTGGGGACCAGCCTTATTTTTGTTCATATTTTATTAGTACAATTGAATTGTTCACAGTGAACTAAATAGCATGGAAAAGCTCTGATTGACAAACCTATAATTTAGAAAGGGAAACCAAGATAAGCAAAGATTCTTCTTCTAAAGAGTACATCTGAGCAAAGAGGTTCAAAAATGAGGATTCTGTTCATGGGACTGCCTCTGAAGCTGTTGCTCTGGTGTCCTTAACTCACCCTCTTAGAAAGAGTTCATCACCACTCAGGGTGAACAGGTTAAAGGGTAGATTTAGGGATATTTTCAGAATGTTATGTCCTTCTACTAGTTTTTTTTTTTTTTTTTTTTTAATGGAGATTACCTTTTTATTGGTAAAAATGTGCATGTTTAGCTGCTCAGTCAGGTCTGCCTCTTTGAGACCCCATGGACTGCTCCCACGGACTGTAGCCCATCAGGCTCCTCTGTACATGGAATTGTCCAGGCAGGAATACTGGAGCAGGTTGCCATGTCCTGCTCCAGGGGATATTCCCCATCCAGGGATTGAACCTGGGTCTCCTGAGTCTCCTGCATTGCAGGCAGATTCTTTACCACTGAGCCACCTGGGAAGCCCCATTGGTAAAAACAGTATTTGCCTATTCAAAGACTGCAAATATACATAAATACCAAGATGAAATTTCTAAAATTCACCTCCAACTCCTAGAATCTAAAGAAAACCATGAAAAAGAGAAAATAGGAACATAATAATAATAATAACAGAGTGAGAGAGTTTAGCTGAAGCTTTAAAAAGACAGAAAGAGATGGACATTTTCAGGCAATAAATAAGGGCTGAAGAAAATTCAGACAACTGGAGAAGCCAGTTGAGAAGCCCTAAAAGTCTCAGCATGGACTGGTGGGGGGGGAGGCTGAGATAGTGTGAGGGCCTGGTTGTATGTGAGACCTTGAATTTTATTTTATCTTTCCATCCCAAATCTTGTTCCAGTGAGGGGAATTTACACTGGATCAGACAGGCCAAAACAGTCAGAGATGGAAACTGCTCAGGCTGCATGCAGGGCTGTGGGTGGTGCTGACGGGCGGGGCCGGCACAGGTGCATGGGGCCACCTCGCAGCATCGAGGCCCCGTGAAGACAGGGGGAGACCAGGCCGTGGGTGCTGGGGTCCCTGACCACCCGGGCAGGAGGGGCAGGCATGGACAGCTCGCTGCCGTCTGGGCGTCTGCACAGGTGCTTTAGCCGACATGACTCTAAGGGTGTTTCAGATGTGGTTCTTCCAGGGCACGTTCTTACTGAAATACCAGGCTGAATTCCACTGCCAGGGGGAAACAGAGTGCTGAAGGCTGGGAGAGTCCTGACTGTCAGATGTGCCTGGTCTCCAAGGCTTGGTGGCCATGTGTACTTTTGCCACATGGAGGAGGCACGGGACAGGCTGCTCCATCACAGAGGGCCCAGAGGGGCCGAGAGGGGGCTCCTGTTGGGCTCTGCAGATGCTCCAGGCCATTCCCTCCGTCTCCACAACTGGCACCGTGTCAAGCCCCACAGATCCCAGGAGCCCGGGCCCTGCCTCGGGGAGGCCAGAGATAAAGTAATCTCCTCCGGGACACATGAGGGCGGGCCCCTGGCTGTCCCTCCCTTCCAGAAGCTCAGAGGGGTCCCCGCCAGAATTCCAAGCAAGAGGTGACTCAGCAGGGGAGGAGGGGGGTCTGGAAGGAGGGTTCTGCCCACTGGCCTGTTGTCCTGAGCCCACGGGAGCAGCAGCACGCTGTCCGTCTCAAGGGTGTGTGTCTATAAGGAGAAACTGCTTGGGGTGGGGTTCTGGGGCCAAGACCTTGGGCGACACTCCTACCTGGAGGCCCAGGGAGGAGACAAGCCTTCACCCTACTTTTCCCACTTCTTCCTGTTCTTCACCCAAAAGCACTGGCAGTGGAGGCCAGGATGGGAGAGGACCCGGCAGAAAGTAGGAGCAACCTGGGTCTGCGGATGGACAGGGTTGAGGTTGGAGAGGGGCTGGGACACACATGCAGTGGGTGGGTGCTTCTGGTCAGTGTACCAGGGCTTACACGTGTGTGCATACACGTGTGTATGCATGTGTCTACGCACGTGTGTGCTTGTGTAAATGGCGAAGACCACTCTTCCTGCCCACATATTTACAAAGTCAGCTTAGAAAAATAGTCTTAAAGGCAGACAGCTCGTTTGTAACAGTGACTCTTAGAGTGAAGGACAGAGTCCCCGGGGCCCTGAGCACAGATGGGTCCCACTCCCCCCACCCAGCCCCATGAGCAGATGACACCTCATGATCAGAGACGTCTCCACCACCCAGAAGTCACGGTGAGGTTCCTGCTCCCTCCATTTCTCAGCTGAGAACTTCCTGGGTGAGGAACCCTACCGTCTTGACAGTAAGCTCACACACAGGGGAGACACGGGCCGGACACACAACTCCTGCAAGCTTGTCCAGGATGGACTTACTGCGAATCGTGCTGAAAGAAGCTGGAATACTCCGCATTCTACAGTTCTCTTAGGGAACTCTAAAACTTTCCCCTCTCCCCTCTCCCCTCTCTCATCACTCTCCCACTTTCGGCTCCATGCCCAACAGACACAAGGCCAATAACCTAGTCCTGGCAACAAAGCTCTGGGCTGTGACCCTGCGCTCTGGTCCATGGAAGTGCTGGAGGAAGTCCTGCCCTGTCCACTACGCTTCAGGGAGGCTACAGGGCCTGAGAGGGTCCCCGGCCTCGGGCTGGGTCCCCTCGGATGGGACACCAGAGCACAAGGCTGGGCCAGGAGTCCAGACCCTCGGGGGTGGGGTGAGGGCCTGGCAGTCACAGGGCAGGGGTGCCCCACCCCCTGCCAAGGGACCACCGGTTACTCACAGCCCAGCTTCCTGGCACTGGAGCCAACATCTCACATCTCGTGGGGAGAACCTGAAGCATCACGTTTTTCCTAGTAGGTTTCAGCTGTTTCTTAGGACTAGGGTCTCTCAAAAAGTCCTGTCCTTCCCTCAGGCAAAGTTTCTTTGAAATAAGGAAGGTTTCTCCTTCCCCCTTTCTCCACCCCTCCTAGCTTTATGATTCAACACCAGTTACTGAGAACCCTGTGAGAAGGACCAGTTCAGGTCACACGTTCCTCCGTGTAAAATCCAAGCGGGACCAGTCCCCTCTGCTCTGCACCTGTCACTAGGTGCAGCGACCATGTGGAACACTTTCTGGGCGCCCATTCCTTTCCTTCTTGAAGCAGTCCTGTGAGGAAGCCACATGAGGAAACTGCCCCCTCCGTTTCTCAGCGGGGAGCTATCCTGGAGAGGTTGCTGGGTGAGGAACCCTACAAACCCACTTTATAAACAGAGAAGTAAGGCTCAGACAGTCCCCCTGCCCTGCCCAGGGCTGCCAGCGGGGATGCGGGCAAGGTGGAGACAGAGCCTGTCTCTTCCCACCCCACGCCTGCTTTCGGCTACTCACCCGGCTCAGTCCATGCCCACACGATGGCAAAAGGGACTGAACGGTGGTGCCTGAAATCAGGGGTCACTGGGCAGGAACACTGCACACCATCTTCCCTGAGGCCCCCAGGATGTGCCAGCCTCTGCAGATGCTCTGGGGCCAGCATGGAAGGGGTCTATGAAGGGGGTCCTTGGAGGAGATGCGACATCTAGCACTTGGGGATGGTTTATGCTCAGGCCTTGCAGAATGTGGGTATAGAGCCCTGAGGGGGGAATAGGGTCTCTGAGGGCAGGAGGGTTCAGTCTAAGAGGGGCAAGAGGAAGGAGCCCCCTGCCTCAGGCGATCCAGCACCAGGGAATCCTCCTGTTTGGAGCTAGGTGAGTGACATGGGGCCTGGCCTCCTAGAAGGATCATGTTCAAAACGCGAAGCAGAAGGAAGGCTTCCCAGAGGACATGCAGGGCGGGGGTCCTCCATACAGTGGGGTATGGGGAGATGAGGTTCTGGAGGCTTCTGGAAGCTGAGATGAGGCTCCCAAGCAAGAGGGAGCCATCGAGGTCCCTGCTCAGGAGGCCACGTCGTGGGGGGGCGTGGGTAGGTGTGAGAATGGAGGAGCTGCAGCCGCAGGCTGGGCAGATGGGATTCTGAGGAGACAAACAGCCTACAGACAGACAGTCAGGGAAGCTGGGATTCAGCAGTGGCCCGGGGCGAGGAGGGGGTGACTCAGGAAGGCGTTTCTGAGGTGTCTCAGGCTCCCCAGGTAGAAACAGGGGCCAACGGCTTCCACGGCCTCAGCGAACGGGAAACACGGGGCTTTAGGGGAAAAGCATCCCAGTGTCGCCAGGACTTCTGCATTCTGCCAGCTCCCCTCTCCCGCCTCGTCCTGAAGCTGCCAGGACGCAGGCCCCACTGAGCACGATTGTGACACTGCAGCTTGTGTGTCATATTGTAACTGCGTTTCCACATCCTCCTGGCTGTGTTGTACAAGCCTGAGAAGAGGAACAAGGGCGAATAATGAAATATAGGAATGCAGGAAAAGAGGAAGCCGGGGACAGCAGCCCAACCGAAAAGCAGAGAGTTATGGAGAAGTGACAGAAAGGGAAGCAGGGCAGGAATTGCATGGGGGGGCGGCCGAGTGGAGCATGCGCGCACACATACACATGCTTACATACCCCATACACACACAAACACACATATACACACTCACACACACATGCTTACATACCCCATACACACACAGACACACCTATACACACTCACACACACATGCTTACATACCCCATACACACACAGACACACCTATACACACTCACACACACATGCTTACATACCCCATACATACACAGACACACATACACACACACACACACACACTTACATACCCCATACACACACACATACACACACACACACACACTTACATACCGCATACACACACACACATACACACACACACACACTTACATACCTCATACACACACACACACATACACACTCACACATGCTTACATACCCCATACATACACAGACACACATATACACACTCATACACACACACATATGCCCCCCTTACACACATACACACACACATATACACACAAAGACCCAGCTACACTCACATACATACACATGCCCCCTACACACACACACACACACACACACACTCACATTCACACACAGACACCTCGATACACACAGATGCGTATATATATATATACACTCACATACACATACATACACTCACATACACATACATATGAAAACACACTCACATACACCATACAGAGCTACAAAGACACCCAACTCACAGACATACACACATACTCTCACACACAGATATACACTCACATACACATAGGTGCACGCATATACACATACAGGCACACACAGACATACACACAGACTCTCAACACACACACACACTTTTATACCCAGACACTCATACATGCACACACACTAACACACACAGACATATACACACACACCCCTAGACACACATACTCACACTTCACTGTATTTCAGTCAAACTTCTAGGACAGGACCATCTCCTAGTTCTAAGCCCTGGTGGGAAAGAACCCATCTGTCCTGCGCCCAGTGTTCTGGGGGATGTGGTCCAGGGTACCTGCACATCTGCCCTAGACTGTTCTAGATTCAGAAACTCCCACTAATTCTAGGGGGACAATCTGTTTTCTCTTGTATTTAAAAAGCAGGAGTAAAACATGGTCACACTGTCTTGCATCATCACACACATAATTTTAGAGTTGAGACCAAAACAGCGGACCAAAGGAACAGAAAGCATAAGTATATGTAGGCAGCTCCCCTCTGGGACCTCCAAAGAGCATTGAAGAGATGAGAACAGGCTGAGAGAGAAAAGCATGAAATCTAGGGAAAACTGAGAAAGAAACGGAATGAACCCATTTGCGGCATTTTCTGTGCGTGGAGATAACCAGTGGATGAGCCCTGCATCAGGCATTCCCACCGGAGGAGCCTGGAGGCTGCTTATCTAGGGTTTCCAACATGTGTGGCTCAAGGGTGGAGGTGGGGAGCCCTGTCCGCCAGTCTCTGAGGTCTCTGAATTCAGATGGAAAGTTCCCTTCCAGGCACAGGTTTTAAAATGAACACAGTGTCTTTCACCTTCCTTATTTTCCAAGAATTATGATTGCTCTTCCAGAAAACTATTGGTTATCTTTTGAGACTACGTTTGAGGAGCATCTTCCCAGTTATTCTTCACAACCCTGCATGCTGATAACCAAGAATCTAAAACAAGAAAGGCCATGTCCCAAGGACATGGTGGCCAGTTAACCTGCGGGCATCACCTCACTCCTGCATGTGCCACCCCAGGCTATAGGGGGCAGGATCGGCAGGGGGCTGCAGGCTCAGAGAGGGCCGCCCTGTTTCCATCTCCACCAAAGACCCCAGGACTCCACCTCCAGGCCTCCTGGGTGAACATTCTAGATGAGTCTGTGTATCACCCATCATTCCTACCCCAACACCAGCCAAGCGTCCACTTCAAACCAAGACTCTGAGTGTTGGGCAAACTTATTCAACCAGCTCTCACCGAACACCTGCTGAGCCAACTCTCTGCACCACCCAGGATCCCATAGCCACCAGGGGCCACAGCCCATCATCAAGGGCACTGTTGACTTTTAAGTGCCTTCCAAGTCAAGGACAACAAGCAGGAGGGCTGGAGGGCCACTAAAGGCTCAGGACTCCTGGATGTCTGAGTCCTTCTTCAACCCTGCGCTTTGGTGCTTTGGTTTCTGATCTTGGTAACAGGAGGCTCCCCGTGCCCCCGCAGGGCAGCCCTCAGCGGGCGCCTCGCACACCCCTCCCGCACCCAGCCTGGCACTCAGAGTACCCCGGAGATGTGGTGGTTGCCTGTATACAGGTTTCCCCTTCTCCTTTTGCCCAGCCCCTTCCTCTGTGCCCCCTTCCCCAGGCTCATCTTGTAAATGAAATGAAATGCCTGCTCACAGCCCGCACGCTGGGCGGCCCCAGAGGGAACCTAGGCTGGGAGAACCACTGAGCTCTTCCAGATGAGGGGCTCTAACCCAGAAGCAGCTCATCTGCACACAGTCGCCATGAGGGTGTGAGTTCTGAGTTACAGACAAACACAGGCAGAACCCACCAGCTCCCAGAGGGGAGGGAGTTTCCCCTTCCCTGGATCCTCTTGTCATTCAGAGTATTCATACAACTCTGCATTCTGGCTCTGGGACAGGCTGGGTTCCCGGGATGAATGGGTCTCTCTCCTTGTAACAGAAGCCCAGGGAGAAACAGGTAAAAGGTTTTTTGACACTTTTCAACAAATGAGGAAACTTAAGAGACTCACTAAAGGCCACAGTTCATGGAGTCGCAAAGGGTCGAACACGACTGAATAACTGAGCACACACATGCGACGGATCATGGAGCCAGAGCTGCAGCCCCTGAACCCTAGGCAGTCTGGTTTCTGCAGCCCCTGCGGGCCAGAGGAGATGCTGTGTCCCCACCAGAGGACTGGCTTCAAGGGTCAGTTGCGGCATCTGGTGACATGAGAGAGCCCGAGCACTGTGGCCCGAGCAGGGAGGGGGACGGTGCTTTCCTTCCTCACGAGCATCACTGCCAGCCCTGCAGGAATCCAGCCTTAGGTTCACAGGCCAAGGAAAAGGCAAAGAGCAGTAGACGTCTGTGCAGTGGGTGGGTGACCGACATCACCCCCACCCCGGGGAGGGGCAGTGGTGGTCAAGGGTCTGCAGACAAGGACAGCACGTTATGGACAGAGCTGTGATCAGCAGAGATGAGGGGGCAGAAAGGCAAGTTCTTCTGCCAAGTGCCCTGGAAGTCTGGGAAGAGTGAAACTGCAACTTCCATGGGATGCAGGAAAGAGGGAGAGTCCAGGCACATCCCATGGGGAGACATTCCTGCCGACCCCTCCTATATCCCTTCTGGACCCCGGCTCTCCAGCTCGACTCCTGTGAGGAGATTCTGCCATCGAGGCAAGAAAAGGGGATTCAGGGGCTTCCCCGATGGCTCAGCAGATAAGCAATCCACCTGTAATGCTGGGGACATGGGGGATGTGGGTTCAAGCCCTGGGTTGGGAAGAGCCCCTGGAGAAGGAAATGGCAACCCAACCCACTCCAGTATTCTTGCCAGGAAAACTCCATGGAGAGAGGAGCCTGGAGGGCTACAGTCCAAAGGGTTGCAAAGGATCTGACACGACTGAGTCACTAAGCACAAAAGCACGACAAACCTCGCTGAGGAGCAAAAGTTTATTTTCAGACAACTAAGTATTCAAAAAGTCTAATACATAAGTTGGGAAAATATACACTACTTGGAATTCACAGAAAGTTTTACTCCCTATAACGACAAAACATTCATACTTAGGTTGCCAATTATTCCCACATATGTCATGGTTGAGAGCCAAGTAAAATAACATTTCTAATGAAAAAATAAGACACATTTGCCCTTGAGATGAAGAATTGTTATGAGCCATTCATTTTGATTGGAGGCTTCTGGTTTAAGCGATTGAAAGAAGTGCAACAAAAACTGGCAGGATGGAAATAAGGATTAAAGAGATTGACTGGGCTTCCCTAGTGATCCAGTGGTTAGGAATCTGCGCAGGGAGCAGATTCAATCCCTGGTCGGGGAACTAAGATGCCTCACAGCACAGCCAAAAAAAAAGAGAGAGAATGAAAAACATAAAAACATAAACATGGGGGAACTCAAGAGCATCACTATCACTAGCTGACCTCATGCCAGTGATATTACCCTTACTCAGAAGCAAAGCTGTTGTCCACAGTGACCCATGCAGCAGGTCAGGAATGAGAAAGAAAAGTAAAACTGGCCTCTGAGACAACCAATGAAAGGGAAGTAAGAAACCTTTGAGCTAAAATTCACCTGTTTACTCCACACTTGCCAGGGGCATCTGCCCTCCGGTTCGTGGACTGTCGTGAAAACGATTAAATGGTTCTTTCTTATCTTAACACTCAGCAGATTCAAAGTTGCAAATTAGAAAGTTGAGGAAGAGACTGAAAATACTATGCAAACAGATAAGAGAATTCATAGCTAGGGTCATTTAAGGAACAGTGAATGATAAGCTCCATACACACAATGACTGTTTCTGAAGCCATGTTCAAGACCCAAGGGTTGGACACGTACAAGTGAGTTTTCTGGCCACAAAACACAAGAAGAATACACATTTGTGGTCTGCACGGTACATCGCAGGTGTGGGAAATGTCTCCTGAGGGACTGGATAAATGAATGATGAACGCCCTGACAACACAAACCTCCCTGCTGGCAGGCTTTGCCAGGTGTGTGCATGCAGTTCTCTGTCCATCATACTGGGTCTAAGCGTTTACAACAGTGAGCTGGACTGAAGATGAAAAGGTTAAGGCATTTTCAAGATATTCTTCAAAGGATCTTGGGGGGTGGGGTGGGGTTTAGCAGTTTCTAGAAAGATTCCTTATCCAGAAGGGCTAAAACACACTGAAAGCAAAATGGAGTAGGCTTGAGTAGTTTAGAACATGTTGAAGAAATGTTCCCTCCCCAAATGTTGTGTGAATGCAATGCTGGCTGAGGTGGCCTGTGGACATGAACTGCGACTGTGAGTGTCAGACCCAGTGCCCAGTCCAACATCATAGGCATCATAACCAGTTTGCCGTATGATTATTGCCTGGTAGGGACAGTGAATTGGCCCCATGCCTCCATTTCTGTGCAAAGGTCTTGTATATCTGACTGCAACTACATACAAAGTACAAACACCTGAGGTAAATGCATTTGCTGTCAGTTGCTTCCAGGGTCTTGCGGCCAGGAAAGCAGGTATGGAGGAAATACAGAACACTCTGAGATTAAAAACAGGAAATGGGTGAATTTGGTGCCCCTTCTGGGAAATGATGAAATGAAATGTGTTTCAACCTTAAAGTGTAATCATGCAAAACATAGCTTATCAAGGTTATTAAGACATATGATATCTCATCATGATAAATGACTTTTTAAACTTAAAACAACTAATACAATGATTAAGCTCACCCCTTCCCAGATCATAAAATCACAAGGTACTGGATGCTTGGTATTTTCTTACTACTAGATAATAAAAAAAGAGAGAGTATCTAATAGACAACTATGACATGATGAGTGTTTCAATGATCTCAAATCAGAATGTATAAAGTTTATAATCATTGGGTTTGCTCAGAGGTGTAATCCACAAATTGAATTAAACAACTACAGTCACTGTGTGAAAACACCAGATCCTTCTGCTAAAAAGGCACAGCTCGATGCTCAAAAGCAGCTCTTCAACAGTGAATGGGTGAACCAGAAGCCCACTGTCCTCAGTGTGCTGATGGGACTGCCTGTTGTGACCCCACTTTGAGCTGACCTGGCATAAGGGACAGAGTGGCCCCGATGGCTCAGCTGGCCCCAGAACTTCTTTTCCCAGACTGACACACAGGGCAGTTGTACACATCACACTGCCAGTCTCCATCTGTGAGTAACCAACGCAAATGAGAGGAAATGGAAGAAGAGAAACGGACAGGATATCCAACAGCATAAGTGTTTTTACACTTCAGTGACACACTTCCAATGGCTCAGGTCAGGGCGGTTATCTGTGCACGGTGTGCACCCATGTCAGGTCTGCTAGGGACATGAGCACTCAGAATCATCCTCCCGTTCATTCGTCTGCCTCCACATCCTGGGCGGGTCTCTCTGCACCTGCAGAATCACCTGTGCGCTGTCTCGAGGTCGCAGGATGGACCACAGCCTGGGTTGCGATAGGTTCAGAGACTTTACCTGGCTGACCTGCTCAGTTCACTCAGTTTCCAGATGGGCCCCAAGAGTCGACTGGCTTCCACACGAGGAAAACCCATGGCGGGGAGCAGGGAAAGGAAGAGGTCTGTGCTGCGTTCCTGAGAAACACAGCGTGGCCACGACCACTGGGAACCCCCAAAGGGGCTTCCACTTCCCAGAATTTCCCACCATGCCCTCTGGAGCCAAGGGCAGCAGTGCCCGGTGCTTGGTGTTGGGGGAGGCGGAGGGAGGAGCCGCCTTAAAGCCATGCAGTTGCCACGGTGATGGTGAGTCACACCTTGGCCCCTCATCCTCAGGGCCCACCCAGGGCCACCCATGAAGCTCTGCTCTGACCCCTCCGTCCGAGTTGGGGGTCGTTTCTCATGAAATGACCTTGGGGGCTTCTCACATGGGTTCTCATCCCTAACTCTGGTATTCTCAAACCCACAGCTTTCTGGATGAATCTATAAGAGAGATAAGATAAGTTGTCTGGTTTCCAAAGCCTTGACTCAAACTGCATGGTGGCGGGGGGAGGTCCCAAACTGCCCACAACTCCTTTCTCACAGCTTCGAGAACATGACATAACACAGAAGAATGAATGCCTTGAATTGATAGGGTTTTAATTAGGGTGATCCAGGCTACGAGATCTCTTGGTGAAAGGCAATGGAATAAAAGATCCAAATTTGCAATCATTTGGGGACCAAGCTAAGCCAGTGACCCCACACCCACCCCGGGAGGTATCACCCACAACTGTGTCTGCCCAGGGAATACATTTCCGTGCGCCTCCTCTGAGGTCAGACCAAGATCCCCCTTGGCCCACGCAGACACCAAAGCCGCAGTGATGCTTCCTCAGCCCACGGATCTGTCCCCTACCTGAGCCCCTCTCCCATCAAGCTCTTAAAATTCTACCCATTCTTTAAGGGACAGAGTATACGTCATGTCTTCTAAAAAGTCTACACTCTTCTCTTCAAAGCTGACTGCACTCATGGCCTGCTGTGGGGTTTTCTAGCTGTGGCAGCACTTCATGTCTTCTGCACCCTCATGCAGGCTGTTTTGCCTTCCTCACGTTCTTCCCTCTGGGCTCTGTGAACACTAAACAGTGATGCCGGTTGGAGCACAGCGATCACACTACACAGTGATGCTGGTTGGAGCACAGCGATCACACTACACAATGATGCTGGTTGGAGCACAGCGATCAGGACCACTTTCTCCCACCGGCTCAATCCCACTGAGAATCCAAGACAGTACTGTTTAATGTCATGCAGCTAATGCTTGTGTTCTGAATGGTGACAAATATCATAAACATGCAGGCTTAAAAATGTAAAATAGAAAAAATAGTGAAAGTCAAAAGAATGAAGATTTAAAATCAGCAAACTTGGGTTCACATGGGTATCTCATTTGAAGATCAGTTAATTAACCTCATTAACTGTATAACCAACTACCCACCCGAGGCAGAGACCTCAAGTACCAACCACCCTTCTAGGTGGTGTAAGGGTCTGGGCAGGTGCTGGGAACACTCTTATCTGTAAAACAGCAGGATGCCCACCTGCCCACCTGTCTCCACGACCTGCGCACTCCATCTCCCTCCAATGACAGTGCGTCATCCAACAGCAGGGTCTTGGCATCTGCAGGACATGATCCCGGTGTATTTTATGAAGTGAGTGGGTATGATGTGCAAGGTAACAGTCCACTTACTGAGATTCTTTTGCACTATCTCAAGAAGTGCTTTCTTTGGTTTTCCTCTGTGTGCCTTCGGAAGAACGGCCGCGCCGGTCACACGGGCGCGGGTCTCTCCGAACCAACATGGCCGGCTCCTTCCGCAGGAGGGCGGGTCCTCTCTAGCCGGTCTGATCGCCGCCCACGGTTTCAGAACCACCTAGTTCTAGCTCTGACCTTGGTGCCATAGGAATGAGGAAGCAGCCCCTCACAGAGGTGTTTGACCTCAAAGAATGTGCCAAAAATATCTGTTTCTCATGTACATACCCCACTCCCCTCCCCACCTTTTTTTTGAGGCGAGAACATTTGCTAACAGTTTGTAAGACATCTCCCGAAATCACTCATCAGCCACCCTGCCTCTTCTTTTTCTGTTTCCTGTAGGAATCACATGGTCTTCCCATGGACTCTGAAAAGTCAGGCCTGTCATTCGCAGTGGCAGCACTGGAAGACTTCAAAGAATTAAATTTGGGGACTTCCTTGGTGGTCCAGTGATTAGGGATCCACCTTGCAATGCGGGGTCACAGGTTTGATTCCTGGTTGGGGAACTAAGATCCTAGATGCTGCGGGGTAACTAAGCCCACACGCCACGACTAGAGAGAAGCCCATGTACCACAAGGAAAGGTCCCGCACCACGCAATGAACATCCTGTGTGCTGCAAAAAATACATAAATAAAATACAATATTAAAAAAAGAATTAAATTTTCCTGGCAGACTCAAAAAATGCGTGTTTTTTCCTATTTGACAATTTGCAAGGTATAGTCAACTGATGGGCATCAACAGATGTGTCCCTCTGAAGGGAATTCTCCGGGAAGTGCCTCTGGCACCTCACAAGGAAATCTTAGCATTTTCTTCATTCTTAAATGAAGGAATGGGTAGAATTTATCCTTTGATGACAGTAAAGCATCCCACCCTCCCTCCAGACTCCCCCTGTTTCTCTGACGCCTTAGAATGTGAGCCTTCCTGACCCAAAGAACCAGGAATCCAATCCCAGCAGCAATACCGTGAGGACTACACAAACCATCACTAAGAGGACCATCCATACAACAACTATTGTAAAGGAACTCATTCTACCTGATTTCCCTTTCACTTAAAACTTTCTGAGGAATCTTTCTGTCTCTATGGTGTGCCACCTGCATGTGAATGATTCACAGACACCAGACATTTCAACTGAGCTGTGGAAAATTCTGGATCGAAGCAATGGACCAATTTGTTGTAAGGCAACGTTTCCATTTACAAACGTAGAACTTAGACCCAGTGAAAGATCTGATAGACACAGCTGTTTGCAAGTCCAGCTTACCTAGAATCAAACAGGATGGAGGGAGTGTGCCAGGGGGGAACAGTGGCATATTTTCCTACTTCTGCTTTGATGCCCAGTGTGCCCTCTGCTCCTCTTAAGAAATTGGCAAATTCTGGCTTAAAAGCAAGACTTTGACCTTAGGCCTGGTTTGCTGACAAGTGATCATGAACTGCTCCCTTTTGTACCAGCTTTTCCTGACAGCAAGGCCAGGGGTGCAACAGAATCAGGGATCAGACACGGTGGAGTCCTTAGCAGCACATGTATGCTAATTTCATCCAAAAAAAAAAAAAAAGCACTAGATTATCTGAATTTTTATTAAAAAAGGCTATATTTTCAGCAGGCATCTCACAAAGTGGCTGTGGAATCAATGTGTCAAGGGAAACACCCTCTTCTTTACCACTGTACTTGCAGGAGGCACCCACAGTGCTTCCAGAAGGACACCAACAGGTTGCAGGGAAACACACTGCACCCAGCAGCACGTGAGACTCCAAACACGAAAGGCATAGATGCAACAGGAGGGAGACAGTCTTCAGAGCTGTTCTGAGAAATTGATGCTGAGTTCTTAGTTGGCCCTGAACCTGGGCCTCTGCTGACCCTATGGTGCATCCAGGAGGAGTCCATGCCAAAGCAAGGAAGACTTTAATCATATTGGCTTCCTGCCCTTAAGAACTAGAACATTAAAGTTCAAAAGCACAGAAGATATGTTTGATACCCACGTGTTTATAAACTAACAACGGAGAATCCTATGTGGTTACAAAACTGGCTTTGTCACGCACGCGGTCTTCCCTCGCACTCCAAGGGCAGAGACAGATCTGGACATCCCGGCAGAGACTGGGCTTTCTCTCTCACCTGCATCCTGGACCATAGCCAGCAAGGTCCTTCAGTGCTGGGTTTCAGGAGACTGGGGCGCACTGCACATGCCCGGGGACCGTGAGAGTAGTGGGGAGATGGAGCGCAAAAACAGGATTCTGTTTATTTCATCACACTCAGAAGGAACCAGGACATATTGGCTAGAAGAAGGGGATGCTGAGAGGACCTGGCCTACTTACTGTCTCCATGATTGCTCCCATGCTTAGGAAAAAGTAAGGCTATAGCAGACAGCTGCAGAGATGGCTCTGGAAAGAAGATTCTGTTGTGTCTTTTCTAATGATCAGTGCCTCTCTAAACCTCATGCAGACTGTCTCATAAGGTGTCCAAACAGGCTGGCTATTCCCTATTAAGGATGCAGAGTCTTGGGCTCAGGACTGCTCAGCCTCCTGGTCTGGAGTGCTTTAGAGGGTTGGGAGCCCGTCTAAAGGCAGCCACTGCGCACAGGGAAACAAGTTGTGTGCATGGCTGGTTCCGTGGGTGCTGGGGTGGGGGAAGGTGTCGGCCTCAGAAGCTTTCCTAAACTGTCCTGGCTTCAACAACGTGCAGATGGACATGCTCGTTCACCTTCTCCCCTGGGGAATAGTCATATTGTGGTCAGTGCCATCAATAGGAGCTGCCATGAACCTCAATGCATCAAGCTAAATGTTTTCATGTCTAAGGAGCTAAGGCTTATAACCAGGCAGAATTGTCTGCTGGACAAGAAGAAAGTTCGTTCTCTATTTTATTTCTATCTTTTCCCTTTTTACTATTTTTCTCTCTCTGCTCGGCAGCATCCCTCCTCTCTACCACCATCAGGGAAATGTTTTGGGGCCCAGAATCTCACCTTTCTTGGTCACCCTTTGCTAGCAGGGTGCTGGGACAGAGCAAGTATGTAACAAGCATTTGTCTCCTCAACTGATCCTCTGTTAATCCCACCTCCAGCCTCCTCCGTTGCACTCTGGAATGCTGACACCGCTTAGAACTGAGGCTGGTCATTTAGCCGCAAACCTACCAGGGACCCTGTAGGCCCCTGCCGTCCACTTAATCCCTGTGGACACCAGTTCTCACAGGCTTTGACTTCCCACTACAACTAGTCCAGCAGCTTGTCTAGATGCAGTGACGCACTCTGAAGATGATACGGTTTTCAGTAACATGTCAATGAGCCATCTGACTTCTTTTCAATTTTCAAGACTGAAGAGGATCAAACAAACCCATAGTCTATGCCGGTAAACATTTAAAAAGATGGCCCTTCCATGTAAGGCACAGTGATAATTTCTGAGATCTCAGGATGCTGCTAATTTGGATTCTTTGTCTCCCTAAAGGTTGGGAGAAGTTCAGAGGGGGTGACCTTCAGACTCTGGGCAGTAAAATAAATCCTCACTACACAGCAAAACTGAAAATACTCATTTCCTGAGTATGTTTTCTTCCCATATATATTTTATTTAGTTTTAGATGACACATTTTATAGATATTTCCCCTCGGCTGTGTTAAGCATTGCTTCCTTCCCATTTGTGTTCATTATTTTCCTTCAATACTTAAAATATTTATTCCAAACTTTCAACTGAGATGATTTTTTATTTCTACAGCCAGTCTCGTGAACAGACACAATAAAGAGGATTTTCACACTACACTGTACTTGGTTATTTCCCAGTGGCAGGTTGTTCATTACGGTTTGCTCTCCCTCATACTGTGTTACAGGCTGGAGAAGCAGCTGAAGAAGTGGGAGAGGTGCAGCCTGCAAGGACCCCTCTTTCTAGCTGGATGCAGCACATGGGCAAAGGACACCCGGTGCGCTTGGGTGGGCCACGCTCACCCGGGCACGGGCCTCACGACATCTGCACGCTGGTTGTGCACTTGCAGTACTGATGGAGCAGAGGAAGGCACGTGTGCTCAGGGGAACTGAGGTGCATAGTGTGGAAGGTGGGAAACACGTTTGAGCACAGTGGATACAGAGCTGAGATGTGGGTGATGGGTCCTTATGGTACCTACTTGGAAGGAGAAGGAGGGAGATAGGCTCCACAGGGCTTCATCTAGGACTCACCGGGAGGGATAAAGAGATTAACTTAGAATAAACAAAGGATGTGGCCTGTCCATACCCCACGCATGAGGAGCTGCATGAAGCAAACAGACTGGTCATCTCTCCCAAGCCAGGTGAGAAGTTAAAGACTGTTTGAAACACCACCGTACACAGAATGAACCAGGAGAAGGATCTGACTCAGTGCATCTGCAGGTGAAGGCAGTGCAGGCAGGGTGCTCTGCCTCAGATCCTACAACACGCTGGCTCATCATCTCCCAGGGGTGATTTCTCAGGGTAAACTTGCAAGTCCACCCAGAAAACACTTCTCACTACGTTACAATTAAACCTTGTTTTTGAACCAAACAATAGCACTTTCCAGATGAATTCAACATTTCCACACCAAGGTCTAAGGCTCCAGATGGACTTTTAACTATTCCTAAAGGAAAAAGAAAGTCTTCCCTCAAATATTCAAAAGTAAGTGCTTGAGGCTCCACAGGGGATGACAGCGGAGAAGCTGCAACATACGTGTGAGTGATGCCAATATCTGGATCCCTCAAGGACGAGTCCTGGGTACCTTCGCTCAGGTGCACCATCCTGCAAACCAGCATCTCTCGCAGCATACCTGGGAAAGGTGTTCTCTTCAGTTCCAGATGGCAACCTTTCCTCATGGTGATTTTTTTTCCTGGTACAACCCTTTTGTACAAAGATGTAGCTCTTGTCAAAAAATCATGAACCAGATAGTCCCTGTCTGTTCCATTTAACAAGCAGCAAAAAGCAAGAGCTAGTGACCGTGGACTTGGGTGGCTCCGAGTCTTTCCCTCACTGCCAACCATACTGCTAAGTGAGGTTACCTATCACACAGGTGGGTGGTACCTAAGGGCACTGGGGCAGCCTCTCATTGAGGCCTCCTATGACAGCTTGGTCCTGAACTAAAGGCTTCTCCCATTCCTCAGACTCAAGTTAGAGAACCTTGATGAAACTGTTTCCAAGATCAATATAAAAAGTAAAGAAGGAAAAAAACACAGGTAGGAAAGAAGGAAGGGGGGAGGGAGAATAGGAAGGCGGGGAGGGAGGGAGGTGAGGAGAGGGAGTGAAGGAGGGAGGAAAAGAAAGAAAAGAGAGAAAGAGAGAGAAAGAAAAAAGGAAAGGAAAAAAGAGAGAGACGGGAAGAAAGACGGAGGAAAGAAAGAAAGCAGCCACAAAGAGTGACAGCACCATCGAAGCTGCCTCTGCGGCTCTCTGGATGGCACTGGGCTCAGGAAGCCTCGCAGCCACACAAGCACCGCTGTCTCCTGAAGCACAAGCCGCGTGCCAGTAAGTGAGCACGAGGCGTCCCTGCACAGGAAGGCTGGGGTCTGGCTTGTGCACAGCTCAGCCTGGCTGGGTGCCAGGGTGCCTCAAGCAGGGGCATCAGGACCCGGTGCCGAGGTGAAACCCCAGGCTTGTTTTCTCAGGGTGCAATGCAGGCGGCTGGCTGCTTCCCTTCCCCCTATTACAGTGGAAAAAAAAAAAAAAGAAGCCTCTCCTTTACCACCTCTGCCCCATTGCTTCAGCACAGTGTAGCAGTACTTTTTTTTTTTTTTTATGGAGTACAATTGCTGTACAATGTTGCATTATTTTCTACTGTACAAAGAAGTGAATCAGCTATGTGTATACATATATCCCTTCTCTCTTGGGCCTCCCCTCCACCATCCCCGCCCCTCTAGGTCATTTCAGAACAGTTTGCAGAGGTCCCTGTGTTATACAGCAGCTTCCCACTAGCTGCCTGCTTTACACGTGGTAGTGTATATATGTCAGTCCTAGGAAGAGATCAAGAAGCTTCCTTCTCCACAATTTTGGCAAACACATCCACCAATGTGATACAGCCCGTTTCTGGAGATCAGTTCATGTGGTGCCAGTCCCATTGGTGTTCTCGTGGGATGTCCTTTCCATCTAGAAAGCAATAGCCTTGCTTCAAAAAATTAAAAGGGGTTTCCCACTGCCCAAGTGACCATAAAAAGTACATGAGAATAAAATGAATGGATGAAAACTAAAACTAAAAAAATAATAAATTCCTGTGTTTAATTCAGCTTCTATGCTTTGGAAAACTGTTTTGTTTTTACATGTTTAGTCAAACACCTACGAAATCTATGGTTGAAACCAAACTACATTAAATGAATCCAAATGATGTAAAAAATTGAACTGGACCTAGATTTTCTTTAAATCAAATGTGACCAAAACCAGAAGAACTAAAATACAAAATTTCCAACTCCTTTGTGATGACAACTGAGAAAATGTTTTGAAGATAAAACTGAGCCAAAAACTACTTTAGAAACTGGATGAATAACTAGTCTCGGGCTAAATTTCTGCAAGAATTAATTTTAAAACATTTGGTATGATAGAATGACACATTTCTGAAAAGCATGTGAAAGTGAAAGCCGATCAGTTGTGTCCAACTCTTCATGACCCCATGGATTGTAGCCCACCAGGCTGCTCCTCTGTGGAATTCTCTAGGCAAGGAAACTGGAGTGGGATCTCCCTGACCCAGGGATTGAACCCCGATCTCAATCTGCCTGCATGGCAGGCAGATTCTTTACAGTCTGAACCACCAGGTAGCCCCTAGACACAGGAGGCTTCTGAGCTTTGACATGTGGAAAACTGTTTCCAATTCAAGTTGAGATGTGCTGTTAGCCTCAAATAAACACTGGAGTTCAAACACGCAACTCAGTACAAAAAAAAAAAAAGGTAAAATACTCACTGATTGTCTTTATTAAGTGCATGTTTAAACAATAAAACTTGGGGCACATTTGGTTAAATAAAATATACGAAAATCTGTTCCACCTGTGTCATTTTTCTTTTTTAATGTAACTCCTAGAAAAACTGAGAATTGCCTACATGTGCCTCATTATAGTCCATGGATTCTAGAGTAGGGGATTCCCAGATTCCACAACTGTCTTCCAGAAATGCTGGCTGTCATTCATCCACGAAACCTTTCCCCACACAAGGACTGTTCAAGGTCACTGTGTCTCAGGAGGCCTGGAGCCCAGCTGTCTGGGAGGACACTCTCTCACATACTGCAGAGTGTGCTTATGTGTCCATGCACAGGGCAGGCTGATTTTAAGGATGTGTTGTTAGGAGACACTCCATCAGTAATTAAAAAAAAGAAAAAGTTACTGAAATGGGAAAGCCACACAAATGAACAAATACAAACCCTTAACAGAACTGTTAACACCAGCAGCTCCAGCTTCAAGTATACAAATCAGCATGGATTCCACATATTTGTAGTAATAATACTTTTTTAAAACTGTAAGTGCAGTGCTGATCGTAACAAACTAACTCTGTTCTCATCTCAGGATGAAAACCACTTCACTTAAAACCACAGCATTGTCTACTGAACATGAATTTTGCCAAAGACCACTTGAACCGTAATGCTAAAGTTACCAAAGTGCTCTCTATACCGGGTAATAGTTAATCGTCATCATTTCACATAATGGGGAGAAAAAGGCCATCAGAAGTGCTGGGGGGTTACTGGTGAAGTCATATTTTTACTGTTACTGTTTTTAACTGGAGAGACTTAGAGATATTAAGAAGGTAGGAAATTGCTGCTGGATTCCAAGAATAATAATAAAAATAATCATAGAGCTGCCTGCAAGGCTGTCATAAAAGTCCTTTTCTCATTTCAGCAGGGTTTCACCTCTAGTGTGACAGTCCTTCATTCTGAAAAGGAGCGTGGCTGCCTGCCCTAGGAGCTCTGCCAGCACAGCGAGGCCGTGGGCTGCAGGCCTCTGTCCATCACACCCCGCCCCGTGGGGAAGACACCGGACGTTCAGGGCTTCACCGGAATCAGGCCTGGGTGATTTCAGTGGAAATCAGCAGCCTGCAGCCACATCCCCTGCAGGGGAAGTTCTCTCCTGGCAGGCGGCCTCGCAGAGACACGCCCTGGACCTGCCCAAAGATCCCTGCTGCTAAACTCACTCCTAAAAGTAGGACACCAAGTTGTTGCTGTTTAGTCGCTCAGTCATGTCTGATTCTTTGCAACCCCATGGACTGTAGCCCACCGGGCTCCTCTGTCCATGTGATTTCCCAGGCGAGGATACTAGAGTGGGTTGTCATTTCCTCCTCCAGGGAATCTTCATGACCCAGGAATTGAACCCATGTCTCCTGCACTGGGGAGAAGGCAATGGCACCCCACTCCAGTACTCTTGCCTGGAAAATCCCATGGACAGAGGAGCCTGGTAGGCTGCAGTCCATGGGGTCGTGAAGAGTCGGACACAACTGAGCGACTTCACTTTCACTTTTACCTTTCATGCACTGGAGAAGGAAATGGCAACCCACTCCAGTGTTCTTGCCTGGAGAATCCTAGGGACGGCGGAGCCTGGTGGGCTGCCGGCTATGGGGTCGCACAGAGTCGGACATGACTGAAGCGACTTAGCAGCAGCAGCAGCTCCTGCACTGGCAGGCAGATTCTTTACCACTAAGCCACCAAGACTCTTTCATTAATCTAGCTGCTGTCACGGTCAGGTGCTTCGGGGCAGGAATGCTGGAAAGTGCCTCTCTGGTCTTCCAGCTATGATTAGCTTTCTGATTGCTCCCTGGGCCACTCACACTGCTGGGCCCTTGCTGAGAATATCTCCCAAGGAAGCCACAACATAGGGACCACTGAAGGGGTCTCCTGTCACATCTGTGCCCACATCTCAGAGTTGTCTTTCTTCCAAGGAACTCAATACAAAACTCTTTCAGAGAAGATGGAGTTTAGTCCCATGTGTTTTATAGGAGAGCATGAGGCCAATGCTTTCCTGGAAAAGTCACTCCCTGTGCATTTAAAGTTCTTCAAACCAAAATAATGGCAACAATAATAATAATGCTCTGTCATAAATAAGATAGAGAATCCTTTCTAATCACACTCCCCATGGCAACAAAACTAAATCGCTAAGGCAGCATTCTGCTTGTTAATACAGAGAATCTAGTTGCTGTGGCATTTCTAGTGTGTGATACCAACAGCAAAGCGTCACTTGGAATCAAGTCACGTTGGACAAGCTGCATTTACCCCGCACTGACCCCGGTCTCCCTGACATGCTGGGTCTTCCCTAACACCCCCTACAAAAACAGACACATCCGTATCCCTATCAAGCAAGAAAAATTCCTGCTTTCCACTGGTGCTGTCAAGACATTACAACCATAGATTAGCCCCTGTATGCAGGTAAACCAAGTCTCAAAAAGGAAAAAAACCCAAACTCCTAATCTGTAG
The DNA here is from genome assembly GCF_054371585.1 of Giraffa tippelskirchi. Classification (NCBI taxonomy): domain Eukaryota; kingdom Metazoa; phylum Chordata; class Mammalia; order Artiodactyla; family Giraffidae; genus Giraffa; species Giraffa tippelskirchi. The sequence goes on from NC_137284.1 coordinate 53,447,303, forward strand.
GGTTTGCCCATTTCTCGAGTGTAAATCTTCCAACCACAGTAGGCCTTCAGCTACCAAAAGATAACAAGAGCCTGGCAGTTCTGGGTCCAGCCTAAGAACCTGAATACAGTCTCCGAGTTGCCTGTAAGCTCCTGTTCCCCCCCAGTGCTAGGAGGCAAAGGGCTTAAAATTCTGAGCGGCTGGCTCTGCAGTAACGTGTGAACTGTAGTTCCTGCTAAGACCTTGCAGGGAGCTGGGCTTATCTGGAGGCTACAGTGGCTTGGCCTCAACCCCGCCCCATGCTGTGGGAGCCAGGAAGGCAGTTTCCTGGGGCCTGGCTCCACCGAGCAAGTGTTTTCATCTCATCAACCTGGTGCTGTGGAAACTTCACAGGGCAATGGTTAGGGCTCACTGTGCTTAAGCCTTTCTACTTTTGCATAAAAGGAGGGGAAGCTTTTTTTTTTTTTTTTTCTGGGTTATATTTACACTTCCCAAATCAGAAATGTCCTAACCAGACAGGACAGGTGGCAACTGGCAACCACAGCTCAAAAGTGTTTTGTTTTTTTTTTTCCATTTCTTTCTGAAACCCCATGTAGAAGGAAAGTTAACGAAATGTCGGTTGGTTGCTTTATACCCAGAGCTAACTATGCTTTCAGCACAGATGGGACAAAGCGGAGAGTAAAACTGGGACCAGAAACCCTAGAACAGAAACTACTGTTGATCTCTCTACTCCCATAGATAAGAATCTGTTGTTGTTTCCCTTGGTAAACCAACTAGGTACAATGTGATCCTGAATTTAGGTTGTCAGAAGAGATGGAGATAAGATGATCACCGCTTTCTCTTTGTAAAAATTACCAGCTTTGCTGAGTTCACCTGCTCCTTTGGAGACACAAGATGAAAGCTGGAAGTGTGACTGTAAATGCCAGGCATGGCTGTTCCAGCCTCTCCAGGGCGCCATTTTTCTACATGTTATTTCCTTTTTGAAAAAGACCTACTATGAGTTCTGGAACACTACTGACTCCACCGTGTGTGTGTGCTCAGTCATGTCTGACTCTTTGCGACCCCATGGGCTGAAGCCCAGCAGGTTTCTCTGTCTGTGGAGTTTTCCAGGCAGGGATACTGGAGCGGGCTGCTATTTTCTACTCCAAAGGATCTTCCCAACCCTGGGATTGAACCCAAGTCTCTTGTGCCTCCTGCACTGGCTGGTGGATTCTTTACCACTGATCACCTGGAAAGCCCCCGCTGACTCTATTAAAAAAATCTTAAACAATCAGCCACAAAACACCCGTCTGAGTGTGAAGTTCATGTGAATGGACACACGGAACCACGTGAGGATGACTGTGTTGGGACAAATTTTTGTCAGCTGAGAAACTTGAAGATGTAGGGCGGTATGATGAGCAGGGGTGATACAACTGGCTCAGTAGCCTCTGGGGGTAGTCTCAGCCTGGGAAAGCCTCTGGGCCCCAAATACCGATGGCAGCTCTTGAGAAAAAGGGCCTAAAATAATCCACGGGACAAACCTTAAATTCAGATACAGCCTTACATTCCTCTCCCTCAACCTTAATTTAAAAGCTCTCTCTACTGTCCCGCTGGCCTTCCCCCCGAGAATGCAGGGCCACCATCTCATTCATTTGGTCCACACGTCTTGGACACCTACCGGTTGCCGAGGAGGCAGGGAACAGACCCCAGAGACGCGCTTTCCCTGTAAGCGGGGCCAGGTGAGGAGTGAGAGATCAGGGACGGCCCCTCTTATGTGGGGCTCCCAAATGGAGACTGAACCCAGGAGGGACAGTATCAGGGGCCCCGGGGTGTGGACAGGATGAGGCAGAGCCCCCAGCCCAGCTCCTGGATGTCTGGTCCTCCCTCCCTGGGGACACCACTTGGGCGGTGACATTCTAGTTCTTTCTTTCCTCTCTCTCCATCCTATCCACCTTCTAACAGGCTTAAACTTCCCCCTCGTCTCACACAGTCCACCTGAGCATCCTCCAGGGCTGCTTCCAGCTCTCCTCCTGGTATTCTTAACATCCGCAATGCTGCCTGAGCCCTCGGTCCCTCCCGCTCCTCCACATTTTGACCTGGGCCTCCGCCCCTGCTGAGCTGCCTTGGAGAAGCTCCATCCTCCCAAAGCCCCTTCCCAGCCCCTCTTCCAGCCCACGCTTCCACTCTCCCCATGCATGCTTGCTCACTCGGTCAGTTGTGTCCAGCTCTTTGTGAGCCCATGTACTGGAACCCACCAGGCTCCTCTGTCCATGGGATTTCCCAGGCAAGAATACCGGAGTGGGTTGCCATTCCCTTCTCCAGGGATTCTTCCTGACCCAGGGATTGAACTTGGGTCTCCTGCATTGCAGGCAGGTTCTTTATCACTAGTGCCACCTCTCCCCATAATCCTTAAAGTCTTCCTCCCTCCCAGGGACTTCCATGCCACGCTTCTTTCCAGAAATTTCATCTGAATCAAACGGCTCACTCTGCCTCCTCCCTTGCTCTCTCTTTCAGACAGTCATACACATTTATTCCCAAGGCCCCGGAGCTCAGCATCCTTTAGCACAGTGGACTGGCTCTGCCCACCTCTCCCATGTCCTGCCTTCCAGACAGTTTCTGGGCCACAAACTGTCAATGAACTTCCAGTCCACCCCAACTCCCAACTCTGTGTCCATTTCCCATTCTGTTCCAAGAGAATTGCTGCCATCCTAACTGCCATGGGGCAGCCCTGACCACTTGCCTCACATGCCCACGCCACATGGACACACGCTGTTTGCTGTCACCGGACAGTGATTCCAGCTCTCAGGTCCAGAGGAAACACTTTGCAGGGTTCCCTCTGAAACCCACAGCTCCCTCTCAGAACCCGCTGCAGGGGCCTTGCTGTGACTCTGCCCACCCCTTCCCCTCCGCCCACCTACCACAATTTCCTAAGGTCAAATGTGACTCACCTCCTCGCCCCCGTGAGACCTTCAGCTTTCTGGGTCTCCCCATCAGCCCCCAACAGCCCAGCTGGGAACCAGCCTTTGTACTTTCTTTAGAGGAACCCTGAAGTCCCATGAATGTACTATGCAGTGTCTTATGGTCATTGGTCTGCAAGCTTTAACTGCTCAGCTCTTCAAGGCAGCGGCTGCATCAGCCTGCCAGGGAGAAGGACTCAGTCAATATTACAGTTTTTGAATGGAATTTCTTCATTTCCTAAGAGTTAGAGAAACTCAAGTTCAAACAAAGCACAAAGTCAACCTAAATGGTACGGTCCCAAATCCTAGAGTGACCTCTATGGGGGAGGTGCCTGGAAGGGAGGCCCAGAGCAGCCTGAGCTCCAGCAGGCTCTGCTTGGGGCCACACATGCCTTGACAACTTCAAACCCTACGGTCACTCACCTCCAAGGACAAGCAGGCAAGGACACAGCAGCCCTCACAGGTCACAACAGGGCAGTGTGTGACCCCTCATCCCCGACCTTCTGGAGGGCCCGCCCTCACCACGCTGGGGGCTTCTCGACCCCTCCGTCCTCCAGCCAGGCCTTTCCTTGCATCCCAGTCTCTCCCACCACTGGGAAGGACCCAGAACTTGCTGAGACTTTTCGGTCTTGCCATGCTGATTGTGTGCTGCTCCCTGCATTTGCCTTCTTTCTTGGGAACTTCAGGCGTTCTGTGAGGTCACCACCTCGTGCTTCTCCCTGAAGTCACCAGCCAGGAGGTGACACCGGCACCTGGGCAGCCCATCGCCAGGCCCCCAGGGTGTCTCCCAGGGAACTCGCCTGATGCAAATGACGGTGGCACCCACAGCAGCCGCACGGATGCCCTCCACCTCGCAGCCCGCCTCACCCTGCAGTGCTCGCCCTACGTGACAGCGATGGGCAAGGTGATGCCCTTCCCCAACAGGGAAGCCACCTGCCAGGGCCAGAAGGCAAGGGGACAGCAGAGCCAGGGACGGAGTCCCTGCAGCCGGGTTCCAGCAGAGAGATGCTTCCCAGAGTGAGCAACTGTGGGGTCTTGTCAACTACCCCTCAGGACACACAAACACACACACACACACACACTGCAGTTTCAGTTTTCCCCCAGGAAGATTCCTAAGCCTCTGCCATCTGGCCCCACCTTCTATACCAAAACCCAAGACAGGATGGGATTCCACACAGCACACAGTCTCCAGTTTAGTTTAATGTACCTACATGTCATAATGGTCTGCAAAGACCATGATTTCCAAATGTTTGGCACTGACCTACAAAACTGAGGTCAGAAAAAGCTTAACATTTAGTTTTAAATGGGCAGCAACGAAACTGTTACGTCATAAGAGCCCCTCTTTTCAAAACTTAAAAGACTTTGAGAGTAGGCAAAATGATTTTTCTTTGATGCCATGTCTCATGTTTTGGGAAACCGAGGAAAATGAGGATTTTGGTCTCCTCTGGTTATGGCTCCCAAAGCACTGCAGTGTGTCAGCTACGAACAGGACTAAGTGACTGCAACAGAGAGGTGAACACGAATGTAAATGACACACTGTGAGCTGTTCCTCAGAAGAAGACTGGAAACTGAGACACCCGGACCGTGGACAGAGCTCGGGCCTGGATGGTTTTCTCTGTGAGGTTCTCAGCGCACATCCCATCAGAGCAAGCTTGAGCTCAGCTGCAGCCAGTGCTCAGATGCTGCCAGATAATAATTTTCCTGAGCTCAAGCAGGGTTTCTCGGTTCAGAGGAGATGCATTGCACAGATAAAAACGACTTCCTCTAACTGCTGATTAGATAAGCGGGTGCAGCATCCGTACTCAAACGCCAGTGCCCCAGCTCCAATGAGACCCTAGCCCCATGGTTTTCCATCGTGAAAAGGGCTCTCCAACATCTCTCACTCTCAGGCTGCAGGGAGGCATTAATGCCCTCCACCCATCCTCACCACTCTTCCCCTCTGGACTGTCTTGGTGTCCTGCCTAGAACTAAAGAGAGATCTAGCAACAGAATCACCAGGGGAAAACATGAATCCTCTTACAATTTACACTCCAGTCCTGGAACTCACGATGGAGTGAAGGAATGCTTATTTTGAGTGAATGGACCAAAAAAGAAAATTTACATGTAGACACACTTAATCATTTTCCTGGATGCCACGGGAAGAAATCCAGATTTTTTTTCTACTTTTTTTCCCTTTCTGTTTCTACCAGGGTAAATCAAATCACGGTCAAAGCCTTCCAAGGGAAGGACTCGAGGTGTGTGAATTCAGCTTCAAGAATGCTCTAAACCCCCCGCTGGAGGATGCGATCTGCAGGAATTAGGTCCTATGATAAACCACTAGGAAATGCTGGCTGTCACCTCCCTCCCTCCTTGGGGGACTAGGTCATGAAAGTGAGCAGAGGCAAAGGAAGAACATTCTAGAACATGGAGGGGCTTGTACAAACACACATTAGTGCCCCATATTTAGAGGCATCCAGCCCTCACATCTCCCTCAGCATTAGAATGACTACTACACAGGGTCATCCTGACTGTCCACAGAGCTGAGCCTTTTGGAAAGTTTTCCTCAACCTCAAGTCTTTGGTCCTCTGCTAATTCAACCACCCCCTCTGGCTCTTGTCAATCATCTCTCCTTTTTAGTTCCAGGGCATTGCTGTGCTTCTGCCCCTGGGTTTTCCCTGTGATTCTATTCTAAATCCTAAACTTGCCAGGCATCTCTCTCAGGGTGTCATTTGGTTCTCTGGCCCCAAACCTCTCTTCTCTACCCTGGCCTCTCCCTGTCTCCTCTGCTCCAGCCAGGTAAGCCTCCCCACCCCTCTGCCCACCATCTACAGTCAAAGGGGGTGGGGGTTCCTACTTTATTCACAGCCTGATTTTCTACTGGGATCAGCCAGCCTGCACCCTGCCTCCACTCCAGGACTGTGTGCTCACTGATAGCATCAGAGAGCTAGAGGACCCCTGCCCAATTTTAGGACAAGGCCACTTACACAAGCAAAGTGAAAGTCGCTCAGTCGTCTCTGACTCTTGGCAACCCCGCGGACTATACAGTCCATGGAATTCTCCAGGCCAGAATACTGGAGTGGGTAGCCGTTCCATTCTCCAGGGGATCTTTCCAACCCAGGGATCGAATCCAGGTCTCACGAATTGCAGGCAGATTCTCTATCAGCTGAGCCACCAGAGAAGCCCCCACACAAGCAAAAGGAGAACAAAACAGTGATGGGCAAAAATCCATGCTCAAAGGAAGAGAGAAATGTATAGGTGATTGAATAAAGGAAGGAAATAAGTTTTTTGTTGCTTTACTCACAGCACTTATCTGCTCTGTTAGATGCCAGTCTTGGCATCATTTCTATGTGAGACACTTTTAATCACCCCTGGTCAACAGCTGTGAGAAGACTCTTGACCCATTTTCCACTTCTCAAGGGCACCTGCCATGGATGACTGGGTAAATTTGGGGGTTGCTGTAGGAGGTCACTGGGTACATCCTCCTTTTTAGCAGTTTCAGACACAACCACTTCAGAGAGGCGAGATTTCTCTCATTATTAAAGAGACCACTTCAGAAGAACAAGGTAGCATCTGATTGAATAGACTGTCCTGATGACTAAATACTAAATCCCTCAGGGCCAGTTAGTTCTCTCCTGTGTCTAACTTAAATCCTTCACGTTGTACTTCAGATCCTTGCTTTCTCTTATTCAGACCCAGAAGAAAAGGAGCCAAATGAGGGTGACACCCTTGTCCTAACAAGGTTATTCCCAACACCTCTTTCCCATATCTTTTTTTTTTTTTTTAATTCAGGAACTCACCTTGGCACACAGTCCTATAGAAGCTCAACACTGATGGAAGCCTTAGGGGACAAAACCATTCCTCTCCTTATTTCTGAGACCGACCCCCACCAGTGACACACTACTCCCCACCTTACGGGGCTGGCTTCTGCTCTTTCCCAACAATGTGCTCATCACTCTCGTCTGTTCTCCTGGTTGAGGTTAGATTTGTCTAGAACTGGGAGTGACGGCTCTGAGTTTTTCAAAAGCATCCTTTGGTTTTTTTTCTAAAACAGACACACGGTGGTCTATTATCACCAATGACTTTCACACATTTTACCATCTTTTTCCCTCTCGCCATTTCTCCTTGATGTTCCCACTGGAGGAGCCAGCACCCCCAACCTGATCTCCGGTCTAGGAGTGGCCAGCACCTCAGTCTCTCTCTTGGTCTTGCCCTCTCCTAATGGATTCCTTCCCACCTTCTTGGCTCTGTTTTCAGCTTGCCTATTCTCTGGATCATTTTTTTTTTTAATTAATAAATTCCTCTTCTATTCCTGGTTCTGCAAATCTTATACATTCTCTTTCCTTCTCTCCAGGGAAGCTACAACAGACTCCTTTAAAAACCTTTAGGAGATCTCTTTCTGCCTCTTACTGTTTTTTTACTTTGTGTCTTTGTTGTTCTGTCTTCAGCAAAGCGTGTGTGCGCGGTTTCAGTTAACCCTGGAGACTCTTCTGTGAGCCGAGCTGAGTTCCGATGCTCTGGCCAGTTTGAAACGAGGGCGCCAGGCTCAGAGGTAAGAATCTGGTAGGGAGGGGCCCGACTCCACCCTTCCTCGCCCAGGTGCGGCGTCTCCAGGGCCAGCCTCCGCCCAACCCACCCCTTTACAGCCCAGGCGCCTTCCTCTTCGTGCTACGCTGCTCCTGCTGCAGTGTAGGGAGGAGCCCTGGGCAGGGAGGGGCTCGGTTAGGGAGGGGCTCCTGCTTCCTGTTGTGGGTCCCAGGCCCTGGTTTCTTTGCCTTCTTCCCAGTGTGCTGATGAAATATGCCTTCAAGTGCATTTCCTCTTCCTTTCAGCTACTAATCCTTTCATCTTTTAAAGTCCTAATGCTATCAAGGGCTTCCCTGGTGACTCAGTTGGTAAAAAACCTGCCTGCAATGCAGGAGACAGGGGTTCAATCCCTGGGTCGGGAAGATTCCCCTGGAGAAGGAAATGGCAACCTACTCCAGTATTCCTGCCTGGAGAATCCTCTGGACAGAGGAGCCTGGTGGGCTACAGTCCATGGGATCGCAAGAATTGGTCATGACTAAACGATTAAACCACCACCGCCGCCACCGCAATGCTATCAACATAACATACTTCATGCTTTCAGTACTGCCCAGGCAACCTCCACTGCCCACCCGAGCTGGCTGACTCCCTTCAACAATCGTAAAGCACAGTTTCTAAAGCTCATGCCGAGTGTGAAGGGGAGTCCATTTCCCTGATACTTTTCTGTGCTCCTTGATCCCCAGGGCTTCCCTCCCTCGCTCACCTGTCTCCACAAACCTCCCCACCCCTCCTGCCATCTGTGCTTCTGTCCTTTCTGTTTTCCCGGGAGTGACCCATCACTCTTCTGTCCCCTTCCCCCACTTCCAACCGCTTTCCCTGCCTGGCCACATGGCAGCTGCCATTTACAAGCCAAGGAAAGATGATTCTCAGGTGTTTGAAGTTTTACAACTCTAAAATTCAGTTTTTAGAAGTCTGATGCTGAAAGGAGTGAGTGAGCATCCTGTCACATGGCGGGGAGGAAGCATGGAGAAGAGCCTGCAGGAGATCACAGACCACCCCCGACCCCCGGCCCCTCACCTTAGCCCAGCTCCACCAGCCACACGTGTAAGGGCTCCTTTAGGACCCAGACCTCGTCTCACCCAGAGAACGCAGCCTGGGAGCCAGGGGCTTGGTGACCTCTTACCAGGGCAGAGCTCCCACAACCTTAAGTTCATAAGATGAGGTATATTTAGACTGCGAAGGCATTTATAACAAAATCTTGTTTGCCTACACCAGGAGGACTGTTCTTCACTCTCCAGGAACCAGCCCGATTTTCAGTTCTCTACTGGACGCCCAAGGTGACCATGGCTGTCAGTTGCGGGGATTTCGGGGAATGGGGGGTCTCCCCAGTTTCTCCATAATGACGCCAGAGTCCCAACTCTGGTATCTGGGCTCTCCGCTCATTTAAATGGTTAGCCTGTACCTATCCACATAATTTCTTCTGCCTTTCAGTCCTTGAGGTTTTCTAACTCTTTATCATGTATACACACCCTCATTGTCCCAATGTTTTTATTTAAATTTGATCTTTTAATTTATGTAAATGTGTCTTGAAAGGAAACTGCAGCAGTACAAGTGAATGACAAACCAGTATTTCTTGCAATAAACAGAAGACAGTCTTAAACACAAATACATCAATTACAACAAGGCATGTGTCCTAGCTTTGGGAAACCCTGAAAGGATGTGTGTAGAAAGAGGGCTCACTCTTTCCCATCTACTCTCCCACATACAGTAGCCACTATCTAACAGGGAAAAGGAATTCAGAAATGTCCTTGTTTTCTTGGTTCATCTACATCAAAAGACTTTGGCCACTATCCCCGTTTGTTCAGCTAACTATATAGCTAAATTAAAAAAAAAACAAAAAAAACCCAGAGTCTATCTGGTTTCCAAGGCACATGAAAACATACAAAATACATTTCTCTGTTATCACATCAGGATGTCCTACAGGAAAATAACTTGTGAGTTTCAGAACTTCAGACAAGTGCCCTCCTTGGCTCTGGGTCTTACAAGCTGACACCGTGAGATCTCTCCTGCCTGTCTGATCTCATTGCCACCTATGCACCCTTCATGACTCTCTTTGCTGCAAATAAGGGGCTCTCAACTTCACAGTTTTTTCTTTATAAAATGCAAAAGAAAATAGGTATTCCAAGGAACTGCTGACTCATTAGCTGATGAGAATAGGGTATACTGGAATAAACACCAGTCTTTAGTCAGAAATGGTGTTTGGTTCTGACTCTGCTCTGTGACCCTGGCTAATTCCCTGAACTTCTCTGGGTCTCCGTTTTCCTAGAGAGGGTGGACTAAGACTTCTCACCATGGACTCCATAGCCTGGGCAGGCTCACCAGGGGAGAGACTGCAAATACGTCCACACCCATTCTTCTATGGAAAAGGTATGTAAATGTCTGCTAACGGAGATTATTTATTTTATTTTTAACATCAAAATGTTTTATTTATCAAATTTCCTACTTTCATTTACATTGGACACTTAAGAAACAGAGATGAGAGGGATAACACAGAATGGCCAGATTCGGCTCCTTCTACATCAAAGCTATGAAAATAAATAGCCCTACTGCCATAACACATAAAGTGGATAAATTTCCCATCTATCAATATAATCCGTAGAACTGGACACTGCTGCAGTGCTCTGAAGATAGGGGACCAGTGATGTGCCTGCCTTCAGGGATGCTCTTCAGCTCAGCCACACTGCACCCAAGAGCTGACACCACGGGGCCCCATCCTGCATTTCACGTTTCCTTAACATGGGGGTCGAGGGGAAACCACAGATGACAGGACTCACACACGCTAATCACGGTCTTTGGAAGGATGTAGAGAGACAAGAGTGCTGGAGGCCTCGAGCCCGTGCGGCCTGTGAGAGGCAGGGTGGCCCACTTACCCAGTCCGCGTTCACTCTTGGAGCTCTGCTGGCCTCCAGACGTGGTGGAGAGGTCTTCAGGGACAGGCATAGGTTCATCACTGTCATCTGGGGTGTCACTCACCGGCGGGCTCTCCTTCCCTGAGGACATAAGCAAGAGCTGGAGTTTCTGGGGACACGGTCACCCCTGAGGGTGGTGGTCACTGCAACCAGGCAGCAACATGGCTTGGCTTTGAGTTACGGACTGAGTTCATGCTTCTCTGTGGGGATTAGAACCTGCTTTCCTGTTTATAAAAGAATATCATTGCCACACCAAAACATGAGACAACGGAGATGCGAAAAATGCATAAATCACCTAGAGATCACCACTATTAGAATTGTGGTGTGTGCGTGTGCGTGTGTGTGTATACACACATGGACACTTAATATACTGTGGATAATATGTGGTGACATATCTTCTTGATCAAAATAAACAAGTTTTTAGACATTCTCATGGCCTTGCTTCCATGACTTTTATCTGTGATATCTGTATAACACTTCATTGCATGGGCACAGTAGGATTTATTTAAATCCTTTTTCTGCTTTTGAACCTAGACTGTATTCAATCTTTTTCTTTTAATGAAACAACACAGTGGTAAACCTCCTAATAGCTAGCCTTTGCCCATGTTCTTAAGAATCACCACAGTATAAACCCTGGGGAGTTTTATGGCCCAGTCAAAAGGCATGCACGTTTTTAAAACTCTTCACGTGTCAGGCCAAATTTCGCCTGTATGTTTGTTCCACCTTACCCTCCGACAAGCCTGTTCACCACACCTCTGTATTAAGGTCACCAGACTGGGCATCCTGCTCACAGCGACACAGTCTGGATCTGTTCACTTTCCAGAGCCAGAGAATATTTAGCTAGCTGCCCAATTTGATTAACTCAGTGGGGTCGGGAAACTTGGAAGAAGGATGGACAAGGAATTCACACAATTCCCACCCCATGTGCACAGTGAGTCTTCTACCAGGAATTCTTATGTTCAAAATATGAAAACAAAATAGAACCCACAGCAACTCCAGAAGTTGCTTCACAAATAGGATTTACCAATGAGATAGGGTTTTACAGGATGCCTGCAACTAGTAAGTTCGCTCCAGAAGTTCCAGAAATGGGAAACTCACTCCCACTCCCAGAAATTCAACACTGGGAAGCCAAGACGGGGAGAAAATGCTCCTTTTCTTTGAAACTGAAACCCCTGTATCTTCTAACATAGATGTAACCTAAAATTGAGTCAGGAGACAATAAACCCAGGCAGGGAAAGAGCTAGTGAGGCCCCAGCAGATGCAGAATAGCCCACGAGCACTGCCATGGGAGACCATGGAAGACGCGTAGGGATGAGGAGCATCAAAGAAGGTTAGCGGGAAAGGGACAGGCGGGGATTGTGTGTTGCTGGCTGGGCTGGCAAGCTGGCTTCACAGACAAAGGATATTCCCACACAGAAGCCCAGGCCTGCAGGAAAGTGTACCGATGATGAAGAAAGCATGTCTGGGAGACAGGGTGAGGCAGAGTGGGAAATTGTATTGCGTGTTTGACTATACCACCTGAAAGACCAACACAACCCTTCAGGGAACACACAGGTGCAGTGGGAGCATTCCCAACACAGGAGATGACCCTTTGGGGAATAATTTAAAACAGAAACTGCCAGGCACCAAGGCTTTGGGGAAGAGTATAGCATTCTCTAGCAAACAGACATCACGGTTTAATATCCCAGCTTAGCTGTAATTACCTCAACTGGCATATTTTCAGAAAGAACATTATTGGATATATTTGGCTAGCCAATACAAGATGGAGAGTTAGAGAGGGGGCAGTGTGATAAGAATTTCCCAGGGAAAAACCAAAAGCCAGAGGGAAATTGATCGAAGTTCTCATGTTACACTAAATGTGCATGACATCAGTAATAATTTTATTCCCCTGAATAGACGACTTTAAAAGGAACAACAGCTAAAGACTCAGTGTTACTTTTCACCTACTTCACAAATGGAAAGAGCCCTGAATAGGAGCCTGCGGGAGGCCTACGAGCCACCTGAAGACTCTGTTTTTCCTTCTGATTTCCTAAAGCAAACACTTTCAAATCCTGAGGACTTTAGGGACGTGGTCAGAAGACTCTTTCTTGTTTTCTTTTTAGGTAAGAATAATCTTTTTAAAATTATTGACATATTATTAGTTCAGTCGCTCAGTTGTGTCCGACTCTTTGTGATCCCATGGACTGTAGCATGCCAGGCTTCACTGTCCATCACCAACTCCCAGAGTTTACTCAAACTCATGTCCATCGCGTCGGTGATGCCATCCAACCATCTCATCCTCTGTCGTCCCCTTCTCCTCCCACCTTCAATCTTTCCCAGCATCAGAGTCTTTTCCATTGAGTGGTTCTTCGCATAAGGTGGCCAAAGTATTAGAGCTTCAGCATCAGTCCTTCCAGTGAATATTCATGGTTGATTTCCTTTAGGATTGACTGGTTGGATCTCCTTGCAGTCCAAGGGACTTTCAAGAGTCTTCCCCAATATTACACTTCAAAAGCATCAATTCTTCGGTGCTCAGTTTTCTTTATAGTACAACTCTCACATCCATACATGACTACTGGAAAAACCATAGCTTTGACTAGACAGACCTTTGTTGGTAAAGTAATGTCTCTGCTTTTTAATATTGACATATTAAAGTATACTGAAATTTAATATTAATTAATTTAATATATTATTTAATATATAATTAAAATAATTGTATTGAAATTTAATATTAATGTTAAATAATATTGATTTTTAATATTGACATATAGTTGATTTATAGTATTGTACTAGTTTCAGATGTACAGCAAAGTGATTCACTTATACACACACACATACATTCTTTTACAGATTCCTTTCCATTATAGGTTATTACAAGATACTGAGTATAGTTCTCCATGCTATACAGTAGAGTCTTGCTGTTTATCCATTTTATATACAGTAGCACATATCTGTTAATCACAAACTCCTAATTTATCCCCCCCTTTTGTTAACTATGGGTTTCCCAGGTGGTTCAGTGTTAAAGAATCTGCCTGCCAATGCAGGAGATATGGGTTTGATCCCTGGGTCAGGAAGATCCCCTGGAGTAGGAAACGGCAACCCACTCCAGTATTATTGCCTGGGAAATCTCAGGGACAGAGGAGCCTGGCAGGCTACAGTCCATGGGATTGCAAAGAGTCGAACACGACTTAATGACTAAACAACAGCAACACTTGGTAACCATAAGTCTGTTTTCTATGTCTGTGGGTCTGATTCTGTTTTGTAAATAAGTTCATCTGTATTAATTTTTTTAGATTATACATATAAGTTATATCATATGATATTTATCTTCTCTGTCTGACTTCACTTCGGATGAAAATCTCTAGTTCTTACACAGAACTTTAATACACAAACCCTGTCTCCTAGGTAAAGTGAGGACACTGCAGAGTAAGGAGGCTGAAATGTCAGAGACCCAGACCACTTGCTTCTGTGAAAACCCCCAGGGAGCTCCCACAGAACTGATTCTGGGGACCCCAGCTTAACAAAGTGACGGGATCCAAAGTGGGGAGTGTGCATGCACACCTTTCTGATTAACCAGCTGCCATGGTTACAGGTGGAAGCAGAAGGTTGAGAAACTAGACTTCATCCCTGTATTTTCTTTTTTTTTTTAATTCTGGGCTTCCTGAGGATAAATTTGGAGAACTCTGGGATCGATCTAGACAGTCAGGTATGCAGGACCCATGGGAGGGTCATAAAGAATTGGGACTTGTCCAGTGAAGGGCTGTCATCTCTCTGCTCGGTTCATGTGAAAATGCATCCAAGTCACTTTTCTTCAAATATATCTGCTCCGTCTATTGGGAACAAGACCAACTAGAACTTGGTGAGATACTAGATGTGCTTCTGTCTGTCTGGTACCCTGTGCTGAGCTATATGCCCGCATCTCAGCACTTTTCACTGCTTCATACACGATGCAGAAAAAGGAATAATGGAAACAGTATGGACCATGATTGTAAATACCCTGGGGTCAGGTCGATCAGTAGGAGCTCCCTGTGAAGATATGAGAGAATAAAGCATGGCCCCGGCGTGTGCAGTGGAATCAGGTAAAAAGTCAGGACTGTAAGAGAGAGAGTGAGACGGCCACCCACGTGTCTGCTGGAATGCAGCCTTGCCTTGCCGCCACTGTGACAGTTCATAAGAGCTCATCTGATTTGCCTAAAAGCCCCCATATTTGAGCAGTGGCTGCTGAGCCATCAATCACTGGCTTGAGCCTCTGTACTCAGCAACCCTGGGATCCTCTCCCTGCTGGAAATGTCCACGGAGAACTTCCATCACTTTGTCAAAATCATCATGAGGAGCAAACATATCTTTGTGTGTTGATTTTAGGATTATTTAGAGTCTGGCATCACCAACTCAATGGACATGAGTTTGAGCAAACTCTGGAAGATGGTGAAGAACAAGGGAGCCTGGCATGCTGCAGTCCATGGGGTCACGAAGAGTCGGATATGACTTAGCAACTGAACAGCAACAGACCTATTTAGACCTACCCAATTCACCATTTAAAATACAAAACCATGAAAAGATGATAAAAGATAAGAAAATAAAGTTATTAAATCAAGTCAGTGCATGGAAGATATTAACACACCGTGACTGAAAATTAGGTGACCCAGGGCATAGCTCTGGTTTGACCAATGATAAGAGAGATTCCACAGCAAGTCACATTTTTTACACTCTTTCCTCAGGAGTAAAATGAGGTTAAAGAACATGATTTTGGCTTAGCTTAAAAGGTTGTTGTGAGAATAAAA
The DNA here is from genome assembly GCF_054371585.1 of Giraffa tippelskirchi. NCBI lineage: Eukaryota > Metazoa > Chordata > Mammalia > Artiodactyla > Giraffidae > Giraffa > Giraffa tippelskirchi. The sequence goes on from NC_137284.1 coordinate 53,462,447, forward strand.
TAACAATGTGTGTGGAATCTAATATGCTAAATAAGCTCACGGTGTGATTTTGTAAACTACAACATCCTCTGGAAACAGGTGTGCACAGCACCCAGTGCCCATATGTCCAAGGGCATGGAGAGCGTCCCACAAACTAAAGACTGCAGACAGTGAGCAAACAAGGATTTAAACGGAAGGATTTAGGAGGTGTGATGTCATTTTACTTAGAAAAATCAAAGAAGCTTCTCACCAATTTCTGTTTAATCTACTTACTGCCTATGTTTCAAATAAAGCTTTACCTATGAGAAGTGTTTTGGGCAAATTAGATGAGAAAATTGTTTAATTAGCTTATCAACAGGAACTAAGTAATTCCTCAAGTAAATTATAATTCAACCAACACAGTTCTGCGGTTCCTCATGTCCCCAGTGCATGAGTTTGTACCGTGTACAATTACGGAGGAAAACACAATTTCTGGGGGGTAAATAAAACTCAGAATGTAGACTGTCCACTCTACAGAACAGTGGGGATGCTCCTACCCAACACCAGGTCTGGCTATCATGGGACTTCTGATTGGCTACTGAAACTCTCTGAGTCTCAGCTCCCTGAGAATTGAAGATGCTGCTTGTGTCTTCCTCACTGGGGTCTTATAAAGTTGAAATGAGTAAAAATGCTTATAGTGGTGTTTGGTAAATTTAAAGCATTCAATCAGTGTGATTTACCGTGATCGACATTTGCACCGACGCGTCAATATGGATGAGCCTCATTTCCCAGGCAGGGGATGGATGTCTACAGAGCATATTTGTTGTTTCTCTGTTTCAACAAACATTATAGATGACCAGTAAGAAAACGTTCAATAGGGCCACAGGAGCCTGAACATTGTATAAGCTCAATTGGCTCCAGTCCCCCATTTTGCAGAGGACACACAGTGGTCCAGGAGGCAAGGAGAACTGTCTCAGGTCCCAGAGATGGAGGCAGAGATGAGATGCTGATACAGGCCTCACAATTCCCATTCTCCCACAGGCTGACTCTTCCCTTACAAACCAAAACAAACAATAATTCACATTACATAACCAATAATTTAGAATGAGTGCCAAAGAAGAGAGAAAGAACAAACAAACAAAAAACTCAGCAAAAGAATGAATGAGATGTGCCCTAAAGGACAGGATAGCCTGCTTTAGACAGACTTTCCTCCAGGCCCATTCAACAGCATTCCCAACTCTAGAAGATGTAAGAGGGCAAATATTTATTGAGTGGTTTTTATCTATAAGACACTGTAAATCAGGGCTTGGTCCACATTCAGGATAAATCCCAGGGAAGAAAGAACCAGGTAGTTTGAAAAAAAAGTTAGATATTAAGTATTTGTCTGTTTTTCAAGTGAGTATTTCACACAGATTAGGTGGACTCCTATGAAACTGCTGATATCGGAACTTTTTTTAATCTTTGATAGTGGCAATTTCATAGGGTTTGACTTAAATCTGTTTTTATTTTTTGGGAACAGGACATAACAAGGAATAGTTTCATGGGAAAAAGGGATGATTCAGAACATATTCCTCATATTTTATATCAAGAACATCAACTCTGTTTTGCTAAATGCACATCCTTATAATACAACTAACTGCTGCTTCCCTCCATTTTAGAAATGAAAAAGGAAAACTGATATTACTGGGTGTTTATTGCAAAAACAGCAAAACACAGAAAAAGTATTCTTCAAATCTTTAGTGAAAATGGCACAACTCTTTAAATGCCCTAATCTCTGTTTAGAACACTCCAGATTTAACATAAACCAAAGGAATAATCATGTAAAGGACTAGAAGCACCATTTCCTTTGCTAGGAGTATACAAAACTAAATTTTAGAACAAATCTTGAATCTTTCAGGCCAACTTTCACTCTCATCTCCACTCCCTGACACCTTTGTCTTCAAAGAGCCACTGTTCAAACTGAGTGTTTCACATAATGTTAAGGGCAAAAAGAATAGAAGAAAATGAGGCTTTTGTTATGTTTGTTACCAACATAGGGGATCAGAGTACTGACCGGCTGTTCCTCCTACCAAACTTTCTAGAGATGCCAGCCCAGCGTCGGGCTTTCGGCTTTGCCTTTGGGACAGCAGAGTCTGCGTGGATCCTCCGTGTATCATGTAAGATGTCACTCTAGAAGCCACCTAAGAAGAGAGCAGCGAGGGAACGCAGAGGACCAGAGACAACGAAGGGGTCTGTTTGCACCTTATGGGACGTTTAACATCCAGCATTTCTGACCCTCTTATCGCCTCCAGCCATGGTCTACAATCTGGGGATGGGACCCTGCTTCCTCTGGCAGGACCCACCTCTCCTTCAGCTCAGGCTTCATCTACCAGCTGCTACCACATCCTGGCCAAGCCAAAGGACAGGCTTCAAAGGGCCAAAGTTTTGTTTTTTAATAGTTTTATTGTTGTCATTGTACTCAGATTTCAGAACAAAAGTACATGCTTAAGGGAAATGAATTCAAATAGCACTGAAAGGGAGAAGATGAAAAACCAAAGTCCCCACTCTCTCCCCTAACCCATCCCTTCCTTCCACCCTCAATCTTCTAAGAGGAAGT